>NC_135826.1:29294864-30651625 GCF_964213995.1 Mustelus asterias | reverse complement strand
CAGAGGATGGTGGTTGATGGGAAATGGTCATCCTGGAGTTCAGTTACTAGTGGTGTACCGCAAGGATCTGTTTTGGGGCCACTGCTGTTTGTCATTTTTATAAATGACCTGGATGAGGGCGTAGAAGGATGGGTTAGTAAATTTGCGGATGACACTAAAGTCGGTGGAGTTGTGGACAGTGCGGAAGGTTATTGCAGGTTACAGAGGGACATAGATAAGCTGCAGTGCTGGGCTGAGAGGTGGTAAATGGAGTTCAATGCGAAAAAGTGTGAGGTGATTCACTTTGGAAGGAGTAACAGGATTACAGAGTACTGGGCTAATGGTAAGATACTTAGGAGTGTGGATGAACAGAGAGATCTCGGTGTCCATGTGCATAGATCCCTGAAAGTGGCACCCAGGTTGATAGGGTTGTTAAGAAGGCGTACGGAGTGTTAGCTTTTATTGGTAGGGGGATTGAGTTTCGGAGCCAGGAGGTCATGTTGCAGCTGTACAAAACTCTGGTGTGGCCGCACTTGGAGCATTGTGTACAGTTCTGGTCACCACATTATAGGAAGGATGTGGAAGCATTGGAAAGGGTGCAGAGGAGATTTACTAGGATGTTGCCTGGCATGGTGGGAAGGTCTTATGAGGAAAGGCTGAGGGCCTTGAGGTTGTCTTCGTTAGAGAGAAGAAGGTGAAGAGGTGACTTAATAGAGGCATACAAGATGATCAGAGGATTAGATAGGGTGGCTAGTGAGAGCCTTTTTCCTCGGATGGTGATGGCTAGCACGAGGGGACATAGCTTTAAATTGAGGGGTGATAGATATAGGACAGATGTCAGAGGTAGGTTCTTCACTCAGAGACTAGTAAGGGCGTGGAATGCCCTGCCTGCAGCAGTAGTGGACTCGCCAACATTAAGGGCATTTAAATGGTCATTGGATAAACATATGGATGATATTGGAATAGTGTAGATTAGATGGGCTTGAGATTGGTTTCACAGGTCGGCGCAACATCGAGGGCCGAAGGGCCTGTACTGCGCTGTAATGTTCTAGGTTCTATGTTCTAATTGGGAGTTATTCCCATCCATTGCTTTACACTGTTGCATTTTCACAGATGTTTCAAAATGATTTGCCCAAGGATGGCACTGCAATTGACCAGACAACCATTGGGATTTGTAACCTGTCCACATACTGCAACATCTTTGGGAGCAATTGAATTTTTAAAAAATTGATCGAGTTATTGCCTTTCATCTAAAAATTAATTTTCTGTTCAAATTAACAAATTACACATGCAGAAGGAGAGTACCGCCATCAAATTTTACAGCTACTACACTGGAGCATTAAAAGGAAGGGATGAGAGAGGCTGTGCGGCACATTAAACAGTGCACAATGTGTTGTATCATGCATCCTAACCATCTCACCCCGTTTCCTGAAGGAGATGACAAAAAATACAGGTAAAGCTGCCAAGGATATAATGAAGATTTTCAAAAGATTTCCCTAAATCCCAAAGGCAATTAAATGATATTCCAGATATTCGTCCAACTTTACAACCCACTCTCGCCAACTTTGACCGATTAGGTGTCAAAGAAATCACATCCGTCATGGCAACAGGACATCATATTTCATCAAGTGCTTGATCATGTATGTCTATGCATACAGATAACTTTCAATTTTGCAGCCAAATATTTATTCAGCTATTTATTTTTTTACAGGGAGTCTGTTCTACATATTCATTTGCTTTATAGGGAAATAAACTTTATAATCATGCACCTTACTTGACGCCTGTCAACTTGGTATTTGAATTTTCTGCTTCTATTACCACTTTCTAGTTAAATAACGTCATTAGCCCTGCCGCATTCATATCATTTTTCATTCTAAAGACCTGCATCATGTTCCCTCTCAGCTTTTCTTTCTTCAATGAGCGTAAGTTGAATTTTGACAGTCCTCGTCACAAAAATGTGCTTTAAGTTAAATAATATTCTTTTTTAATTTACTGGCTGGAAGCCTGCAACGAACGTTACCAAACAGGGACTCTTTAATACAGAGGCTAAGCCTATGTTTGCTGCCAAAGACGGCTACCTGATTCGCATCACTGTACCCACCACATTCCAATCCACTGAAATGGCGACGCCACAGACCTCAGGACAATATGAGTGCGCCACATATCCTGTCCCCAATGGCAAAGCATCAAGCCCAATCATCTGGGATATTTAACAGGGGCTTCCCAGATACAAACTCATAAGTTCATAAAATATAGGAGCAGAATTAGGCCATTCGGCCTATCCGCTCCACCATTCGATCATGGCTGATAAGCTCCTCATCCCCATTTTCCTGCCTTCTCCCTATAACCCTTCAACCCATTACCAATTAAAAATCTAACTCCTCCTTAAATTTACTCACTGTACCAGCATCCACTGCACTTTGGATAGTGAATTCCACAGATTCACAACCCTTTGGGAGAAGTAGTTTTTCCTCAACTCTGTTTTAAATTTGCTACCCCTTATCCTGAGACTATGACCTCTCATCCTAGAATGCACCACAAGAGGAAGCATCCGCTCCACGTCTACTTTATCCATACCTTTTACCATCTTATATACCTCAATTTGATCTCCCCTCATTCTTCTAAATTCCAGAGAGTGTCGGCCTAAACTGTTCAATCTCTCTTCATACGACACACCCCTCATTTCTGGAATCAATCTAGTGAACCTCCTCTGAACTGCCTCCAATCCCACTACATCCTTCCTCAAATAAGGGGACCAAAATTGTGCACAAAACTCCAGGTGCAGCCTCACCAATGCCTTGTATAGTTGCAACAATACTTCCTTATCTTTATATTCTATTCCTTTAGCTATAAATGCCAACATTCCTTCACTTTCTTTATTATCTGCTGTACCCACATGCTAGTTTTCTGCGACTCATGAAGCAGACACCCAGATCTCTCTGCACTGGAGTACCCCAAAGTCTCTCCCCATTTAGATAATAAGTTGCCTTCCCATTTTTCCAACCAAAATGCTTGAAGCTATAATGGGAATATGCTTTAAATGCAATCACTTGAACAATGGAACCCTGGCTGAGAGGGGAGTTTAAACTGATTAAGTTTACAAGGAGAAATACACTAATAATGACTATGTTTGAATCACTGGGGTGATGTTCATGTGACAATCCCATCGTTCATGTATTGAATCGTAGAGTTGTTATGGTGCATGCAATAACTCAGGACGCCTCACTGGAAAGGAACAGTATTTATTGTTAAACATAAAATACAGCCACTCCTCCGTGACGTACATACATAAGTCCCAACTGGGACATTAGCTCTGCAGCCCCTTCCCGGTGTCTGCCTTATAAAGGGTTCAGGTGACTCGTTCCACCTGGACAGGCCTTTGCCTGTTACCAAGGGAACTCGTATTCACTGACCCCCACAGGGAGATCAATTCGAGATTCCCCATGGAACTCATGGGGGTTATCACAGCACAGAAGGAGACAATTTGGTCCATCGTGTCTGCACTGGCTCTCCAAACGAGCATCATGACTTAGTGCCATCCCCCAGTCTTTTCCCCATACCCCTGCACATTGTTTTTATTTAAGTAATCATCTAATGCCCTCTTTGCTTGAACCTGCTTCCATCACACTTCCAAACAATGCATTCCAGACACGAGCCACTTGTGTGAAAGTTTTTTCTCGCGTCACATTTACTTCTTTTGCAAATCACTAGATCTGTGCCCTCTCGTTCTTGATCCTTTTATGAGAGGGGACAGTGAGAAGTCAAGCAGCCGAGACATGGATGCGAGGAAACCCGAGTGGGGTCCATCCTTCCTCCCTCTCTCTCCAGCCTGACTTGCAAGATTTCAATGATCCTTGTTCTCTGACTATGGCCACCCTGGGACACTCCTGCTGCAGGCAGAGTCTTCTTGAAGGAAATCAACCCCATGCTACTGTCTCCGCAAGGAAAGGCGAATCAGCCGACTACATCTTTAATTTGCACCCATGAGAGGGAAAATCCAGGATCAGTAAATTCATCCTGAAGATAGCCAAGTCACCAGACCATGGACACTATACCCCTTCTATTTCTCTCAATTCTAATTCAATTAATCCATTCTTTCCCACTCTGTAGTCTATTTGTGTGTGTGTCTGAGTGTGCGTGTGTGTATGTGTATGTGCATGTATGTGTGCAAGTGTGTGTGTGTGCGTGTGTGTATGTGTATGTGCCTGTATGTGTGCAAGTGTGTGTGTGTGCGTGTGCCTGTGTGTGCATATGTATGTGTGTGTGTGTCTATGTGTGTGTGTATTTGTGTGCATATGTGTGTGTATGTGTGTGTGCGAACTTCAAATGTGCGTATGTGTACAACAGCCAGAGCATATTTTATTATTTTTCTTAGACCAAGTTAAGTACAATAAAACTAATCTTATTCTTTGTTAAACTCAGGCAATCCTATCTGATTGTTTTTTTATGATCACAGTGGGTGAACAGTTTAAACACTCACTGAATTGGCAAGTAAATCCTTTTCTCAAAATAACAGTGAGAGAAAGGAGGGGAACTGTCCAACTCCTCCTCACACCCTCGTAACAGTCACGCTTCATGACTTAGACCGTGTATTTCATCCCTGAGTTGTTTTCCAATGTATCCACACACTTTCAAAAATGTGAAACTCAGGACTTTTTACATTGTTCTATTATCTTGTATTATTGATAAACTAAGGTGAAAGGCCTGATAATCTACATCTCAGAGGACTTAAGCAAGTGGCCTAGAAATAGTGGATGCATTGGTGGTCATCTTCCAAGATTCTATAAACTCTGGAAGAGGTCCCACAGATTGGAGGTTAGCTAATGTAACCCGACTATTTAAAAAGGGAGGTAGAGAGAAAACAGGGAATTATAGACTAGTCAGCCTGACGTCAGTAGTGGGGAAAATTTGAGTGTCCATTATAAAAGATTTAATAGTAGAGCATTTAGAAAACAGTGGCAGGATCAGACAGAGTCAGCGTGGAGTTATGAAAGGAAAACCATGCTGTGACAAATTGACTGGAATTCTTTGTGGATGGAACCAATAGACTGGATGAGGGGGAGTCAGTAGATGTGGTTTATTTGGACTTTCAGAAGACTTTCGACAAAGTCCCACATAAGAGATTAGTTTGTAAAATTAAAGCACATGGGATTGGAGGTAGCGTATTGAGATGGACAGAAAACTGGTTGGTAGACAGGAAACAAAGAATAGCAATAAACAGGTCTTTTTCCGAACTATAGGCAGTGACTAGTGGCATATTGCAGGGATCGGTGCTGGGACCCCGGCTAGTCACAATGTATATTAATGATTTGGATGAGTGTGCTAAATGTAATACCTCCATATTTATAGATGACACAAAGGTGGGTGGGAGGGTGAGCTGTGAGGAAGCTGCAGAGATGCTTCAGGGTAATTTGGACAAGCAGAGTGAGTGGGCAAATGCATGGCTGATGCAATATAATGTGGATAAATGTGAGGTTATCCACTTTATATCAAAAAAGGAAGGCAGATTATTATTTGAATGGCTATAAATTGAGAGAAGGGAATGTGAAACGAGATCTGGGTGTCCCGGTACACCAGTCACTGAAGGAAATCATGCAGGTGCAGCAGGCAGTAAAGAAGGTAAATTGGATGTTAGCCTTCATAGCGAGAGGGTTTGAGTACAGGAGCAGGGATGTCTTCCTACAATTATACAGGGCCTTGGTGAGGCCACACCTGTAATAGTTGCAGTTTTGGTCTTCTTATCTGGGGAAGGATGTTCTTGCTATAAAGGGAGTGCAGCAAAAGTTTGCCAGATTGCTTCCTGGAATGGTGGAACTGATGTATAAGGAGAGAGTTGATTTGGTTAGCATTATATTCGCTGGAAGAATGAGGGGGATCCCATAGATCCCATAGAAACCTATGAATTCTAACAGGGCAAGACAGGATAGATGCAGGAAGGGTGTTCCCGATAATGGGGGAGTCCAGAACCAAGGATCACAATCTAAGGATACGTGGTAGACCATTTAGGACTGAGATGAGGAGAAATTTCTTCATCCAGACAGTGGCCAAACTGTGGACTTCACTACCGGAGAAAGCAGTTGAGGCAAAAAACATTGTATGTTTTCAAGAAGGAATTAGATATTGTTCTTAGGGCTAAAGGGATCAAGGGATATGGCGAGAAAAGCGGGAACAAGTTACTAAGTTGGAGGATCAGCCATGATCACAATGAATGATGGAGCAGGCTCAAAGAGCCAAAAAGCCTACTCCTTTTCCAATTTTCAACATTTCTATGTCCCACCTTTCAAGATTGAATGAGATAAAGAGAAACTGAATCACATATTGACTAGGCGTTGTCAAATTTTGACTTTAAAAGTTGAATTTGAGATCTTCCCAATGAATCTTACAGAGCTAAAGTCAAGTGACCTCAGTAGAAGGTCAATAATTCAAGAATATTGACTTATGATATTTGGCAAAAAATCTCGACACAGGATCAGGAGAATTATTTTCTGCAGCAAGTTATGATGTGGAATGCACTGGGTGAAAGGGCTGTGGAAATAAATTCAATAGTAACTCTCAGAAAGAAATTGAATATATACTTGATAGGTAAAAAATTGCAGGGCTATGGGAAAGAGTTAGGTAGTGGGACTAATTGGATAACTCTTTCAAAGAGCCAGCACCAACATGATGGGCTGAATGGCTTCCTTCTGGTCTTTAGGCCTAAGTGAATTTTTCATTCCTGATTTGTCTTGTGGATGACAGCTTCACATCAGTTGGACACTTCCAGTCAATCATGGTGGCACAGTGGTTAGCACTGCTGCCTCAGCGCCACGGGCCCAGATTCAATTCCGGCCTCAGTCACTGTCTGTGCGGAGTTTGCACTTTCTTCCCGTGTCTGCGTGGGTTTCCTCCAGGTGGTCCGGTTTTCTCCCACAGTCCAAAGACGTGCGGGTTAGTTTGATTGGCCACGCTAAATTGACCCTAGTTTCAGGGGGATTAGCAGGGTAAATGTGTGGGGTATGGGAATAGGGCCTGGGTGGGATTGTGGACGGTACAGACTTGATGGGCCAAATGGCCTCTTTCTGTACAATAGGGATTCTATGAAAACCCCTAACGATCAGTCATTGTGTACAAATGTTTCAAAAATCTATCTGTACTACATTCCTATCTGTACAACTTTTAATCACCTGGGAACCTGATAAATTTATCCAAATTCCTTGAATTCTACTTTACAAATGCCACAAAGTTAATCAGAATAATATGAACTTGTATTTGCGCAGTTGATAACTGTATACAGTAGTAGATAGACATTGGGATTATAGTTTTCTCATTGCCAAGGATGTAGAAGATGATAGCGACCTTCCTTTCAACAGATATCAAGGCCTTTTTGGCTGGGGTAAGAGAATTTAGTTTCGCTGACAACTGTGGGCCAATCTCCAGTTCACATGCCTGTCATATCTTACGATTCTTTGGCCATTTCACCATGGAACATGAGCTTTTCAGAAACGTACTTGTGGCATGTCGGTGTTCCAGTGTGGTGTACAACATCATTCACGGTTGTGGATTCAATGGTGAACTCCAATTGTAATTGTGGTGAAATAGCACACAGGGTATGGAGGAAGGTAAATTGGGGGCTGCGTGGGTTTCCTCTGGGTGCTCTCATCTTCGACATCCTTGGCAATGAGAAAACTATAATCTCAATGTCTATCTACTACTGTATACAGTTATCAACTACGCAAATACAAGTTCACATTATTCTGATTAACTTTGTGGCGTTTGTAAAGTAGATTTCAAGGAATTTGGATAAGGTTACCAGGTTACCAGGAGACTGACAGTTGTACAGATAGGAATGTAGTACAGATAGATTTTTAAAACATTTGTACACAATGACTGATTGTTAGGGGTATTCATAGAATCCCTACAGGACAGCAGGAGGCCATTTGGCCCATCAAGTCTGTACCGTCCACAATTCCATCCAGGCCCTATTCCTATACCCCACACATTAACCCTGCTAATCGTCCAACAGGTTTATTTGGTAGCAAATGCCATTAGCTTTCGGAGCGCTGCTCCTTCGTCAGAGGGAGTGGATATCTGCTCTCAAACAGGGCATACAGAGACACAAAATCAAGTTACAGAATACTGATTAGAATCTGAATCTCTACAGCCAACCAGGTCTTAAAGATAAAGACAATGTGGGTGGAGGGAGCATTAAGCACAGGTTAAAGAGATGTGTATTGTCTCCAGACAGGTGCAAGACAATTAAAGGTCCAGACAATTAAACTAACCCACACGTCTTTGGACTGTGGGAGGAAAGGTATGTGGCTTAACATGCTTACAGAAAGACTAAATAGGAAAGAAATATAAATTGATGATTTAAAAATCTATGCTGCGCAATTAACAAAGATGTACAATGCAAAATGCCACAGCTATTTGTTTGCTGTGCGTACCATTTACAATATGCACTGTAGAAACTCACCAAACCTTCTGAGACGGCACCACCCAAACCAATGACCACTACCAACTGGAAGCACATAGGTAGCAGGCACAATGGAATGCCACCACCTGGAAGTCCACCTCCAAACCACCCACCATTCTGACATGGAAATATATTGTGGTTCCTTCACTGTCGCTGGGTCAAGATTCTCAAACTCCCTCCCTATGCGTGTACCTCCACTGCATAGACTGCAGCGGCTCAAGAAGATAACTCACCTCCATCTTCTCAAGGGCAATTAGGGATGGGCAATAAATGGTGGCCTAGCCAGCAAGGCCCACATCCCAAGAATGAATTTAAGAAAACGCATAGGGTGGATTTTCTGCACGCTCCCACGGTGTGTTTCACTGTGGCGGAGCTTGCCTGCCTTTGACCAGAGGTGGAATGACAATATATTTCCATGTCAGAATGGTGGGTGGTTTGGAGGTGGACTTCCAGGTGGTGGCATTCCCATGTGTCTGCTACCCATGTGCTTCCAGATGGTAGTGGTCATTGGTTTGGGTGGTGCCGTCTCAGAAGGTTTAGTGAGTTTCTACAGTGCCTATTGTAAATGGTACACACATTTACAGAGTGGTGAGTGTCTGGAACAAGCTGCCAGAGGTAGTAGTAGAGGCGGGTACAATTTTATCTTTTAAAAAGCATTTAGATAGTTACATGGGTACGATGGGTATGGAGGGATATGGGCCAAATGTGGGCAATTGGGATTAGCTTAGAGGTTTTTTAAAAAAAAGGACAGCATGGACAAGTTGGGCCGAAGGGCCTGTTTCCATGCTGTAAACCTCTATGACTCTATGACTCTATGAGATGCTAAGGTGACAACTAAGGTGATCAAAGGCATCAACACTGTTACAGCATATTTATATCGTTGAACTGCTTAAGAAGCAATTCTGCATAATCCTGGCATTTTGTTCAGAGAATGACTTCATTTATATTGTGGTGAGGTTTCCACAACAGCTTCAGTTCAAGATGATTATACCCACGCAATCTGTTTTCTTTGAGTGTGTTTTAACCACTTAGCTTGTGACCAAGATACATGGTTACCATCAGTTGAGAAAGCAAGCTTGGCTGTATGAATACAATAGCAAAATAATGTGGATGCTATGGCATCAATCAGAAATAAAGATAGAACAGGGTGGATATACTCGCCTACCCAATGCAGCTTCCCATAGCACCTACCTATGCAAATACAGGAAATGCAACTCTTGCCCTTTCACTATCTGGGGCTTAAAGATTCATTGAATCATAGAAACTCTACAGTGCAGAACGAGGCCATTTGGCCCATCAAGTCTGCACTGACAACAATCCCACCCAAGTCCTATCCCCGTAACCCCACATGTTTATCCTGCCAATCCCTCTAACCTACGCATCCCGGGACACTAAGAGGCAATTTAGCATGGCCAATGCATCTAACCCACACATCTTTGGACTGTGGGAGGAAACCGGAGCACCCAGAGGAAATCCACGTAGACACGGGGAGAACGTGCAAACTCCACACAGACAGTGACCCAAGCTGGGAATCGAACCTGGGTCCCTGGAGCTGTGAAGGCGGCAGTGCTAACCACTGTGCCACTATTCCTTCCAGATGCAACAGCCATTTACTTGTGCTTCTGTAATTTAGTGTCCTGCCACACTAAATACAGACTGAGCGAGGGATCACTTTGCAGAAAATCTCTGTTCAGTCCACAAGTCTGACCCTGGGTTTCTGGTTGCTCGCCACTTGAATTCTCCATCCCTCTCCCAATTTGACTTTTCTGTCCTGGACCTCCGATACTTTTCCAATGCAGAAGCTCACTAAGATACTTACACCTCATCTTCCGATTAGGCGATTTATGGCATTTAGTTCGACAATTTCCAGACATACCTACAGCTCCCCATTTTTTGGGGCAGCAGGTGCTGGTAATGATTCTGCTATTACCATTTACACCTCCTCTTGACCCATGTTTTGTTGCTTTGCTTGGCCTTTCTACGCTTCCCTTTGCCTTGCCTCATCAACCCACTTTTGCCATTTAATTATTCAGGCCTTCAAGCCTTTCGGAGACCTTTCCTTTTGTTCATCCCCCCTCCTCCCCACCACTCCCCCGCATCTCTCCTACCCCCCACTCCTTCCTCATCTATTGTACTTGTTTAAAACCTGTTACATTTCCAACTTTCCCCAGTTCTGGTGAAGGGGTCATTGACCTGATATTCTGTTAAGTCTGTTTCTCACTCCACAGATGCAGGCAAGCCTGCTGAGTATTTCCAAGTATTTTCTGTTTTTATTTTGGCTGTGGAAAGGTTGCCTTGGGGGAAGCTGTGCAACCACCTTTCAACTTCCAGCAAAGACAGTGGTGCCTCATTTACTTTGCTAGTTCATCTTAGTTCAGTCAAGAAAGCTATTGTTTGTGGCAAGCTGTCAGTGGAACCTTAGAATTAGACTCAAAGTTTAAACAGTTTTATGTTATCTGTACTTTGTGTGTGTGTGATTTTTGTATCTGATACCCTGCCATCTATCTGCTTTTTAAAAAAAATATAGTATTTAATGATTTCTGGAAGCTATAATTTTCAGTTCCAAACTTCTCCTGTGCGATAATTCACAGACTGCTTATGTCGCAGTGGCTGAGTGTAGATGGCAATTTCAACTATTCTGACTGATCAAAACAAGACAAATCATTTGAAATGTTAACGCCCGTGAATTAACATACTGTGGAATAGACAATTTTAATTTCTCTGAATGCTGAACCAATGAAGGGAAATGGAAACAGGGAGATGCCGCTGCCGACACATTAATACTGCACCTTATAACATGTGGCAGCTGGCTGAACGGATCCTCACGGCAGGAATCAATTTTGCAGAGTTCTCCCCCACGTCGTTAGATCTGACTGGTGATCTGAGCTCTGTAGGTTGGCTGGGCAAATTACATTCATGATGGACGACGCTTCATCCACAAGTTCTGGTGACTATTAAGTTGTTTATGAACACTGTCTTGAAGAGGCATTTTTTTTTAATAGGAACTCATTGTTTTGTAAATATTAACCTTCCTGTATTTTTTTCTATGCCCCATGACTCCTGTGTATTGTTTTACCTGTAAATAAATCTGTTAGGTTGAACAGCACGGTGGCACAGTGGCTAGCACTGCTGCCTCACAGCTTCAGGGACCTGGGTTCAATTCCAGGTTTGGGTCACTGTCTGTGTGGAGTTTGCACATTCTCTCCGTGTCTGCGTGGGTTTCCTCCGGGTGCCCCGGTTTCCTCCCGCAGTCCAAAGATGTGCGGGTTAGGTGGATTGGCCAAGCTAAATTCTCCCTGGGATGTGTAGGTTAGAGGGATTAGCGGGGTTGATATGTGGGGTTACGGGGCTAGGGCCTAGGTGGGAATGTTGTTGGTGTAGACTCAATGGGCCGAATGGCCTCCTTCTGCACTGTAGAGATTCTATGGATTCTAACCTTCCTGCTACATGGGAGGAGCAGGATAATGCAACAGATAATGCTATACATTCTCCAGTAGTTACTATCATGCTGGTTAGGTGCATTGGCCATGCTAAATTCTCCCTTAGTGTACCCGAACGGGTGGCGGCTAAGGGATTTTCACAGTAACTTCATTGCAGTGTTAATGTAAGCCGACTTGTGACACTAATAAATAAACTTAAACTTAAAACTATCTGTCGCTCACTGTCCCATTCAAGCACACACACATGTAGAGATTCCAATTCACTGAAACTTGTTCTGTTTATGGAAGCCCTTTTTTTTTGCCATTGGGCACAAGAATAAAAGTGTTGCAAGTCTGACCTGTAACAGTAATATTCAATGTGCAACATGCAGACTTATTGTAATCACTCTGATCTACATTTATCATTGAATTTATGGGGGACGTGAGGCTTTCTCACATGGAGTCTGACCAAACCTCTGTACAGCTGAAGTCTTATTCCCCCCCCCCCCTTTATTTTCTAAGCTCCTTGACATAAAGGTAAACATTTCCAGAGTGTTCGTGAGTAAGTTTTGTATCTATTCACCTGATATTGCTGATTTGAGTATATGGACACTCAAACCTCTTCCCCATATTTTTTAGTTTCTCACTATTTAGAAAATAATCTGATTTGTCGTTACCGAGTCCAGTGTGAACAGCTTCCCACTTTCCCAGACTCAACTCCATTTGCTAGTTTTATTCCCACTCACGTAATCTGACTGTATCCCTTTGGAACATCCTGCAGTCACCAACACTTACAATGTCTATATTTATCCCAAACCACTGTGTAACCATTTGCCATTGTCGTCAGTGTTACTTACACGGGCACACTTTAAACCATACTATGCATGCCTGCCATTTTAGGTTTGTGCAATCTCCTCCTTTTGCAGCCTGATTATTTTCCATTCGCCTGTCACAAATTCCAGGCTGTTTTACAAGAAGGTTTGATATTTGAGTTCAAATTTCAACTTGCCCCCTGATTGTCATTGGAATTGATGTACAACATCATTGGTTGTTCTGTGCTGCTTTGCCCATCAACTATAGGAGTCCAGCCATTGGCTACTCAAATAGCCCGGCCCTGAAGCACGACGTCTGTCATTCAAACAGAAGGAAGATGGTGGTGTGGCGGGGAGAGGGAAGAAGTGCTGACAAACTGTGACGATTGTATCATTCCTCTGTCACAGGGAACAGTGGAACGCCATGACTACAGCGGGATTGGGTGGCACGGTGGCACAGTGGTTAGCACTGCTGCCCCACAGCACCAGGGACCTGGGTTCAATTCCTGGCTTGGGTCACTGTCTGTGCGGAGTCTGCATGTTTCTCCCAGTGTCTGCGTGGGTTTCCTTCGGTGCTCCGGTTTCCTCCCACATTCTGAAACATGTGCATTGGCCATACTAAATTTTCCCTCAGTGTACCTGAGCAGGTGCCAGTGTGTAGCAACTGGGGGATTTTCACAGTAACTTCATTGCAGTGTTATTGTAAGCCTTACTTGTGATACTAATAAATAAAGTTAAAGATTAACACACAGCATTTCTGAATCTTCAGCCAGTCAGAATCGACGTGCAAGCAAATCAACACCTTTTAAATTGTTGTGATGGTTTGAAATTTGGCATTCTTGCATTTGTCCTGATGAGTGCAAGGTCAAAAGCTTTGACAACATGTCTTTATTTTCAATAATATTCAAATTCTGTACTACCAAATGACTAACTATATAAATATTAAACAATGTTAAAGTTTCAAAGCACAAAGAGCTTCTGGTCACATCTGGAATCTGCTATATCTGCTAAGTTGCTAAATGTTTCAATATTAAACTTGCATCTAGTTGAATGTTCCCTGATGCATTCATATCCAGACATTCTGACCTCCTTGAGCTCTCCAAGGAAGTTAGCCAAGTCCAGTTCATCCTTGTTATCAATCCAATCGAGTGGTCTATTTGCTCATATCTGCATTTGTCCAGCAGCACACACTGAAACTGAAGCCTGGCCCTTGCCCAGAGACAGCATCCTGGTGGAAGGCCGGGGACCAGTGAAGCATCCTTTAGCTCCAGGAGCTGTGGTGGAAGAGGTTCCCTCTCCACAATGATGGCTGGCAACTGTGGCCTCACTTGTTTTGAAGAAACTTAAGTCTTCAGAGGTTGCCTCCATTTTGGGGCATGCATTGCCATGCCCACTTCTCCCTGAGGGATTGTCAACTTCCCACAACTTCTGACAATCAAATTGACCCTCCGGCCTGTGTATTCACTCTCTATCCATAATCCATAATCGGACAGAGCTAGGGGTGGATAAAACAGTGGTTAGCATTGCTGCCTCACAGCGCCAGGGACCCGGGTTCAATTCCAGCCTTGGGTCACTGTCTGTGCAGAGTCTGCACGTTCTCCCCATGTCTGCGTGGGTTTCCTCCGGGTGCTTCGGTTTCATCCCACAGTCCAAAGATATGCAGATTAGGTGGACTGGCCATGCTAAGTTGCCCCTTAGTGTCAGGGGGACTAGCTAGAGTAAACACATGGGGTTAAGAGGATAAGGCCTGGGTGGGATTGTGGTTGGTGCAGACTCGATGGGCCAAACAGCCTCCTTCTGCACTGTAGGATTTTATGACTAGAGGTGGCCTGTTAATTGGCCACCTCTGGGAAAATTGTGCAGCTGGTGGGACTGAGACTCCAGCATGGTCCTGATGTTGGGGAACTGGTGTCTGCCGGAACGTTCCGCTCACTGACTCAACTTACCCCCGCACCAGTCTCCAGCTGCAATCTTCAGCCATTCTGCTCTCCTGATTTCCGAGCTACACCCAGCACAGGGGAGTTATGCTACTGAACCTCTGATTGTTACTTAAATGAATTGAGCCCACAAATATCAGCAGAGTCAGGATTGCTTGAGTGAAGGTCTAGTTGAGCAATGCAATCCTTGTTTAAATAGCCCAATCGTTGGGGCCACGGTAGTTATAATGCTCAGGATAGAATTTTAAAAGAAATACAAACATTAGGAGCAATAGCTTACAAAAACCATAGAGCTCTGTATAATAAGAATTTAATAATATTAGATTAAAGCGCAATTTCATTGGGTGAAAGATTCAAGCAGTGGTGGGTAAGGGTGGGATGTGGCACTTATTGTTCAAGACGTTGGGGCGAGGATTATAGATCCGAGCGGATTTCCAATGGAAAGTGAACCCACGGCAACTGTAATAAAGGGCTGAAGTGGCTTCTATCCTGTTGACACTCAGGTAAGTGAGGACGGGACGCAAGCATTGCGGTGGGGTTGTCGCCCAGGGGTAGTCCCGTTTTAACCCCAATGCCCTATTCAGCGGGCCATCGGGATTCCAGCTAGTGGTGAATGGAGCCGGTGAATCCCCCCTCGATAAATAAACAGTTGATCAGATATTCGATTGGTTTTGTTGGCCAGGACACTCGGAGAAATCTCTCATTTTCTTTCTAGTCGTGGCACAGGATCTCATACATTGTTCTTAAAAATGGCAGCACTGGTAAAGCAGCCGTAACTCGGCACCACATCACAATGGTACCACAGATTGTGGACTCAAGCCTTTGCTGTGGGATCGAACCCACGTCTAGCATAGTGGTTAGCACAGTGGCACGGTAGCACAGTGGTTAGCACTGCTGCTTCACAGCTCCAGGGTCCCGGGTTCGATTCCTGGCTCGGGTCACTGTCTGTGTGGAGTTTGCACATTCTCCTCGTGTCTGCGTGGGTTTCCTCCGGGTGCTCTGGTTTCCTCCCACAGTCCAAAGATGTGCGGGTTAGGTTGATTGGCCAGGTTAAAAAAAATTGCCCCTTAGAGTCCTGGGATGCGTAGGTTAGAGGGATTAGCGGGTAAAATATGTGGGGGTAGGGCCTGGTTGGGATTGTGGTCGGTGCAGACTCGATGGGCCGAATGGCCTCCTTCTGCACTGTAGGGTTTCTATGATTCTTTCAAATCAGAGGTAAAATTGCCACCACTAAACTAATGGGACACGGTCAGCTTGTAGGACAAAAGAGAACCAGATATTTTTTATTCATTTGGGGGACATGGGCATCGCAGGCTGGCCAGCATTTATTGCCCATCCCTAGTTGTCCGAGGGCAGTTGAGAGTCAACCACATTGCTGCGGCTCTGGAGTCACATGTAGGCCAGACCAGGTAAGGATGGCAGATTCCTTTCCCTAAAGGACATTATTGAACCAGATGGGTTTTTCCGACAATGGTTTCATGGTCATCAATAGATTCTTAATTCCAGATATTTTTTATTGAATTCAATTTCCACCACCTGCCGTGGCGGGATTCAAACCCGTGTCCCCTGAACACTAGATGAGTTTCTGGACTAATAATCTAGCGATAATATCACCAGGCCATTGCCTCCCTTGATTAAAATGTATGGAACAAACTAGATGATGATTGTCAGACTTACTCATTCACTCAATCTTTTCTTTGGAGGAAAGCGTAAGTAATACAGCCACAATGTGGAAAATGGCAACTGCCCCAAACCTTAGGCAGCTGGTTTAAAAAAAACCCACGTATAAATCTATGGAAAAAAGTTATGGAATAAACAAGGTATCTCATGGGAGAGACACTGATTTTCTTTCTTTAACCTTGCTGGAATATGTTTTGAGTGTTTACCTCCAGGCATCTATTACTTGTGCCTTGGTTGCTAAGCGATCATATACATTACTCATGATCATGAGATAATTCATACTGATATCAAGTTACTGTTCTCCAACTAACTGGAGAACTGACATACTTTAATTTTTCATATTGTCACATTATTCAAGGATATGCTGCAAATCCAGTTTTCCTGTCCAATCAACAGAAGCTAATGATAAGTACAAGGTTTTCAGAGAGCTTAAATGGCATTTACTGTCAGGGTTGCCGCAGGGAGGTTTAGATAGCCCGCGACTCCTCCCAAACTGACAGAAGTTAATAGCTGTAAGGATGAATTATTCAGAATCTCAGCTTGGGGAATAGCATGGGGCTGCAATTCATTGATGAACCTGCTGGCTTTGCCCATGAATTTCGCGAGGCCTTTCCCCACAGAGAGAGGGAAGGAGGGCTAGTGGGTGACTCCAGGGGCCATTCATGTGCTCCCTGGAGAATCTAATCGAGTTGCCATGGTGGGCACTACACAGAGCTCCATCCTCATTCATGGCCAAAGCTCTTATTCTAATTTCCTTCCAGGACCCCTTGCATCATCTATGGCCGGAATTCTCCCATCCCACCTGCCACAGGAATTTTGGCGGGCAGGTTGCGGGCAATGTGAAACCCCATTGACAGCTGGGTGGGAATTTCTGGCTTTTAGACCAGCGCAGCCGGAGAATTTCACCCAATATTGGAGAATATGAACAATTGCCCTCTCTCAGGTCCCTGGACGACTTAATGGTTCAGAAAGTATCTCCAGTGTGCTGGACCAAGGGACAAAGAAACATAGAAACTAGAAGCAGGAGTAGGCCATTTGGCCCTTTGAGCCTGCTTTGCCATTCATTTTGATCTTGGCTGATCATCGAATGCAATATCCTGATCCCCCCTTTCCCCCATATCCTTTGATCCCTCTAGCCCCAAGAGCTATATCTAATTTCTTCTTGAAATCAGAGCACGGTGTTCAAATTCTAATCAGTGCTGGCAAAAGGAATGGGCCTGTTACAAGGGCCCTGCTTTTTATTTTATTATTCATTTTACGGGATGTGGGCATTGCTGGCTATGCCAGCACTCATTGCTCATCCAGCACCTGTTTATTCTTTTAGCTTATTGGCAGATTGGAACTCATAAGTCTAGTTGTCTCTTGCCCAATCCTAATGGGAAGTGGTTGCCCTCTGACTGGCAGGAGCAACAAGGCAGGGGCTGGTGGTGGAGGGCTGAAGTTGCAGTTGAGTGGAGAGGGGTGGGGTGGGGTGGCGGGGAGTGGGTGGCGAGGAGGCGCTGTGTCAATCTGAAGGATTGAGAAGAGTCAAAGGTGTGGGAAAGATTGGGAGAACCTCATGGCTGAAGGAGAGGAGGGAGGCTGGTCCAGGGCTGGTGAGGTCCAGGGTTTGCTTATAGAATCCCTGCATTGTAGAAGCGGCCATTCAGCCCATCGAGTCTCACTGACCCTCTGAGAGAATATTATAACCAGGCCCTCTCAGGCCCCACCCTATACCCATAACCCCATGCATTTACCATGATTAATCCATTTACCCATACACCTTGGGGCACTATGGGGCAATTTAGCACGGCCAATTGATCTAACCTGCACATCCTTGGACAGTGGGAGGAAACCGGAGCACCCAGAGGAAACCTATGCAGACCTGGGGAGAACATGCAAACTCCCCCAGTCACCCAAGGCTGGAATTAAACCCAGCTCTCTAGAGCTGCGAAGCAGCAGTGCTAACTATGGTGCTACCGTGCCGCTCGGGGGGCCTGGAGGAACAGTCTTGCTCATTTTGGGTCACAAGGAACCAAAAATAAAATCAAACTAACTTCTCTTTTCCAGGCCTCACCTTCTCCCAGCTCCTCGCCGGCAGGTTGAGCTGGTGGAGAAGATTCAATGACTGCCTGTACAGATCTTTCTTAAAATTACATTTGGGCCCTTGATTGTATCATCGGAGCCCAATCTGAATCTTAAAGGACTCTGCTATTTTCCATCAGATGTGGTGCGGTAGCACAGTGATTAGCACTGCTGCCTCACAGCACCAAGGACCTGGCTTGGGTCACTGTCTATGTGGAGTTTGCACATTCTCCGCGTGTCTGCGTGGGTTTCCTCCAGGTCCTCTGGTTTTCTCCCACAATCCAAAGGTGTGCAGGTTGGTGGATTGGCCATGCTAAATTACCCTTTAGTATCAGGGAGACTAGCTAGGATAAATACATGGGGTTGTGGGGATAGGGCCTGGGTGGGATTGTGGTCAGTGCAGATGTGATGGACCGAATGGCCTCCTTCTGCACTGTGGGATTCTATGATTCTGTGTTTAAGCTTGGTTGCTAAGATGAGCATGTTAGGCATGTAATCCACCATAGATCAGTGATATTGATTTTGAGACCTAACTGGGCAGCCAGGGTTAAAATTGACCATTGTAAGTTTAACTTGTGGCCCATTATTCCATTCTGCATCATTGTATGAAACAATATTTAGGATTGTGTGACAAGAAAGTTCTTTCTGTGTCAGCATTAGGTCCAACGGGCAGATGAATTTTTAAAAATTCATTCATGGGATGTGAGCGTCACTGGCAAGGCCAACATTTATCACCTACCCCTAAGTGCCCTTGAAAAGGTGACGGTGAACTGCCTCCTTGAACTGCTGCAGTCCAAGTGTTGTAGGAACACCCGCATTGCTGTTAGGAATTCCAGGTTTTTGACCCAGCGACAGTGAAGGAACGACGATATATTTCCAAGTCAGGATGGCGAGTTGTTTGGAGGGGAACATGGTGGTGTTCCCATGTAACTGCTATCCTTGTCCTTCTAGATGGCAGAAGGATGGTTGATGGGTTGCTGCAGTCCCTGTTGTAGATGACACACACTGCTGCCAGTGTGTGCCAATGTTGGTGGGGCTGAATGTTTAAGGTGGTGGTTTGGCTGCTGATCACGTGGGACGCTTTGAACAAAGAACAAAGAAAAGTACAGCACATGAACAGGCCCTTCGGCCCTCCAAGTCTGCCCCGATCATAATGTCTGCCTAAACTAGACAGTGTCCAGCCTTGTGAGTGGTGACGGAGCAGCAACAACACTGCAGCAACAAGATGAAAGAATTCAAAAAACTGAAATTTAAACTGCTGCAGTAACTATGGGATTTTTAGAATGGAAAAGAATCAAAATATATCCAGACTGAAAAGACACGTTAAATTCATAAGGACAATGTCTGATACCAGAAACTTGGCTCAGTTTGGCATAAACAAAAAATGAAACTAATTCAATAAAAAATGAAAAAATGTCAATCCTTGTGGCATCATCCACAATTCATATTGATTTATGCATTATTCAGTGAGATGATGGCCCAGATCTTTACGTGTCCAGGTTTTCAGAGATTGGATGTACCCCCTCCAAGATGTACGATGGAACTCCTTGGAAGCCTCAACACAATGACTCCATGGGAATTGCTCTGCAAGTATGAACTTCCAATGGGCAATTTCCCTGTTCCCCTGACCCCTGAAAAAGTCTCCAACTCTGAGTTAGAGTTTGGGCAGTTCTGACTTACCTACCTGGATATTATACAGGAAATGTTAGGCAGAAAAGTCCTAGTCTAACCCCTGGATAACTATGCGACCAACACCCCTCTGACTCCCCCATTGAGCTTCTGATTCCACCCCTTCTGGCCCCTCGAATCTACCCCTGACCTGACCTAAACTGACCTGACCTCACCCCCCAACTCTCCTCTCGGTCACCCGACTCTCGGACCAAACCTGACCCCACCCAAGTGCTTGATTCCCCCCCCCATCACCAACAGCAACCCCTGACACCCCTAACCCAACCTGACTGTCCCTCTTCCCCCCGACTCCCGCTCTCTGATTCCCGCCTGACCCACTGACCCAACCTGATCCGATTTCACCACTCAACTCCCTCCCGACCCTCTGACTCCACACTCCCCAACTCCCCTCTGACCTCCTCACTCTCCTAGATTCAAGTTGACCTGACCTCACCCCACAACTCTCCCCGAAAACCTGAATCCCTCCTCTCAGCCTCCCCTCTGACCCCGCAACTTTGCCCAGACCCACCCTGAACCAACCTCACCACTCGAATCCATCCTGAATCCCCCCCAACTCCCCCTCCTCCAACTCTCATCCAAGCCCTGACACCCCCCTGACCCAACATCACCCAAACTCACAACAAGTCTCTCCCCAAAACTCCCGACTTCCCCCCATTGCCACAAAATCCCTCCCTGACCATTGTCTTGGGGGGTACATCCAATCTCTGAAAACCTAGACACTCTACCCAGCTGCCAACTTACTCCATCACCCAACTCCCCATCACCCACCCACTTACCTAGTTTTTCTTTTTAACTGCTTACCCATTCTACCTTCTTACCCACTTATCCCACCACCCTACCGAGCTGCCTTCCGTACTCCCTCATGCACCCTATAACTTTACCCACTTGCCTCACCCACCTTATTTCCTTATCCACGCTATCCCCTTACCGTCTTACCTTACCCAATCTACACCTTTACCCACTTAGCTTCTCTTCATAGCTTTTCAGACAAGCTCTGGGACATTTAAGCCCTTTACTTACCCGAAAATGGCAGGTAGCGCTGAAAAATGAGACGTGGCTTGTCTTCCACCACCAGGGCAGTGCTACGAAGAAGCAGTTCCATTTCAGATATGCTCCGCATTTCTGGAAAAGCTGGGATTGGGTGTCCCTGCCAAAAATGCGCCGGCACGGTGCAGAAAACTAGGAGTTGAGTGGCAATCTGACGGTGATGGCCACTCCTCAGGAGATTCAGCTTCGAGTTTAACAAAGCTTCGAAGAAGATTCCGAGGAAGAGTAACAGGGGACTCGAAACATTGACCCTTTCTCTCTCTCCACAGATGCTGCCAGGTCTGTTGAGTTTTCCCAGCACTTTCTGTTTTTATTTCAGAGTTCCAGCATTCGCAGTATTTCACATTTAAGAAGTATTTTCTGAACGTCATGGCAATTATAGAATCATAGAATCCCTACAGTGCAGAAGGAGGCCATTTGGCCCATCAAGTCTGTACCGACCGCAATCCCACCCCGGCCTTATTCCTGTAACCCCACATATTTACCTCGCCAATTCCCCTGACACTAATTGAATTGAACCCGGGTCCCTGGAGCTGTGAAGCAGCAGTGCTAACCATATTCCCTCATTGATACTCCCTCATTGGTTGTGACGATACATAATGGATGGAACATTTTCTTTGCGGCTGAACTATTGTCTTTAGTTTTGCCTTTTAACTTTAATTATTGTTTTTCAAGACATTGCTGACTCATCCCCTTTAACTGCTCCCAATCTGATGAAAAGAATATCGGTGTGCAGCTAAAAGTTGTCAGAAGGTCCAAAGGCACAGCTGTGGAATTATGTGACTGCACAAAGTAATTTGCATGGACATTTGGGAAAATTGTCAAGAAGTGTTTCTCTGGGTAAAAGATTAGGCCTGGTTCTATATTAATCCTGCCTGACTTTAAAGCTCCGTTGCTATTTTAAGACTGCAAGCATTATGGGCAACACGGTGGCACAGTGGTTAGCACTGCTGCCTCACAGCGTCAGTGACCCGGATTTGATTCCCGGATTGGGTCACTGTCTGTGTGGAGTCTGTACATTCTCCCCCATGACTGTGTGGGTTTCCTCCGGGTGCTCCGGTTTCCTCCCAAAGTCTGAAAGACGTGATGGTTAGGTACATCGGGAATGCTAAATTCTCCCTCAGTGTACCTGAACAGGTGCTGGAGTGTGGCCGCTGGGGGATTTTCGCAGTAACTTCATCGCAGTGTTAATGTAAACCTACTTGTGACACTGATAAATAAACTTAAAATGAACACTAAGAGCCGCATACTGTAATAACCTCAATTCCAAAAGTGATCGGGCCATACCCTTCTATTTCAGGAAATACGGTACCAATCTTCAAAGTCATTTCCTGACAGAACTCTCTTTCTATGCGCCTCTCAACCTTCTCAAAAGAAGATAACAGAAATATGAACAAATACTGCAATTATTATCTGTCAGCAAATTTCAGGGACTATGAAAACACATCAGAACATTAAGCTGATTTTTTGTACGGATAGCCTCATAAATCATTCTCAGAAGGCCAGAGGGCTAGAAATCAAAGGAAATGTGTACTTTTGATTTTGATAGTTCTGAAAAACAGTTTGTATATGTAGATAGACAAAAGGGGAAATAGTTACATAAACATGTACAAGAACGTATCAAAGAGGGAAAAACATGAAAAGGCATAACAAACGTCAGCTTCTTTGTCATTTGAACCATTTGCCAACATAAACAGGTAGCTGTCTAAGCATAAAACCTATATTTTAATTTTCTCCTGCTATTTCCTGATGTTTATGAATTAATTTCTGTTTTGATATAAAAAGAAAATGCAATGAAAGTAGGGAAGGGAAGAAATAACACCCCCACCCCCTGTGTTGCTTGTATCTAGAACGTGTTTATTATACGGAGGTAATAGGGAGCTCCACCACCCCATTCCCTCCCCATCTGACCACTCGGCCCCTCTCTGCTTCCGAATTTGCCTCTGAGAGTTGGAGGGTGAGTAGATTTCACCTGTGATCTAATGTGTGGATTAATTACATGAATCTCTGTATTTTGTACACTCCTCCTCTGATTTCCCCCAATTCTCTCCTCCAGACAATGGCCCATGCTGGGGTTTGGTACTATAGACACCCAGCAGCAAGGTAGTACTTAATCTGTGGGCGGCATGATGGCACAGTGGTTAGCACTGCTGCCTCACAGCGCCAGAGACCTGGGTTCAGTTCTGGTCTCGGGTGATTGTGTGGAGTTTGCACATTTGCCCCGTGTCTGCGTGGGTTTCCCCCAGGTGCTCCGGTTTCCTCCCAATGTCCAATGATGTCTGAGTTAGGTTGATTGTATGTGCTAAATTGTCCCTGAGTGTCAGCGGGACAGGGTGAATGCGTGGGGTTATGGGAATAGGGCCTGGTTGGGATAGTTGTCTGTGCTGCCTTGATGGGCCGAATGGCCCTCTTCTGCACTGTAGGATTCTAACATTCTTGACTGTGAAGGCAGAGTTGTTTTTCTCACCCAATGGGCATGGAGCTTCTACCTGCGGCTGTTGGAAAGTGAGCAGGAGCGGGAAATCTAAGGTCCCGTGTGTTCCTCCACTAACTTTGCAGAACTAGGAGGAAAAGAGTGGCATCGATACAATGATCTTCATAACCTCAGAACATCAGAGAGTGCTTTACAACCAATGAAACTGGAACCTTCCTGGCTCACTTGACTCATTTCTATATTTATCCATGAAAAAGCTGTGACATGTAAAACATCATGAATATGTTACACAGACATTTATTCTGGGCTGAATCTTTAGAGGAGAGAATCGCTGAGCAGCTCACTCTGCTATTAGTCATCGCCAGTTTGGACAAAGTTGATTACATGATTATTCTGGTGAAGTTCAGATAATAGGGACACAAATGACTGGTGATTGCCTCATATCTGTATGTTTTTCTGACTTATGGACAGTGATTAGCACTGCTGCCTCACAGCGCCAGGGACCTGGGTTCGCTTCCTGGCTTGGGTCACTGTCTGTGCAGAGTCTGCATGTTCTTCCCGTGTCTGCGTGGGTTTCCTCCGGGTGCTCCAGTTTCCTCCCACAGTCCGAAAGACGTGCTGTTTAGGTGCATTGATCGTGCTAAATTCCCCCTCAGTGTACCCGAACAGGTGACGGAGCATGGCGACTAGGGGATTTTCACAGTAACTTCATTCCAGTGTTGATGTAAGCCTACTTGTGACACTAATAAATAAACTTTAGCAATTCATTTGCTAATATAATAATGGATTCAGCACTCAGCATAGCTGCAAGTTCTGAACCATCTCTCCTGCCAGAGTAAGGGGACCATCAAAGTCTTTCAAGTGTCATGGCTTTCTTTTGTGTGATTGTGACTACTAAAGAAATACCTCTTTGAATCGTTACTGACAGACTATGCACAAGATGTGTGACATATGCTAAACATATGCATTTTAATTCTAGTAGTGTACATATTGATCGTACTGAGTGAGTTATTAGTCCTGGGGTTTGTGATACTGGGTATGTCTAAGGATTTGTGGTGAACCATCGTTGGTTCCCACTGTGGGATTGTTCTAATGTTGTTGTTGGGCTAGGGTGTTCTCACTGTGGGATTGTTCTAATGTTGTTGTTGGGCTAGGGTGTTCTCACTGTGGGATTGTTCTAATGTTGTTGTTGGGCTAGGGTGGGATTAATACACCTGTGGTTGTTACTGTTGTGGCACATCCCAGTCGGGCTCCGCCTCCTGGGAGAGGTATAAGACCCCCTGCTCGGGCGGGACCTCGTCAGTCTGGGATGGTGTACTTACGTTCTATTAGTTCCATTGTTAGACAATAAAAGCCTTCTGTTACCGAAGCTTCGTGCCTCGAGTTCAATTGACGCGCATCAGGATTACAGTTAATTTATGTGACAGTGTAGCTCTGTCCAAACCCAACAGCAGATTCTCCCATTAACCAACACTGGGACTCTTGTCTTTTCAAGGGCACTTGTCTCTTTTTAGACAATTTAAATTTCTAAAACACCAGTTGTGGAATAACACAAAATTTGACATTGTGCGTGATCTGGTCTCATTAAAGCCATGGTGTGGAGATGCCGGCGTTGGACTGGGGTAAACACAGTAAGAGTTTTAACAACACCAGGTTAAAGTCCAACAGGTTTATTTGGTAGCAAATACCATTAGCTTTCGGAGCGCTGCTCCTTCGTCAGATGGAGTGGAAATGGAGTGGAAATTTCCACTCCATCTGATGAAGGAGCAACGCTCCGAAAGCTAATGGTATTTGTGACCAAATAAACCTGTTGGACTTTAACCTGGTGTTGTTAAAACTCTTACTCATTAAAGCCAGCCATGGAGCGCAATGCATTGGTGAATCCCTACAAAATGGATAGCCTTAAATTACATTCAGCCACTGGGAGAGAGAGAGAGAGAAAGCTGGACTTTTATGTGAAGTCATGATGTGGAGATGCCGGCGTTGGATTGGGGTAAACACAGTAAGAAGTCTAAGACTTTAACCTGGTGTTGTTAGACTTCTTACTTTTATGTGAAGGCACTGGACCGCTCTTGCTGGCCTCTTCTCAGCCACTCCCATGTGGGTTAGATGCTCCGAGTTGATTTAACAGTGGCCGGGCTGTTAATTGGCTCCGGGTGAGACTTGTGCCTCCATCTGGGAAGAAGTTCCACCTCTGAGAGTTTCCAGGCAATCAGAGGATTGGCAACACTCCAGTCCCAGCAGAGCCATTGGGAGGCGAGTGGCCACTGCTGGGACTGCAGCCAATGCCCGATGGAGAGTGTCATTGGAGCCAGATAACTAGGGGTCGGGGATTGGAGGTGGGGGGGGGGGGGCACGGCTTCATTAGGGCCAGCCTGGCAGATCCTGGTGAGGGGCTCGGGGGACTGGCAGGAGACAGAAGGAAGAAACAAGTGGGCAGAGTTTACCTGAACAGGAGGGCCATCCCAGCTCACAACAAAACTGCCAGTGTTCGCCTGACAGCCTTGCCGCAGATAAAATACCAGTCGTACTGGAAGATGTGATATTTGTATGTTGGGGCGCACACTGCCCCTTTAAGAGTGCGAGTCATGTGATCCTTGGGCGGGAGGTAGCTCCTCCCAGTCTGGAACCCAGTTAAGTAGCCTAGGATTTGACCGTGGGACAGTGCGCATTTGTAATAAAGAGTTCCTCAGTGTTTAAGATTATGAGGCCTACTTCATGGCTCTTCTTGTACAATATTTTGCTTTGGGTGGCACGGTGGCACAGTGATCAGCATTGCTGCCTCACAGCACCAGGGACCTGGGCTCAATTTCTGGCTTGGGTCACTCTCCGTGTCTGCATAGGTTTCCTCCCACAGTCCAAAAGACGTGCTGGTTAGGTGCATTGGCCGTACTAAGTTCTCCCTCAGTGTACCCGAACAGGCACCGGAGTGTGGCAACTCGGGGATTTTCACATTAACTTCATTGCAGTGTTAATGTAAGCCTACTTGCGACACTAATAGTTAAACTTAAATACATATGTAACAGAAGAAAGCCCTTAAGTAGCAATTAATTGGCCACTTAATGGTTTCAATTGCTCTGAAAGGTGGGGAAGGGTCGGTTGCATGATACTTACTATGCCGTGGATTAAATAACAACAGAGGTGGGTGGGTGACTAGCATGATGCCCCCTGCACCATGTCACCCACTTCCCCCCCACCCCCATGCCATCCTGCTCCCAGGATGGAATGTAAAATTCTGCTCGTGGGATGACCCAGATCAAGTTGACCTGTATCATTCTCACACACTTCCTGATGTCCTGCAACTGGGTGATTGAAACTCTTTTAAACAGGGGAGTAAAATTTGTTGACTTTTTCTGAGCTTTGGGCAATAATGCACTTCAGCAGACTGATGTAAAACATCGACAGCCGTGCCAGCACTGAGAAAAAAGAACTTAATACTGGTGCCAGCGAAAAGCCACATTTGCACCAAATATTGTCAACAGATGCTGCTCAGAGGTGTTTGGTTTTTGACAGCAAGGCACCATATTAACTGTGCTAATTTTCGTTCCACTGGCAAAGTTATATATTTTTTCCTGCGTCACATGAGGCTTTATATTTTCATCTGTTTGTTAAGTTTAGCCAAGTGGTGGTAATGAGTAAGCAGGAGTGTAATGCAGTCAGAAAGTGCTGAGAGATTATTTATGTGAGTTCAGCAATGAGTGGAGCATTTCCACAACTCCAGAACTGGTTTAACAAACATTAGTAAAAGTGAAGGGGGAGGATGTGGGGGGGAGAGAAAAATTAAGTTGGGCCCGGTTAAGGTTATTAATGAGGAACATGAACAACTGTTCAAGATAAAGTAAACATTTCGGTCCATGTCGGATCTGGTGGCCCTGATTTTAACCCATCCCTCTCTGCAGAACAAGGGGGTGAGCACATTAAATCCTCAAAATGTCAATTTACCTCACTGCTACAGCCAAAAACCCCATTGGTGGCCATTTTAACTTTAACTGAAATGTGAAAGGTTGGAGAAAACACAACTAGAAACCACAAAATCCGATTCCACAATGTGAAAAAACTACTTAATTTATTTAAAAATAGATTATTTAACTCAAACATTTACAGATTATTTAACTAAAATTCTTTCATGTGCAACTGTTCAACTCCTCCATTGCTTATCTCAGCACCAGGTTTCCTCACTCCGCTGGAGGTGCCTCTCCAATGGGCTCAGCACAACTGATGAAAATCCGCTGTTGCTTATCTGGTGATCTTGGCGATCTCCATGGCTGCAGAGCTGCTTGAGTCTTGAGAAGATCCAACTGCAGGCTGTTACCCTCCATCTTCTTATAGGACAGTCTATCTCAGCATGGCTACCTGCCATTGGATGGGTTATTGGTTGAGAGGGTGGCCAAATCTGCTGATGTCCGGAGACATGTCAAAATGTGCCACTCTTGCCTTTCCACTTCCACTCCCATAGGTCTGTCATTCATCATTTCCATTGACTTGTGGGGGATCAAACTGTAGGGGAGGCTGACTCCTTGCTGTAACCACCTGCCTCACCCATCTCTTCAAGGTGGATGCCTGACTATCCAATTTGAAACAGAGGTGTCAGCCCAGAGTCTGCATGGCGGCCAACTAAGATTTGTCTATGATTGCAAAGTATACATACATTGATGCTCAATTACTAAGGGGCATAGGTTTAAGATGCGAGGGGCAAGATTTAAAGGAAATGTACGTGGCATGTTTTTTACACAGAGGGTGGTGGGTGCCTGGAACTCGCTGCCGGGGGAGGTAGTGGAAGCAGATACGAGAGTGACTTTTAAGGGGCGTCTTGACAAGTACATGAATAGGATGGGAATAGAGGGATATGGTCCCTGGAAGTCTAGGGGGTTTTAGTTAAGTCGGGCAGCATGGTCGGTGCAGGCTTGGAGGGCCAAAGGGCCTGTTCCTGGGCTGTAATTTTCTTTGTTCTTTGTTCTTATTGTGAGGGTCAAGCAGCAGCAACCCCCTCCTCAATGTAGAGTTCAGAGTGTAGATCTGAGGTGAGATAACCCCTCTTAGGCTGGAAACGGACTCTTCCATACACTGAGTCCTTTTGTCAGGACTTCCAATGCTTTGTACAATTACTTGTGTGAGGTTTTATTAGTGGTCCCCAGATGAGGTTCCCCAAACTTGTTACCCCAGAGGAGATCCCTCAATGTGTTATCCTCTGTGGGAACTGTCTCAGCAAGAGCACACAATTTGCTCAAACCTTGGACGAACACCCCAATTTGTTAACATCCGACTGGAGTACCCCCAAATTGTGATGCCCTGGGTGTGGAGGGATGAACTGGCTTCCTTTCTTTATGCGACACCTTCTATTGGTCACAACAGGATTAAATCTAAAAAGGATCCGTCCCTTCACAGATACCTTTTCCCAGTCCCAATATTTATGTTTTTAAAGGAACTAGTTTGAACCAGGCTTTCTTGAGTTAAATGTAGAATGAGTTTATTAATTGCTAAACGCAAGAAAATGCTAAAACACCTGCATACAGATTAGAAATGAGAATTGAGTTCAAAATAGGTAAGTAAAAGAAATTATACAAAACAGTCCTTGACTCGTGAAGAGTCAATGATTGAGTTTGGCGGCCACTGCAACTTGTGATTCCAGTGGTGCTGACTTCAGCAGGTGAATAGTCGGTTTAAAGATTCTAGTGTTCGGCAGCTTGGCTGAGAAGCTGCCCTGTTTCCTTTTCAGTTGTGGCCATAGAATCATAGAATCCGTACAGTGCAGAAGGAGGCCACTTGGCCCATCAAGTCTGCATCAAACACAATCCCACCCAGGTCCTATCCCCATAACCCTATGCATTTACCCTAGCTAGTCCCCCTGACACTGAGGGATAATTTAGCATGGCCAATCCACCTAACCCACACATCTTTGGACTGTGGGAGGAAACCGGAGCACCCGGAGGACACCCACGCAGACACGGGGAGAATGTGCAAACGCCACACAGACAATGATCCAACCTGGGAATCGAACCCAGGTCCCTGGTGCTGTGAGGCAGCAGTGCTAACCACTGTGTCACTGTGCCGCCCTTGCTGACGTAGTTTGCTTCAACTATAGGAGATACCTGCGCACACGTTTGCAGGGGTGGTGTTGCTGGCCGGCTTGTTGCCACTGTCACACACATACGCACACATGCATGCACATACATGTGCACACATACGCACACGCATGCATGCACGCACATACACACGCACGCACACACACCTGGCTTTTATCCCAGTTTTTGTATATTCCTAGAAGACAGCATCCACAATGCCGTGATTACTCCCAGGATATGCTAAGATAATACACATCTCCCGTTATCTCCCATTGTCTCCATCAGATGTGGCAATTATGTATGGTTTAGAAATATCTTTGTCTTGAAACAGAATGTGATTCCATTATCTCTCAGGGTATCACCCACCAACAATTCAGCCAGTGACAGACTATACATCCTCAGCTATCTTTGACTTGTATGTCCATTTTTTTTGCTACCAAATAAACCTGTTGGACTTTAACCTGGTGTTGTGAGACTTCTTACCATTTTAAAAACTCACAGGTCTTTCTTAAAGTTCAATACTTCTGTTCGTAATTTCATGTTTTTCCTCTATTATTATGACACAGGCAGGAATTTTATTCTCTTTACTGGATCTGATTCGTCTTGCGTTACCAGATGTTAGAAGCTCTCTCTTCATTCACCATCTCTGCTGCTCCTGGACATTTGTAGCGGGAGCATCACCTTGGGCAGAACCTCTTACTTCTCTAACCCAGTCACATTGCCAATCTCTGTGCCTTTGCTTGGGGGTTGATGATGGTGACCCTTCAGACTCTCCTCCTCCCAGGCATTCTCTTCGGGTGCTCTGGCTGTTGAGAAAGGCCTAGAGGAAAAAGAAAAGGGAGGCGGGATGGCATTGGAAGTCTGCACAGTTTAGAATATAAGCATTACAATGTTACTCAGCATAGTCAATCTAGTTAAATGAGTATCTTGAAAGGGCAATTCTGGTTACCCTACTATAGAAAGGATATTATTAAACTAGAAAAAATGCAGAAAAGATTTACTAGGATGCTACCGGGACTTGATGGTTTGAGTTATAAGGAGAGGCTGGATAGACTGGGACTTTTTTCTCTGGAGCACAGGAGGCTTAGGGGTGATCTTATAGAGGTCTATAAAATAATGAGGGGCATAGATAAGGTAGATAGTCAACAACTTTTCCCAAAGGTAGGGGAATCGAAAACTAGAGGGCACAGGTTTAAGGTGAGAGGGGGGAGATACAAAAGTGTCCAGAGGGGCAATTTTTCACACAGAGGGTGGTGAGTGTCTGGAACAAGATGTCAGAGGTAGTAGTAGAGGCGGGTACAATTTTGTCTTTTAAAAAGCATTTAGACAGTTACAGGGTAAGGTTGCTATAGAGGGGTATTGGCCAAATGCGGGCAACTGGGACTAGCATAGTGGTATAAAACTGGGCGGCATGGACAAGTTGGGCCGAAGGCATTCTGTAAACCTCTATAACTCTATAAGCAATTGTCAGGGGCATTGTTCAGTTAAGATCCTGCTCTCAAAATGCTTGATGTGCATGAGCTCCAGCAGTCTCTCAGATTTCTAGGGCTTGCTGCTGCAATTTATCAAGTGTTCCAGTGATTCCCCCCCACTGGCCTTGCTCGTCTCATTATTATCAAATGCCATTTTATCCTGTAGAAAGAGGAAGGGGGGAGTTTTAGTGGGTGGCTATGGCTAATCTCAGCTGACACAAAGATCTCAGCCGGCCTATATTACCCATCATTAACAAGGCTCTTAACACACCTAATTGGCTGTCCACCCTGTGGTAGCGGGTTTCCCTGCTTGTTCCAAACCCACCTTGGCCAAAGTGGCTGATATTGGGAATGGAATCAGGCGTCAGCCATTGCCAATATTTCTGATCCCGGCCTCAGCACGGGGCCTGAGCATTCAACCAATTCCTCACCTTTTGAAAACTGACTCCGGGATGAAATTTGGCATCAGCGTTTGTGATCTTTCCTGACAGGAACATTTCAAAGTATTGCTGCAAAAGTCACTATCGGAGAACCATTTTATGTTGTTTCTTTCCCCGATCAGATTGCATGATCTACCGCAGCAGTGATTAGGTTATTTATTATCTGTTTCTGATCTTCACAGCAAGACGGAAAGAAGATTACCTTGCTACAGATGAAAAATTGTTATCTATAACGAGACGCTCCAGAGTAAACATTGTTTAAACAATACTGCATATTGCACAGAGCCACGTGTTATTAGAGGAAAGAATAACCATTGAAACGGAAATGGTATAAATGTCTGTTTTATTTAAATTAAAAATCTATCATCTATTTTGCTCATCCAATTATCTGGAAAAAGAAATGGAGGAGTAGCAGCCATGAACAGTTATTATTGAGTACAGTGCAGAAGTGTCATGGGAATATGGGATGCCAAAACTGGAAGTAGAATGACATTGATAGATGAAATTTAGGAAATGTATCGCATTCTTAGTATTAGAGATATTCTGCTTTTTTTAGCTAAATAAAATTATCAACATTGAGAATGTTTTCCTTTTAAACTTAGACATTTTTTTCATATGTTCAACAATAATTGTTTCTGGTTGTTACTTTTCCATTTTCTCCCCAGATAACTGGAGGAGCAAAATAGGGGATAGATTTTTTTTAATTAGTAAGTTTCTGAAATAATACTGTTTTCCTCTCAAACATATTCTCCAATGTTTCACAGAAGGTTTTTGGTTGGAGGTGTCCCTTTTCATTTGGTTTCGTAATCACAGGCCTTTGTTCCCCAGTTTAAATTATAATAACATGCGCTGATAACACCCTTGTGTTTTCCTGCCCTTATTTTGAGTTTAAATAAATATTTTAAAAGCTTCCCTCTCTTTGAGCAAGGCTGAACTCACCTGATGCCTACTGCTTTGGTACCTGTGGGGCTACCTGGTGGGCTTCCAACAAAGAAAGAGTAACAGGCTCTTTGGCCCACCAAGCCCATGCCGAAACTAATCTCAGTGCTCCTCCATTGTGAGACGGTAAGACAGCCAATCCACTCTGTGCTGTAATTTTCATTCCTGTGATGTAATTTTCTTTGTTATTCCTGGGCTGTAATTTTTTTTTGTTCCTTTAGGGGGTTTTAGTTCAGACAGGCAGCATGGTCGATGCAGGCCTGGAGGGCCACAGGGCCTGTTCGTGTGCTGTAATTTTCTTTGTTCTTTGGCCTTTGTTCTGCTTTACACCAACAGCAGATACACATTTGATTCCCACCTCCGATTTCTGCACATTTGGGTATTCATAGAACCATAGAATCCCTCCAGTAAAGAAGAAGGCCATTTGGCCCATCGAGTCTGCACCGACTCTCCAAAAGAGCATCTTACCCAGGCCCATCCCCAGCCCTATTCTCATAGCCCCATGCATTTACCATGACTAATGCACCTAAGTTTCACATCACTGTGGGGGGAAACTGGAGTACCCGGAGGAAACCCACAAAGACGTGAGGAGAATGTGCATACTCCGCATAGACAGTCACCCAAGAAGGTGGGTCACTGGTGCTGTGAGGAAGCAGTGCTAACCACTGTGCCACCATGCCACCAGGTATTGTTCAACTATTATATGGCTCCCCAGAAAGATTCAGTGGATCCCTCCGAACATACTAGAGCAAGAGTAGGCCATTCGGCCCCTTGTGGCTGCTTTGCCATTCAATAGTTTTGTGGCTGATCTGATTGTAAGCACGACACCACAGTACTGCCTACGCGTAAACCTTTCACCCCCGATAACCTTTCACCCCCGATAACCTTTCACCCCCGATAAACTTTTATTCCCTTGTTGATCAAGAATCTATCTAGCTCAGCCTTAAAATAGTCAAAGACTCGGCTTCCACTACCTTTAGAGGAAGAGAGTTCTAGAAATGCACGGCGCTCTGAGAGAGAAATAATTTTCCTTACCTCTGTCACCCAGTGGCCTGCGGCCCTCAGTGTGAAAAGCACTCCCTTACATGGACCCTCACTGAAACCTTTTACAATAGTTATTTCTGTTAAGTAGCTCATTAACTGCCTGAAAAAACATGGAAGATTCATTGTTACAGATACATTGGTCGGAATTTTACCACCCCACCCGCCACGGGAATTGGAGCAGGCGGGGGGGGGGGGGGGGGATCATGGAAAGGTCTGTTCACTTCGGCAGGGATTTTATGGTTTCGGGACAAGCAAGGCCGTAAAATCCCACCCACGGTAACTGGATATTATATTTTCATTTCACAGTTAAATTGTATTCTGACAAATAGAATCTTTTCAAACCATGCTCTTGCAATTTCATGGGGCGGCACAGTGGTTAGCACTGCTGCCTCACGGCTTCAGGGACCCGGGTTCAATTCCAGCCTTGGGTGACTGTGTGGAGTTTGCACATTGTCCCCGTGTCTGCTTGGGTTTCTTCTGGATGCTCCGGTTTCCTCCCACATGCCAAAGATGTGCGGGTTAGGTTGATTGGCCATGCTCACTTGATCCTTAGTGTCCGGGGGACTAGCAGGGTAAATACATGGAGATACAGGGATAGGGCCTGGTCGCAGGCTCGATGGGCTGAATGACCTCCTTCTGCACTGTAAGAATTCTATGATTCTATGAAAGAATTATGGGGAAAACTTGTTTTTTTTTTCGACAGAGAAAATGAGCCACCACTGTTTAAAGTACCTCCCCCCTTCTGTACTGCAGTTTCTATGATCCTATCATTCTCTTTTAATGATCTGTTTGCCAGATGCCAAATTTTTCTCCCGGGTAGTTTGACATTCTTAAGTTTGATATGGAATTTAAATGAACTATAAATTATACATTCAAATTGGTCATGTTGGACTATACAAAAGGCTGTCCCTATGATGAGGCCTATGGAATATGGATGCAGCAAACTCAGAATGACGGAAGAGAGTAAGCGCTTGCTCAATAATATTGGGTTGGGTTTAATGGTGAAGTTCCGCTGCTCTGGAGTTGAAAGCGGGAGGTGATCCCACATCGGCCGCCAGCAGGACTCAGGGTGACATATCGTTGGCAGTGGCCAATTAAAGACCTGCTGCCAGACTTGCCACCCAATTAAGGATGTTGCCTTACTCCTGCAGACACAATCAGAGGACCCTGCAGTTCAGTAGCGCCACCACCAGGGGTGGCCATTGTTGAGGCTCCAGCTCCAAAGTGTCTCAATGGTCAGGCAGGTTGGCGGGGAGACTGGGACAGGCAGGTGGGCAGGCCCTGGCAATTGTGGTGGTGGCTGGGGGTTTGCTGAATGCCATTGCACCATTGCCACGAGGGTAGCAATTATCATTGAGTTTCAACTCTATGGGCCCGGGAATTTCCATAGAGGAGGCTGCCATCTCCTCTGGAACCACTGAGAGGCTGCCAGCTTTCACCTAAGGGTTCGGAAAATTCTGGCCACTGTCTCTGCAGGCAGGATGAAGACTTGCTTTAGTAAACACCCTTATAGAGTTTGACATACTAGAAGTTAGAAGCACTGAAATCAAGTTGCTCAAGATTTCTGGCCACCATGTCCAAAACTTGTGAAAATGTTGCTGAACACATAGCTGAGCAACCTGAGGTGAATACAAAGCGCCAACTGCTGAGCCAATCATAAATGGAAGGGAAAGAAGAAAATAACAAAAATTATATATTAACATGCAGAATTCATACATAATATTGCTGCCTAAATGTTCCCTCCTCAGTGCCCCAGGATTGTGAGAAAGGTAAGTGAGTTTATTTGGCAATGGTGCTCCATTGAAATCTGCAATGTCTCATGGGTTCTATGTAAAATGTCACTGTCTCAACTTGACAATGGCTAAAATGAATCTAGCTATTTACAGCAACAGCAGTGTTTTACCTTGGAAAATGCCCCAAAGCACTACCGAGAGACAGAAGGAAAATTGGTGGTGAGCAAGATATCATGAATTGCGGCTAAAAACTTGGTCAAAAGTATGAATTTTAAAGGAGGTTGTTGAGGGAGGTGGAAAGATTGAGGGAGGGAATTACAGACAGCAGGATCCTATAGGCAGCTGAAGAAAAAGCTCCCAATTGTTAGTGCAAAAGTTGGGGATTTGGGGGGAGGAGGGTTGGTGAAAGGGATGCATAACAGGGTGAAGACTGGGTAAGAGCTCTCCGTCACCTCGTTTCAGGAAAGCTCGCAGTACCTGGCTCCACTCAGACACTGGACTGGAGCAAGGTGCCCGGAGGGTGGTGGGGGTGGGGGTGGGGGTGGGGGGGGGGGGGGGGGGGGGTTCTGGGGGGTGGTGGGGGGGGTGGGGTGGCAGATGTCCTGCCTGCCAAGAGCTGCCAGCCAAACAGAGGCTGACAGCCCTTCTGTATTCAGCAGTGCCACCGGGAATGTGGTGGTGGTGGCTGTTACCATACCCACCCAAGGCCTCAGGTCAAGGAGGGACCTGGCCACAGGTAAACGACAGGGAAGTGGATTGCAGGGGACTGGGATGGAGGAGGTTTCGTAGCTATGGCAGTGGTTGGGATGGGGGGAGTTCAATGGGCCTCCCCATCCTGATGCCAGGTCCCTGGATTTGCAATCAATCATTGAGTGCCTTTGAAGGAAGGACCCCAGCACATTCGCCACCCCCCCCCCCCCATCCCACCCCCCCCCCCCCCCCCCCCTCCCCCAACCGGGAACCTGCAAACAAAAATCTAAGGGCTTGCTTGTCATGTCCTGCCCATGGTGAACCCTCTGCCCACCACTGGAATCATTCAAACAGCGGTAGCTGAGGCCCTAAAGCGGGCATTAATTGTCCACAAGGGCCTCAATTGGCCGTGGGATGGGAAGGCCATTCACTGGCCTTTCCCCAACTGACATAATCAGGATGAAGGTTGGGAGGTGATCAGAATCCCACTTGCCACCCTCCTGCCTGACTTAATGAACCCTCCCCCCTGCACCCGCCACCAAACTTGTTAAAGGTCACAAGATTCTTCCTCCAGTTTCTGAGTGTTGCCAGGGTAGGCATGGCAGAGGATTTGCTGATGGAGAGACTGATGGAGGAGACTAAGGGCACAATCTTACTGGCTGTTCATGCGATGCTCCCACTGCAGCGAGGTTGGAGAATTTGGTGGACAGCCAAATCTGCGTTCACTGCAGCAGGATGGGAAAATCCCACCGCCGTGAACGGTGGTAACATTGCGGCCAAAGACATTCAGCTCTTTGTCACATTGCTGTCGGCCAGCAGTGTAAGCTGGAAGTGAGCGGCAGAGCAAACACATAATAAGTGAGAAGCATGCTACCTCTCTTCACTTCCACTCTGGGTGCATCACATCGACCTGTTGGACAGACAATACTAAAAGGCAAAACTGAAAATGGGCTGGAGTGAGGAATTTCCACCGTTACTTATTATAAAGCTGCTCTTTCTGGATTTTAATGTCTTACCCAGCAGGTATTTGAGCTTTGGAGGTCTAGTGTCTACTCTGTTACCTAGCCAACCCCATCCCAGGTGGGTGATGAAGCCTCAGAATCTCATAGAATCCCTACCGTGCAGGAGGCAATTCGGCCCATCGAGCCTGCATCGACTCTCTAACAGAGCATCCCATCCAGGCCCTATCACCGTAATCGCACATATTTACCCCGCTAATCTACACATCTTGGAACACTAAGCGGCAATTTAGCATAGCCAATCCACTTAACTCGCACATCTTTGTAGTATGGGAGGAAACAGGAGCACCTGGAGGAAATCCACGCAGACAAAGGGAGAACGTGCAAACTCCACACAGACAGTCACCGAAGGCTGGAATTGAACCTGGGTCCCTGTCGCTGTGAGGCAGCAGTGCTAACCACTGTGCCACCGTGCCGCTCCTGTCAGGCCTCCTGTAGCTGAATGGTGAACAACTGGCTCATTTCTAATTCCTTACTAATTTCCAGCCAATTGTGATTGCATTCATAACTTGGAATTCAACTTGCCCTTCCATTACGTTTTCTTTTAATACAAATATATATAGTCATTGCCTTAGGTATAACACAATGTCATGTGTGATCTAGTAGTCAGTAGCGTAGTTATTACTCATGCTGCACGGGATAGCTTCTGGTACCAATTCAGAGCAAATGACATAAATTATGATTAACAATCTAAGTCCTCTGTAGCTAGGGGAAAGTTTAATTCTTTAGAATTCAGCTTTGGAGGCCTCAGGGTTATGGCAATTCAGAAAGCTGTAGACTTGGTCTCAGCTTTAGCTGAACGTTTGTTGGACCATTGGAAGTGTGTAGGTGTCCATTTCTCCTACCATTTTTTAGAGAAAGCGAAGGTTGGCTTATCTTTGTTCTGTGACATACACAGATTAACCAGCGAACAAAAGTACTAAATGACTGAACACTGGGTACCTCCCATTAGTAGATAGATATGGCCTCATTTGAAGTGAAAAAAATTACAATTCTTCATTTTAAAAGCAGGAACAAATAATGCCCTTTCATTGCTGTATTACTATGTGGGGACAGCTGGTAGCCTCACAACCCAGTAGCAACGATATTCATAGACGTTTACACCACCACTACAGAGTTTACATTGGGAAACTGGAAGCTCATGCTTTCTTTCAAAACTATCAACCAAACATTATCTGAATTAGGGGCGGCAGGGTGGCACACTGGTTAGCACTGCTGCCTCACAGCACCAGGGACCGGGGTTCAAATCCAACCTCGGGTCACTGTCTGTGTGGAGTTTGCATGTTCTCCCCGTGTCTGCGTGGGTGTTCCTTTGGGTATTCTGGTTTCCCCCCACAGTCTAAAGATGAGTGGGTTAGGTGAATGGCCATGATAAATTGCCCCTTAGTATCTCGGAATGCGTAAATTAGAGGGATTATTGGGGTAAATATGTGGGATTACAGGGATAGAACCTGGGTGGGATTGTTGTTGGTGCAGACTTGATGGGCCGAATGGCCTCCTTCTGCACTGTAGAATTTCTATGATGAAATTGGACATTTAACATGTCTGTCCTGCATGCATGCATTTGCTAAGAAAGCTGAGTTACAAGCGAGGCTGACCTATCCTGTAGAAGGATATCTTCTATTGGTTGATCACAGCACCAATCATGGCTATGAACGTTTCGATCCCAGACTCTCCCCCAATTTGAGGGAGACGTTCCCTTTACTGAGCAATCACCCGCATCTATTAATATGTGTATACTTACTCCTCCTTCGTCTTGGGCAGTCCCTCAATTTGGGATTGAGGAAGATTTGCTTCAACTCCAGTTCTGTAATGACTTCAATGAGGCCCAAGGGGTTAGCCTCTTGGAGTATGAGCTCCCTGATTGAGGTCATAATTGCCTGCCCAATCAGGGAACCTCACCTGTATATAAAAATGAGAGTGTCACGTCCACTGGCACTCTGGATTCTGACTGTGTACCTGAGTGGAATAGAGTTTGTAAATAAAGGGAATCTCTTGAAGGGACACCAACCTCTGGGGAGTTACTTCAAGTTCGATGGTTGATAGTCCAGTATGTGATCTGCAGATTCTGCCACAGGTAGGGCAGAGGGTGCTTGAAGGGTTAGTTAGAAGGGTGTTGTCTGCGGTATTTATAATATCCTATGGACTCACTCAACCAGCACTGTGTATGATGGATTTCACTCAAACACCTCTGCATATATCAGGCAAGAGGACTACGCAGATGAACCAATGCTAAATAACCAATTCGCAACTTTATTCCAAACAGTAAAAGACTTAAGTTTTACAATTTAAACAATTCTCTCTCTCTCTCTCTAGCCAATTGATCATTTAGAAATTCGTCTACTATCCCGGATCCTCGTGATCCCGTCAGTACGTTGAACTCTCATGTCTGTCTGTCTGTCTCTCTCTGGTCTGGAGGTGATCTGCTCGTGTCATTGCCATGCCCTGACGCACTTCTGTGGGAAGCGGGAGAGATGGGTTCTCTCGGACGCTACTCGCATTTGTTTCTTATACCAATCTGGCTACCTTCCGGAATCTTCTGAGGATTTGGCCTATCAGGTGCTTAGGTCTGATTAGTTTCACATCATTGTTGATGGGTTTCAATGGGTGTTAATGAGTTTCAATGGTGGACCCTTTGTGTTTGTGTGCAAGATGTCTGGTTTCAGCTTCTGATATGCATTGAATCTTTAGTTTCGCTGATCTATGTCTGGCCATGTATCTAGTGGTGATTTGTCTCTCAGGAAATGTATAACTGTCCTTTTACACATACTGATATGTCCTGGTCCAGTTTTGGTTTTCAACTGTCTGAGCTCAAATCTTGCAAAGAGCCTGCCTCCGGGCAGACTGTTTTGGACATACCTTGCTTTTAGGCCAATTTCTATGTCAGTTTTTATGTCACCTTGCTGTGCCTGCACCCCTGGCCTGGTGGTTGTCTGCAGTTGGTGTCCTTTCAATGATTCTATTTTACTCAAGCAGTCACAGGCTGCTACAATATGCTCCTCCAATTCTGGCCTCTTGTGCACTTTCCATTTTATTCACTCCATCATTGGTGGCCATGTTTTCAGCTATCTCGGCCCCACGCTCTGGAATTCCCTCCCTAAGGACATGTTGTACACATTGTAAAGATTGGTGCTTTTTGATTTTGCTTCACAAAGAATTCCTGAATTCCTTCAGTCTTCAAAGATCAAGGGGACTCAAGACAATATCATGATTGAAACTCGATCTTCATTCAGTGTAGAATTCCACTGTGTCACCCAGTTTCCCCAACATGGCTATTGAATAGAAGTTTTAATCCATAGAATTCCATAAGATCCCTATGGTGCAGAAGGAGGCCGTTCAGCCCATCATGGCTGGACCCACTATCCAAAAGAGCACCTTACCCATGGCCACCCCTCCCATCCCTGTAACTCCGTGCATTTAGCATGGCTAATCCAAGGGGCAATTTAGCATGCCCGATCCGTCTAACGTGCACATCTTTGGATTGGGGGAGGAAACCGCAGCACCCAGAGGACACGGGGAGAACGTGTAAACTCCACACAAACAGTCACCTGTGGCTGGAATTGAACCCGGATCCCTGGTGAAGCAGCAGTGCTTGCCACTGTGCCGCCCATATTTCGATTCTTTTGCAGTTAAAACTAAAGAACACAAAGATAATTTCCACCCTGAAGTACAAATGTATAAAGGGAGAGAATGACTGAGCATAGAAAGGGCACCAAATGTACCAAATTTAACATTAATGGCCTGCACCCAATTAGTGCAGGCATTGGTCACATTACCAAAGTTGCTGTGGGGTTGGGGGAGTGGCTTTTTATGTCAGATAGCCATTAGCTTGATCCTCATTCAGTATAGAATTCCACAGTTTCCCCAACATGGCTATTGAATAAGTAAGAGCTAGGAGCAGAAGTAGGCCATCTGGCCCCTCGAGCCTGCTCCGCCATTCAATAAGATCATGGCTGCTCTTTTCGTGGACTCAGCTCCACTTACCCGCCTGCTCACCATAACCCTTAATTCCTTTACTGCTCAAATTTATCTATCCTTGCTTTAAAAACATTCAATGAGATAGCCCCAACTGGTTCACTGGGCAGGGAATTCCACAGATTCACAACCTTTTGTGTGAAAAAGTTCCTCCTCAACTCAGTCCTAATTCTGCTTCCCCTTATTTTGAGGCCATGCCCCCTAGTTCTAGTTTCACCTGCCAGTGGAAACAACTTCCCTGCTTCTATCTTAGCTATTCCCTTCATAACGTTATGTGTTTCTATAAGATCTCCCCTCATTCTTCTGAATTCCAATGCGTATAGTCCCAGTCTACTCAGTCTCTCCTCATAAGCCAACCCTCTCAACTCCGGAATCAACCTAGTGAATCTCCTCTGCACCCCCTCCAGTGCCAGGATATCCTTTCTCAAGTAAGGAGACCTAAACTGTACACAGTACTCCAGGTGTGGCCTCACCAGCACCTTATACAGCTGCAACATAACCTCGCTGTTTTTAAACTCCATCCCTCTCGCAATGAAGGACAAAATTCCATTTGCTGCCTTAATTACTTGCTGCACCTACAAACCAACTCCATGTGATTCTTGCACAAGGACACCCAGGTCCCTCTGCACAGCAGCATGCTGCAATTTTTTACCATTTAAATAATAGTCCATTTTGCTGTTATTCCTCCCAAAATGGATGATCTCACATTTACCAACATTGTACTCCATCTGGAGATAGAAGTTTTAATCCATAGAATTCCATAAAATCCCTATGGTGCAGAAGGAGGCCGTTCAGCCCATCATGGCTGGACCAGCTCTCCAAAAGAGCACCTTATCCCCATGGCCACCCCTCCCATCCCCGTAACTCCATGCAGTTAGCATAGCCAATCCATCTAACCTACACAACTTTGGACACTAAGGAGCAATTTAGCATAGCCAATCCACCTAATGTGCACATCTTTGGGTTGGGGGAGGAAACCGGAGCACCCAGAGGACACGGGGAGAACATGCAAACTCCACACAGACAGTCACCCGTGGCCGGAATTGAACCCGGGTCCCTGGTGCTGTGAGGCACCACTGTGCCACCATGCCATCCATGTTTCGATTCTTTTGCAATTAAAACTAAAGAACACAAAGATAATTTCCACCCTGAAGAAATACAAATGTATAAAGGGAATGACTGAACAGAGAATGGGCACTAAATGTACCAAATTTAACATTGATGGCCTGCACCCAGTTTGTGCAGGCATTGGTTGCATTACCAAAGTTGCTGGGGAGGGGGGCGGGTGGCGTGGCTTTTTATGTCAGATAGGCATTAGATCCCTCAAATATGTAAATATGAGGCCTAGTACATGGTAAGAGACCCCTTTAACAAATGGACAGGACAAGCATTGGACCTGCTTTAGAAGAATCATAGAATCCCTACAGTACAGAAGGAAGCCATTCGACCCATCAAGTCTGTACCGACCGCAATCCCACCCAAGTCCTATTCCTGTACCCCTCATTTGCCCCGCTAATCCCCCTGACACTGGTTGATCAGGATTCTTCAATAAACCCTGGCTACCACATAAATAGACGTTCTTGAGTTGGAGCTAGTAGGATGGCTGCTTTGTATTTGCAGAGTCCACTCCAACAGCCATCCCTGAGGGAGGCCCAGGCAAGTGGCCCAAACGTGATGGGCTGCCTGTAGAGGTTTGACCTGCCCCAGCAGCTCACCACAATTAATCAGACGGTGCCTGAGGCTTGATTTCGATTGCTGCTCAGGCCTCTTGTTTTGGACAAACGTAGTGTCAAGTGTGGGCCTAAAAACCAGCCCAGACACGTTCCTAACCTGAGGAGTTTGTACAAAATATGCAAATGTCCCACTTCTGAACAAAGCAGCAATGGATACCCATTGACCTGGAATTTTCTGTGAGCTGTTCTTATTCTGTGCTATAATCTTCCCAGCGTAAGCAGGGATACCACTGCACTTCAGACATCTACAAGGAAACCTTTGGTCATAGATATAAATAAGTGCTAATGATTACTCAGCAAACCAGGCTATTTAAAATCATAGAATCCCTACAGTGCAGAAGGAGGCCATTCAGCCCATTGTGCCTTCACCAACAACAATCCCACCCAGGCCCTATCCCCGTAACTCCACGCATTCATCCTGCCCATCCCCCTGACACCAAGGGACAAATCAGCATGGCCAATCAACATAGGAACATAGGGATTAAGAGCAGAAGTAGGCAAAATCAGCCTTTGGAGCCAGCTCTGCCATTCAATCAGATCATGGTTGACCTCTCCGTGGTCTCAAATCCTCCCCCCATAACTCCTCATCCCTTTTTTTTATTAGAAATATATCTATCTCTTTCTTGAAACCATTCAAATGCACATTCATGTCTACTTTTAACAATCCTGAATGGTGCCTCGCCTCCCCCACAGGTATTGGGGGTATCCAAAAGAATCACTTACTTATTCAAGCAACTCTGCAAAGTTTTGACCTCCTCCTACTAGGTCTAATCTGCACATGTCACGCTATCCATTCCTAGCTGGCAAAACTCTGACATGACTGGAGGCACCTGTTGTTTTATATTGGTGGCTTCATCCACGAACCACAGATGTGCAACATGCCACCATTCACCCCCTTCCTTCACTGCCTGCAAAAATGGCAGCTGCCGTGTTTTGAGGGTGGGATCTTGGGGATCCGGACCTCCAAAACCATTTTCATAACAACGGAGAGACTTTCTATCGTTACGAAAATTCCAGCCAGAGAGGTTGCAAAGTGATATAAACCAGGTAAGTGATTGGACAAGAAGTTGGCAGATAGTGTATAACAAGGGGTCATATGAACTGATCCACTTTGGTTGAAAGAATGATAGAGCAAAACATCTTTTTAAAAGGTGGAACTAGTAAATGCTGGCATTTGGCGGGATTTGGAAGTCCTTGTACGAGAATCACTGAAAGCTAACATAGTTACAGCAAGAAATTAGGAAGGCAAATAGTATGCTGGTCTTTATTGCAAGAATTTGGAATAAAAGTAAGGAAGACATGCTGCAATTTAAAAGGCTTTGGTGATACTACATACAGAGTACCATGTACTGCTACAGGCTCCTTAATGAAGGAATGATGCCTTACACGGGTGCAGCAAAGGTTCACTAGATAGATTCCTGAGATGAGAGGGTTGTTGCTTAAGGAGAGGATGAGTAGAAAGTGCCCATATTCTCTGGGGTTTAGAAGAATCATAGAATTAAACCACGCAAAAGAGGCCCTTCGGCCCATCAAGCCTGCACCGACACATTAGAAACACCTGAACTCCCACCTCATCCCTTCTGCCAGCACTTGGCCCATAGCCCTGAATGTTATGATGTACCAAGTGCTCATCCAGATACTTTTTAAAGGATGTGAGGCAACCCGCCTCTACCACCCTCCCAGGCAGCGCATTCCAGATCGTCACCACCCTCTGGGTAAAAAAGTTTTTCCTCACATCCCCCCCTCAACATCCTGCCCCTCACCTTGAACCTATGTCCCCTCGTGACTGACCGTTCAACTAAGGAGAATAGTTGTTCCTTGTCCACTCTGTCCATGTCCCTCATAATCTTGTACACCTCAATCAGGTCGCCTCTCAGTCTTCGCTGCTCCAATGAAAACAACCCAAGCCTATCCAATCTCTCTTCATAGCTTAAATGTTCCATCCCAGCCAGCATCCTGGCGAATCTCCTCTGCACCCCCTCCAGTGCAATCACATCCTTCTGATAATGTGGCGACCAGAACTGCACACAGTGCTCCACATGTGGCCACACCAACGTTCTATACAACTCCAACATGACTTCCCTGCTTTTGTAATCTGTACCTCGATTGATAAAGGCATGAGAGGTGATCTCATTGAGGCTTGGAGAAATGTATTCACTGAGGAGGTAGTGCGTCTTTACAATTCTCTACCTCAGAGTGCTGTGGATGCTTAGTCCATGAATATGTTCAAGACAAAGATCGATAGATTTATCTGTACTAATGGTACCAAGGGATGTGGGGTCGGGTGGAAAAACTGAGTTTATGTTGAAGTTCAGCCGTGTTCTTAAGTTTAAGTTATTAGTGCCACAAGCAGGCTTACATTAATATCGCAATGAAGTTACGGTGAAAACCCCTAGCTGCCACACTCCGGTGGCGTCTGTTTGGGTACACTGAGGGAGAATTTAGCATGCCCAATGCACCTAACCAGCATGTCTTTTGGAGTGTGGGAGGAAACCGGAGGAAACCCACGCAGACTTGGAGAGAACATGCAAGCTCCACACAGACAGTGACCCAAGCTGGGAATTGAACCCGGGTCTCTGGTGCTGTGAGGCAGCAGTGCTAACCACTGTGCCACCGTGCGACCGTGTTGCTTACTGAATGGTGGAACAACCTCAATGGGCTGTATGGACTACCCCGAACTTATTTTCTGTGTTCCAATATTCTAATAGAGAAAGACACTCATGAATAATTTTGATCCGAGGGTTAAATGCTTTCCCCATCGTTTCCCTGACTGCTGTATAGCAATGAATATTGTTGGGTCGGCACATGTGGATTATCTCTCATGCTGACATATTTTTTTTGCAAGGGATTGTACTGACAGCATAAAGTCTTTTTGATTTGGATTCAGTTGCTCTATAATTAAATGGGCAGAGGTACAAGTAGACCTTTTGCTTTGACCCATAGGAATCCCAATTCACCCATAAACTCGCTGGCAGGCTAATTATAGATTTAGCAGAGCTGAAGAGTCTTTACTTTTTTCCCCTCACAGACAAGTCTATGTGATGTTTCATTTACTTTACATTGAACTATCAAAATCACCATAAATTTACATTGCAAAAAAAAAAGGTGCAAAGGGATAAAGAGTTAATCGAAAATATGCAACTGTACCAGCGCTAAACAAATCAGCAATGGAAACAAACACAAATAAGTGCCAACTTGGACAGGAGGTAACCTGACCGCGTAACCTGCGTGTCAATTTGAATAAATTGGTTCTGGAAGGTACAAATTCAAATGTACGAACGATGCTATTAAAAGTTATACATCTAGGTCACTTTGTGCGGGATGTTTTCCTCAGTTGCGCGAGGCTGTGACTTGCCTCGAGGTGCATTGCTGCAAAAAAGCAGTAGCTGCTCACAGAGACAGGGACCATTGACATCTGATATCACATCTGCCAGTATAAATGATGGCATCCTTCAGGCGAATACATAGGCAGGGTGTGAAACGTTATCAAACCTAGATGACTGAGAGTTGCTGGAGAAGATTGTAAACAGTAAACATAAGCCTTTGTCTCGTCGCAAAGTGTCCCTTCCAAATTGCCTCTGTTTTGATTGATAAAATATAGCCCCGTAAATGCGTTGTAATTATCATGTACCCACCTCAAAACAGGATAATTAACGGGATATCAACATTAAATAATAAATTTCGAAAGGAGCACATTTAATTTGCATTTTTCCAGAAATATATGGCAATGATGAAACGTGTTATTAAAATGTTATTGCTTTAATTTATTGCACGTTGGAGTTAAAAATTGAATTATGGCATCACTTTCCTGAATTAGTTTGAAACAAGTTTTGTTTAGCAGTGATTGATGATTTATGGAATGAAGGGCTTACTTTGATCTCAACACTGAACAACACTTAGCACTGAGTTTAAACTATTTTCGTTGGTTGGAGAAAAATGCAATCTGTTCCATGTTTCCATTTCTTCTCTCCTGAAGGCAATATGTCCGGCTGGAGTGTAGTACAACAGGCATTGCCAACCTTCAGGTCTCAAGAGGTCCTCCGCATGGGTGGGCCTTCATACTCAGTTTTGACAGGCTAACCTGGGCCTTCTGCCCTACCTCCTTGATTGGGATCAATCTCCAGTGGGATGGGAATTCCTCCCAACCTGGAGATCCCCCTCTGACCGTGATAATTTGTTTGGCCAGAACCTTAACCAAACATTTGTGCCAATACAGGGGGTGTACAGATGTTAATTGGGAAAAAAGAAAGAGATGGCTGGCGTTTTGCCTTGTTGGCGAACATATTTTTGTTTAAAAATTGTACATTTCACCCTTGCAATTTTGTACATTACCACACTCTGCAATCACTTGCAGAAGCCCCTTTTACGTCGCAGTCCCAGAGATTTCTCGGCTGAATTCTGCTGGATGTTGGGGCCCAACAGGAATTTCCTGCATTGCAAGAAAAACCAGAGAGCAAAGATAATGCTTGCTTCATTTATATATATCTGATGTGTGTCCACCCACGTGTGGACAGGCGCAGATCTTTCTGGGAGGCGGTCTCCTAATTGGCTGCCTCTTTGTTTGCGCTCCTATTAAGGATGGCATGCAAGCTCCTGAGGCTGTAGGCCCTATAAGAGGGTCCACAGCTATGTCAAGTTGGCAGCTTCCCCAGGAGCTGTGCGCGCCGGTGAGGCAGGTGAGAAAGCACCAGTGTGCCTCCTCATGGAGATACCCTTGGCTGCCTGTGTAGAAGTGCTTAATTAATGAGGCCCGGAATTGGTGCGGCCACATCAGACTGGACAAGAAAACCCTCCACAGGATTATTAACACACAGGGACGCGGCTTTTCATCCCTGGGGCCTCATTGCTGTGGTATGGAGTCTCCAGTTCTGACTTGCTCTTGGGAGGCCAGTTCAATACAGCTGGCAGCCTCTGCATGCAGTATGTCAGGTCCAGCTCGATGACAGGGTTGTTGCAAAATGTCCCACAAGTGGGGACTTAGTGGCGCTAATTGGCTCCCAGCCTTTGTAGAGCGGGCAGTCCATCTGTTTCCTAGCCCTCCCCGGGAAAGTCCGCCAGGGGCAGGAATATGTCAGATAATCATCCTGGCATGGCTATTTGCCCAGTCTGCTGCATCTAACCCAATCACCATAGTGTCAGGAAAATTCAACTCTAAGATTTTAAATTTATATCAGGCTGATATCAATGCCATATCTGCCCACAGTGAACTGGGCAAATCTGTTAATGGGTAAAATGACAGAAGATCAGCAAGCAGTGTTAAAAAATGCGATTTAGGACCAGTTTATACCCCAATGGAGCAAGACGATGGCACAGTGGTTAGCACTGCTGCCTTACAGCGCCACGGACCTGGGTTCGATTCCTGACTTGGGTCACTGCCTGTGTGGAGTTTGCATGTTCTCTCTGTGTCTGCGTGGGTTTCCTCCAGGTGCTCTGGTTTCCTCCCACACTCCAAAGATGTGCGGTTGTTTGGCCAGGCTAAATTGCCCCTAGTTTCGGGAGGGATTATCATGGTAAATCTGTGGGGTTGCGGGGATAGGGCCTGGGTGAGATTGTTGTCAGTGCAGACTCGATGGGCTGAATGGCCTCCTTCTGTACTGTAGGGATCCTATGATGATTCTAAGAGCTCTACTTAGCAAACCAAAGACCCTAATGCAGGAAAACCTTGTTTGATTGGCTCCTTATTGCTCACAGTTTAAAATCTGTTATTTGGATTCAGAAAAGGCATATTCTCATGAAAAGGAAACACAAACCTTTGTTGTGACCAACCGAGGAAGCTGATTAATTTGGAGCCAGTATATTCCTTCTCACCTTGACAGAACAAAGATATTAAGGGATAGGTCGCAATGTTGGGTATATGGAGTTAGGTCACAGATCAGCCGTGATCTCCTTGAATCGTGGAATAGGCTCGAGGGGCTAATTGGATTCCTCCTGTTCCTATCTTCCTGTGATGCAGCAGTTTACATCCCTGACATTTTATTCAGCTTCATCCACCCTCAATTCACTCAACAATCAGCAGGCGAGAGGCAAGAGGTTTAGGCCACCTTTTCAAAGAACAAAGAAAAGTACAGCACAGGAACAGGCCCTTCGGTCCTCCAAGCCTGTGCCGATCATGATGCCCTAACTAAACTAAAAAAAAACATTCTGCCCCTATTCTGATCGTATTCCTCTATTCCCTCCCTGTTCATGTACCCATCCAGATGCCTCTTAAATGTTGCTAATGTGCCTGCTTCCACCATCTCCTCTGGCAGCGTGTTCCAGGCACCCACCACTCTCTGTGTGAAAAACATCCCCCGCACATCTCCCTTAAAATTACCCCCCTCACCTTGAACCTGTGCCCCCTTGTAATTGACACTCCCACCCTGGGGAAAAAGCCTCTGACTATCCACCCTGTCTATGCCTCTCATAACTTTGTAGATCTCTATCAGGTCTCCCCTCAGCCTCTATCTTTCCCTCTCTCCGCCTCTCCCCTTTCAATCATGGAGGACGTCACAATTGATTTAATTTACTTCTCATCAAACATCCGCAGGCATAGAAAAGCTTGGCTCGATGCAGGTCACCGGACAGGATTAGGAATTCTGGCTGACTTATCCCACCCCGAGCCGAGCAACCTTTGCAGTGTCTCCTTCGTTGTCCGGCTCTCCGAACGATGCAAGGCCAGAAATGTTTGTTGCAATAGAATGGAAAGAGAAATATTTCAGTGTTGCCTCTGTACGTTCCCAGTTACATTGCTTCTTTGGTGTTGGAACTGCACAACAATGCTGCCAACTGGAATTAATCAGATATTTGGTGCAACTCGAGAGAGTGTACTGTCAGGTGGCCTGTTGTATTATCTATCAATTTATTATGAAGTATTTACATTATTCTATCAGCTCTTTTCAATTATTAAAGTCTGTGGCTGAATATTAGCTTGGTATGTGTTGAGATGAGTTTCTCTGCTTTTTTAGAAACATAGAAAATAGGTACAGGAGGAGGCCACTCGGCCCTTTGAGCCATCTCTGCCATTCATTATGATCATGGCTGATCGCCCACCTCAATAGTCTGATCCCGCCTTCCCCCCCAAACCTTTTGATCCCCTTCGCCTTTCAGGTGGCACAGTGGTTAGCACTGCTGCCTCACAGTGCCAGGGACCCGGGTACGATTCCTGGGTCACTATCTGCGCGGAGTCTCCTCGTGTCTGCATGGGCTTCCTCTGGTTTCATCCCACAGTCCGAAAGACGTGCTGGTTAGGTGGATTGGCCGTGCTAAATTCTCCCTCAGTGTACCCGAACAGGCGCCGTAGTCTGGCGACTGGGTTATTTTCACAGTAACTTCATTGCAGTGTTAATGTAAACCTACTTGTGACACTAATAAACAAACTTAAACTCAAGTGCTATATCTAACTACTTCTTGAAAACATTCAATGTTTTTGCCTCAACTACTTTCTGTGGTAACGAATTCCATAGACTGACTGCTCCCAGGGTGAAGAAATTTCTCCTCATCTCTGCCCTTTACGGGCAGGAAAGCAAGTAATATGATTGCAGCTCTACTCATATGGCTGTTAAATGGCTCCAATAGCTAGTTGAGTATTACTGAGGTAATACTGAGTAAACCTACTGTGGGGCATCGCAGATCTACACAAAGGTCCCACTTTCCTCATTTAATTCAATTTCTGCAGAATCCCTGTAACTGCACAAATTATCGTAACAGTGGAGGCAACATCTGGATTCCCTCATTTGATATTTTAAAACAGTTTACAAGAACTGCAAAAAAAAAAATCTGCCACAATTCCCACTTTAACAAGACTTGGCATATCAATATTATTTTAGTCCCCCCAGAATTAGTCCCACAAAGATGCCCTACTGAATACACGGCGGAAACAGCAGGTTGGGCAATTAGTTTTGTACGCAGCACTCACTGCAGCAGTAATGGCAAATTTTCCGCATTCAAAACCAACCAACCAAGGGTTTATTTCTACTCTGCAGATACAGAAAATGCAGTGCTGAAGTAGCCAACAAGAAGGAATTTCCGCAATGGACGATTGAGGCAAAATTGCCTGTTTCTCTTACTGCTTAGTGACGAAGGGCTTCTGTTTAAAGTATGTTTGGACCATACCTTGTGTGTATGCACATGACTTTATGCAGAGCACAAGGGATTCAATTAGCAGATCAATTAAAATGTTCACAACAAGCCTGTTCACAATAAAAAGTGATATTGCCTACTGTTCGCTCCTTTGGCTTTTATCTCGCTATTGGCAGGGCAATACATTCTGTTTCTCAAGAAAATTCATAATCCCTTCTTCTAATTTTCGGACTTTTCTCACTATATATCTTACCTTGTAAACACTTCCACATGTTACCACCAACCCCCACCACCCCACTCTTTTTTTCTAGTTTATTTGATTGCTGTAAGCGTGAATTTGGCAGACTTCGTTCGTTGTTTTGTTTTCAACCTTGAAAAGGCAGATTGGTGCTGCCAACTCTTGTGCTGTCGCTCATATCAAAGGCCTTGACGTACACGTCGCTATCTTTTCAACCTGACAAACTTCTTTTATCAACCAGAAGGCTCAGAGTGTGAGCTCTTTCAAGAATTACTAATGGTGGACCTCCAGTAGAGTCGATAACGAGGAGGTAGAGGTTACATTCTAGCAAGGGGAGGGATTAAAAGGTCCGGATGGTGGGGGGAAGGGTGTGGGTGGGGGGAAGGGTGTGGGTGGGGGGAGGGTGGGGGGGTTGGTGGTGGAGGTGGGGAGGAGGAGGAAGTGGGAAGCACTCATTTACAGAATTGCGAGGCCAAAAACTCCAGACCGAACAGCATTTTGGGTATGCCTTCACCACACAGACTGCGGTAGTTCAAGAAGAAGTCTCACACCGTCAGCTTCTCCAGCACTAGCACGGTGGTTAGCACTGCTGCCTCACAGCGCCAGGGACCCAGGTTCAATTCCAGCCTCGGCTGACTGTGTCTGTGCGGAGTTTGCATGTTTTCCCTGTGTCTGCGTGGGTTTCCTCCCACACTCCAAGGATGTGCGAGTCAGGTTGATTGGCCGTGCTAAATTGCCTCGTAGTGTCAGGGGATTAGTAGGGTAAGTATGTGGGGCCGGGGTGGGATTGTTGTTGGGGCAGGCCCAATGGGCCAAATAGCCTTCACGTACACTGTAGGGATTCTATTCTATGATTCAGTGGGAAATTAATATTGGCATTACCAGTGATGCTTACATCCAAAGAATGAATTTAAAAAATCCAAAATGAATTAATCACTGTATGCAAAGTTTCCTCAGAAGAAGGCGAAGAATTTATACTTTCTTTGTTTTGACATTTTATATAAGAAACCCAGTTCCTTTCATTGCTTCTAAACCTGGGGGCTTTTGACAGTAATCATGTCTGTTCAACATGCAGTGGTGTAGGAGAGGTGAGGCCTGCAAACAGCAAAGCTAGAGAATGTCATGAATGGCAGGTCTTGCAGTGAAAATATGAAAAAAATAAAATAATTTGTGAGCAAAGACAAAAATACACGTTGGGAGCTTTAGCAATGCAGCAAAGGAAGCTATAAAATGTAACTCCTTTGTTTAAGAAAGGAGGGATGAGAAAACAGAACTGCGGACCTGTTAGGCTGACATCAGTAGTAGAGAAAGTGCTAGAATCGCTAATAATGGATGTGATAACTGGACAGTTGGAAAATAATAGTAGGATTTGCAGTGTTAACATGGATTTATAAAAGGGACGTCGTACTTGACAAACATGTTAGAGTTTTTTGAGGACATAACTGGCAGAATAGATAAAGAGGAATCTGTGAATGTGGTGTGTTTGGTTTTTCAGAAGACTTTCAATAAGGTCCCCCACAAGAGGCTGGTGAACAAAATTAGAGCACATGTGATTGAGGGCAATATAATGGCTTGAGAATGGGTTAACGGGCAGAGTAACTAATTCCTAGTCCTGAGAGTAAGAAAAAACAAGTAATTCTCAGGCTGTGACAAGTGGGGCGGGTGGAGATCAGTGTAATTCACAATCTATCTCAATGATTTGGATGGGGGGGGAATACTTTCCCATCCCACCCACCACGGGAATCGTAGTGGGTGGGGGGACAGATCACGCAAAGTTCTGTTGACCTTGGGTGGGATTTTCTGGTTTTGGGGTGAGCGCAGCTGGATAATCCCACCCATAATATTTCCATGTTTGCTAATGGTACAAAACTAGCTAGGTGGGAAGGTAAGTGGGAGGATGCAAAGAGGCTTCCAGGGGATTTAGACAGTCTAAATGAGTGGGCAAGAACATTTAGTTTATTTATTAGTGTCACAAGTAGACTTACATTAACACTGCAATGAAGTTACTGTGAAAATCTCCTAGTTGCTGTACTCCGGCGCCTGTTCGGATGCACTGAAGGAGAATTTAGCATGGCCAATGCACCTAACTAGCACATCTTTCGGACTGTGGAAGGAAACCAGAGCACCTGGAGGAAACCCATGCAGACACAGGGAGAGCATGCAGACTTTGCACAGTGACCCAAGCCTGGAATCAAACATGGCAGATGAAATATAGGTGGAAAAATGTGAAGTTATTGAGGATAAACAGGAATGCAAATGGGAAATGTTGATGTCCAAAGGGACTTGGGTGTTCTTTTTCGTTAGTCACTGAACGTCAACATGCAAGTTCAGCAAGCAATTAAGAAGGCAAGTGGTATATTGGCCTTTATTGCAAGATAGGATAAGGAGTAAATAAGTCTTTCTGCAATTATATAGAGCCTTGGTGAGACCACACCTGGAGTATTGAGTACAGTTTCAGTTTTGGTCTCTTTACCTAAAGAAGAATATATGTGCCATAAAGAGAGTGCAGCAAAGGTTCATCAGACTGATTCTTGGAATGACAATATTATTCTATGAGGCGAGATTGAGGAAACTGGATCTACAAGTGGATCCTTCACCACACAGGAAGTGGGCCCAGCAGGAGTCTGGGAAGGTTTTTGGAGGGTTTAAAAGTAGGCCGCACTTTTGAGCGGGCAGCGTCGTTAGCGGGCAGTAGAGTGAGCAGGAGGCAGAGTGAAAGCAGTAGGGCTTTGGCTCACAGGGCTTGGGCAGAAAGGGCGAGCAGGGGTGAGTTAATTCATTTTTTGCTGTTTCTACCTGGTACTGGCAGGGTATCTAGAGAGGATGGGTGTGAAGGCAGTGCAATGTTCCTCTTGCACTATGTTCGAGGTGAGGGATGACGACAGTGTCCCTGCTGATTATACCTGTGAGAAGTGCATCCATCTGCAGCTCCTCCAAAACCGTGTAAGGGAACTGGAGCTGGAGTTGGAGGAACTTAGGATCATTAGGGATGCAGAGATGGCCATAGACAGAAGCTTCAGGGATACAGTTACTCCGAGGAATGAAAATAGATGGGTGACGGTGAGAGGGGCTGGGAAGAAGCAGTCGGTGCAGGGATCCCCTGTGGTCGTTCCCCTTAGCAATAAGTATTCCGCTTTGGATACGGTTGAGGGGGACGACATACCAGTGGTGAGCCGCAGTGAGAGGATCTCCGGCACTGAGTCTGTCCCTGTGGCTCAGGAGGGTAAGGAGGAGAGCGGGAGGGCAATAGTTATTGGGGACTCGTTAGTTAGAGGGATAGATAGGAGGTTCTGTGGCAGCAAAAGAGACTCGAGGATGGTTTGTTGCCTAGCGGATGCCAGGGTCCGTGACGTCTCGGACCGTGTTTTCCGGATTCTTAAGGGGGAGGGGAAACAGTCACAAGTCGTGGTACACATTGGTACCAACGACATAGGTAAGAGAAGGGACGGGGATTTAAAACAGGAATTTCGGGAGCTGGGCTGGAAGCTGAGAGCAAAGACAAAACATGTGGTCATCTCTGGTACGCTACCGGTGCCACGTGATAGCGAGTTGAGGAACAGGGAGAGAGTGCACTTAAACATGTGGTTGCAGGGATGGTGCAGGAGGGAGGGTTTCAGATACGTGGATAATTGGAACACGTTCTGGGGAAGGTGGGACCTCTACAAACAGGACGGGGTGCACCTGAACCAGAGGGGCACCAATATCCTCGGAGGGAAATTTGCTACGGCTCTTCAGGGGGATTTAAACTAATTTGTCAGGGGAGTGGGAAAAGGAGTTGTAGTCCGGAAGTCAGTGTTGAGGGTGGTGAGATATTGGGGAAGGTATCAAGGTCAAGGGTGGGTACCGGTAGACAGGAAGATGGGTTGAAGTGTGTCTACTTCAATGCAAGGAGCATCCGGAACAAGGTGGATGAACTTGGGGCGTGGATTGCTACTTGGGACTACGATGTTGTGGCCATTATGGAGACGTGGGTAGAACAAGGACAGGAATGGTTGTTGGACGTTCCGGGGTATAGATGTTTCAGTAAGTGTAGGGAAGCTGGTAAAAGAGGTGGAGGAGTAGCATTGTTAATCAAGGATAGTTTAACGGCTGCGGAAAAGCACTTTGAGGGGGATATGCACACTGAGGTAATATGGGCTGCAGTTAGAAACAGGAAAGGAGCGGTCACGTTGCTAGGAGTTTACTATAGGCCCCCAAATAGTAATAGAGATGTGGAGGAAGAAATTGCTAAGCAGATTATGGATATGTGTGGGGGTCACAGGGTAGTTGTCATGGGGGACTTTAACTTTCCAAATATTGATTGGAACCTTTGTAGGTCAAATAGTTTGGATGGGGCACTTTTTGTGCAGTGTGTGCAGGAGGGTTTCCTGACACAATATGTGGATAGGCCGACAAGGGGTGAGGCCACATTGGATTTGGTACTGGGAAATGAACCGGGCCAAGTGTTAGATTTGGTTGTGGGAGAGAACTTTGGAGATAGTGACCACAATTCGGTGTCTTTTGTTATTGCAATGGAGAGGGATAGGGCCGGACGGCAGGGCAAGGCTTACAATTGGGGGAGAGGTAATTATGATGCGATTAGGCAAGAATTAGGGGGCATAAGATGGGAACAGAAACTATCAGGGAAAGGCACTGATGAAAAGTGGAACTTTTTCAAGGAACAAATACTGGGTGTCCTTGATAGGTATGTCCATGTCAGGCAGGGAGGAAATGGCCGAGTGAGGGAACCGTGGTTCACAAAAGAGGTGGAATGTCTTGTGAAAAGGAAGAGGGAAGCTTATGTAGGGATGAGGAAACAAGGTTCAGATGGCTCGATTGAGGGTTACAAGTTAGCAAGGAATGAGCTGAAAAAGGGGCTGAGGAGAGCTAGGAGGGGACATGAGAAGTCCTTGGCGGGTCGGATCAAGGAAAACCCCAAGGCTTTTTACTCTTATGTGAGGAATAAAAGAATGACCAGGGTGAGGTTAGGGCCGGTCAAGGACAGTGGTGGGAACTTGTGTATGGAATCAGTAGAGATAGGCGAGGTGATGAATGAATACTTTTCTTCAGTGTTCACCAAGGAGAGGGGCCATGTTTTTCAGGAAGAGAAGGTGTTACAGGCTAATAGGCTGGAGGAAATAGATGTTCGGAGGGAGGATGTATTGGCAGTTTTGAATAAACTGAAGGTCGATAAGTCCCCTGGGCCTGATGAAATGTATCCTAGGATTCTTTGGGAGGCGAGGGATGAGATTGCAGAGCCTTTGGCTTTGATCTTTGGGTCCTCGCTGTCCACGGGGATGGTGCCAGAGGACTGGAGAGTGGCAAATGTTGTTCCTCTGTTTAAGAAAGGGAATAGAAATGACCCTGGTAATTATAGACCGGTTAGTCTGACTTCGGTGGTTGGTAAATTGATGGAAAAGGTCCTTAGGGATGGGATTTACGACCATTTAGAAAGATGCGGATTAATCCGGGATAGTCAGCACGGATTTGTGAAGGGCAAATCGTGCCTCACAAATTTGATAGAATTTTTTGAGGAGGTAACTAGGTGTGTTGATGAAGGTAGGGCGGTTGATGTCATATACATGGATTTTAGTAAGGCGTTTGATAAGGTCCCCCATGGTCGGCTTATGATGAAAGTAAGGAGGTGTGGGATAGAGGGAAAGTTGGCCGATTGGATAGGTAACTGGCTATCTGATCGAAGACAGAGGGTGGTGGTGGATGGAAAATTTTCGGACTGGAGGCAGGTTGCTAGCGGAGTGCCGCAGGGATCGGTGCTTGGTCCTCTGCTCTTTGTGATTTTTATTAATGACTTAGAGGAGGGGGCTGAAGGGTGGATCAGTAAATTTGCTGATGACACCAAGATTGGTGGAGTAGTGGATGAGGTGGAGGGCTGTTGTAGGCTGCAAAGAGACATAGATAGGATGCAAAGCTGGGCTGAAAAATGGCAAATGGAGTTTAACCCTGATAAATGTGAGGTGATTCTTTTTGGTAGGACTAATTTAAATGTGGATTACAGGGTCAAAGGTAGGGTTCTGAAGACTGTGGAGGAACAGAGAGATCTTGGGGTCCATATCCACAGATCTCTAAAGGTTGCCACTCAAGTGGATAGAGCTGTGAAGAAGGCATATAGTGTGTTAGCTTTTATTAACAGGGGGTTGGAGTTTAAGAGCCGTGGGGTTATGCTGCAACTGTACAGGACCTTGGTGAGACCGCATTTGGAATATTGCGTGCAGTTCTGGTCACCTCACTATAAGAAGGATGTGGAAGCGCTGGAAAGAGTGCAGAGGAGATTTACCAGGATGCTGCCTGGTTTGGAGTGTCGGTCTTATGAGGAAAGGTTGAGGGAGCTGGGGCTGTTCTCTCTGGAGCGGAGGAGATTGAGGGGAGACTTAATAGAGGTTTATAAAATGATGAAGGGGATAGATCGAGTGAACGTTCAAAGACTATTTCCTCGGGTGGATGGAGCTATTACAAGGGGGCATAACTATAGGGTTCATGGTGGGAGATATAGGAAGGATATCAGAGGTAGGTTCTTCACGCAGAGAGTGGTTGGGGTGTGGAATGGACTGCCTGCAGTGATAGTGGAGTCAGACACTTTAGGAACATTTAAGCGGTTATTGGATAGGCACATGGAGCACACCAGGATGGTAGGGAGTGGGATAGCTTGATCTTGGTTTCAGATGAAGGTCGGCACAACATCGTGGGCCGAAGGGCCTGTTCTGTGCTGTAATGTTCTATGTTCTATGTTCTATGTACAAGGAGAGACAGTGGCATAGTGGTATTATTGCTGGATTTGTAATCGAGAGAGCCAGGGTAATTCTCTGAGGACCTGGCCTTGAATCCCATCATGGAAGATGGTGACATTTGAATGTAATAAAATAAATCTTGAATTAAAAGTCTAATGATGACCATGAAACCATTGCCAATTGTCATAAAAACCCATCAGGTTCACTAACGTGCCTCCAGGGAAGGAAATCTGTCGTCCTTACCTGGTCTGGCCTATATGTGACTCCAGATCCACAGCAATGTGGTTGACTCTAAAATGCCCTCAGGGATGGGCAATAAATGCTGATCCAGCCAGTGCTGCCCGCAAGCGATTCCCACATCTCATGAATGAATTTTAAAAAATCTTTAGAGTTTGGGAGAATGGGGGGTGATCTCATTGCAACATACAAAATTCTTAGAGTTTGACAGGGTAGATGCAGGAAGGATGTTTACCATGGTTGGGAAGGTCTAGAAACAGGGGACACAGTCTCTGAATAAGAGGTAGGCCATTTAGGATTGGGATGAGGAGAAATGTCTTCACTCGGAGGGTGGTGAATCTTTGGAATTTAATACTCCAGAGGGCTCTGGAGGCTTGCTGATTGAGTCCGCACAAAACAGAGATTAATAGATTTATAGGTTTCAAAGATATCAAGGGATATGGGGACAGTGCAGGGGAATGGCATTAAGTTGGGAGATCAGCCATGATCTAGTTGAATGGTGGAGCTGGCTCAAGGGCCTGAATGGGCTCCTCCTATTCCTATTTCTTATGTTTCTATAGTTCTATGCTTTACTGATTTTTTGTTTTAGCTGAGAGTGATGCTACTCAGAGTCAGCCTTCACACAATTTATTGGCGCCTGAGGGAAAACACCTTTTGGAGACCATTTCAATTGAGAAGATAAGACTGTATTGATGGTTTAAACAACTTGCTTGTAATTTATAATGCTGTGTTTACATTATGGGCCTTCTTTCCAGCATTAAGGGGTAAAAATGAAAGAACTTAAACGAAGTTGCTGACTTAGTAGAGAATTGGGAACCAAATTTCCTCGGCAGATTTTGCTGACATTTCTTGCTTGATTTGTTGCTTTTGAACAGGAGTGGTTCCTTATCAGTAATTGCTCTCTTCACTTTTCCTTCTTTTGATTTATACAGTCCCTCCCTTCAGGCTATGTTTTTACTCTATGATTATGTAAGTTCACCCACTAGGTCCAAACATAACACAGAAATTTGTTTAAATATGGATTTGATGCCAAAACATGATTCTTTAGCAGGAAACTAAAGTGTGACAAACACGATACGGGCTAGATTCAATGGCTGAGTAATTTGCAATTGCCTAAAAGAGACTTGCAGGAATACAGGGCTTGTTCCATGTACCTGAATGGATGGGCCTGTGAAGCACCTAGCCAATTTCTCACACACCTAATGGTCATTACCAGGCAGAATAGGGGTGGGATTTTTCTCGCCCTCCGCGGTGTGTTTCGTGATGGAGGGAGACAGTGTGCCGTTCACTGGCGGCAGAATCTTATGGTCCTGCCGATGTCAATGGGATTTTCCCGTTGAGCACATCTCTTGCCGCCAGGAAATCCATGACGGCATGCACCGCCGGTGGGACCATAAGATACAGCCGGTGTGAACGGCAGCAAGATTTCAGTGTTGGACTCTGTGACCATCGGGTAAGTAATTAAAGGGCCGGGAAGGGAAGTGGGAGTGTTGAATATTGACGGGAATGGGCAGCGGGGTATTGGCAGTGATCAGTGTTTCATTGTATGGTCAGAGTCAAGACAGGGGCTTTGGGGGATTGTTTATTCTGCCAAAGTACGCTGCTGGAGTTTGTAGATTCTCCAAACCATTACTCTTTATTTACAGCAAGTGATGCTGTAATTTGTACCTCTGCATGAGATTGAGGTCTCTCCTCTCTACAGATCTCTTTTCCTTTTCAGTCATGTGATCATAATCACATCAGCCTCATCTGTATTCTAATGTTAACCCTTTACTCTATATCTCCCCCCAAGTCTTTATCACAATCGTATTTATACCCTCCTATATCTCCCTCCCCCACAACCCTCAGAACCTCAGAATTCACATGGTTAGTCTTTGAGGTGCTTTGACCAATCTCTCTGATCTTGTCCCGATCTCCTCTCGAGGGTATTCCAAACTCTCCCTTCTGTCGGTGTGAGTGATCTTCTGTTGGGTTGAGTCGTAAGTCCAAGTTTCGTTTGGCTTTCTCCAAGTATATTAAGGCACTGTGGTTTCTTCTTATGATACCCTGGTCTGTCTCAATCCTGTATGATCGTTGTGGAGTTTTTTTTCAATGATTTGGAATATTGTGTGCAGTTCTGGTCACCTCACTATAGGAAGGATGTGGAAGCGCTGGAAGGAGTGCAGAGGAGATTTACCAGGATGCTGCCTGGTTTGGAGGGTAGGTCATATGAGGAAAGGTTGAGGGAGCTAGGGCTGTTCTCTCTGGAGCGGAGGAGGCTGAGGGGAGACTTAATAGAGGTTTATAAAATGATGAAGGGGATAGATAGAGTGAACGTTCAAAGACTATTTCCTCGGGTGGATGGAGCTATTACAAGGGGGCATAACTATAGGGTTCGTGGTGGGAGATACAGGACGGATATCAGAGGTAGGTTCTTTACGCAGAGAGTGGTTGGGGTGTGGAATGGACTGCCTGCAGTGATAGTGGAGTCAGACACTTTAGAAACATTTAAGCGGTTATTGGATAGGCACATGGAGCACACCAGGATGATAGGGAGTGGGATAGCTTGATCTTGGTTTCAGATAAAGCTCGGCACAACATCGTGGGCCGAAGGGCCTGTTCTGTGCTGTACTGTTCTATGTTCTATGTTCTATGATTATGGCTTCCTTCTGTTAGTTTCGGACTCATAGGCAGATATTTTACGACCTCGCTCGGGCAAGGCTCATAAAATCCCGCTCGAGGCCAACGGAGAATTCTGTTTTGTGAGCTGCGCCCGCCCTGATTTTGGGGCGAATGTGGTGGTAAAATTCTGGCCATAGGGTGGGATTCGCTGGCCGTGCTCACCCCAAGACTGGAAATTCCCCCTCAAGGTCAATAGACCTTTGCATAGTCCGTGTCCCGCCTGCTATGATTCCCGTGGTGGGTGGAACGGGAAAATTCCTCCCATATTCTCTCTCTGGGTTTCAACACTGGGAACTAACATGCTCTGTACCTGTGATTTAATTTTCAAGGCTAGCTGTTTCTCTGTTTTTTTCATGTTGCATTTCTCATTTGTTTTGCTCCCCAGATAGCATCAGAGTTTAAAAATGTCATTGTTCCTTCTACAGTGAAGTTTCAGGAGTTCGTCAGTCTTAGTTTTTAATTCTGCATTCAACCATCTATTCTAGTTCAACTTCTTTTACTTGTTCAAGGCATTTCTCATGATACTTAATAGAGACTTCTGATATTTGAAGTTTATCAAGTTTTAGTTGAAGATCTATCGTTGTTGAATTTGCTTCTACAAATTTATCACTTAGATGTTTCACGTCCTCTTTCAAATGCCCTACTTCCTGTGACTGATGCTTCAGTGTTCCCACGAGTCTTGTTTTTCCTTGGCAAACTCATATTTCGTGCATGAAAGTTGGTTCTTTATACCATCATCTTTATTGACTGGAACAGCTTCTCTTAAACTATGTAACCTAAGCTTTAGTTTCGCCAGTTCATACTGTCTGATTTCTCTCTCTCTTTAAAATTCTATGGGCAGGGATTTGCCATCCATTCCCTCCAGTGGGATCTTCTGGTCCCGTCAATGGTGCCATGCCTCCCCTGTCCCTGCGTTGGATTCCCCATTGGCGGAGGACGTGCGCAATGGGAAAACACATTGACAACAGAGCATCAGAAGATCCTGGTGGCCGGCCAATGGTGGACTGCTTGCGCCACTATAAAACATGCTGTGGGTGGGGTGGGGGGAGGGACCATATAGCCATTGGAATATCTGCTTCAGGTGATCACTGCTGTCCAGTCTCTGGGTCTGGGTCTCAGCTTGCATCTGTTGCTCCTGACGATATGTCAACATCTTGGTGATACTTAATTTATTTTCTTCTGTCCTTCTTTCCAGGATCTCTTTTCCTGCCAGCCTTGTATCTTCTGTTTAAGGTTCACTGGGTCTTTTACTTGCGACCATCATGTTTCATTGTGTGGTTGGGTTCTAAACATGAGTTTGGGGGATTGTCTATTCTTCCAAGTTGTGCTGCTCGAGTCCGTAATTTTTCAAAGCCATTACTCTTTATTTACTCTTTATTATTCTTTTAGCAACTATTCACACATTTAGACCTCTACATGAGGCTGGAGTTTCTCCTCCTTCCAGATCTCCCTTGCGACTCAGACATCACTATTACGTTAGCATCATGTTACCACGATACTCTGCAAATCAGGACAACAGCATTGGCAGCCAGATCGAGAGGCAGAGTAGCAACGGTGATTGGGGATCAGGGATACGGATAAGTAGGTCATATAATCTCCCCTCTTTGATTCAGCCTTTAAGGACACCTATTAGCCTGCTTGTAGATCAAGTACTCCTAAATGTAGCCAGCTTAACACAATCATCAAACCCAGATGAAAGCCATGACAGTGCCTGCTGCTGCCTTGCAAATTAGAGGAGACAGCACGGTGGCACAGTGGTTAGCACTGCAGCCTCGCAGCGCCTGTGACTTGGGTTCAATTCCGGCCTCGGGTAACTGTCTGTGTAGAGTTTGCGTGTTCTCCTCATGTTTACGTGGGTTTCCTCTGGGTGCTCTGATTTCCTCCCACAGTCCAAAGATGTGTGGGTTAGGTTGATTGACCATGCTAAATTGCCCCTTGGTGTTTGAGGGTAAATAGGGGGGGAGGGATTATGGGGATAGGCCTGGGTGGGATGATCTGTTGGAGTTGGTGCAGACTTGATGGGCCAACTGGCCTCCTTCTGTACTGTAGGGATTCAATGAAAATGTTGACTATCTATGAAATAGGACATCAGAGGGTCACCTGCCTCGTGGCGCAGTGAAGTGGCTAAACCTCCAAAGCAGAAGTACTGCACCCAACCTGAAATGAGAACCCTTATTGCCATTATTTTCTGGGTCTCTGCATTGCACCCAGCCACTAATGTGCACCAGACTGTTCAGGTTTGTTGATCTGCGATCCAAAAATAATCCTTTTGCCCTGCTCAGCCCGTGAACAGGTTCCCCAAGGAGTTTAACCAGTATTTAACTGGAGGCATGCTGGTTTCTGCCCCCCCCCACCCCCCCCCCCCCCCACCACCCCCTCCACCGCCTACCCCACACCTGCCTTCCCTTTCAAAATCGCATTGCATTCCAGATGCGACAGGATCTAGTGACATCCTCCACAAACACATTTTTCAATTCACAATCCATACCCTCTTCTGTATTGGAAATCAACCCCAGATTGCTTGGTCAATCTTTCCACAAATGGGGAAATAAATATGAGCAATATAGAATAGGGAAATTATCTGTTACAATATGGGGGTAACAGAAATACCAACATGTATTAACTATAAATCATAATGTACAAGTCAACCCTGCGTATAAGACATTTCTTCAGCGCAAGTATCATGTTTTTCCATATACTCAGCGTATTAGTTCACCTCCCTTGTCAGCTGCAGCATAGTGTACTTGCACTAATAGTCAGCCTCAATTACTCGCCTTGTACAAACCTGTTAGGAATCGTCAACACTTAAAGAATAAATCTGGACACTCAGCAATTTATGATCAGAACTATGTCAGACGATTTCACATATTTAGACAAAAATAAATTTTATTGTACATCAAAAAGAATTAAACAAAGCACTAATAACTTAGCACCATAGTTTACAAATACATATGTTTAATCTGTTTGAAGACAGCTAACTCTTACATGTGTGGCTGCCCCTGTAAACCATGGGCCAAAATACAATCTACTCCCTTTCCCCCACTAGTGAAAATGATGGGTGCAAGATGCAGGAGTGGGGCTTCTGGAATTGGTTTCTGGTCTTATTTTGGCTAAGGCATGGATCCCTTCTGTCTCTGTGAAAATTCAGGCTACCATCTCTATGGCAATGTGGCTTGCTTTGGGAGAGTTCAAACAGAAATGCAAGTTAATTATTTTACCTTCAATGCTACTCTTTGATTCTGTAACCCATATAAATAACTAATGTTGCTAATGGAGTTTTATGAGCCTTTCTCCAGACTCCCTGTTTCCACTACACGCATATAAATACATCACTCATTGCTCCACTGTCAACTCTGAGCTAGTAAGTAAGCACAAGTTACATTTCAAGTGTAATAAACCAAGGCTTGTTTGAATTGCATTTACATCAAATTACATTAATGTTTACCAATTTCTCAATCAGATGTCCACTAATCTTATATTTGACACTTTAATCACCAACGAAATATTCTAATTCTGAAACTAAAAGTTATTTTCTAACACATATGAATTATGAATGGATGTTTTACTTTCTAGTATATTTCAGTACCTTACAACTGGGTACCAGGGATCAAGCAGGTGATACAGGCTGTGTTGTGAAGATTCCTGGGCATTTAAGACATGCCCACACAGAGCAGACCCTGTGTGGCAAATGAAATGACCACCTACACCAATGCTGGTGGTTCAGTTTACTTTGGCATTTATCGTATTTGGAGGGATTTCTAGGGGCTTCCAATGAGAACTTGGCGATGACACCGACAGTATATAGAATCATAGAATGCCTACAGTGCAGAAGGAGGCCATTCAGCCCATTGAGCCTGCACCAACAACAATCCCACCCAGGCCTGATCCCTGTAAACCCACATATTTACCCTGCTAATCCCCCTGAACTAACAGTCAATAGCACGTTGTTTCCCAGGAGCATGGTACGACACACTGCAGCATAAACAGATATTGGGGTAGATGACCAAAAGCTTGGCCAAAGAGTCAATTTTAAGGAGTGTCTTAAAGGAAGAAAGTGAGGTGGAGAAGGCAGAGAGGTGGAAGGTTGGGTAGTCCAGAGCTTGAGGCCTAGGCTACTGAAGGCTCACCCACCAACTGTGGAGCAATTACATTGGAGGATGCACAAGAGGCCAGAATCAGAGGAATACAAATATCTCAGAGGGTTGTAGGGCTGAAATAGATTATAGAGACAAGGGGTTATGGGGGGAGACCATGGAAGGATTTGAAAACAGGGATGAGAATTTTGAAGTAAAGCTGATGTTTGACCAGAACCAACTGAGCTTGGACACCTCAGGGAGAGATACAGACATCTTTATTTATCTGGTTGGATCTAAGGATTTACATACATCTCTTATTGAGACAGAGGAAAGAGAAGAAAATTCCGGAAGGGAAGCTGACACTCTGTTCATGAGGGGCATTGATTCTACTGTCACTGCCCACCCCATCATCTGAATGATATGAGGGCAGTCAGGAATGTGGAGTTGAGATAATCAGATCAACCAGGCCTGAGGGACCAAATAGACTAATCCCGCTCCTTTTCTTTGTGTTCCTTTCCGGAGGCAATGGCCTAGTGGTATTATCGCTAGGCTATTAATCCAGAAACTCAACGAATGTTCTGGGGTCCTGGGTTCGAATCCTGCCTTGGCAGATGGTGGAATTTGAATGCAATTAAAAAAATACCTGGAATTAAGAATCTACTGATGACCATGAAACCATTATCGGAAAAATCCATCTGGTTCACTAATGTCCTTAAGGGCAGGAAATCTGCCATCCTTACCTGGTCTGGCCTACATGTGACTCCAGAGCCACAGCAGTGTGGTTGAGTCTCAACTGCCCTCTGAAATGTCCTAGCAAGCCACTCAGTTCAAGGGCAACCAGGGATGGGAATAAATGCTGGCCAGCCAGCGACGCACACGTCCCACAAATGAATAAAAAACAACAAATATATATTACTGATTTGAGCCTATGATTTATTAACATTTTATCGGCTGCCATACATTAAAATAAAAAGATTATGTGAGAAATGAAACCATGTACAATTTGTTTCAGGTCAAAGATTGGCCTGAAGTGCTTTCAGAACATAGCAACAGGACTAAACCTGTTCAGCCCCGTGAGCCTGTTCTCGAAGTGGAGCTACTGTTTAAAGCTAATATTTATGTCACAATCTTATGATTGATAAATGAGATAAAAATACCAATTACATGTTGATCTCCAGTGGCATTGCTTCATGGAAAATTAAACAGGGTCTCCTCGCCTGACCTGATCACTGAACCTATTGTGTTCTCACACACCTCACCCGTTTCTCCACCATCGACCAGGCCCGGTATTTATGCTTCTGCCTTGAAAGTATTTTACTGGAATCTTTACTGTTTCTTCAAGTAAATGGATGGAAAATAATGGAACGGGGATGCAGAATTTATTATGTATGCCACGAGGAAGCAGAAACTGCGATGCGTGATTGTGGAGTTTGCCAACTTATACAGTCTTTAAAAATCAGCATCGAAGGTTGGGAATATTGCTGTACTTTCTGAGATCTGTTTTCCCCAAAGTGTCAGAATGGCAGGAAAACCAAAGCGATCCGTGCCAGTCTGTCTGGCACGGACTGGACCGCAATCATCCCATAATAGTCATTTCTTGGGGGAGTGGTGAGTTTCGCGCCAGTTCCGGGAGGAGTGGGGCCTAAACACAGCAGTGAGCCTGGCTGCAAAGTGATCGGACACCATTTTGGATCTCACAGTGTACTGGGAGACCCCCCCTCCCTCCCCCTCTCAGATCGGGAACCCTCCCTTATCGGCGGCATGTTTCCCCACCCCCTCCCCGACATGGATCACTGGTATTGGGGCTCTCTTAATGGGACACCTTTATGATCTCAACATACCCCCTTCATGCCCCACCCCTTCATGGCCCTTACATCATAGCCCCCACCCAGCCCCCACCCCGGCAAGGCCCCTGAGTCACAGCCCTCTCTGCTTAACTCCCGTTTCATGATCCCCACAGGCCCCACATCTAATAAGATCCTACCCTCTTGGCACTGCCCCTGGCATACTTGTAGTGCCCAATTGGCACTGCCAGTGTGCCAGGTGGGCACTGTCAATGTGCCAGGTGGGCTCTGACAGGTGGGTACTCCAGATGGGCACTGCCCAACCATGTCCCTGACCATCCGAGGGCTTCATCGTCTCTTAGCCTGCTGGCGTGGCCATCATGCTTGCTCTCTTCTAGTGGAGACCAGTAGTGATTCTCGCCAGGCTCAGGCCGTGCCCGAGGGTTGGAATATCCCTGGAACTGGGAGAATCCAGCAGTGAAGTTCTAAGCATATTGAAATGCTACTTTAAATATGCTAATCGACCTTGTGCCCTTTCTGGGTGAGATTCGGTTTGCACCAGTAGAAAGGGACCGGGACGATTGCAAACTGGCGCTGGGCGCCAAACCTATTTTAAGCTCTATTGCAATTTTCCAGGATTGTTACGATTAGTGCGGCGAGGCTGGAAAATCACCCCCATCATATTTAAAAACATTAGCCTCGACCAATGGTTCAGTGGGGAATAATTTTCGGACTTAATTTTCCACAGCAACCCCTTCTCAATCTGCTTGTTTGTCAACTGAAAATTCCCAGCTACCTGCCTCTGTGTACAGGTGCTGCCTCTTAATAAATGTAAATAAATGCCGGAGTTGCTGAAATCATAGCAATGAGAATTCAATCTCCAGCTGCTTTCGAAATTTTTCTGGCAAAAACAAGAAAAAAATATCTTTCAAACCCTTATGGAATGAAGAGAAATTGTTGATAATCGGATGACGTGTTGGAAAGTTCTGGATGTGGCACAGACTCAGAATGTAGAGGTGAGGTCGAAAGGTCTCTCAGACCTTGGTGATGTCACAAACCTGTACTCAATCCTAGGATCCTAAATAAAAACATCAATGAACGGGTCAGTTGATCAATTGAATCATACTACCGTGAAATATGTAATTATCTGTACGAATTTTGATTTAAAATCTTATTTTGGATATCAGAAATTTCAGAGAAAAAAAAATCACGTATGAGTTATTTTTAAGAACAGTTTGAATGATTTCATTGGTTCAGGAACAGATTTACAAACATAGGGAAGTCAATTTTAGTGATTTTCCCATTTAATTTTAATGTTAACCATTGATGGAGAAGTGTTACAAAAGATCATGACAAATTGGGCTCATGGGTGGATGGGAAGTGCATACATTATGAAGGATTTGTAATAAAATAAAGATATGTGATTGTATATGCAATGGCGTGGCATGCACAGTGGTTAGCACTGCTGCCTCACAGCGCCAGGGACCCGGGTTTGATTCCCGGCTTGGGTCACTGTGTGGAGTTTGCATGTTCTCCCCGTGTTTGCGTGGGTTTCCTTCGGATGCGTGGGTTTCCTCCCACAGCCCGAAAGACGGTCTGGTTAGGTGTATTGGCCATGCTAAATTCTCCCTCAGTGTACCCGAACAGGCACCGGAGTGTGGCGACTAGGGGATTTTCACAGTAACTTCATTGTAGTGTTAATGTAAGCCTACTTGTGACATTAATAATAAAGAAAACTTTAAAAACATCTTAAAGGCATTTATTGATAAAGAGAAATGAGGTACTGGGGATTTCAGTCCATGGCTCTTGGAGCAAATCTCCAGCCTTTACATGCTGACTCCATGGCTTCTAGATGATTCTGCATGACAGGGGTCTCCACCCTCTGGTGTGATTGGCTCCTCAAGCCAGGTTTTCTTCTTCCGCAGTGCTGTCTAAAACTGACAGACCCCACAATCGATGACTATATTTAAACACATCCGTGCCGGGGAAAGGAACATGCTTCCAAATGTTGCATCAAGAAGAGTATCCGAACTTTGCTGGTTAAGCATAGCACATGTTAGATGCAAAGTCAAGCTGGTAATATACCGTCCTAGTAAGCACTCTCAAAGTCATGTGTGCCCCAGTCTGATACAGGGTCATTTCTCAACACACCTTGCCTCAACATAAGGAGGATATTGTAGTTAAAATGAGATGTAAGTATCGAGACACAATTCAGTAACACTTCACCTTCAATGAGACAAACATTTTCACAGCACACCCACTCTTTTTCAGCTGAATCGATTGCTTATAAATGTCACATTTACTATGGTTATGGTCTTGCTAGAGGGATTTCATAGAATCCCTACAGTGCAGAGGAGTCCATTCAGCCCATTGTCTGCACCAACAACAATCCCACCCAGGCACTATCCCCATTACCCCACATATTTACCCCGCTAACCTACAAATCCCGGTTCACCAAGTGGCAATTTAGCATGGCCAGTCAACCTATCCGGCACATCTTTGGAGTGTGGGAGGAACCCAGAGGAAACCCACGCAGACACGGGGAGAATGGGCAAACTCCCACACACACAGTGACCCAAGCCGGGAATCGAACCAGGGTCCCTGGAGCTGTGAGGCAGCAGTGCTAACCACTGTGCCACCGTGCCGCCCTGTGTAATGCTTGAAGCATTACAATTGAAATTCAATAGATCAAAGCAAAATGCCAAGCTGAGTAAATATCAACTTACTGGTTAGTGGGAAACCTGGGGCTGCCAGTGCATGCAGAGCCTATTGACCTGGGGAGAAATTGATAAGAGGGCTTCACCAGATACCTTTGATTTGATTTGATTTGATTTGATTTATTATTGTCACATCTACTAGCATACAGTGAAAAGTATTGTTTCTTGCGGGCGATACAGACAGAGCATACCGTTAATAGAGAAGGAAAGGAGAAGGAAAGGAGAGAGTGCAGAATGTAGTGTTACAGTCATAGCTAGGGTGTAGAGAAAGACCAACTTAATGCAAGGTAGGTCCATTCAAAAGTCTGACAGCAGCAGGGAAGAAGCTGTTCTTGAGTCGGCTGGTATCTTTTTCCCGACGATAGAAGGTGGAAGAGAGAAAGTCCAGGGTGCGTGGGGTCTTTAATTATGCTGGCTGCTTTGCCGAGGCAGCAGGAGGTGTACAGAGAGTCAACGGATAGGAAGCTGGTTTGCGGATGGATTGGGCTACATTTACAACCTTTTGTAGTTCCTTGCAGTCTTGGACAGAGCAGGAGCCATACCAAGTTGTGATACAACCAGAAAGACTGCTTTCTATGGTGCATTTGTAGCAGTTGGTGAGAGTCATAGCGGACATGCCAAATTTCCTCAGTCTTCTGAGAAAGTAGAGGCGTTGGTCAGCTTTCTTAACTATAGTGTCGGCATGGGGGGACCAGGACAGGTTGTTGGCGATTGGGACACCTAAAAACTTGAAGATCTCGACCCTTTCTACTTCATCCCTGTTGATGTAGACAGGAGCATGTCCTCCTCTACGTTTCATGAATCCAATGACAATCTCCTTAGTTTTGTTGACATTGAGGGAGAGATTATTGTCACCACACCAGTTCATCAGATTCTCTATCTCATTCCGGTACTCTGTCTCGTCATTGTTTGAGATCCGACCCACTGAATATTGACAGGTGCTGGCTATGTAGGTCTGCAGGAACTGGAGTTTTGGGCAGAAAGTCTGAAAGCCTGGCTTTCCCCGCATGCCGTGCAGTTTTAGATCCAATTTGTTTTAGGTGGGGCTGGAGGGGTTGGGGGTGGGGGGATTCAATCCCAGGATAGAAGGGGACAGATCCATGACCCCGTCAGCCACCAGAAGATCCATACTCGGTCTGTGAGAGGAAATGAGCAGAAACCAAGCCAATGTTGAGAGGGGAGGAGAGGGGAGGAGAGGGGAGGGTAGGAGCAGTCAGCACAAGTGATTTGTGAAAGAACTTCTCAATGCATAAGGAGCCTGGGTCTCAGAACCAGCAGAAATAAAATGTCAGTGAATCTGACTCCTGTTTGATAGCATCAGTGAGGTAACAGATTGTAAGGTATGACTGAAGGCCTTGGAATCAAAATGTATTTTTGAAGGTGAAATGATTTAGATAAGGAGGACCTCCAGTTAATGAAAGAACTCAGTGCCTTGCCCAAGGCCCCAAAATGTTGCGCTCCGACGTCAGCAAGTGGTAGAAGGATTTCTTTAATTGCCTTTGGCACAATCATCCATCATGGTGTTCTTTTGTATATCCAAACACATACTGACTGAAGAGCAAAGGCTTTGCCACAATTCTGTGAATGTGCGTGGTGATTACAGCGTCAATGAGTTCTCATTGTGTTGGTGCCAGTGACGTGAAAAGGTGTGAAAAGTTACTCATTACTGGGCAAGTGGAAACTCACCTGAGTTCAGTTTTTCTCTGTCCTTTCCTCTCCCAGCCCCCTGTTATTGAATGGACTTTCGTAGAGAATCATTGGCTGGAATATTACCCCCCTGCCCGTCACAGGAATCGGACCGGGCGAGGTGTAGACGATGGAAAGGTCTGTTGACCTCAGGTAAGATTTTACGGTTTCGGGGCGAGCGAGGCCGTAAAATTCTGCCCACAGAATCATAGAATTCCTGCAGTGCAGAAGGAGGCCATTCAGCCCATCGAGCCTGCACTGGCAACAATCCCACCCAGGCCCTATCCCCGTAATCCCATGTATTTACCCTGCTAATCCCCCAAACTCGAAGGGGCAATTTTGCATGGCCAATCAACCTAGCCCACACATCTTTGGAGTGTGGGAGGAAACTGGAGCACTCGGAGGGAACCCATGCAGACACGGGGAGAACATACAAACTCCACACAGTCACCGAAGGCTGGAATTGAACCCAGGTCCCTGACGCTGCGAGGCAGCAGTGCTAACCACTGTGCCACCGTGCCACTTTCTGTGCTACTGTGCTGCCTTAAACAGAGAAAATCAATAGATTCTAGAATACAAAATATTTGCAGTGAAATCACTATGGCTTAGTATTTAAATATTTTAAATTTTATTTAAAATTCATTTTTATGTCTCTTGGCTCTATAGAATTAATTTTATTATAATGGCCGTTGCATAATGGTATTGTCACTGGACTAGTAATCCACAAATCCAAGGTAATGTTGTGGGGACTGGGGTTTAAATCCCACCATCGCAGATGGTAAAAATGAATTCAATAAAAATTTGGAATTAGACGTCTAATGATGACCAAGAAACCATTGTTGATTGTTGTAAAAACCCATCTGGTTCACTAATGCCCTTTCGGGAAGGAAATCTGCTGTCTTTACCTGGTCTGACCTATATTTGACTCCAGACTCACAACAGTGTGGTTAACTCTTAAATGTCCTCTGAAATGGCCTGGCCAGCCACTCAGTTCAAGGGCAATCTCGGCCTTTTTGGCTAAGCTTAAGATTCAGATCAAGCCCCAAGATAGGGTGCAATGCCTTATCTTGTCAGATTGGATCTTGTCTGTTCACCTTTGTGGGGACCACGAATTGGATTCGATTTGATTTTGAATTTGTTCTTTTGGAGCAAGCAAGGAATGGATTTGGGTTTGCCCGGTCCATTCTGAGGATTGGCTTTGGAACTTTAAGGTTTGAGTAAAAAAAATTAGGGATGGACAATAAATGCTGGCCCAAGGTGCAGAATCTCACTAGCTGTTCTGTCTGGAGACAATACACATCTCTTTAACCTGTGTTTAATGCTCCCTCCACCCACATTGTCTGTATCTTTAAGACCTGGCTGGTTGTAGGGATTCGCATTCTAATCAGTATTCTGTAACTTGATTTTGTGCACTGTTTGAGAACACATTTCCACTCCATCTGACGAAGGAGCAGTGCTCCGAAAGCTTATGGTATTTGCTACCAAATAAACCTGTTGGACTTTAACCTGGTGTTGTGAGACTTCTTACTGTGTTCACCCCAGTCCAACGCCGGCATCTCCACATTAGGGAAGAATGGAGAGCCCTAAACGTTAGTGTTAAACTTCTTTTGTGGTGATTGGGGGAACACAAGTGTTCCTCTGGATTTCAAATGGAGAGTCTTTACCAGATAAAGTTCTGTTGCTGTGTACTTTCCCTAGAGACATGGAGGAAAGGAATCGTATCTCGCCTGTTGGGAAGTTTGATGGGGTCTGACAGGATTCAAGATTACAAGATACTTAAGGACGAGGAAGACTGTCTTATTTCATCTATTTCAAAAACCCGATATGGCTACATTGAACCATTTCTCAAATTGCTTCCAGTGTTTTTGCTTCCATTACTGTTACCCTGAGGTTCTTTGGAGTTGCTGATCCTTCTCCACGTGATTTGATTTGATTTATTATTGTCCGAGATATTAGTATACAGTGAAAAGTATTGTTTCTTGCTTACTATATAGACAAAGCATACCATACCGTTCATAGAGTACACAGGGGAGAAGGAAAGGAGAGGGTGCAGAATGTAGTGTTATAGTCATAAAATGATCAACTTAGTATAAGGTAGGTCCATTTAAAAGTCTGATGGCAGCGGGGAAGAAGCTGTTGCTGAATCAGTTGGTATGTGATCTCAGACTTTTGTATCTTTTTCCCGATGTAAGAAGGTGGAAGAGAGCATATCCGGGTATGTGGGGTCCTTGATTATGCTGGATGCTTTTCCGAGGCAGTGGGAAGTCTAGACAGAGTCAATGGATGGGAGGCTGGTTTGTGTGATGGATTGAGCTTTGTTCACAACCCTTTGTAGTTTCTTGCGGTCTTGGACAGAGCAAGAGCCATACCAAGCTGTGATACACCCATGAGAGTTTCCTGATAGCAGCCCACGTTAAGAGGATACACTGAAGGTTTCTGAAGGGGCTGCCTATTTGGAGAGATGTTTAAGCTTCCCAGCTACTCAGTGGAACTTTGCCTTCATTTAAAGTCTTAAAGAACCTTGCACATAGCACTCAACGCACTCAGAATAGCTGAGGATTGCATGTACATGTGCATTGCACCAGACAGAGAATAGGCTTTAAAACCTCTGAACTCCATAAAATGGAGTTCCAATGCCTGAAACGCAACAGGGCAAGTAATAGTCCCATAGGAAATTGGGATTAAAAGGATTGAAATGCTATGGCTAGTAAAATGGCAAAACATGCTTGACAGGCCATGCTACTTGTTCTTCCTCTCACAATTCCAGCAGCAAAGATTTTTAAGCGAGCGTTGTAAATCATGACAAGAAACAGGTTTCCCCTTGTTTTTTCAAGTGTTTGAAAACATAACCCAATTGTTCTGGAAACTGTTGTGGCCATGTAAGTATAAAAGAGTTGTTCCATTATGCATGTGCGGATAATGAAAATAAAAGAGCTGGCATTTCTATATAGCATTTTTTGTGTCCTCAAGCAACCCTGATGTGCTTTGCAACTGAATAATTGCCCAGGCAAATTTCCTCTCCAATTTTGAAAAGGCAAGATTGCAGACAGTAACAATAAAATAATCAATTTACCTTTTTTGTCATCATGATTCAGGGAGGAATGTTGGCCGGGTCAACCAGCTGACCTTCAAATAATCATCTAGGTCCACTAAATAAAAAAGGTTTTAGCTTTAACACTGAGCACTTTCAACTCTGCACTGAAATGTCAGCCTAGATTATGGTCAGAATTTTACCGCCCTGACCTCCACGGGAATTGGAGCAGGCGAGGGGCGGACAGTGGAAAGGTCAGTTGACCTTGGGTGGGATTTTGTGGACGAGCGAGGCCATAAAATCCCGCCCCATGTGTTCATGTCCTGGAGCCCATGGCCTTCTGTCTCGGAGGTAAGAACGCTACCATTGACACAACCGACACTTCAAACTGATTTGTTTTTGGTTGATTAAGAATCCATCAAGGGCACTTGTTGATTAATTATATCTGCTATCGTTCTATGTGCAGGTTTGACACAATCTGAATTTGGTTGAAGTCAAATCTTGTGTTAATATAAATAGTCCGGATTTACATAAATTTGGATTTCCTGTTTGGATTCATTGCTCATCTCTGAATTAATCACTTCCTTCGTGATCAGTTCTTCATTTAAATGTTTTGACAACAGTGGGCAAAATCGTACCAGGAAATGGCAGAGTGTTGGTGCCAGTCGGAAAAATGGAATGATTCCCGTTGACAGTGCCGGAATGTTTCCAGGCTGGATCTTATGCCCCATTAGCGATAATTTTTATGCTCATAAATTTCACGCCATTCCAGCGGCATTTTCCCTCTGATTTGCCCAAGGGATTCTGCAATGAGGAGGTGTTGGAGCCCATCCCGGAGCCTCATACCAGGGAAACTCTGGCAGTCTCCAGCCCTTCCGAATTCCCCCCCTCCCCGACTCGGGTGCATCGAGTGGGAAGTGTGCAGAACAGGGTGCAGAGCTGTGACTGTAATATTATATTCTGCACCCTCTCCTTTCCTTCTCCTCTATGTACTCTATGAATGGTATACTTTGGCTGTACAGCGCACTGGAAATAATACTTTTTACTGTATCCCAATACATGTGACAATAATAAATCAAATCAAATATCCTGTGAGTGAGAGAAGTTCAGAGAGGGCTGGCAACAGCTGGTGGTCAAGTGAACCCAGGGTGAGGCCTGATTGCGAGTGGGTTGGTGATAGAGGTATGCAGTAGTCTAGGTGGACATGACGCTTGGATTAGCATTGAGCGGAAACATCAAAGCTGATACATAACACAAATAGGAATGAGAACCTTAAACAATCAGGCGCCTGAAGCACATGGTGGAAGATAGTTAGAACAGTTTAAATGTACCATGAAGCTGGTCATCCAAGCCCCCCACCCCTCGAGTCAGCCCCTTCCCTCCAGCCCGCCCTCACTTCCCCCGTTGAGCCACTCAAGCCCCCCCCCACATGCCGCAGAACTGTTTTAAACAGGCCACTTGCCTCCTTGCTCCCTCTCTCAGGCCATGGCTTCAGGGCTCTGCTTTTCAAGGGCAACATCGAATCATGCCAGCTGGGGAGACCGGTGCATTGCGAGTGGCAGCTGAATGGGTCGCCCAGCCCGCTAATGATATTGAAATTAGGGGATTGGCATAATTATTGGGTTCGTGTCTGCTCTGGGCACGAACCCGACTGGTGCGCAGGGTGAATCCCAAATGCTCGTGTGCCTGACGCAGATCCCGGCCTTTACCCGACACACCATTCAGCAGGGAATTGGGATTCCCATATCAGCGAATGGGGCCGGTGAATTCCCCCCAGAGTGTTTGGTTCTGAGTGAAAACCAGCGCGTTTTTCCCCAGAAACTTAACTAGGTTTTCACTCCAGGCCTTCTGACACTTTGTTAACAAAAGATGGTGGGGGGGGGGCTTGTTTTGCACCGCCATTCTTGAGGGCCGGGGCCTAAAGGCGCTGGCAAGGGTGCGTCAACAGAGATCAGAAGGGCGCGCCAATCCAAATATTAAGAAATAGACACCCCTCCCCGCAACGGTTATCGGGATACCACCCCTCATTGTTACCGGCAATCTCCCACCCCATTGCCGCTCTGCCCTCTAGCCCCACCCCCTGGCCACCAGGTTGGCACTGCTGGGTGCCAGGTGTCAGTGCCTGCCCTGTCACTGACCACCCAGGGCCTACACCGACCTCCACGCCCTGGAATGGTCATCTTGACTGCTGGAGATCTGTAGTGATTCCCCCCGGCGTGGCATCACAGCGGCAGGGGGCAGGAACATTTGATGTCACTGGAAGGTAAAGTAAAGTAAAGTTTATTTATTAGTCACAAGTAAGTCTTCCATTAACACTGCAATGGAGTTACTGTGAAATTCCCCTAGTCGCCACAGTCTGTTCGGGTCAATGCACCTAATCAGCACGTCTTTTAGAATGTGGGAGGAAACCGGAGCACCCGGAGGAAACCCACGCAGACACGGGGAGAACGTGCAAACTCCGCACAGACAGTGACCCAAGCCGGGAATCGAACTCGGGTCCGTGGCGCTGTGAAGCAGCAGTGCTAACCACTGTGCCACCCTACCGTGCTGTCCCTGTGACGTTAGGTGTATTATAATTCATTTAAATTGAAGATAACCAGATTCATGCCTTCACTGGACGTGAACCTGATTATGTTGATGGTGAGAGCAGGAAAGCTCTCATTCTGCGATCTCCCCATTGCAAATCCTGTTCTGGCCCTCTCGCGGGAGTTTCAGGTCATAATGGGTTTTACACCCACATCGAACGGGCCCAAAAAACCCCTGCCCGTATTCCTGGGTCAATGCATGTGTTCCTGATGTTGCATGCACACTAATTTATTTTTTTCATGTATTTTTTTCAGGATGTCAGTATTTTAATGTAAAGAGCATTCCAAAGTGTTTCACAGGAACTGAAAGCAAATGAACACTGAACTAGGACGGGACGGATAAGGAGAAATGACCAAAACACTGGCCTAGAATTGTGGTTTCAAGGGGTTTTATAGGGGGAGAATGAAAATGCAAAGTGAAGATGTTTAGGGATGGAATTACAGAGAACATTGTAACTTGAGCATTGAAATATTAAGCTAAACGTTTCTTACTAGCATTGGAGGAACTACATTTTTAATTCTGCAGGGATCCGTTTTCACCTATAATTTGTATTAGAACATGTTGGAGTTCAGTTGAATATGAGTGGGGAAAACTTGTGATGCTCATTATCTTGCACAATGACATTGGTGATATTATCTCAACATCAATCCTTTGAATGTTTGAAATACTCAGCAAGTCAGGCAGCCTCTGTGGAGAGAGGAAGGACAAAACAACGTGAGACATTTGTCCAGTTTAAACCGTGTAAGTAAATGTATTTTGAGTGGATTAAAATTGGGCTCATTGGGCAAATTTTTCCTGTGTCCGTCCGCCCGCCCACCATGGAATCGTAGTGGGCGGAACACGGAACATGCAAAGGTCCACTGACCTCGGGCAGTATTTTCCGATCTTGGGGTAAGCGTGGCCGGAAAATCCTGCCCATTAACTCTGTTTCTCCGTCTACAGATTTAGCCTGTCCTGCTGACAATTTCCAGCATTTTCTGTTTTTATTTCCAATTTCTAGCATCTGCAGGATTTTGCTTTGTTTCCTGGGGTCTGCTTTTTTGGGGTCTGTGCATATTCAGATGGAAGGAAAAAGACAACTATATTTTTCAAGTACTTGTTGTAATGAGAATGGAACATTGTTCTTTATACCACAAATTATGATGTCAACGTTTTATTGTTATGAATTATTTCCATTAACAGTACAACTAAATAACTTAATTAATGATGAACTAGCTTATTAATATGCTTAATTATATTGCTTTTGTTGCAGCAGTAGCTTTTAATGTGGATTTCTGTATTCTTTTCATGCAGAATTCTTGTACAGTATGTTGATATGTTCATTCGTTTATAATTCTTAATTGATTGCTTTTACATGTTCACAATTTTATTGTTAGTTCAGCAGAGTGAAAAAAAAACTGCCACTGAATATAGTTCTAGGTTTGTAATGATCTAATCTTGGCCTGTAATGAATTACCTGAGAAAGCTGTGGGACACTACAATTGGGTTTAGGGGTTTAGGGAACACAAATGCGGCCTATAACCCCTGCTGTTTATTGCAGCCTGGTGACATTTGTTGGAAATACACATGTGGGATGTTGGGTAAAGTCAGGCGAGGACTCTGCTGTGATGTCTCTACAGGTTACTAGTCCATCAACTTTCAAGGTTAGGCCAGTGTCCTGCAAGTACAGGCATGTCATGCAACAAACTTGCAGTCAAAACTTCTAAAAATTGGGCATAGACAAGCTGTTAAGATCATGTACCTTTTGGCATTTGGACCACAGACCGTGACCAGAATTTTACCGCCTCGCCTGCCCTGATTCCGGGGCAGGCGAGGCTCGCATAACCGAATTCCCCGTTGGCCTTGGGGCGGGATTTTATGAGCCTTGTCCAAGCGAGATCGTAAAATCCCGACCAGCAAGTATCAAGTCTCCATCGAAGACCTAATTAAATATGGACATAGGGGAGGATAATCGATAGCCATTTTTAGAATTCACACATCTCATTGTTTAAGAATGGACCAACACCTAAAGTCTGTGGAAAGGATTTCTGGTCCCACCTGTGGTGGACATCATTGTGGGCAGGACTGGAAGATTTTCCTGACCAGTCAGCGATGATGTCTGCCGCAGTGGGATCTGGAAATCCTGGCCCCTGGAGTTTCCACACTGCTTGTCTCCATTGCTGCAATTTTGTGTCTGTATTCACCACAAAGGCAAATGGCAACATGGTCACAAGATATTGTGAGACTTGGAAAATGAGAATCTCACCGTTGAGATCTTGTTTTTGGATTCTTCCCGTCCCCTGCCGGTGACCCAACGAGTTTCCAACCCAGGAAATTCAGGCACCTCATTTTAATAGATTTACATATTTCCTATCAGGAATTATGAACTCCCCCTCACCGACGTGAGATTTACAACAGCTTCCCCCAGGCAAAGGGAACCCGCCAGGGTGCACAGATAAGTATAGCACTCAGGGGGAGAGCAACATGCTCAGGCTATACCCTGGCATTGCTAGAATGGCAGGGAGCAGTGGCAGGGGGCAGCATCATGGTTCCAGGGGACAGTGCTAAGGGGCAGTGCCATGGTGGGGGGGCCCTCTGGGCAGCTCCATGGGGGGTGGGTTCCACTTGTGTGGATATGGGGATTCACCATATCCATATGGGGTTCTTTGTGTCCATGGGAGAGGGTCTCCTGTGTTTGTGGGAGGGGGGGGGTCTCTGTTTGCTTGTGGCGGGTTCCTGTTTTTCTATCAGAAATCAGAATGCCCTTTAAAAATGACACCCCAATCTTGGGATTCCCACCATTGCCGGTTTTTACAGCCAGCCTGACAGCGTGGGCCATGCTGCAGATTTATTTTGCTCAGAGTACAGGATTACCTGGTGAGAAAACCAGCATGAAGCTCAGCCAGCACTCTGTGCAGACAATAGAAAATTCCACCTGTGTTTCAGACTGGATCAAAGGGAAGATCAAAACTCAATGGTCACTATTGACTTCCCATTGCATCATGATGGCCTCTCCCATCCACACTCGACTGGGTGGGCCTCAGAAGCGTTAACTCAGTAGTCACATGATCAAAACTGGTTTCAGGGACTAGACCCTTCTTACCCCAGGACCAGCAGACAACTGAACCACTAGTTATCAGAACAAGTCTCTGGAACTAGCTGCAAGTCAACAAGTGGCCAAAGTACATAATCTGTTTCAGTTTCAAAGTTTACCTGAGATCCGGCCTCCGAGATATCAACTACAAAAAACCTCACAATCTGCTTTGTAGCGTTTGCTTTTACAACAAACAAAATAAAGAACAAAAGAAAAGTACAGCACAGGAACAGGCCCTGCGGCCCACCAAGCCTGTGCCGATCATGATGCCCTAACGAAACTAAAAATAAACCTTCTGCCCTTACTGGGTCCACATACCTCTATTCCCTCCCGATTCATGGACCCATCCAGATGCCTCTTAAATGTCGCTATGTGCCTGCTTCCACCACCTCCTCTGACAACGCGTTCCAGGCACCCACCACACTCTGCGTGAAAAACTCCCCCCTCACATCTCCCTTAAACTTTCCCCCTCTCACCTTGAACCTGTGCCCCTTTGCAATTGACACGATCACCTGTAATTAAACCATCACTTCAACTTTAAATCATTGAAGCCATCTGAGAAAGTATTGGCTTGTCACATGGGAAATTATAAATCAGAGACTGAATTAACTGTAATCTGTAAAAGTAAAATTATTTTATCTGTATCCAGTGAGTGTGTGCATGTGTGTGCGTGTGTGTGTGTGTGTGTGTTTGTTTGTGTGTGCGTGTGTGTGTGTGTATGTGTGGTTTTGTGTGTGTGTGTCTCTGTGTGTCCGTTTGTGTGTGTGACCGAGTATGTGACATTGCATTAATGTGGGGTATATCTGGTAAGAAAAGATTCACGTCTTTCTATATAAAACAAATGATGATGATGACAGTAAGAGAGCAGATACATTCTGACTGTGACACCAGGCTCACATAGAAATTCCATAAACCCAGTGGACCACCAATTCATTTACATATCCTTCGAATTTTGAACTTCCTTTCAATCTTTAAATGTAGTCAATTCATGCCAACCAATGCCCCTCTATCCACTCCATGGACCCTCATACCTTCCATGTCAACCAATGCCCCTCTATCCACTCCATGGACCCTCATACCTTCCATGCCAACCAATGCCCCTCTGTCCACTCCATGGACCCTCATACCTTCCATGCCAACCAACGCCCCTCTATCCACTCCATGGACCCTCATATCTTCCGTGTCAACCAATGCCCCTCTACCCACTCCATGGACCCTCATACTCTCCATGTCAACCAATGCCCCTCTACCCACTCCATGGACCCTCATACCCTCCATGCCAATCAATGCCTCTCTATCCACCCCATGGACCCTCATGCCCTCCATGCCAACCTATGTCCCTCTACCCACCCGGCTCAGGAGAAACTTCCCTGAAAGCTTTTAAATGTGCCACTGCTTCTGTGAACTGCGCATATGTGAAATATGTTCCACCCCTAAATCCAGAGCCACCGTTTTCGCTGGGGCAGGGGGGGTGGGGTGGTTGGAGGGGTGGGGCACTGGGGTGGGTGGTGTGAGTTCTGCAGTTGGGGCCCTAGCGTCATTTTGGCTCAGGCAGGGAGCTCTTCCATCTCTGTGAAATTTTGGGCCTAAGCGCTTCAAGCTGAGTAACATTTCATTGCTAGGGTCATGTTCCAAACTAAATGACTTTTAAGGGGCATTTGGACAATTACATGAATAGGAAGGGAGTAGAGGGATATGGTCCCTGGAAGGGTAGTGGGTTTTAGTTCAGACAGGCAGCATGGTCAGTGCAGGCTTGGAGGGCCGAAGGGCCTGTTCCTGTCCTGTAATTTTCTTTGTTCTTTGTTCTAAATTTAACTTGCAAAAAATAACAACCTAATCCCAGACAAACATATGTGGCCATGAGGTATTCATCCTGTGCTAGGAAGAAAATGATTCCTCTTGATTTTCCAATGGTGGCTAAGATTTTGAGGGCAATTTTCTTAATCTTTGCTCATTCTCTCAAATATTAAGTGATCTGGAGGAATTTAAAATAGCTGTTGGTATGATGGGCAGCAAAATAGATTCCTCTGTTCTCCAATTCATTTTACTCAGGGAATGTAGTCTCATTATTGAGGCTAAATCAAGCCTGTGTTTTTCATCAGTCTTCTGCCAACTCATTTCTGAAGCATATCCTCCTGGCTTTCATCTTCTCAAAGGTTTGGTCTTGAAATGCTCAGGGAAACATTCTGTTGATTTGTTCAAACAATGGTTGACTCTCTCCCATTACCACCCATCACCAGTACCTTAAACAGCACTCCACAGGCAACCGCGCCCAAGATTTCAAATCAGAATTTTTTAACCTGTTGTATCTGGAACCAAAAAAAAACCACGTAAAATGATTATTCAAAGAATAGCGTCGATTAAAGAAAAATCCGTTTTTGAATTACACTCCCAAAAGTCGTGTATGTGTTGTTATCTAATGGACAAACATGCATGGTTATCACATATTTAAACCTATAGGCACATCTATTAACTGAAAATATATTAACGTTTATATACTGCTATGTTAACACATTAGGGGTGATCTAGAGACCGCGTTGCCCCTCCGCGGGAATGGTGGTGGAGGTTCAAGATCCGGCAAAACCCAGAGGTTGCGAACCTTGCCGGCGAGATCGTGATCTCTGATTTTTGCCGCCCCTCGCCAGTGATGTAATCAAGTTCACGCCCATAACAGGTGTGAACCTGATTTTAATAGAGTAACATATATTTCAATATAATTAAAGGCCCCTGCCATATATTCCCCCCAGGTGTATTTTCAAATCCCGCTATCGTGACGTCAGGTTGGCAAAGTTTACAACAGGTTCACCCACCCTTTTTAAAGGGTGCCCCGATCTCAACGCAGCTGGCATTTCCCCCGTATTTAGGCCCTGCCCCTCAACATGATGGCGTGAAACACACCCCTGTTTTTTTTTCAACAAAGTGCCATAAAATTTGGAGAGAAAACTGGCCTGTTTCTCTATAGAGAACCACGCTGGGTTTAGTCCGACCCCAACACTTTGCCATTACTTGATAAGATTCTGCCCATTATTGGGATAATCCTTGATTCTGCCAAAACGCCCGAAATATTTCCCACAGAATTAATTGAGTTTGAGTTTATTTATTAGTGTCACAAGTAGGCTTACATTAACACTGCAATGAAGTTACTGTGAAAATCCCCTAGTCGCCACACTCCAGGTACACTGAGGGAGAATTTAGCATGGCCAATACACTTAACCAGCACGTCTTTTGGACTGTGGGAGGAAACCGGAGCACCCGGAGGAATCCCACGCGGACACGGGGAGAACGTGGAGACTCCGCACGTGACCCAAGCCTGGAATCGAACCCGGCTCCCTGACTGTGAGGCAGCAGTGCTAATTATTGTGTCACCGTGCTGCCCTATTTGCATCTTGGCATAAAAAATCCTCAACAGTGTTGGACTGAAAAGAACACGACTGGCTTCAGTCTATTTTCAAACGGCTCGTGTTGGAGGTTAGCATCTTAATCTTTGAATTGAATTCCATTTGCTCCTTCTGTCAGGCACCAGCATCAGCTCACGCATTCCAACACAGATTACACAAAGGACCTGATCATGTACAATACTTTTCTCCTGTTGTATACACTTCCTCTTGGAGAATACTGCTGCAAAAATGATGTCCAATGTAAAAGCTTTAGATAATTTCAGTGCTGGCTTCAAGAAAAAAAACGTTCCGCAGTTGCCGTCACCAAGGTTCTCCCCGTTGCACGGAAGCATCATTTTTGTAGAATCATCTCCGCTGATGAAATAATCCTGTCGGTTTTCTGTAGCTTACACCATTCATAAAAGTTGTGGAAATCCGTTTGAATTACAAAGCCTCTGAGAAGGACAATGGGCAGAATTTTCCGGCCGTTCACACCGGCGGGATTTTCCAGTCCCGCTGCAGTGAGCAGAAATTTGGCTGAGCACCAAATTCTCCGTCCTCGCTTGCAGAGGCGACAGGGCGTGAATGGCCAGAAAATTCCAGCCAGTATTATTTGCAGTCAGCTACTTAAAATATTCCATCTGCCCAGTAATCACAGGAAACCTTCTGATGCTTACTATAATTTTAAATTCTGGCATCCGGGGCGGGATTTTCTGGTCGCACTTGCCCCGAAACCGGAAAATCCGGCTCGAGATCAATGGACCTTTTCTTGGTCTGTCCTCCCCGCCCGCTATGATTCCCGTGGCGGGTGGAACAGAAACATTCACCCCCGATACTTTGACACAAACATAAACCTGCTTCTTTAGCTAGCTCCTCTTTGCGAGACAGAGATTATCATCTCTAACTTGTAACTTCAAGATTTCTCAGCTTTCACACTGCTTGAGTGGTCACTAAATAATCTCGTTAATTTTCCTTCAAAAGACTGTATTCATTCTCTCTCGCTCTCAACCTTTCTCTACCCTGATGGTGCATAGGTCGGACTTTCATCTGTTTCTGTGACTAATTAAAGTCATGATGTGGAGATGCCGGCGTTGGACTGGGGTAAGCACAGTAAGAAGTTAACCTGGTGTTGTGAGACTTCTTACTAATTAAAGTCGCCATAGTCCCAGACGACCATAACTATGACTGGTGGTGATTTAACCTGAGGATCACCACACCTCAGGCAGGGGGCAAGGTTGAGAAGGCAGGGCCTTCATGAATAATCTCAACCAGTGCAGGAATTGAACCCGTGCTGTTGGGGTATCATTAACCAGCTGTCCAGCCAACTGAGCTAAACTAACTAATTATTCCTGGAACAGGTCTTTGATCTGTCACCATTTGCTTATAGCTTGTGGGGCATTACACTACATTAAGCATAGCCACACTCTCACTCAGAGAAACTAAGGGTCAATTTAGCATGGCCAATCCACCTAACCTCAAACCAGAGCATAGCTCGCGCTCCTCACTCTTGAATAGCTGCTGCAAACCTTTCATGTTATTGTATTAAGTTTATTTATTAGCGTCACAAGTAGGCCTACATTAACACTGCAATGAATTTATTGTGAAAATCCCCTAGTCGCCACACTCTGGCACCTGTTCGTGTACACTGAGGGAGAATTTAGCATGGCCAAAGCACCAAACCAGCATGTCTTTTGGACTGTGGGAGGAAACTGGAGCACCCGGAGGAAACCCACGCAGACGATGGGGGAGAATGTGCAAACTTCAGACAGTGACCCAAGGCTGGAATTGAACCCAGGTCCCTGGAGCTGTGAGGCAGCAGTGCTAACCACTGTGCCACCGCAGTGCCCTGCTGTATTGATTATTAACTCATAACTTAAATTGTTCATTTCCAGGTCTTCACCTCTAGAATGGCTAAGACCCTGAACTACATTGTGATTACTCTAAGCGCAAATCCCTGACCATTCAGCATGAGACACACATGGGGGAGCTTTTCCATAGTGGTTCTCCCGCTTGCATGCCTTTTTTCTCTGGGGTCTCCTTGGCTTTTTCTACTGTAATGGTGGACAAGCAGGATATTCCCACCAGAAATTCCTCCTCCTCCAAAGCTTTCAGATAGATCAGGCTAATTTTCATGTCATTAATGCCCGGCCTATGCCAGTCCATGGAAGGTAACAGCACAAAAAAAGGTGTAGTGACTTTCGGCAGGATTTTCCCTTCAGGAGAAGGGAACAGAGGTCGGGATAGTTTTCCAGGTGCCAGATCCACTCCTGGGAGTAAGCAGCTACTCATTGTGATTTTAACTGGGATTTTCACTGTGATTCGTCCAGAGATAGGTCTGTGGTCCAATTAGGTACAGCAGATGGACTCTCAAAGTTAGATGCCCAATCAGAGGCCTTCCTGAAGGGGGCAGCAGGCTGGAATGGAAGGTAAATAAGAGAGATGATGCTTCAAGATGGTGGCTCTCTCTCTCCAATCTAAATTTTAAAAATGGCTTTGCGACCAGGCCACTACTGCCAGCTTCTCCAGAGTCCTAATGTGGATTTCACCCACTAAACTTCACCCACTACAATGCACATGATCTTCACTGCACGGCAACTAAAAGAGAAATGCAGGGAACAGCATCAAATCTTGGACATGACCTTCTTTGACCTCACAAAGGCCTTCAACACTGTTGCCCATGAGGGATTATGGAGCGTCCTCCTAATTTTTGTCTGATTCCAGTAGTTTGTGGCATTCTCCACCTGTTCCACGATGACAGGCAGGCCATGATCCTGATCAATGGGTCCACCACAGGCCCAATTCACATTCAGACTCGGGTCAAACATTGCATTGACATTCTCCTCGATCTTTCTTGCTGCAATGACTCCATCGCACCCTCAGCAAGCTCCCCGTTGGAGTGGAGCTAAACTACAGAACGAACGGGAATCTGTTCAACAACCGTCACCTGTAGGCCAGATCCAAGGTCACCCCATCTTCTGTCATTGAATTGCAGTGTGTAGATGATACTTGCGTTGGCGCACACTTGGAGGCTGAGCTCCAAGTCATTGTCAACACCTTGACCAAGGCGTACGACAGCATTGGTCTTACACTAAATATCCATAAGACAAAGGTCTTTTACCAACCTGCCTCTGTCACACAGTACTGCCCCTGGTTATCAACATCTACGATGAGGCCTTGGATAATGTGGAGCACTTTTCATACCTTGGGAGCCTACGCTCAGCAAGGAGAGACATTGTCGATGAGATTCAACATCACCTTCAGTAGGCCAGTGTGACCTGAGGAAGACCAGGACCTCAGACCTGGCACCAGGTTCATGGTCTACAGAGCAGTGGTGACACCCGCTCTCCTATATTGTTCAGAGACATGAAATATATACAGCTTGCACCTCATAATCCTGGAGAAGTACCACGAGTATTGCCTCTGCAGGATCCTGCAAATCCATTGGAAGGATAGGTGCACTAACAACAGAGTCCCTGCTCAGGCCAACATCCCCAGCATTGGAACATTGACCACACTCGATCAGTTCTTCTGGGTGGGTCACACCATTTGCATGCTCGACACGAGACTCCCGAAACAAGCGGTCTATTTGGAGCATCAACACGTCAAGCGAGCCCCAGGCGGGCAGTGGAAATTCTTCAAAGATATCCTCAAAGCCTCCTTGAAGAAGTGCAACATCACCACTGGCACCTAGGAATCCCTGGCCCAAGACCGCCCAAAGTGAAGAGAAAGCATCTGGGAAGGAGCTGAACATCTCGAGTTTCATCGCCGAGAGCAAGTTGAAGTTAAGAGGCAACAGTGAAAGGAGCGCGTGACAACCTGGGCACCCCACCCCACCCGCTCCCCCAACTACCATCTGCCCCACCTGTGACAGAGAATGTAGACCATACAACGTAGGAGCAAAAGGAGGCCATTTGATCCATCAAATCTGCTCTGTCATTCATAAGAACATAAAAACATTCAATGAGATCATGACTTATCTGATATGATAATTGCAGATTGGACTCCTCACTCACCTGAGAATGCACTTCTAGTATGGAATTAAATCCTCCTCTCATCAGAAAGTGGAAACCCAGCTCAAGAGGCTGAAAGATTTAGGATTCAAAGCCCGTTTAATTCTCCGAATGGGCTGCACCCACAGCCTCCATTTTGAAATCGGATTGGACAGTAAGAATTTGTGGGGATTAGAAATTAACTGTCAATAGAAGAGCACAGATAGTGGGTGCCCTATGCCCAGAATTGAAGATCTCTGCACTAAACCAGCAGGAGGTTTTAAATTTCCTGAATTGGACCTCAGCCATGCATATCAACAGCAGGAGTTGGATGAGGACTCAAAAGCTGGTGGCAATCACCACGCACGAGGCTTTGTACCAGTATACAAGGTTGCCTTTTGGAGTCTCATCAGCCTGTGCCATTTTCCAGTGTACGATGGAGAGTCTCTTGCAAGGCACCCCCAATGTAATGGTTTATCAGAATGATGTACTGATCACTGGTACCTCGCTTGAAGAACACATCCAATTTAGAAGAAGTATTGAGACGTTTTAAGAAAGTAAGGGTTCGGCTGAAACAGGAAAATGTACATTTTAATTAGAATAAATTACCTACTTAGGATTCAGGGTTGATTCAAAGGGTCCACATCCTTTGGAAGAAAACGTAAAAGCCATCAAGGAGGTCCCACAACCAAAAGACATATCTGAGCTGAAATCATTTCTGGGCGTAGTCAACTGCTTTGGCAGATTTAAAAAAAAATGTTTTTACCACTTCACCAACAATTAAAAAAACACCAAAGATGGAAGTGGGGAGACGTACAGAAGAAAGCTTTCACAAATATCAAACAGGCTCTGTAGACACCTACCCATGTTAGTGCATTTCGACCCAAACAAACCCTTAATAGTAACTTGCGATTCTTCACTGGATGAAGTGGGAGCTGTTTTGTCCCACTGGACGCTTGATGGAGCGGAAAGGCCCATTGCCTTTGCTTCAAGAGCGTTGTCCGACACGGAGAAGAAATACTCCCAAATAGATAAGGAAAGCTTGGCTGTTATCTATGCAGTCAAAAGTTCCATCAGTATTGTTATGGCTGACATTTTATAATAGTCTCAGACTATTAGGTCACTTCAGAGAGATAAGCCAGTGACACCAATGCTTCTGCAAGGATGTAGTGATAAGCTCTTTTGGTAGCAGACTATAGTTATATGCTTCAGCTTGCCCTCGAACACAGATATCGCATGCAGACGCATTGAGTCGGTTGTCTTTGCCACAAACAGTAGCACGGTTCCTCAAGAGATTATACTGGCACTGCACTTGCCAGTTTCAGCCAAACACATAAAGTTGTGGACAGAAAAAGACCATGTACTAGAAAGGTAAAATAAATGGTCATGCAAGAGTGGCACTATGAGAAGTTAGACTTGTTAAAACCCTACCAAAGTAGAAGATTGGAAATAACCTGTGAAGATGGGATGATACTATGGGGGGCCAGAGTTATAGTCCCACCCCTAGGGAGATGACTCTTGTTACAAGAATTGCATGACTCTCATCCAAATCAAAGTAGAATGAAGGCCCTAGCTCCCTAGCTAGGAGTTATGTGTGGTGGCTGGGCATTGACAAGGAATTAGAATGGATGGTTAGTCAATGCCCTAGTTGCGAAGCTTAGCAGGCTTTTCCACCATCAGTGAATTTATATCCCCGGGAGTGGCCAGGCCGACCATGGATGAGGCTACATATAGATTTTGCTGGTCCATTTATGGGTCGTATATTTCTTATACCAGTAGATGCACACTCCAAGTGGTTAGATGTGCAAGTGATGAAATCAACAACAGCCATGGCCGCCATTGACAAGTTAAGGAAGATATTTGCCATCCATGTCATTCTGGAAGTGGTGATGTCAGACACTAATGAATCATTCATGATGGGAGAGTTCCTAAACTTTCTCAAGTCCAATAGCTTTTGCCATGTGACGTCATCACCTTACCACCTAATATCAAATGGGCTGGCAGAGTGTGCGGTACAAACATTCAAGTCATCAATAAAAATATAAGTGAACAGGCTCCTTCCTCTAAGCATAGCCAGTTTTCTATTGTCATAAACCACCATCCCAAACATGACCACCGGGGTCATGCCAGCCATGTTACTGATGGGTCATTGGTTACGAACCGGATTGGACATGATATCCCCAAATTTGGCAGGAAGGGTGAAGACCAGGCAAGCCTCCTGGAAAGAAAATCACAATTTGGGAAGAAAAAACAGTGTTTAAAGTGGAGGATGCCATCTTGGTTAGAAACTTTGTAGCACGCCTGGCATGGGTGGCTGTGGCATCCATCATCTAACCACACCTAGTCTGACCCCTGATCAAATAGCCAAAATGCTGACATTTTCATTTCTGGATGTCAATTTTAAAAGTTTGTTTTTCTCTCACAATTTCAATACAACTTGATGGGTGGCATGGTTGCACAGTGGTTAGCACTGCTGCCTCATAGTGCCAGGGAAGTAGGTTCGATTCCCGGCTTGGGTCACTATCTGTGTGGAGTTCGCACGTTCTCCCTGTGTCTGTGTGGGTTTCTTCCAGGTGCTCCAGTTTCCTCCCGCAGTCTGAAAGGTGTGCTGGTTAGGTGCATTGACCCAAACAGGCGCCAGAGTGTGGCGACTAGGGGAATTTCGCAGTCACTTCATTGCAGTGTTAATGTAAGCCTTAATTGTGACAAATAAAATTAAGACTTCAATTCTCTTACGGTCTGCAAACGGAATTTTTAATGCAAGTCTTCCACGTTTCAAAGGCTCCTATTTTCTTTTACAGATCTTTCCTTATTTTCCAGGTTATTATTTGTTTCTATTCTGATTTTCATGATGACTCATTAAGAATACAATTCTAAAATGGTTGCACTTCATTGCTTTACGTTTCTCGGGTAACTTAATGAATAATGAATGTCTCGGGTCACTTGGAATGTATCCTTCGGGATATATTTGATCATAAATTTCTGTTATCACCTGTTTCTCCAAGGGCTTTTATATGTTCTGTTGTTACCGTAAACAAATAGAATAAAAAGCTGCAGATCAGTATCACCTTCACCCAGGAGCAGACACTAGCCAATTCATTAGAGTCTAATTGAAAGGTCCCAGTTTGTGTGAGTTTCCTGTACTCATCAATTTGAAAGCATTCTTTACCTCTGATATCATAACGTTTGGTGTTTTATTTGCCTCAATATTAACTCGAGTTTGGACCATTGTCCAATATATATTCTATTCATTGTCTCGCTACTGCGTCCCTTTCAAACAATATTTTACCATCTTTGTCTTTTATGCATCCATTATCTGTTGATATCCCTTTCTTTCCATTTGTCAAGGCTTCTGGTGCAAAAACTTTCATTCTTTTGATTGTGTTGCCAATTCTCATGCTTCTACACACATCTCAATATACCATTTCTCTTTATATGTATTCTTTATTCCCTTTTCACTTCCGTCATACTCAGGTATGACTTTAGGGGAGGTGATGGACTATTAATCCAGAAACTCAGCTCATGTTCTGGGGACCTGTGTTCAAATCCCGCCACAGCAGATGGTGGAATTTGAATTCAATAAAAAAATATCTGGAATTAAGAATCTACTGATGACTGAGGAAACCATTTTCAATTGTTGGAAAAACCCATCTGATTCACTCATTTCCTTACCTGGTCTGGCCTACATATGACCCTAGAGCCACAGCAATGTGGTTGACTCTCAACTGCCCTCAGGCAACTAGGGATGGGCAATAAATGCTGGCCCAGCCAGTGACGCCCATGTCCCATGAATGAATAAAAATAAAAGGTGTTTCTTTCTTGCCTCTTTTTATCGTCATTGTGAGTATCTCAGCTGTCATCCACTCATTGTCTCTTTCTCTTTTCCATTTTGATAATATTTTCTTTGCAGCATGTTGTATCTCGTCTTCCATATTTTTCTCATTGCTTTGCATTTATTGTCCCGAGACCTCTGTTCGTTTTGATTCACCATTCCTGAAACATTTGTGCTTATTTTTTCTTTGAGTGAATGCCTCTCATAATGAAAAAAAGAGGTTAATACTTAAACTATTAAAATAATATAATTGATTTATTAGATGCAGATGGTGAGGATTTTTTGACAAAACTTGTATTAACTATTGCAAAGAACGTGGTTAAAATTGCACTTCAGCCTGGTTCGAGTTAATAACGATAGACAACAAATTCTCAGTTGAATACATGGTCATAAACTACTTTTGGATAACTCTTCTTTCGTTCTCGTGCAGAAATCAGGGGGGCAGTAACGGCATCCACGGCTTTAACGGACCCGTTAAACAAACATACAACAGCTAAGTCCTAACTTATTAAGACTGTTCCCTTAGTCTGACTACTCCCTTGGTTTGTAGCCATAGCTGATCTCTTCATAGAATTAGGACAGCTGTGAAAGCTGTTAAATATATTTACAGAGGGGGGGGTGGTTCATCCAAAAGTCAAGTTTCCTATAACCTTCAGTATCCTTCATCAGCTCAGAGTGATCCAATATTTTCACGTTCTTGACTATTTCAATGACCTCATGCTGGAGCAGGCCCATTCTTTAACTTCCTTTGGGTTACTTCATTTCTGCCGAGTATACTGCATCCTCTTTCATCAGGTTAGGGGCCTAGTTGACGAGATTTAATTTCCAGACAGTGACTTATACTTTTACTGACATGCAAAGTCATTCAGGCTGACATTAAACATGTATAATTACTGTACTATGATAGAAAACATAGATAATTGCCACAGCAACCACACAGAATGCGTCACAGGTTGTTTCGGTGTGAAATTCACCCTGTGAACATTGCAATCAATGCGTGTAACACAATGTTCGGTCCAGAGAAATCTGCTTAAACTCTCAGCTAAAAAAAAAATTAAACACCACAATTGGTGTAGATAGGAAACAGATTTGTTTTTCAATTTGTGATAATACATTCTTCTGATCAGATTCCCACTGCTGTGTACACAGTTGCAAATCAATAGTCTACATTAATGGCACGATTATTGCAACACTTACTGTTGGGTAAATAAGACAATGAAAATAGTTAAGGAGCACACCATCAATATCTCTTCAGTGGCTATTCTTGATCTAAAGGTGGAAGCAGGGGTCACGTCAAAGGAAATTAGTAAGTGATTACTGCATGGCAGATAAAAACATATATTGCTAGTTCTTCTGTCAACACATGACTTAACTACATCACTAATTCTATATTAGCTGGTTATCAGCATCGATCTTTTTTAACAGCAATAAGGCAACTTTCCCAATTAAGATTTGTGACCACTTCCTTTGCCATGGGGGTGGGGAAGATTGTTAAAGAGGTTTAATCATTAGAAGTTTCCATCATGCAAGCCAGAAACGTTACTGTGTAAATACATTTTTCAGAAATGATGGTGTCACTTTTAGCTTCTCCTTTTTGCCAGGCAGAATTCCCTGGACACGGAGGCGCAATGGAATGCTTTGAGGTAAATTCCCCTTTTGTTTCGCCTCCTTGCTCATGGAAAGGCTTCTGGCCTCTGTTCAATGATTTGGAAACTCGCTATATGGAGAAGTGTAGACACGAATAAGCGTCATACTGGTCTATGCTGTAATGCGATCTCACCTTTCCGTAATTTGTGAGACGAAGCGTTTCTTTTCTCCCTGAGTTTCTCCTCCAATCCTAGTTTTCCTGTGGGTGGAAACTCAAGCAGAGTTATTGATCCAGGAGCCCCAAGGGTTCCCCCAAGTAGGCGTTCTTCATGTGTGAGCTTGAACAATGAGTGTCAACTCACTGAAGGGAGGCGATGGCTTAGTGTTATTATGGCTAGACTATTAATCCAGAAACTCAGCTAATGTTCTGGGACTCAAGTTCGAATCCTGCCACGGCAGATGGTGGAATCTGAATTCAATAAAAAATATCTGGAATTAAGAATCTACTGATGACCCTGAAACCATTGTCGATTGTCGGAAAAACCCATCTGGTTCACTAATGTCCTTTTGGGAAAGAAATCTGCCGTCCTTACCTGGTCTGGCCTACATGTGACTCCAGAGCCACAGCAATGTGGATGACTCTTAACTGCCCTCTGAGCAAGGGCAACTCGGGTTTGGCAATAAATGCTGGCCAGCCAGTGACACCCATGTCCCATGAATGAATAGAGAAAAAAAGAATGGAAGCCCTCACAGCTGAGTTTGAACATACCTACAGGGCTTCATGGTGGTACAGTGATTAGCATTGCTGCCTTACAGTGCCAGGGATCTAGGTTCGATTCCGGCCTCAGGTGACTGTGTGGAGTTTACACGTTCTCCCCTTTCCTCCCACACTTCAAAGACATGCTGGTTAGGTTGATTGGACATGCTAAATTGCCCTTTAGTGTCAGGGTAAATACATGGGGTAAATACAGGGATAGGGTCTGGATGGGATTGTGGTCAGTGCAGGCTCGATGGGCCAGATGGCCTCCTTCTGCACTGTAGGAATTCTATGATTCTAAAGTCTACAAATATGCGCTTCCAACAGAGGCAAGTAGATAGTCATTAATGATGGCAATCATGGCCAAAAGATCTCTTCTCTAGCACATAGACATTGAGTTTAGGCAATGCTTGCTCATCAGACACCAGAGCTGACACCTAAAATAAGTAACAAAGGGATCGCTTTGCGCGCCAGTCCCTGCTGACTTCAGCCCTGACTGAAATCCAGTTTGAGAACCCATTTATAAATTAAGTCGGTGAACTATTTACGGCAATTGGGCATCTTGATGCAGCTCACTGGCGGATCCTCTGGATTATCATCTGACTCTGCGATGAGCTGACTTGGATATAATTCCTGTGGGAGGGAAGTGGAAGGAGGGCAGGTGAGCCTGGGCCAAGGGCCTTGTTGAAGATCATTGGTTAGGCTGTTCAAGACCCAGCACAAATCGACAGAGCTTGCATAATGCAAGTTTCACCCATTTGTAGATTAATTTCATTCCTTGTCTGATGACTATTAGGACCCTGATTTGCATGCACAAGACATGTTTTAGATGAGCAGACTGGTTAGGCCTAAACATTAATTGCTGTCAATTTTGTGGTGGTGCACTTGCAGGGAAAATCATGACATGAAATTTCCTGCCCATATTATTGGCAAAATAGGATCCAGGGTAACTTGGCAAGATGGATCCAAAACTGATTTAGTGGTAGGAAGCAAAAGGGATGGTAGAAGGTTGTTTGTGTGACTGGAGGCCAGTGTCCAGTGGCATATCACAGGGATCAGTGCTAGGTCATAGAATCATAGAATCTCTACAGTGCAGAAGGAGGCCATTCAGCCCATTGAGCCTGCACTGACAACAATCCCGCCCAGGCAACCCCATGTATTTACCCCACTAATCCCCCCGACATTAAGGGGCAATTGAGCATGGCCAATCCATCTAACCTTATTGTTTGTGATTATATGTATATAAATGATATAGATGACAATGTAGGTGGTGTGGGATGGTAAGTAAGTTGCACATGGCACAAAGGTTGGCAATAGTGAGGAAGAAGGTCTTAGGTTGCAGGAAGATATAAATAGGTTGGTCAGGTGGGCAGATCAGTGGCAGCTGGAATTTAACCCTGAAAAGTGCGCGGTGATGCACTTTGAGAGGAGTAAAAAGGCAAGGCAGTATTCAATGAATGACAGGACACTAGGAAACTCAGAGGAACAGAGGGATCTGAGGGCGCATGTCTGCAGAACCCTGAAGGTGGCAGAACAGCATAATAGGATAGTTAAGAAGGCAAATGGGACACTTGCCTTCATCAATTGTGGCATAGATTATAGGAGCAGAGGGGTTATGTTGGCACTGTACAGAGGTTAGGCCACAGCTGGAGAATTGTCTGCAGTTCTGGTCACCTCACTATAGGGAGGATGAGATTGCACTGCAAAGGGTGCATAGGAGATTCACTAGGATGCTGCCTGGAGCATTTGAGCTATGAAGAGAGGCTGGATATGTTTGGGTTCTTTTCTTTAGAGCAGAGAAGGCTGAGGGGGGACCTGATTGAGTTATATAAGATTATGAGGAGTATGGAAAGGGTGGATAGGGTTAGTTGAAGGGTTGATAACGAGAGGGCATAATTTTCAGGTGAGGGGCAGGAGGTTTAGGGGGGATTTGAGGAAAAATCTTTTTGCCCAGAGGGTGGTGAGGTCTGGAATGCACTGTCTGGGAGGGTAGTAGAGGCAGGAAACCTCACAACCTTTAAAAAGTACGTGGATGAGCACTTGAAATGTCGTAACATTCAAGGCCATGGGCCAAGTGTTGGAAATCGGGATTAGTTTTGTCTCGATGGGCCGAAGGGCCTCTTCTGTAGTGTACGATTGTATGACTCTACGATGTTGCTGAGTTTCGCCCCAACCCTAATTCCTGGTGGGAATCTAACCTGGGACCCTTCTGGACTCTTAGTGCTAGTACCACACAATGCAATTAGCCTTTGAGTCATTGCAGGGGTTAATGTAACCTGGGACAGATTTTTGGGTACTGATGCCAGTCTTGAACCATATGTGTTGGTGGCCCACTACTGCAAATTGCTGCACCTTCCTGGTGCTGTAAAGTTTCCAGTACACACCATACATTTAGGAGAGCAAATTAGTCCTTGTGCCTTTCATACTTTTCAGAAACCATTACTATTGTGAAATAATGTCTGACTCACAAGGTTGCCACCCTTTCTGATATTTCTGACTAGGCTTCACTCACTCAAAGGAATGTCTGGCTTGCAACAGATAGTCTGCCCCAGTTACTTCTGAATCATGAGCCGTTTAATAATCCAAGGAATTGAGAGTCTAACACCCAGCCATGATTTAGTCCCATAGGACCTGTGAATAATATTCACTTATCATAGCAGGTGACTATAGTTTACAGGTTTGAGTCAGCTGGAAGTCCAAACCATTGTTTCATCTTAATGGGGGACATGAATGAGGAAAAGTCTTGACACCCCAACTGATCAAAAAATGTGCCTGCCAGTTCCAAAGTTACTTTCTGGCCATGGTGTCCAAATACCCCACGTGAAAGGAGTTTGACAAGAAAACATTCTCAAGGAAAATGGGAGTAATTATTTTGTACGGATGAAACATGTTAACAGTGCACAGAGAATGCTGGAAAAACTCGGCCAGTCTGGCAGCAATACAACTTCTTTTTAACAGAGAAATACTATCGCAGGCGGCAAAGAGTTAAATGCAAGTCTAAAGATTACAAGCAGTTCTAACCACTATGTGGGTGGGGGAATTAACCACACAGATATACGCAGATAATAGTAATACCTTGCATTAGTTAAACTCAGATAAGCATGTGAGGAGTTCTCTTTTTCATTTTTTAGTCAAATGGATTTTTTTTGAGTACCTGAAAGTTTTATGTGTTTTCCCCATGATTGAAGAATGTGCTAACTGATAGACATTTTAAGACAATATAATGACAAAGGTTGAATGGTGAGTGTCATTCCATTGATCTGCCCTGTATTTTGAATTTGGAACTAATAAAACTACTGCGGTTCATTTTTGATGTGCTTAGATTTGATGTATTATTTATTGTTTTTCCATCAAGGTGTTCAAAGAATCATTACAGTGCAGAAGGAGGCCATTCGGTCCATCAAGCCTGCACTGACAACAACCCACTTAACCCCACATATTTACATTGTCAATCCCCCTGACACTAAGGGACAATTTATCATGGCCAATCAACTTAACCTGGACATCTTTGGAGTGTCGGAGGAAACCGGAGCACCTGGAGGAAACCCATGCAGACGCGGGGAGAATGTGCAGACACCGCATGGGCGGTGACCCAAGCCAGGAGTCAAACTCGGGTCCCTGGCGCTGTGAGGCAGCAGTGCTCAGCACTGTGCTACTGTGACGCCCATGTTGTGTTGACTTGCCATATTGGGTAATCATTCTAATGGAAGATTGGTGCTGCCTAGAACACACCCAGAACATGGTAACCAAGTGGTTTTTCATGACTTATTATCTCCAGCAATAATATATTCTGAAGGAAGAAGTAAAGAATAAGTACTGGAGGGCCAGAGCACAAACTGATGAATTTAATTCCTGTTTTCTTTTTGTAAATTATTTCAAATATTTATCTCCTTTCCAACTATGTTTTAACCATGCTGACTCAAAGAGTGGGCTGGCCACAAACGTCTGCTCATCTCTCGTTGCTGACATGATCATGGCCTCGTGATTGTTTTAGTTTTCATTTCAGCACTGAGGGAATTACTCAGTATCTGCTTAGCCTCAGCTGCTGCCAAGATAGTTGGCTTTGGAACTGTAGCGATGTTGTACAAAACAAGTTGGAGATCAATTTGGACCAAGATCATTATCAACTTATAGTACTTGACCGGTTAGAAGCAGTAAAAGTCGTAAATGCCTGAATGAATGGATACTGGAGGTATAGCAAACCCACTCAATCTGGTACATATAGATAAATGGGGCGGCACGGTGGCACAGTGGTTAGCTCTGCAACCGCATAGCTCCAGAGACCCGGGTTCAATTCTGGTCTCAGGTGACTGTGTGGAGTTTGCACACTCTCCCCCTGTCTGTGTGGGTTTCCTCCAGGTGCTCTGGTTTCCTCCCACAGTCCAAAGATGTGCGGGTTAGGTCGTTTGGCCATGATAAATTGCCCCTTAGTGTCAGGGGGATTAACAGGGCAAATACATGGGGTTACAGAGATAGGGTCTGGGTGGGATTGTTGTCAGTGCAGGCTTGATGGGCCGAATGGCCTCCTTCCACACTGTAGTGAATCTATGATTCTAAATGTTATTGTAGGGACTTCGCTATGTGGGTATGTGTGGGCGTGAACCTGGATCCTTTCACTTGTAAGATCCTGTAATGAAACTGTAGCAGGGTAATTCTGCTAAGCAATCTCGATGATACCCCAAATATTGTTCCGTTGGTAGCATTTTTGCCTCTGATATGTTGTGGGTTCAAGACCCACTGCAGGATTTGAGCACAGTAATCAAAGCTGACAAATGCAGTGACTGAGGGAATGCTACATTGTCAGAGGTGCTGACATTTGGATGAAATACTAAAGTGAGGTCCAGTCTGCCCTCTCAGGTGAATGTGAAAGACTCCATGGCTTTGTAAATGCGCTGGGGAACTCACTCTGGGTTCCTGGGCAATATTTATACTTTAACCAGGATCAAAATGGATTCTTTGGTCATTATCACTGTCAACTTGATAGGTTGTGTGGAAATTATGACAAAGATTAACAACTTAAATGATTTACTTAGAGTTATTTATCTGTGTGTGACCCCCATGCCAGGGAGAATTCCATGCTACCGACACATCATGTCCTGCTTAAAGTTTATTTATTATTGTCATAAGTAGGCTTACATTAACACTGCAATGAAGCTATTGTGAAAATCCCCTAGTTGCCACACTCTGGTGTCTGCTCGGGTACACTGAGGGAGAATTTGGCATGGCCAATGCACCGAAGCAAAACGTCTTTCAGCCTGTGGGAGGAAACTGGAGCACCCGGAGGAAACCCACGCCGACACGGGGAGAACGTGCAGACTCCACACAGACAGTGACTCAAGCCGGGAATCGAACCTGGCTCCCTGGCACTATGAAGCAGCAGTGCTAACCACTGTGCCACCATGCTGCCTGTGTATGGGTCATCACAATATACAAATGAACACACAGTCTACAATCACATTGCTATTGCTATTGATAGAGGCTTGCTATGTCTGTTGTAATCAGAACCAGCTTTGGTTGGCTGCCATGTTTCCTACATTGCGTCAGTGACTAAACTTCAGAAGTACCTCATTGGCTGCAAAGCGCTTTGGAACATTCTGTGGTCATGGATGGTGCTATGTAAATGCAAATGCAAACCTTTCTTCCCCATATATAATATATATATACAATGGGGGATATAGTAGGGGAGGTGATGGCCTAGTGCTGTTATTGCTAGATTATTAATCCAGAAACTCAGCTAATGTTTGGGGACCTGGGTTCGAATCCGGCCATGGCAGATGGTAGAATTTGAATTCAATAAAAAATATCTGGAATTAAAAATCTACTGATGACCATGAAACCATTGTGTGATTGTCAGGAAAAATCCATCTGGTTCACTAATGTCCTTTAGGGAAGGAAATCTGCCGTCCTTACCTGGACTCACGTGATTCCAGAGCCACAGCAATGTGGTTGACTCTTAAATGCCCTCCAAGGGCAACTAGGGATGGGTAATAAATGCTGATCAGCCAGCGACGCCCATGTCCCATGAATGAATAAAAGAAAATACACGCTGGTATGGAGAAGGAAGACTGATCTTATTGATGTAATCTCCTACTAACTATATAAAAAAGAGGTATAAATATTTCCTCTCAGACACTTGTTCTGAATAGTTTAACATAACGTGCAATTGGATGTAACCTGATTGCTCGCTTTGAAAAAGAACAAAGAACAGTACAGCACAGGAACAGGCCCTTCGACCCTCCAAGCCTGCGCTGCTCATGTGCCCAACTAGACCATTCGTGTGTATCCCTCTATTCCCAGTCTGTTCATGTGGCTATCTAGATAAGTCTTAAACGATCCCAGCGTGTCCGCCTCAATCACCTTGCTTGGCAGTGCATTTCAGGCCCCCACCACCCTCTGTCTAAAATACGACACCTGACATCTATGTTGAACCTTGCCCCCCTCACCGTGAACCTGTGACCCCTTGTGTTCGTCACCTCCGACCTGGGAAAAAACTTCCCACTGTTCACTCTATCTATGCCCTTTATAATTTTATACACCTCTATTAGGTCGCCCCTCATCTTCCATCTTTCCAGGGAGAACATCCCCAGTTTACCCAATCTCTCCTCATAGCTAAGACTCTCCATACCAGGCAACATCCTGGTAAACCTTTTCTGTACTCTCTCCAAAGCCTCCACGTCCTTCTGGTAGTGTGGCAACTAGAATTGGACGCAGTATTCCAAATGTGGCCTAACCAATGTTCTACACAGCCGCAACATCATATGCCAACTTTTATATTCTATGCCCTGTCCAATAAAGGCAAGCATGCCATATGCCTTCTTGACCACCCTCTCCACCTGTGCTGCCACCTTTAAGGATCTGTGGACTTGTACACCCAGGTCCCTCTGTGTGTCTATACGCCTGATGGTTCTGCCATTTATTGTATAGCTCCCCCTTACATTAGATCTACCGAAATGCATCACTTCGCATTTATCAGGATTAAATTCCATCTGCCATTTCTCCGTCCAATGTTCCAGCCTATCTATATCCTGCTGTATTCTCTGACAATGTTCATCACTATCCGCAACTCCAGCAATCTTCGTGTTGTCCGCAAACTTACTGATCACACCAGCTACATCTTCCTCCAAATCATTTATATATATCACAAACAGCAGAGGTCCCAGTACAGAGCCCTGCGGAACTCCACTAGTCACAGACCTCCAACCGGAAAAAGACCTCTCCACTGCTACACTCTGTCTTCTATGGCTAAGCCAGTTCTCCACCCATCTAGCTAGCTCACCTTTTATCCCATGAGATTTAACCTTTTGCACCAGCCTGCCATGAGGGACCTTGTCAAACGCTTTACTAAAATCCATATAGACGACATCCACGGCCCTTCCCTCGTCAATTGTTTCTGTCACCTCCTCAAAAAACTCAACCAAATTTGTGAGGCATGACCTCCCTCGTACAAAACCATGCTGTCTATCACTAATGAGATTATTCAGTTCTAAATGCGCATAGATCCTATCTCTAAGAATCTTCTCCAACAATTTCCCTACCACGGACGTCAAGCTCACCGGCCTATAATTACCCGGGTTATCCTTGCTACCCTTCTTAAATAACGGGACCACATTTGCTATCCTCTAATCCTCTGGGACCTCACCTGTGTCCAGTGAAGAGACAAAGATTTCTGTTAGAGGCCCAGCAATTTCATCTCTTGCCTCCCTGAGGAGTCTAGGATAGATGCCATCCGGCCCTGGGGATTTGTCTGTCTTAATGTTCCCTAAAAAACCTAACACTTCCTCCCTTGTAATTGAGATTTTTTCTAACGGGTCAACACATCTCTCTGAGACACTACCAGTTAACATGTCCCTCTCCTTTGTGAATACTGATGCAAAGTATTCGTTTAGGATCTGTCAGAAGCTAGGCTGATCAAATCCAAATGAGAGATTCAGCCAAAATTTTCAGGCCACAGTGCATTGGCCTTTTGTGCGTTCCATGTTATCTTATGTTCCTACGATTTAGGCAACTAATTGGCGCACAGTTCACAAAGCTCCTTTTAAAATATTCTGTGCTCTTGCATTACAACACGCACCTTATACAACTCACCTCATAATGACTTGCAGAAACAAACAGCTGTGGACTAGGAAGGAGTGATGACAAAATACAGCAAATTGTCACTTGATGAAGCAAAGAAGCATACACAGGCACATTACAAAGTTCAGTTGGGCGGCATAGAATCCTACAGTGCAAAAGGAGGCCATTTGGCCTATCGAATCTGCATCAACCACAATCCTACCCAGGTCCTATCCCTACAATCCCATATGTTTACCCTAGCTAGTCCCCCTGACACTAAGGAGCAATTTAGCATGGCCAATCCACCTAACCCACACATCTTTGGACTGTGGGAGGAAACCAGAACACCCGGAGGAAACCCACGCGGACACGGGGAGAATGTGCAAACTCCACACAGTCGGTGACTTGAGCTGGGAATCGAACCCAGGTCGCTGGTGCTGTGAGGCAGCAGTGCTAACCACTGTGCCACCATGCTGCCCGCACCGTGCATATTATCTCTTGGGTCCCAGAAAAGAATCCACATCACTTCCTACAGAAACCTAACTTTAGATGATTATCGATGTGGCAATAGTTGCATGCACCAGGGGGCCATAGCAAAAAAAAATCCTTGTTATGTCAATTGGATGCTATAATATTGTGAGTTCCCCTAGATCATCTCTCCTACCTTGCAGAACGTGGGCGGGTGAATACCATAGTGAGACAAGGCTAATAGTATAAAATTGCAACTGATTGGTGAAAGAATAAATTAAAATGTACAGTGAAGTTTCATCACTTTTCTACTGTTCCTCATCACGCAGGCAAAAATAAGTACACCTCACTATCTGTGTTAACAGATTAAATATACTTCTCTGACCAATAATTTGTTCACAACTAGTCAGCACCAAAATCAGGCAAGGCGATCACATGTACTGGGCTGAATCTTCATTTCCAGATCCAGATCCTGACGTCGAGAGGGGATGTTGGTCAGAAACCCAGAAATATAGGTGTCGGGAGCCAGAGGGCAATTGTTGAAGAGGCAACAATTAGGTAAGAGAAGTGATCTCGGGGCACTCGCTATATTACAGTATCTAATTGACATAACCAGGATTTTCTTTTTATTGTTACGTTAAATTAAATGGCTGTGCCCGGGAGCCCTGTCCAATTAACTCCCGAGGTTGGAGAGCTAGGAAGTGGCCCTCCAGTACTAAAAGATTGGCAGCCCCACTCTTAGGGATGTGAGTTGCCTGTGTAGGTAGGGGAATGAGGAGGTGTCTCAAGATGGAGGCGTCCTCTGAAGAATTTTTCAAAGATTAGAAACAAAAACTGGCCAGAGCAGCCGGCTCGTCGTTGTGGAGGGGGAACCTCACCACAGGATGCCCACACCTATGCCCCACCGGCGATCTTGGTGGGCAGTGGAGTGGGTTAAATTCAGTGAGGTAGTGGGAGCTCACCTTCTCCACTCGCCTCTGGTCGGCTGACAAGAGGATGCCTCAATTCGTTACCTTGACCACTGTCTAGGGGGCCTATCTGCCATCTGGTTATCGTAGAATCCTTACAGTGCTGAAGGAGGCCATTTGGCCCATCGAGCTTGCACCAACAACAATCCCACTCAGGCCCTATCTCCTTAACCCCACGTATTTACCTTGCTAATTCCCCTGACACTAAGGGGCAGTTTACCATGATCAGTTAACCTCACCTGCACATCTTTAGAGCGTGGGAGGAAACTGGAGCACCCGGAGGAAACCCACGCAGACACAGGGAGAACATGCAAACTCCACAAATTCCAGTGGGCTTCTGACAAGTGCACTGAACAGGTAATTTTGTTGACCTAATTGGCGACCTGCTGCTAACGGACAGGCAGACATCGCCTGTTCCCTTGTACCCCTGGTGGAATGAAAATTGCCCGCAGTGGGGTCCATGGCAGCGGACTATCTAGCTACTCAGTAGCAGGATATTGAGGGCTCATCCGTCTCTGATCCTGCTTCTGCATCCATTGGGAATTCAGTCCACTGTATCTGTCCTTCATCCCACACCTTCGCAGAGTCTTTCACCTTTCCTTTCTGAATTGGAAGTTGAAGGCCTCAGAGCCTCTCCCTACCATCTATACTTGGGGATTGGGCTGTCACCAATCAAACTGTTCCCATTCTCTTAAAGATGGACTACAGGATCTAACCCAGTGGTCAAATAAATTACTTTGTGATGAAGTTGCAAAGGCAGTGTCATTAGATATATTGAAATAAGAATTTAGAACAAAGTAATTTAACACAAAAGTGCGATAAAAATCTAACACCAGAAAGAAAGGGTTTATACAAATGTGATACGTACAGATACAATATCGTTAATACATTCTACACATTTATGTAGCAATGTGCTTCTAGTGCGTAAGACCATGCTTCCCCTTGCTATCTCTGTAAGGCATACTCCTCTCACTGTTCATGATTAACTACTCCTTCACTGGCAAGAGCTAATGTGCTATCAGACCGCGGTTCACTGTAGGATTCAAGAGATCAATGCTACTCTGCAACTTTAGGTCCAAGATCATCAGATTGTGCTACTATAACCGGCACTCCTTCAATCAAATGATACTTGCTTATCTTTGCCTCTCCTGCCATTTGCTGGGTGCTGGGTAGACTTGTAGGATGGTTTGTGACCTGTATGAGAGCGGACCATATGGTGATACTTGTTATCATGATTCCAAGCTTGTTGGCGAAGTATGAAACTAGACACTAAGGCTGGAATTCTCTGACCTCGCCCCGTGCCTGGGACTCTCCTGGTCCCACTGCAGTGAACGGAGATTGGGCTGAGGGCTAAATTCTCTGTTCTCGCTGGCAGTGGTAGCGCGGCGGCGTACAAGACCGGAGAATTGTGGTCTAATACTTTTCCTTACGTTAGGGCCAGAATTTTACCGCCCCGCCCACCATGGGAATCGGAGCGGGCGAGGGGCGGACCATAGGAAGGTCTATTGACCTCGGGTGGGATTTTACGATTTTGGGATGAGTGAGGCCATAGAATCCTGCCCCTAGGTGTATTCACAGAATGCAGCATTACATACATATCATTCCTGCTTACTAATAGTGTGGTGTGGAGACGCCGCCGTTGGACTGGGGTAAGCTGATGTCTGTGTCGATATGCGTGATCTTCTTGGAGATACTACTGTACTAAAAGTGTCCCAGCAGGCTCTCTTTGTAAGTGCCCTAAATGTCCTTCATTTGTGCATCTAAACAATATAATAACATACCATTAACAGTACTGAGTACCATGAAACCCAACCTTCTCTAACCTGTGCAATCGAGTAGCGACATGTTAAGGCCCAGACCAGAAACTCCAAGGTATATTATGCAGTTAGCCTAGACCTCAACTTTTGCATTTGATTTTGGCATTAGGATGAGAATAAGATGTTTCACTCCAGGTATGATTCAAGTGATCCACCAGGAAGCTTTTATCAAACCAAACTTTATTTAAGAATATGGTTTTGCAGTGGTTAGGACTGTTGCCTGACAGCCAGGGACCTGGGTTCGATTCCTGGCTTGGGTCACTGTCTGTGTGAAATTTGCACATTCTCCCCGTGTCTGTGTGGGTTTCCTCTGGGTGCTCCGGTTTCCCCCCACTGTTCAAAAGATGTGCTGGTTAGGTGCATTGGCCATGCTAAATTCTCTCTCAATGTACCTGAACAGGTGCTGGAGTGTGGTGACAAGGGAATTTTCACAGTAACTTCATTGCAGTGTTAATGTAAGCCTACTTGTGACATTAATCAATAAATAAGCCTTAAAAAGAATTAGCAAAACTTTTACCAATTAAAATACTTAAACACGACAAAGTATAACCCATAACAGCTAGCTATCTCTGTTGTTCCAATTTGAAGCAATACCCCATGGACATACACCCTTCTTCAGAATTAGCTAGTATAAAAATAAGTATGATCACATGATGCTGGATTTTAATACTTTTTAATACTTCCGGACAGAGATCCAGGCAGCAATTTTCAGAGAAGGATATAGCCTCAAAACAGCAAAACCTCATAGAGGCAAACTTAATCTCTGACAGCTTCCAGTCTCCAGACTTCAGAGAGGGGAAGAGAGAGACACTGCTCTCCCTCAACTTCAAAATAGCATCTAAACTTGAATAATCTGTGTAAACCCATCTTCCCCTGTCACATGACCATACCTGCCAATCATCCCAATCAAGTCCCACTCTGCAAAATCCCAGGGGAAAACAGCAGAACAGCATTAGTTCATATTAAGACCAACATTCTAGCCATTAAGAAACAGATACGCTGTTGCAGAAACAATACAGGACATCGGTTCAAACAGAACGGCATTGATAAAATGAAAGAGACTACTAGAAACATCCTGCATAAGAACATAAGAACTCAAATACATTTCTTAAAGGCACAGTATCATCACAGACAGGCCTTTGTACCTTGGAGCCTAAGGTCTGAATGAACATGACTCCCCTCTCGGAATAAGCTCCATCCACCCGTTCAGACCTGAAATGTGACAGCAAGGTGTCCTTCCACGCCAAAGACAGCTACCCAGTTTTGCAGGGTATGGCTGGCAAGGACTCAAAAAGCAAAGTCACCTTGACTTTCAATCCATCTCTGTTTTTCAAAAAATAATTTCTCCAGCAAGGCCAGAGCTCCTTCCATTGGCACATTTTGTTCACTGTGTTTGACAGGTGGGTATGTTTCACACACGCTCGGAAACAACATAGAAGTAGAAACACAGCGTTTTAATTTTGCTTTGTGGATATTTGCCAGGAGGGCAGATTAATATATTGCTGGCAATAACACAGCTCTTAGATACCTGGGGATGGGAGATTGTACCTCTCCCACCTTAGAGGGGAAACATTTGCAAAGAAAATCTTTTACAAATATTCTGATCGGGCCCAAATCTGAGTTGAGTGGGTTCTCAATGCAGTTTGAGATCCATCCCCATTTATAAAAGCACTGTAGTATTTTAAAATATGATTTCAAAGTAGTCGCAAGATTCCCTTAAAAATAAAGAAAAACCTTTGCATCTTCAAAGTTGACCCCCCCACAGAATCCCTACAGTGCAGAAGGAGGTCATTCGGCCCATTGGGTTTACACCAACCACAATCCCACCCAGGCCCTATTCCTGTAACTCCACATATTTACCCTGCTAATCCCCTGACACTAGGGTCAATTTAGCATGGCCAATCAACCTAACCCGTACATCTTTGGAATGTGGGAGGAAACCGGAGCACCTGGAGGAAACCCACACAGACACGGGGAGAATGTGCAAACTCTACACAGACTGTGATCCGAGGCCGGGATCTAACCCGGGTCCCTGGCGCTGGGAGGCAGCAGTGCGAATCACTGTGCCACCATGCTGCCCCTACACCCGGGACTTCTTTCATTGGACATTGTTTTTGCTATATGGTTGATTTGAAAGTGCACATTTCAAATGCTGTGTTCTTTTGTTCATTGAAAATATAGCAAATCATGCAACACGAAATGGTAAAGCAATAATGTGGCTTCTTTAATTGAATAGAAAACAATGTACTGATAAAGGTAACTGGGAGGCTATCGAGACATACCTGACCTATCAGGGCTGCTGTTTTATTCTGTCTATGGAGTTGTGGGATTATGCATCACACCCTGTCTCACAGTGGATAGCGATGGACAGCAGTTTAAGACATGCCCCCTTAAAGGTACATGCACATCACACCACAACACCCAACACCTGTCTGTATGTGTACGATATCTCCCGTGTGTAATGCGATCACTTTTTAGCTTCTCTTCCACATTCAATATTCTCCGCTCATTTTTCTGAAAATGCTGATTCACCATAACCTATGGTTCCATGGGTGGCCCGGTGGCACAGTGGTTAGCAATGCTGCCTCACAGCTCCAGGGACCCGGGTTCAATTTCGACCTCAGATGACTGTCTGTGTGGAGTTTGCATATTCTCCCCGTGTCTGCGTGGGTTTCCTCTGGGTGCTCCGGTTTCCTTCCATACTCCAAAGATCTGCAGATTAGGTGGATTGGCCATGCTAAATTGCCCCTTAATGTCCAAAGTTATGTAGGTTAGATTGATTGGCCATGGTAAATGGGCGGGGTTGCAGGGAAAAGGGCCAACATAAGGTACTCTGTCAGAAAGAATTGGTGCAGACTCGATGGGCTGAATGGCCTTCTTCTGCACTGTAGGGATGCTATGATTCTCTGAGCTATGAACTGGGCTCCATATCTCTTCACGCCTGAACTCGTCAGCAGACCATTTGACCATGGGGGCATCAAGGCTTTATCTCCCCTCTTCTAGCCTGGGGGTGAGGGATCAAAGGTCGATTGCAGCACTGCCATGGCCATTCTGATGGAGATGAGCCAATTTAGCAAAGTTTAGGGATTGGATTTGGGACTTTTTCACGCTGTATCATTCTGTCCCTCCCTCACTGGACAGCGCCTCTGTCAACTATGTCATGGGGGTAGCCCTTTGACATGAATGCCAATTAATCATCGGCGATATCATAATTTATAATGAACCATAGCTTAACTACAAAGCATGTTATGTCAAGCATTTGGGGAAGATAGTAAATATATCATTTATCTAAATTAATTTCAATCTGAGGGATAAAATGATCACTCATTTTTAAACTTGGCTAATTAGCAGGATGAAACCTATACGTGTGACTTCACCATTTGTTGATGTGTTTGGGAAATGATGTGAATAATCTTGTTCTTCCCTGCTTGCCCGGATTAAAAAGGACATCCTTGCCGCTTTTAAACATTTCAATTTTAAAATTTGCAGCCCAATTTCACCCCTTTTTATGAGGTGCAAGTTGACTTAAAATATAGAGTTTCTCGTTCAAGAACCAGAAAAGGCTCACACTGTTTTGAGTCTAATTCAGTTAGTAACAGTGACAGCTGCAAATGACATGGAGGGTGAGGAGGGGGTGGGGAGGGGGGGGGGAGGCTGGTTTCGCAGGCGCACATTAGGGGCAAGACTGTGATTGGCTCGAAAATAGTTTCAAAGAAGGGAAAGAAAATCAGGGAGCTGGGTGGAGGGGGAGGGGTGGATAATCGGAAACGCTGATGTTAGATAATTAGTCTTTTGTGAAAGAAGCGAAGCATACAACATTGCTAACAAACAAAATTATGCAGCAAATGCCTTACAAATGAGGGCTTCCTGACAGAGATTGCCCTTGAGTTTGGGGAGTTGCATCTGTCATTTGACCTGCAAAACTCAGTTAAGTGTGACACTACATCCTGCGCATTTTTCATGCATCTGTAAGTTTTTGTTGCTAAATTAGTTAGCTGTCTAGGCCGCCTCATCAAATGTGCACCGATCAAAGTCACTGACAGGTCCTCCTTCCACTCTCTCAGTGTAGAAAATGACACACCATTGTGCATAGAGTCATCTTTACTCAGAGCAGGTTTTATGCCCGCACCAAATGGAGAGAAAGGGGAGCCATAAATTATTGTCCGACGGCCGTAATTCTGCAAAGTACAAAACAAAATAAAACGACACCGAGACATTTGCGCTTTTCACATTGGATAATGGCGTTCGACAGGGCTAGTTACAGCCAGGATTGTTCAGGAGTGACAATGATGGAGATGCATGATGGTTCGATTTGGTTATGTAATGATTCATTCCCAAAGGAAATGCTAGCTGCCCACATGATGCCTCCCTAAGACGCTACTTGTCTTTTCCTTCTGGCTTTCTAAAGTAATTCCCGGGGAACATTGCTTCATGTTTTGTGAATAATCTTGCGATGTAAAATTGTTTAAAAATTGTATTGTAATCAAAACAAAAAATGCGTTTATCAAATGTACAATCTTCTCAGTTCTTCAAAAATATATTTTTATTGAAGATTTTTCCCTCTCTTGCAATTAACGCAACAAGCCCTCAGAAGCTGGTGCAGTACAGCATGATCATTTTCCCATAAATGCAGCACCCCAGACATTCTCTCTTCCACCTTCTACTGTCGGGGAAATGATGCAAAAGTCTGAGTTCATGTACCAACTGACTCAAGAACAGCTTCTTCCCTGCTGCCATCAGACTTTTGAATGGACCTACCATAAATTAAGCTGATCTTTCTCTACACCCTAGCTATGACTGTAATACTACATTCTGCACCCTCTCCTTTCCTTCTCCCCTATGTACTCTATGAACGGTATGCTTTGTTTGGTATAGCACATCAGAAACAATCCTTTTCACTGTATACCAATACATAGAAACCATAGAACCTACAATGCAGAAGGAGACCATTTGGCCCATTGAAGCTGCACCGACAACAATCCCACCCAAGTCCCATTCCCAGAACCCCACATAATTACCCTTCTAATCTCCCTGACACTAAGGAGTAATTTATCATGGCCAATCAACCTAACCCATGCATCTTTGGGTTGTGGAAGGAAACCAGAGCACCCGGAGGAAATCCATGCAGACACGGGGAGAATGTGCAAACTCCACACAGTCATCCGAGGCCGGAATCGAACCCGGGTCACTGGTGTTGTGAGGCAGCAGTGCTAACCACTGTGCAACCGTGCCGCCCCTGTGACAATAAATCAAATCAAATCAAAAACAGAAAAAGACAGGAAAATGTCAACAAAGTTGATACAGATTAAACAATATACCTGGTACCTCCCGCCATACAGACAATGAAAGGATATTTCAGAGAATGGGGATACCAGGATAAAAGGATAAAGCCATCAAATCCATAGCGGTGCACCCCTCGCTGACAGGATAATGGCAACAGAGTTGCATGTCTCACTGAAAACCTTGTAGGAAACAATGCAGAGCCTAAAATTTGAGATAGGGGTTCCATACCTTCTGGAATGTATCCAATTGAGCTTGGAATATATAAGTCAGGAATTCCATTGGGATACATTCCATAATCATTTCATGCCAATTCTGAATTGAAGGAGATTTATCACTAATCCAATGAGCAAAGGATATTTTTCAGTGCTGCAAATGTTAGGATATTGTACAGCCGTGTCCCATCAGTATCGATTATCTTTTTATCTGGGAGATCCAGGATTAAGTTCAAAGGATTAAACTCTGTGGCCATATTGAAAGTCTTCCTAAGCTCTTTAAGGATATTGAACCAATAGAATTTAATTTTGACACAGGACCAGAAGCAATGCAGGTGGTTCCCCCATGCCCACCTTGCAATTATAGCACAATGAGGATATAGTAGGATCAACCTTGTGTCTTAAGCTTGGAGTAAATGCAGACAATGTAACATCTTAAGCTGAGTCTCCTTTAGACTATTACAAACCGAGATTTTTATTAGCACATTCCCAAAAATCGTCCAGGTCTCACCATCATATTTACTGCCAGGTCTTTTTCCCAAGACCACAGAGTGTCCAATGTATTCTCACTGGATCGAATGCATAAAGTATCCCCAAAAAAATGTTGATTAATTGCTTAGGCTCCAAAGATAACATGATTTTTGCCCCCGGGGAAATTTTAGTTTCAAGGAGAAGAGTTGTCTTATTAAGGATAAAGTCCCTGAGTTGCAAATGTCTAAAAAAGGAGTGTTTCGGGACATCAAACTGCTGATACAGCTGCTCAAAAGATAACAGGGAGGCACGATCAAACACATCACCGAACCTAGAGAAACCTCTCTCATTCCAGATGTCGAAACCATGGTCCATGAGACCTGGTGGGAAATGGAAGTTAAGAAAGGGTGGAAGTAAGTTAGATCTCCCCTACAGCGCACGGATCATTCTCCGTAACAAGTCTCACAACACCAGATTAAAGTCCAACAGGTTTATTTGGTAGCACGAGCTTTCTCCGTGCTTTCAAGGTATTAACAATAATAGGATTATCAGAGTTGTCCAACACAGCCTGAGGAACAAGAGTGGTTGTAAGGATGTAATGGCTGGCCAGTTTCAATATCAAGCCATATGGAGGAGTGATCCTCTCTAACCCATTCTCATATGAATCCAGCTGATGCATTTTAATATTTGGCATCCCTAACCCTCCTTTAGAACTGGGAAGCTGCAGCTTAGCTAGTTTTAAGGGAGGGCTTTTCTTGTTCCATATGAAAGAGCTCAACACTCCACTAATTTCCTTTAGAACCTTTGCAGACAGCAGGATAGGTAGCTTCTGCAAAGGATAAAGCAAACTAGGCAACATATTTATCTTAATCAATGCTATCCTACCTAGCCAGGGTATTGGCATGAAGAACAAACTATTTAGGTCCCACTTAATAGAAGCTAATAATGGGGAAAGTTTGCATCATATAGGTGGCTAAAAGAGGGTGTGATATAGATACCTAGATAAGTCAACCCTGAAGGGGGACCATCTAAAGGGATAATGAGCAAATCATGGGGGGTGGGGGGGGAGGGGGGGCAGGTGGGGGGGGGGGTTCCTTGCTATAGGGAGTTTGTTCATCAATGGGTTAAGATGGCAATTAAAATCCCCACCAATAAAGAAGTTAGTAGAAGCCAGATTAGCAAAATTTACGAAGACCTTAGTGACAAAATCAGGGGAATAGTTTGGAGGACCATAGACATTCATTAATGATAGATTTCCCTCTATATCCAGCCTTTTAACAATCACATACCTTCCCCCTTTCACACAATTCTCCAAGCTAAAAGGCAGGTTCTTATTAACTAACACTGCTACCCCTCGACTGCTGGCTGAGAAAGAAGCAAAGAGCTCCTGTTCCACCTAGTCCTGTTTTAGTTTGAGGTACTCCCTGCCGTTCAGATGAGTTTCTTGCAAAAAACCTATGTCAACTTTCTCCCTTTTACAAAAAGACAAAATCTTTTCATCGATGGGATGATGAATTCCCCTGGAGCAAATTTTTTAAGTGGCGCCTGTCATTGCTTATTCAGCTAAAGGGAATATAGGATATTGACACAGGTATAAGAGCGGCTAGTCAGCCAGAGATTTCCCTACCATGCTTGGGTGTACAGCAAAGCATGCTTCCCCCATCTCCAGCTGCACTGGGGCTGGCAATGATACAATACAATGGGTGGGATTTTCCAGCCACACGCAGCCCAAGACTAGAAATTCCTGCCCAAGTTCAACAGACATTTTTTGATTTGATTTGATTTATTATTGTCACATGTATTGGGATACAGGTGAAAAGTATTGTTTCTTACCCGCTATACAGACAAAACATACCGTTCATAGATTATATAGAGGAGAAGGAAAGCAGAAGATGCAGAATATAATGTTGCAGTCACAGATAGGGTGAAGAGAAAGATCGGCTTAATATATGGTAGGTCCATTCAAATGTCTGATGGCAGCAGGGTAGAAGCTGTTCTTGAGTCGGTTCGTACGTGTTCTGACTATTGTATCTTTTTCCTGATGGAAGAAGGTGGAAGAGACTATGTTCGGGGTGCATGGGGTCCTTGATTATGCTAGCTGCTTTCCCGAGGCAACAGGAAGTGTAGATGGAGTCAATTGGATGGGAGGCTGGTTTGTGTGATGGGTTAGGCGACGTTCACAGCCTTTGTAGTTTCTTGCAGTCTTGGGCAGAGCAGGCTGTGATACAACCAGAAAAGATGCTTCGTGTAGTGCATCTGTAAAAATTGATGAGAGTTTTAGCGGACATGTCGAATTCCCTTAGCCTCCTGAGAAAGTAGAGGCGTTGGTGGGCTTTCTTAACTAGCTTCATCCGCCAAATTTTCTGTCTCACCCGCTACAATTCCTGCGATAGGTGAGATGGGAAATTTTTTGGCCAATATCTTTTCATAGAATATATGGCCTGTCTGTACCTTTACAGCAGTCAGTCAGAGATTCTTTGACCCCAAGATAACAAAAATACAAAAAATTCGCAAGCCCATAAATTCTAGGGGATTTTCCTCATCAGCTGTGAGGACTTATAGGGCCATACCCATAATGTTTATATGAAGCCACTTGCCTACCTCCCTGCCCTGGTGTCATATCAACATGATAAGTCACATCACAGGATCAGCAAAGGAATGTAATTACAAGAGATATAGTCCAGGATTAACGATGAACCTCAGATTGCGACTCTAAATGATTGCCCTCCGCGGAGTCCAAAAGGGCCAAAGTCTTAGCAGGATTGTCGAACATCCTAAAAGATCCACCGAAAGTAACCCTGATGAAAGCAGGATGTAGGAGGGCATACTGCATTTCAATAGCATTTCCCAACCTCATCAAACCCTCTGCATCTTTGTTGTATCGCCACCGAGAAGTCTTGGAAGAAAGAGACTTTTACTCCCTCATAGAGCAAGGCACCACCAGATCTGGACATCTCCAACACTCTTTGGCAATCTCTTCAAAAATGCATGATAATAGGCTGGGGTCATTGGTTGCCCATAGGCCTTAAAGACAGGATATGCTGTGTACCTTCAAAGCCAAATAGGCCCAACTTTCATATCGAGATTGAGAAAACACGATAGCCAGCTCTCAAAAAATGTAACAGGGAGCTTACCCTCAGTTTCTTCTAGAAAAACTGTCACATGGATATTCTTCCTCCCGTCGCAGTTTTCCAGATTTACCAGGATATCTGATGCGCCATGTAGCTGAATTCCCAAGGATTGCAAATAGGCCTCAACTGAGGAAGAGGTATTCTCGACAAGTAAGGATTCTTTCCCTTGTTTCATCGAGCCTCTTATCGATATTCTGCAGTTTATCAGTGTGAGCACTGATATTCTGTGCCAAAACTCCGAGCCTGTCGTATATGACTTTAATAACATTGGCAGCGACATCTGCAATGCCTTTGAAAGTGCTGGATTGAGAGCCTGATTCCCCAACTGGCACGGTGGCACAGTGGTTAGCACTGCTGCCTCAAAGCGCCAGGGACCTGGGTTCGATTCCCGGCTTGGGTCACTGCCAGTGCTAACCACCGTGCCACCGTGCCGCCCCTGTCTCTTGGGGCTTCATCCTGATAATCGAGGATTTTCTTCACATTTCTCGGCATTTAGTCACCAATACTTAATCAGAAATCTTCCAGGGACACAGTATGGAACCTTCAGTCCAGGATTAGGTAAGTATGGGCTGTGCAGCAGGATAAATGAAAGAAATAAAAGGAAAGTAGCGTCCAAGCTCACAGATACATAATTATTCCCGTGCTTGCATGATCTTCTCAGTTTTTAAGAAAAGTTTTTCAGCCTTAACTTGTTTTTAACGTCCAATGACATACTTCATCTTGAACCCTTGGTTACAGGAGACAAAGTGTTGTTAGTCTGTGCGATAAAATGTTGCATGAGTGACCATTAGGCTACAAGGACTTCTGTGAAGTGCCAGGTCCCACTTTGTGCCTCCCTGCAATGTCATATCGAAGATTAATAACTCACTTTTGGAAATTGTAGATACTAACCTGCATTCTCCTATTCTGTAACCTATTTATGTTCATGAATGTATAATAGTTTCAATATTCTTGATTCTATTTTAGTACTGTGCAGGAGAAAGGATGAGAATGTGCCTTCTCAGCATTCCCCATTCTATATACAGCACATTCCCACTATGAAAGCAGGGAGTCGCAACTTGACTTGGTTTAAATTAATAGGAGTAATCTTAGGGCTCTTTATAAGACTCTTGCACATTGTGCATAAATGTGCTGCTAAATGGGAAAATCACATTCCTGATGCATTGGTCAAGAAATGGGCTTCTTACGTGATTTCTGGACCCAATTCACATTACTTCTATTGATCATAAGATATAGGAGCAGAATTTGGCCACTCAGCCCATCGAGTCTGTTCCGCCATTCAATCATGGCTGATAAGCTTCTTAACCCCATTCTCCCGCCTTTTTCCCGTAGCCTTTGATCCCCTAACCAATCAAGAACCTAACTATCTCTGTTTTAAACACACTCAATGACTTGGCCTCCACAGCCTTCTGTGGCAATGAATTCCATAGATTCACCACTTTCTGGCTAAAGAAATTCCTCCTCATCTCAGCTCTAAAAGGTCATCCCTTTATTCTGAGGCTGTGCCCTCGGATCCTAGTCTCTCCTACTAATGGAAAGATCTTCCTCACGTCCACTCTATACAGGCCTTCCAGTATTCTGTATGTTTCAATGAGATCCCCCCTCTTTCTTCTAAACTCCATTGAGTACGGACCCAGAGTCCTCAGACGCTCTTCATATGTCAAGCTTTTCATTCCCGGGATCATTCTCGTAAACCTCCTCTGGACCCTCTCCAGGGCCATCACATTCTTCCTTAGATACAGAACCCATAATTGTTTGCAATACTCCAAATGTGGTCTGACCAGAGCCTTATAAAGCCTCAGCAGTACATCCCTGCTTTTGTATTCTAGTCCTCTGGAAATGAATGCTAACATTGCATTTGTCTTCCAAACTACCAATATACATTTCAGAGACTCAGCGTTCTGCCTTTGGGACATATCTATCTGACCCATTCACACCTGCTTGATTCCACTTTACATTGGTACAATTTCTTATACATTTTCTTCTTCTTGTTACATTCCAAGTAATTTTGTGCAAAACAGATGAAAACCTGCTTTACATCTCTGTCAGATTTTATTTCCACTGAAGTCAATGTAAGTGTCCATACGAAATCTAAATCTAAATCAAGAAATGTTTGTCTCCTCCAAGTATCTAACCTTCAAAGGTTTACACCTTTGTGTCACTCCAGGGTCTGTGTATTTAAAAAAAAAAATTCACGGGGTGCGGATCGCTGGCTGGGCCAGCATTTATTATTTACCCATAATTGCACTTGAGAAGATCGTGGTGAAAGACCTTCTTGAATCGCTGCAGTCCAGATGGTGTAGGTACGCCAACAGTGCCTTTTGCAAAGCTGTTCCAGGATTTTATCCCAGCAACAGTGATGGAACGGTGAGAAGGTTCCATGTCTATCTTCCTTTGTACTAGGGATGACGCCATGATTCCCAATGACTTCAGTTTTGCTCGGGCTACTTGGTGCCACACTCAGTCAAAGGGCAAGGGCAGTCACTGTCACTTCACCTCTGGCGTTCAGCTCTTTTGTTCATATTGTTCATAAGGCTGTATTAAGATCAGGAGCTGAGTTCCTTGGTGGAACCCAGACTGAGGGCCCTATTTTACCATTTTGATTCGAAGTGCTGGGCGGACTTGAAACTGGGAATGTTTCAGATCTGACTTTTAGACCCATTCTGAGGCGCCCCCATACGCACTCTGCCTGAAAAAATATCAGAGATTCCGATTCGTGCTGCAGAAATCTGTGGGCGGGGCTTAACACCCCCGAAATCCTGCAGCTCCACTTGGCGCCTCCAACTGCTCATGCGCAGAAAAAAAATGATAGAATGCTGCTCCCCTGACACATCCCTCCCGGGTCGGATAATGCCTCCTCCTGGCCCCCACAGACATTGCCCCATTCCCACAACATTACTGACTCCCTCATGTCCCCACCCCTTCCCCACCACCCAGACCAATTCCGGGCCCCTCACCTGCTCCCCCCACCTCCCCCTCCCCCGCCACCGATCTCAGGCAGACAGGCAATGGACTCCCCTTTACCCCCCACCGATCTCAAGCAGAGTGGCAGCGGACCTACTTCCCCCCCGCCATCGATCTCAAGCAGAGAGCTGTCGGACGCTAGGCAGCTACCTCCTCACTAACTGGAGTGCCCGAATTGGACTTCTTTGGTGCATGTCTGTTTTGCACCGATTCTGGATGGGCGAACACGGTAGTAAAGGGAGAAGTGCCGGTAAAGTTGGGTGTGTAGCCCATTAAGTCAATTTAAATGCATGCAAATGCATTTAAATGGCCATCGCGCCCACTTTGGGCACGATCCCGATCGCGGCCTTTTTCGGGCCTTGGTAAAGAGGGAACCGGGGCGGGGGCGGGTGCAGATCACGCTACTCGCCTCACGCCCGACTTTACCAAGTTTTCGCGCCAGAAAACGGGCACAACGCAATTGTAAAATCAGACCCTGAATGCCAATGAGCAGGTTAGTGCTGCTTTTAATACTATCAGTGACCTCTTCCATCGCTTTGCTGATGATTGAGAGTAGACTAATTGACTGAGTATGTAATTTCCTGCTTTTTGTGGAATCTCTCACTGAATGTTGCTTTACAGAGGTCTCAGGAGGAAGGCTAAAAGTTAATTAAAAAGTTGCACTTCAGTAGCAGTCTGAGTGTTACTTCTGCTCCAGGGAGCCTCTAAACCAGGACCCCTTTTAGGTGGATTTCCCATCAGAGGTCAGGTAGCAAACGTCTAGTATTTAAATCCAGGCCCATTGTAGTGCAACCTAAGCAACGCTTGCATTGGAAGCAGAATGATGAAGAAAGGAGGCCATTTGGCCCATCGAGTCAGCACAGACTCTCCGAAAGAACATCTTAACCAGGCCTATTGCCCCTAACCTAACCCGGTGACCCCACACATTTACCAAGGCTACTCCACTTAACTACTCCACTCCTTGGACACTAAGGGACAATCTAGCATGGCCAATCTACCTAACCTGAACACCTTTGGAGTGTGGGAGGAGCCCGGAGCACCCGGAGGAAACCCACGCAGACGCAGGGAGAATGTGCAAACTCCACACCAGACAGTGACCCGAGGTCAGAATTGAACCCGGGTCCCTGGCGCTGTGAGGCAGCAGTGCTAACCACTGTGCCACTGTGCCGCCCTCATGTAATAAACTCTATGGGACAAAAGGGTTTTTTTTTAACCATCTAAATCACTTAATGTTTGAGATTATTTCATGATAAACAAAAACAAAACTGTAACATTAATCTCAGGAAAACAGGTACCTTTTCAGGAACCACTCCCCGGTAAGAGGCTGTTTGTAGAAAGCCATCTCACAAGAAAATTACACAGCTGTGTAGGAGAAAGTCACCTAAAATGACAAGATTAATAGCTGTGAAAATAAGAAACTGCTGACTAAATTGCACTGATCTAATGAGGTAAAATGAGTGTAGCGCTGACCATTATATCTATGTTTTCCAGTTTCGTTAAAACCATCTTATCCTCTCCAATGGTCGGGCAAGTCACACAGATTATAGGTTGATAAAACCTTGTGATCCTCTCTTTATTTCCCCTGAGTGTTAAATACACACTTGTACATCTGTCATCTTTTTTTTATGATGTATTGCAATTTTTTTTATCAATACAATGTTTTTATTACATTGTGTCCTACATTTCAATATAACTTTAAAAGAAACACAGTTACCACAATTTTCTCTTCACAAAACTGTCTGTCTTTTCTGCCAATATTTCAGGGCTCTGACATGCAGTCTCTGCTGTTAATCCTCAAGCAGCTGACCTACCTACAGGTTTCAGCACTTAAGCTGGAAAATGGTAATAGCCAAGGGGCAAGTTACAGCCGTAACAAGATGAAGGATCATCTCCTTCTCCCTGCCCCCATCCCTGACATAGCAACTTTCTGCGCAGGCAGTGACCCAAGCCACGAATTGAACTCAGATCTCTGGTGCTGTGAGGCAGCACTGCTAATCACCGTGCCACCCCGGTGGAGTCTGCACGTTCTCCCCTTGCCTGCGTGGGTTTCCTCCGGATGCTCCTGTTTCCTTCCACAGTCTGAAAGATGTGCTGGCTAGGTGCATTGGCCATGCTAAATTCTCCCTCAGTGTACCCGAACAGGCGCCGGAGTGTGGCAACTAGAACATAGAACATAGAACATAGAACATAGAACATTACAGCGCAGAACAGGCCCTTCGGCCCACGATGTTGCACCGACCAGTTAAAAAAAAAAACAAAAAAAAAAACTGTGACCCTCCAACCTAAACCAATTTCTTTTCGTCCATGAACCTATCTACGGATCTCTTAAACGCCCCCAAACTAGGCGCATTTACTACTGATGCTGGCAGGGCATTCCAATCCCTCACCACCCTCTGGGTAAAGAACCTACCCCTGACATCGGTTCTATAACTACCCCCCCTCAATTTAAAGCCATGCCCCCTCGTGCTGGATTTCTCCATCAGAGGAAAAAGGCTATCACTATCCACCCTATCTAAACCTCTAATCATCTTATATGTTTCAATAAGATCCCCTCTTAGCCGCCGCCTTTCCAGCGAAAACAATCCCAAATCCCTCAGCCTCTCCTCATAGGATCTCCCCTCCATACCAGGCAACATCCTGGTAAACCTCCTCTGCACCCTCTCCAAAGCCTCCACATCCTTCCTGTAATGTGGGGACCAGAACTGCACACAGTACTCCAAGTGCGGCCGCACCAGAGTTGTGTACAGTTGCAACATAACGCTACGACTCCTAAATTCAATCCCCCTACCAATAAACGCCAAGACTCCATATGCCTTCTTAACAACCTTATCTACTTGATTCCCAACTTTCAGGGATCTATGCACACATACACCTAGATCCCTCTGCTCCTCCACACTATTCAAAGTCCTCCCGTTAGCCCTATACTCAACACATCTGTTATTCCTACCAAAGTGAATTACCTCACACTTCTCCGCATTAAACTCCATCCGCCACCTCTCGGCCCAACTTTGCAACCTGTCTAAGTCTTCCTGCAAACTACGACACCCTTCCTCACTGTCTACCACACCACCGACTTTGGTGTCATCAGCAAATTTGCTAATCCACCCAACTATACCCTCATCCAGATCATTAATAAATATTACAAACAGCAGTGGCCCCAAAACAGATCCCTGAGGTACACCACTTGTAACCGCACTCCATGATGAATATTTACTATCAACCACCACCCTCTGTTTCCTATCCGCTAGCCAATTCCTGATCCAATTTCCTAGATCACCCCCAATCCCATACATCTGCATTTTCTGCAGAAGCCTACCATGGTGAACCTTATCAAACGCCTTACTAAAATCCATATATACCACGTCCACTGCCTTGCCCCCATCCACCTCCTTGGTCACTTTCTCAAAAAACTCAATAAGGTTAGTAAGGCACGACCTACCTGCCACAAAACCATGCTGACTATCACCTATCAATTCATTACTCTCCAAATAACTATAAATCCAATCCCTTATAATTTTTTCCAACATCTTGCCGACAACAGAAGTGAGACTCACCGGTCTATAATTCCCGGGGAAGTCTCTGTTCCCCTTCTTAAACAATGGGACAACATTCGCTAACCTCCAATCTTCTGGTACTATACCAGAGGCCAACGACGACCTGAAGATCAGAGCCAGAGGCTCTGCAATCACTTCTCTTGCCTCCCAGAGAATCCTTGGATAAATCCCATCCGGACCAGGGGATTTATCTATTTTCAGACCCTCCAGAATATCCTGCACATCCTCCTTATCAACTGTAATACTGTCTATTCTACTCCCTTGCAACCCAGTGTCCTCCTCAGCTATATTCATGTCCCCTTGCGTGAACACCGAAGAGAAATATTGGTTCAATGCTTCACCAATCTCCTCCGGTTCCACACATAACTTCCCTCTGCCATCTATAACTGGCCCTAAACTTGCCCTAACCAACCTTCTGTTCTTGACATACCTATAGAACGCCTTAGGATTCTCTTTAACCCTATCCGCCAAAGTCTTCTCATGTCCCCTTTTAGCCCTTCTAAGCTCGCTCTTCAACTCCCTCTTAGCCAATCTAAAGCTTTCTAGTGCACTACCCGAGTGCTCACGTCTCATCCGAACATAAGCCTCCTTTTTCTTTTTAACCAACAAAGAAACTTTTTTGGTGCACCACGGTTCCCTAGCCCTACCAATTCCTCCTTGCCTGACAGGGACATACCTATCACAGACTCGCAGTAGCTGCTCCTTGAAAAAACTCCACATGTCGGACGTTCCCAGTCCCTGTAATCTCCTAGTCCAACCTATGTTTCCTAATTCTCTCCTAATAGCCTCATAATTACCCTTCCCCCAGCTAAAACCACTGGCCCGAGGTTCATGCCTATCCCTTTCCATCACTAAGGTGAACGTAACCGAATTGTGGTCACTATCACCAAAATGCACACCAACTTCCAAGTCTAGCACCTGGTCTGGCTCATTTCCCAGCACCAGATCCAATATAGCCTCACCTCTAGGGGATTTTCACAGTAACTGCATTGCAGTGTTAATGTAAGCCTACTTGTGACACTAATAAATATATAATAAACTGACCCTCAGTGTACCTGAACAGGCACCGGAGTGTGGCGATTAGGGGATTTTCACAGTCACAGTGTTAAGGTAAGGCTACTTGTGACACTAATAAATAAATACATTTCATAAGTAATGGCTTTATCTCTCAAATTCACCATTGCTTTACTCATCTGTGCGCTGATGAGCCGGATTCTTTGTGTCTGATTGTGTCTACAACCGTGTCTCACTATCGCCTTCTCTGTCCCAGATGTTTGCTTAACGCTATTTCTGGACTTAGCCAAGCTGAGGTACTTAAAAGTTGCCTCAAATAAATTCAAGTAGAATGTTAGTCACAAAATGGCAGCTAACTATCATAACAGTAATGCTATCTCTTCATCGAACAACATTTCTATCTAAGGCCCATATCCAAAAGTGTTTGCTTTTTGACAAATGTCTGTTTAAATGCCTCAGATTCCATAAGACCATAAGATACAGGAGGAGAATTAGGCCACTCAGCCCATCGAGTCTGCTCTGCCAGTCATTCGTGGCTGATATTTTTCTCATCCCCATTCTCCTGCCTTTTCCCCATAACCCCTGATCCCCTTATTAATCAAGAACCTATCTATCGCTGTCTTAATGACACTCAATGACCTGGCCTCCACAGCCTTCTGTGGCAAAGAATTCCAAAGATTCCCCACTCTCTGGCTGAAGAAATTCCTCCTCATCTCTGTTTTAAAGGATCGTCCCTTTAGCCTAAGGTTGTGCCCTCTGGTTCTAGTTTTTCCTACTAGTGGAAACATCCTCTCCACGTCCACTCTATCCAGGCCTCGCAGTATCCTGTAAGTTTCAATAAGATCCCTCCTCATCCTTCTAAACTCCAACAAGTACAGACCCAGAGTCCTCAACCGTTCCTCAAGCTCTTCATTCCAGGAATCATTCTTGTGAACCTCCTCTGGACCCTTTCCAAGGCCAGCACATCCTTCCTTGGATACGGGGCCCAAAACCTGATTCGAAAAACCAAAGTTCCTACTGCGTACACTGCAGTTTGCAACCACTGGTTCCTCAGGCCTTGATTATACGATTCAGTCCATCTTCTAGACCACAAAACCACATACTTTAGCGTATAATGATATTCATGAGAATTGTCTGAATATTAAGAGACCTTTAAAAATAGGGAAATCATTCTTTTAATCCATGCCGATCATGCAAACTCTTGTTATGGGGAACAATGAGTAAGTTAAATGTACTCCAATCCCCAATCCCTCATCAAACTCTGATATCCTGTACAAGGCTCCACAAGTAGCAGATTCACCTCTGAGCTGGCATGTTGTCCACTGTTGCTCAAACACCCCCATCCCTACCCACCTCCCCAAACCTTGATCCATTATGTAAATACCAAATGAAGTAGGAAAATAAATCTTACTAATTGATTTTAGTGTCTCTACATAAGTGAAGTAACTGTTACTTACACCTGTGCTTCCCCTTGGGGACTAGACGTGATGTGATCGATCTACTTTGCACATTAAACTGTGCCCATGTGCTCCCCAAGTGGGAGGAGATGATGTGAGAACTGGCAGGGTTTAGGCGCTGCCAAGTTCTTGCGAAGGTTATGATGCTGACATTTTGAGTGCCGGAGCCCCAAATGGAATGGGAACAAGGGTGTTGCTGCAGGAACTGCCTGCTTTCAGACCTGTCCTCAATTCTTTGTGGGTGAACTGGGACGATATGCAGCCACCTCACTGAACTGTCCCCAGCCACGACTAACGGGTTAATATTGTGGCCCATTGGCTAAGGCTGTGGCCCAATGACTAAGGCTCTGGCCCAATGGCTAAAGCTCTGTCACACTGCCATTAGAGATTAATTTTCTGATTGGTGCTTCACTCTTCTAAGGCTCCTTGCTGATGACTGTGAGCATGTCACTTACTTCACGAGGTTATGCACGTGTCAGTAAGCCTTTTGCAGTAATGCTCAAGGCCCGAATCTGTTTGAAACAAAAAGCGATTTTTTGGGGGCCCAAATTGCCACTTTGGACAGTGCTGCGTGTTGCTCTTGAATAATGGTCTGGATAAAATCATGTGTCTTCGGATAAACTTTCTCTGAGGCAAAATGGAGGAGGCAACGGCCTAGCGGTATTATCAGATGATGTCCTGGGACCTGGGTTTGAATCCCACCATGACAGATGATGGAATTTGAATTCAATTAAAAAAACCCTGGAATTAAGAATGTGCAGATGACCATGAAACCATTGTCGATTGACAGAAAAACTCACCTGCTTCACTAATGTCCCCTTCAGGGAAGGAAATCTACCGCCTTTACCCGGTCTGGCCTTCATGTAACTCCAGAGCCACAGCAATGCGGTTGACTCTCAACTAGGGATGGATAATAAATGCTGGCCAGCTAGCGACGCTCATGTCCCACGATGAATTTTAAAAAAGCCCAGAAAGACACATTTCCACTTGGCACTTTGTCACCTAGGGGCAGTATGCTTCAACTGACCAGTGTAAAGTCCATTCAGATTTCATCCCTTCGAAATCACACCTGCGAATGCCTGGAAACTGGGAGATCTGGGAGACGACATTCATCTCCTTCCAGGCAGTTTACATTAATAGCCTTGCAGGAAGATATCCCTCTCTGTCCGAGAGAGAGCCACTATCTTTTGCTCAAGTAATCTGCTTTGTTAAGGAACCGGTCAACCTTTTGCCCCTATTGTTCCTCACAGATATTCTTCAGCAGACAAAATGCCGCTCGCTGTGCTAAAACTTTCCCCTTTGAGTGTTGACTGATTTTGCAACTGGAAACCAGTCAAATATGCGATCTAACTTCCTGTGCGGATTTTCTATGAGATAGGCGTCAAGGCAAATAAAATGCTGTACCTTAGATTTCAAAATTTGATCGGATCTGCCCTTGTATTGCTGCAAATACACATTTAATTAAATGCTGCCCACACCAATTGCTTAATAAGAATCCAGCCTACTGCTTCAAAAGTTTAAAAAATCTGAGATAAGATAATCAAAAGATCAATGAAGTTTTCAGTCACTGTGACATGGTGTATATTATGTATATTATGGTGGCAGTAAATTGGAGCTCATATTAAGGCAGTGCTCTGCTGTGATTTAAGGACATATACCTTTAAGGGAGCGTTTTTAAACAACGGTTAATCATTACACACCTTGACAGGATGTGATGTATTAGACCAGGAATTTTGGTTAGTCTGCAATCAGCGGAAAGGGCTGGAATTCTCCAATCTCGCCACTGCTGCCAGCGAGATCGGAGAATTTGGTGCTAGCCGGAATCTCTGTTCACTGCAGCGGGATCGGAGAATCCCAGCTTTGGGCGAGGTCAGAGAATTCCAGCCCAGATTTACTATACTTTGACCTCCTGGTAAATCTAACAGCATATAGCATCATTTTCAAATAAGAAAGCCACATTATTGTTCCGCCACTATTGGTACATTTATGTCAAAAAGAAGAATGTAATATGCTTGAGAAATAAAGTTTAAAGTTTATTTACTAGTCACAAGTAGGTTTACATTAACACTGCAATGAAGTTACTGTGAAAATGCCCTAGTCATCACACTCTGGCCCCTGTTCGGGTACACTGAGGGAGAATTTAGCATGGTCAATGCACCTAACCAGCATGTCTTTTGAACTGTGGGAGTAAACTGGAGCACCCGGAGGAAACTCACGCAAACATGAGGAGAACGTGTAGACTCTGCACAGACAGCGACCCAAGCTGGGAATCGAACCCGGGACCCTGTCGCTGTGAGGCAACAGTGCTAACCACTGTGTCACCTTGCCGCCCACTAATAAGGATGTTCAGTTACAATTGTAATAGCTTTGGTGGCACCAGACCCAAGTGTGCAGCTTTGGTCTCCGCATTTAAGGAAGGGTATGCTTGCAGTGGAGGTGGTGCAGCGCAGGTTCACTAGATTGGTCCCTGGGATGATAGGGTTACCAAGTGATGAAATACTGAGTAAGCTGAGCCTGTATTCTTGGGACTTCAGAAAAACGAGAGGTGTTCCCATTAAAACATAGAGGATTTTGAAGGGGCTTTGCAGGACATTTAGTGACAGCTTGTTTCCCCTGGCCGGGGAGTCTGAGATGAGGATAAATTTCTTCACTCTGAGGGTTGTAAATCTTTGGAATTGTCTACCCCAGAGGGTCATGGTTGTTCCATATATGTATGTCTAAGCCTGAGATAGATACTTGGGCTGGAATTCTCCAGTCTCGTGCTCAGAAAAACCACCATTCACTGCAGCGGGGTCGGAGAATCCCAGCCGAGGTCGGAAAATTCCGGCCTTGGCCTCTCAGGGAATCAGGGGATATAGGAAGTGGGCGGGAGAATGGAGTTGAGGTGAAAGAACAGCCATGATCATTTTGAATGGCGGAGGAGGCTGAAGTGTGACCTTCTGCTCCTTTACTGAGCATTGCAACTTGTCTTGCATTTGGGGACATGTTGGAGGAGAAAGAGAGTCATCTGAAACAGAAACTCACCAGTCCAAAACTGACCTGGAATCAAAATCGCAGTAAGAAGTCTCTCAACGCCAGGTTAAAGTCCAACAGGTTTATTTGGTAGCAAAAGCCACTAGCTTTCGGAGCGCTCGCTGCTCCTTCGTCAGGTGAGTGGGAGTTCTGTTCACAAACAGGGCATATAAAGACACAAACTCAATTTACAAAATAATGGTTGGAATGCGAATCTTTACAGGTAATCAAGTCTTAAAGGTACAGACACTGTGAGTGGAGAGAGGGTTAAACACAGGTTAAAGAGATGTGTATTGTCTCCAGCCAGGACAGTTAGTGAGCTTTTGCGAGCCCAGGCAAGTCGTGGGGGTTACAGATAGTGTGACATGAACCCAAGATCCCGGTTGAGGCCGTCCTCATGTGTGCGGAACTTGGCTATCAGTCTCTGCTCAGCGACTCTGCGCCGTCGTGTGTCGTGAAGGCCGCCTTGGAGAACGCTTACCCGAAGATCAGAGGCCGAATGCCCGTGACCGCTGAAGTGTTCTCCAACAGGAAGAGAACACTCTTGCCTGGTGATTGTCGAGCGGTGTTCATTCATCCGTTGTCGATGCTACGACAAATAAACCTGTTGGACTTTAACCTGGTGTTGTGAGATTTCTTACTGTGTTTATCCCAGTCCAACGCCGGCATCTCCACATCATCAAAATCACAACCAGTGTTTTAAACAATCCTGTAAAATACCACAGACTTCCCTTAAATAGTTGGCAATCCAGAAGATTAATATCGGCTTCCAAAAGGCTTTTCAGTGAAACTAAGACACATTTGGAGCATTTCCAAGTAGCCTCATTAATTGGGTTCACATTAGTAGTTACCAGTTATTTAAATAAAAAAGGTCCAAAATACTCGGAATACTTTTCCTTGCTTTGCAGTTGAAATTGAATTCCTTTACTGAAGAAGACAACACTTTATTCAGCTCACCTGAGGCACACTGATTCTCAAAATTATACCAAGATGACCCAGCCAGTTACACCGGGATAACCAACAGGAGAAAACCTCTGCATCATTCAATCCACAACTGCAGAACTTTGTTCATCCCAATATAAACCTTTTCTCACCTGAAAACAACGTGATCAGAGTGGTTTTGATTTGATTTGATTTATTATTGTCACATGCATTGGGATACAGTGAAAAGTATTGTTTCTTGCGTGCTATACAGACAAAGCATACCATTCATAGAGTACATAGGGGAGAAAGAAAGGAGAGGGTGCAGAATGTAGTGTTACAGTCGGAGCTGGAGTGTAGAGAAAGATCAGCTTAATAGAAGGTAGGTCCATCCAAAAGCCTGATGGCAGCAGGGAAGGAGCTGCTCCTGATTTGGTTGGTATGTGACCTCAGACTTTCCCAATGGAAGAAGGTGGAAGAGAGTATATTTGATTTGATTTTATTTACTATTGTCACATGTATTGGGATACAGTGAAAAGTATTGTTTCTTGCGTGCCATACAGACAAAGCATACCATACACGGAGAAGGAAAGGAGAGAGTGTAGAATGTAGTGTTACAGTCATAGCTACAGTGTAGAGAAAGATCAACTTAATATGAGGTAGGTCGATCCAGGTCAATATGGGACAATATATCTGTTCCAAAATTACGAAGAGTTTCTCTCTTCAGGCAATCAAAACTAGTCGAGGAGACCAGCCTGGTCTTTGCTAATGTCTCGCGGTAACTATCTGTTGTGTGAGTTGTTCACTACCCCAGGCAAAAACTGGTCCACCCATCACTTGAAGGAATGGAGTGAATCAGCTCTCACCAGAGCAGCCAGCAGGCTGCTCCACAGACGCAATATTTTCTCGCAAAAGAAGCACCTTTTAATGTCCAACCTCGCTTTAGTCTGGCAAAGTGACACCTGCTCCTTCTGAACCTATTTAGTTGAAGCAAGGTACCTGCACAATCTTAATCTCCATAAACCTTGGGTATTCTCCACATCTATACAGTATCTATGCTGCTCTATAGCTGCTAATAGATATGTTCCTATGGATCTGTAACCATAGCTAATTTAATCATTGTCTATTTTACCATTTTTGAAATGGTGGATGACATTTTGTGAGCGTAGTTCCCTGAATCAGGACAATGAGCAGGTGCTGGAGGTTTATCCTTTGTTTTGAGGATTCATGGAGTTAAATATGTTACAGAAAGGGAGGTAACACATACAAAAATGAGCTGTTTTTTAAGTATATAAAGCCGCTATCTACCTTTATTATATAGAACAGTACAGCACAGTAACAGCCCATAATGTTGTGCCGAACATGACAGAAATTAAACTAATTCCTTCTGCCTGCCCTTGGTCCAGATCCCTTTATTCCTTGCATATTCATGTGCTCATTTAAAAGCCCCTTAAACAACCCTATCGTATCTGCCTGCACCACCACCCTGGCTGAGCATTCCAGATACCTACCACTCTCTGTGTAAAAAAACCTGCCTCTCACATCTCCTTTGAACTTTCCTCCTTTCACCTTAAGTGTATGCCCCCTTGTATTTCAACGCTGAGAAAAAAATTCTGACTGTCAACCCTATCTATGCCTCCCATAATTTTATAGACTTCTATCAGGTCTTCCTTCAGCCTCCGCCACTTCAGAGAAAACAACCCTCCAACCTCTCCTTATAGCTCATCCCCTCTAATCCAGGCAGCATCCTGGTAAACCTCTACTGCACCCTCTCCTAAGCCCCATCCTTCCTGTAATGTGGCGACCAGAATTGAACGCAAAACTTGAAGTGCAGCCTAACCAAAGTTTTATAAAGCCTTATTCTTGCAATTTATTTGGCAACACTACTGATGAGATATCCATACATGTTAATTTCTCTCAACAGGCAGTCCTCGGACTTGCGACACAATAGTTCCTGAAAATTGGATTGTACGTTGAAACGTCGTTTGTTGGAACTGATTTCCCCACAGGAACAGTGCTATAAATGGGGGATTGGTTCCGGAACCAAGGCCAGAAATCAGTCCTGCAATACCACATAAAAATCCAGCTCAATATGGGACAATATATCTGTTCCAAAATTATTGGAAAATTTCTCTCTTTAAGTGATCAAAACTAGTTGAGGAAACCAACCGTTGCCAGTGTCTTGTGGTAACTACCTGTTGAATTAGGTGAGCACTATCTCAGGCAGAAACTGGTCCACCTTTCACTTGGAGGAATTGAGTGAATCAGTTTTCATCATAGGCCAGAAGTTACTCCTGGCGCCCGGCGCTTTTAAATGCTCTCAACTCTAGCCCTGTCGAGTCACTGAGGTGACTGATGGTGTCTGCATGCGTTAGCACAAGTTTCTTGGTTAGCATGAGGGATATAATGAAGCCATTGATCACAGTCTGTTGCCTGTTTAACCTTGTCAATCTGAGCTCATATTAGATGCGATGGTTTTGCCAAAAACAATCTGGCATTGACTTATAGGTGGATCAATAGAATCAAACACTCGTTTCCAACCTTATAAAGACAGTTCAACCTATTAACGATGGTCCAGTGACTGGAATGATAGTGTCCAGTTATACAGATGGGTGGCACAGAATGCCAGTGCACACACATGAATGTGCTGGTGTGGCATCGTAAAGTCAAAACCATTGTTAAAAAGTTGAAATGGGATGTCAATTTATAAAAAAGGTAAGTGCAGCTCATCGTAACGCACTGCCTGTAATATCAATATTAACATGAGCAATTATTTTCTGAACTATTGTCAATTGTTCGCTGTCAAGTCCCAAGTGCACCTCCTACATACCCTTCATCCTCCCTCCATCCCCACTGCTGGAAAATGTAAGTCATTGTCCATCTCTTACTTCACAAATTAACTCCCTCGAGATCTCACACTGGGAAACAGCTTAGCCCCAGGATATCGCAGGTTTCAGTACTGGCACTGCCAAAGTTCATGAGATCAGGGGGCTCAGACAAGAGAAGTGCATTGAGTCCAAACTGAGCAGCCAGCTACCCCTGGATTTGCTGCCGTGTATCGCTGGCCTAGAGATGGATAGAGACCTTGCCTGCTCCAAGGCTGATAGAGAATCCTCACAGCCTTTCAATGCGTATTGAATTGGAATGATGGTTTAATACAAAATTCCTACTTATTAACTGATACCCGTTCTCTTTATATGCAGGATATGATCTGAAATCATATATAATATTCATTCAGTTTGCTAAGTGGGCTGCACATTTTATTTAAAACTCATTATAAATACCTGTAGCACTTCTTACTGTAAGTAGGTAATGTCGTGATAGGCATGTTTGATGTTAAAAATGTCAATCTTTTCTATCACGTCCTGTGTCATACACAAAGAATGGAACTTTTAACTTGGGCTGGGATATAAAATGAGCAAGATTAGATCAGCTGCCTATTATATGCTTTTCCTTTCATTCAAAGCAGTGAAGCAAAGATGGTACTTGCAGGAAGCTGTGAGAGATGAACTTGTGTGAGCAACGCGAAGAAGAAAAGGCCTAATCAAACCATCTTCATTGAGATGGTGCCTATTGGAAGCGGACAGGTGCCTCAGCAACACCAGCTGAGTTTCCTTTATCTGCAAATCCAAAAACCGAACACATCCAAAAAACACGTTTTTCTTGAACCTCATCACCCTTAACGCAGGAAGTCTAGTTGTTTGTTTTATTTCTCTACCCGCTCCTAGTTGTTCACAAGGCAGACTTTCATCTGTTGCCAGAGCTAATTTATCCTGGAACAGGATAAACTGGGCGGCATGGTGGCACAGTGTTTAGCATTGCTGCCTCACAGCGCCAGGGACCAGGGTTTGATTCCTGGCTTGGGTCACTCTCTGTGTGGAGTCAGCACGTTCTCCCTGTGTCTGCGTGGGTTTCCTCGAGTGCTCCGGTTTCCTTGCACACTCCAAAGATGTGCTAGTTAGGTGCATTGGCCATGTTAAATTCTCTGTCAGTGCACCCGAACAGGTGTCGGAGTGTGGCGACTAGGGGATTTTCACAGTAACTTCATTGCAGGAAGCCTGCTGGTGACTAATAAATAAACTTTACTTTAAAACAGTTCGCTAGCCTTGTCACCAGAGGCTTTAGCTCGAGGGGCACCACTCTGCATCAAATATGGCAGAACAGAAGTCCCTCCCCCTCTTAACGCTGCCATTGGCGTGTTTGGAGGGAGCAACTTAAAGCAATCACCACCATCAAGGAAAACAATTAGACCTAAAGACTGACAAGCCACCAGGACCTAATGGCCTGAATAGTATGGTCTTTAAATAAGTGGTTGCAGAGATAATAGAAATCCTTTAGATTTTAGAAGGGTCCCAGCAGATTGGAAAATAGCAAGTTTAATTATTTAAAATATTAGCAATTATTATCATTAATATTAACATTATTTACATTATTTTACTTTGGTGAAAACACACCTGGAGTACTTTACTCAAGACAGGTGGGAGACAGAAAGCAGAAAACTATCGGCCAATTAGCCTAACACTGATCATAATGAAATTGCTAAAATCTATTATTAAGGTGATTATAGCAGGACACTTAAAAATCATAATGGGATCAACATGATTTTATGAAAGGGAAATCACGTTTAACTAATTTATTAGCGTTATTTGATGAAGTAACGAGCACCGGGTGACACAGTGACATAATGGTTAGCAGTGCTGCCTCACAGTGCCGGGGACCCAGGTTCAATTCCGGCCTTGTGTGGTTGTCTGTGTGGAGTTTGCACATTCTCCCCATGTTTGCGTGGGTTTCTTCCGGGTGCTCCGGTTTCCTCCCACCCCCCAAAGATGTGTAGGTTAGGTGGATTGGCCATGTTGAATTGTCCCTTATTGTCCAAAGATGTGTAGGTTAGGTGGATTGGCCATGCTGAATTGCCCTTTAGTGCACAAAGATGTGCAGGTTAGGTGGATTGGCCAAGGTAAATTGTCCCCTTAGTGTCCGGGGGTCTAATAGTTAAATACATGTGATTATGGGGATAGGGCCTGGGTGGGATTGTTGTCAGTGCAGGTTTGATGGGCCGAATTGGTGGGCAGTTAAGGTATTATTTTAATCCCACTCAAATGATAGGATCTCAATTTAAAGGTATATTTATGATGCTTCCACCTGAGTCAAGTGGATATCTCAGGTGCTCAAGAAAACAGAGATGTTAAGATAACCAGAGGGCAAGATTCAGGTGGTAAGCGAACCATTTCAATTTTAACTCCAGCTTCATCTAGCTTCTGCTGTGAATATAATGAAAACTATAATGACAACGGTAAGGTTTTCTGATCCAACCAATGTGACTTATTTCTGTCAATATTATGTATTTACTGTCAAATTGGGGCTTTTATTTGCTAATTAGGTGTACAAAAATTTACAAATATTACTACCGGCTTACCAGAATTTAAAAAGAGCCAAATATTCATACTTGTTCAGGGTTTCATTAGCTCATTATCATATAGATTACAGATATATTAAGCAGGGTGGGATTCCTTCTAAAATGAATGTCCAAATCAATACTGGTGTTCTGGTAAAGAATATTGTCATATGGAAATAGCAACAAACCTATTTTCTACAAGCGACACCATCATGCTGTAATGAATGACCATTCATGATAAAATGTGAACTCATGTTTACCCGCGCCATGTATTCTCCAAAAAAAAAATCCATGAAATGATAAGGGCAGATAAAATGAAGCAACAATTGTCATTGGTGGTGCCTGGAGCCTGAAGCAATAAAATTGTGTTGACATGGCAACCAATGATGGCAGACTAATGTGAGATGAGGAACAAAATAACACTGCAGATGACTATCAATAAACTGGAGGTGTAATTATCCAACAATAAGTGCAAATCATCTTGGTCCAAGAAGATGATAAGCAGTTGTCAAGAGAACATTGCGTGGTAAGAAGGCAAACTGCAGTCCTTAATTCAAATTGCGAACAACTCAAAGCATGGAAATCAGAAGAACAATATTCATGGGCCATTTCAATGTTCTGAGGGTTTCCAAATGTGCAGTGTTACTTTAGTGAAATCCCAGTTGGTGAAATCTGAAGCAGTCCATGTAAACTGTTTCCTGTTATCTCAACTGTTGCAATTTGAAAGTGACAGTCCATATTTGGCTATTAATATGTCTGACAAGCCCCAGGACTTACATGGGGAATCCCTGATTGACCTCCCTGTGGGGCTTGTGGAATACAAGCTCCCATGGTAACAGGTGATTGCCTAATCAGGTAGAACTCATATTCTGAGCCCTTGACAAAGCAGACCCCTGAGTGGGTCGAGTCCCACTCGGGGGTCTGCCCGGATGGGACTCATGTACATGTACCACAGGGTTGTGGTTTAACTTTGGCTTTGATAAATAAAAGGTTGTTGGCTTCCTGAGTCATTATAATATGTTACCCCAAAGGTGACCCTTAGTGAACTTCTGTAGCTGAGGCCGTACACAAAATGAGTCACTGCTGAAGAAAAATGACAAGTATTTTCATTTTTTTCCTGTTGGTGGGGGAAGGGGGGGGCACAGGGATTTGAACGGGATGTTCCTTTAGATTATCTTTCTCTGTTTTAGAATGTTCCTCAATGCATGATCAGCTAAATATTTACAATAATTGTTATGGGAATCAGTCAATCACCAGAGCTCCAAACACTGTTTGCACAACTGGAACACTCATCAACATTTTGGCAGCTCTAACTTTGTCACTTTTTCAAGGTTGGCATTTGATACGAAGGGAATCCTCTGTCGAAGGATTTTACCACATCACATCCAGAATCTGTACTGCCCCCACTCAGAAGAATCTTAGAATCATACAGTGCAGAAGAGGTCCTTCGGTCCATCAAGTCTGCACTGACAACTTAAATATATTTTTCTAAATCCTAGCCAAAATGGAACTACTGCTATGGGGAGGAGGAGAGAGGGGGCAGAATGGAGAGAGGGGTACACTGACAAAACAACAAATCTCCATTTGCAGGCTGGGTTATGAAATATTGGCGTAGAAATTCATCTTGGTTGATGGTGCAAAACAGGTGGTTTGGATTGGCTGCCCTTGAAATGCGTTGCCCAATGATCAGTTCCAGTCACATGTTAAAAGGTGACAGGGCATGGATGGGATTGTTGTTGGTGCAGGTGCGATGGGTCGAATGGCCTCCTTCTGCACTGTAGGGATTCTATGAACAGTGATTGCTACAATTGCACTGCGTAACCAATCAATGCATTTCAGTATTAGACTGTGGATATTGTTATTTTATGAAAGCTATGATGTGATGCATTTCAGCGAAACATTTGCTGTTAGACTAATCTGATTTTGCATTTTGACTGGAGCAGTCATAGTAAAAATCAGAAATTGCACTTCAAGACTGATGAGGAATACACCAAGAACCACTAGCCTATTCCTGTATGTTACACTTTTACCTTTATCAGCATTTATATTTTATTCTACTTTTGAAAAAAATCTTGGTAAGGTATCAATACGACTCAGTGAGTAAATGCGATGTGTGCCTGGTGTAGTAATAAGATGCACAGATCAACAAAGTCTTAGGTTTCATCTCTGTCTCTGTTGAGTCAGCCAATCTCAGCTGACATGGTCCAATTGATTCATTGTTTCCATGCAAGGGGAGGGAAAACATTTCAGGGTTCCTGGTCACTATCCAGCTCTCTTTATAGTGTCATTAATCCTGGTCATTCTTTGCCAAGATTTCTTCATTCCACAAGCAATTTTCTCCTCTAACTCTTCCAATCCACAGTGCATTGGAAGTAATTTAGGGAGAAATGAGTAGGGACACAACACTTTCAGTTATTAAAGTTTAAACGTTATTTATTAGTGTCACAAGTAGGCTTGCATTAACACTACAATGAAGTTACTGTGAAAATCCCCTCGTTGCACAGAGGGACAATTTAGCATAGCCAATGCACCTAACCAGTACGTCTTTTGGACTATGGGAGAAAACCGGAGCTCCTGGAGGAAACCCACGCAGACATGGGGAGAACGTGTCGACTCCACACAGACAGTGGCCCAAGCCGGGAATCGAACCAGTGTCCTTGGAGCTGTGAGGCAGCAGTGCTAACCATTGTGCTACCTTGCCACATGAAGACAAACTCAGCGAACGAAGCAGATTTTCCTCCGAAGAGATTGAGAGGGAACATAATTCAGCTAATTAAAATGTTTTGAGGCATGGGGCGGGATTTTCCGGCCACGCTCACCCCAAAACCTGAAAATCCCGCCTGAGGTCAACAGACCTTTGCATGGTCCACCCCCTCCCACCCCCGCCCGCTACGATTCCCGTGGCGGGCAGAACAGGAAAATTCCCGCCCTGGTTGAATTATGGATGAAATTGAGTTAATTATCCTAAACTGAGATTGGAGAACTGGAGAACATAAATAGAAAATTGGCAGGCCTTAATGGGATGAGTCTTGCAGTAGCGCTAAAATACAGCAAAATACCATGGATATTGGCGGAGATTAAAAATTGCAATGCCTATTCATCAACAACAAAGAGAATAAAATTCACTGTCGAATTCCCCTAGAATGACGAACCCAGCAGTGTTTGGTGGGGGGGGTGGGGGAAAGAGAGGAGAGGGTCTTCGGGAAGCATGGAAAAACCTTGTGACTCCCACTTAATCCATGAACCACCACCAAATTCAGTGGTTGGTCAGGAATAATGGTTGCCAAGGCTGCGGCCAGGTGCTGGAAAATTATGATTAAATTGAGCAGTTCATTTATTTTTTCTCCTCTTTGGCTGGCGCAGACATGATGGGCTGAATGGCCTCTTTCTGCACCGTACCTTTTCCACGTTTCTCTTAATTGGCTCATTATTCAGCCAAATCCCTCCTGTGGCTTAACCGAGGGAGATCTTGCTGCTGGTGGAAGACTGGTGACAGGGTTTCTACCCGATTGCAATTATTCCGCCGTGAAGGGCTGCATTAAATCCAGTCCAAAATGTGGCAAGGCAGCATCACACTTCAGCAGTGCATCTCCAGGCTTGAAACTGTGGACTGCAAGGGCCCACAAAGTGATGCTGTTTCTTGTTGACGGGAGGAAGAAAACTGTCTTTGAAAACAAGCAGACCTGGTTGGAAAAGGCCTCGGGACTCAGCAATAGGACTGTGGCACCGTGTTCTTGGACACGGTGCTGGAAGAGGTTCAATGGCCTAATCAGAGATTGGCGGTATCCCTCTTTAGCATGAGAGGCTCAGGCCTCTATTGTTGGTGTCTGTCCGTGGGAAGAATAGCCACCTGCCCAGAGGATCAGATGCATTAGCGGCCACTCCATGCCAATCGCTTGCACGATCAGGTTGCCACCTTCAGCAGGTTTGAGGAAAATCTCACCGTGGCCATTCTGTGCTTCACTTAAGAATAGTAAAGTGCTCTCCACCAGTTACAAAGAGCATGGGGGCCTTGGGAGGGGAGGTGGAGAAGGGGGCATGGGTGGAAGTGGAGATTCTGTTCAAAACTCTTGTATCTCCGATCTCTTACGCCACCCCCCCCTCCCCCTCCCCCCCCTCAATCCCAGTCAGAGGCCCACATGCTGCCTCTAGTTCTGATGGCTGAATCTGTCTTTCCACAGGTGCAGCTGAGATGATCTTTTTTTAATTCCTTCATGACACATGGGCATCGCTGGCTGGCCAGCATTTATTGCCCATTCCTAGTTGCCCCTTAGAGGGCAGTTGAGAGTCACCACGTTGCTGTGGCTCTGGAGTCACCTGTAGACCAGACCAGGTAAGGAAGGCACATTTCCTTCCCTAAAGGATGTTAACGGACCAGATAGATTTTTCTGACAATCAACAATGGTTTCATAGTCATCAATAGATTCTTAATTCCAGATATTGTTTTTTATTGAATTCAAATTCCACAATCTGCCACGGTGGGATTTGAACCCGGGTCCCCAGAACATTAGCTGAGTTTCTGGATTAATCGTCTGGTGATAATACCACTAGGCCTTCGCCTCCCCATATCTTAGGTTGAGTGTTCACAGGTTTCAAAACCCAGAAGACAAGAACCCCTTCACTCAGCCTTCTGAGTATCTTCAAACTGACTTGCAGCTGCACGGCCCACCCTGGTAACTCCTTAGTTTTTCCAAAGTTTCCTTTGTCTTCTTCTTTCTGAACAAGTATCCTGCTCTCACAGCTGTAGCTTCTTCACCCATCAGCATCTCTCCCTCTTTCTCTCTCTCTCTTCAGGTCTCTGAGTGTGGAAGCCTGTGTTCAGAAGGACTAACTGCCCTTCTTTTATGAAAACTGGCACTTAATTTTCTATTTGGTTTGGCCTGAGCTTTTCTCTCCCTGGTAACCAAATCACATGGGCCTGTCTCCGGGCGGAGTTTAGGATGATCACCATCCCGTCCATCAGGACACTCTGTTTCATCTTAAATTAAAGAAAACCTTTGAAAAAATGGCTGTCTTCATAGAAAGAATCATAGAAACCCTACAGTGCAGAAGGAGGCCATTCGGCCCATCGAGTCTGCACCGACCACAATCCCACCCCACATATTTACCCGCTAATCCCTCTAACCTACACATCCCAGGACTCTAAGGGGCAATTTTTAACCTGGCCAATCAACTTAACCCGCACATCTTTGGAGTGTGGGAGGAAACCGGAGCACCCGGAGGAAACCCACGCAGACACGAGGAGAATGTGCAAACTCCACACAGACAGTGACCCGAGCCGGGAATCGAACCCAGGACCCTGGAGCTGTGAAGCAGCAGTGCTAACCACTGTGCTACCGTGCCGCCCTATAAAGTCTTATAAAGTCTTACAAACGAAACAGTTAGATCAAGTATTAAGGAAAATCAATGGGTATCGCTACTGGTACACCTGTCACATTACATTCCTTCCCCGGGTCCTCTTGTTATTCTTTCTCCAAAGAGTTGGAGCGCTCAACCCTTTCCTTTCCCCATAGCTCCAGTATTCAATGTTACAGTATCTATGTAAGGCATAGTAGACCACTATCATTCTGGCTACCCAGCCTGATGTGTACTGAAGTGTACCTCTCCGAACTGTCCAGTAACCCAAAGCACGCCATCAGCATCCCAATTGCTTGCTCTATAACAGCTCTGACAGTCAGATTGTACCTTTCCTGGGTGCCATTTTCTAGGACTCTCACAGGTGTCATCAACCCTACCTTCAAAAGACTGTCCTTATCTCCAAGTAGCCATCCATTAACTCAGCTTTAATGTCCAAATACCTCCGGGAGGCTGATGAAAGGTCACAGGCCTGAAGGGTTAACTCTGTTTCTCTCTCCACAGATGCTGCCAAATATATTGAACACCGACTGCATTTTCTGCTTTTACCTCAGGGAGGCTTGATGGGTACAGGATGAAAGAGGTCATGGCAGCTCCCCGGGATTCTTGCACAGACATTCAGGATGCTCTTTTGGTGGTTGCAGAAGAGCTGAACATTGATGGAGTTGAATTCTTTTTGGTTGATGAAGACTTCAGCATGATGTGGGGAAACTTTGATTGCCTCGTGTGTAGTTGATGTGGCACAGTGGTTAGCACTGTTGCCTCACAGCGCCAGGGACTCGGGTTCAATTCCCGCCTTGAGTGATTGTGTGGAAGTTGCACATTCTCCTCATGTTTGCATGAGCATCTTCATGGTGCTCCGGTTTCCTCCCACACTCAGAGGCAATTTAGCATGGCAATCCACCTAATCTGCGCATCTTTGGACACTAAGGGGCAATTTAGCATGGCCAATTCACCTAAACTGTGCATCTTTGGATTGTGAGAGGAAACTAGAGCACTAGTCGAGGAGGAAACATGACCCGGCGGAAACCCACACAGACATGGGGAGAACATGCAAACTCCACACAGTCACCGAGGCCAGAATTGAACCCGGGACCCTGGCACTGTGAGGCAGCAGTGCTAACCACTGTGCCACCTCGCTGTCCATCATGACGCATGATGTTATGGCTAAGTTTTGTTTTGAGAGAAAATCTGGTTAACTGGAAAGTGAGGCAGAAAATGCGGAGATTTGCTCCACTTTTAACTCCTGACAACATTCTGACAAAGAGGATTTGACTCACCCATCTGGCTTGAATTTCAACTCAGCTCCCAGAGGTGAAGAGGAAGCGTTTTAACACCCAAACCCAGTATTAGCAAGTGTAAAACCTAAGTGATGTTGTTGCAGTTATCTCACAGCTGAAATAACACGTATGCTGTAAAAGATGGGGGAAGAAAAACCTTGTATTTCCCCTGCTAAAACTGAAGCTTCAAATCATCTCTCTGTTCACAGAGAAGAATTCCTTGCTTGCAAGCAAGAAATTTCTGATGATTCTAGGGCTTTACAATCCCTCGTGTGAAAAACATATGTGTGGCACCAATTTGAAAATTCTTCTGCACAACGGTAATGCGAATTGCCCTGAGATATAATTACATTACTCCGTGGGTGTTTTTAAGTTATTAGAAGCATCCTGTTTTGCTGGAAATCTTCGTATCAATCTATGGGAATAAAGAATGTTAAACTTATTAGCCACTAAATCCAACTGGCCCAGAAACATATGCACCAAGCAAGCTTTAAACCAAGATAATTTACGGCTGCTTTGCATTTTAATTGAATGCTGATTGTCATTCTTTTGATTTACATTAGCCTAACTCAGGATTATCGCTGTGACTACCCTGGATTAATCCGATGAGATTTTAAACGCGTGTGACATAATCATAAGGTAGGATCTCTCCTTGTCATGTTTCTGAATGGGTGCAGAAGAATATGCTCGCTTGGATCTCGGTGGGTTGAGGTTTGTAAAACAACACTCACTACTCCGGTTCTGTGGGTTTTTACCTGCACTGATAGACAGGCGTCATAACTGGAAGTCTCATTGCAGGATGTCCCACCGGCTGCTGCAGTGCAAAAAAACCCCCCACACACTCTTGAGTTTGCACACCCCACTGGTTGCAGGTTACTGTACCGTGTTTGAACTTTTCGTTTTAAACTGTCAACAACCTCAAATTAATTGAGCAGAACTTGATGTGCGCTGTTTTGATTTGCAAAAACAAAAGAAAAAAAACAAAAAATCTAGGGCAGATCCTTTTTCTCAAAAGCTGAAAGTGAGAAGTGGCTGTTTGCAGGTGGCTCTGATGATGCAGTGTGTGATTCCCTGGGTGCTGAGGTTCTGATCGCAACTGGGTCGCTTTCTTGAAGAGTCAAATATAAAACCCTAATCGTAGTTAGGCACAGAAAAAATAATTGAATGACGGGGGGGGGGGGGGGGCGGGGGGGGAGGAGGATATGAAAAGCAGCCAGCATAATCAAGGACCCCACGCACCCTCTTTCACCTTCTTCCGTTGGGAAAAAGATACCAAAGTTTGAGGACACGTACTAATTGACTCAAGAACAGCTTCTTCCCTGCTGCCATCAGACATCTGAATGGCCCTATCATATATTAAGCTGATCTTTCTCTTCACCCTATCTGTAACTGCAACGCTATATTCTGCACCCTCTCCTTTTCTTCTCCCCTATGTACTTATGAACGGTATGCTTTGTCTGTATAGCGTGCAAGAAACAATACTTTTCACTGCATACTAATACTGTGATGATAAATCAAATCAAAGTTACAAGAGCTAAGCCCAGCTTCCAGAAACGCATTGCACTAAAGACCAGGCGTGCATTTATATAGCATTTTTCATGGCTAGCAGATGTGTCAACGTGTTTTACAGCCAATGAAGTATTTTTGAAGTGTAGTTGCTGTTGTAATATAGGAAACGCAGTAGCCAATCTGCACATGGCAAACTCCCATTAACAACAATATGATAATGACCAGACAAACTGCTCTTTTGTGATGTTGATTGAGGGATAAATTTTGGCCTGGACACCAGGGATAATTCTCCAGCTCCTCTCTGAACTCATGCTTTTACATTCAGCCGACTAGGCAGATGGGGCCTCAGCTTAACATCTCATTCAAAAGATAGCAACTCCGGCAGTGCAGCACTGGAGAGCCAGCCTTTTTCTTTGCACAAGCGCTGGAGTGGGATTTGAACCTTATGCTATTTTAAAATGTATTTATTAGTGTCACAAGTAGGCTTACATTAACACTGCAATGAAGTTACTGTGAAAATCCCCCAGTCGCCACACTCCGGTGTCTGTTCGGGTACACTGAGGGAGAATTTGGCATGGCCAATTCACCTAACCAGCATGTTTTTTGGATTGTGGGAGGAAACCCATGCAGACACGAGAAGAACATGCAGTCTTGTCACCGACAGTGACCGAAGCCGGGAATTGAACCCGGGTCCCTGGCGCTGTGAGGCAGCAGTGCTAATCACTGTGCCATCATGACGTCAGATTTAGAGTCATAGAGGTTTACAGCATGGAAACAGGCCCTTTGGCCCAACTTGTCCATGCTGCCCAGTTTTTGCCACTAAGCCCATATCCCTCTATACCCATCTTACCCATGTAGCAGTTTAAATGCTTTTTAAAAGACAAAATTGTACACACCTCTACAACTGCCTCTGGCAGCTCGTTCCAGACACTCACCACCCTCTGTGAAAAAATTGCTCCTCTGGACCCTTTTGTATTTCTCCTATCTCACCTTGAGGGTAAGGGGGGAGAGGTAATTACCTTAAAGGTAAAAATGTTCCTGACTGAGGCACCGCTGCCACAAAGAATTTTTGTACTGCCTAAGTTGCACTGTGGGCCCTTTATACCCCAGCCTTCAACTGAAGTATTCCTTCACTCACGTCCTTAACATGCTTTCAACTTTCAAAGTCTTACGCAATGTGTCTTCTTATCGTGCCTCTAACAGCCTTTGTGCTGACTCTTGGGCTTGGCTGCAGCCTGTGCTTACATTAACTTTTCATATTCTTTTCAAAGGAGGAGGAGGCCCAGACCACCAGAGAAAGATTCACCACAAGTCTTGTACCCTTCAGCCTGTGCTCGCCGACCTTGAGGCAGAAGAAACATTGAGTGGAATTCTCCCATCTGGGACTACATCCTGTGGCGTGGGTACAGAGTGTTTCCAGCTGAAGAGGCTGATGGAAACCAGGCCAGATCTCCCAGTCCCGACATCATTAGTTATGCATCCAAGAGTCTCGCGCCTTATCCCATGGCAAGGCGGGATTGATGGCAGGCATCCTGCTGCCATATCTGGGTGCCATACTTATAAGGCATCCAATGTCAATGAGCAACATTGAAGAAAGAAGATGGATGGACGTCCTGAATGAAGAAGTTGTTCCCTCTGAAGGAAGAAGATGGATCCCCAGGAACACTGTGGGGGGAGTCTCCCTGTTCTGCCCGCTACGGGAATGGTAGTGGGCAGGGAAGAGTGGACCATACAAAGATCTGTTGACCGTGGGCGGGGTTTCCGGGTTTGGGGTGAGTGCGGCCAGAAAGTCCCTCCCTCTGAGTCTGGAAGATGGAGCTCTTTGATGACACTGAAGCTGGAAGATCCACCCGATGGCTCCTGCCTCCCACACCCTGCTCTGGTGTTCCCGGGTTGCTGGCGGCTTCCATCCTGAACCCTGGATGCAGCCCTAAGCATTCTTCAAGTAAGTCCTGACTTCTGCATGCCACGGTGTTCCAGACACGTTCTGGATTGGTGTATTTTCCCACTGGTGTCACTGAGAATTGGGCATGGGGGGAGAAATGTTCCTGTCGGTCCTTCATCTGCTACCCTGATGCGAATCAGTTTCACGCCAGCTGCCAACAGAATTCCTGATTCAGCACAGCAGGCACCAGGAGAAGTTCCCACAGGAAGTTCATGCCGGCATAAAGCTGAATTTTGGGTTTTCTGCCGAATTCTCCACCCACCCACGTTGGAACGTGCCGGGGTGGCATTGTGGGCGGGTGTGACCCGCCCGCCATGGTACCCGATGGGGGTGGGGTGGGGTGCAGGGGTGTGTGAGAGAATTCCACCCAGTGGAGTTCTGGGAAATGCAGAACTGTCATCAGTCATGGGCACAGCGGATGGTCTTCATCCTGTTGATAATACCCAGCTGCTCTAGCCGCTCCATGCCCACTGATCAGAGAGACTCGGAGACCCAAGTCTGAATCCCACCATGGCAGATGGTGCAATTTGAATTCAATAAAGAAAAATATGGAATTAAGAATCTCCTGATGACCTTGAAACAATTGTCAATTGTTGTAAAAACCCATCTGGTTCACTAATGTCCTTTAGGGAAGGAAAACTGCCGTCCTTACCTGGTCAAGCCTACATGGGACATACGAGCCACGGCAATATGGTTGACTCTCAACTGCCCTCTGAAATGGCCTAGCAAGCCACTCAATTCACCATCACCTTCTCAAGGGCAACTAGCGCTGGGCAATAAATGCTGATGTGGACATGCCGGCGTTGGACTGGGGTAAACACAGAAAGAACTCTCACAACACCAGGTTAAAGTCCAACAGGTTTATTTGGTAGCAAAAGCCACTAGCTTTCGGAGCGCTGCCCCTTCACCTGACGAAGGGGCAGCACTCCGAAAGCTGGTGGCTTTTGCTACCAAATAAACCTGTTGGACTTTAACCTGGTGTTGTGAGACTTCTTACAATAAATGCTGGCCAGCCAGCCAGCGACACCCAAGTCCCACAAATGAATAGGAAAAAAATAGTTCAAATCCCCCACTGGCTCATTGCAGGGCCTGTCAGTCTAACTCTCCATCTCTGCATGAAAGCAAAGTGTAAATGCTTTATTTTCCAAGACAGCCTGGCTCGTGATATTTGATACAGGAGTGAGATAATTGAGTGAACAGACCATTAATTTTCATCAGATCACAGAGTTTCCATGAGAGCTTGGAGGTGTAGATTGAACTTGTGACCATTTGTGTCCCTTCTGTCAACCCGCGATATTATCACACTATCATGATGACATGCCATTAAAATTCAAATAGTGAAGCTACAGGAACAGCGCTTTGCATGTCAATACCCAATATGTAGGGACAATGATTCATTCCCAGTATAGCGTTGTGGCACTCTTTCTGAATTGATTGAATTGATTTATTATTGTCACATGTATTGGGATACAGTGAAAAGTATTGTTTCTTGCGAGCTATTACAGACAAAATATGCCGTTCGTAGAGTACATAGGGGAGAAGGAAAGGAGAGGGTGCAGAATGTAGTGTTACAGTCATAGCTCGGGTGAAGAGAAAGATCAGCTTAATATATGGTAGGACCATTCAAAAGTCTGATGGCACTAGGGAAGAAGTTGTTCTTGAGTCGGTTGGTATGGGTTTTCAGACTTCTGTATCCTTTTTCCCGATGGAAGGGAATATGTTCGGGGTGCTTGGGGTCCTTGATTATGCTGGCTGCTTTTCCGAGACAGTGTGAAGTGTAGATGGAGGCAGTGGACGGGGGCTCGTTTTTGTGATGGACTGCTTCTGCATTGTAGGGATTCTTCGATAAGGGTTTCTTCAGAGTATGATTATCAATCCTTTTCTTTTTGGTTTTGGAATATTAGTGCTTGTTAGCATGACCCCACTATAAATATACATTCTGCCATGTCTCCATTTCCTGTTACCTCATTGAGTGAAACCCTATCATTTGCATTACTCCTCATCCTGTTTAGTTAATGGGCTGATGGTCTGCTGTTCGTCTTCCTGTAGCTTGTTATTCCGACAAGTTGTGTTCAATATTTTCCTGTATGACAATAGAATGGCCATGACTTTCAGGCACAGCCTGGTTTATTTAATCACTTTTCTCACGTGTCTCCCAAGCGACAAAATCTGTACTGTTCCTTTCTTTGACAGGTTCATACCCTTAAAATAGCATTCTGTACTTTTAGGGATACTATTAGTCTGTATTCGCTACAGAAAGAATTAACTTTTATTTATATAGCACCTTTCATGTCCTCAGAATTTCCCCCACAGTATTTTACAGCCAAAAGACCTTTGACGTACAGTCACTGGTGTTTTGTAGGCAAACATGAGGGCAAGGGTCTCCAAACAGCAGTGACATATACTTTTGGATGTATTGGTTGAGGATAAACGTTGGCTAAGCCACTGGGAGTAATTCCTCTTTTTTTTGGAATAGTGCCAGAGGATCCTTTAAGATTTAAAAGGGACCTGAGGGACAACTCCTTCACACAGAGGGTGGTGCGAATATGGAATGAGCTGCCACAGAAAGTTGTCGAGGCAGGTACAATAGCAACATTTGGATAATAAGTACATGGATGGGAAAGGATGAGAGGGATATGGGCCAAACACGGACAATTGGGACTAGCTGGGAGGGAACCATGGTTGGCATGGACTGGTTGGGCCGAAGGGCCTTTTACCATGCTGTATTGCTCTGAGTCTATAGGCGGGATTTTCTGGCTGAGCTCGCCCGAAGACTGGAAAATTCCATCCGAGGTCAACGGACCTTTGCATGGTCCATGTTCCGCCTGCTATGATTCCCATGGCAGGCAGGACGGGAACATTCCGCCCTATGACTCTAAGTCCACCCAAGAGACCACACAGGATTTCACTTTAATGCTTTATTTAATAGACAGGACTTTTGACAGTGCTGCAGCCTTTGGATGCTGCAGTCACACAAGTCCTGAAGTTGTACCCTTAACTTTAGGCCTTCCAACTCAATGGTGAAAGTGTGACTGTCCTGAGCCATAGATGCCAATTGATATGTTGTATTCAGAAATGATAAAACCTGATTTGAAATGCAAACAAATGCAATGTGGCCAGAGATCTAATAAAGCTGATGATCAAGGAAATGGGCCAAGAAAGTAAAGAAGGGGCACAAAAACAGAAAATGTTGGAAAATCTCAGCAGGTCTCACAGCATCTGCGGAGACAGAATAGAGCCCTTGGTCATCCTGACTTGAAACATTGGTTCTATTCTCTTTCCACAGATGCTGTCAGGCCTGCTGAGATTTTTGTTTGAGATTCCAGCATCTGCAGTATTTTGCATTTATTTAAGTAAAGAAGCGGGTACCTCTAAAGTTGGTTATCGTATAAATATTGTGGAAACATAATGATTTTGATGATAAAAGATTATTGGCTGAAATGTTGGAGAACGATGGCGGAATAAGGAAGGAATTAACATCAGAAACAGAATATATAGGTACATGAGTGAAAAAGAATGAAATCTTAAAAAGTAACAAAGAAGAATATGGGGCGGCACGGTGGCACAGCTGCTTCACAGCGCCAGGGATCTGGGTTCGATTCCCAGCTTGGGTCACTGTCTGTGCGGAGTTTGCACGTTCTCCCCGTGTCTGCGTGGGTTTCCTCCGGGTGCTCCGGTTTCCTCGCACACTCTGAAAGACGTGCTGGTTAGGTGCATTGACCCAAACAGACGCCGGAGTGTGGTGACTAGGAGAATTTCACAGTAACTTCATTGCAGTGTGAATGTGAGGCTTACTTGTGACTAATAAATAAACTTTAACTTTTTACTTTTACTTTATTAAATGGTGGATCAGGCTTGAGGGGCTGAATGGCCTTCTCCTGCTTCTCGTTTGTATGTTAAGAGGCACAAAAGCCTCCTAAATCATGAAAATAGTGTGAGATTCTGACAAGGAAAGAAGAATCAATAGGCTGCATAGTAGAGATTGCAGTGTCTCAAATTTATAAGCCTTATCAAACATTTTAGGATGAAAAGAGAAAGAGACAAAAAAAGGTGCTATATTAATGGAAGGGAGGCAATACCAGCATTAGTATGTGGATCCTCATGCATGGAAGAAAATAAAATGTGGAGTTAACATATTAAAAATTAAAAGAAAGGAAGGCTTGCAGTTACTGGATGCCAAAGCTCTTTACAGCTAATAAAGTACGTTTTTTATTGAAGTGTAGTCATTGTTATGATGTGGAAAACCCAGCAACTAATTAGTGCAGCACAAACTTCCAAAATCACCAATCTGCTAATGACGAGAAAATCTATCTGTGCTAACCCCCCAGGACTTACACGGGGAATCACTGATTGATCTCCCCGTAGAGCTCCTAGAATACGAGCTCCCTGGTGATTGGTAATTACCAGGTGGAGCTCGTATAGCGAGCCCTGTATAAAGCAGGCCCCCGAGTGGGTCCATTGATGTATTGTCCCGGTTGGGACCTTTTCGTGTTCACCACAGGCTTGTGGTTTTGCCTTACTTTATTTTGTGCAATAAAGCACCATTCCTTTACACTTGACTTCTGGAGTTATTAGAATATCCTTTTGCAGATTTGATGGAAGGCTGGGAAACCAGGGATAAGGCTCCTTCAAAATAGTGCAATGGAATCTTCCGCATGCACCCAAACAGACCGATGGGACCTCAGTTTGATATCATATCTGAAGGACAAGCACCTCCACAGCACTCCCTCAGTACTGTACAAGAGCGTTAACCTTGACTTAGAAACCGAAGCATAGAAAATAGAAGCAGGAGTAGGCCATTTGGCCCTTTGAGCCTGCTCCATCATTCATTTTTATCATAGCTGATCATCAAATTCAATATCCTGATCACATCTTCCTCCCATATCCCTTGATCCCTTTAGCCCCAAGAGCTATATCTAATTTTTTCTTGAAATCACACAACGTTTTGGCCTCAACTACATTATGTGGTAATACCATACCTACATTCACCACCCTCTGGGTGAAGACATTTCTCCTCACCTCAGTTCTAAAAGGTTTACCCCTTATCCTGAAACTCTGACCCCTAGTTCTGGATTCCCCCACCATTGGGAACATTCTTTCTGAATCTACCCTGTCTAACCCTGTTAGAATTTTATAAGTTTCTATGAGATCCTCTTTCACTCTTCTAAACTCCAGTGAATATAATCCTAGCTGACTTAGTCTCTCCTCATATTACAGACCTGCCATCCCAGGAATCAGCCTGGTAAACCTTCGCTGTACTACCTCTGTAACAAGGACATCCTTCCTCAGATAAGGACACCAAAACTGCACACAATACTCCAGGTGTGGCCTCACCATTGCCCTAGACAACTACAGTAAAACATCTCTATTCCTAGCCTCATATCCTCTCGCTATGAAGGCTTGCTTTACTGCTTGCTATACCTGCGTGCTTACTTTCAGTGACTGATGCACGAGGACAACAAGGTCTCGATGAATATCCCCCTCTTTCAATTTACACCCATTCAAGTAATAATTTGTCTTTCTATTATTGCTACCAAAGTGGATAACCTCACATTTATCCACATTATACTGCATCTGCCATGCATATGCCCACACACTCAGCCTATCCAAATCACGGTGAAACATCTTTGCATCCTCCTCACAGCTCACCCTCCCACCCAACTATGAATCATCTACAAATTTGGAGTTAATACGTTTCGGCCCTGGAGTGAGACTTGGATTCAGAACATTCCGACTCAGAGGCACGAGTGCTGCCAATGGAGACACAGCTGACATATTGGCTGGAATTCTCCGACCTCGCTCGCGGTTGGGATTATCCAGTCCCGCTGCTGTGAACGGAGATTTGGCTGAGTGCCAAATTCTCCATTCTCGCTAGGGTGTGCGAGGCTGGAGAATTCTGGCCATTAAACCGAAAGCATAAAAAACCACACAAAAGAAAAGTAGCGAGAATCGGAGAAGGCCAGTGTTTACATTTAGTAATCTTTAACATCTTGGTTCTAAAGTCGTAAAATCACCAGGCTGATTCCGGGGATGGCGGGATTGATGTATGAGGAGAGATTGTCTAGGTTAGGATTGTTTTTGTTGGAATTCAGACGAATGAGGGGAGATCTCATAGAGATTTATAAAATTCTAACAGGACTAGACAGGGTAGAAGGATGTTCCCGATGGTGGGGGGGTGTCCAGAACGAGGGGTCACAGTCTGAGGATTCGGGGTAGACCATTTAGGATGGAGATGAAGAGACATTTCTTCACCCAAAGAGTGGTGTGCCTGTGGAATTTATTACCGCGGGAAGTAGTTGATGCCAAAACGTTGAATGTATTCAAAAGGCGGCTGGATACAGCACTTGGGGCGAATGGGATCAAAGGTGATGGGGAAAAAGCAGGATTAGGCTATTGAGTTGGGCGATCAGCCATGATCGTGATGAATGGTGGAGCAGGCTCGAAGGGCTGAATGGCCTCCTCCTGCTCCTATCTTCTATGTTTCTATGTAAGTGTTAAAAATAGTCCTGATACTTGAGTTGCTTTATCTCTGAAAATTTGAATTGTGTGAGAAGAAATCTTAAAACAAAGCAAACCAACCCAGACTGCCTGTTATATTGCTGGACCCATTATCTCTGGTCTTGGCTACAGCTGAGAAGTTAACAGTGCGTGACTGTGCCATATAATAATCATCAAAATAATAAGCATTTACCGAGCGACGTGAACTCTAATTTTGGAGCTATTCATTTAGTGTAATTTTATGTATTGTACTTCATTGGTCTGTATTACCATGCAATTGTCATTGCTGAAGCATGTTTCTTGGTGACTTACAATGCATGTATTGTTGTGGCTCTTCATCTCTGAGTGCTTGAGGTTATTAAATACACTTGTAGAGCTCATTTAAAATGAAGTGTAAAATATTGATTTTACACCTCATCTGCTGGGAGAGATGTGAACACTAATAGTCAAACCCAGCAGGGTATAAAATGGGTGGCTGTTCTTCCGTTGCTACTTAGACAATCAATTTCCATTTCCACAGATTGGTTGAAGGGAAGTCAGGCGGGGTATTATCTGGTCTCTATGATTATTTTTTAATCTGTGACTCACGTTAAAATTGTAATTCCATTTAATTGAATAGATCGGGCCAAATCTTCCAGTCTCCGGATTGTTGGAGTCCGGGCATACAACTGAAGATGCGTATCGGGAACCTGAGAAAGTTGTATTGTGCAGATTTGTGTGGGAAATGCCAGCTTAAACTTCTGATGGGCAATCCCTCTGCTTTCCAGGAACCTCTGCAAATGTCTCCAAATCTGAGTTAAAACATATTTTGACATTTGGGTAATTCCGTAGCTGACTGCTCCCCCACAAAACCTCCCCCCCCCCCCCCCCCCCCGACTATCCTCCTGACCCAAACTGGCTACCCCTCCAACTCAACTATCCCCCGATCACTGACTACCCCCTTGACCACTCTACTAACACCCCTATCTGACAAGACTACTTCACCACCACCCAACCACCCACTCACCCACCTACCCACCTTACCCACCTTACCCATCTGCCCACTTACCCATCCACCCACCTCACCTACCCACCTCACGCACTCTACCCACCTACACACATCCATCTACCCACTCACTCATTGACCCACCTCATATACCGACACATCCACCTACCCACCTACTCACCCATCCACTTCCCACATCCACCTACCCACTTACCCATTCACTCACTTCACCCACCTGTCTACCTCATACACTGACAGACATCCACCTATCCACCTACTCACTCATGCACCTACCTACCTACCCATTCACTCATTCATCCACTCATCCATTTACTCATATTTAAAGACTGGACCTTTAAATTTATGACAGCTAGTGCTTTAAAAAGGACGCAGGTTCTGTCTTCCCCTGACTCGGCTCCACTGGGCGGCACGATGGCAGAGTGGTTAGCGCTGCTGCCTCACAGCGCCAGGGACCCAGGTTCGATTCGTAGCTTGGGTCACTGTCTGTGTGGAGTTTGCACATTCTCCCCGTGTCTGTGTGGGTTTCCTCCGGATGCTCCGGTTTCCTCACACAGTCTGAAAGACGTGCTGGTTAGGTGCATTGGCCGTGCTAAATTCACCCTCCGTGTACCCGAATAGGTGCCGGAATGCGGCGACTGGGGGATTTTCACAGTAACTTCTTTGCAGTGTTAATGTAAGCCTACTTGTAACACTAATAAATAAACTTTAAACTTAAACTCTGACGAAGTTCCCTGAGGGACGCTACGCTGAGCATTTCTTAGCATGTTGGGATCGGAAGATCCTGGAAGAATGCACAGCTTTGTCAATTTAGGGGGATCTTGGATTGCAACAGCAATTACTGCCACTGCTCAGATGATCTGGCCCAATATTTAAAAACCCATTGCGTCAATTGCCCTCCTTCAGGTAATCCAATTGCTTTAACAACTCAGCAGCTTTTCTGGCTACTATGGACGGCCTTACGAATCAACCACATTACACGCAGGTCGGACATGAGTAGGAGTCGCAACTTCCCTTTCTAGAACTCGTCGGTTTTCACAACAGATGTTTGTTATTCTTCTAGAGTCCCGGTTTGATTGAATTCAGTTTCAGAACATACAAGAGTGGAATTTGACCTCGGTATTTCTGATTTGCAGTTCCAGTACCATCATACCCAATGCTGCTGGAATGATATACTGGTAGGAATGAGTTATACTGGCAGCTGCATATCAAACTGAGCTCAATAACAATGGAGCTCTGTTTGCCAAATGTCTGACGTTTATTGTGAGAAGAGAATTGACGGCAATGAAAGTCCTCTAAGAGCATTTAAGACACTGAGAGGTAGGTTTACAAAGGACCCAAGAGGGAACAGAACATTTTTCAGAATGTGACTTTGCAGTAGGCTTCAGTTATATTGCACCAGATGGGAACTCGTGGTGGCAGGAGACGAGTTACTAGGGAATTCTCATTTCGTTAGTGACAGGGGTCAAAGCACCAGCCTGACTCCCAAGTTATACCACTTTGTCAATGTGCAATATCTCAATGCAAAATAGTATTTGCAACAGGATGAGATTAGCACTCACGCACCCTAAAATATCAATTCTAATTGTTTGCTTTTACAGTACCCGAGTGTTGCTGAGAAAATACATTTTCTTGAAGCTTTTGTCTTGTGCTCATCAGGACAATCATTAAAAAAAACAATCGTAGGGGAAACAGTAACTTTATACTGTATGAGGAGAGAGTGTTGATTGGTTGGTAAAGATGTTGCCATGGAGAATGCAACAATTAATGGTGACTGACAGTTAAATGCCAAGCATTGTTTGAGAATTTAAACCAAGTAGCTTGACTCTGATTGGGCCCTGAGGAATGAATCAGTGAATGGCTATCACTTATTTTCTATCGCTGAAACAGGCACAATGTGTGTACCTGTTCTTTCTGTCTGCAAAGAACACAGCCCTGTTTGTTGATATATGTAGCTTTGATAAATGTCCTTTTTCAGCAATACTCAATATACAATCTTCACTGCCAAGTGCAACAACCAGTTGTTACTTGCCGACAATTCTAAATACCAACAATATAAAGGATGTGAGCTGGTATTCTTAGTGTAGATGTAGATATAGATATAGATATAGAACAGTACAGCACAGAACAGGCCCTTCGGCCCACGATGTTGTGCCGAGCTTTATCTGAAAGAACCCACTTGTGTAGAACCCACTTGGCTGCTTGAAAGCAATTGTGTCATTTCCTTGAGGGAAGTGGCATTAGCTTCCAATGCATGGATAGTTTCTCAACTCCAACGCACTGCCCCAAAAACAATGCTGCTTCCGGGGAAGATTTCCTCCATTTTGTTTTATTCATTTATGGAAACATGGGCGTCGCTGACTGGCCGGTATTTATTGTCCATCCCTAGTTGCCCTTGGAGAACAGTTGAGAGTCAACCACATTGCTGTGGCTCTGGAGTCACATGTAGGCCAGACCAGGTAAGGACGGCAGATTTCCTTCCCTAAAGGACATTAGTGAACCAGATGGGTTTTTCCGACAATCAGCAATGGTTTGATGGTCATCATTAGATTCTTAATTCCAAATTTTTTTATTGAATTCAAATTCCACCAACTGTCGTGGCGGGATTCAAACCAGGGTCCCCAGAACATTATCTGAGTTTTTGGATTAGATGTCTGGCGATAATATCACTAAGCCATCGCCTCCCCACATGTGCATTTGTAATGAATCTGTAAGTTTGTTAATCGATATTCCTTCACTCGACGTCGGCAGGGAATCCCCTCTCACAATGAACCAGATAATTTTAAGGCCACTTTGTTGTTTAGCTGTGCGTCTGACACAATCTTTTGCATTCAGTGCTGTACCTGCCGTCCAGTAGAAGATTCCAGCATAGCTGCCTGTTTCAAACAAATGCCATAACTCTGAACTGCCAGATCATTTTAAAGAAATCAAAGCATTCTGGTTTGCACTGCAGGGGAAAATACTGCCTTGAGGTCTGCAGTGCAAACAGAAGTCATTATATTACAGTTAACACAGGAACCATTCATGCTGCTCAAGCCTTTCTGAGGAATAAATATTTTCCATTCAATTTTATTTTGTCAATGTTTATCTAATGATGAATAGCTTAATATGTCATAAATGAAGGCGGGAAAAGCGTACAAAATGGCTCTCTTTTACGCTCTTTGAAGTAAAATAAAACAAGTAATCTTGTTTTATTTTTGGATGCGAAGCATAAATGTTTCGCAGTCCGCAGAGGGTTAAAGTTGAACTTGAAACCAGAAACGACATCAGAAGCACAGCTGATGTCTGTGATGTGTGAGTTCACTGTGTAAAAATGTCTGAAGCACACAGCATTTTCCAATCGATGGTCGTGCAGTCGGGAAGCTTTCCAAAGGAAAAGAGAGTGAAGTTTTCTTTTCATTTCTTTCTTCGGAGTGCTGATGTTGAGCCGGCCGCTCAGATATTCAGCACAAATCATTCTGCTAAAATCGATCCACTTCGAGACTTGATTTGTTGCTGCAAACCTCTTGCCCACGAGGCTTCTCTCTCGTGCCCCCCCCCCTTTTTTTTTGAACTTCTGAGTGAAATGCAATCTGATGGCTTTTTGTAATAAATCCGGATGCTTTCCAGCTTTATCAACACACTTAACAGCCATTAAAAATCCCGACACACACAAAAAATTAAGTAGTTCCTGGCGTTACTTCTGAGGTTTGAAGTCTGCAGATGTCTGGCAGTAATATATATGTTTTAAGGAAAGCAAGTTGTACACCTGCACCTAACAAAGGTCAGGATGGCAATTAGTTCATTCATTAATTTCTTTGAATCAGGTTGTGTAACTATGCTCAGATACATCACTGAAGCAGCAAAGGGCTGGACCTACAGGAGGTAAGCTAAGTAATTAGATATGGTCCACAAAGGGCCAGAGGCATCTCTCTCCATTAGGGAGAGACAATTGGTTATGTATAGCTTGAGGGGCACCACTTCACACATGTGGAACAAGGCAAGGAGGCAGGCATCCATGAACTACCACAGCCTGTAAAGGGATTGAACCTATGCAATGTATGTTATCCTGCATCACACTCGTAGCTATCTAACCAACTGAGCTAAACAATCCAGATTAGCTTAGATGGCTGGACAGCTGGTTAGCGATGCAGAGCAATGCCACCAGCACGGGTCCAATTCCCGTACCGGCTGAGGTTATGTTTAGGGCAACATGGTAGCACAGTGGTTAGCACTGCTGCCTCACAGCGCCAGGGACCAGGGTTCGATTCCAGCCTTGAGTGACTGTCTATGTGGAGTTTGCACGTCCTCCCCGTGTCTGCATGGGCTTCCTCCGGGTCCTCCGGTTTCCTCCCACAGTCCAAAGATATGCAGATTAGGTGGATTGGCAATGTTCAATTGCTCCTTAGTGTCCCAGGATGCACAGGTTAGAAGGATTAACGGGGTAAATATGTGGGGTTACAGGGATAGAGCCTGGGTGGGATTGTTGTCAGTGCAGACTCGATAGGCTGAATGGCCTCCTTCTGCACTGTAGGGTTTCTACGGTTCTATGAAGATGTGTGGGTTAGATGGATTAGCCATGGAAAATGTTGTGGGGAAAGGGCAGGGGAGAAGGCCTGGGTGAGATGCACTGTTGGAGAGTCCATGCAGACTCGCTGGGCCAAATGGCCTTTTCTGCGCTGTAGGGATTCTATGATTCTTTGATGAACCCACAGAAGAAGGTGGTGTTGTGGGAGGAGGTTCTCAATAACTGAACAGGTCCTACTCATTTGCAATAGAAAACGTTTGACACAAAGTGTGTCACTAACATTGACTGATAATACTAAAAGCGAGCAGAAAAGCCCGTTTTATTTTTAACCATAAACACAGTTACACATTGGTTATTTCTAGCAAGATAGAACCCTTTTAAGATTATGTAGTAGATTCAAACCTCAGTACTATGGAATAGCTTAAAGGAGTTTAAGTCATCATTTCCCACTCCTTGCCTTGTGAATCATGTATAATGGAGATCTTAAGAGCTTGAAAACTCAAATGATTTCTAAAACCATTACAAACAGAATAAACTGATGTGGTGGGATACGTTAAGCACAGCCCCAGGCAATAGAACATGTTTTCTGTAGGGAAACTACCTTGCTTTCTGGGTCCAAATTGCAAATTTGCTCTTTTGCAATTTTCCCTCTTTCTCTCCATTTTAAACATAAAGCAATATTATAGAATCATACAGCACAGAAGGAGGCCATTGGGCCAATTGTGCCTGTGTTGTTGGAAAGAGTCAAACAATTTGTCCCAAAAACCCACATTTCTTTCCAGGTCAAGTATTTATCTAATTCCCTTCTGAAAATTACTATTGAGTTTGCTTCAAACAATATTTCCAGCAATGTCAAAATGATTCTCCTCATTTCTCCCCTGAACTTTTTTGGTAATTATCTTCTGGTTGCTGATCCCATTGCCGTTGATAGAATATTCTCTCAATCTACTCTGTCAAATCCCCTCAGATTGCGTGTAATCGGAAGCTTTAATCTGTCCTTTAAAGTGAGTTTGCTATGCTGCTAAGCCATACAGACCATGAAAGACTCAGGTTTAAACCTTAAGGTGAAATTCTAACCATTCCCCACTCCCCCCTCCCCCCCGCACCGTGGGTAGGACAGGAGTGCAACAAGAGTGGGTTAAATATGTGAGACCTGACCCCAATTAATCTTGGAGACACCTTCTAGTTTAACCACAGTGGGTTTGGGTCAACTCTGAAGAGGTTGGAACATCACTATACTATGCTGATGAGGTTCTGTTTCTTGGAATTTGGGAGCCACTTCCATTTAATGTCTTCAGCTTGGGAAATCTGGCAGCTTCAGGAAGCCTGGAGATTCCTGCGAGAGCAGGCAAGTACATTTTATAGTATTGCTTATGGGCCAAGAGAAGCAAGCATGCTTTTCCAAGCCTTCCGTGATTTATCATGGTCTGCCAACCCTTCCGCAATCTGCCAACTCCACCCTGATCTGTCTCCCTTTTGCAATCCTCCCCACCCCCTCCCCCTCCCCCGTGATTTGCTTCCTTCTCCATGATTAGCTTTCTCACGTGATCAACTCTCTCCCACAGTAGTTACGTCCCACCATCTGCCCCACTCCCTGCAATTTACGCCCCCTCTCTCCATGTAATATACCCCAGTGATCTGCCCCTCTATCCCCATGTCGTTCTTTCCCTCTCTCATTGCTGCAGCAAACCAGCTGGCACTGACTGCTTAGGCTTGAAGATGAAAGCAGCCACTTGGATACAATACCAAAGTGCAGCTTGTAAAGGGGAGAATGGCCTCATCCCTCAATGACTCTCAATTGGTGTTAAAGTCACAATGAAACATTACTGGGGCTGTTCACAATCTAAAGCTTGGGCTCTCACCTCACAGAATCCTGCTTCTCCTTCAGAAAAGGGGCAGCACGGTGGCACGGTGGTTAGCACTGCTGCCTCATTTCTCCAGGGACCCGTGATCGATTCCAGCATTAGGTCACTGTCTGTGTGCTGTTTACATGTTCTCTCCGTGTCTGCGTGCATTTCCTCCGGGTGCTCCGGTTTCCTCCCACAGTCCAAAGATTGGCCATGCTAAATTGCCCCTGAGCGTCAGGGGGATTAGCAGGGTAAATACATGGGGTTACGGGGACAGGGCCTGGGTGGGATTGTTGCCAGTGCAGGCTCGATGGGCCGAATGGCCCCTTTCTGCACTGTAGGGATTCTATGATTCTATGAAAAATGAATTGGCACATCCTGGATTTGGCTGGCGAGGGGCATGTTGCAGGTGAGCTTCTGGCAGCTTCCACCTCCAGGTTAGGATGTCTCTTTAGTAACCTCATGTCGTGAGGCATTTTCCTTACAAAATCCATGTTTGTAACTATGGTGATGTGATGAAATGCTTGCTGTTGGCTGATGTCACCATGGTGATTTGCGACTGGTCCAAAACTGCTCTCTCAAGGGACGTCGAGGAATGGATGATGTCACGAGGATGAAATCATTTGAAACAACAGACTTCGTTTCAGACTCGGAAAACAAAGGCTTTTTAAAAAAAATTGTAAACAAAGCATCAAGAACAATCAAGCCGTTTAATGCATTTCTTTACTTTTGCATGCGACTTTCTTTCACAAATGTAGGAAATAAGGGGAAAAAAGGATGTTTTTCTTTTTGTAAAAAGATGCACATTCCATGGAGAAACATAGATAGCTTTGAGTGTTGTAATGTTTTATTTAATAGGGGGTTCAATATCCCTAAAAGCAGGCAATGTGTGATTAACCTGTACCATTCAATGAATTCAGTTTATTAGTCACAAGTACACTTACATTAATGCTGCAATGAAGTTACTGCGAAAATCTCCTAGTCGCCACACTTGTGCGCCTGTGCAGGTATTCAGGGAGAATTTAGCATGGCCAATGCGCCCAACCAGCACTACGGGGAGTGGGCTTGGGTAAAATCCCCTGTTGGAGAGTTGGTGTACACTCAATAGGCCGAATGGCCTCCTTCTGCACTGTAGGGATTCTATGATCTTCAATCACAACTCATAGCTAACATTGATGTGCTTCATATCCTACAGTTGGCACTGCTGCAAGCATCTCGCCCACATTACACGTTGCCAGCTATTCATCCACGTCATCCACATCAGCCAAACAGATTGCAAAATAGTCACTGATAAGCCCTCTTGAAAGACAGAAGCATACATAGCCAGAGGCAGCAGGAACTAACTGGAGAGGACAGGCTCGCCTGCATGAAGGAGATGGTGCTGGGAACCAGTGAGGCATCCATTCCTAAGGCCTTGTCCATCGATGGGGCTGAAACCATTGAAAATGATGGAGCCTCTCATCCAAACCACCTTGTCATATCCCACTTGCCCCCTTCTCAGGAAGACAACATTTGTCTTCCCACCACTGCCACTCTGCCAGTGCTCTTGTTGTTGCCTGTCAGGCAGCCAGCCCAGACTGCCGCTGTCCATGTCAAGATGGTTCAGTTGGAACCCAGGCCTTCTAGGTTTAGTGTTGTTCAATGTTCTTCTCTATCGATAGTCAGTAACTGTAGTATCTTGCAAAGACAGGCGACTACCAAGTAGGTTAATGAATGAACAGTTTATTAAGGTAAATAACTAGGTACAGAGAGTGATATAAAGCCTACTGTACTCCACCACTCCAGACTCCTAACTGCGAGGAAAACCTGCAATCAGCACCAGGAATTGTACGTTCCGGCCCGATTGGCCGAATTGGTCACATGACCCTCCAAGAGCTTGCCCCTTAAAGGGGCAAACTACCATAGCAACTAAGGCATCGGGTAGCATTGTGCAGGATAAGGACATGCCAACGCACAAGAAAACAGCCATTAAGGGAATGCACAAGGTGATTAGTTAACTTAGTATAGCACACTTTGATTTATAACTAGGTTTGGAATGGTTATTTTGTCGTGGCTTTTATTATTTTATTGTGGCGGAAAAAGCATTGTGCTGGTCAGTGTGAGAGGAATGGTAAGCTGTGGGACAGGTGGTGCATGGGAGATTGGGATTACAGGTACCACCCGTGGATGAAATCTTCATGAAGAATGCATACAGAAAAGGGGCCAAGTTGCCTTCTCACTTCTTCTTCCTCCTCTTCCTCATGCTCCTCCTCATGTTCCTACTTCTCAGCTGCTCACCATAAAGCTGGTGGGAAGAACTGACCCTCATGATGGCAAACTTGTGCTGCATGCAGCAGAACATCAGAAGTCTAGACGCTTGCTGTGCCAGGTATTGTCAAGTTCCTCAAGTAGAGCCCAGGCAGCAGAAATGTTGTCTCAGCATTTGAGCAGTTTGTTCTATCACAATTCTCGTGGCAGCATGGCTTTCATTATATACGTGCTGCGCAAAGGTCCTTGTGTTGCACGCCAGAGTCACCAGCCATGTCATCAATGAAGAGCCCTTGTTGCCACTCTCTGATTCACCGCGGTGGTTAAGTGCAGCTGGCATGGTGGACTGCCACAGAATGAAGGCACCATGGGCACTGCCTTTCTTTTGATTTCAGTGTAGGGAAGAGTTGACATGCGCCACCTACAAAGTCAGTTTTGTGCTTTCAATTGCATCCTGCATCATGGGGAAAGATGCAATCCCAGTGAAGCTGCGTACCTGCTTGACTTTGGCAACAGCGATTAAATGCAGTTTAACGTGATTACATGTAGTTAGTCTCTTGGAATAGAGACAGACTCCATGACAACCTTACACAATAGTGGACAGCGAATTGCAAGACGTTGGAAAATGCTGCTTTGGATTGACATCCTGCTATGCATATTACTGGCAGACATTCATCATGTGTGCGCGTGCACCAAGACTCCCATGTCCGGCACGATTCACCCTTCAGTATGCATGCATGCCGCGGATGCCGTTTCGGAACTCCCATGGTACTTGCAGCACCGATGGTAGTTATGATGTGGAGATGCCGGCGTTGGACTGGGGTAAGCACAGTAAGAAGTCTCACAACACCAGGTTAAAGTCCAACAGGTTTATTTGGTAGCAAATACCATAAGCTTTCGGAGCACAGCTCCTTCGTCAGATGGAGTGGATATCTGTTCTCCAACAGTGCACAGACACAGAAATCAAGTTACAGAATACTAATTAGAATGCAAATCTCTACAGCCAGCCAGGTCTTAAAGGTACAGACAATGTGGGTGGAGGGAGCATTCAACACAGGTTAAAGAGATGTGTATTGTCTCCAGACAGAACAGCTAGTGCGATTCTGCAAGATCAGGGGGAAAGCTGTGGGGGTTACTGATAATGTGACATAAATCCAACATCCTGGTTTAGGCCGTCCTCATGTGTGCGGAACTTGGCTATCAGTTTCTGCTCAGCGACTCTGCGCTGTCGTGTGTCATGAAGGCCGCCTTGAGAACGCTTACCTGAAGATCCAAGGCTGAATGCCCGTGACTGCTGAAGTGCTCCCCCACAGGAAGAGAACAGTCTTGCCTGGTGATTGTCGAGCGGTGTTCATTCATCCGTTGTCGTAGCGTCTGCATGGTTTCCCCAATGTACCATGCCTCGGGACATCCTTTCCTCCAGCGTATCAGGTAGACAACGTTGGCCGAGTTGCAAGAGTAGGTACCGTGTACCTGGTAGATGGCATTCTCACGTGAGATGATGGCATCATCATACTGAACAGAACGGATTACTGCAGAGAAGTGTACCGACAACTGAACAACGAGGAACACTACAGACAGTTACCCACAGATCCGACCAAAGAACACACCCGTCAACTCAACACTCTGATCAAAACCTTTGATCCGGACCTTCAGAGCACCCTCCGTGCTCTCATCCCATGTACTCCACGCGTTGGAGATCTCTACTGCCTCCCAAAAATACACAAGGCAAACACACCCGGCCGTCCCATCGTTTCAGGAAATGGAACCCTGTGCGAGAACCTCTCCGGCTATGTCAAGGGCATCTTGAAACCCACTGTACAAAGAACCCCCAGCTTTTGTCGCGACACTACGGACTTCCTACAGAAACTCAACACACATGGAGCATTTGAACCAGGAGCACTCCTCGTCACAATGGATGTCTCGGCACTCTACACCAGCATCCCCCACGATGATGGCATTGCTGCAACGGCCTCAGTACTCAATGCCGTCAACTGCCAGTTTCCAGGTGCAATTTAACAACTCATCCGCTTCATCCTGGACCACAATATCTTCACCTTCAACATCCAGTTCTTCATCCAGACACATGGAACAGCCATGGGGACAAAATTCGCACCTCAATATGCCAACATCTTCATGCACAGGTTCGAACAAGACTTCTTCACCGCACAGGACCTTCAACTGATGCTATACACTAGATACATCGATGACATTTTCTTCCTTTGGAGTCATGGTGCGCAATCACTGAAACAACTATATGATGACATCAACAAGTTCCATCCCACCATCAGACTCACCATGGACTACTCTGCGGAATCGGTTGCATTCTTGGACACACGCATCTCCATTAAGGACGGTCACCTCAGCACCTCACTGTACCGCAAGCCCACGGATAACCTCATGATGCTCCACTTCTCCAGCTTCCACCCTAAACACGTAAAAGAAGCCATCCCCTACGGACAAGCCCTCCGAATACACAGGATCTGCTCGGATGAGGAGGATCGCAACAGACACCTCCAGACGCTGAAAGATGCCCTCATAAGAACAGGATATGGTGCTCGACTCATCGATCAACAGTTCCGACGCGCCACAGCGAAAAACCGCACCGACCTCCTCAGAAGACAAACACGGGACACGGTGGACAGAGTACCCTTCGTCGTCCAGTACTTCCCCGGAGCGGAGAAGCTATGGCATCTCCTCCGGAGCCTTCAACATGTCATTGATGAAGACGAACATCTCGCCAAGGCCATCCCCACACCCCCACTTCTTGCCTTCAAACAACCACGCAACCTCAAACAGACCATTGTCCGCAGCAAACTACCCAGCCTTCAGGAGAACAGTGACCACGACACCACACAACCCTGCCACAGCAACCTCTGCAAGATGTGCCGGATCATCGACACGGATGCCATCATCTCACGTGAGAACACCATCTACGGTACCTACTCTTGCAACTCGGCCAACGTTGTCTACCTGATACGCTGCAGGAAAGGATGTCCCGAGGCATGGTACATTGGGGAAACCATGCAGACGCTACGACAACGGATGAATGAACACCGCTCGACAATCACCAGGCAAGACTGTTCTCTTCCTGTGGGGGAGCACTTCAGCAGTCACGGGCATTCAGCCTTGGATCTTCAGGTAAGCGTTCTCCAAGGCGGCCTTCATGACACACGACAGCGCAGAGTCGCTGAGCAGAAACTGATAGCCAAGTTCCGCACACATGAGGACGGCCTAAACCGGGATGTTGGATTTATGTCACATTATCAGTAACCCCCACAGCTTTCCCCCTGATCTTGTAGAATCTCACTAGCTGTTCTGTCTGGAGACAATACACATCTCTTTAACCTGTGTTGAATGCTCCCTCCACCCACATTGTCTGTACCTTTAAGACCTGGCTGGCTGTAGAGATTTGCATTCTAATTAGTATTCTGTAACTTGATTTCTGTGTCTGTGCACTGTTGGAGAACAGATATCCCACTCCATCTGACGAAGGAGCAGTGCTCCGAAAGCTTATGGTATTTGCTGCCAAATAAACCTGTTGGACTTTAACCTGGTGTTGTGAGACTTCTTACTGTACTTGCAGCACATGCAGAAAGTGGGCGCTAATTAACCCAATTTCGTGCCTAATGTATTGACTGAAGCTTTCGAGGAATCGCTGTCACTTTAGCCAGTTGGTTTTGGTTAGGTGTTCAGGCCGCTAAGCCGAAAGGCCGTGAGCTTTGGAAGCCCAACTGCAGCAGACTGCCTGCCAAGTCAAAATGTATGGAATAAGTGACTGCTACTCCTGCAGTACAAGGCCCTAACACACGCAGAGTGATATCTTCAACCAAGATGGTCAGGCTTGTCTGCCTCACGTAATCATTTGGGCCGGGATTCCTCCCTTGGACTCCAGGGGGTTGAGCTCCATTCTTGAAAACATCTTGATCAATAAAGATATCTTCACTTTCAAGGTCATTAAAATGCTACTTTTAACTTGTTTAACATGGACAGAGGCCGCAGGAATTTCAAACTCAGCTGGGAGTGTCGCCATGTACAAGGAGGTGGGGGTGGAGAGACTCGAGCAATTCTGAAGTGTAAGAGAAAGGTGACTCATGGAATAATTTCCCATAGTAATTGTGCCTGTTACGTCAAAACTGATTTCACACCTATTACTCCACAGGAGACATCAAATACATCCAAATTGATGCTGTCTCGCAGATTTGATTTGATTTATTATTGTCACATGTACTAGTCAACAGTGAAAAGTATTGTTTCTTGTGCACTATACAGATAAAGCATACCATTCATAGAGAAGGAAAGGAGAGAGTGCAGAATGTAGTGTTACAGTCATAGCTAGGGTGTTGAGGAAGATCAATTTAGTGCGAGGTAGGTCCATTCAAAAGCCTGATGGCAGCAGGGAAGAAGCTGTTCTTGAGTCGGTTGGTATGTGTCCTCAGACTTTTGTATCCTTTTCCCGACGGAAGAAGGTGGAAGAGAGTATGTCCGGGGTGCGTGGGGTCCTTAATTATGCTAAAATTAAAGTTTATTTATTAGTCACAAGTAAGGCTTACATTAACACTGCAATGAAGTTACTGTGAAATTCCCCTAATCGCCACACTCCGACACCTGTTCTGTTCAATGCACCTTACCAGCACGTCTTTAAGACTGTGGGAGGAAACTGGAGAACCCAAAGGAAACCCCGCAGGCACGGGGAGAGCATGCATGCTCCACACAGACAGTGACCCAAGCCGGGAATCAAACCCAAGTCCCTGGTGCTGTGAGGCAGCAGTGCTAACCACTGTGCCACCTATTTTTCCGAGGAAGCAGGAAGTATAGACAGAGTCAATGGGTGGGAGGCTGTTTGAGTGATGGACTGGGCTTTGTCCACGACTCTGTAGTTTCTTGCGGTCTTGGACAGAGCAGGAGCTATATCAAGCTGTGATACAACCAGAATCTATGGTGGATCTGTAAAAGTTGGTGAGAGTCGTAGCCGACATGCCAAATTTCTTGAGGCTTGAGCTTTGGTAAGAGTGGCCACTATAATGAGATGAATTGGTTGCTTTGTGCGGGTTGCTTTTGAATTCCGATGATACACACACTAAATCTGACAATAATGAGACATTGAAGACATGAATTCCCATGCCTTTCAGTGCATCGGTTGAACACAGGAACACCTCCCATTTATCTCCATTATAATCACTATGGCTGAACCAGTTGCATTGGCCATGTCACCAGGAAGCTACTCCTAATTCACCCAAAAGCAAAAGCACTACTTCTTAAATCCCAACTGTGAAAAATACCTCCGGCTTACTAAAAATAGCAAGAATGTGCTTCGACTTGTAAATCTTTTGTTCTCAATGCTGCCAGCTGACAGTAACAGCTGTCAAATTGGTGGATGAATTTGTGTGCTTTGAAGATGAAACACTCAGACTAAGGATAACCTTATGTGACCCGCAAGGAAAACGTTGTTATACTGTTCATTTATTCTTCCAACCTGTACAGACTCAGGTTACCCCCAGGCCCAAGAATGTAAATGCCACCAGTTCTTGCATGGGAGAAAACTGAATATGTGCACCCACATCACCACCATACCAGTGTGGGAATTAGGGCAGGGAAATGTTTGGAATGCCTCAGAATATCATATTTTCGCAGAAAACTATTTGGAAAACATCTACACACTGAGGCCTTTGTAAGTTGATTTAATTGAACTCATTAAAAAATTCATTGGTTAAAATTAGAAAAAGGCCCGCTCGATAAGCGCTTCAAGTATTGCTTGCAGCCAAAGGCTGTGTTTCTTTGCCCAAGTTGTTTTTACAGTGGTTATATTTAGACCCTGGCCAATTTTCCAAATGTGCATTACAGGTGAGGGAGACTCCCATACTGGCTCGTTGTAATAGGAAATGCATGCGGCTGTCCATGATTTTCCATCCATCCTTTTTAACCTGTCTATCACTGTTTCCAAAAACTTCGGAATTGTAATAACCACTGTGCCTCCCTCCTGCTTGCAAGTATGATTCAACCTGCATATTCAAAATTAATTTCAGGGCACTGCAAATCAATGCACATTAACCACGTGTTCATAATTGGTATAATTGTATTGTTAATAAAAAGGTCAGAAATTATTGGCCTAGCTCTTCAGGTCTCTGGATTGTCAGAGACCGGACATCCACCCCAAGATGTGCTTTGGGACCCTGCGGAATGACTCCATGGGAATTGCCCAGGAAGTTCGAACTTCTGATGGACAAATCCCCATCTCTCCTGAACCTTCCAAAGATAATCTCCAACTCTGATTTAGAGTTGGAGACTTTGGACGGTTCTAACTTACTCACCTGGTTAATTACCCAGGAGTGTTGGACAGAAAGATCCTAGTCCAATTCCTGGGTAACTACTCAATTAACAGCCAACTGACACCCCTTGGCTACCCCCCGATTCCCAACACCCTCTGACTGCCCTACCCCTGACATGACCTGATTAGCACCCACCACTTGATAACCCCTGACCTGACTGACTAGCTCCCATCACCTTCCCTTGATCCCCAGATTCCCCTGACCTGACCTGACTAGCCCCCACCACCTGATTTCCTTTGTTTGATCCCCAGACTCTACTAGCCTGAACTGACTAGCCCACCATCCAACTGCGCTCCCTCACCCTCTGACATACCCTGGCCTGACTTGACTGGACCCCACCACCTGACTCTAATCAACTCAACACCAACTCCCCCTGATCTAGAACCTGGCCTGACAACTTCTCATGACCCGATCCACCTACCTACTCACCCACCCTACCCACCTCACCCTCCTACCAACCTACCCAGTTGCCACCTTACATATCTATCCACTTACCTCACCCACCTACCCATTTACACACCTACACACACACCAGATTCACCCATTCGCTCATTAATTCACTCAACACATCCACTCACAGACTGAGAGGCGGGGGGACCTTTAAACACTCACCAATATAAGGCAGCTCAGGCTGTAAGTTATGGCTTCTGCACAGATTCTCCTCACTGCTCTCTGTGAAGATGCCTGCGCCGAGGGAATTCTGCAGGATCCTCCATCGAAATTCGGAGTCTTTTCAACGTCTGCAAGTAAGTGGATTGTTTTTCTATCTGATTAGAGTTGGACACGAGGGTTCTCTTGGGCCACTATACAATTATAAAAATCGCACAACGGGTGGAATTTAATGCCTTCCTTGTTAGTATCTAATAGGTTCTGTTGATGGATGTTAAATACCTAATAGTTTAAGGTAATAAAATACAAGTGTTGGGTATTGATTAGTAAATTATACTCAGATGTGTATATGAAGAAGAATCAGCCAGCACTGGGGGAGAGGGTATTAGAGTGGGTAAGTAAGATCTGCAATAAACAGTCTTTATCAAAAGTATCTTGGTCTCAATGTCTTCTTCACAATCAGGCTTGGAAATTTACTTCCAGACTGAAGGTTAGAATTGGAATTTTTTTTTAGAGAAGACTCTTTGAAGACAGATGACTGAAACCAGATATAAGGTGGCAGGATCAGATTTTCCACCGCTGTTTTTGACACAGAACATCACGATCAATGGAAAAATGAAGTCAAGGCATTAACATGGGGTTATGCCTCTGCCAAAAGGAAAGAAATGGATAACTCTGGCGCTTTTGCTTCCTGCCAGGAGCAAGATCCACCATGAAGTATTCCCGGACCTAGACACTCAGGAACTGAACAATGACGGACATCCTTTTGAAATTCATGGATAAAATTTATAAGAAACATGACGGGCGAGATTCTCTGGCTTTCCAGCCACATGTTTCCCTACGGCACGTTGTTTGCTAGCGGTGGGATTCTCCGGTCCCGCCGCTGTCAATGGGAATTCCCGTTGATGTCACCCCACGCCGACGGGAAACCCGCGTGTGGGGTTGTGCTGCCAGCGGGTCTGGAGAATCCCGCTGGCGTGAACAGCCAGAGAATTCTAGCTGACATATTGAAAGCCTCTGAGGCTTGATCGGATTTTGAGAAATTTAGACAGATGGATGAATTTTCCATACATAATGGAGTTTAACTGGCTATGTAGAGATTGCAGTGATTCCACTTGGAAATTCCTAAATCTGTACTTGCCTTTAAATTATTGGACTGTGCCAGGATATCAAATATTGATAGGCTCTTGATATTAACCAGACTCATATTCAAAGAGAGAGAAGTGCTTTTGCATCGCACGTCCAAAACCTTAGAAAAAAGTTCTGACTCCTGTGGAAATAAAAAATCTGTCTAACTCAATCCTGAAGATATTAAATGACCCAGCGTCTACAGCTCTCTAGGGGAGAGAATTCCACAGACTAACAACCCTGTGAGAGGAAAAAATTCTCCTCATCGCAGTCTTAAACGGGGATCACTAATTATTAAACTGTGCTCCCAAGTCCTAGAATTTCCAACAAGGAGAAACCTAAACACCCAGGAGGCAATTCTTTGAGGTATTTTAAAAAAATACATCTTCTTTGAAGACTTATGCTGTCTGGTTATAAAATGTATCGGAGCTGGGGTGTTGAAAAAAACACCCAGGAGAGTCCAGGACCCTCCACATGTTAGAATGGGTATATATTTATCTTCCAATTAATGTCGGAGATGGTGGCCCATAGGGAAAGCAATAGTGAAGGGGGGTGGGGTGGGGTGGCATGGCATGTTTGGGGCAATTAGAAGTGAGAGGACAGCTGATGATGTCTCCAGGAATGCACGGTGGCACAGAGGTTAGCACTGCTGCCTCAGAGCACCAGGGACCCAGGTTCAGTTCCCGGCTTAGGTCACTGTGTGTGTGGAGTTTGCAAGTTGTCCCCCTGTCTGCATTGGTTTCCTCCGGGTGCTCCGGTTTCCTCCCACAGTCTGAAAGATGTGCTGGTTAGGTGCTTTGGCCATGCTAAATTCTCCCTCAGTGTACCTGAACAGGTGCCGGAGTGTGGCGACTAGGGGATTTTCACAGTAACTTCATTGCAGTGTTAATGTAAGCTTACTTATGACACTAATAAATAGATAATCACAGTTGAAAAGAGTTGAAAGCAGTAGTGCGTAAGTTTGGTAAAACATCCACCGCGTGGCACAGACAGTGGGGAAATCATATGGTGACACCAGTGAGATGGAATCATAGAATGGCAATGCCCAGGCGAGGAGTTTGTATATTTAAAGAGGTAGCAATGCTATTTTGGATTTTGAAGTTGTCATTTGGAGCTCAGTTTGTGGGGTTCATTTTAATATTCACCTGAATACGACAACCAAAGATTTTATACTTTTTGCCTTTTGACTCTCACTCTCCCCTGTTTCACTTCTGTAAGCTTACTGCTTTTTGAACTCTATGGGCCCGATTTTACCATTGCGTCGTGCCCGTTTTCGGGCACAGAAACGTGGCAAAGTTGGGTGTGAGGCCATTAACGTGATCCGCGCCCACGTCCGCACAGATGACCACTTAACCGAGGCCCGGGAATGGCCGCAATCCGATTCGCGCCCGAAATGGGAGCAACGGCGATTTAAATGCATTTCAATTGAATTAATGAACTGCCCACCCAACTTTATCAGCATTTCCCCCTTTACCACCAATCCGGAATCGTGCCGAAATGGACATGCTAAATAAAAGTCTGTTTTGGGCACTCCAGCTGCTGAAGAGGTGAGTTCAAGGCTTTCAACGGCTCTCTGACTCAGATCGGTGGTTGGGGGGGAGGAGGAGGAAGCGGGTCAGACCTATCTCTGGTGGGGGGGGAGGGAGAGGCGGGCCAGATCATTCTCTGGTGGGGGGGGGGGGGAGGGAGAGGCGGCACAGATCATTCTCTGGTGAGGGGGGGTGCAGGAGAAGGGAGGCCCGATCGTTGTCTAGTTGGGGGGGGAGGAGGCCCGAACCTTCTCGGGGGGTGGGGGGAGGCCCGATCATTCTCAGGAGGGGGGAGGGCCAGATGGATCTCTGGTGGAGGGGGGGAGGGCCAGATGGATCTCTGGGGGGGTAGGCGGGGGGTCCGCTGCCACTCTGCGGGCAATTGGTGGGGGGAAAGGGGGCAGAGGGTCGCGATTGGTCTGGGTAGCGGCGGATGTGGGTGGATAAGGGGGGAAGTTATGTGGTGGGGCTGATATCTGTGGGGACCATCGCTCCTGGGCCGCTTTATCCGCTTTTTGTGTCCCGGGAGTGATGTGACAGCGGCGCGTTTTTCAAAATCTTTTCCTCACTGCGCATGCGCAGTTCAGAGCTCCGATCGTTTCGGGCGTGCTAAGCCCCACCCACAGCGCAATTCAGACTCGCGATTTTTTTTTCAGGCTAAGTGCTAATGGGGGCACCTGAAAGCAGATTTCCAAGTTGGATCTGAATTGCGGCCAGATTCAGCACTTAGAATGAAAATGGTAAAATCGGGCCCTATATTTAAAATGTTGCTGTTGTGTGGATGTGGTACCAGCAGTAGCCACCGCTGTCCCACTGGCGCTACCACTCAACAGAGCTGCTGACCTCTGATTTTCCAATAGTTCTTGGTGGTCAGGATTTCGGCCCCCGCGATACCCACTGGAAAGCCTATCACTGGTTAAATTCCAGAGTGACACTTAATGCCTTCCCCAAATGAGGCGTCGAGGGTTTTTGCTGGCCCTTCAGCCGGTGGATGAGATCCCCATTGGCTATATTCAATCCAGCCAATAACTACTGATATGCTAACGTGGTGTGGCATGGAGCGTCGGCTATAATTCCCGACTCAGCCATCTCCCAATCATGGCTGTGTTGCATGGGGTCTCTGATGAGCAGAGAGCAGGATTTTCTCAGAAGGGGGAAAAGAGAAGTACGAGGACAAATCCGTACCCTGGATTATTGTGACTGTGCTGAGAACTCACTGCACTGCACCTCCCTGCAAATGACTGGTGTGCGGCATGAGAGGGCCTTGAGACACAAGGAAAAGATCATAAAATCTGTACAGTACCGAAGGAGGCCATTCAGCCCATCAAGCCTACACTGACAACAATCCCACCCAGGCCCTATTTCCATAACCCCACATAATTACCCTGCTAATCCCCCTGACACTAAGGGGCAATTTTGCGTGGCCGATCAGCCTAACCTGCACATCTTTGGACTGTGGGAAGAAACCAGAGCACCCAACGGAAACCCACGCAGACATGGGGAGAATGTGCGAACTCCACACAGCCAGTGACGAGGCCCAGAATTGAACCCGGGTCCCTCGTGCTGTGAGGCAGCAGAGCTAACCACTGTGCCACCGTGTCGCCCTTTTAGAAAAAAATTTAAAATTACGCACTCCATTGAAAATTCTTTTAAGAATCCTTTTAAGCAGTGGTCAGAAGCAGACGCCTTCCAATGATGGTGATGGATTCCGTAGATGTTTTCTGTTTGCCACTTGGCCTCACTGCTCCAACATAATTTACAGTTACATTTAGCCTTCATTACATTCACTGGGATGGCTCTCTGCGACTCGCTAAATTTTCCATATGGGACAATTGTGCCACAGTAAATCTACCTGCTGTGGTTTAACAACACTAACTGAGACCTTAATTATGAAAGATAATAACCTTGAACGCACTGCATGTGCAGTTTCGCCAAGCAAACACAATCTAATATTATCCACTCTTGGAACAACAGGCCTCAATGTTAATAACAATACATCCCTATAAAAGCTGCAACCAAATCTGCACATTAAACACAGACCGTGGCAGTGGCTGAAGGAGAAATTATAATGTAGCTCTTGAAAATAGCAAGACAGAAGGCTGAAGGCTGTTATCCTTGTATAGATTGAAACCTCGCTGTGTGATACTGATGGCAAAAGTATTAAAGCATTCATAGGAAATTATTTTATCAGGTATTAGATGATTTATTTTAAATAGGATAAAATGCTTGTTAAAAATAGCAGGCAAAGTAACTTCAGATGAGTGTGTTAATCATTTCAGCACCAATATTGCCCAGCATGATCTCCAACCATGAATAAACACCAGTGGACCACCCAGGGTTTTGCTCAAGATGAGACAGGGATTGCACTTATTTGAAATCGGGGAAGGACAAATCTCAAGGCTCATATCTCAAAATCCAGTCGCAAAAAGAGCTGCTCTTCCAGTTGGGAATAAACGCACTGTGTGCTGGATATAATCTATTGCCTTGGTTATTGGGTCCAATCTTCACTGGAAGGCGGAGCAGACAGAATCGGCTGAAATTATTCCAATGGAAAACTGAGGTTGAAGTAATACTCAGAAGGGCTGTCATTTGGAAGAGATGCTGAACAGAGTTCCCTATCATGGGAAGGCGATGGCCTAGTGGTATTATCGCGAGACTATTAATCCAGAAACTCAGCTGATGGATCTGGGTTTAAATCCCACCGCGACTGATGGTGGAATTTGAATTCAATAAAATAAAAAAATTTGGAATTAAAAGTCTAATGATGACAATGAAACCATTATCGATTGTCGGAAGAACTAATCTGCTTAACTAATGTCCTTTAGGGAAGGAAATTTGACATTCTTACCTGGTCTGGCCTACATGTGACTCCAGAGCCACAGCAATGTGGTTGACTCCCAACTGCCCTCTGAACAAGAACAACTAGGGATGGACAATAAATGCTGGCCAGCCAGTGCCGTCCATTTCCCATGAATTAATTAAAAAATAATCTAGTTACTGAACTGCGTTGGGTGAATGTTAAGGATTCCGTGGCACAATTTTTAAGAAGTTCATTTACAGAATATGGGCACTGCTGGCTAGGCCAGCGTCTATTGCCCAATCCTAATGGTCCTTGAGAAGGTAGCTGTGGGTTGCCTTCTTGAACTGCTGCAATCTGTGACGTGTAGGCACATCCAAAGCGCTGTTAGAGAGAGAGTTCCACAACTTTGACCCAACGACTGTGAAGGAACGGCGATATGGTTCCATGTCAGGATGGTGAGTGGCTTGGAGGGGAACTTTTAGGTGGTGGTGTTCCAATGTGTCTGTTGCATTTGTTCTCCTAGATGGTAGTGGTTGTGGATTTGATAGGTGCTGCCTAAGGAATCTTGATTGGTTCCTGCAGTGCATCGTGTGGATGGTATACACTGCTGCTACTGTTTATGGTGGTGGAGGGAGTGAATGTTTGTGGATGGGGTGTCAATCAAATGGGCTACTTTGTCCTGGATGGTGTTGAGCTTCTAGAGTGTTGTTGGAGCTGTGCTCATCCAGGCAAGTGGAGGTTATTCCATCACACTCCTTTGTGCCTTGTAGATGGAGGACAGGCCTTGGGGAGGTGAAGATTCCTAGCCTTTGGCCCGTTCTTGTAGCCACAGTATTTATATGGCGAGTCCAGTTCAGTTTCTGGTCAATGGTAACCCCCAGGAAGTTGATAGAAGAAGATTCAGCAATGGTAATGCCATTGAATGTTGAGGAACATGGTTAGATCCTCTCTTGTTGGGGATGGTCATTGCCTGGCACTTGTGTGACACAAATGTTACTTGTCACATGTCAGCCCAAGCCTGGATATTGTCCAGGTCTTGCTGCATTTGGACATAGATTGCCTCAGTATCTGAGAAGTCGCGAATGGTGCTGAACATTGTACAAACATCCCCACTTCTGAACTTATGATGCAAGGAAGGTCATTGATGAAGCAGCAGAAGATGGTTGGGCCTAGGATACTACACTAAGCACCTTCTGATGCCCTAGAATTGAGATGATTGACCTTCAACAACCATAACTATCTTCCATTGTGGAAAGTATGACTCCAACCAGTGGAGAATTTTCCCCTTGATTCCCATCAACTCCAAGTTTTTGCTAGGGCTCCTAGATGTCACACTCGGAAAAATTCTGCCTTGATGTTGAGACCAGTCACTCTCACCTCACCTCCAGCATTCTGCTCTTTTGCCAGTGTTTGAGGAATATAATGAGGAATTTTAGGATAATGGCTGAAATACCACCAAAGACTCATTGACCATTTATCTCATTACTGCATGTGGGATCGTGCTGTGTAATTTGACCATTCGCTGCTGAGCACGTGACTGACAATACCACATGATTAGCACTGACTATTCAGTAAGTCCGGAGGAACCTCAACTGCAGTCAATGCAGACAGGAATCTTTTAATATTGTCAGGATTAGTTTCTGCAGTAGTCGTGCAGTAGTTTCTGGCTTTGGCAACCGATGCCCCAGGCATGTTTAGCTCAGCAGTTCCTATAACAGATGCCTGCCATGAAGTGTAATAGTGTTTATAGGCAGACTACATTTTACTCTGCCTCACAAATAGCAGTGACAGCATATAGTCTCCTCAACATCTATTCCATGTCTGATATTATGGCTTCAGTCAGTCATGTGCAGTTGAATTTGAACCGTGACAGCTGCGTTGCTGAAGAGCATACACCGAAACCCATGTTTCTTTAAAGCCACAAACTAGGGCGGCACGGTGGCACAGTGGTTAGCACTACTGTCTCACAGTGCCAGGGACTCTGGTTCAATTCCGGCTTCGGGTGACTGTCTGTGTGGAGTTTGCACATTCTCCCCGTGTCTGCGCGGGTTTCCTCCGGGTGTTCCGGTTTCCTCCCACAGGGGATTTTCACAGTAACTTCATTGCAGTGTCAATGTAAGCATTACTTGTGACTAATAAATAAACTTGAACAAAGATGTGCAAGTTAGGTGGATTGGCCATGATAACTTGCCCCTTAGTGTCAGGCGAATTAGTGGGGTAAATATATGAGGTTACGGGGATAGAGCCTGGGTGGGATTGTTGTTGGTGCATGCTCGATGGGCCGAATGGCCTCCTTATGTACTGTAGGGAATCTTTCTTTCCGGGGTTCTATAACGTAACTGAGTCCTTCAGGATTCATGGGTTGGGGAGTGGTGATGGTGAGGTGGGGTCGGGTGGGTGACACTGCTTCTGAAATTGTTGAAATCTGTGGACCGGATTTTCGTCCAGGTGCAGGGAGGCACGTTTCGGTGCACGGGTGGTCATACTTTGATTTATTTTGGAGGAAATAAATTTTCCTCTGCGTTCCCGACTCCGTGCCTCTTTCTTCTGGTCTTTTTGCAGGCCAGGAATGACTGAGAAACGCGCACCTGCATCCACTGAGGTTGGGTGGCCGATTTTAAATGAGGGATGAAGATTGGATTTACTCCCATGTACCATTTTTGTCTGGTGGTGTTGAGTTTTGGAAGCCCATGGAAAGCAGGCTAGGTTTGAGAGCTCACAAAATTGGAAAGCCGCCTTAGGAGCGTAGCTTAGACCGGCCCGTCCCACCTCGGTCTCAGCAGACAGTTGTTGTAGAGTAAGGCGGCTAACTAAGTTTTTAGTAGTGTTTTGAAGTAAGCAATGGAAGTTTTGTTCTTGTGCTGTAATCTTTATGGGCATTTATTTCTATTTCATAAGCATGACAACCTTCTAATGTTGAAAACATGCATGAGCATGATAATGCTTAGTGGCTTAACAAAGTGGTAATGTGGTATTTTGACGTGTTGGTGACTTTGTCAAGATGGGCAAGGTGGAGAGCGAGAATGGAGAAGTGGAAAAATGGAAGTGAGAATGAAGGGTGATAAAAATGGATGAATGAGATGTAAAGAAGAAATGAAATTTTAAAAAATGGAAAGGGGGTGAAAGTGGAGAGGAAAGTTCATACTCTGAAGTTGTTGAACTCAATCTCCCATTTAAGACTGAGATGAGGAAGGTTTTTTCTCACACAGTGTTGTTGAGCTTTGGAGTTCTCTACCCCAGAAAGCAGTGGAGGCCGAGTCTTTGACTGCCTTCAAGGCTGATTAAGATTCTTGACTTATAGCCCAATCAAAGGTTATGGGGGCGGGGGCAGGCAGGAAATTGGAATTAAGACCATAATCAGATCAGCTATGATCTTATTGAATGGTGGAGCAGGTTCAAGGATCCATAGAATCGCTACAGTGCAGAAGAAGACCATTTTGCCCATTGGGTCTGCACCAACCAAAATCCCACCCAGGCCCTAGCCCCATAACCCCACTTATTTACTCTGCTAACCCCCTGACACTAAGCGGCAATTCAGCATGGCCAATCAACATAATCCGCATATCTTTGGGAGGAAACAGGAGCACCCGGAGGAAACCTGCGCAGACACAGGGAGAATGTGCAAACTCCACACAGACAGTGACCCAAGGCCGGAATTGAACCTGGGACCCTGGCGCTGTGAGGCAGTAGTTCTAACCACTGTGCCACCGTGCCGCCCAGGAGCTGAAAGACTTACGCCTGCTCCTATTTCTTATTTATTGCAATGAAAGGGGATGAAATTTACAAAGCCAATGTCACCTGTTTGCTAATTTCCCCCCCAGTATATGCTTTATTGATAAGATTTGTAATGGTACATTTTATAACAATTCAAATTTGACATTATGTAAAGTGCGATACAGATCAGTTATTTTTTGACAATATGGTACATGAGATGCCACACCACACTTACCCTTCATTACAGGTTATATTTACAATGCACATTTACATTTCATATCAAACATTCTCTGGTTCATAGTGGGGGTTTATGTGCTTTCCAGTGTCTTGGTGTACTATGGCTGGGGGGCCTTCGATTGTGTCATTTCCCCATTGAGCTTTTGCTGCAGTTGACCCAAGCTTTCAGACCTTCCTCAGCATCCTGAATCTTGGAATGTATTGACCTGCAACACTTGGTCTTCGACAGCGCCTTGCACTGGTTGACCAGCAAGTTTTGGGCAGCCAAATAGTGTCTTTCACTGAGTTGATGGTCCACCGGTTGATGTTTATCTTGGTGTGCGTCCCTGGAAACAGTACGTGGAGCACAGAATCCTGCGTTATGGAACCTTGACAAATACGTCACACTCCAGATTTTCTTCCTAACAACAGCGGTCTCTTCCTCACTGCAGCTGCTTCGAGGGCAACATGTCGAGGCAGTGAGGCTCTGGACATGATCTCACCATCAGCAAGATACATCTTGGTGCTTGTATCGGGTGATGAGGCATTCTGCCAATTGACTTTGGCAGTCGGTTCAGGGAATCATTAAACAAGATCCATCACCTCTGTCGGCAAGGACTCAGGATCTGCACAAATCTATTCACGCGCAACAGGTGGTACGGCTGACTGCAGTGATCCGCAGCAACGTGGATAAACCCATTCTTCACAATACTAAATTGTCCCTTGGTTGAAATAAATTAAGGCGACATGGTGGCACAGTGGTTAGCACTGCGGCCTCACCGCGCCAGGGACCCGGGTTCGATTCCGGCCTCGGGTGACTGTCTGTGCGGAGTTTGCACGTCCTCCCCGTGTCTGCGTGGGTTTCCTCTGGGTGCTCCAGTTTCCTCCCACACTCCAAAGATGTGCAGGCTAGGTTGATTGGCCATGCTAAATTGCCCCTTAGTGTCAGGGGGATTAGCAGGGTAAATACATGGGGTTACAGGGATAGGGCCAGGGTGGGATTGTTGTCAGTGCAGGATTGATGGGCTGAATGGCCTCCTTCAGCACCGTAAGGATTCTATGACTCTTCTACTCTTTGGTAAACAGAACATAATGTAAATTGACATTCTCTGCGATCTGGCAAGGAACCAAAGAGAAGTGGTCTTGTTCCTCCTCATTGTTCTAAAGTAAAGCTACAAATTACATCCCCAAGATATAGTCGGCATATTTTTGCAAGGCCAGTTCCCCCTACACTCGCTCATGTTAATTCGCTGTCATGGAACATGCCCTTGGCACAGGTCCAGTGTAATGTGTTCTGTGTAATGCCACTGATCGGAGGAACGTATTCCAAGGTGCTGGGGGGGGGAGGGGGGAGGACCAAACACGAGTGAAAGGTTCTAGGGGGATGGGGAAACAGCCCTCTCATTGATTTACTCAGCTGGTAACTATGCAGACAGTGACCATTGGTTCCCAATGACTGTACAATGGGGGTAGGCAGTACATAAATCGAATAAAAGGGTAGTAATTCTTCAACAAGTTAATAACAAAACTACTTTATTGGGGGCTGCTTAAAACAGGGTTACGGCTGCATCTGGAAATAAATCTTTCATTCCAAAAACAATCAGTAGATTGTAAACTCTTGGTTCTCCGTTTGTATAAAGGTGGGAGTCGTGATCCTGAGCTTTACAGTTTACCGTTTGACTTTCAAACGACCAACCTTGTGAGTTTTGTGTCCTATCAAATAAAAATTTATTTCAACCTGCGAATGTTGTTTAAGCTCTCTGCTATGCTTTTTATCTGCTGGATATAACAGGCTGCTAGTGCTGCCGCTCTGTTAGTGGGCCCAGCAGTGATTGTTGCTGTCACATACTTGCTAGTTTATTGATGGAATTACTACAGGCTGCGTTTGTGTTTATGAATAAGGTTGCAGGGCTGCTATTGTATGATTTTGAAATGATTAATGATGCCCTGCGTTCTCATTTATTTCTTCGCCATTACCTCAATATAGGTTTCCAAGTTCTTCATCCAGAGGGCCACTTATCTGTTACTCTGGTGACACTTGCCTGCTTTACTGCAGAACATCGCCGCTTTATATGGAGGTTTTATTGGCTACCAGAAACCTGAGGGCTGATTGTGTGATGCCAATGAAGTCCAGCCGTACGCTCGCCACCGACTGAAAGCCGCAAACCCTGATCTTGTTCTATTTTTATGAGGTTGGAAAATTCATCTCGGGTGACACACGTTTCACCTGTGACGGGATGCTTTGGAGAATTGGTTCAGGCTGCGGCCATTGAAGATTTGCTGGGAAGTTTAGCGGGTGTGGCCAATTCGTGATAAGCGGCAACAAGCTTGGACGCAAATGTGTTCAGCCTTTCAAAATGGCTCCGCGTCTTCTGGTCTCCAAAGGTGGTATCAATCTCACTCCATGAGAAATGAGCACAAGCTCTCGACCTCTTTTGGACGGGACATTGAATTGAGACCTTATTTTAAGTTTTAAGTTTATTTATTAGCGTCACAAGTAAGCTTACACTAACACTGTAATCATAGAATCCCCACAGTGCAGAAGGAGGCCATTTGGCCCATCGGACTTGCACCAACAACAATCCTACCCAGGCCCTATCCTCGTACCCCACGTATTTACTACACTAATTTCTATAACACTAAGGGTGGGATTTTACAATCTTGCTCGGGCGAGGCTCGTAAAATGCCGCCCGAGGCCAAAGAAGAATTCGGTAAAATTCTGACTAAAAGTCAATTTACCACGGCCAATCAACCTAACCCACACGTCTTTCAGATTGTGGGAGGAAACCGGAGCACCCGGAGAAAACCCATGCAGACAGAAGGAGAACATGCAGACTCCACACAGACAGTGACCCAAGCCTGGAATTGAACCCGAGACCCTGACGCTGTGAGGCAGCAGTGCTAACCAGTGTGCCGTTATTTGTCCTCGTAGGTGGATGTAAAAGATTCTGTGGCTCTATTTTCAGGTCACCCTTGCCAAAATTTATCCCTCACCCACCATCACGAGAACAGATTATCGGTCATCAGCACATGGCTGTTTGTGGGAGCTTGCTGTGCACAACTTGGCTGTCAAATTTCATTCATTCCAACAGTGACTACATTTCAAAAAAGTCCTCATTGGCTGCAAGGCGCATTGGTACATCCTGAGGCAGTGGAATGTGCTTCTTAAGTGAGATTTGAATAAGGCCAAATACCAACATTTCCTGCAATCCATTAGCTCTACACATCTATTGACTTATCTGATGAAAAAGCCTCTTGCTTTCCTCGATACCTGATAATCAATATCCATGGGCTGTAGTTAACATGCCCCCCCTGATGTGTTTTCAATGGGGGTGGAGGCGGGGTAAGGGTAGGTAAAATAGGGTTGGCAGCCCACCCCATCACTTTCTCACCCACCCCCTCACCCGGCCCACCATATTTAAAAGATAATCAAAGATCAATTTGGCTTGTTACCAAGTCAATTGACCCTACTCCCTATGCCATAAAACAGCTGACTTGGGTGGTCGGAAGGGATTGGGCAGCTCGATTTAAAAAAAACTCTTCTAGGGACTGGAAGGAAGGGTGGGGGAGGTTCTACCTTTGCAGGCTGCCCCTTTTGGTTTGAAGAAGCTGGGTGGGCAGGTAGGTTTGACAAGTAGGTAGGGTGGCAGGAGATCGTGTGGGAAGATGATATGTAGCTGAGTGGGTCAGGTAGGTAGTCAGATCAGGGGCTAGTCAGGTATGGCCGGGGGTAGGGGTAGACGGGTTGGGTGAGATGTTAGTCGGGGATTTGGAGATATTAAGGAGGTCGAGGGCTAGTCAGTGATCAAGGATGAGTATGGTCAGGGTGGGTCGTCATGACGGGTTGGGGACTCAGTGGGTGTAGCCGGGGGGTTTAGTGGTGGAGTCGGGCTGAGTGACTGGGGTTATCAGTTCTGTAGTTATCCAGGAGTGTGACAGCACGGGCAGTAGGGTGGCACAGTGGTTAGCATTGCTGCCTCACAGCGCCAGGGACCCGGATTCAATTCCGGCCTCGGGGCACTGTCTGTGTGGAAATTGCACATTCTCCCTGTGTCTGCGTGGGTTTCCTCCGGGTGCTCCGGTTTCCTCCCACACTCCAAAGATGAGCAGGTTAGGTTGATTGGCCGTGCTAAATTGACCCTAGTTTCAGGGGGATTAGCAGGGTAAATATGTGGTGTTACGAGAATAGGGCCTGGGTGAGATTGTGGTCGGTGTGGACTCGATGGGCTGAATGGCCTCCTTCCGCACTGTAGGGATTCTATGATTCTATGACTAGGATTTTGCTGTCTAACATTTCCTGGGTAACCATCCAGGCAAGTAAATCGGAATTGTCTGAAGTTTCTGACTCTCACTCAGTTTGCGACCTTTCCAGAGGATCCTGGGGAATGGGAGAATTGTCCATTGGAATGTCAAACTTCTCCAGCAATTCCCATGGACATCAGTGTGCTGGGACTTCAGCAGGGTCCCGACATGTTTCTTGGGTCACACGTCCAGCATCCAACAAACCAGAGACCAGATATCTGGGCCCATGTGACAGAGGATGATACCACTATTGTGAAACCAAGAAACGGAGGGGGTGAAATTGGGTGGGAGTGACTTGCCATGGTCTCCAATGGGTGTAGAGTAGGCCCCAGGCTGACGTGCGATTAGTCAGCAAACTCACCAATGAAGCATTTGTAAATTTTGAGACACAGCATTGCTGACTTTAGTTAAGCTTTCAGAGAGGAAGGGAGCTGATTGAGAGCAAGGGGGGAGGTCTTGTACTAGTTTACTAGTACTCTCTCAGTAACACACCAGTGTGCCAGCCTAGAACATATGTCCTTGTCTCTTGAATGGGGTTGGGATCCACTATCATTAGGTTGAATTTTTGGGGCCTCCTGGAGGTGAGAACAAAGGCTTGGGGCCCTGTAAGTACTGTGCTGGGCGGTGTGGCAATTTCAAGGTGCTGATATCAGCTTCAACAATAATCATCGGGACAGGAAGGAAGGTGGAACAGAATCCAGCTCTCAAAGAACAAAGAACAGCACTGCACAGGAACAGGCCCTTCGGCCCACCAAGCCTGCACCGATCACGTTGTCCTATCAAGACCAACCGCCTGTACCGCTCTATTCCCCGCCTGTTCTCATATCTATCCAGGTAAGTCTTAAATCTCGCTAATGTGTCTGCCTCAACCACCTCACTTGGCAGTGCATTCCAGGCCCCCCACCACCCTCTGTGTAGAAATCTTCCCCCGCATATCTCCACTGAACCTTCCCCCCTTATCTTGAACTTGTGCCTCTTTGTAATTGGCATTTCTGCCCCGGGAAAAAGCTTCCAACTCTTCACCTCCCAATTAAGGCCAATCCGTACTGTTGAAAAGATTGTTAAGAGCCTCTTAGGGGCTTAAATTAAGATTTTTAAAGAGCTGTTCACGTAAGCCATGGTTTCAGAAGCAGATCATCTACTGGGATACAGTTATAGAACCTGTCATGGCTACCCCAGGGCATCACTCCAGCCCTATAAGAGGGGAAAGGGGCACTGGGCACTTGGTAAGGAGATGCCCTTGGCATTGTACTAGTGGCAGGGAGAGTCAGTCCTCAGCACCCAGGCTCTGGATGGGGTCAGCACTCCCCTGACATAATGGGGGCAGAGGAGTAAGGGTGGGGGAGTGCAAGGCTACCAACAACAACTGGGCAGCTACCTGCCCGGAGCCGACAAGTGGGTGCTCAACTGTAAGATTGTGGGCAATTAGGGACATCATTCATTCGGAGGAGGGGTGAACCATGGACATCAGGGGGGTTTGGGAGAGGATAGAGGGACATGAGAGCAACAGAGGTCGAACCCTCAACCCAGTATCAACAGCTGAAGATAGATCTAAAGTTGCCCCATCGTGTTCCAAGGTAAATACATTGGGTATCGGGGATGGGGTCTGGGTAGGATGCTCCGTTGGAGAGTCGTGCAGACCCCATGGGCTGAATGGCCTCCTTCTGTAGAGATTCCACTGCACAGAAGACCTGCTCCCTTTAGTTGGGCGCTAGTTATGAAAGGTACATTGTTGTTTTTTTTTCTCTATGACTCTTTTCGCAACTCTTTGTTCCTGCACTATTTTGTGGTATGTTTTCCACCTCCTCTCGCATTGCTTCACCTAAGTGTTGCCCCCGTGGGAGGAGGAAGTGAGGAGGATGGCTGCTAGGTATTATGGTTTGCCGATAGACAAGGAGATTGCCCTGTGCTTCCTCGTGCTGTGTCAGAAGATGGGCCTCAGCATCTTCAGGTGGTGGCTGCCTGGGCCTGCAGTCTCAGTGACTCATCTCTTAACTATCTGAGTGGGATGGTGGGGAAGTGGTATCACCCTGAAGCACATCTCAATCATCCGACCTAGCTGCTATTATTTCTCTGCTGCTGGGAACTTCCTCAGCACAACTACCCAGTTTGTGGAAACAGACTGCTGTGAATTAGTGTGGTGTTGCTGTCTCAAGCTGATTCTTCAACATAGAGAATCCAAACGAGTCAGATTGGAGCTCACGATCTTTATAGATCTCGTTACAGAATCTGCCATGGTCGTCTGTGTTTGAATCTTTAGCCACTAGGGGTTACGCTGCAGTGGACCCAGAAGTGGCCACATCCTACACAGTGGACAAGTGGCAATCCACGCTGGCATGGGGAGGCGATGTCCTAGTGGTATTATCGCTAGACTATTAATCCAGATACTCTGGTGACCTGGGTTTGAATCCCGCCACGACAGTTGGTGAAATTTGAATTCAATATAAAAAATATCTGAAATAAAAAATCTACTGATGAAATCATTAGATAAAAGAACAAAGAACAATACAGCACAGGAACAGGCCCTTCGGCCCTCCAAGCCCGCGCCGCTCCCTGGTCCAAACTAGACCATTCTTTTGTATCCCTCCATTCCCACTCCGTTCATGTGGCTATCTAGATAAAAAGATTATCGATTATTGGAAAAACCCATCCGGTTCACTAATGTCTTTTAGGGAAGGAAATCTGCCATCCATACGTGGTCTGGCCTACATGTGACTCCAGAGCCACAGCAATGTGGTTGACTCTCAATTGCCCTCTGACTTGCCCTCACTCAGTTTCAAGGGCAACTAAGGATGGGCAATAAATGCTGGCCAACCAGTGATGCCCATGAACAGCAAATGAATAAAAGAAAATTTAAAAAGGCGGGTTCTGGACCCTTCCTCCTGTGCTCAGGCTGGTTTACACACTCTGAAATTATGCCATGAAGGGCGGCTACAGTGCATTTGTACACAAGCCCCATGAGGCTAAGGGATTGAACCAGCCATCATGTCACATGACACGGAGTTCCACCTGCACTGGTTCCCCCTTCTATGTGCTCAACTTTCGTAAGGAACCACGTACTCGCTACACTGGATATATCTGAGATCGTTCTGAATTCAGTCGGAGTGGCTGCGCAGAGTACTGCTCAGTTAAATTTGTACATTGCACCAGGTTATTTCCGCCTCTTGGATACCTAGAGAAACATATTTCACAAAAGTAGGAGCATGAGTATTTATTTATTATCATCACAAGTAGGCTTACATTAACACTGCAATGAAGTTACTGTGAAAATTCCCTAGCCGCCACACTCTGGCGCCTGTTCGGGTACACTAAGGGAGAATTTAGCATGGCCAATACACCTAACCAGCACGTCTTTTGGATTGTGGGAGAAATCTGGAGCACCCGGAGGAAACTCACGCAGACACAGGGAGAACATGCAAACTCCACACAGACAGTGACTCAAGTTGTGAATCGAACCTGGGTCCCTGGCACTGTGAGGTGAGCAGTGCTAACCGCTGTGCCACCCTGCCACCACACAGGCAAAGCCTTTCCTTGTAAGATAATGCCCCGCCCCTGCCCCAATCAGTAAGGCACCCATTGCAACATTACTCCACACAATAAGGTGCTTCTCCCTCTAAACAGGGTGTCCATTCATGCAGCCGGACCTTGTGCAGATGGTCCTCATTGACTGGGGCAATTCTGCCTCCAGTTCTTAACACAACAATCAGAAGATCAGCAGAAACCACACCTAGGTGAGGTTAGCTGACCACATGCTACGGTTTGAGGCCAACCACTTCCCCTTGTGCTGGGCAGCACCCAATGTGTAATGACCAAGTGTGCAGTGATCACACTGTGCATCAGTCCCAGTGTGTAGGCGCCCCAGGGTAGAGCAGCCCCCTCGTGTTAGTGGCCCCAGTGACAGCGCACCAGGACTACGTGTTTGGTCCCAGATTTGTAATTACTCATTTACTGCACTGCTATTTTCACAGCAGTAAAGCTTTGTGCTTTTGACCATGGCTGCTGACGATTCATGATCCTGGCACACTCATATTGTGGAAACATGAAACGTCACACAGGACATAAAACGGGCGGGCTTGGCTGGGGAGAGAAGTTAAAGTGTTGAAAATGTCAAAGCTGAACTTAAGACTCAAACCTGCCCAATTCTGGTTTTAAAGGTGGGATGAAGGATACCTGACCAGTTTGCCCTTAGGAGGCTGACGGGGGGGGGGGGGGGGAGGTGGGCACAATTAAAACTCTTTAAGGAGGTTTTTATCAATGTTTCTATTTTAAACACCAATGGTCAGTGTTCTCTGGCCTCTGGAAACCCAGCAGGTAAAAAAAAAGTGAACATAGGCTTGATCCATAAACGAAGTGGCTTTGCAGCACTGCTTGTGGGCCAGGAGATGCAGGAAAGTTTACAAGAAGCTAATTCTGTAAACCCCCTCACCATTCCCTTGATCTGTCCATCTCCCCCCTGCACAATGACCTCCTCGAAACACTTTCTGTGATTGCTGACCTCCCTCCCTCAAATCTGCCGCCACTCTTCCTCCATCTCTTTCTTCACCACAATCCCTCCCCTCCAACAGCGCTAAACCTACCTGCTGTCCTCCCAGTCTGCCAACTAGCTTGGGCGTTTGTCAGAAAACCAGGCTAAAAGAAATCCACACATGCTCGTGAATCTTAACTTCCAAGCGTTCCAAACATTTATCTTCAATTCCGAAATTGTGGCTCAGGAAATATTGCGGCCAATGATTTTAAATATTTATGCTTAATAAACAAACAAATTAAGTCTTAACTATTTTGCTTACAACTTAGGGTGGGATTTTCCAGCCCTTCCCAGCACTGGGATCTTCCGGTTCCCCTGAAGGCGACCCTTCCCTTCCTACCCGCCACCGCCCCCCCCCCCCCCCCCCGCCCCCCAACCCCCCAACCCCCCACCCCCCCCAAAGGCAGGTTCTCAGATGGTGGGACGGGTGAGCCATGCAAAATATCATAGACGTCGGCGGGACTGGAAGATCCCATTGGTGGAAGATCCTACCCTTGATATCAAAGACAGGAATCATTATGCTCGTGCTCTCTATCAATAATGGACCATAAATGGAAGAGTCATTAGTTAAATTATTTTATTTTATTCATTAATTAGTCACAAGTTGGCTTACATTAACACTGCAATGAAGTTACTGTGAAAATCCCCTAGTTGCCACCTCCGGCACCTGTTCAGGTACACTGAGGGAGAATTTAGCACGGCTAAATTAGCACGTCTTTTGAATTGTGGGAGGAAACTGGAGCACCCAGAGGAAACCCACACAGACACAGGGAGAACGTGCAGACTCTGCACAGACAGTGACCCAAGCCGGGAATTGAACCCGTGTCCCTGGCGCTGTGAGGCAGCAGTGCTAACCACTGAGCCACTGTGCTGCCCAATTACAAAGACAGATTAGACAAAGTAAGATTCTTCTTGAATTCAGACGATTGGGGGGTGATTTCATAGAATTTTTCAAGATCTTAAGGGAGCTATTAGGAATACCTATTTCTGTTGTGTATCTAGTTTAAGGCATATGGCCTAAAATAAATTAAATTCCCTTCAGGGGTAAAATAAGGAAAAGCTTGTGAATGTAAAGAGTGGTAGAAGTTTGGAACACTGTTTCACAAACCAGGTCAACTGATACTTTGAAATCTGGGATTGATAGATTTCTGTTAACAAGATGGTGTGAGGCGCATCAGTTGATTTCCAACTCAGCCAATGGCATCCACAGACTCAAAACCGTGGTGCTTGGTCCTGGCTTCACCTGTCGAGGTACCTCAAGCGTACAGTGGACTCATGTCTGAACTGACCCCTATTCGGACAGAATTTCATATTGGCCCCTAAGCTCCGAAACCTCCCCCGGGAACCTCGGCCCCACTGTGTGAGCTGCCTCGTGGAAATCCCCTCCGAGCTATTGTGTTCAGGACAGAGGGGTTTCCTGTTCGGGCTGCTGCTGCACACTGACCCTCCACTTTCTCACACTCATCTAGCATCCGGACACACGGCGGCGATCCGTCCTACTATCCGGCGGTGGCAGGAGTCTTCGACAGAGGGTTCTCCATGTGTGACTCCTCCCCTTTTCCATTGGTGTGGAGGGAGTTGCTTGCAGTAGTTCTGTACAATTGTGGATTAAGATGTCTCCTGAACTCCCAGGCCGCCCATATTTTATGAGATCTTGAGGAGTCCGGGTTCCATGCTTCTGACCAGTGTGTGAGATTGCAGCCTCACCGGTTTATCCAAATGAGTACAAAGAGATACTTTGTGGTCTTAAGGAGGCTGTGTTCCATGTATATTGTAAAATATGTAAAGTTGTAGCTCCTTTTTGATTATCTAAAGTACTCCTCAATTTCTGGCTGCACTTCAGCTCCATGTTCCTGATCTTTGACCAGCCAATGCAGCCATGGGTGGACAGGGTGGAAGATCTGCTCCAGAACCTGGGCATAGTGGCCATTAATAGGTCCAGGTAGCAACTGGTTGAGCAGGTCATCTGGCCTGACTGTCTGCCTCTTCTCCACAGCTAGGCTTGCATTCTGGGTACCCCAGAGAGGGAGCATGTGCTGTGCACTGGTATGCTTGAAGTTTTCCATGACCAAATTGACATTTTAATTTATTTAATTATTTACCACTAGAATAGAATCATAGAAACCCTACAGTGCAGAAGGAGGCCATTCGGCCCATCGAGTCTGCACCGACCACAATCCCACCCAGCCCCTACCCCCACATATTTTACCCGCTAATCCCTCTAACCTACACATCCCAGGACTCTAAGGGGCAATTTTTTAACCTGGCCAATCAACCTAACCCGCACATCTTTGGAGTGTGGGAGGAAACCGGAGCACCCGGAGGAAACCCACGCAGACACGAGGAGAATGTGCAAACTCCACACAGACAGTGACCCGAGCCGGGAATCGAACCCGGGACCCTGGAGCTGTGAAGCAGCAGTGCTAACCACTGTGCTACCGTGCCGCCCTAGTGTCACAAGTAGGCTTACATTAACACTGCAATGAAGTTACTGTGAAAACACCCTAGTCGCCACATTTGGGCACCTGTTTGGGTACACTAAAGGAGAATTTAGCATGGCCAATGCACCTAACTAACCAGCACATCTTTCAGACTGCGGGAGGAAACCGGAGCACCCGGAGGAAACCCACACAGACATGGGGAGAACTTGCAGGCTTCGTACAGGCAGTGACCCAAGCCGGGAATCGAACCTGGGTCCCTGGCGCTGTGAGGCAGCAGTGCTAACCACTGTGCCACCGTGAGTTTCCTTTAAAGCTTGGCCTTTTTTTAATACAGTGCTCTTTTAAGCCGCTGTTTTCCATGTTAGTTTATTTTATTGATTTGTCGTGTTTTAAAAGAATGAAACTGGGTTGGTAGGTAGGAAGCAGGGATTTGTAATGCTGCATTCTGTCAATAAACCTAATATCAGGAAATGTATTCTTTACCAAATAGCTTGGGATTGATAGAGCACCTCATTCTGCTTCTTTTTATGCTATGTCTTGATTGTTCGGGAAAGTAACTTCATTGCTCAACAAAATACTACAAATGCATAATGAGAATCAAATATATTTTTACAAAGATAATCATTTAATGCAGATGTGGCATTTTTAACTTGAAATTCGCATGTTTCAATTTCAGACAAGGTACCTCATCAAAAAGCCCAGAGACATAAATACACGGGGAATTTACACCCTCCCCTGGCTTCTTGTCAGCTTTCACTTTATACAAACAATTTATTTTTGCTTATTTGTTTCAGGTCATTTTATTCTCCATAAACTCAAAACGTCAGAGCCAGAATACAACGTATCTGGGAAACTTTTCAAAAGTCCCCTTAACTTTAACTTTAGAAAATCTCTGATAAGTATTGTTCAAAGCCTCAACTGCTATACACTTCAACCTGGAAACATGAAAAAGTGTTTTCTCACTTATACAGTGTCATTTTCATCCTGTTTACATGTTAGATATGATTAGGAGGCAGAGATAACCATCAATAAAATGCATTCCAAGCTGGCAAATAAAATGCCAAAGATGTAAAATGTGCGGTTACATTAATCTCCTTAGGGTGACTTATTATATACATTCGGTACATATAAAGGGCACCACATTGGCACAGTGGTTAGCATTGCTGCCTCACAGTGCCAGGGACCCTGCATCGATTCTTGGCTTGGGTCACTGTCTGTGCGGAGTTTGCACATTCTCCCCGTGTCTGTGTGGGTTTCCTCCGGGTGCTCCAGTTTCTTCCCACAGTCCAAAAGACGTGCTAATTACATGCATCAACCATGCTAAATTCTCCCTCAGTGTACCCGAACAGGCGCCAGAATGTAGTGACTAGGGGATTTTCACAGTAACTTCATTGCAGTATTAATGTAAACCTACTTGTGACACTAATAAATAAGCTTTAGAACAACAAGAATTTGGAAACAGTGAGAGCAATTTTCATGTGGGATGTAATATGGACGGCATGGTAGCACAGTGGTTAGCACTGCTGCCTCACAGGACTAGGGAGCCCAGTTCGATTCCTGGCATCGGTCACTGTGCGGAGTCTGCACATTCTCACCGCGTCTGTATGGGTTTCCTCCGGGTGCTCTGGTTTCCTCCCACAGTCCAAAGGACGTGCTGGTTAGATGCATTGGCCATGCTAAATTCTCCCTCAGTGTACCCAAACAGGCACCAGGGTGTGGCGACTAGGGGATTTTCACAGTAACTTCATTGCAGTGTTAATGTAAGCCTACTTGTGATTCTAATAAATAAACTTAATTGGGTGGGTGCAGTGTTGTGCTCACCAGGATGTGTGAGCACGGTGCATTGCAGTGCCATTCATGAGCTAGTGTGTATTCTTACACTATCTGTTAACCTTTGTTGCACTCACTATTTTCCTTCATATGATTGAGGCACTTTAGTCTCACATGGAGGAGAAAGGTCCTTTAAAAAAATGCAGTCAATTGTTCTTAGCTTTCCAATCAGCAGATAAATAATTTGTAAAAACCTGTGGATTAAGATAATAATGGAGGCAATTTTCTTCACATACTTTAAGCATCAAAGAGCCTCCAATATGGCCAAGATGAGGTCCTCAGCTGCGATGCTGGTTTAGCCTACATTTGGCAGAAGAAAACATTTTGGTAAAGGAGTTAACGCAGGCCCTAGGATTGGCCGCCCAGGGGATCATTTAGGGGCTGACTAACAGTTAAATTATTTGCAAGTGCTCATTAAAGAGGCTGCCTGGTTTTTTTGGTGGGTAACACTTCATTTAACAATATCTCCTAACAGTGACCAGCTGGACAGGAATAAACAAGCTGTTGCTAAGGATTTTGAATGCTACTGAAAATCACACTCTGCTTTCAATGTTCACTTGAGATTGACCGACTATACTCTGTGAGGCTGGGACTTTTGCGACACGCCAGATGACTTTCTGGCACTTGTGAAGAATTCACCCACACACCATCAACATTTTCCTCAGAAAGTCTCTCAAAAATTCACTTAAAAAAGGCTAAGGGCTGCATCGCTCTACAATATTGGAGATTTTATAGGAGTCACCTGGAGAAAGGGAGTGCTAAGTAATGGGCATCTTGCTATGGGTCCTCTTCGGTCTGCATGACGGCCGAAAGACTTGCTGGTTAGATGCATTGACCGTGCTAAATTCTCCCCCAGTGTACCCGAACAGGTGCCCAAATGTGGCGACTAGGGGATTTTCACAGTAACTTCATTACAGTGTTAATGTAAGCCTACTTGTGACACTAATAAATAAACTTACATGAGAAATTCGAGGAAGAGATGAGGCAAAGCAACACCAACTGGGCAGGAGGGTGAGGAGAGTTCTCAGCAAAAGGCCTCATCTATCCCAAGGTATTCACAGAGCAATAGGCCTAATTTCACACGACAGGAGTCCAGTATGTGAGGACGCTGTACTTTAACAAAGAGGTCATCACAGAGCTATGTTGCCTTGTGGAAGGTAGACTCAGATATTATAGCACAGCCTGGGTAACATTGTCTATGGCAGTCAAAATCAGTGTAGCACTTAATTTTTATGCAACTAAAACCTTCTGGTCGTCCACAGGTGATGCATGTTAAATATCACAATCCTCTGGGCATTTCTGCATTAGGGAGGTCTCTGTCTCTCCATAATGAAGTAATTAGCCATAGTGCACAAAGGACCATAGGCATTATTGGAGAGAGATCATTGGTTATATATAACCATATATAAAACCTCAATCGGCTATCGAGGGATATGGGCCAAATGCGAGCAATTGGGTCTAGCTTAGTCATTAAAAAAAAAGGGCGGCATGGACAAGTTGGGCCGAAGTGCCTATTTCCATGTTGTAAACCTCTATGACTCTATGATATGGCTTGAGGGGCTCCATTTTGCAAGTGTGAGGCAGATTGAGGTGACAGGTCACCATGAACTACCCCCTGAGAATGACTACATATAATTCCTTTATTGTCAGAAAAGACCAGAATTCTTCAATTCAACAGGATTGAGGGATTATCCGTGCTGGAGAGAGACGTTGAGTGCAGCCATGTGCCCATTTGAGCCCCTCAGTTCAACTCAGAGGTGATCATGAATAGGAAGGGAGTTCCCTCCCTCAGTGCTCCCTCAGTGCTGCATGCAGGTGAATGCCTATTATCCAGGGAGCTGCCACAACGCATTTACAATGAGATAGTCATTGGTCCCACAGATCCAGTCTGATGTATATGACTGGCTATTTGGGCAAGAAGGGGTACCCTCTAATGCCATATGGCCCATGACCACCACCTCCCCCGCCATCCCATTATCACTACCCCACCCCCATCACCATCACCCGCCTCTGAAAAACTCTCAAACACCAGTTGTGCGCTCAGATAATGAGAACCATTTGGTTGTCAGGTATTTCATTAAGCAGGCCACTGGTTTGGAAGCAGCGGTTTTGATGCCTCAACTAGTCAGGAAATTCCCTGAGAGAATTTATCAGCCAAACATGCAGAGAAGCAAATTGTCTCCAAGCCGTCAACCTTTCACTTGCAAGGGCAAAGCCAAGAGAAATGGAGGCTTGCAGCAACATAAATTCATCATAGCAGCTGTGAGTAAAATGGGCTTAACCCTGCATAATGTAACCATGCACCAATCGCCTATTAAAGGAGTGGAAGCTGTTGCCCTACAGTTAGCTGATTGATGTTACTGACATCCCTAGTTCCAACTTCAAAGGAGCCAGAAGAAAAGATTAGCACAGATTCAGGAAGTTCCCGCCTTTGCCGGTGGGAGCTCAGGTTATTTGGATTCAGGTCCTTAGAAAGTCAGCACGGCCAGGACTCATATGTGAGTCAGCCACGATCTTATTAAATGGTGGAACAAGCTCAAGGGGCCGAATGGCCTACTCCTGCTCCTACTTCATTTGTTTTAAGGCAGTGTTCTGTTGCATGCACTGTGTACCACCTCAGTGACTCTGGAGCTGCTATAACACTTGTTGCCTGGTAATTATAGTTATGCATAGATTGATACTGGTAGTGACTGTTCAAATCCTATTGTAAACCAGTTGTTGCACTTACATCAGTAAGGTAATTGGAGAAAACTTTAATAATAAGGTTACCCTACCATAAGCCTTTTGGTTCAAAGCTCCGGACAGCCCCTGTAAGATACCAAGATTACTTCTAACAGATAGGAGCGGCACGGTGGCACAGAGGTTAGCACTGCTGCCTCACAGCACTAGGGACCCCGGTTCGATGCTCGGGTCACTGTGCGGAGTATGCATGTTCTCCCCGTGTCTGCGTGGGTTTCCTCTGGATATCTCTCCCACAGTCTGAAAGTTAGGTGGGAGGAACAAAGCCTGGCGATGCATTGTCGATGCTAAATTCTCCCTCAGTGTACCCGAACAGGCGCCGGAGTAGGGGATTTTCACAATAACTTCATTGCAGTGTTAATGTAAGCCTAATAAACTAAATTAACATAGCTGAGAGAATCTATTACATTTTTTGTAATTAATTGGATTGAAGTCCAATACATGTTTTTTTTTGTTTTCACCTGTTTCTAGTAGTTTCCTACAGGGGGAAAGGGGGGATTCCAAATACTCGAAGAACATAATAGGAGCAGGTCTTACAACCCTTCAAGCCTGCTTCATCATTCAATGAAAATACAAAGAGAAAATGCAGCTGCCAAACCAAAACCAAACAGGGAGATCAGACTGCTCCACCCAATACTGAAATTAAAGTCTAGCAACTAGGTGTTCCCTGGATGTTCCCATCCCTCTCCCCTGGCATAAATAAATCTTCCGGAACCGTGTCCGCCCAACTGGGTGTGCATCCTCTTACTGCGAACCTGTCTACAGCACGGTAAATTATGTTTATTTAGTGCATGCCATCGAACAGCCAGGGATTGCAGAGTTTGTCCACATTTGCTGGTGCGCCTCTAGATTTCAGGGTTCGAGAGTATTGCTAAATATGGAACTTGCGAAGTGACTCTCTTTTCACTTTTACCGCTGTTTCGTTTCGCGTTCTCATACCTATCGAGTGGGCGGCTGAACCACTTGAAACTCAAACAAGCCGCCTGGCTCAGTCTTACTCAGCATAAAAAGCATCGGCCACAGGGGAGCTGCGCGCGAGGCCAGGGAAGCGGCTTTGAAGGCAGAAGTGAGAAAGCCACGGGTCTATTTTTTTTTCTGAAAGACAAACAATAACAGGATGCTGCTGACACACGCTGGTGCCTCAGTCAGATCTGCACTGTCGTTACTTCCCCCGATTAGTCATTTGAAGATCACTAGACTGTAAATAAAACAATTTCATTGGAAAATGGAGAGGTTGTGTGGAGGTATTGAGCTTCTTGATTTCAGATGGCCTGTATTTTCGCTTCTGATAAGAACCTGAGAGGTCTAGGCCTAAGCAGCCCACAGGTTTGTATTGAAAGCCTAAACATGTAACCACAGTGGCAGTACTGGGATGCAGTGTTGCCTGCCTGCTGCGCACTCTTACTTTCACTGCTTCTATTTCTGTCTGCAAGAAATGAGTCTTGAAGCTGGTATTGTTAGCTCATCCCCAATGCAATTTTTCATGAACTCTCTTGTCATCTTGCGCTCTTCTTGTCCACCTGCCTGTGTCTGAATAAAGCCCTTTGAGCTCCAGTGCCTGTCATCGGTTCTCATGGATAAGGAGCCCCAATCGAGTGGGAATCTCAGTTTTCTTTTTACCTCCTGGCTCTCATGCCTTGACGCTCCCCCCTGCTGCCAACGCGGATAGGGGCTGTGTGGAACTTGGGTTGGTGGGGGAGTGGGGGGAGGGCGGGGGGGTGGTGAGGGGTGTAGGATCAGGTCACCCAGAGAAATTGACCCCGGTAGGGTGGCACGGCGGCACAGTGGTCAGCACTACTGCCTCACAGCGCCAGGGACCCAGGTTCAATTTCGGCCTCGGGTAACTAACAGTCTGTGTGGAGTTTGGACGTTCTCCCCATCTCCGTGTGGGTTTTCTCCGGGTGCCCCGGTTTCCTCCCACCCTCCAAAGATGTGCGGGTTAGGTTGATTGGCCATGCTCAATTGCCCCTTATTGTTGGAGATCAGCGAGGGTAAATAGATGAAGTTACAGGGATGGGGCCTGGGTGGGATTGTGGTCGGCGCAGGCTCGATGGGCCAATTGGCCCCTTTCTGCACTGTAGGGATTCTATGATTCAAAGGTGAGTAAGGAAGGGGCAGACATAATCAAGGCCCGTCTTTGCCACTTAAGTTAGACTCTGCATCTTCTCAAGGGCAACAAGGGATGGGCAATAAATGCTGGCCAGCCAGCGTTGCCCATGAGTAAAAAATAAATCTCTGGGGTAGGCAGCCGCTCCATGCCTAATTTTGAGCTATTGATGATCTGGAACATATTGGTGATGTGGCAAAACATCCTGCCCCCCCCCCCCCTCACTCCCCCACCCCCTGCCGTAACGTACCCCTCCCCCACACGGTTCCCACCAGGCTGGGGGGGGCGGTGGTAAAACACCGTGCGATGTTCCTGTTTTCGTGACATCATAACAGCTGTTACTTCCACCTCTACAATAATATTATGTTGCAGAATTTAAACTTTACTCTTTAATTATGTTGGGAGTGATTGATGACCATCAAAGCCAACACAGTGCCGCACATTGTATTTCGCATTAGCCGCACTGGGGTAAGTTTCAAGCTAATTCTTTATGCATTGTCAAAGTTATTTTTTAAACCATTACAGACTCGGATAAATGGACAAAGACAACTTACTACCGAGTTCCTCAGCCTTCCGGCCTCAGTAAAAAGGATCAGATGGTGCGGGCTATGATTACGAACCCGCTCAAATAATAAAGGCTGCGACAGCTTTAAGGTGCCAGCGGAGCGAGAGCCACTTACGGTCAGACCATCGAAAGAGATAACTTTCTTTTTGTTTTGGAGCATCGCTTTGGCTAATCTCGTTTGAACTCTCGCATCAGATGGTCAGATTTCCCCAGTCCTGCTTTGAGATATTAAAGAGCAAGACTTTGCAAAGCACAGAACCATCACAAACATCTGTTCACTGCACTGCGCCAAGCCTTTCACAGCGGTTACTTTCACTCATTCATATTTTTAAGAAAACAGAGTTAACACTTCAACTGCTGATTGTGCAGGTGTCTGATTTGGCAACGCTGAATGAGAAAGTGACTATCTCCACGCCGTGCACTGTTTACATGTTCTGGGAAGAAACAAGTTGTGATGCCTGGTTATTTACATGACATTTCTCCACAGCAAGCATTTCCATCGTTGACCGAAATCTTTCGGTTTAGGAGATGCGTAACGTATGAACATGAGTATGTAATGATTTTGATACACAACTAAATCACCAATATATCAAAATACCACATTAACACTTTGCTAAGCCATTTAACATCATCAGCTTTTGCATGTTTTTAAGATTAAAAGAATGTCATAGAATCCCCACAGTGCAGAAGGAGGCCATTCGGCCCATCGAGCCTGCACCGACAACAATCCCACCCAGGCGCTACCCCCATAACACAACTTTTTTACCCCGTCAATCCCTTTGATACTAAGGGGCAGTTTAATACGGCCAATCAACCTAAGCCGCACATTTTTGGACTACGGGAGGAAACCCACGCAGACACGGAGAGAACGTGCAAACTCCACACAGTCACCCAAGGCTGGAATTGAACCTGGATCCCTGGCGCTGTGAGGCAACAGTGCTACCCACTGTGCCACGGTGCCGCCCCTGAAATATAAATAAATGCCCATAAAGATTACTTCAAAACACTACTAAAAGCTAAGTTAGCCCCCTTACACGACAGCAACTGTGTGCTGAGACTGAGATGGGACAGGCCGGTTTAAGCTATGCTGTTGATTCCCTATCACTCTCTGTCAAGGATTGATGGAACTCTGTGTCTCCGTGTTTAGATTCCAAACTGGCATCCAAATACAGATTATATTTTAATCTAAGCAGAGAACTACATTTTCAAATTTTTCACTCTGGTTGCAATTATAATTGTAAATGGCACAAAATCCATGTAATGTGAGACTAGGGGCCAGTAATATAGAGCCTATAATTGAAAGCCTGTATGGCCTTGTTCAAATTATATAGGGCTTGAGTGAGACTACACCTGGAGTACTGTTTATAGTTTGGTCTCCTTACCAAAGGAGGAATGCACTTGTCCTAGAAGAATACAATGGAGGTTCACTAGATTGATCCCTGGGATGAGAAAAGAAGAGAGGATTTTGGGGAAAAGGAAGGCGATTGGTTGACTTACACTCAAGGAGATCTGACCCAGATGTGATAGGCTCGAATGGCCACCTTCTGTGTTGCAATCATTCAATGATTGAATTGTTCTGTGAGAGGGTTGTTGCATGAGGAGAGATTAAGTACAATGTGTTTAAAAGAATGAAAGACAATCTCATTAAAGTGAAAAATATAGTGGGCCGCACGGTGGCACAGTGGTTAGCACCGCGGCCTCACGACGCCAGGAACCCGGGTTCAATTCCAGCCTTGGGTGACTGCCTGTGTGGAGTTTGTACGTTCTCCCCGTGTCTGTGAGGGTTTCCTCCGGTGCTCCGGTTTCCTCCCACGCGCTCCGGTTTCCTCCCATGCTCCAAAGATGTGCAGGTTAGATGGATTGGCATGATAAATTGTCCCTTAGTGTCCCAAGATGTGCAAGTTTGGCAGGGTAAATATGTGGGGTTCTGGGGATAGGGTAGGGGATAGGTAAGATACTCTGGCAGTGTAATAACTCCACCTAGGCGAAAGTCCCGTCACCTAGTTACTTTATTTATACCATACACCAGTTACTCTCTGCTGAATGCAGGCTGGGAGTCTAACAGACCTGCTTTAAATAGGAAGCATGAGGCTCCCTGATTTAACCATCAATTAAGACTCATCAGGTACCTCTTTTCAATTAATTCTTCTGTCTGATTTTGAACCGGGGACCTTTACAAGCACTACACTATAGACTCACATGATGGCATATCGTCCCCAATCAGCCTGAGTTAAATGTTCAACTGCAAGATTCATCTGGTATCTCTTCTAAGGGCAAGACTCATCAGCTATGTCTTTTCACACCAACCAAATAAACTAACTCAAATTAACTTAGGGTTTAAACTGAAATCAACCAATTTTCCCTTACCCAGGACTCATCAGGTAGTCCATACTCTAGCAAGCCAACCTTATTAGCATGGCTGAAGTCATCACAGTCAGAGAGTTGGTACAGACTTGATGGGTCGAATGGCCTCCTTCTGCACTGTAGGGGATTCCATGAACAAAACTCTCAGAGGGCTTGACAGACTAGGTGCTCAGAGGTCGTTCCCCCTTGCTTGAGGTCCTAGAACTAGAGGGTCATAACCTGAGGATAAAGGATGGTTATTCAGAACTGAGATGAGGAAAATTTATTTTCAGTCAGAGGTTTGTGCATCCTTGGAATTCTCTAGTCTGGAGGGCTGTGGATGTTCAGGCATTAATACTTAAGACTGAAAATTATAGATTTTGGGAGGTTATGGGAATTAAGGGATATGGGGATTGGGCAGAAAGGTAACGTCATGGGAGAAGGGTTGAGTTAGTGTCCAGTCAATATTACTGTGCATCAACAAAAACTGTGAAGCCTGAAACTGCTGCTTCCCTTAAAGTAAGGACAGCGAGGTGACACAGTGGTTAGCACTGCTGCCTCACAGCACCAGGGACCCGGGTTCGATTCCCAGCTTGGGTCACCGCACGTGCAGAGTCTGCACGTTCTCCCCATGTCTGCGTGGGTTTCCTCCGGGTGCTCTGGTTTCCTCCCACGGTCTGGAAGACATGCTGGTTAGGTGCATTGGCCAAGCTAAATTCTCCCTCAGTGTACCCGAACAGGCGCTGGAGTGTGGCGACTAGGAGATTTTCACAGTAACTTCATTGCAGTGTTAATGTAAGCCTGCTTTAGTATGAATTAACTGTCCAATTTCTAAAATCGTGCCATAAAATTAATTGCGTCCATATAGGAATGTAAAAATATGCAGATGTTGGGGAATTGTTTCGAGTCCTATAAGTTCCTCTGACAAGGTTTAGGGATGAGGCAATATTATTGCCTGCTTGTTTTTTCTGGCAATTTCAAAATGACTTTGAATTAATTAACAGTAACAACAACAGACACTGCAATATCTCAATTTGCCTTGGAACTTTAAAAGCAGGAAATAATTCTGGAAGAACTTGTAAAAAAAAAGTTAAAGGATGAATGTGTCAGTAAAATGCAGCGAACTGTACATAAATAACTTACCGTTTACAACTAATGTTGGATTGTTAATGAGACACTTAACTCAAAGATCAGACTGGAATCTTCCTTTGAACAGATGTAAATGTTTATGAAAATGTCTATAAATACACTTAGACCCTTAGACGGAGTGACTGTGACAAAAAAACAACAGTAGGGAGTAAAATGTAAACTGAACAAATACACTGGGCGACAGTCATCATAAATTATCTACCTATCAGTTAGTTGGATCCTGTTAGCTATAACCCCCAACAGTATGAGCTATTGCACAACATTCTGTACGCCAGGGTCATAATCAAATGAAAATTTACTGTGGGCCTGATGCCCTTATGAAACAAATCTATGGATGACGAACTGTAAAACACACTGGACATTCATATGCCATTGTTAAATATTTAATTTAAAATGCAACATTTCAGTGACATTTCACAATTGATTTTTCACCTCCTATTTACATCAACAGCAGTCAGCAAGTCACACCCTTAACGTAATGAAATATTGCAAAGGGCTTCAGAGGAGTGAAAGTACTCAAGAAAGCGGGAGAAGCAAGATGAAAGCGGTAAGGTTTAAGGAGCTTTCCAAGGAGTGGAGAGAGTTTGCAAAACAGTGGGCTGTAGGGAGGACGTTCTAGAGTTTGTGGCAGAGACGCTGAAAGTTGAGCAGGGACTGTGGGGAGTCAGAATAGTAGATTATTTATGTAGGAATAAATCACTGAAGGAAATAGCAGATAGGAGGAAGGCTGAGATCATGCACAAATTTATAGATGAGATTAAGGGTTTTGAATTGATACACTAAGGAATAGGGAGCCTTTAAAGGTTGGTGATGACAGGGATGATGGAAGAGCTTGGACTTACTGTGACTATAGGATGTGGAAAGGAAAGTTTGGACAAGGCTGTGTCAGTGAGACGTGAGTTTATCGTTGCCAAATTAGCAATGCACGTGGTATCCAATGTAATATACATATGGGCCTGTTTGTGCCAAGGGACCTGTAGCATTTTTCCTTCCAGGTGCCCAAGATCAGGGAAATGTGGATGCGGGCAGTATCCCAGTGCAGTTGGCATCGACGCTGCATTGTTGTCCAAGCAGCCCATTTAGGGTAATTGGGTGCACATTATTTAAAAATGGCCCATACGAAGGCTCACAGCAGTGTTAATGTGAAAAAGTAAAATGTAATGCAGCCACCAGGACAATGCAATGAAACAAAAACATACCACTCACGAGAGAACCCAAGCTCCCAGGCAACAGAGGACGATCATCTATAGCAGCGTTAAGATGTTGCGCTGCCTCACTTGACCTGGAATCTGTTGGTGATGGGAGTATCATGGGCCTGTCTGCCATGTCGTCTCATCGCCCTGGCATCTGCTACTGCATCCCCGTAAAATCCATTCTCTGATCAGCACCATCATGTTCCCCTTGCTCCTCCTCAGAAATATCTGGCTTCTTCCTCTTCCCCTCTCCAACTTCCTTCCCCTTGTACCGAGTGAGGTTGTGCAGGGAGCACCTGACCATAATAATCCTGGACGCTCACTCTGGCAAGTACTGAGGCACTTTGTCTGAGGGGACCGGACGGCAGAACCTCACCTTTAGTCTGTTCTATTGCTGCCCTGAAGGAAGTACCTCTCCTTGGTGGCACTTTCTGGGTTCAAGACTGTTGTCACTAGCTAGGTCTACTGTGGGTATCCCTTTCACCAAGGAGCCAAGCCTGTAGCTGATGAGGGAGAGCAAACACTTGTGGCACCTGTAATTTGGTGAGGATATAGGCACACATACACATACACACGTACGCACACCAGCTACATATCATTAATGAATGTGATGGCTGATCCATGAAGCTCTCAGTGCCACGTATGTACAGTCAATTGCCCTTTGCACTTCTGGAAAACCAACCATGGCAGTGAATCCCACAACTATAGCTAAAAGCAAAATATTGCGGATGCTGGAACCTGAAACAAAAACAGAAAATGCTGGAAAATCTCAGCAGGTCTGACAGCATCTGTGGAAAGAGACGAGAGCCAACGTTTCGAGTCTAAATTTCTGCTGATTTTCTTTGCTCTTAGTTCTGACGAAAGATGATTCAGACTCGAAACGTTGACCCTATTCTCTCCCCACCAATCACAGGATTGTTACGGTGCAGAAGGAGGCCATTTGGCCCATCATGTCTGCGCCAGCTTTCCAAACGAGCAGCATGGCTTAGCGTCATTCCCCTGCCTTTTCCCCAAACCCCTGTATGTGGTTTCTATTCTATTCTATTGCCCTCTTGAATCCCTCGATGGTACCTGCTTCCACCACACTTCCAGGCAGCGCATTCCAGCCCCAAACTGCTCACGTGAGAAGTTTTTTTTCACATCACATTGGCTTCTTTTGCAAATCGTAATAATTCTTGAAAGGAACCCGGTAGCTGGTAGTGGAAAACTGGCAGTGGATTGGTAGCCAGCCTCCCATCCTTCGGACTAGGGATGGTCTGAACCATATGTAGGCCTCATGAAAGGAGGCTGGAGGACTGAATAGCTGTGAATGACACATTCAGTCCTCACGTGATGGTTTTATCGTGAGATTTGACTCTGAAACAAATAATTTCAAACTATTTCCCTTCTAGTTGTGCTGATTGGAGACTCTGGAGTTGGAAAGATGCTGTCAGACCTGCTGAGATTTTCCACAGCTACCTGGCTCTCGGAGTCATGAGTGAATTTTATGAGGTCATTTGTTCTTTTGAACAGGACGTTTTCCACCAGCCTGATACATTTGCAATATTCCACACATGTCCCCAGTGGAGTCCTGGAAAGAGCCACTGGTGAAGGAGTTCAACGCCTTGATCCCTTTCAACGCTACTGGCATTGGATTGCCTCTCGTTCTTTGCAGGGATAGATCTTCCTGAAGCAGCTGGCATATATGAGTGGCAGCGTCCTGTGACATCCTCTGGCATTACCTCCCAGACATATGCAGGCAGCGTTGCATGTCAGGGCTCACTGTTGCATTGGTCCCCAGTATCCTGCGCTATTCGGCACTCTGCCATCTCTCCCTGTTGTACTCCTGCTCTGCAGGGCCCTGGCCCAACCTTCACAGGCTTCCTCTGCACTGGAACTAGCGCAATGCTAGGTTAACGTGACCCATTATCACGTCTGCCTTCGGTGATTTGTGAAACAATTGCCGGGAATGATCTGGTTAGCATATTCTTTGAGGTTCCCCCCCACTCAGTATGGCAGTATGCTGCATCTCCTGTGGGATGTATGTGGTGAGGAAATCCAGTAGTGTTTCAGGAGATTTTAGTTGTAAGAAGTGCATTAGATTGCAGCTTCTGGAGGAGCGTGTAAAGGAGCTGGAAGGGGAGGTAGAGGAACTCCGCATAATTCGGGAGGCGGAGGTGGAAGTTGATAGGAGTTATAGAGAAATAGTAACTCCTAGAAATGAGGCTTGGGTCAATGCCAGGAGGAGGGGTAAGAAGCAATCGGGAAGACAATCCCCTGGGGCGGTTCCCCTCCATAATAGGTTTTCGGTGCTGGAGGCTACAGTTGAGGAGGAATCAACTGAGCATAGAGAGCAGATCTCTGGGGGTGAGCCGAGTGAGAAAGCTCAGGTGGTTAGGGGCTGTAAAAGACTGGGCCTTGTGATTGGGGACTCCACAATTAAGGGGACAGATAGGAGGGTTGGAACTAAAGGTAGGGACTCAGGGTTGGTGTGTTGCCTACCAGGGGCTGGGGTCCGGGATGTGTCTGACAGGGTATTCAGGACTCTTAGGGGGGAGGGAGATAAACCACAAGTTATTGTACATGTGGGGACACACGACATAGGGAGGATAGGGGAAGGGGATATTAGGCAGGGATTTATGGAGTTGGGGTGGAAACTAAAGGCCAAGACTGACAGAGTGGTTATCTCTGGACTCTTGCCTGTACCACGGGATAGTTTAGAGAGGAATAGGGAGAGGGAAGGTTTGAATTCATGGCTGAGGGGATGGTGCAGGAGGGAGGGGTTCAGGTACTTAAGCAATTGGGGCTCGTACTGGGGAAGGTGTGACCTCTATGAGAAGGATGGTCTACACCTTAATCAGAAGGGGACCAATATCCTGGGGGGTAAATTTGCTAAGGCCATGCAGGGAGGTTTAAACTGATTCGGGGGGGGGGAGGGATCCTGAGTAGTGGGGCTGAAAGTGAGGGATGCATGGATGGGGACTGCAATGCACGGCATTGCAGAGGTGGGGTGGAGCAGGGTTTGAAATGTGTATACTTCAATGCCAGGAGTATTCGCAATAAAGTGGGTGAACTTGCAGCGTGGATCAGTACCTGGGACTTCGATGTTGTGGCTATTTCAGAGACATGGATAGAGCAGGGGCAGGAATGGATGCTGCAGGTCCCGGGGTTCAAATGTTTTAGTCGAAGTAGGGAAGGAGGTAGAAGAGGGGGAGGGGTAGCATTATTGGTCAGAGATTGTATCACAGTGTCAGAGAGGAGGTTTGATGAGGACTCATCTGTTGAGGTAGTATGGGCGGAGATTAGAAATAGGAGAGGAGAGGTCACCCTGTTGGGAGTCTTTTATAGACCTCCTAAAAGTTCTAGAGAGGTTGAGGAAAGGATTGCGGAGTCAATCCTGCTTAGGAGTGAAAGTAATAGGGCAATTGTTATGGGGGATTTTAACTTGACTAATATTGACTGGAATTGTTATAGCTCTAGCTCGTTAGAGGGGTCAGTTTTTGTTCAAAGCGTGCAGGAAGGTTTTTTGACTCAGTATGTAGACAGGCCAACTAGAGGTGAGGCTATATTGGATCTGGTGCTGGGAAATGAGCCAGACCAGGTGCTAGACTTGGAAGTTGGTGTGCATTTTGGTGATAGTGACCACAATTCGGTTACGTTCACCTTAGTGATGGAAAGGGATAGGCATGAACCTCGGGCCAGTGGTTTTAGCTGGGGGAAGGGTAATTATGAGGCTATTAGGAGAGAATTAGGAAACATAGGTTGGACTAGGAGATTACAGGGACTGGGAACGTCCGACATGTGGAGTTTTTTCAAGGAGCAGCTACTGCGAGTCTGTGATAGGTATGTCCCTGTCAGGCAAGGAGGAATTGGTAGGGCTAGGGAACCGTGGTGCACCAAAAAAGTTTCTTTGTTGGTTAAAAAGAAAAAGGAGGCTTATGTTCGGATGAGACGTGAGCACTCGGGTAGTGCACTAGAAAGCTTTAGATTGGCTAAGAGGGAGTTGAAGAGCGAGCTTAGAAGGGCTAAAAGGGGACATGAGAAGACTTTGGCGGATAGGGTTAAAGAGAATCCTAAGGCGTTCTATAGGTATGTCAAGAACAGAAGGTTGGTTAGGGCAAGTTTAGGGCCAGTTATAGATGGCAGAGGGAAGTTATGTGTGGAACCGGAGGAGATTGGTGAAGCATTGAACCAATATTTCTCTTCGGTGTTCACGCAAGGGGACATGAATATAGCTGAGGAGGACACTGGGTTGCAAGGGAGTAAAATAGACAGTATTACAGTTGATAAGGAGGATGTGCAGGATATTCTGGAGGGTCTGAAAATAGATAAATCCCCTGGTCCGGATGGGATTTATCCAAGGATTCTCTGGGAGGCAAGAGAAGTGATTGCAGAGCCTCTGGCTCTGATCTTCAGGTCGTCGTTGGCCTCTGGTATAGTACCAGAAGATTGGAGGTTAGCGAATGTTGTCCCATTGTTTAAGAAGGGGAACAGAGACTTCCCCGGGAATTATAGACCGGTGAGTCTCACTTCTGTTGTCGGCAAGATGTTGGAAAAAATTATAAGGGATAGGATTTATAGTTATTTGGAGAGTAATGAATTGATAGGTGATAGTCAGCATGGTTTTGTGGCAGGTAGGTCGTGCCTTACTAACCTTATTGAGTTTTTTGAGAAAGTGACCAAGGAGGTGGATGGGGGCAAGGCAGTGGACGTGGTATATATGGATTTTAGTAAGGCGTTTGATAAGGTTCACCATGGTAGGCTTCTGCAGAAAATGCAGATGTATGGGATTGGGGGTGATCTAGGAAATTGGATCAGGAATTGGCTAGCGGATAGGAAACAGAGGGTGGTGGTTGATAGTAAATATTCATCATGGAGTGCGGTTACAAGTGGTGTACCTCAGGGATCTGTTTTGGGGCCACTGCTGTTTGTAATATTTATTAATGATCTGGATGAGGGTATAGTTGGGTGGATTAGCAAATTTGCTGATGACACCAAAGTCGGTGGTGTGGTAGACAGTGAGGAAGGGTGTCGTAGTCTGCAGGAAGACTTAGACAGGTTGCAAAGTTGGGCCGAGAGGTGGCGGATGGAGTTTAATGCGGAGAAGTGTGAGGTAATTCACTTTGGTAGGAATAACAGATGTGTTGAGTATAGGGCTAACGGGAGGACTTTGAATAGTGTGGAGGAGCAGAGGGATCTAGGTGTATGTGTGCATAGATCCCTGAAAGTTGGGAATCAAGTAGATAAGGTTGTTAAGAAGGCATATGGTGTCTTGGCGTTTATTGGTAGGGGGATTGAATTTAGGAGTCGTAGCGTTATGTTGCAACTGTACACAACTCTGGTGCGGCCGCACTTGGAGTACTGTGTGCAGTTCTGGTCCCCACATTACAGGAAGGATGTGGAGGCTTTGGAGAGGGTGCAGAGGAGGTTTACCAGGATGTTGCCTGGTATGGAGGGGAGATCCTATGAGGAGAGGCTGAGGGATTTGAGATTGTTTTCGCTGGAAAGGCGGCGGCTAAGAGGGGATCTTATTGAAACATATAAGATGATTAGAGGTTTAGATAGGGTGGATAGTGATAGCCTTTTTCCTCTGATGGAGAAATCCAGCACGAGGGGGCATGGCTTTAAATTGAGGGGGGGTAGTTATAGAACCGATGTCAGGGGTAGGTTCTTTACCCAGAGGGTGGTGAGGGATTGGAATGCCCTGCCAGCATCAGTAGTAAATGCGCCTAGTTTGGGGGCGTTTAAGAGATCCGTAGATAGGTTCATGGACGAGAAGAAATTGGTTTAGGTTGGAGGGTCACAGTTTTTTTTTTTAACTGGTCGGTGCAACATCGTGGGCCGAAGGGCCTGTTCTGCGCTGTAATGTTCTATGTTCTATGTTCTATGTTCTATGTTCTACTCCTGTCCTGAGCATCGTTGCCCAACGGGAAGCCCCATACATAACAATAGGCAAACCATGGCTTCTGCCCACCCCCCAGTGAGCAATCCCATCCTGGAGTATCAATGCTGAGATCTCTTCTTGCTAATGCAGCCATGTGCATGGAGACTGGAGCTGAGGGTGGAAATGGAAGCCATGTCTGTGCAGGCTCCCTCAATTACCACTGAGCTCCCCACCATCACCCTCTAGCCTGAGCTTTGCCCTCAGATAAATTCCACCCCCTTATGAGTCATGAGCACCTGTCAGGGACCCTCAAGCTTCCCCCTAGCACAGTGGTACATGTCCCTCACCCCCCATGAAACCTCAACCTACCATCAGTCATCCTCAGCACCACCTCTATCATCTTGGAGCATCCAATAGTTACCCTCAAGTCTGAGGATTTTTGGAATAATGTTCCTATTATGATCCTTATCCTTCCCTTAATCATTCTGGATCTACGGCCTTCCGATATTGAAGTTCCCTGCATAGTGCAGTATTCTCCCTGTGTCCCCAGTGAGAGATTGTGATCTTGCCAGCTCCCTCTCTTCCTTCCTTGGTCAGTAGGAGCTGTCCTTCAATGCATCCTCTCCTCCTCGTCCCCACCTGTTGGGATGTTCTTTGACTAAGACCCATAAGCCAGACAGCAATGCGCTGCGAGCAGTCAGAGAGATGGTAGCACACCTGACCATGGTTCTCATCCATTTAACTCACCATTTTTAGGGTGTCCCTTTTGTCAGCCAATTGTGCTCACCAATAACTCCGTACACCCAAAATCACCCACTTTGAGGAAGTACCCTTTTGGAGCCATTGTGTTTTCAGGACTAGCTGCACAAAATAGGGCACGTCACTTTTGAGACTCAATCTACCACCCCTATCTTCCCCCAGTAACATACCAACCGCCCCCATCACCCTCGATCCACCCGTTATGACCATTCCTCTTGCCTCTATTATCCTTGAATCCCAAACCCTCCCCCCATTCCCCGGTTACTCTCAACCCTGTAAGCATTGCCCTCCGGATGCCCCCTCTGAGCTTACACCCGTTACTGTCCCCATACCTACCCTAATCCTAACCCCCTTCCCATTATCAGTGCCGCGATTCTGTGACACCATCTCACCCCCCCTCACATGAAACCATCTGATATCCGACCATGACACTGGAAAACCTGCCTGGAAAACCCCTCCTCCACACATCAGCATGATCACCACACCCGTGACGCTTCTGTCCTCTGCATGTCCCTGCACCTTACCTTCCCTCCCTGCTTTGCACAGTCCCTCTCCCTCCCTCCCTGCCTCTCACAGCCTCACAGCCTCCCTCCCTTTCTCCCTGCCTCACACAGCCTCCCTCCCTCCCTGCCTCACACAGCCTCCCTCCTCCCTCCCTCTGAGCCTCACACAACCTCCCTCTCTCCCCCCCTCCCTTCAAGCCTTGCACAGCTTTCCTCCCTGCCTCAATGCCTGTTGCTTGTCAGCCCACCATCTCAATCATGTCCTGTCACTGATCAATACTCGCAGAGAGGAAGGAAAGCAATGGCTACCCATTGCAACTCCAGCAAATGGATACTGTCTGCTGCATGCCACTTATATGCAGTCGTGATTCTGAGGGCACACGTTTCTCACTCATGTTGAACTCAATTAGAAAGTTGCACTTCCCTCTGGTGACTTTGCATTTTAATGAGCATGCATGACATGCAGATACTTGCAAAATGGCTTCCTGACATTAACCTGCCTTCAAACATCTGAGGGCTTAACATCATTGTCTCATGGCACTATCGGGAAACTGATTTTTGGCTTCCCACAGAATTAAGATCCACCTCCCAACAAGATTCCCATTCTCGGAAACAGCACAAGATTCTTCCCCAAATGTCATGGCTTTTGAGAGTCTTATTACAAAGGAATGGATATCTTTAGGGCAATGCAGAGTGGGTGAGTTATAGGAGATCCGTGTATTCTTATGCAAGACATAACATATTTCTTCCTTTGAAAGTGTAAGTCACTCTTGAAGGAGTTTTTTAATGTAAAGTTCTCACCTCAGAAACAGAGTTAAGACAGTTTTGTGACCCCATGCTTTGCAGGCCAGGTATTTGGGGCTGAGGTAGAGATACTGTGTAAAAAAGACACTCGCAAGTTTATTTCAATGAAATATTAAAATGTTTCAAATGGGTGGCGGCACGGTAGCACAGTGGTTAGCACTGCTGCTTCACAGCTCCAGGGTCCTGGGTTCGATTCCCGGCTCGGGTCACTGTCTGTGTGGAGTTTGCACATTCTCCTCGTGTCTGCGTGGGTTTCCTCCGGGTGCTCCGGTTTCATCCCATAGTCCAAAGATGTGTGGGTTAGGTTGATTGGCCAGGTTAAAAATTGTCCCTTCGAGTCCTGAGATGTGTAGGTTAGAGGGATTAGTGGGTAAATATGTGGGATTGTGGTCGGTGCAGACTCGATGGGCCAAATGGCCTCCTTCTGCACTGTAGGGTTTCTATGATTCTATGGTTACAGTCTGAGTTTTTAAAAAATCAAATTTAATATTGTATGATTGAAACACAGAATGCCTACAGTGCAAAAGGAGGCCATTCAGCCCATCAAGCCTGCACCAATAGCAATCCCACCCAGGCCCTATTCCCACAAATTTACCCTGCTAATCTCCCCTAACACTAAGGGACAATTTAGCATGGCCAATCAACCTAACCCACACATCTTTAGAGTGTGGGAGGAAACCAGAGCATGGGGAGGAAACCCACGCAAACATGGGGGGAATGGGCAAATTCCACACAGTCACCCGAGGCCAGAATTGAACCTGGGTCCTTGGTACTGTGAGACAGCAATGCTAACCACTGTGCCACCGTGTCACCCTGGTTTGTCTGTATGTCACTGACAAATCATGTTTTAACTACAAAAGGTGAAACAATAAAAATCCAGGAAGTCCAACTAATTCTATTTTTTAGAATTTAAAATGGATATGATCTCATCCAATTAGAGTAAAAGCAAAGAATCCCTGCAGTGCGGAAGGAGGCCATTCAGCCCATCAAGTCTGCACCGACCCACCTTTTTTTATCATACCTAGGCCATACCCTCATAAGTCCATGTATTTACCCCGCTTATCCCCCTAACCTTTGGATACGAAGGATCAATTTAGCATGGCCGATCTATATAACCTACACATCTTTGGAGTGTGAGAGGAAACTGGAGCACCCGAAGGAAACCCACGCTTACACGGGGAGAACGTGCAAACGCCACACAGACAGTGGCCCAAGGCCGGAATTGAACCCAAGTCTCTGGTGCAGTGAGGCAGGCCTCTGAGCAGTTGGAAAATTAAATTAGATGAGGCAATCTGAATTGTCACAGAAACAATTAAGTTGCCACGTTGATAGTCCTTAAAGAAAGGAGAAATAACTTCAAAGTTATTCACAAATGATCACTTTGTCCGCTTGAGGAATTAGGTGGAAGAATGTTGACTGTAAATGTACAATTATTTGATGTGACTGTTAACCCACAGGCGTGTTCAGCTCCTGTAAGGTAAATTCCCTTGATGATTAAAGTTGAAAAGAGGTTTCGATGACATGCTCTATTGCTTTTACAGACTGGAGTGACATCTTGTGAACGCGTTAGTCTTGTTGCAAGGAGCAGTCACTAGAATGGGTTTGATCTCTGTTTTGTGGGCGTATTACCAAACACTTGCCTAGACCTCAAGACGCACTTGAAGCTCACCCATGAGTGTGATCTGAAATTTGAAGGTTCGAATAATCTAGGGAACAAAATCTTTAAAAAGTCCCCCAACCTTAATAAAGGATCATGAAGACAATAATAAAAACTTGTGTTTGCACAGTGCCTTAAACGCAGCAGTGCTTCATAGGAGCATTATCAAACAAAATTTTGACACTGAGCATATAAAGAAATACTAGGGCAGATGAGTAAATGCTCTGTCAAAGGAGCACGTATTAAAGAGCGCCTTAAAGGAGGAGTGAGATTTAGGGAGGGAAGTTCATGGGCAGAATTTTCCCGGCCCGTCTGCCATGGGAATCGTATGCAAAGGTCCGTTGACCTCTGGCGGGAATTTCCGACCTTGGGACGGAAAATCCCACCCCATATGTTCAGTTCTTGGCAGCTGAAAGCACAACTGGAGCGGTTTTATTATAAACAAATTCTTTCATGGGATGTGGGGCATTGTTGGTTGGGCCAGCATTTGTTGTCCATTCCTAATTGCCTTTAAACTGCCCTCAAACTGAGTGGCTTGCTAGGTCATTTCAGAGGGCAGTTGAGAGTCAACCACATAGCTGTGGCTCTGGAGTCACATGTAGGCCAGACCAGGTAAGGACGGCAGATTTCCTTCCCTAAAGGAACATTGGTGAACCAGATGGGGTTTTACAACAATCGCCAATGGTTTCATGGTCACTATTACTGCGATTAGCTTTATATCCCAGATTTATTCATTGAAGCTAAATTCCACCCACTGTCGTAGTGGGATATGAACACATATTGCCAGAGCATCTGCCTGGACTTGTGGATTACTAGTCTAGTGACATTACCGAGACACAACCATCTCCCCCCTCCCCCGAAAAAATGTGGATATGCAAGAGTTTAAAGTTTATTTATTAGTGTCACAAGTAGGCTTACATTAACACTGCAATGAAGTTACTGTGAAAATCTCCGAGTCGCCACACTCAGCGACCAGTTTGGGTACACTGAGGGAGAATTTAGCGTGGCCAATGTACCTAACCAGCACGTCTTTTGGACTGTGGGAGGAAACCAAAGGACCTCAAGGAAACCCACGCAGATACAGGGAGAACATGCACAGACAGTGACCCAAGCCGGAAATCGAACCCGGGTCCCTGGCGCTGAGACAACAGTGCTAATCACTGTGCCACCATACAAGAGACCAGAATTGGAGGAGTAGAGTGATCCTGGCCACATAAACATTGGCATAATCTTTATTTTCTCAAATGTTCATCAATCAGCTGCGGATTTATCAATTTGTCAACTTTTAAATTTCAAAACATGTAGGACTAAACAATGCTGCTGCTCTCAATAAAAATCATTCTTAATGCACAATTCGGAGGTCGCTCTTCAATTCTCTGACCAATAAATGATTAAAGTATTTAAAATAAATAAGTTAACGGCTGTATCAAAGTACCGGACACAGGAGCACCATACATGTGTTTTAAATGCTCATTCTTTATTATTGTCTGTAGTCATTTCTACCCCCTTTTCCTCCTTTGAGCTGATCAAGAAGATTTGTATAGAATAATAATAGCCATAACATACTGTGACCTTTAGAAAACAACTTAAAGCCCACAACATTTGAGGCAAGGTGGCACAGTGCTGCCTCACAGCGCCAGGGACCCGGGTTCAATTCCAGCCTCGGGTCACTGTCTGTGTGAAGTTTGCACGTTCTCCCCATGTCAGCGTGGGTTTCCTCCGGATGCCCTGGTTTCCTCCCACAGTCCAAAGATCTGCAGGTTGGGTGGGTTGGCCGTGCTAAATTGCCCCTTAGTGTCAGGGAGAACAGCTAGGGTAAATACGTGGGGTTATCGGGATAGGGCCTGGTGGGATTGTTGTCGGTGCAGGCTTAATGGACCGAATAGCCTCTTTCTGCTCTGTCAGGATTCTATGACTCTTCTATGATCATAGCTTGCATGAATAGGCAACAAAAGCTGAATTTTGAGCTATAAGGTGGACCCAGCTGATTACTTAGATAAGCTTACTCTCTGCCCCAATTATCTGGTGCTCCAATTTGATTGAGGGGTGGACGTGAATGGTGAATGGAGGGGGTGTGAGTTGCAGAGTGTGATTGGGTTTCCAGCAAGTCCTCAGGTGGACCTTAGGATTTGGGGATATTTAAGGTGGAGCTCCGGGATTATCCCAGAACCTCTACCAAACACAGCTCCAGTAAAGCTCTTTCCCTCTGAGAGTGAGTGCGAAACCCACTGTGGGATTAGCACAGGGCTCAGCATTGCACTCAAGAAAGGTAATTGATCACAGGGGATACAACACCTTTCCAGAAAAACCCATAGGAACATCACATTGTAAAAATGTTATTACTCTTTTCACAATTCCCAGAGTTCGGCTCCACCCTGGGGATCATGTGGCACCATTCCAATTTTCCTATTGGCTGTCAGAATGGATACCCTTAGAAATGGAGACCATGCGTCCGTATCGTGTTTCTGAGCCCATCCCTGCTGTTTGGGACAAAGAGAAAGCCTTGCAATTATATAGCACCTATCACAACCTCAGGACATCCCAAAGCACTTTACTTCTAAAGTGTAGTCCCTGTTGTAATGTAGGATGGAGTTTATTCCATTGTCTGGAGAAGCACTTCTGTCACTGGAGCCAGCACACCAACATTAGTACCACTCCTATCTGGATGTTGGCTGCAGATTGGCTCAGGGCCTCTCCCTGGTTACTGTAAAGGAACCTTCATCGTGCCATGTAGACAAACTGCAAACAGAATATAACCAGGCCGTCCAATTCATCCACTAACCAAACATCAGTTCTCAGTGTACGTTTCGGTACTTGATCCAATTTATTTGTTGTCTATCGGATGTGCACACTTGTAGGGGCCGGAAGCTGGTGTGAATCACGCTTCCACCTGCGATGGGCCCCGGAGCGTGGCTTCACGCTGACTGTTCAGAAACATGCTCCCTGAAAGACTCAGTGCTGTCGGGGAGGGTGGGGCCAAGGTGGGTGCCCAGTGAAGTGACGGAGCAGATGGGCATTTCCAACCAGCTCCCTGCCGGCTGACAGCTGCCTCAGGGAGCTGCAGCTTTGTTCCAGTTCCATTTGTATCAGAGAAATGCTGCAAACTCTCTCCGCACTGCAGAATCAAGCAACTGGCAGCATAACACATTACACCTCACATTACATTACTGACAGCACCAGGTCGATCCTCGGCTTGGGTCACTGTCTGTGCGGAGTCTGCATGTTCTCCTCTTGTCTGCGTGGGTTTCCTCTGCGTGCTCCGGTTTCCTCCTACAGTCCAAAAGACGTGCTGGTTAGGTGGATTGGCCATGCTAAATTTTCCCTCAGTGTACCTGAACAGGCGCCGGAGTGTGACAACAGGGGGAGTTTCACAGTAACTTCATTGCAGTGTTAACATAAGCCTACTTCTGACACTAATAAATAAACTTTTTTAAAATGTCAACTCTGAAACATCTTCTTTTATTTAATTTCATCCTGGACATTTTACCTCAACCCTGAATCAGGGATGGTGAAAAAAATGTGGAGGCCGCCTGACCGATTGACCTGTGCAGTGAATGTCAAAGCACTCAGGCCACGTAAAATTGGGGCAAATACATGCTTAACGAGCTTAATTGCCCTTTCCATTGTCAGTGGGCGCACTTCCAACTCTCGTGCGCACCTGCCGACCAAATATTGTGCAAAGGCACCATCACATTGGGACATGTGTCTGATTTTACGTGTGTTCGTGTCAGGCAGGCACCTTCTCAATCTTCAGAAAATACTGCTCTTGACTTAACTCTTTTAATTCAGGAAAAAAACCCATCTCCATTTTGTTTTCTTCCAGATTCTGTGGGTGGAATTCTCCGGCCGGGCTTGGTCGAAAAACTGGAAATTCCCGTCCGACCGTCAATGGCGTTTCACATTCTCCGCAATCTGCCCGCTAAAATTCCAGTGGCAGGCGGGATGGGAGAATTCCGGCCACAATGTGTGTCCAGTGACAGGAGTGCTCAGATGAAGCCAATTAAAGTGCTTACAATCAGGGATCTCCAATAAGTGGCTGGAAATAGCCTGGAATAAAATGAATCTAGTCTGTCACGTCGCAGAAAATTCCTGTGTGAAAAATAAAATGTTTTGTAAAGGTTACATTTCAGCAATTTACTTATATTATTGTCCACAGTTGCATGATTGAAATTAGAATTCACAGGGGAACAGCAGATATAGACCAATATTTGCTGCTTCTCACCATACCATTACTAAAATGGCTCTTAAGCAAAACACTGGTTAGGACTGCGACCCTTGACAAAGATGCAAATGACTCACACTGATCTAACATTGTGCAGAATAATAACTTATCACGTATTTTCTAATATCCTGATTGAGATATGATTCTGAGTAAATACCTCTCAAGTTTTGTATCAAACACCTTAGATGCAAAGTTGCTTTGAGTTGGCCGTCAATATTTCCATAGAGAATCTCACAAGGTTTTTTTTTCCATTGTTCCCATACAATTTCTCATGGGTACATTAAGCAGTGTTATGTAGTATGGACCGAGAGCTACAATACCTGGGAGAGTTCAATGAACCGAGCAATGCAGCACCTTCTTTGTCAGTGTATAATTGATTTTCCACAATCTTGTTATACACTTAGCTGGTTGTCTAGATATAACCCTTAAACTGCTGTTTGCCCCAGGGAATTTCTTGTTCCCTCGACTGACTAGTTTTGTAAGTTTTCAGTTCACACACTGTGAGGTTGAAACAAAACTTCGGTTACTGTAATAGCACGAGTCGAAATGTCAAAGTTACCGTCACACTGCAAAAACTGGCGCCAAAAAGATAAGCGCTCAGCAATGAAATGACCTTGGGGTTGCAATTCTGGTAGCATTCCTTTGGGACTGTGAAGTGGGCCAGACCCAAATCTGCTAGAAACGTATCCCATTCAGAAAACAAACACAATGAGAATTGTGTATCGGGAGATTTGGAAGAGTTGGCTAGTGTTTCTTCTGTCTGCCTCAGTTGTCTTGTGACAGCACTTTCGGGACACTCCTGAACTATGCTGGAAATCCTACCACTCGTAATCTTGATACCTTCATCGGAATCTAAGTAGGCAAAAAGCAGATGCACAAATCGTTCTACAATTGCTCTTTCCAGCAGGTTTCAGGGCCAGATCTTTGACTTTCCTCAAGTTATCTTTGAGCTCTGATTCCTCTGTCCAAGTAATTTTTTTTTTGTTTGGCAATTCCTAAGGTCTTCTGCCTTCCTGGATCATTTTCACCCTTTGCCTTTTCTTAAAGATGTCTCACACACATACACATGGGTTTCAGAAATAAGAGAAGTTAGAAAAGTTAAAAGAATAAAGGCCTTTGACAAGGTACCGCATGGTAGGTTGTTGCATCAAGTTAAATCTCACGGGATCCAGGGTGAGGTATCTAAATGGATACAAAATTAGCTTCTTGACAGGATGTGGAGATGCCGGCGTTGGACTGGGGTAAACACAGTAAGAAGTTTAACAACACCAGGTTAAAGTCCAACAGGTTTATTTGGTAGCAAAAGCCACACAAGCTTTCGAGGCTCTGAGCCCCGTCTTCAGGTGAGTGGGAATTCTGTTCACAAACAGAACTTATAAAGACACAGACTCAATTTACATGAATAATGGTTGGAATGCGAATACTTACAACTAATCCAGTCTTTAAGAAACAAAACAATGGGAGTGGAGAGAGCATCAAGACAGGCTAAAAAGATGTGTATTGCCTCCAGACAAGACAGCCAGTGAAACTCTGCAGGTCCAGGCAACTGTGGGAGTTACAAATAGTGTGACATAAACCCAATATCCCGGTTGAGGCCGTCCTTGTGTGTGCGGAACTTGGCTATCAGTTTCTGCTCAGCGACTCTGCGCTGTCGTGTGTCGCGAAGGCCGCCTTGGAGAACGCTTACCCGAATATCAGAGGCCGAATGCCCGTGACCGCTGAAGTGCTCCCCAACAGGAAGAGAACAGTCTTGTCTGGTGATTGTCGAGCGGTGTTCATTCATCAATGAATCATTGTCGGTGGACAATCACCAGGCAAGACTGTTCTCTTCCTGTTGGGGAGCACTTCAGCGGTCACGGGCATTCGGCCTCTGATATTCGGGTAAGCGTTCTCCAAGGCGGCCTTCGCGACACACGACAGCGCAGAGTCGCTGAGCAGAAACTGATAGCCAAGTTCCGCACACACAAGGACGGCCTCAACCGGGATATTGGGTTTATGTCACACTATTTGTAACTCCCACAGTTGCCTGGACCTGCAGAGTTTCACTGGCTGTCTTGTCTGGAGGCAATACACATCTTTTTAGCCTGTCTTGATGCTCTCTCCACTCCCATTGTTTTGTTTCTTAAAGACTGGATTAGTTGTAAGTATTCGCATTCCAACCATTATTCATGTAAATTGAGTCTGTGTCTTTATAAGTTCTGTTTGTGAACAGAATTCCCACTCACCTGAAGAAGGGGCTCAGAGCCTCGAAAGCTTGTGTGGCTTTTGCTACCAAATAAACCTGTTGGACTTTAACCTGGTGTTCTTGACAGGAGCCAGAGGGTGGTTGTAGAGAGTTGCTTTTCAAACTGGAGGCCTGTGACCAGCGGTGTGCCTCAGGGATCAGTGCTGGGCCCACTGTTATTTGTCATTTATATTAATGATTTGGATGAGAATATAGGGGGCATGGTTAATAAGTTTGCAGATGACACCAAGTTTGGTGGCATAGTGGACACTGAAGAAAGTTATCTCCAATTGCAACGGGATCTTTATCAATTGGGCCAGTGGGCTGACGAATGGCAGATGGAGTTTAATTCAGACAAATGCGAGGTGATGCATTTTGGTAGATTGAACCAGGGCAGGACTTACTCAGTTAATGGTAAGGCGTTGGGGAGAGTTGCAGAACAAAGAGATCTAGGGGTACATGTTCATAGCTCCTTGAAAGTGGAGTCACAGGTGGACAGAGTGGTGAAGAAGGTATTCGGCATGCTTGGTTTCATCGGTCAGAACACTGAATACAGGAGTTGGGACATCTTGTTGAAGTTGTACAAGACATTGGTAAGGCCACACTTGGAATACTGTGTGCAATTCTGGTCACCCAATTATAGAAAGGATATTATTAAACTAGAAAGAGTGCAGAAAAGATTTACTAGAATGCTACCGGGACTTGATGGATTGAGTTATAAGGAGAGGCTGAATAGACTGGGACTTTTTTCTCTGGAGCGTAGGAGGCTGAGGGGGTGACCTTATGGATGTCTATAAAATAATGAGGGGCATAGACAAGGTAGATAGTCAATATCTTTTCCCAAAGGTAGGGGGAGTCTAAAACTAGAGGGCATAGGTTTAAGGTGAGAGGGGAGAGATACAATAGTGTCCAGAGGGGCAATTTTTTCACACAGAGAGTGGTGAGTGTCTGGAACAAGCTGCCAGAGGTAATAGTAGAGGCGGGTACAATTTTATCTTTTAAAAAGCATTTTGATAGTTACATGGGTACGATGGGTGTAGAGGGATATGGGCCAAATGCAGGCAATTGGGATTAGCTTAGGGATTTAAAAAAAAGAAAGGGCGGCATGGACAAGTTGGGCCAAAGGGCCTGCTTCCGTGCTGTAAACCTCTATGGCTCTATGACTCTATGATTAAGTGTCCTTTGATTTTCCTTGAGGCGTTGATTTTAAGGGTTGTGAGTGATTTTGGTTTGCTGGTTTTTTGGGTGTGGCCAGAGATAGAAGATAGAAGTTGTAATTATTGTGAGATTTCAGATTGCAGGAAGGTTTCTCATAGTTGACTTCACAAACCGAGGGACACTAGGGTGGCATGGTGGCACAGTGGTTAGCACTGCTGCCTCACAGTGCCAGGGTCCCAGGTTTGATCCCTGGCTTGGGTTACTGTCTGCGCGGAGTCTGCACATTCTCCCCGTGTTTGCATGGGTTTCCTCTGGGTGCTCCGGTTTCCTCCCACAGTCCGACAGTGCTGGTTAGGTGCATTGGCAATGCTAAATTTTCCCTCAGTGTACCTGAACAGGCGCCGGAGTGTGGCGACAGGGGGAGTTTCACAGTAACTTCATTGCAGTGTTAACATAAGCCTACTTGTGACAATGATAAATAAACTTAGACACTCTCACCCTTTTGGAAAAAGGGTGAGAGTGTAGCTTCTCAGCCTATTTCCTCTGCCAAAAACGTTCTTGCCAGTCCCCCTGCGTCACTTGCAATCTCTCTATCGTGGCTGCAGCCTGGCCTGTTATACTTCACCCATTGTGTACTTCCAAGGGACTTTGTGTGGGTCTGTCTGTGGCAACCATTGTTTCAATATCCAGCACTTCAATATCTCTTCCTTAGACAGTGATGAGTCTGATGCATCTCAAAATTCTGTTTGTTTTTCACTTCACCTTGGAGGGTGGCCTTGCATTTTTAAGTAGTTTGTTCTGTCTCACTTCAAACTGCAACATTTTCCAGTCATTGAAACTTGAAAAGTCATATTTTCAAAATTAAAGAGGCATAGCCTCACGGCAATTGATGCAAATGCACCCAAAGAAAAAGAACTGTTACAGCTGGCAACATTAGGTAAATGTTACTGGTGACATTTATGATCGGTAAGAATAACATAGAGTGTGAAACATTTAAACAAATGGTATTGCATTCATCTTTAAGAATGACTCGTCATGCCTACATTTCTTTAGCCAGAGATATTCCTAGGATGTATACATGAAGCATATTGCTTTATTCCTTTAAAAGAAGAGTGATTTTCCACTGCCGATAACTTATTGTGTTGGCATAGCTTACTTTATCCTTTATTTCAATAGGCTGCGCCAAGATTCTTCTTTCATCATGTAGGAAAGGAGAGAACTGCAACAATTCACTGTAGTTTAGGGGAGGTGATGGCCCAGTGGTATTATCACCAGACTAATAATCCAGAAAGTCAGCTAATGTTCTGGGGACCCGGGTTCGAATCCTGCCATGGCAGGTGGTGGAATTTGAATTCAATAAAAAATATCTGGAATTAAGAATTACTGATGACCATGAAATCATTCCAAAGATGTGTGGGTTATGTTGATTGGCCGTAGTAAATTGTCCCCTAGTGTCAGGGGGATTGGCAGGGTGGATAAGTGGGGTCATGGGGATAGGGCCTGGGTGGGATTGTGGTCCATGCAGACTTGATGGGCCAAGTGGCCTCCTTCTGCACTGTAGGGCTCCTATGATTCTCATTGCCAATTGTTAGAAAAACTCATCTGGTTCACTAATATCCTTTAGGGAAGGAAATCTGCCGTCCTTACCTGGTCTGGCCTACATGTGACTCGAGAACCACAGCAATGAGGCTGATTCTCAACTGCTCTCTGAACAAGGGCAACTGGAGATGGGCAATGAATGTTGGCCAGCCAGTGACTAACTAAGATGAGAATTGTGGTACGTGCATAACTGAGAAAAATGAAGCACAGGAAGATTAATATCCAAAGTGACTCTTGGAGTTAAAGGCGCTAATCAGAATCTAAAGTGAATGGAGCATTGCATCTTGTCTCTTTCCTAACACTAATCTGCTGCATTATTCTAGGCATGGCTGCAGCACAGAAGGCAGATGTAGATATAGGCGGAATGACAAAAATAATGCCACAATGCGCTGTGCACACTGCCAGCCTGAAGTGTATGCCAGAGAGAAATAGCTGCAAATAGCATCGAATGCGATCAAGAACTAAGATCAAGTACAGTCATTTAAACAAAAACGTTTTCTTTTTATTTTGCACAAAGTAAGCTCATTGTTACTGGACTGCAGCCCTCGTGACTCACTGTACTTGAGTTCCAGTCAGCACCCCCACTCAAACGTGTCATGGTGTCACCATGACTGCAAATATTTAAACCACCGTGAATGCCGAAATTGAGTCAAGCTTACTTTTCCAGTCCGATCTTTTATATCATTGAAGAACCAGAATTAATTGTTGTACATGATGTCATGTGGATACATTGCCATGGCAACATCCAGGGCTGTTGTGTTGGCAGCATCAAGTTTCCTCTCCAGCTGTTGTAAAATGATGTCGTTCCCACTGGAACGATCTGGTGGAATTCGCAACAAGGCTGTTTTGAAAATGACAACTGGAACTTGAAGAATTACCATGACTTTGGAGATCAGCTACTAAGTTTCAAGGGAAAATAATGAAACATAGGGCAATTGGATGTATTTCAAATTACTGAACGACTCATAAAAACCTGAATACTGTAGTGCACAATATGGTGAAAATGTGTGTCACACAAAAAGCACGGTTCAGGCTAAAATGAGGCAGCTGGTCTCAGTGGTTGTAGCTTCAGGTGTTTCTTCAACTTCGGCCTGTTCTCTTCTGAGGCGTAAAGTTCCCCAGCTCAATTTAAAGCACAAGCTATTTCAAGCAGGACTTGGTTACAGCCTGCCAATGAACTGCCACAGAAAACGTATGGAAAGAGGCATGTTTGCTAGCTGGTGGCAGGCAAAGATTGGACGTCATAGAGGCTGTGCTCAGGCATTCAAATAAGATGTGGAAAGGAAACTTTCGCTGGGGCCTCACAGGTGGGAAGGGAGGAACAGACTGTCCATGAACACCTGCGTAGCTTCCACAAACAGCAGAGCTAACCTCTTTGGGCATTTTCTTCTTCCCCAATTGAGTTTGTAGCCTGTGATTAAATATCATCCCATTGACATTTCAGGACCTCGATGTACATGTATTAATGAGGTTCCCACCTTAAAGGAAGAGCCTGGTTAAAGCACCAATGGGCAAAAATGGAGTGGAAATGGGGCAGTACACCTCGGGTGGCAATTGTAACTGGGAGCCACTGAGTTCCTGCCGGGCGGAATGTGTTCAGAATGGTATTCTACGTCACGGATCTGTGGCTTTTGGACTGCATTTATCCACAGCTTAAAGCAAGTGTGGCTTTCATGGCCTCTTTAAGGGGGGGATCCATGAAAGCCAAGCGATCGGGCCAGACCCTATGGAGAGGCAGTGTGGGAAGCTGAGCCAATCAGGTGCGAGGGCGCACGTCCAGGGTGGGGGAGGGACCCCAGTTGGAGGCAGAGACGGGTGGAGAGTAGACAAGTGTACAGTTTCGTCAGACACTTGTTTGTATATCCACCTTCGAAGTTTTAGAGCTCGTACATCAATGTTAACACAATATAACGTTACTCTGAGCAGATTTGCCCACAATGAATATTATTTCATTTGCAATTAAAATGATTATTTTCAAAAAGATGGTAAACGGGCACTTTGCAGGATGCTTAGTCAACCTGCTAAATAGGCAGGGCGCAAAGGGAAAAATAAGATTTGCGTGGGTGAGTTTCTGATAATGTAAAACAACCCAGTTTTGGGTCTAACAGTCAGACAGAGAGTTATGTTTATGCTCTTAACTGCCTCCACTTCCCTCTGAGACCTGCCACAGAGAGGCTGCTGTAATGTAATTCAAACACCTGCACATCTCAATGTACTACTCTTCATCTTCACTGAGTAATGAGCCTCTCTCTGCAGTTGTGTACCACTTTGCGCTATTGTTTCTATTCACGCGTAAAACCCACAAAGCTCAAGCGGTCAGAAATTTCAAATGAAGGAGACAGCAAACTTTGAAACCTTCAAAGCAGCAATGCAGTGATTAATAAATATCATACATTTTCTCCAACAAGCGTGTGCGTCTGATTTTGGAACTGTGCATAACTGCATGATAGATATTATATGTTGAACAGTAAAAACTAAATGCAAATACCTGGAAATATTAGCTCCTAATTCACGTTACTGAGAGGTGAATTTTACCGTTCTGCCCGCCACGAGAATCGCAGTAGGTGAAGGGTTGACGAGGTCTGTTGACCTGGGGTGGGATTTTCTGGTTTCGGGACGAGTGCGGCCAGAAAATCCCACCCTTAAAGGTTATTTATTAGTGTCACAAGTAATCTTACATTAACACTGCAATAAAGTTACTGTGAAAATCCCTTGGTCGCCACACTCTGGCGCCTGTTCGGGTACACTGAGGAAGAATTTAGCATGGCTAATGCAACACATCCTTCAGATTGTGGGAGGAAACTGAAGCATCCAGAATAAACCCATGTAGACACAGGGAAAATGTGCAAACACCACACAGACAGTGACCCAAGCCGGGAATCGAACCCAGCTCCCTGGCACTGTGAGGCAGCAGTGCTAACCACTGTGCCACCGTGCCATCACCATGTGTCTGTATTAAACACAACATACTGCTGCAGGCAAATGATGACCATTCGTTCACATCTTGCCCTCCATGTGTTGCGTATATTATCGCCTTAATACTTGTACATGTTTAACATACAAACATACAACTTTAAGTTGCGCATTGTAGCGCAACATGTACTGACTACCAGATATTTTGAAAGGTAACATCGCGATGATGGTTGTACGCCATCTCTTCTATGTGGATCAACTTTAGTGGAAAACTTACCCTTAACCAGGAGCTAAATTCTCTCATTGGAAAAGCAGCAAACATCTCCATCCAACTGCGTGTGGAATCATAGGGAATCAATACTGAAGACCAAGATACGAGTCGACTGGATTTGCATTCTAAGGCACAAAGTGCCCAGCTGCTCTGGCAGCATCTGTGTAGAGACAAACTCTGCGTTCCAGGTCAATGAGTCTTCATGTGGAACCTGCTGCTCCGATGGCAGTACGAACTGGAACACTGGCAGCAGGAGTGAGAGAAGGCTAGCCTCTTCCCACACCCGCTGCCATCACTGTGTGCTAAAAATCAAGTGAGAAGATAAGTTTCCTGACATGGGACATATTTGACGAAGCTAAGTTGCCAAGTCTGATAACATGTCTCAAGCATAGACACGTCTGGTGACTTGGTTATTAGATTGAATGGAAGATAAGCATATTTCTCTCATACAAAACATTTTCAGGTCCTTTAAGGTTACTGGGATGACGTGGGCTTAGATTCACACATATTTGTAAGAGGAATTTGAGAACTATTAACATCTATATTGAAAACTGGGATGGTACAGAATCATAGAATCTCCACAGTGCAGAAGGAAGCCATTCGGCCCATCAAGTCAGTACCAACTCTCTGAAAAAGCATCTTACACAAGCCCCCCCCCCCCCCCCCCCCCACCTTATTCCCATAAACCTGCACAGTTAACATGGCTAATCCACCTAAACTACACACTTTTGGACACTAAGGGGTAATTTACCATGGTAATTTACCACATAACCTGCACATCTTTGGAGTTTGGGAGGAAATCGGACATCAAAGGTACTAATCTCAGGATTACTACCGGTGCCACCTACTAGTCAGAGTAGAACAAAGAACAAAGAAAATTACAGCACAGGAACAGGCCCTTCGGCCCTCCAAGCCTGCACTGACCATGCTGCCCGACTTAACTAAAACCCCTACAATTCTGGGGACCATATCCCTCTAATCCCATCCTCTTCATGTATTTGGCTAGACGCCTCTTAAAACTCACTATTGTATCTGCTTCCGCTACCTCCTCCGGCAGTGAGTTCCAGGCACCCACCACCCTCTGTGTAAAAACTTGCCTTGTACATCTCCTTTAAACCTTGCCCCTTGCTCCTTAAACCTATGCCCCCTAGTAATTGACTCTTCCACCCTGGGAAAAAGCTTCTGACTATCCACTCTGTCCATGCCCCTCATAATCTTGTAGACTTCTATCAGGTCACCCCTCAACCTCCGTCGTTCCAGTGAGAACAAACCAAGTTTCTCCAACCTCTCCTCATAGCTAATGCCCTTCATGACAGGCAACATCCTGGTAAATCTTTTCTGTACCCTCTCCAAAGCCTCCACATCTTTCTGATAGTGTGGCGACCAGAATTGAACACTATATTCCAAGTGCGGCCTAACTAACGTTCTATAAAGCTGCAACATGACTTGCCAAATTTTAAATTCAATGCCCCGACCGATGAAGGCAAGCATGCCGTATGCCTTCTTGACTACCTTCTCCACCTGCGTTGCCACTTTCAGTGACCTGTGTACCTGTACATCCAGATCCCTCTGCCTATCAAGACTCTTAAGGTTCTGCCATTTACTGCATATTTCCTATCTTTATTAAACCTTCCAAAATGCATTACCTCACATTTGTCCGGATTAAACTCCATCTGCCATCTCTCCGCCCAAGCCTTCAACCGATTTATACCCTGCTGTATCCTCTGATGGTCCTCATTGTTATCCGCAAATCCACCAACCTTTGTATCATCCGCAAACTTACTAATCAAATCAGTTATATTTTCTTCCAAATCATTTATATATATTACAAACCTCAAAGGTCCCAGCACTAATCCCTGAGGAATGCCACTTGTCACAGCCCTCCATTCAGAAACGCACCCTTCCACTGCCACCCTCTGTCTTCTATAACCGAGCCAGTTCTGTATCCACCTTGCCAGCTCACCTCTGATCCCATGCGACTTCACCTTCTGCACCAGTCTGCCATGAGGGACCTTGTCAAAGGCCTTACTGAAGTCCATGTAGACAACATCCACTGCCATACCCTCGTCAATCATCTTTGTCACTTCCACGAAAAACCCGATCAAGTTAGTGAGACATGACCTCCCCTTTATAAAAGGGAAATGACAGGATATATCGGATAAATACGTGGCTGAAGAGATGGTGTCGGGGGAGGGTTTCATATTCCTGGGGCATTGGGACCGGTTCTGGGGGAGGTGGGACCTGTACAAATTGGACGGGTTACACCTGGGCAGAACTGGGACTGTTGTCATAGGGGGAATGTTTGCCAGAGTGGTTGGGGAGGGTTTAAACTAATATGCCAGGGGGATAGGAACCTATGTAAGGAGTCAGAGAAGGAAGGAGTAAGGACAAAATGTGGGGAGAAGGTTCCAACTACATCAAAAATCAGGAAAAAAGTTAAAAGGAAGGAGAACTCGGCAGATGTTATTAATGGAAGTGTTAGAATTCAAAAAGAAGGTACAAAAACTAGCATAAAGGAACTTTATCTGAATGCTCATAGCATTCAAAACAAGGTAAATGAGTTGATGGCACAAATCATCATGAATGAGTATGATTTGGTGACCATTACAGAGATATAGTTGCAGGGTGGTCATGACTGGGAGTTAAATATACAGGAGTATCAGACTGATCGGAGGGACCGACAGGAAGGTAAGGGAGGTGGTATCGCTCTGATATTTAAGGATGATATCAGGGCAGTAGTGAGAGATGATATAGGTTCTATGGAAAAAAGGGTTGAATCCACTTGGGTGAAAATTAGAAATAGTAAGGAGAAAAAGTCACTGATAGGCGTAGTCTCCAGGCCACCAAATAATAACATCATGGTGGGGTGAGAAATAAACAAAGAAATAACTGATGCATGTAAAACTGGTACAGCAATTATTAGGGGGGATCTTAATCTCCATGTCAATTGGTAAAAACCAGGTCGGTCAAGGCAGCCTTGAGGAGGAGTTCATAGAATGTATCTGCGGTAGCTTCCTTGAACAATATGTAATGGAACCTATGAAAGAGCAAGTTATCCTAGATCTGGTCCTGTGTAATGAGACAGGAATAATTAATGATCTTATAGTTAGGGATCCTCTTGGAAGAAGCGAGGACAGTCTGGTTGAATTTAAAATACAGATGGAGCATGAGAAGGTAAAATCCAATACCAGTGTCTTGTGCTTAAACAAAGGAGACTACAATGAGATGAGGGAGGAGTTGGCTAAGGTAGACTGGGAGCAAAAACTTTATGGTGGGACAATTGAGGGACAGTGGAGGACTTTCAAAGCAATTTTTCACAGTGCTCAGCAAAAGTATATACCAGTGATAAGGAAGGACTGTAGAAAAAGAGATAATCAGCCATGGATATCTAAGGAAATAAAGGAGGGTATCAAATTGAAAGAAAATGCATACAAAGTGGCAAAGATTAGTGGGAAACTAGATGATTGGGAAATCTTTAAAGGTCAATAGAAAGCCCACGAAAAAAGCTATAAAGAAAATTAAGATGGATTATGAGAGTAAACTAACTCAGAATATAAAAACAGATAGCAAAAGTTTCTACAAATATATAAAATGAAAAAGAGTGGTGAAAGTAAACATTGGTCCTTTAGAGGATGAGAAGGGGGATGTAATAACTGGAAATGAGAAAATGGCTGAGGCATTGAACAGGTATTTTGTGTCGGTCTTCACAGTGGAAGACACAAATAACATGCCAAAAATTGATGACAAGAAGGCTCTGGCAAGTGAGGACCTAGAAACTATCATTATCACGAAAGAGGTAGTGTTGGGCAAGTTAATGGGGCTAAAGGTAGACAATTCTCCTGTACTAAAAGAGATGACAGGGGAAATAGCAAATACACTAGTGGTAATTTACCAAAATTCACTGGAGTCTGGGGTGGTTCCCGCAGATTGGAAAGCAATAAATGTGATTCCACTGTTTAAAAAAAGAGGTAGACAAAAGGTAGGAAACTGTAGGCCAGTTAGCTTAACTTCTGTAGTAGGGAAAATGCATGAATCTATCATCAACGAAGAAATAGCGAGACATCGGGATATAAATTGTCCCATTGGAAAGATGTAGCATGGGTTCATGAAGGGCAGGTCATGTTTGACTAATTTGGTGGAATTCTTTGAGAACATCACATGTGCAGTGGACAATGGGGAACCTGTGGATGTGGTGTATCTGGATTTCCAGAAGGTATTTGACGAGGTGCCGCACCAAAGGCTGCTGCATCAGATAAAGGTGCACGGTGTTACGGGTAATGTATTAGCATGGATAGAGGATTGGTTAATGAACAGAAAGCAAAGAATGGGGATAAATGAGTGTTTTTCTGGTTGGTGATCAGTGACTAGTGTTGTGCCTCAGGGATCAGTGTTGGGACCGCACTTGTTTACGATTTACATAGATGATCTGGAGTTGGGGACCAAGTGTAATGTGTCAAAATTCGCAGATGACACTAAGGTGAGTGGCAGAGCAAAGTGTTCAAAGGACGCTGAAAGTCTGAAAAGAGATATAGATAGTCTAAATGAGTGGGCAAGGGTCTGGCAGATGGAGTACAATGTTGGTAAATGTGAGGTCATCCATTTTGGTAGGAATAACGGCAAAATGGACTATTATTTAAATGGTAAAAAATTTCAGCATGCTGCTGTGCAGAGGGACCTGGGTGTCCTTGTGCATGAATCACAAAAAGTTGGTTAGCAGATTGTGGTGAACCATCGTTGGTTCACCACTGGGGGTTGTTATTATGTTACTGTTGGGCTAGGGTGTTGTTACTGTGGGGGTTGTACAATGTTGTTGGGTTAGGGTGTTTACCTGTTATAAGTGTTATCATGGCACATTCCAGTGGGGTCCCGCCTCCGGTGGCGACCCCACTGGAATGATGCTCCGGCAGGACCCCTTCAGTCTGAACTGGTGTATTCGTGTTAGTAGTTCCATTGTTACACAATAAAAGCCTTCAATATCGAAGCCTTGGTTCCACGTGCTTAATTGTCGCGCATCAATTTTATTGTGTAACAGAAAACTCACAGCTGTACAAAAAAAAAGAGTATGGAACAGATCTTAAAACCGGATCGTCTGACACTGGACCCACGTGCGGTCGGTGCCGCTAACACATTCGACCATTGGTGGAAGTGTTTCGAGGACTACCTGGCCGCCTCGGTAGCTATCACTACAGACAGTGATAAACTCCAGGTCCTCCACGCAAGGGTAAGCGACACGATTTATCTCGCCATTCGTGCAGCTCCCACTTACCCGGGTGCCGTCGAGCTCCTAAAAAAACGATACACGAAGTCACCCAACGAGATACACGCTCGTTACCTCCTCGCTACACGACGTCGGCAGTCGGGCGAAACCATGGAGGACTACGCCAATGAGCTCCTGCAGCTTGCCAGGGGTTGCGATTGTAAAGACGTATCAGCCGAACAATATATGTACGACCTCGCCCGAGACGCGTTCGTAGCAGGGGTAGGGTCCTCGTACATCAGGCTTAAATTGCTGGAAAAGGGGAAACTCGACTTGACCCAAGCAATGGAGATGGCTGTGATGCTGGAAGCGGTGTCGAAGAGCTTGGCGCTGTACCCCGAGGACCACGTGCAGTCAACGTGGCTGGAGCAAGCTCAGCTCCCTCCTCGCCCCGCTAACCCGCGCTCCCAGATCGATCCGACGACGGCGGCAGCTCCAGGTGGCCAGCGATGCTATTTTTGTGGTGGGGCCAAGCATCCACGGCAACAGTGTCCGGCAAGAACGGCAATCTGCAGCCAGTGCGGTAAAAAAGGCCACTACGGCAAAGTCTGCAGGTCCAAGCCTAAAAACGGCAGTGCAGCTTGTAACCCTCCAGAACGGAGACAATCTCCTTCGGCGTCGCAGTACCCACGAGGTCTGACCACGTGCGAACCCAGGACGGCGCCATCGTGGCTGACGGAGGAGGAGGAAGACCACCAGGAGTCGCTGCGTTTGGCGCCCTCGCCCACGTGCGATTCATGGGGGCGGCCATCATGGTCCACGACGACTAGGAGCGACCAGCAGGGGTCCTCAGCATCAACATCGGCAGCATGCAGTGACGCCCAGGGGCCAACGGTGGCGTCGATCTCCCTGGACCAGACCAGGCACTACAGACTTGAAAATTCCATGATGGATATAAAGGTTAGTGGTCGAACTGTGAATTGTCTGTTTGACAGTGGGAGCACCGAAAGTTTCATACACCCTGAAACTGCTAAAAGGTGTGGACTCCGGGTTCTCCCTGCCAAGCAGACAATTTCCATGGCATCACGGTCCCGGTCTGTACCGATCCAAGGACGATGTATGGTAACTCTTGAGGTACAGGGCACAATTTACGAGCAATACAGGCTCCTTGTGTTACCTCACCTTTGTGCGCCAATTCTCCTCGGACTAAACTTTATGGTCCACATGAAGAGTGTGATCCTACAGTACGGTGGGCCACTCCCTTCATTGGCAGTAGGGAATCAGCCGCAGCCTCCAAATTGCCCAAAGCGCCCCGCATGCAATCTATCCACCCTGAAAATCACTACACCATCCCTTTTTAAAAATCTGGTACCTGGCTGCAAGCCCATCGCTACTAAAAGTAGGCGTTACAGCGCTGAGGACCGGATCTTTATTAGATCTGAGGTTCAGCGGCTCCTCAAGGAAGGGATCATACAGGCCAGTGCTAGTCCGTGGAGAGCGCAGGTCGTGGTAGTCAAAAGCGGGAACAAACCTCGGATGGTCATCGACTATAGTCAGACCATTAATAGATACACGCAGCTGGATGCGTATCCTCTCCCGCGCATTTCTGATATGGTCAATCAGATTGCGCAGTACCGAGTGTTTTCTACCATAGACCTTAAGTCCGCCTACCATCAACTCCCCATCCGCCCAGAGGACCGACAATATACGGCTTTTGAGGCGGATGGTCGTCTATACCAATTCCTCAGGGTTCCATTTGGTGTCACCAATGGGGTCTCGGTCTTCCAGCGTGCTATGGACCGAATGGTGGACCAGAACGGGTTGCGGGCTACCTTCCCGTACCTGGATAACGTCACCATCTGCGGCCATGACCAGCAGGACCACGACACGAATCTCCAACACTTTCTGCGCACTGCATCTCGCCTGAATCTGACCTATAACAGGGAATTCCGTACGCGCAGGTTAGCCATCCTCGGATACGTGGTGGAAAACGGGGTAATTGGCCCTGATCCAGACCGTATGCACCCACTTACTGAACTTCCCTTGCCCGCTAGCACGAAAGCACTGAGGAGATGCCTCGGGTTCTTTTCGTATTATGCACAGTGGGTCCCCAACTACGCGGACAAAGCTCGTCCGCTCATTAAGTCCACGACCTTCCCACTTACGCCGGAGGCCCAATTGGCCTTCAAGGCTTTGAAAAGCGACATCTCGAAAGCCATGATGCACGCGGTGGATGAATCCATCCCTTTCCAGGTGGAGAGTGATGCATCTGATTTCGCCCTAGCCGCCACACTAAACCAGGCAGGCAGGCCCGTCGCGTTCTTTTCCCGCACCCTTCAAGGCCCCGAAATTCGGCACTCAGCGGTGGAGAAGGAGGCTCAGGCCATTGTGGAGGCAGTCAGACACTGGCGCCATTACCTGGCAGGGAAGCGGTTCACCCTGATCACGGATCAACGATCCGTGGCGTTTATGTTCAGCAACACGCAGAGGGGCAAGATCAAGAACGATAAGATCTTGCAGTGGAGAATTGAGCTCTCCACCTATAATTACGATATTATGTATCGTCCAGGGAAGCTCAATGAGCCCTCGGATGCCCTCTCGCGCGGAACATGCGCCATCATGCAGGAGGACCGCTTGAAGGCTCTCCACAATGATCTGTGTCATCCTGGAGTCACCAGACTCTACCACTTCGTCAAAGCCCGCAACCTGCCCTACTCGGTGGAGGATGTCAGGTCAGTGACGAGAAGCTGTCGGATTTGCGCAGAATGCAAACCACACTTTTATCGACCAGACCGGGCACAATTGGTCAAGGCCACTCGCCCTTTTGAGAGGCTGAGTGTGGATTTTAAGGGCCCCCTTCCCTCAACGGACCGGAATGTCTATTTCCTCAACATAATAGACGAGTATTCCCGGTTTCCGTTTGTTGTCCCCTGTGCGGACACGTCGACTGCCACCGTCATCAAGGCATTCAGTGAGCTTTTTACCCTGTTCGGGTACCCCTGCTACATTCATAGCGACAGGGGCTCGTCGTTCATGAGCAACGACTTGAGGCAATTCCTGCTCTCATTCGGGATTGCCTCTAGTAGAACCACGAGCTACAACCCTAGGGGTAATGGACAGGTGGAAAGGGAGAATGCTACAGTCTGGAAGGCTGTCCTACTGGCACTGAAATCCAGGGGCCTTCCAGTCTCCCGTTGGCAGGAGGTCCTTCCAAATGCGCTCCATTCTATCCGCTCCCTCCTGTGTACGGCAACCAATGCTACTCCCCACGAGAGGATGTTCTCATTCCCTCGGAAGTCGTCCTCGGGAACCTCATTGCCAGCCTGGTTGACGTACCCAGGACCCGTCCTTCTGCGGCGACATGTGAGGGCTCGCAGGTCCGACCCCTTGGTCGAACCGGTCCAACTCCTCCACGCCAACCCTCAGTATGCCTATGTGGCATATCCTGACGGGCGAGAGGACACTGTCTCCATTAGAGACCTGGCGCCCGCAGGGGACGTAGCAACTCCTGTCGCTCCTATTCCCCCAGTCACGAATCCACTACTCCTCATTGCTTCCCCAGACGTGGCGCGGTCAGCACCGGGACCAGTGCATAACACTTTTACTCCCATGTACAGCTTGCCTGAGACTCGGAGATCGGCGCCACCATCATCACCATCACCACCACCACCAAAGGTTCCAGGATCCCCTGCACCATCGCCTCACCAGGGCCAGCCGGCCCGGGAGTCCTTGAGGGGACAGCCAGACGTTGTTTTGGAAAGAACGCCACCGCAAGCACCTGCTCCGGTTTCGCAACCGGTGTTGAGGAGATCACAGCGTCGGTGCGGTCCTCCAGACCGTCTGGACTTGTGAATTCTGTTTATATGACCTGTTTTTTTCTTGCACCCCGCCACCTTTTGTTCTTAAAGGAGGGGTGAATGTGGTGAACCATCGTTGGTTCACCACTGGGGGTTGTTATTATGTTACTGTTGGGCTAGGGTGTTGTTACTGTGGGGGTTGTACAATGTTGTTGGGTTAGGGTGTTTACCTGTTATAAGTGTTATCATGGCACATTCCAGTGGGGTCCCGCCTCCGGTGGCGAGGTATAAGACCCTCTGCTCCGGCAGGACCCCTTCAGTCTGAACTAGTGTATTCGTGTTAGTAGTTCCATTGTTACACAATAAAAGCCTTCAATATCGAAGCCTTGGTTCCACGTGCTTAATTGTCGCGCATCACAGATGCAGCAGGTAATTAAGAAGGCAAATGCAATTTTGTCCTTCATTGCTAGAGGGATGGAGTTTAAAAACAGCGAGGTTATGTTGCAGCTGTATAAGGTGCTGGTGAGGCCACACCTGGAGTACAGTGTACAGTTTTGGTCTCTTTGACAAAGGATAAACTGGCATTGGAGGGGGTGGGGAGAAGATTCATTAGGTGGATTCCGGAGTTGAGAGGGTTGGCTTATGAGGAGAGACTGAGTAGACTGGGGTTATACCCATTGGAATTCAGAAGAATGAGGGGAGATCGTATAGAAACATGTATGAAGGGAATAGATAAGATAGAAGCAGGGAAGTTGTTTCCACTGGCGGGTGAAACTAGAACTAGGGCCTCAAAATAAGGGGGAGCAGATTTAGGACTGAGTTGAGGAGGAACTTCTTCACCCAAAGGGTTGTGAATCTGTGGAATTCCCTGCCCAGTGAAACAGTTGAGGCTACCTCACTGAATGTTTTTAAGGCAAGTATAGATAGATTTTTGAACAGTAAGGGAATTATGGGCTATGATGAGCGGGCGGGTAAATGGAGCTGAGTCCACGAAAAGATCAGCCATGATTTTATTGAATGGCGGAGCAGACTCGAGGGGTCAGATGGCCTACTCCTCCTCCTAGTTCTTATGTTCTTATTAAATCAAAGCACCGGAGGAAATCCATGCAGACACTGGGAGAACGGGCAAACTCCACACAGATAGTCACCTGAGGCCAGAATCGAACCCGGGTCACTGGCGCAGTGAGGCAGCAATACTAACCACTGTGCCACCATGCTCCTCTGTCTTATGGTTTTATGATTTAATGGGCAGCAATTTATACTGAAGCTCTGTGCTGCATCAAAGAGCGAAATAGGCCAAAGAACTGAGAGAGACAAAAGGGAAAAAGATGAAAGAGGAGAGCTGTTCAGGCTTCAAGAGTCAATCCTGCAAGAGTTTTATCATCTTCCCTGAGATTTAAGCCTACAGCATCTTGGCAAGGACTGTTGGTTGAGAATTTGTCTCTTGAGCTTCTCATGTTGTTACAGCATGGCAAAGTATCCAAACTGCTTTGGGACTTGCACCATCCTCTCTCTAAACAAATAGCTACCAGTCATAGCCAATGGCCCATTCTGTTAATGATTAATGTCAGTTTAGGCTTTGTGTTATCAGTCATAGATCTTAAATGAAAGGAAAACCTCATTTGTATTCTACACATAACAAAATCATAAACTTATTGCTTAACAGGAGAAATCTTCTCCCGGTATATGTACCATGTAAGACGTCTTTGGCTCTGTATGATGCATGAGGCAGTGTCACTTTTCATATAGTGTAAACTGAACTATTCTTTCATTGCGATTTCTCAACCTATCATACTGAGAATATCTAGATGAGTACGTGGTACTCAAAAGTTATTCTCATTTCATGCAAATGGTACAAAGTTGGCAATACAAGCCTTTCTGCTTTTTAAATTTTCGAAGCATTAGAAATCATTTTCAGCATGCAACTTTGCTCTGGGAACACTTAATGCAGGAAAGAACATTTCCTTGTCTGCTAATTTGGTGAATACTTTAACCAACCCCTCTCCGAAAAGAGTAGGCAAAGGAATTTTGGAACAGTGTGTTAAGCGTTCTGATGCTATGATCCCATCGTTCAATTTTGTTGCTGCCATTAACACACGGTTCAATGCAATATTTCAAGTTAAATTTTGAGGGATTTGATATTAAAATAAAAAGTAAAATCAATTATCTATTTGGATCAGTCTATTCTTTTGTCCTTAAAGTTATTCAGCTTCAAGTTACTAGACTTTTAACACCCAAGCAAAATTTGGAATTCATTACTTGTGCAGACAAACTAGTTAGTCAGTGTTTAATAACAATGCCTCTGACTACCGCTTTAGGGAATTTCAAGGTTTAAACAACCTGATAAGATGAAGTAGAAATGAATTGCAATATGCATTTGACTATCTTGATGTGGGTTTAAATTGAAGTCAGACTCATTGAATGGACATTTTTTCTCTTCCCTGGCCCTCGTGTTTCTATGTAATAGAACATAGAACATAGAACAGTACAGCACAGAACAGGCCCTTCGGCCCACAATGTTGTGCCGAGCTTTATCTGAAACCAAGATCAAGCTATCCCACTCCCTATCATCCTGGTGTGCTCCATGTGCCTATCCAATAACCGCTTAAATGTTCCTAAAGTGTCTGACTCCACTATCACTGCAGGCAGTCCATTCCACACCCCAACCACTCTCTGCGTAAAGAACCTACCTCTGATATCCTTCCTATATCTCCCACCATGAACCCTATAGTTATGCCCCCTTGTAATAGCTCCATCCACCCGAGGAAATGGTCTTTGAACGTTCACTCTATCCATCCCCTTCATCATTTTATAAACCTCTATTAAGTCTCCCCTCAGCCTCCTCCGCTCCAGAGAGAACAGCCCTAGCTCCCTCAACCTTTCCTCATAAGACCTACCCTCCAAACCAGGCAGCATCCTGGTAAATCTCCTCTGCACTCTTTCCAGCGCTTCCACATCCTTCTTATAGTGAGGTGACCAGAACTGCACACGATATTCCAAATGTGGTCTCACCAACGTCCTGTACAGTTGCAGCATAACCCACGGCTCTTAAACTCCAACCCCCTGTTAATAAAAACTAACACACTATAGGCCTTCTTCACAGCTCTATCCACTTGAGTGGCAACCTTTAGAGATCTGTGGATATGGACCTCAAGATCTCTCTGTTCCACCACAGTCTTCAGAACTCTATTTTTGACCCTGTAATCCACATTTAAATTAGTCCTACCAAAATGAATCGCCTCACATTTATCAGGGTTAAACTCCATTTGCCATTTTTCAGCCCAGTTTTGCATCCTATCTATGTCTCTTTGCAGCCTACAACAGCCCTCCACCTCATCCACTACTCCACCAAGCTTGGTGTCATCAGCAAATTTACTGATCCACCCTTCAGCCCCCTCCTCTAAGTCATTAATAAAAATCACAAAGAGCAGAGGACCAAACACTGATCTCTGTGGCACTCCGCTAGCAGCCTGCCTCCAGTCTGAAAATTTTCCATCCACCACCACCCTCTGTCTTCGATCAGACAGCCAGTTACCTATCCAATCGGCCAACTTTCCCTCTATCCCACACCTCCTTACTTTCATCATAAGCTGACCATGGGGGACCTTATCAAACGCCTTACTAAAATCCATGTATATGACATCAACTGCCCTACCTTCATCAACACACTTAGTTACCTCCTCAAAAAATTCTATCAAATTTGTGAGGCACGACTTGCCCTTCACGAATCCGTGCTGACTATCCCGGATTAATCCGCATCTTTCTAAATGGTCGTAAATCCCACCCATAAGGACCTTTTCCATCAATTTACCAACCACCTAAGTAAGACTAACCAGTCTATATTTACCAGGGTCATTTCTATTCCCTTTCTTAAACAGAGGAACAACATTCGCCACTCTCCAGTCCTCTGGCACCATCCCCGTGGACAGTGAGGACCCAAAGATCAAAGCCAAAGGCTCTGCAATCTCATCCCTTGCCTCCCAAAGAATCCTAGGATAGATTTCATCAGGCCCAGGGGACTTATCGACCTTCAGTTTATTCAAAACTGCCAGTACATCCTCCCTCCGAACAACTATTTCCTCCAGCCTATTAGCCTGTAACACCTTCTCTTCCTCAAAAACATGGCCCCTCTCCTTGGTGAACACTGAAGAAAAGTATTCATTCATCACCTCGCCTATCTCTACTGACTCCATACACAAGTTCCCACTACTGTCCTTGACCGGCCCTAACCTCACCCTGGTCATTCTTTTATTCCTCACATAAGAGTAAAAAGCCTTGGGGTTTTCCTTGATCCGACCCACCAAGGACTTCTCATGTCCCCTCCTAGCTCTCCTAAGCCCCTTTTTCAGCTCATTCCTTGCTAACTTGTAACCCTCAATCAAGCCATCTGAACCTTGTTTCCCCATCCCTACATAAGCTTCCCTCTTCCTTTTCACAAGACATTCCACCTCTTTCGTGAACCATGGTTCCCTCACTCGGCCATTTCCTCTCTGCCTGACAGGGACATACCTATCAAGGACACCCAGTATTTGTTCCTTGAAAAAGTTCCACTTTTCATTAGTGCCTTTCCCTGACAGTTTCTGTTCCCATCTCATGCCCCCTAATTCTTGCCTAATTGCATCATAATTACCTCTCCCCCAATTGTAAACCTTGCCCTGCCGTACGGCCCTATCCCTCTCCATTGCAATAACAAAAGACACTGAATTGTGGTCACTATCTCCAAAGTGCTCTCCCACAACCAAATCTAACGCTTGGCCCGGTTCATTTCCCAGTACCAAATCCAATGTGGCCTCACCTCTTGTCGGCCTATCCACATATTGTGTCAGGAAACCCTCCTGCACACACTGCACAAAAATTGCCCCATCCGAACTATTCGACTTACAAAGGTTCCAATCAATATTTGGAAAGTTAAAGTCCCCCATGACAACTACCCTGTGACCCCCACACATATCCATAATCTGCTTAGCAATTTCTTCCTCCACATCTCTATTACTATTTGGGGGCCTATAGTAAACTCCTAACAACGTGACTGCTCCTTTCCTATTTCTAACTTCAGCCCATATTACCTCAGTAGGCAGATTCCCCTCGAAGTGCCTTTCCGCATCCGTTGAACTATCCTTGATTAACAATGCCACTCCTCCACCTCTTTTACCAGCTTCCCTACACTTACTGAAACATCTATACCCCGGAACGTCCAACAACAATTCCTGTCCTTGTTCTACCCGCGTCTCTACACACGTAATGTGAGTGCGGCAGTCTTAATATAGTCCATAATAATCGTAGGTCATTAAGAGCTAAACAGAAATTATGCTGTGGATAAGACACCATTCAAGGGGTGACTACACTAACATCTTCACACCTCTCCACTGTCATCTAACAGGGTGAGAATGCTCTCACCTGATTCCATTCTTATCTATCTAATCATAGCCAGACTTTCAATGGCTTCTCTCCAGCCCTTGCACCACTACCTCCTATGCACCCATCACCAACCCCCCCTTGCTCCCTCAACCCCCCCAAAGGATTTTTACCTGGCCTCCTCCTGTTTTTCACCTACATGCTGCCCCCTTGACTAGACCATCTGAAAACAAAGTGTTAATTTTCACATATATGCTGATGACACACAACTCTACCTTATTCCCACTTCTTTCGACTCATTTGAGTTAGCGGGTGCTTATCCAACTTCCAACACTGCTTGAGCAGAGATTTCCCTGAGTTAAATGTTCAGAAGACTGAAATTGTTGGCCGGAATTTTCCAGCCATTCCCGCTGGCAGGAACGTCCGGTCCTGGTGACGGTGCTTTCCTGGTGGCAGGAGGTGCTTACAAAGGGAAAACCCATTGACAGCGGTAGGACCAGAGGTTCCTGCCGCTGGCCGATGGCAGGCCATCTCCGCTGCCGTGAAACACGCCGTGGAAGCTGTGGAAAATCCCGCCCATTGTTTTTATTTCCCCCCCCTCCCCCCACAACTCCATTCCCTGTTTACCACACATCTCCCTGGCAACAGGTTAGACTAAAGCAGACTTTGGTCTCAAATTTGCCATTTGGCCCTGAGATAAGTTTCCAATTTTTACACTATCACTAACACCGCCTATTTCTACCTCTGTAACATTAACCTTGTTTCAGCTCATCCCCTGTTGAAACCCTCATTGATGTTTTTATTACCTCTGGACCTGAATATTTCAACATACACCTGGATGGTCTCCCATATTCTCTACAAACTCTCTACAAACTTGGGGCCATTCAAAACTCTGTTGCCTGTGTCTTAACTTGTGCCAACTCCTTTTCACCTATCGCCCCTGTGTGTGGTGACTTACATTGGCTTCCAGTCAAGTAACTTTCTGATTTTAAAATTTTCATCCTTGTCATCATCTCGGTCCAGGGCCTCACCCCTCCCTCTCTCTGTAATCTCCTCCAGTCTCACAAACCTCTGAGAGATTTCCATACTCCTCTAATTCTGGCCTCTTGAGCATCCCTGATTTTAATCATTCAATCATTGGTGGCTGTGCCTTCAGTTCCCTAAGCCCTAGAAGTTCCTTCCTCCTTCTCTTTACCTTGTTTTCCTTCCTTAAGACACTCCTTAAAACCTACAGTACCCCTTTGACCAAGTGCTTGACCATCTGATCTAATATCCCTTTATGTGATTCAGTTCTTGTTTTCTATTGTTCTTGTGAAGTGCCTTGGAGTGTTCTCATTATGTTAAAATTGTGGCACAGTGGCACAGTAGTACTGCTGCTGCACAGAGTCAGGAACCCGGGTTCAATTCCGGCCTCAGTCTGTGTAGAAACATTCTCCCCATGTTTATGTGGGTTTTCTCTGGGTTCTTTGGTTTCCTCCCACACTCCAAAGATTTGCAGGTTAGGTTGATTAGCTATGCAAAATTGCCTCTCAGTGTCAGGAGGATTAGCAGGGTAAATATGTGGGTCACGGGATAGCAGCTGGGTGGAGTTGTTGTCGGCACAGGTTCAATGGGCCAAATGGCCTCTTTCTGCACTGTAGGGATTCTATGATTCTATGAAAAGCACCAGAGAAATATAAGTTGCAGTTGATTAGATCCTTTAATGCTTAAATGTGCTGTTACTGCAGGATATTTATCATCTCCATTTGAAAAAGTAGTCAAAGAGCAACAGGAGCTTAATGGTTAAATAATGATCAATAATTGTTAGGAGCAAAGGAACAAGACTAGGCCATTTAGCCCTTTGGGCCTGTTCCACCATTCAACTTGGTTATAAATTTTTGATGCTTTAGCAATGACATCTCCCATTGAGATGATCATTTACAACATTCAAAAGGTGAAATGCAACTAATGGTGGAGCCAAACAAGAAATATCATGTGGGATGGGGAGAAACGTCAATGTACAGAACAATCCATAGAATCCCTACAGTGCAGAAAGAGGCTATTCGGCTGGTTGAGTCTGCACCAACTCTCTGAAAGAGCCTCTTCCCCCACCCCCTCTTGCATTTTTTACCCCATACCTACAAATCTCACGCATTCAGTCACACATAAGAAAATGGCTGTGATCATGGCCAAGAGATAAGATTGGCCACTAAATGATAAGAATTCCTCTGACCACTCTGTATTAAAATCATAAATATATTTTCTTGAACTTGCTGATGATGTTGCAAGTAATACTAACCAGAGGAAACCTTTATCACAATATCAATGGTAGCACGGTGGCGCAGTGGTTAGCACTGTTGCCTCACAGCTCCAGGGATCCAGGTTCAATTCCTGGCTTGGGTCCCTGCCTGTGCGGAGTCTGCATGTGCTTCCTGTGTCTGTGAGGGTCCCCTCCTGGGTGCTCCGGTTTCCTTTCACAGTCCGAGAGATGTTCTGGTTAGGTGCATTGGCCATGCTAAATTCACCCTCAGTGTACTGGAGTGTGGCGACAAAGGGAATTTCACAGTAACTTCATTGCGGTGTTAATGTAAGCCTACTTGTCACACAACTAAATGAACTTTAAACATGTAGTGATGTGAAAGTTTACCTCTGCAAGTGTCTCTGTGATAGCAGGAGGAAAGCCGCAGGGAAGATGAACCAGGTCTAACCAGGTAAATTCTCATCGAGGCCGTGAATTTTTTTTAAAATGAGAATGTGGTGCTGTTGGGCTTCTTAGTATTTGTACAAAGCAAAGCTGACAAAACATACTGGAAGAATGGCAGTGTGAATGATGGATTAAATTGGGAAAGGGCTGCCTTGTCATGGGTCAGATAGTCTAAACTACATCTCTTAATTGAACAAGCAAATGTTATTGCCTCAAAGCAACTTCCAGAAGTATGTGCTTATTGTTACATGTTGCAGGTTTTAATAATAAATGGTAGCTAATTTATTGGGCTGTTTCTATATTTGGAGGGTTGAGATAGCAAGACTCAGCTGAAACACACAAAGATTTCCATCAATACCAGCCTGTGGCTTCTTTGTCTGGAGCTCCTCACTTGGCAATTTTAGGATAATCAAAATGTTTGGAGATTTGGGAAGAAGCAGAAACTGTGGATAAACATCCCTCGTCTCAAGCATTTTGGAAAAACTCCCTTGAATCTTGAAGTGAAACCAGCAGGAAACATTTCCAAGTCCCTTCACCTACTTCATAAATGTACGTTCATGATATGTTTGTAGATTGAAAAAGTAATATTCATGCACTAAAATATAACAATCCCAGTGGACACATATTATATTGGACTATCATGTTAGATGTTGCAACTTATTTTTCTGTTGTCAACCTCAAGTACAGGGATGTCTCATAGAATGCTTACAGTGCAGAAGAAGGCCATTCGACCCATCAAGTCTGAAAGGGCACCTGACCCAGCTCCATCCCTTGCCCTATCCCCGTAACTTCACATATTTACCCCGCTAATCCCCCTAATCTGTACATCTTGGGACACTAATGGGCAACTTAGCATTGCCAATCCACTCAACCTGCACATCTTTGGAATGTGGGAGGAAACCGGAGCACCTAGAGGAAACTCATGTAGACACGGCGAGAACATGCAAACTCCACACGGACAGTCATCCAAGGCTGGAAGTGACCCTGGGTCCCCGGCGCTCGGAGGCAGCAGCGCTAAACACTGTGCCATTGTGCTGCCCATCTCAAACAGGTTTAAAATGTAACAAGTAGGCCCCAAATAGGAGGAAAGTGGGAAGTATAGGTCAGAAGTGGGTTAAAGTTTTGTGTCTTGAGGAGAATTTTGAAGAAATGGATGGAGACAATGAATGGGATGGAGAGAAACGCACAGTGCAGAGACATGCTAAAAGAATGCCCTATAGTTACAAAATACAACTTCTTTATTTCATTTTATTTAAGTCATTTATTTTATGAACAAGCGAATACTTTCGTTAATAATAATGCTCAAATGAATTGCTCGTGAATGGGGATGAGCTTAATTAGGATTTTTTGCCAAACTTCCAGCAATGTTCCAGCAGTGGAGTTAACGTTTTAAAAAAAAAATTATTCGTGTCACAAGTAGGCTTACATTAACACTGCAATGAAATTACTGTGAAAATCCCCTAGTTGCTACACTCTGGCACCTGTTCAGGTACACTGAAGGAGAATTTAGCATGGCCAATGCACCTAACCAGCATGTCTTTCAGACTGTGGGTGGAAACAGGAACACCCGGAGGAAATCCACGCACGGACAGGGAGAACGTGTAGACTCCATACAGACAGTGACCCAAGCCGGGAATCGAACCCGGGTCCTGGCGTTGTGAGGCAGCTGTGCTTAGCACCGTGCCACCGTGTTGGAGGAAAAGTACTTTTATTTCTGTGTTGGCAGAAACTTACCCATGTCCAGCCTTCTTTCTGGGCTTAATGTAACATTTTGCACAATGTTTCACTATGATATAACATTTGAAAGAAAACATTAATTTGCATTTATTTTTGTGTGCTATTTATTAATTGCCACATTGACCTAAAATTACTTGCATGGCCAGAAATACCTCCATGAGACTTGCAAATACTTGCTTGTCAGAAGGTTTTGCATGTCTTGAGAAGTACTTTCACCGACTTTTAAGTCTTGATTTTTTTTTGATTTTTTTTTGCTGGCTGGTCTCATTTGGCATGTCACAGGATTTAACCTGCTTCCAGCATAGTGCTGTTGGAAAAATGTTGCCAATTTGATTATGGAGTTAATTTAGGACTAATTTCTCTCCAGATGTTTTGCTGAAGGCCTGGTCTTGGTTGAACTGTTGACCTTGGAAAGAATCTAATGGGAAATGGTTCATCAGATAATCACAATTTACCAGAGAGTTTGAAGCTGAGAATTACTGACGATGACAGACTAAATGCCGAAGTTGACTAAAGTTAATAGATTTAATAAAACTGAGTTCCAGTCGGTGAAATTGTTCTATACGTCAGCAACACAAAATGGCCTCATGGTGAACTGCCAGACAATTCGTCGTGGCATCTGACTATTTTCCACCGAGGCTCAGAGAAGAATATTTCAAACGTTTTTGGGAAAATCATTTCTGAATCACACTATCACCTTTACTTCATAGAATCCCTATAGTGTGGAAGGAGGCCACTCGGCCCATCGAGCCGGCACTGACAACAATCTCACCCAGGCCCTTTCTCTGTAACCCCACATATTTACTCTGCTAATCCCCCGACACTAAGGGGCAATTTAGCATGGCCAATCAACCTAACCCGCACATCTTTGGAGTGTGGGGGGAACCAGAGTACCCGGAGGAAGAAGTTAAAGTTTATTTATTTATTTATTAGTCACAAGTAAGGCTTACATTAACACTGCAATAAAGTCCCCCAGTCGCCACAGTCCAGCGCCTGTTCAGGTCAATGCGCCTAACCAGCACGTCTTTCAGAATGTGGGAGGAAACCGGAGCACCCGGAGGGAACCCACGCAGACGTGGGGAGAACATACAGACTCCGCCCAGACAGTGACCTTAGGCCGGGATTGAACCCGGGTCCCTGGCAATGTGAGGCAGCAGTGCTAACCACTGTGCTACTGTGCTACCCTAATTGGTTTGAACTTAAAAATCTTGGCAATATTTTTCGGTTCAATGGAATATAAAAACTAGTGTGATGAAAAAGCAGCTGCTGATTCTCTACAAGCCTATTTATGTTGCTGCTATGGTCCACACTTGGAGTTTCCTTTCAACTCAAGTACATTTTTGACCATTAGTTGTAGATTCCAGCATCTGTTCCTTGGCACTCAGTTATGACAATTGAAGTGAAAAGCCCATTTAACAAGTTTGAACTGCTCCTGACCTATCCACTTAAAGATCAATATTGGGCAGAATTCTCCGATGTCATTACTGGCAGCGAGAATGGAGAATTTGGTGCTCAGCCAAATCTCCATTCACAGCAGCGGGACTGGAGAATCCCAGCCGCAGGCGAGGTCAAAGAATCCCAGCCATGGTTTCTAATAACCTGTCAACATCATACACAGTTGAAAAAAGGAACCACCATGCTTTTAAGTTGCCTTTCTATTTTCCTTGTGTTCCTTCTAATATTTCATGATCCTTTGGAGTCACTCTGTTCCAATTCTTCTTATTTATCATTTTCTTCACAGGAATACATCTTCTATGAACCTTATGATTTATTTATTAGTCATGAGTAGGCTTACATTAACACTGCAATGAAGTTACTGTGAAAATCCCCTAGTCGCCACATTCCGGCGCCTGTTTGGGTACACTGAGGGAGAATTTAGCATGGCCAATTCACCTAACCAGTACGTCTTTCGGACTGTGGGAGGAAACCGGAGCACCCGGAGGAAACCCGCGCAGACACAGGGAGAATGTGCAGACTCCACACAGACAGTGACCCAAGCCGGGAATCGAACCCAGGTCCCTGGCACTGTGAGTGCCTTGATTTCTGTGTCTGTGCACTGTTTGAGAGCACATTTCCACTCCCTCTGATGAAGGAGCAGTGCTCCGAAAGCTTATGGTATTTGCTACCAAATAAACCTGTTGGACTTTAACCTGGTGTTGTGAGACTTCTTACTGTGAGACAGCAGTGCTAACCACTGTGCCATCATGCTACCCCATTTATGATAGTTCCATTTAAAGTATTTAAATCACCAAAGACTAAACCATAGGGGGCAATGATGGTGTAGTGTGAATGTCACTGGACTGGTAAGCTGGTAACCTAATTCTCTGAAGGGTTGGGTTCAAATCCCACCATGGCAACTGGTGGATTTTAAATTAAATTAATCCATCTGGAATATAAAATCAGTATTGGTAAAGGTGACCATGAAGCTATTATTGATTGTTGTTAAAGACCCATCTGGTGTATGGGAGGGAAATCTGCCATCCTTACCTGGTCTGGCCTTTGTGTGCCTCTTAGTTGCCCTCTGCTTTGCAAGCTGCATAGTTCAAGAGTGACTCTCAGTTCTCGATTCTCCAGACAGGGTCAAGAATTTTTTGCATTCATTTAGACAGTGGGAGTTTCCTGTTCATTGGACAAATTGGGTCTGGAGATGCATTAGGAGCAGTCGATTATAAATTTGTTGCGATAGTTTGAAATGTTGAGGAATTGTTGGTGAGATTATAGTCTAGAGTTTCATCTTTGATCAGGGAAATGCGAGTTGAGCCCATTCCTGATTTCTGAAATTACCTCCAAATCCTATATTTCTGACTCTGAGAGATGTAGGCAGGTAGGACTTGGGTTTTGTGAGCCTTGATGCATTGTGGGAAGAGTGTGGGGAGGAGAGTTTATGGAGACAGGCTAGTTAGAAGGGCTATCTCTGTTCACAGGCCAGTGATCCATGCTTCCTCATATTTCCAGTGCCATCCATTCTCCATTCATGCTCCACCAAATGCCTCATGTCCCCTCAATACCCCATTATACTCCCCATGTCACCATATACCCTCCAGACCTCTGTCTATTGACCCCAGTCACTTCACCCAGTGCACACTATGGGAAGACCTCAGAATATCGTTAACATTCACGAAAAAGATAATCTTACTACAATCAAATAGAAATGTCATTCTATCACACTTCATGGTAGGCCATTAAGAGACATTGAAAATCCCCTCAAGTGGATAATCTGTTGTAAAAACAAACAAACACCATCTTAAAGACAAATAATCCTTTAATAAACTTTTAGAACTGTCATTCAAAATGTGAACAGAGCATCCTGCTGAGGTAAATGGTTCTATGGATTTTGAAACTCAGCCAAGCATTCAGAATGGTCACAGTTCTCAGGCCACACCATTGCAACTCATAGACAATGCAACTGAAAAGCCAACTGTTGTTTCATTTTGATGTTAAAGCAAATTTCCTATCAAACAATGGCACGGACCACATGGTTAGATTCTCTTATTTTCATCAGCAGGACAATATTTTTCAAAGTTAAAGATTTCCTGACATTTAAAATATCACCATCAAATACATAACGGAAGGGGGCGATTCTCCCCAAAAAATCGAAGTGTCGAATTTGAGATAAAACGGGAGTAAATCCCGCTGTTTTATTCAATGGGAATTTCAAAATGAATCTCCTGCACTCTGTGCACTGCAGAGTGCACTAGCATGAATCATGCTAAAAATCAGTGGGTCGGGCCTATTCCTGCTGGAGAGGCCAACAGCATAGCACTGAGCGGGTCACTGCACATGCGCTGATCTGACAGCAACGGGATCAGTGCATGCGCAGTAGCCCCGCACTGCTGTCCTCCCAATTGCTGGCCAGCTCGATCGCTGGACAGACCCGCAAGCCCTGATCGCTGCCCTTTTAACCCACCACGACTGGGCCAGCCTCGACCCGCCCCGGCCCGCCTCGATCTCCCCCCACCCCCTCCCCACTGGCAACCCCAATTGCCGATCCCGCGCCCCCAAAGGTAGCCCCGACCCCCCCCACCTGCAGTCCCGGCTGGCACTGCCAAGGTGGAAATGCCCAGGGGGCACACCTCCCTTAGCCCAACCCTCTGGGGGGCATTGATTGCCCCCTTCACTCCAGTGAGGTCAGGCCCTTAGCTCCCCATTAGTGGGGAGCTGTTGTAAGCCCTGTTGGAGTGAACCTGGCGGGGGGGGGGGGGGGGGAGGAGGGGAGAGGTTAGTAAGCCCGGAGACTTCTGGGCCTGCTAGTGGGATTTAAAATACATACAAATGAGACTTTACATAAATTATGCAGCTTTGCGCTCTAGCGTGGAGCTGATGACACTGGAAATCTGGATGCCATCGGCCCGCAGAGGCCGTGGCACCCAGCGGAAAGCTTTCGCTTGAGTCTTCAGGCCTGCTGCGCTACAAAAGTGGGAGAATTGACCCCGGTTCTTCCAGCATATTTTTCTACAGTTTTGTAAGCATAATGGCCTTTTTTGCAGAAGAAAATACATCTCTAATACATCTCAGCACTTAAACAATACTGGTCAACATAATAGTCAACTTACCTTTGCAGAACAGAGCCCGATGATGAATCATTGCAGTTAAAAGATGATACATTACAATACAATATGATGTAGTGACATCTGAAGTAATTAAAACATTTGACACTTTCCTGTCAGAATGTTCCTGATTTCTCAGTGGGTTCTCCCAGAGACGTCACAAACTCTCCATTATGGCAAGTTTTCTTTGGGCTTACAAAATCCGCACCAGCACATGAAAGTAACGGGACAATGGGTGGAGGTTGGAGAGGGGTTGGGCTTGGGTAGTGGTTGTGGGAGGCGAAGGAAGAGGGTGGAAATTCAAATTTGCTTCAGGGCTTGAAGTGGAGACCCTGACCTTAGAAGAGGTGCAAGCAGGGGCGTGAAGCAAAACCTTTCCAGCCTGCGAAAAGGCCACAAACAAAAGCACGAAGTTGGGAAAGCATTGCAAACTTGAAATTGCTGCAAAGAATTTCCAAGACCATAATTTTCTGGCTCTGTCCATTGTTGGGATTTTTCTGTCCCCTGAAAAGTCAATGGACAGTCGGCTGGCTCATCATATCCCCTTCCACATAATAGTGGGTAAGTTATTAGAAGTATTTTGAGAGACAGGATCTAAAGACATTTAGAGATGCAAGGATTGATTAGGAACAGTCAGCATGGCTTTGTGAGTGGAAAATCATGTCTCACAAATTTGATTGAGTTTTTTGAAGGGTAACCAAGAAGGTAGATGAGGGCACTGCAGTTGATGTTGTCTACATGGACTTTACCTTTGACAAGGTACCACATGGTAGGTTGTTGCACAAGGTTAAATCTCACCGGATCCCGGGTGAGGTAGCCAAATGATTACAAAATTGGCTTGATGACAGAAGACAGAGGGTGGTTGTAGAGGGTTGTTTTTCAAACTGGAGGCCAGTGACCAGTGGTGTGCCTCAGGGATTGGTGCTGGGTCCACTGTTATTTGTCATTTATTTAATTATTTGGATGAGAATATAGGAGGCATGGTCAGTAAGTTTGCAGATGACACCAAGATTGGTGGCATAATGGACAGTGAAGAAGGTTATCTAGGATTGCAACAGGATCTTGATCAACTGGGCCAGGGGGCTGATGAATGACAGATGGAGTTTAATTTAGAAACATGCGAGGTCGATTGAACCTGGGCAGGACTTACTCAGTTAATGGTTGGACGTTGGGGAGAGTTATAGAACAAAGAGATCTAGGGGTACAGGTTCATAGCTCTTGAAAGTGGAGTCACAGGTGGACAAGGTGGCAAAGAAGGCATTTGGCATGCTTGGTTTCATTGGTCAGAACATTGAATACAGGAGTTGGGATGTTTTGTTGAAGTTGTACAAGACATTGGTAAGGCCGCATTTGGAATACTGTGTACAGTTCTGGTCACCCTATTATAGAAAGGATATTATTAAACTAGAAAGAATGCAGAAAAGATTTACTAGGATGCTACCAGGACTTGATGGTTTGAGTTATAAGGAGAGGCTGGATAGACTGGGACTTTTTTCTCTGGAGCGTAAGAGGCTGAGGGGTGATCTTATAGAGGTCTATAAAATAATGAGGGGCATAGATCAGCTAGATAGTCAATATCTTTTCCCAGAGGTAGGGGAATCTAAAACTAGAGAGCATAGGTTTAAAGTGAGAGTGGAGAGATACAAAAGGGTCCAGAGGGGCAATGTTTTCATACAGAGGGTGGTGATTGTCTGGAACAAGCTGCCCGAGGTAGTAGTAGAGGCAGGTACAATTTTGTCTTTTAAAAGGTAATTAGACAGTTACATGGGTAGGATGTGTATCGAGGAATATGGGCCAAACGCGGGCAATTGGAACTAGCTTCGGGGTTAAAAAAAGGGGAGGCATGGACAGGTTGGGCCGAAGGGCCTGTTTCCATGCTGTAAATCTCTCTAACTCTATAACTCTATAATCCCGATCTAAATTTGTGTCCTTTCCAACCACTTTCCCACCTCCATCACCAGATGAAAATCTGGCTCCATTTTTAGATTGGAGTTTTGGTCACCTTGGCGAGATTTTCCACAAATCCTGCCATGTGTTTTGGGTGGTGGTGGTGGCGCACCATTGGCCAGTGACGGAATCTTCTGGTCCTGCTGTTGTCAACTCTGTTTCCTGTTGTATTATTTTATGATTCATTTATTAGTGGCACGAGTAGGCTTACATTAACACTGCAAAGACGTTACTGTGAAAATCCCCTAATCGTCACACCCCAATGCCTGTTCGGGTACACTAAGGGAGAATTTAGCATACACCTAACCAGCATGTCTTTCAGACCGTGGGAGGAAACCTATGCAGACACGGGGAGAACGTACAAATGCCACACAGACAGTGACCCAAACCGGGAATCGAACTCGGGTCCCTGACACTGTGAGGCAGCAGCGCTAATCACTGTGCCACCGTGCCACCTGTATGGGCCCCACACTGCTGGGATGGTTCACCGTCAGTCGGACCGGAATGGCAGGAAAATTCCGGCTAATGTATTGCAGCAGATTGAATGAGGGATAATATGATTGACCTGGGGACTTCAATCACCTGCATGGATAAGAATGATAGGTGTGTGGGAATATTGTTCGTAATCTGGGAAGTTTACAAGGCTTACAGTTGAACTTCAGATGGAAACAAATTAACAGACAAGAAATAAGAGGAGCAGGCATCTAGAGGAATATTGAGATACGATTTGCTCAGTAACAAGATTAGCAGGCGTCTAGAGAAATTGAGGTGTGAGTTGTCATATCAGAAACATTGTGCACAAGAGATCAGTGGGGCTATACAAGTGATAACGTCTAAAGGCAAGGAAATTGAAAGATGTAAACAGCCGAATCCACAGGGTGGAATATCAAAGAGACAGAACAGTATAACTACTAGCACCCTCATTGGGGAAGGAGACTAGTTTTCAATCTAACAGTTAGACAGGCTAATCTTCAGAGAGGCCAGTTCCATCCATGATCAGAGCCATGGAGGCCTGTTCCATCTAACAATTAGAGCCATGGCAGATTGCAAATATTCTCCTCTAAAAGATACAGTGTGGGATTTTCCGGCCATGCTCATCCCAAAGCCGGAAATTCCCACCCGAGGTTAATGGACCTATGCATGGTCCTCCCCCACCCGTTATGATTTCCGTGGAGGGTAGGACGGGAAAATTCTGCCCACAGTTTCATGCCTTTGCTGAATCAGGAATTACCATTTTCCCAGACTTAGTCATCTAAGCTGTAATGTGTGGTAACTAATAGGTTCAAGGTGAAGGGGGGGAGGTTTAACACAGATATCAGAAGGACATATTTCACACAGAGGGTCGTGGGGGCCTGGAATGTGTTGCCGGGCAAGGTGGTGGAGGCGGACACACTGGGAACGTTTAAGACTTATCTAGACAGCTATATGAACGGAGTGGGAATGGAGGGATACAAAAGAGTGGTCTAGTTTGGAATTTTCCGATCGGGGCCATTGTGATCTCCTGGACTCGTTTCGATCGCCTCAGGGGGTCGGAGAGGAATTTCCCAGATTTTTTTTTCCCCCATATTGGCCCTGGGGTTTTTCACTCTGGGTTTTCGCCTCTCCCTGGAGATCACATGGTCTGGAATGGGGGGGTGGGGGTAAGTTAATAGGTTGTAATGAACAAAGCATCGTAGCTGTGAGGGACAGCTCGGTGGATAGGATATTGGTATGTAGATAGGCTGGAAAATTGGGCGGGGATCCTGGATTCAGGATTCAATCCTGGACCGGGGAGCGGCGCGGGCTTGGAGGGCCGAAGGGCCTGTTCCTGTGCTGTATTGTTCTTTGTTCTTTGTTCTTCTTTGTTCTTTCAGCTGGATTTGACTTATAAGGCGGAATATTACCGTCCTGCCCACTATGGGAATTGTAGCGGGTGGGAACACGGACCATGCAAAGGTCCGTTGACCTCAGGCAGAATTTCCTGACCTAGGGGCGAGTGCGGCTGGAAAATCCCGCCCATTGAGTTAGTAAAGTGGATGTTGTTTGGGAAAAGGGATGTCTCAGTGAGTTCAGGAAATGTGGGTACAGTTTGAGAACAAGAGGTAATTTCAGATAAAACGGTGTGATTAGTTATTCATATACTACAGTGTCGTAGTGTACTTTAGTCTTTCTTGTTGTGTGTCTTCCTTTTACTTCAATAAATACCCTTTATTATTTGTTTACACAATGACTGGACTTGTTCCAGACTGTGTTGTACATTGTTCCTCACATTATTCCAACACAAGTTCCAAACCATCCGTACCTATAAACATATTACTGCTCCTTCATTGTTGCTATGTTGAAATTCGGGAACTCGCTACCTAGCAACACTGTGCTAGGACCTTCACCACATGGACCCCAGGTGGCTCATCACCAGCTTTAGGGCAAGTAGGGGTGGGCAAAAAATAATGGCCTTGCCGACAATGGCCCCATCCCAAGAATTAATTAAAATACTGGGCAGGATTTTCCAGCCTCACTCACCCCGACCTGTCCATGGTCCACCCCTTGCCGGCTCTGATTACTGTGGCGGGCGGGAGGGGGGGTAAAATTTGCCCCAATATTTCTGAATCAGACTTTCTTCAACTTGTTTGTGACTGTGGGATTAGAGAATGGCAGTATAATATTGTTGAATCTTAACAATCTCAACGATATTTGTGGATTTTGTTTTCTCAGAGTGATTAATGCGTAGAATGCACTTCTATTAAATTTACTTAGTGAACTTGAAAAGGAGTTCTAATGTTTTGCTTCGAAATTTGGAAGTTAAACATTAAATGGATTATTCTGGCGAAAGGTCATCCAGACTCAATGGGCGGAATTTTACTGGGCACATCCGCCCGAGGTTCGTACGATCCTGCCCAAGACCAACGGAGAATGCCGTTCTCCGAGATGGAATTGGGGCAGGCGTGCCGGTAAAATTCCGGCCAAAATGTTGGACAGGAATTTCCAGCCTCGCTCACCCCAAAACTGGAAAATTCCGCCCGAGGTTAACGGACCTATCCATGGTTCGCCCCACGCCCGCTCCGATTCCCATGGCGGGCGGGACAGTAAAATTCACCCTGTTAACTACATTCTCTCTTCACAGATGCGTTGAGATTTTCCAGCATTTTCTGTTTTTGTTTCAGGTTCCGGCATCCACAGTAATTTGCTTTTATGTTCAAATGGATAAACTCAGGGATTGACAATTAGTTTATTTAACCCTATAGGAAATGTTATGCATGGTATGGCAGAATTACCTGGTGGGCAGCAGATGAAATTCAATATAGACCATTAACATTCATTCAATGAACTGGTTTGGCAATATTCCCACCTCAAATTAAAAATATATAACAGTTCGGTAAAGATCTGAAGGGAGAAGGGAACAAATGGAGATTTTCTGGCCTCGGGCCTTGGATACCAACTAAAGCCAAAATTACATTCGGCTTCCTCAGAACTTCCTTCAACTCAGCTGCTGCCTTGCTTGTTCTCTCGGGCCAAACTGTTCAAACTGCTCTTGAATCCAGTCCGATCAGTGGTGAGCTTCATTCATCTCTGCAACTCAGGTTTACATTTCTGACAACATGGAACAATCCATCAAAGTAGCTAAGGTTCAGTTCTCTGGCAAAATGGAAGATCCTGCCACAGTAATCCAATCCAGGTGAATCAATAAGGAATTGGCCAACGAACCAGCTTTAGAGTTGGCTTGGTTTATATTCATCCTTACTGTGTGTCTCCTTATCCTTAGCCTTGGGTATTGCTGGCAAATCCAACTTTGGTATATGAGCTAAATTAACTTTATTTGTTATTGGCATGCTTCCTAGATGCTTGGAGGATTGTCATCGTGTGCTCTAATATCTCCTCAATAGTTCTATGAATACCTGTCAGGAAGATTTATTAACACTTTAAGACTATTAATTAGAGCTAAAGGCTAGTTACCCAGTTTTGACAAAGTATTAGGACATCTACAGAATACTAAATGCCGACAATAGCACTTCGCTTTATGAAATTGTTCCCTATGACTATGATTCCAACTCATAGAATGAAGAGCCTCAGCTGTTGATAAGCATCTCAGGTCCAATTTGTCTTGTTAGCAGGAAGCTCAGACTGACTGGATAGTTTTAGTATATGATTAACAACTACAATCAATTTTTAAAAATCTTTGTCCCACCATTGTCGACGCAATCTCATTTACTGTGTACATACCTTGTTTCCTGGATCAAGTGGAATGACCCGTTTCTGTAGTAGTGTTTGGATAATGGAAAAAGCATTGCATGTACAGGTTGCATTCTAAGTACTGGACATCAGACGTCGTAACAGTTTATAATGGAAGCACGGGTCATTCAAACACAACCGCAACTGAAGGAAATGTCTCAACCCTTTCATTACTGTAATTAGAATTATTTCTTTAAGCACTTTGTTATTTCAAGATAAGAAACCTTTAGCCGTGTCACATATATCAATGAATTCCGGTGCTTTGTAAAGTCTTTATTCTGCCCGCCACTCCTTAAATATTAATTTGTGTTCGTTATCCCGGCTTTGAAAATGCGAAGAGGAGGCTGTGTTTATAGGTGCTGTGGCTGTGAGTGTGGCCTGGCGAGCAGCCTAGATAATAACTAACATAACTGTAGTCTCGAAACAGATAATTAAATCACACAGAGACTAATCTCGAGAAGAAACTGCAGTAGTGAATTATGCTGAAGCTATACATTCCTATTAGGAACTGCAACTGTGTGACTACTGTCTGTGCCAGCTGCTAGAAATATATCAAATAAATCACTATTAATACCATCAAGATATGTTTACCAGAATTTTTTTTTCAGTAGAATGAATGCAATGTGTTTCTTACTCACCACGTACCAATTGGAACACAATTTTGAAATCTTTTCTCTTGTCAACCGCAAAACCAGTGATCATATTTCAGTGTTGTTTATTAAAACATAATTTTTGCTGTTGCACATCACTGATATGTGGGGAGACTGGACTTGTACTAGTTGAGGACATCACCCTGAACTTCAGGTTTGTAACATGAAGCAGAACCGAAAAAAAATCCCACAAGGCCACAGAGTTATTGGATCCTATCTACCATAAATCAAATTAAATCTGTTCCAAAATAATTTGATTCTAACAATGTGCCTCTAGGCCCAAAACATTTAGGTATAGTTATTTTATTATATTGCTTTATTTTAACATGGAGTAATCTTTAGATAGATAACACAGTCAAAGTTAGAATTTTGCCTCAATACTATGGCATCAGCAAGCAGAATGGGTTCATGTTGGCTCATATTTCTCCCTGATCTTCCGTAAAGTTTTCACTGAAGTGAAAATGTTAACTAAAACCTTTCTTATCATAGAAACCCTACAGTGCAGAAGGAGGCTATTCGGCCCATCGAGTCTGCACCGACCACCATCCCACCCAGGCCCTCTTACTGTAACCCCTCATATTAACCCTGTTAGTCCTCCTGACACTAGGGTTAATTTAGCGTGGCCAGTGCTCCTAACCAGCAGGTCTTTCAGACAGTGGCAGGAAACTGGAGCACCCGAAAGAAACCCATGCAGACACGGGGAGAACGTGCAGACTCCACACAGACATTGACCCAAGCCGCGAATCGAACTAGGGTCCATGGTGATGTGAGGCAGCAGTGCCAATCACTGTGCCACCGTGCTGCCCTATGGCAAGTTCATGGCAAGTTCTCTTTCCTTCTGCACTGTTGTGAGTCAAGGCCTGGATGTGGCAATGCATGGGGCCCTTTGCAAATACTAATGAGGTGTTTAACGCCCATTTGAGGTCCCCTCTCCAAGAATAGTTTGCAAAGTAGCCTGTGGTTTTTGCAGGGTTGCAGCCAGAGGAATCAGCCCCAGCGGGGCCGGCTGCAACAAAGAAGGTAAGAACTTGAATGAAAACATTCCTGCTGTTCCACACCAGATCCTGACCCTCCTGTTCGCCGTCATACCTGACTCCATTACCAGTTCCCCCGGACTCCTCTCCTCACCATTGGCCCAAAACACAATTGTGCACCTTCCAGCTTCCCCTCCTGACCTTCGGTCCCTCTTTCCCTGGCCTCAACACCCACAATTTCTCTCCCTCTCCTGGTCCATTCTCCCGATCTCCCTCTCAGCTTCCCCACCCTTGAGATCGAGAAACCTGGCCTCATTATCTCACAATCTCATCCCTCATCATCTTAAGAGGTTTGAGTTTCGATATCTTGGAAGCTCAAGACATCAACGTTCTGCTACTGGGCATTTTCTCTGATGCCTGAAACAGTTTCACATGGAAGGTTAGCCAGGTTGGCTTCAAGCATCTCGCAGTGTGTGGGGGTGTATCAAAGCATGAAAGATGGGCGGCACAGTGGCACAGTGGTTAGCACCGCTGCCTCACAGCGCCAGGGACCCAGGTTCGATTCCCAGCTTGGGTCACTGTCTGTGTGGAGTTTGCACATTCTCCTGGTGTCTGTGTGGGTTTCCTCTGGGTGCTCCGGTTTCCTCCCACAGTCCAAAAATGTGCAGGTTAGATTGATTGGCCATGCTAAATTACCCCTTAGTCACAGGGGGACTAGTTAGGGTAAATGCACGGGGTTATAGGCATAGGGCCTGGGCGGGATTGTGGGTGGTGCAGACTCGATGGGCCAAATGGCCTCCTTCTACACTGTATGATTTTATAATTATTTTGGTTCACATAGCCTTGTGAGACCTGGATTGTACAATGTGAGGCAGGGAGGAGATGCAGAGTGGCACCGGCAAATATCTCTAACCATGCCCAGAATGTTCATCTCTCATCTCAGGAACTAAATTGAACAGCCCCCCCACCACTACCCCCCCTCCCACCCCACCACTCCCCCCCCCCCCCAATAATTAAAGAGAGTTTCTGGTTACATCGGGAGCACGGGTGGTGGTTACAAAGCATCAAATACAATTTACAGCAAGAGGTAGTCTTAGGTATCTCACCAACTCAAGGTACCATGTCATGCACCACCCAGCCATTTTGTGTTGGTGGTGAATGGAAAGGTCATGGCGGAATCCAAGAGCAACACTTAACCATTGAGGCCAATGGTTGGTGGCTTGGCCACAGGAGTGCTGGAACAGGCACTTGGGGCCTGCCATACAGTACGGGGATATTCAAAACTCAAATAGTGAGGGATTCCAATTAAACTTCCCGCAGCTGTTCCAACCTATAATAACTCCAGGAGTCAGCTGTAAAGAAACAGTGTTTTATTTCACAAAACAAAGTAAAGTAAAACCACAAGCCTGTGGTGAACACAAATAGGTCCCAACTGGGACAATACATCAATGGACCCACTCAGGGGTCTGCTTTATAAAGGGCTCGGTATACGAGCTCCACCTGGTGAGTTCATTACCAATCACCAGGGAGCTCGTATTCTACGAGTCCTACAGGGAGGACAGTCAGTGATTCCCCGCGCAAGTTTTGGGGATTAGAACAAAACACATATCCAAATTTCCCAAATAATCTTTATAAAAAGGAAAGGCAATCATTTGAGATGGGTGCAGAGGAAGGCTCCACCAACACAAAATACCTATTGATACGGGGAATAATTTTTTTAAATGAAAGTTCAATTTAATACGTCACCTAGAAATTTATTGATGCAGTGTCCATATTTCAGGCACTTTGGTGATTATTAAGAGCCCAGTGTGGGGAGCGGGAAGCTTTGTAAACATTTCCAGTGAGAAGTGTGTCATTCAGCACATTGGGAAATGAGAAAAAATGTGTCTTTCACTCACACCTGAAGGCTTGGCAAAAATATTGACTAAATTGGTTAGTAACTAAGTTTGGAGGGAGTCTCACTCGAACTGTAAATTGTGATGAACTTGCTAAGCCTTAAGGAGCTCAAACAGACCTGTGTCTGCCAAAACATATGGGCTTTCTCAGGTTGTAACGAGGTTGCTTTTGCAATAAGTGGTCCAGCGTGTTGTAAATTTTATATGTGAAGTGATCCGACTATGTCAGCCTCCTGCTGCCTGGAGGTTGGATTCCCCATAAGTTCGAAATTCTTTATAGACAAGATTGCTCAGCAACAATGTGGCACAAAGTCATTATTTACCTTTGAGGTAAACAATTTGTTAATGTTTGACCTCTTTCTTTTGTTATGGCTGGGATGGGATGAGCGCGCAGTTGATCCAACCTCACCACTTTGCAGGTCACACCATTAGTGTAAATGTTTAATTCACTCACCAAAATGGCCAGTTATTTACTTGCGCTAATGTTAGACACCGAATAAAAAAGACTTTAACCAGACTTCTTTCAATAAACTTAGAATGATTGATTTATTATAAAATGAAACTGTTTTTTCAAAACAAGTTGCAAGAGCTGGTTAACACACAAAGTGTATTTTGGAGTTGTAACTATCTATCCCTTTTAAAATTCATGCTCATGTGCACACATGTGACACACAAGTAGGATCTTGTCAGAGATGGGTGGTTGAAGAAAAATGTTGAGAGAAAAAGGATACATTTTGCAGGGCTTTGATGCTGCCGATCTGGTGCTCCCTCATGTGTGGATGGGTTGCTAGTCTCAGTAGGAGCTTGGAGGTTCTTATCAATGGAGCTTCAGTGTGGAGGAGTATGAAGCAGGATCAATCCTTCTTGCCTCAACCTCTCAAGTTTCCAAATACAGACAAGTTCCATTGAGATGAGGATTCATAGATGGATACTGATACCTACCCTGCATTCTGAGTGAGACAAGGAAAACATGAGCTGGGCAACTGTTCCCTTTCTCAGTCGCTTCCAACTGAGTTCAAAACAACAAGTTGAAAACTTAAAGTTCATCTCTGTCAGGAGTTTATCCCAATCAAAAAGAGGGATTCCATGAGAAAGAGGCAAAGTCCATGGTTAACAAAGGAGGGCAAGGATAATGTTAAATTGAAAAGCAGGATATACAAAGTGGCAAAGGTTAGTGGTAGACGAAAGGACTGGGAAGTTTTTAGGATCCAGTAGCAAAAGACTAAAAAGCTCATAGGAAGGGAGAAAATGAATTTTGAGCGAAAACTTTCATGCAGCATAAAAATAAACAGTAAGAGTTTCTATGGATATATAAACAGGAAGTGGTGGCTAAGGTAAATGTGGGGCCACTACTGAATCAGGCTGGTGAATTGATAACAGCAAACAAAAAAATGGCAGATATGTTAAATAAATTTTTGCATCAGTCTTTACCATGGAAGACATTGCAAATATCCCTAAGGTATCAGATGATCTGATTTCAAATAACATGGCAGAACTTACAAAAACCCCAGTCACAAAGGATAGAGTGTTAGAGAAGCTCAAGGGGCTAAAGACAGACAAGTCACCAGGACACGATGAACTGTATGCTAGGGTTTTAATGGAAGTGGCTGCAAAGATAGTGGGCCCATTGGTTAAAATATTTCATAACTTGCTAAATTCCGGGAGGGTATCAGAAGATTGGAAAACAGCCAATGTGACCCCCTTGTTCAAAAAGGGGGAAAGGCAGAAGGCAGGGAATTATAGGCCAGTAAGTTTAACATTTATTATTGGCAAGATGCTAGTGTCAATATTCTAAGAGAAATAGCTAATCATTTAGGAAAGCTGAATATAATTAAACCTGGTCAATGTGGTTTTATGAAAGATAAATCATGTTTGACGAGTTTGCTCAAATTCTTTGAGTATGTAACAGGGAGAATAGATGGAGGGGCACCTGTAGAAGTTGTATATTTAGATTTCGAAAAGACACTTGACAAGGTGTCACATAAGGGGCTGGTGCATAAAGTAAAAGCTCATGGAATTGGAGGAAGTGTATTGGCTTGCATATAAAACTGGCTGTCAGATAGAAAACAGAGAGTTGGAATAAATGGGTCATTTTCAGAGTGGAGGGATGTAACTAGTGGAGTACCACAGAGATCAGTTCTTGGCCCGCAATTGTTCACTATTTCTATTAATAACTTGGAGGAATGAATCGAAGGTAAGCTTTCCAAGTTTGCCGATGATACAAAGATAGGTGGAAGGGCATATTGTAATGAGGATATTGGGATTCTGCAATGGGATATAGATAGATTGGGTAACTGGACAAAAACCTGGCAAATCGAGTTTAATGTGGGGAAGTGTGAGGTCATGCACTTTGGTAGAAGGATTCAAAAGGCAGATTATTAGCTTAACAGAGAAGACTGCAGGTGAGTGAAGTATAGAGGGACCTAGGTGTTCTTGTGCATGAATCACAAAAAGCTAGCAAACAGATCCAACAAGTAAAGAAGGCAAATGGCATTTTGGCCTTTATTGCAAAGGGGTTGGAGTTAAAAAATAGAGAGGTTTTGTTGCAATTTAAAAGGTGTTGGTGAGGCCTCACCTGGAATACTGCGTGCAGTTTTGGTCCCCTTATCTTAAAAAGGATATCGTAACATTGGAGTTATTCCAAAGGAGATTCACCAGGCTAATTTCTGGGATGAGAGGGTTGTTCTATTAAGAAAGACTGAATGGTCTGGGTCTGTATTTCTTGGAGTTTAGAAGAGTTATTCAAACATATAAGATCCTCAGGGGGCTTGACAAGATAGATGGTGAGATGTTTTCACTAGTTGGAGAGTCTTAAACAAGGGGACAGAGCTGCAAGATAAAGGGCTGGTCATTTAAAACTGAGGTGCGTAGAAATTTCTTCTCACAGAGGGTGGCGAATCTTTGGGATTCTCTATCCCAAAGGGTAGTGGAGGCTGGATCATTAGAAGTATTTAAAGTGGAGGTGGATAAATGCTTGATAGATTGAGGAATAGAGGGCTATGGAGAAATGGCACAGAAAAGGAGTTGAGGTCAGCAGCCATGATCCTATTGAATGGTGAAGCAGGCTTGAAGGGCTTGGTGGTCTACTCCTGCTTCTATTTCTTATGTTCTTGTGTCCTTGTGTTGTGATTTCCAGTCCATCACCAGGGCCTTTGTCTTTAACACAGTTTTTTCTTCCCCATCATTTAAAGTTCTTCTTTGTCGACCACTCACCAACAAGTATGATTGTCCATCTAGGAAACTCCATGTTACTGGTCATGGGTTCTGTGGGTTCTTACATGGCGGATGAGTCCGATCCAAGAGCCATGTCTTCAACCTCACACATGGGATTTCCCATTGACTGCACCCCACGCCACTGGGAAACCTGTGGGTGGGGGTGGGACATCATTGGTGTTAAGACCCAGGCCAGGAACTCCAAGGTGTTTCATGAAGGTAGCCTAGATCTTAAGTTTTTACATTTGAATTTTGCACGGGTGAGCATAAGGTCTTTCACTCCAGGTGTGATTCAAGTGACCCGCTAGGAAGCTTTTATCAAACAAAGTTTATTTAAGCGTTAGAATATAATTAAAAGATTTAGCATAACTTTTACCAATTACAAGAACCAAACATGATACAATAAATTAGAAAATGAATCCCAAGATCAAAAGTGAAATGGGGTCATCGTGTACATCGGGAGAAGCATCAACAAAAATAAATAATGCCTGCTAGTGTAATCTCTTAAATTGTAGTTTGACCAGATAATTTCTCTGATAGGCTTTAAGCACATGTCATGTGCAGGTAGCACCTAATTATAGTGCAGCATGGTGGCACAGTGGTTAGTACTGCGGCCTCACAGTGCCAGAAACCCGGGTTCAATTCAGCCTTGGGTGACTGTCTCTGTGGAGTTTAAATGTTTTCTCCGTGTCTGTGTGGGTTTCCTCCAGGTGCTCCGGTTTCCTCCCACACTCCAAAGATGTACAGGTTAGGTTGATTGGCCTTACTAAATTGCCCCTTCGGGTCAGGGGGATTAGCCATGCTAAATGTGTGGGGTTACGGGGACAGGGCTTGGGTGGGATTGTTGCTGGTGCAGACTCGATGGGCTGAATGGCCTCTTTCTGCACTGTAGAGATTCTATGATTCTAAAGTTTAACACCCTTCTATATGCAAATACCTGCTCCTACAAAGATTCTTCTAAACGCTGAGGGGTGAAATTTTAAAGTTAAAGCTTATTTATTAGTGCCACAAGTAAGTGTACACGAACACCGCAATGAAGTTACTGTGAAAATCCCCCGGTCGCCGCACTCCGGCGCCTGTTCGGGTACACTGAGGGAGAATTTAGCATGGCCAATGCACCAAACCAGCATGTCTTTCGGACTGTGAGAGGAAACCGGAGCACCTGGAGGAAACCCACGCAGACATGGGGAGAATGTGCAAACTCCGCACAGACAGTGACCCAAGCCGGGAATCGAATCCAGGTCCCTGGCGCTGTGAGGCAGCAGTGCTAACCACTGCGCCACCGTGTGTATTCCTCTACAGCTGTTGGCAATGTCGCTCCAGGAAACTCCTCCTGTCTGTTTCCCAGCAGTAGCAACATTGTGGCAGACGAAGAAGAGGTAGACAGCCTTTCCCTGAGGTGGCACGGTCCAGTTCATGTGTTAAGTCCCTGAGGTTTCTTTCGATGTAGAAAGCGCTATATAAATGCAAATTGTTGTTGTTGTAAGCTTCCAGTGGGACTCACTCCTGCATCGTCGTATTATGAGCGATAGGCACGTACCTTTGCACCACTTTGCAATGAGGTCACTACCCAAAGCAGCCACCTGTCCATCATTTTGCCTTCATAGTAGGCTCGTTCAAAATGTCAGGTGTCCAGCAAATTCAGATTAAAATAATCGGGGCGAACAGAATATTCGTTTTTTAGGATGGATGATGCTGACTGAAGCTTTTGATTTGTGAAATTATTCTTTGGCTTCTCTACATGATAAATGCACTGTAGGCAGAAGCAAACAAAAAAATGGCTTGAACAGGTTCCAATTTACTGCTTCATGAAGTACGCACAATAAGCTGCACACATCTCACTTGTCTTTTGGGTGAGGATTTAAGTGAAGACCCTGTCACCAATGGCACTATTTGAAGAAGAGCAGGGACATTCTTCCTGACATCCTGTCTAATATGGAAACGAGACAAGAAATACTTGCATTTGGACACCAGACATCTCCAAACGGTTTACAGACAATGAAGTACCTTTTGATCGGTAGCCATTGTTCTAATGTGGGAAAATGCAATGTAGTTCCAATTATTCAGGTGACACATGATGGGCTGATCATGATGCCCTAACTAAACTAAAAAAAACCTTCCGCCCTTACTCAGTCCGTATCCCTCTATTCCCCCCCTATTCATGTACCTATTCAGATGCCTCTTAAATGTTGCTAATGTGCCTGCTTCCACCACCTCCTCTGGCATCGCATTCCAAGCACCCATCACCCTCTGCGTAAAAAACTCCCCGCACACATCTCCCTTAAACTTTTCCCCTCTCATCTTGAACCTGTGCCCCCTTGTATCTGACACTTCCCACCCTGGGAAAAAGCCTTTGACTATCCACCCTGTCGATGCCTCTCATAACTTTGTAGACTGAGCTCTTGTTTGTCTACTTGAAGCATATGAAACAGTTCTGGAACTATCCCCTTGCTGAACCTGAGCCTGTGGAGTCAGATAGCTTTGCCTGGGCTCACAGATACAGTGGATAACATGTTGATAGATATGGACATTCCATCTCTCTTGTGATCTGATATCCTTGGTGGCCTTTATTTATTTCTCTCCATCTCTCTTGATTAGAATCAAGTGACAGGGGAGCACTGAGAACCAGCCCAACAGAATTGTTAGCAGCACAAAGAGATCAACACTGTTGATGTTAAATCCGAATTCCTGAGGTATGAGAGCACTGGCTGCCATTTATTGCCCACTTCACGGCATCCTGGTGCCGTCGATCAGCAGCATTGTAGGCTCATTGTGGAAATGCATTGACAATCAACTGAACACATCCCAATTTACCAAGTGGCTACTCCTCACGGTGCAATTTCCTTGGCAAAAGCCAATGTCTACGTTACTGTGCACTATTAAGCCACTTCTCGTCAGAATCAATTTTCCATCATTTGAGCAAATGTTGCACTGGAAACTGTATGTGGAAAAGACACCTTTAATTCTCATTTAATCTTATCTTCCTGTTCCCAATGTAATTTCCTTTCATTTCTTCCTAGGGTGATAGCCCTTATGGGTGTAAGTTTAGCTCCGTTGCAGCATTCTTGTTTCTGGTGGTGGGTTCAAGCACAAGGTGAGGGCTGACATACGCTTGAGTACGGCGCAGAAGGAATGCTGAATTGTCAAAGACCCACTGTATCTCAGAGAAAACGTTAAGCCGAGGTCCATGTCGGCTTGTCCACGTGAAGGCATTCCTTTTCCCCTTTTTGGAGAAGAATGGGGAATTATCTTCATGACCTGGCTAACATTCATCCCTCATCCAACATCAGCAAAATGTGATAAACTGATCATTCATTTCTTTGTTGTTTTGTGCGACATTATTGTCATTGGAACATACTCTACATAAACTGTCCGCTGTTTGAAGCTTGCATGAACAACTGTGACCACACTCGAATATAATAAATTGACAGTGAAGCATTTTTGGACGTCCTGATGACATAAAAGATGTATAAATCTAAACTTTTTTTGTAGTTCCCTAGCTCCTATCGTTGTGTGTTTTCAGCAAGCCTTTGGGTGGCACAGCGGCACAGTGGTTAGCCAGGGACCCGGGTTCAATTCGGGTCAATGTCTGTGTGGAGTTTGCACATTCTCCCCGTGTCTGTGTGGGTTTCCTCCAGGTGCTCCGGTTTCCTCCCACTGTCCAAAGATGTGCGGGTTAGATGGATTGGCCAAGCTCGATTGCCCCTTAGTGTCAGGGGGATTAGTGGCGTAAATAGGTGGGGTTAAGGGGATAGGGCCTGGGTGGGAGTGTTGCTGGTGCAGGCTCAATGGGCTGAATAGCCTCCTTCTGCACTGTAGGGATTCAGTAACTTAGTACTTTGTACAACTATGTGTGAGTCTGGATGTTGAGTGCTGGTAGGAATCTGATTGTGTATCATGCACAGTAGAATCTTATCCTCCCCTTTTGTTATACCCGCACACATGGATTTTCCAGCAAGGATCATTGGGTGGTGATCAAGAATGGGAGGTTTGGCCGACTTTTCCACTCCCCTAGCCCAGGAATGTTGTGACCGATTGCTACAACCTGGCTGTGATCAGGAAGCTTAGTGCAGGCATAGGACTGAACCTGAAAACTTCGAGAACATTCAGATTTCTAGTGAAGGGTTTAATCTCACATAGTGACATTATCTTATTCAAGTAGCGATATAACTATGCACAGGGTGTTCCTGTTACACTCAGCTGCTTTCCAAAGGAATACCAAAGAGAATAGTTGCTCAAAGGGACTGATTCATGCTTAAGGGAATTTTATTTTCAAACTGTGATCTGGATAGGTGAGTCGGAAAATTTGCACATTTTACAGCTTGCAACTTTGTGACAACAAACGTAAATGTAATCTGTATTTTTTTCAATAAAGAGAGAGCATTTCCTAGTCATACCTACACGAGCAACTGTAAAGTTGTGGTTTTCTGGTCTCACCGATTCAGCTGCTGATAAGGGTGACTAGAGCATTGATGCTTGCATCGAGAAAGTGAAAAAAAAAACCCACACAGTACAGACCACGCAGGATCACTCATTCTTACTCTAACAGCTGTGACACAACAGCATGCCACCAATATTAATCAGAAATGCAGAATGCTTTTGTCACCACAGAATACTCTGCTTGACATTTCTGAAGTTTGGAAGATATAACACAGCTGCACTAACATTAAGTAACCATGTTTCTGAATGGTTTGCACTGAATGCAAACTGATACCCATGCTGGGTGATAGTGCGCATCCGCAGTATAACCGCACAGATGCCAAACTGTCCTGAACAATTCATTACTTTTCTCGACTTCATTTTGTTTTGCGAATTGTTATTCTACTTGCGCTAGTAAGTGCCAGATGTTCTCAGCGTATGATCAAAGTCCCCGATAATATCAGATTCAGACAGGGTAAAATTGCGATCTGAAGAGCGATCTTGTCGGCTTGCTCCCAGTATCACTCATTCCTCTCCTGCTAACACACACCTTTCTCCATTCTGGTGTTCTGCAGTGCCAAAAGGTTTCGCTGCGGTATTGGGGACCTATATTGCGCAGGGAAATCATGGTGCTGTCCCTGCTATGTTAGAAATACTGGAATTTTAAATGAAATATGAGGCGGGCTTTACTGAAAGCTTCATGGAGAATAATAAGCCTTTCTTGCATGGGAATATTTTAAAAGCCTCTAAAAGTGTGGCATAAACCATGAGATTGTGATAATAAGGTTAGGGCCTAAAATACACCCTTTGTTCTCATTTCTAAAAATGCGTTTAAGCAATGAATAGCATTGAGGATCCACAAATTTATGTAAGGTCCTCACCATCTCAAAAATACTCAACATTAGCGCAAAATAAAAAGACAAATTAATGGCTTGCAACTTGCCGGAGTGGGGAATCTTGCCGTGGCTCTGTTTGTTGGATAATTGTTCCTCATAAAATAGCTGGTGCTGCGTGGTAGCATGGTGGTTAGCACTGCTGCCTCACAGCTCCAGCGTCCCGGGTTCAATTCCTGACTTGGGTCACTGTCTATGTGGAGTCTGCACGTTCTCCCCGTGTCTCTGTGGGTTTCCTCTGGGTGCTCTGGTTTCCTCCCACAGTCCAAAAGACATGCTGGTTAGATGCATTGGCCATGCTAAATTCTCCCTCAGTGTACCCGAACAGGCGCCGGAGTGTGGCGATAAGGGATTTTCACAGTAACTTCATTGCAGTGTGAATGCAAGCCTACTTGTGACACTAATAAACAAGCTTATCACAAAGTGGCGATGTCAATGGGACGTTTGCGACCTCGGTAAATACAATATTCCTTTACAGTATTCCAAACAAAATCCATTTCTATAAAAGAGGAATCATTCATTTAAACAATGCTAGAGGTCATGTCCAGAGAAAGACTAAAAAAATGGCAAGATATGCCAATAACGTTGTGAGCTAAGAACTTATTTCAATGCAGCATCACTTTTAGTTTACAAATGTACAAGTTGTACCAGTGAGGATTCAGTGCTATTTCATTTGTTTTTGAGTGCATTAAGATTTGCAAATGTTATGAGAACTGTTGATTAATGTCATATCATTGAATCCCTACAGTGCAGAAGGAGGCTATTCGTCCCATCAAGCCTGCACTGACAGCGATCTCCTCCAGTCCCTGGCACTGTGAGGCAGCAGTGCTATCTTAGACATTTTGCCGCCATAGGAATAGCTAAAGAGGTAAAGATGAATCTGAAATTCTGGAATGGTTGGTTTAGTGTGAAACACCATCTTGGTAAAGGAATTAAAGTGTTAGGAACGGGTGTCAGGAGGCTCATTAAACAGTTAATTGGCATTTAAAATGCCTGTTAGCGCTCGTTAAAGGGACTTTATGCATTCAGGTAGCTAGCTCTTCAGCTAGCACCCTTTCCTAACATTGCTTGGGATTAAGCATAGCACTGACGTAAATTTCTAGCGTAATTTTAAAAGGATAATCACCACTTAAAGGTATACTTACCAGTCCATGATCAGGGCCGCTCGAGCTCTGAAAAACACGAGGGGTTTTCTAGAAGTCATTAACAATACTAGCAACGTGAATTCTGGAAACTATTTTCTTTTATTCATTTGTGGAACATGGGTGTCACTGGCTGACCAGCATTTATTGCCCATCCCTAGTTGCCCTTGAGAAGGTGGTGGTGAGCTGCCTTCTTGAAACGCTGCAGTCCGTATGCTGTGGATTGACCCATAGTGCCATTTGGGAGGGAATTCTAGGATTTTGACCCAGCGACTGTGAAGGAACAGCGATATATTTCCAAGTCAGCATGGTGACTGTCTTGGAGGGAACTTGCAGGTGGTGGTGTTCCCATGTATTTGCTGCCCTTGTCCTTCAAATGGAAGTGGTCGTGGGTTTGGAAAGTGCTATCCAAGGGTCTCTTGAGGGCTTTATCTATAAAGGATAAATGCTGTGTTACTGTGACACCTTATAGACTTACCAAGGGCGTTTGCTCATGGGCATCTTACTAGTGGTCTCCTTGGCCTGAATATGGAATGGGAAGAGGACAAAATGCCAGGTGGAGCAGCACCAGCTGCTGCGGGAGAGAGAGAGATAGGAGGGCAAGGAGACAGAGGGTCACAGGTTCAAAGAATCATAGAATCTTACAGTGCAGAAGGAGGCCATTCGGCCCATCGAGTCTGCACTGACAACAATCCCACCCAGGCCCTATCCCCATAACCCATGCATTTACCCTAGCTAGTCCCCTTGACACTAAGGGGCAATTTAGCATGGCCAATCTACCTAACCCGCACATCTTTGGAGTGTGGGAGGAAACCGGAGCACCCGGAGGAAACCCGGGGAGAACGTGCAAACTCCACACAGATAGTGACCCAAGCTGAGAATCGAACCCGGGTCCCTGGCGCTGTGAGGCAGCAGTGCTAACCACTGTACCACTGTTCTCCATGCAGCTACAGGACATCCCTCCACCTCTGGGCCTTCTCCACCAGGACCTTCAATGCCACACCCAAGAATCTGTACACCTTCTCTCTTGCTCCCTGTGCCATCCTGTAATGTGCCAGTCAGAGCACTTTGTATCTTCAGGGCCAGTGGGCGTGAGGAGCCCACATGTTTTGCTCCACAAAAGTTGTGTTCAAGCACTTCAACTTGCAGGGTTCTGTTTAGCACCTCCAGGCAAGTTCAAATTATAATAATCAGCAATTAGCATGAAAATTGAATGCTAAATCCAGACTTTCAAACTGGTGTTTCCAATTGGCACTGCATCCATTTCTTACCTGCTTTCACCCTTTGAAAGATGTGATGCAAGCTTCTGCAATACTATTTTGTTTTCTGAAGCGTTACTACAGGGTACTACCTTTCACAATACGGTGAATCATCTCTGAATTTGCGGTGTTCGGAAGCTTTTTAACTGTACCAGATGCTAAGGATGTGTGGGTGAAGAGGATTGCTGCAATGGTTTAGCATGGTGCTTTCGTCTCTGGGACACCTATTTGATTGAATTCAGGCTGATATTAATGGGTGAAAGTTTTCTCTGTTTGGCACATGTAGGGATCCTATGAGTCAACTCAGTTGCTCGTGGGCAAGAGTCCACTGTGTATAATCTGACACATATTAGCTGTGAGTTATCACCTCGCTCAGAGAGATAATAGGGATGGTTGGTATGGGAAGTGAAACGTTCGCACTGATGTATTTGGGGGCACTTTTGTGAAGTTGCGGTTGGTGCAGTCAAGCGATCTTTACCCGAAATCTGATTCCTGCTGCATTATATGTCAAAAGACTTAATTTTGAAGCAGGAATTCTGAAAGTGCTTCATCCTTTACAACTTGTACTGCTTATTTTGACAAAGGGAATGTATCAATGTAATAATGTTGCTTTGAATATGACAGTGGCCTTTAAGTTGCTCTATCACTGCCAGGCTTAAGTTCTGAGAGGATCGGAGCCAGGCGGTCAAACTTTCACTCAAAATCCCCCTAGGAACAAAACAGAAAGATCAGGTAACTCCTCAAGAGTTCTGCAGGAAGCAATCTCCAACCTACAGGCCAGTTATTGATTACGAGATTAGAGGCATCCCTTACAGGGAGTTACTGGGCCGGATTCTTCGACCTTGTCGGCAGCTGGGATTCTCCGGTCCCGTTGCAGTGAACGGAGATTTGACTGAGCAGCAAACTCCCTGGTCTCGCTGGCAGTGGTGTTGAGGTGTGAAAGGCCGGACAATTCCAGCCATTATCCTGAAGATAGAAATAGAATGCGTAGAATGTAACATTTGGGAGATTCACTGCATCGCTTTCATAGAATCATAGAATAGAATCCCTACAGTGCAGGAGGAGGCCATTTGGCCCATTGAGACTTCATTGACAACAATCCCACCAGGCCCTATCCCCATAACCCCACATATTTACACTGCTAAGCCCCCTGAAACTAAGAGACAATTTAGCATAGCCAATCCACATAACCTACATATCTTTGGAGTGTGGGAGGAAACCGGAGCACCCAGAGGAAACCCACGCAGATACAGGGAGAATGTGCGAATTCCACACATACAGTCACCCGAGACCGGAATTGAGCCTGGGTCCCAGGCACTGTGAGGCAGCAGTGCTAACCACTGCGCCACTTTAATACTTTAATACACTGTGATTCTTTAATAAGAATCTCTTGTCAAAGCGACAATAACTGACTCTTGAAGCGCCAGCAGAACTTCAGCCTCTCGGTTTTCATAACAGCTGCAACAGAATATACCCTCACGGTGAGTGATGGGCCATGCTTCTGTAGTCAATGTTTCTAATGAAAAGGCAGGCATGAGTAAATAGGGTGTAATGTGGGTGGAAATGAACTATTTACAGTATGCTTTCTATTCCTCAAAGTTGGTTTAAAGTACACTCATGTGAAGCAAGAATAAAAAATGTGTGCTCTTGTTAATAATGAGCATGTGTAAAATTCCTCTGTCATCAGAGATCTTAACGGATGGAAGAATGTCAAAACATCACCTCAGCAATGAAGAATGTGAATAATATAGGGACAATTTGTTTTGGCTACTTCCCTGGTCAGCAGCAACAACTTGCATTGATGTAGTGCCTTTGAAATAGCCCAAGGTGCTTCATAGGAGCATTATAGTTTGACACCTTCCACATAAGGAGATGGTAGGATCTCAGGATCACTAAATGGTTACAGCACAGAAGGAGGCCATTCAGAGCATTGAGTACGTGTTGGCCCTAGACAGGAGCAATTCACTTGATGCCACCTAATTCATCATATACTTTTCCCCTGTAGGATAGCTGAAAGGTAGGTTTAAAGGAAGAAAGAGAAAGAGGTGGAGAAATTCACAGAGGGAATTCCAGAATTTAGGACCTAGAAGCTGAAGGACTTATTTTTTATCCTTTCGTGGGACATGGGTGTCGTTGACTGGGCCAGCATTTATTGCCCATCCCTAGTTGTCCGAGGGCAGTTGAGAGTCAACCACATTGCTGTGGCTGTGGAGTCACATGTAGACCAGACCAGGTAAGGATGACAGATTTCCTTCCCTAAAGGACATTAGTGAACCAGATGGGTTTTTCCGACAATCATAGTCATCAGTTGACTCTTAATTCCAGATATTTTTATTGAATTCAAATTCTACCAACTGCTGTGGTGGAATTTGAAATTGGGTCCCCGGAACATTAGCTGAGTTTCTGGAATAATCATCTAGCCTCCCCAAACTGTCACCAATGATCAGGAAAATAAATTTGGCAATGTGCAAGCGACCAGAATTGGAGAAGTGTTGAAATCTCAGAGAGTTGTGGAGCTGAAGGAGATAATAGAGATAGGGAGGGGCAAGGTCATGAAGATTTTTCAAAATGAGGAAGAGAATTTTAAAATTGGGACATTTCCAGATGAGGAATTAAAGTGGATCAGGGGGTGATGGGAAGGGCCTCATTAAAATTCAGAATTTTTACTCTTATGTGAGGAATAAAAGAATGACCAGGGTGAGGTTAGGGCCGGTCAAGGACAGTAGTGGGAACTTGTGTATGGAGTCAGTAGAGATAGGCGAGGTGATGAATGAATACTTTTCTTCAGTGTTCACCAAGGAGAGGGGCCATGTTTTTGAGGAAGAGAAGGTGTTACAGGCTAATAGGCTGGAGGAAATAGATGTTCGGAGGGAGGATGTCTTGGCAGTTTTGAATAAACTGAAGGTCGATAAGTCCCCTGGGCCTGATGAAATGTATCCTAGGATTCTTTGGGAGGCAAGGGATGAGATTGCAGAGCCTTTGGCGTTGATCTTTGGGTCCTCGCTGTCCACGGGGATGGTGCCAGAGGACTGGAGAATGGCGAATGTTGTTCCTCTGTTTAAGAAAGGGAATAGAAATGACCCTGGTAATTATAGACCGGTTAGTCTTACTTCGGTGGTTGGTAAATTGATGGAAAGGGTCTTTAGGGATGGGATTTACGACCATTTAGAAAGATGCGGATTAATCCGAGATAGTCAGCACGGATTCGTGAAGGGCAAGTCGTGCCTCACAAATTTGATAGAATTTTTTGAGGAGGTAACTAAGTGTGTTGATGAAGGTAGGGCAGTTGATGTCATATACATGGATTTTAGTAAGGCGTTTGATAAGGTCCCCCATGGTCGGCTTATGATGAAAGTGAGGAGGTGTGGGATAGAGGGAAAGTTGGCTGATTGGATAGGCAACTGGCTGTCTGACCGAAGACAGAGGGTGGTGGTCGATGGAAAATTTTCGGATTGGAGGCAGGTTGCTAGCGGTGTGCCGCAGGGATCAGTGCTTGGTCCTCTGCTCTTTGTGATTTTTATTAATGACTTAGAGGAGGGGGCTGAAGGGTGGATCAGTAAATTTGCTGATGACACCAAGATTGGTGGAGTAGTGGATGAGGTGGAGGGCTGTTGTAGGCTGCAAAGAGACATAGATAGGATGCAAAGCTGGGCTGAAAAATGGCAAATGGAGTTTAACCCTGATAAATGTGAGGTGATTCATTTTGGTAGGACAAATTTAAATGTGGATTACAGGGTCAAAGGTAGGGTTCTGAAGACTGTGGAGGAACAGAGAGATCTTGGGGTCCATATCCACAGATCTCTAAAGGTTGCCACTCAAGTGGATAGAGCTGTGAAGAAGGCCTGTAGTGTGTTAGCTTTTATTAACAGGGGGTTGGAGTTTAAGAGCCGTGGGGTTATGCTGCAACTGTACAGGACCTTGGTGAGACCACATTTGGAATATTGTGTGCAGTTCTGGCCACCTCACTATAGGAAGGATGTGGAAGCGCTGGAAGGAGTGCAGAGGAGATTTACCAGGATGCTGCCTGGTTTGGAGGGTAGGTCATATGAGGAAAGGTTGAGGGAGCTAGGGCTATTCTCTCTGGAGCGGAGGAGGCTGAGGGGAGACTTAATAGAGGTGTATAAAATGATGAAGGGGATAGATAGAGTGAACGTTCAAAGACTATTTCCTCGGGTGGATGGAGCTATTACAAGGGGGCATAACTATAGGGTTCGTGGTGGGAGATACAGGACGGATATCAGAGGTAGGTTCTTTACGCAGAGAGTGGTTGGGGTGTGGAATGGACTGCCTGCAGTGATAGTGGAGTCAGACACTTTAGAAACATTTAAGCGGTTATTGGATAGGCACATGGAGCACACCAGGATGATAGGGAGTGGGATAGCTTGATCTTGGTTTCAGATAAAGCTCGGCACAACATCGTGGGCCGAAGGGCCTGTTCTGTGCTGTACTGTTCTATGTTCTATGTTCTAATAGATTTTATGTTAAAGATTGGCAGCTGGAATTTTCCCTCTTTTTTGCTTTGTCTGAGGAATTCACTGACAGACATTGTGCCTCTATATGCCATGACTTTTGGTCTGGTCTTGGAGAGTTGAGTGTTGAACCTTACCCTTCCATTTGGAATCACCTGATTGATGCTGTAAATCAACTACATTAAGACCTACTGAACGATAACCAATACGCTACGACAGGACAGCAGCTAATGAAAAACCCAAAACCTCGCAAAAAAATACTTGAAAAACCTAAAATCCTACAGGACTCAAGACAAATTCAAAGATGAATTCTGACCTGAAGGAAAACTCAAGAAGTGGAAATGCAGAGGAAAATCACCAGAAATAATCTCCAAAGAAAGGCTTGGAAGCTGAAGGCAGGCATTGAATATTCCTCACTGTAACAGAAGATATTTCTTGGAAGTCCAGCTTCAATTTCCAGAGTAGCAGACTTAGCAGGGATGAGCTAAAAGTTTTAACTTTCAGGATAAAGAATGTCCTGAGAAACCTTTAAATTCTTCATAGGTTGGAGATTGCCATTTGAAAATGCTGTTGGGAAAAACAGATTCTTGACCTGATGCTTGAACATGTGGCATGTGAGCTATCTCATATAGAACATAGAACAGTACAGCACAGAACAGGCCCTTCGGCCCACGATGTTGTGCCGAGCTTTATCTGAAACCAAGATCAAGCTATCCCACTCCCTATCATCCTGGTGTGCTCCATGTGCCTATCCAATAACCGCTTAAATGTTCCCAAAGTGTCTGACTCCACTATCACTGCAGGCAGTCCATTCCACGAGCATCTCTAAGAAGGAAAAAAAATAATTCATTCATTCATTCATTCAGAGGAAGAATTCCTACGAAAGGATCAGCTCCAAAGACCGAGATTCGATGCTTTCATGACCCTAAAGCTTAGCATTGGACAAGTCTGCAGCTAACAACCATTGCTTAAATTTCTTTTAAGGCTAAGTGTGGGCTCCATTGCAGTGGGAGCCGCAAAATATGGCAGACACAGGTGAACCCTTTTGTCTTCAAATGCCATCTTGAATTTCAGCAACTTCTTAAAGATGAATCAATGTCTTAAAAATTTGAACCACGGATCAAAAATCCAAATTACCAAATCAGTTTTGACTCATCCAAGGGCCAAACTTGAAGGAAAATTTGGCATCCTGGAGTACATCAGTCAAAAGTCAGGAAAGGTCCAGATTAGTAGCTTTTTATCCTGGTTTAGTAAGCTTGCTGATGAAGTCATCCTAATGATCAATATTCAACCTGCTTCTATAAAGTATTAAAAGCCATAGATGATTATTTCAATCTTCAAGTTGTGGAGCACACAGAGCTTAAATAAAGGCACAGAAACCCCCCAGTAAAGTGCCAAAAGGAAAAAAAGACAATGCTCAAGAAAACCACATGAGGGCATAGGGAGGCCAGGAACTTTCCAGAAGTCAGCCGTTTTGGAAATCCAGCCACATTACCTGAACTGCAACAGTAAGGGAGCAGCTGGCTGCGAATGAAGGAAAACTATCTGACGAAACCCAAACTAAGCAAACCAGGCAAAAGGAAAATGAAATAAGGTTGGGGAATGTTCATATCAGAACTGAATTGGAAAATTTGAGACCCAAGATTCAAACTGAACATATACCCTTGGAAATGCCTGGGATACTAACGTTATGAATGGACCAAACTGTCCATGGTCTGAACAAACAGAATTTTGAGGTGTCACAGAAGTATAAGAGAGAGAGAGACTACAGAGCTGAAGAAAATGGTTGGAAAAATGTCACATTTCCAAGGAGCTATATGAAAAGATAGAAGGACCTAAGATGGCAAAAGAAAGTATAAGTTTTTCCCTTGTGGAAAATATGGCCAAATTATAACTTACAGAAGTGATTATTCCAATACTCTCCTGCCTGGTCTCCTTCTAACTTCTCTTTGCTGTCTACCCTGGTTTGTTGCACTGCATGGTCCCTTTAAGATTAATCCATGTACATATCTTAAAGGGAACTTCATTTATGTGTGACCAGGAATCTCTTGCTTTCTATCACATTCCTCCCACCCCCTTCCCACACCTCACAGTTCTCCTCTTGATTCTCCACTTTCAGATCCCCAAGAGTTGTCACCTTGCCAATTATTTTTATTTGCTCAGGGGATGTGGGCATCTCTTTCTGGGCAGTTTGCTAGGCCATTTCAGAGCAATCACATTGCTGTGGATCTGGAATCATAGACCAGACAAGGTAAGGGTAGTAGATTTTAAAGGACATTAGTGAACCAGATGGATTTCTTTTCCTTACGACAATCAACAATGCTTCCAGATTTTTATTGAATTCAAATTTCACCATCAGCTGTGGTGGGATTTGAACTTGGGTCATCAAAGCTTTACCCTGGGTTACTAGTCCAGTGACAATACCACTACACCACCAACGTCCCGAGTGGTGGAGCCTCAGAAGGAAGCGAGTGTGATTCTGCAGATCTTTGAGAAAAAACATAATTCCTAGATCTGCTCACGAAACAACCTTCCTTTGTGTGTACACTTGGTTTATCAACCTTTGGAAAGACTCAAGCTGGCCCTGGATTGCAAACATTTGTGCCTGTAACAATGTGATTAAAAATACTCAAAGCTCTTAAACGGCAATATTTTTGCCTTAATCATATCTGTGTTATGCTGACTCTGCTGAAATGTTAAAAAAAGCTCAGAAGATGAATTATAATGTAAAGGTTTTGATTACAAGCAGCAAACAAACAATTTATTCTCTCTATTTGAACTGATATTGGCAAGTGATTCCACAGAAAAACAGAATTTGTCTTTTTTCAACCAGACTCAAGCTTCTCCAGGTTTAGATAAATGCAGTGTGGTGCCAGAGAGAATGTGCAATGCCACTCTGTCTCCCTGCATCATTCACTTATATGGATTTCTCAGTCATTTGGTTTGGCAACTTTGATGTGCCAGCATGTGTTTACACATGGGTTATAATGTCCAAGATAAAGTGGGCAACGTATTCATCAGTGAGTATGATAGGAGCAGCCAGGGCCAAGTTTACTGATTTATAGAGCTACAACACAGAAACAGGCCCTTCGGCCCACCATGTCTGTGCTGACTATCAAATGCCAATCTATACTAATCCCATTTACCAACACTTGGTCCATTGCCTACTATATCTTAGTGCTATAAGTACTCATCCAGATGCTTCTTAAATGTTGCGAGAGTATCTGCCTCCACCACCCTCTCAGGCAGCGCGTCCCACATTTCCACCACCCTCTGGGTGAGAAAATTGTTGCTCAGATCTCCTCTAAACCACTTACTCCTCTACTTAAATGTATAATCTCTCGTCTTAGACATCTCTGCCTTGGGGAAAAGATTTTTACAATCTACCCTATCTATGCCTCTTATCATTTTGTATACCTCCGAGAGATTCCCCTCCTCTGCTGCAGAGAAAACAAACCCAGTTTATCCAGTATCTCCTTATAGCTGAAACTTTCCATCCCAAGCAACATCCTGGTGAATCTCCTCTGCACCCTCTCCAGTGCAATCACATCCTTCTAACAGTGCGGCGACCAGACCTGCACACAATACTCCACCTAACCAATGTTTTATAAAGTTGTACGAAGACCTCCCTGCTCCCATTCTATGCCCCGGCTAATGAAGGCAAGCATCCCATATGCCTTCTACACCACCCTATCTACATGTGCTGCCACCTTCAGGGATCTATAGACTTGTACACCAAGGTGCCTTTGTTCCTCAATACTTCTTAGGGGCCTACTGCTCATTGTGTATACCCTACTCTTATTAGAGCTCCCAGAATTAATCACCTCACACTTACAAGGATTAAATTCCATCTGCTATTGCTCTGTCCAATTTACCAGCTGATCAATTTCAATCTGTAGCCTGAGACTGTCCTCCTCACTATCAATAACACCACCAATTTTTGTGTCATCTGCAAACTTGCCTTCTACATTCACATCCAAGTTGCTGATGTAAATAACAAACAACAAGGATCCCAGCACTGCTCCCTGTGCTACACCGCTGGTCACAGGCTTCCGATCACAAAAGCAACCCTCCACTATCACTCTTTGCCTTCGATAAACAAGTCAATTTTGGATCCAATTTGCCAACTTGCCTCGGATCCCATGGGCTCGAACCTTTTAGACCAGCCTTCCATTTGGGATCTTGTCAAAGGCCTTACTGAAGTCCGTGTATACCTCATCAACTGTGCTATCCCCGTCAATATATTTAGTCATCTTTACAAAAAAACTCAATTAAATTGAGAGGACACAGGTTTAAGGTGCTGGGGGGTAGGTACAGAGGAGATGTCAGGGGTAAGTTTTTCACTCAGAGGGTGGTGGGTGAGTGGAATCGGCTGACGTCGGTGGTGGTGGAGGCAAACTCGTTGGGGTCTTTTAAGAGACTTCTGGATGAGTACATGGGATTTAATGGGATTGAGGGCTATAGATAGGCCTAGAGGTGGGGATGTGATCGGCGCAACCTGTGGGCCGAAGGGCCTGTTTGTGCTGTGGCTTTCTATGTTCTATGTTCTGAATTAGTTAGGCGGGATTTCCCACCTACACATCTGTGCTGACTATCCCAGATCAATCCCTGCCTTTCCAAATGTTGATTAATCCTGTCCCTCAGAATTTTTTCCAATAATTGCCCTACCACTGACATTAGACTAACTGGCCTGTAATTATCTGGCTTATCCCTGCTGCTCTTCTTGAATAAAGGCACCACATTTGCTATCCTCCAGTCATCTGCACTTCACCTGTGGCCAGAAGATATTTAAGTATCTCCATCAGGGCCCCTGCAACCTCCTCCCTTGCCTTTCATTGCAGCCTGGGATATATCTCATCAGGTCCTGGGGATTTATGCACCTTTAAGCCCACTAAAACATCTAATACCTCCTCCTCATTAATTTTAATGTGCTCTAACCATCCCAACTGAAAGCTCCAAATACAATGTCTTTCCCCTTGGTGAATACAGATGAAAAATATTAATTTAAGACCTCATTCATGTCCTCTGGCTGCAGGCACAGTTTGCCCCTTTGGTTTTCAATGGGTCCCACACTTACCCTGGTCATTCTCTTGCTGTTAAAATACTTATACAATGCCTTGGGGTTTTTCCTTAATCCTATCTGCCAATGATAATTCATGGCCCCCCTTTGCCCTCCTAATTTATTTTTTTAAGCACCCCTTCCACACTCTATACTCCTGAGGGCCTTCCCCACCTTTAGTGCTCTATAGCTACCTTATGCTTCCTTTTTTTTCTTTATCTAACCCTCAATATCCCTTGAACATCCAGGGTTTCCTGGACTTGCCGCCCTTGCCCTTCACTCTTAGAGGAACACATTGACCCTGAACTCTCACTATTTTACTTTCAAAAGACTCCCACTTTCCAAACGTAGGTTTACCTGCAAGTAGCAGCTTCCAGTCTACGTTTACCAGATCCTGGCTAATGATATTGAAATCGACCTTCCCCCATTTCAGACATTTGGGGCGAGATTCTTCGGCCTCCCAGCCACGTCTTTCCCGCCGGCGGGAGGTGGCGCGTTGTTTGCTAGCGGCGGGATTCTCTGGTCCTGCCGCTGGCAACGGGAATTCCCATTGACGTCACCCCACACCGGGGGGAAACCCGCAGGCGGGGGTGCGCTGCCGGCGGGACTGGAGAATCCAGCCGGCGTGAATGGCCAGAGGATTCCGGCCTTGATTTCTGGACTATGCTTACCCCTTTCCATAATGACTTTGAAACTTACAGAGTTACGGTCACAATCCCCAAAGTTCTCGCCCACTGCCACTTTGTGAAATCATCCTTAATATTTCACAGGATGGTTCCGTGAGCCAGCAGGTATATTAGAGTCAGAATCATTTCCTGAAGGCAAAATATAAAATATAGAAAACTGGTTATAATAATCACAATGTATTCAATTGTTGGCAGCGCACAGGGGCCTGGGTCTGGCTTTGATATTCTTGCATTATAAGTCACTGAGGCTGATATTAACCCTAATACACCCATATGGAACTTAAAAGCAAGACATGGAGGCATCTATTTTTATGTCAATTCTAAATGCTTAAGATGGTGATAATTGTGTCACAATTTGAATGTGCTATTAGCATTCAAATCTCACATACCAGGCTACTTTCTGGATTATTCACAGACACAGGTAGGATTTAATCATATGAGCAGAGCACAGTCGCAAAGGGAGAAGGAAAGTGAGTGTAAGTGAAGTTAAAAAAGGATGGTGACAATTAATAGAAAATCTCAGAGGCTGAAAACCTTTGGAAAATTGCAAGAAACATTCTCACAATTAGCTTTCAAGAGGCTGTAGGAAGTGGTGGTGGGTTATACTTCACTCAGAGATTCTGAGTTGCTCTGGCAATATCCACTTTATAAAAAAATGTATATTGCAGTCTGGAGCCATGGTAGAGGCTCCAACACTCCTTCCATCACATGGCTGACCAGGAATCTCTCCTACTCTTATCCCCACCATGTGTTGGAAGGATTTGCAAATTAATACTCAACCTGCATTATTAATGCACCTTCCGTGGCCATTGAGTCCCAGGGTGTGACGTGAACCTGGAGATTCTGGCTCAGGAATGGGATGCTGCCCACTACACCACAAGATCGAGGTTGTAGTGCATTATAACAATGATAGCCAAGAAAGCAGGAAAGGAAAGTGTGGCTGCAGGCTGGAGTTTGCAGGTAAGTGACATGACACAAGGCCTCACGTTTGTTGGCTGCTGAAGAGGAGATGGCACGATGTGAAGTTGCTGTGTAGTGTCCTCTGTGCCACCCCTGGGACCAGCTCCATAGGTCTGCAATGCCAGATACCTGGAAAGAGGCAGAGGCAGCATTCACACAGCAGCTGTTGAGCGCCATCCCTGCTTGTGTGTGTTAGCAAGAGATGGCATGATTCTGCACCTAGTGCTCCTTTAATCAGGACATGTAAAATCAGTTTCCCATAGTTGTTAAAGAATAAGAAACAAAGAACAATATAGCACAGGAACAGGCCCTTCGGCCCTCCAAGCCTGCACCGATCACGTTTACCTATCTAACCAACCGCTTATATCCCTCTATTCCCCGTTTGTTCATATGCCTATCAAGATAAGTCTTAAATGTCGCTAGCGTATCTACCTCAACCACCTCACCTGGCAGTGCATTCCAGGCCCCCACCACCCTCTGTGTAAAAACCTTCCCCCGCACATCTCCACTGAACCTTCCCCCCTTATCATGAACTCGTGCCCCCTTGTAATTGTCATTTCTGCCCTGGGAAAAAGCTTCCAATTGTTCACCCTATGTATAACCTCTCATAATTTTATAAACTTCTATCAGGTTGCCCCCCTCAGCCTCCGTCTTTCCAGGAAGAACAATCCCAGTTTATTCAATCTCTCTGTTGTAGGTGAGGTGTGGCAATGTGTGCATTATAGATGCTATCATCTCTTCATGCGTTTCCAATCAGAGTTTCATTGGCTGCTGTTGGCTATGACATGATTTCTTCAGTGCAGTACCACTGAAATCATGGGACTGAATTTTACTCTCCCCCCCTGTGGGTTTTGAGCTGGGGGAGGAGCGTGAAATTGCATGAACGGGATTTCCTCTGACATCCCACCCGCCCCGATCCAGATGCAAATTTATGGTGGGGGTGGGAAGGGCCTTGGATGGGAAGAACGTACCCCTATTAATGCCCTTTATGCTACTTAATGACCACTTAAAGACCTTTCCCTACAAAGCCTCAATTTTCAGGCTGGTGGGTGGGAAATAGAAAAATTCACTGGCCGTGATCTCAGGCAAAAGGGAGGGGGGTGCCTCCGTCAGAAGCCCCCTTCTAACTGGGGGGCCCCCCTCCCTTCACTTACTGGACTCCTTTGGACCTCCTGCTGACCAACCCTGGCCTATCCCTTATTACCCACTCACCACCAGCTATCCCCACACTTCCCCCTCCCACATCCTTCCAGGGCATATCCTACCCTAGCTTCCCCAGGACTCCTGCACTTACTTTGGACTGGCAATTCAAGATGGCACCGGAGTGTGACGACTTCTTGCGAGCTGTGCCCAGCATACCCTCTAATTCTATATTTTACTTTCGCTCTATGCTTCTAAAATTCGATTCTAACTCTTCTAAACTCTCTCTTCCCTGCTGGGATCAGATTTTTGAATGGACCTACCTTATATTAAGCTGATCTTTCTCTACACTCTACCTATGATTGTAACACTACATTCTGCACTCTCTCCTTTCCTTCTCTATGAACGGTGTGCTCTGCCTGTATAGCGCGCAGGAAACAATACTTTTCACTATATCCCAATACATAGAAATCATAGAAATCATAGAAACCCTACAGTGCAGAAGGAGGCCATTCGGCCCATCGAGTCTGCACCGACCACAATCCCACCCAGGCCCTACCCCCATATCCCTACATATTTTACCCGCTAATCCCTCTAATCTACGCATCCCAGGACACTAAGGGGCAATTTTAGCAAGGCCAATCAACCTAACCCGCACATCTTTGGACAATACATGTGACAATAATGAATCAAATCAAATCAAATTAAAATCACTTAGTCCCAGGCACAGCACTGCAATGCTTCTTCCGGCCTCTACAGCACTGTGCCTGGATGGGCTGGAGAGCTGTCGGCCAGTCAGATTGGCACACAGCTCTGCAAGGTGGGACTTCTTTCCAAGAGCGGATGGCTGCCAATCAAAACTCATTTCAGTGTGGCATGGCAGCCAGCGGAGTCAATGGGAATGGGTTCCTGTCCAATTCTCCAGTTGGAGACCAGTTCATCCCCTAACAAATTCAGACCATGGTACACTGAGACTTGGGTATTTGCCAATATCCAACTTTATTCTTAAACAGGACTTCATACACCTACCTAAATAGTTTGAGCACCTTCATTATTATTATCTCCTGAAGTGAGAGTGTGTTCATCTTTGCCTACAGTGGACGGGTATTGGTAAGTGGGCACAGAGCATTCCTCATGCAGCTAACTTACTGGGCACACCTTTGGTGATCTTCTTTATCTCAGATAGGAGGCTGAGAAATCTACTGATGACATGGATGGTACTGGGCAAAAAAAGGCTGTATAAAGTTGGCACAAGGGCTCCCATTTAGGAGACAGTAAATCGAAGTGGCGTGGACATGGCACGGAAGACTGGTGCGGGAGGCATCATTGTACCACTTCCAACTGTTTTCCTTCTTACAATTCTTACCTCTTAGCACCAACCATTTCCCCACTAGGACTATGCATCAAACACCTTTTTGAGTTGTTTCAGTAATTGCAGCATAACGGGCACTAGAATCATTCCACTAAACATATTTATTACAAAGCTTCAGGGTGAATTGTACACAGCAAATCTATTCAGCAAAGTTTGCAACCCACAAAACAGAATGATGCATTGCTGTGCAGAGTAACCATCAATCTAACACTTTCTAATGTACCACAGCCTCTGAGACGGCACTTGTTGTTTGTGGCTCCCTTAATGGCTAAACCATCCAGCCATGTGCCACTTGACATCATGTGTGTTTTGTGGCTTCTAAAGACAGCTTGATGGTTTATCATACTTTGTCATCTTGGCTTACTGATCTAAAAGATCATTTGAATGATGTGATAGAGTTAAAGTAAGAGAACACTATGCACTACCTTTGAATTACACAGACTTACATAAAATACACAGCACAGAAACAGACCATTTGGCTTAGTCAGTCTATGCTGGTGTTCACACTCTGTTTGAGTCTACTCCCACCCTTGCTCTTCTAACTCTATCCACAAACCCCCTATTCCTTTCCCCCTCATAGAGTCATAGAATCATAGACGTTTACAGCATGGAAACAGGCCCTTCGGCCCAACTTGTCCATGCCGCCCTTTTTTAAAAAAAAACCCGTAAGCTAATCCCAATTGCCCGCATTTGGCCCATATCCCTCTATACCCATCATACCCATGTAACTATCTACATGCTTTTTAAAAGACAAAATTGTACCCGCCTCTACTACTACCTCTGGCAGCTTGTTCCAGACACTCACCACCCTTTGTGTGAAAAAATTGCCCCTCTGGACACTTTTGTATCTCTCCCCTCTCACCTTATACCTATGCCCTCTAGTTTTAGACTCCCCTACCTTTGGGAAAAGATATTGACTATCTACCTTGTCTATGCCCCTCATTATTTTATAGACCTCTATAAGGTCACCCCTCAGCCTCCTACGCTCCAGTGAAAAAAGTCCCAGCCTATTCAGCCTCTCCTTATAACTCAATCCATCAAGTCCCGGTAGCATCCTGGTATTTCCAGCTTAACTGCATCTGTGCCATTTGCCTCAACCACTCCCTGTGGCAGCAAGTTCCACACTCTCTGAGTAAAGATATTTCTATCCTATATATTTAAAAATAATCACGTGAAAACCATTGCAAACAAAATGATTGTCCTCTGAATGTGATCTGGTTTGATGTCTCTCCACACTTTCAGCAGGGCAACCTGTGCAATCAGTTACACCCAGATCATTCCTAATGCTCGATAGCATAATGCAGAATTAAATGTCTTGGACAAAAATATTTCTGCAATGTTCTCTGAGTAAGATGAAAAGGGAAATTTCTGCTTTTCTGATGGGACAGCAATGCGGCGGCAGTGATCTGAGGGTTAAATTGCAAACCCAGGCAATGCAACAGAAGGGATAGTGTTTCTTTATGACTCTAATGTACATGTATGAATTTTCAATGCTCTCAGTTGGTCCTATCTGAGAGCTGAATAATTTTATGCTGTATAGATCCCTGCAAGCAGCAGCCTTTTGTAAAGACGGCAAGCTATCGAGATTGTGGACACCATCATGTTTTTGTAATGCTTCTGTCGGCTTGAAGGTATCATCCAGTGGAGTGCTGAGCCTCTGCCGATTGGCTGAAAATCGCTGGCTAGTTTCTAATGTATCTATTTAGGTCATGTCTAGGTCTTGTCATGTGTGATTCTGAAGAGCAAGCAGGAGAGGCCACTTGTGCTGCAGTGCACATCATCAAGAACATAGACCACTGCACCTTCTGGATAATGTGGAACAATAACGATACCTCCATCGACCAGCATGTTAACGGTTCCTTATCCTCCAATGTAACATCTTATTTTCTGGATGCATTAATTAATATTATCAAGAGTTGCAGCATTTCAATAACAATATTCCCATAGTTTGTGCTGGCATTGTGGAGCATACTGCTCGTTTAACTGTTGTAAATTATTAATTCAACAGAAAAACCTGTTAGTTATTTAGTCTTTTATGCAAATCTATTCTTCCAAATCACTACAATGTCAAAAGGATACTTCAAGCTGACAGGACATTGCTCATATTTTTAATCTTCAACTTCAATAATATTCATCAGTATGCATTGCCATGCTTCCTGCAAACTAATAATATATTATAATGGAAAAATCCTCCGGAGATTTGCTGCTTAATTACAACATTATTTGCATTTTTGCATATTAATGACTGCGCATTTGCTGCAGTAATTAAGTAGAATGAATTGAAAACCCTAACATTTGAAAGCAACGATGAAAATCCAAAATGCAGAACAGTTCACTGCACTTCATTCCAGAATGTAACCCTTTGCCTGCCGAACATCCGTGCTCGAAACATGTCCATTCTCTCTCAAACACCCGCCACCCAAATGAGTTTTCAGACAAATACTATATTTGTCTAAATATACAATGGCATTTTACATCGCAAGCCTTGAAACAGATTGCCTGATCCTGCGTTTAGAAATAGCAAGGGTCTCGCAGTGCTATTTTACAGACATTCTTTGCACATACACTTCCATTCAAATTCAATATATGGGATTTCTGAAATCTAACAGTCAATGGGAGTGTCGGAAATAAGGATAGACATGTGTTTCCCATTGCCAAACGCAAACTGTAGCACTTAACGATGCAAATGATCAAAAACACTGCAAGCTCATGCTTATCCTCATTTCTATCCTTATTTCCGACACTTTCATTGACTGTTACCGTTAGATTTGAGAAATCCCATATATTGTATTTGAATGGAAGTGTATGTACAAAGAATGCCTGTAAAATAGCATCATGAGACCCTTGCTATATATAAACACAGGATCAGGCAATCCATTTCAAGACTTACGATGTAGAATGGCATAACCACCTTGGGCTTCTGTACCGTGTTATGATTCTAGAAGCATTTTGGCATACTGCGGGTACTAGTTCAACTCTGCGCACAGTGCAGGTCTGTGACATGGAGCAGATAATGGCTGCAGCCACGGTGGCCATATGTCACAAATTTACAAATGTTTGCAGCAAGCGAGCCTTTTTAAAATAGGTTTCACAGCTTGCCGGCGACGTATGCCTGACAGCGACATTGTTGGTCGGTCGTGGAACTGCATGTGCCAGGAGCTGTCTAAAATGAAGCTTCCTTCGTGTGCGGTTCTGGATTGACGGTGGTGTCAGAGCGGAGCAGGTGTCGCTATAGATGGCTGCCGAGAAAAATAGGCAAAGCGTGAAGCTGACAATTAAAAATCTTTTCTGGGAGCACCAAGAAAATAATAAAGAAAAATAAAGAGTAAGAGATAAATGAGTGAATAAAAAGATCTCTGATGCCCGATTACCAGACCCTGGCTGGGTTCTGAAGTGCAATCCTTATCTATAGAATCCCTTTAGTGCAGAACCACAATCCCACCCAGACCCAATCCCCGTAACCCCACGTATTTACCCTGCAAATCCCCCTGACACTAAGGGGCAATCAACCGAACCCGCACATCTTTGGACTGTGGGAGGAAACCAGAGCACCCGGAAGAAACCCACGCAGACACGGGAGAATGTGCAAACTCCACACAGAGAGTCACCCAAGGCTGGAATTGAACCCGGGACCCTGGCGCTGTGAGGCAGCAGTGCTAACCACTGTGCCACCAAATCCTGGTGAAGGTCATTTGCCAATGCAGTGATGGGTGAGAAACCCACATCAGGTTCGGAATTATATCAGGTCCCAGTGTGGGCCGTCAGTTTTTCATGGAGCCCAGGCATGTGACGATTACTTCCCTCACCACACCACCAACCCCCCCCCCCTCCCCCCACCCCCCAACCCATACTTGACCCATGAGGAAACGATAACAAGGTCACTGCGGTGGTGGACCCTGACATTTGCGAGCTCAAATCCAAACATAACAATCTTCAAAGTGTGATCATTTGTGGGCGGGCAGCAGTAACATCAACGTGAAAGCTGTCAGAGTGTTGAAAGTAAAAACAAATGGTTCATAAATGATCTTCATTACAGCAGCGCAATCGGGAACTGACCCCTTGTTTGATTGCTGTTGAAATGGAAGTAGCGCTGCATGGCAAAGATGTGCAGATTAGGTGCATCAGCCACGCTAAATTGACCATAGTGTCAGGGGATTAGTGAGGTAAATATGTGGGGTTACGGAGATAGAGCCTGGGTGGGATTGTGGTTGGTGTAGAGTTGATTGGCTAAATGACCTCCTTCTGCACTGTAGGAATTCTATGAGACGGTTGGGGTGGAATGGCCTTCTTTGCCAGTTCCTTGCTTTTCAACATGTCTACAAGGTGCAGGAACTGGATTGAAGGCAGCATCTGGCCACTGCCGTTGGGCTAGGCCCCAGGCTGCATAGCAGTTGCAGGTGTCCTAGCAGCAGATGGCAGATCACAGGATCCAGCTGCCCATTGATCTGGAATCTGTGTTGATTATTCCCCACAGTTATTCGCCAGATAGATGCAATCTCAGCGACAGCCTTGGATGGAAGGATCAATGTGGGGGTTGAACCCAGCGGGCTACACTGTCTGCCAATCACCCTGACACCTCTTCACTCATGTACCATGGAAAGTACAGCACACTGTGATTGGGAGGCTTACCAGGGAGCATCCCAAAGTAATATTTGCAAGACATTCACATCTTGGCCCAATATCCTATTTTTCTTTAGAAATAGGAATCACTGCCATACAACAGTCGGTCAAAGTGAAGTACATTTACTTCCGGCTGCAGATGCAAGAGTGCTAGCGGGTTCAAGCGAAGCATTTGAAAGAGAATCCGTCTGTTATCTGAAAAGAAAGTACATGCTGGATTAAGGGGAGAAGGCGGGAGAATGGCACTAAGATAACTGCTCATTTGGGGAGCTGGTGCAGACATGATGGGCCGAATAGCCCCCCTCTGCACTGTAACAATTCTGTGATACTGGTGAGTAGACACAAAGCACACTTTATGTGGCTTTACCTGCTAGTACTCACCTGAAGAACATCCTCTTCTGGTTGCAAATATCTCAGTCCAGGTGGATTTCCATTTAGAAGCCCTTTGCTGTTTATAATGGTGTTAGAAGAATGAGAACAATTAGGCACAACGCCTCATTGGAATGTTGGTGGTATTGTAAAGATGTGTACATGACAGAAGAAATATCTTTAAAACATCATAAGAAATTTGCTTCATAAGCCCTCTGTATCAATTACCACTCACTGATTTCTTGGGAACTCTGGACATGCACTTCATATGGACATCATCAACATTCGGGACAACAAATTGCCAGGAGATAGCATGAAAAGTGGCATCTCACTCCCCTCCCAAAAAATAATTAATGGCCCGAATGTTGCAGCAGTAATGATGATGAAAAAAATAAAGTTTGTCAAATATATTTTAGTTTCTATCTTAACCCAATGCTGATCATTTATTTTGCTATCTAAAAATTGAAAATGAAAGTCTTGGCAACCAGGGGTTTTACAGTACTTCCTGATTTGCTGTCTGTGAGAATATGTCAATATGATTGACTGCTTGCTGTCACCTCTGCAGCTACATGGAGACCCCCTACCTGGCACAAGATTTAAACTGATCTTGGGAAAGGGGAAATTCACACCACAGGTGGAATTTTCTCATTTTTCGTTGATGTGCGAACTCAGGTGGGAGTGTAGCTCGTCAGCTGCCCTGCCGACTTTTCCTGCCATAAAAAAAGTGAAGGGGCGGATCCCACGATGTCATGCTGGTGGGAGTGGGTTCTGAATGAGCCCGCCCCTTCCAGCTACCTCGGCTCTTGGCAAATCGGGATGCCATTTCCAAAGGTTAATTATATTAAAATATATTCAAATGGGATTCCCTTCACTGCATGGGGGTTCACGCTTTGGGGGTTTGGGGGGGGGGGGGGTGCGGGGGCAGGGGTGGAGGTGGCAAGGACAATGAAGCGAAGAAATCCACTGGCGTAAAAGCTGTTTTGGGATTCCCCTTTGATCCTCTGTCCCCTTCCCAGTTCTTGTCCACCAGGAACAGCGGCTGAATATCTCCCCTACAGATATCGCTAGATCTTTCGGGATAACATTCTTCAAGGTCAGTAGCCAGCAATGTTGCTCCATCGATGACGGTGAAATCCAGCCCTATGTCTAAACTGAACTCTAGCCCGTTTGAAGTGTGCACTTCCGTCATTGGTGACATAACCACCGAAACCACAAACACAATCGGTAGAGATCCCACAGGACAATCCATTTCTCTGGCCAGCCGGACCTGATCTATTGGCACCTGCACATTTGATGGACGGGTTGGAAAGTCCAGACAAGTTTAGATGGTAAATCTTTTAAAAATTCCACCAGCCACTTTGATGTTCTCTAATTCTCCTTTCAGAACTATCTGGTTTCTCCATCACCTTCTTCACTTCCAATGATTTCTTACTACTCGTAAGGGCGGCATGGTGGCATAGAGGTTAGCACTGCTGGCTCACAGCTCCAGGTACCCGGGTTCGATTCCCAGCTTGGGTCACTGTCTGTGTGAAGTTTGCACGTTCTCTCTGTGCCTGCGTGGGTTTCCTCCGGGTGCTCCGGTTTCCTCACGCAGTCCAAAGATGCGTAGGTTAGGTGCTTTAGGCATGCTTGCCCCTTAGTGTCACAGGATGAGTAAGTTAGAGGGAAGAGGGATTAGCGGGGTAAGTATATGGGGTTACGGAGATAGGATGGGATTGTTGTCAGTGTAGACCCGATGGGCCGGATGGCCTCCTTCTGCATTGTAGGGATTCTATGATACAATGAACATGAAATGTCAAAGATCAATGATCATTCATGGAGCCACATCATCCTATGTGTCATTTTTCCTCTTGATGTCACTCTTTGATGCCAACATCTTACCTGTGGTGTGGCTGTCAATTTTCTCAACAGACTTTCGCCTTTGGTACCCAGTGACGAGCTGATTTCTTGTATTAATGCTGAAATATAACCATAATTACAGATTAATCTCCAGCAGTAATCATTGATTACAATGCTGAGGTTTGTAGACCAACAGGGAGGTGAACTCATTTCTTGTGTAATTCCAACAGTACCGTACCACCATGCTGAAAATTCCTCTCGTTGGAATGACGATGGGAGTATTCGAATCGAGGTGGAGCAGGTCAGCACAGGTTTCACTCTGAACTCTTGCTCGCCTGAGGGGTTTATTCAGAATTACATTTTTCTGCCACTTGGTTAGTTTTCGAAATGACACCCTTTCTGTTCCTACCCACATTACCTAAAAGAAGTTGTATCATCTGTCTTTCAGCACTTGGCATTATTCAGTGTTCAGTGGTGAAGAGACCATGTTCAGATTTATTCCTGACACCCTTCAAATGTTGGCCTCAACTAAGAGGTGGGCGATCGGAGTACCAGAGGATTTGGTCACTGGTTAAATGTTGACTCCTGCCAGGGAACTGTCCAGCCTCACCCCAACCTGACAACATGACCAAGATCAGCACATCTTCATGGCAGAAGTTATGGATTCTACCTGTTAATCTCTACCCCTCTTGGGCACTGTTCAGGGAGTGCCAATGTGCTGTGCCACCTAGGGAGTACCAATTTCGACTATTTGTGCATCACTGTGTGGTGAACCATAGATGGTTACCACTATGGGTACTGAACCATAGATGGTTATCACTATGGGTACTTGTACATATGTTACTCTTGTTACTGTTGGGATTAGGGTTGGGGTGTTCCACCTGTTGGTATTGTTCTGTGGTACACTCCGGTTGGCTCCGCCTTCCTATAGGAGTATAAAGGTCACTGCATTTCCTAGTGACCCTTTAGTCTGGGATTGTATTGTTAAGCAGTATGCTCTATTCTTGTTGCGAATAAAAGCCTTTATTCCCGGGTACGATCTAGCCTCCCGAGTGGATTAATCGTGCATCACACTGCAAAGTTCAAAGTTTTAAATCTTATTGATTAGTGTCACAAGTAGGCTTACATGAACACTGCAATGAAGTTATTGTGAAAATCCCCTAGTCGCCACACTCTGGCACCTGTTCGGGTACACCGAGGGAGAATTTAGCATGGCCAAATGAGCACGTGACGTGATCTTAATTTTTGATGGATAAAGAACATCCATCGAAGTGAAAGAGAAATAGAGAGATATTTCTCCTCCTACATGCTACCCCTTCTGTTTGTTTCCTGCTCTTCTTATCCGTTTCTGATTGCCATTTCTCACCTTTTCTTTGCGTCTTTGGGTTTAGCAGCCTGACTATTCCAGAATGCTTGCTGAAGCAAGAAGGAGCATATTGTCATTCAACCGCCAGCCTTCATCAAAGCTCGACTGCATGATTAAGCCCTGAAGTCTCATCAATCAGCAGTGATGTGCATCGTAACAATCTATTGATACATCAGTACACATCTATCTCTGCTGCATCGCTAAATGTTTCCTTAAATTTATATATCTTATCACAAATCAATTAGATAAATGTAAAGCAGCTCAGATTGTTTACACTCTAATTATATGCAGCACAATTTTATTTCGATATAATAAATAATCTGTGAAATTAAGCCTACACGAACGATACGTAAGACAAACTGTTTCCCTGGGCCAACCAGCTTTGTGAGTTTTTATATATTGCGATTCAGATAAAAATATTAATGTTGCCTAAATGTAACGTTCAGAGTCAGTCTATGAATATACACTCCCAGGGCAGAATGGCATTTGAAGCAGGTATATTTGGTAGCCAAATCCATGAGAAATTTAGTTCTAGAAATAAGGTTTGCCACATACTATAGACTCAAAAAAATTACAGGATTTGCAAGGAAGTTTGGCTTGATTTATTATCGGTATACAGTGAAAAGTATTATTTCTTGTGCACTATACAGACAAAATATACTGTACATAGGGAAGGAAATAGAATCCCTACAGTGCAGAAGGAGGCCATGCAGCCCCTTGAGTCTGCACCAACCATAATCCCCATAACCCTACTTATTTACCCTACTAATAACCTGACACTAGGGTCAGTTTAGCATGGCCAATCAACCTAACCTACACATCTTTGGAGTGTGGGATGAAACCAGAGCACACAGAGGAAACCCACGCAGACATGTGGAGAATGTACAAACTCCACACAGACAGTGACCCAAGCCAGGAATCGAACCCGGATCCCTGACGCTGTGAGGCAGCACAACTACTGTGATGCTGTGCCGTCCCAAAAGGAAGGGTACAGAATGTAGTGTTACAATCATAACTAGGGTGTAGAGAAAGATCAACTTAATATAAAGTAGGTCCATTCGAAAATCTGATGGCAGCAGGGAAGAAGCTGTTCTTGAGTCAGTTGGTACGTGATCTCAGACTTTTGGATCTTTCTTCCGATGTAAGAAGGTGGAAGAGAGTATGTCCGGGGGTCCTTGATTATAACATTTTGAAACACCTTAACACCATAATAACACCTTGGAATTTAACACTTTGGGGGATTTGACAGTGGGCAGTTAAAAACAGCCTTGTGAGTACCCATTGATATTCTACATCGATCCCGTACCTCCCATTTTAACCTCCTCTTATGATCCTATGACAATTGACATCTACCTGAAGCTGGTGGGTCTTTCCACAAATATGCACATTGAGGTCCAATGACGTCACTGGATTCTGATTGCAATTTTAACTGTGGCCTGACCGGGAGGTCATTGTGTTTTCTGGCCCAGTGAAGACAGGAGGAAGAGGCCCAAGTAGGTATGCTGCTTTACTACTGGACTACACAAGGTTATTGTAGACCTTCACTTTGCTGCGTTTCCTCACTAACCTTCTATAAGACCCTTCGCAACATCCTTTCCTTGTAACTTGCCTCATTGTCCTTGGCTGTTTCTTTAGTACCTAGCTGGTGACCTTTCACCATCTGAAAGTCATTTCACCCATTGGCTCGCTGCCACTTCTAGCCCACTTTAGGTGGGCAGCTGGCCAAAGGTGTGTAGATGAGACCTCGGAGTTAAAATTGGCCTGGCCCCATACGGCTGATTTCAGGGGAGGCAGGTAATTAAAATTGGGGCTTATGCATTAAAGCATCTTTTAAAATGTTTTTTATCCAAGTCCAAAGCCTCTCTGGAATATTTGGATGTCATTCTCTAGATCAATCAGCTAAAGAGACTGAACAGTGCAGCAAACGCCAATTGCAAAGGTTTCTTTTAACAATAGCTGGCAATAATGGCTCTTCACAGAGTGTGCTCACACTTCCTGAACTTCTTCAAGCACTGTCCTTCCTCAAAAAGCAACTACGATTTTTATAGCAGTGAAGGTATTTTGAATTGTTTCTTGCTTGGTTAGAGGTAAAGGTTACAGCCCCTAACTAAATCTTCAGGGTGGTTACAAGTTAGTGTGCCAGTTCTTGATACAGGTCTAATAAGTACTGCAAAATGCTGCAAAATGCTGATTTCATGGACCAAAGCTTGGTTTTTGTGGTCATTCGGGGGATGTGGGCGTTACTGGCTGGCCAGCATTTATTGTGCATCCCTAGTTATCCTTGAACTGAGTGGCTTGTTAGGCCACTTCAGAGGGCAGTTGAGAGTCAACCACATTGCTGTGGCTCTGGAGTCACATGTGGGCCAGACCAGGTAAAGACGGCAGATTCAGAATCATAGAATCTCTACAGTGCAAAAGGAGGTCATTCGGCTCATTGAGTCTGCACTGGCAACTATCCCTGTAACCCCACATAGTTACCCTGCTAATCCCTCTAACCTACATCTCCCAGGACATGAAGCAGCAATATAGCATGGCCAATGCACCTAACCTTCCTTCCCGAAAGGACATTAGTGAACCAGATGTATTCTTTTCCGACAATCGACAATGGTCTCATGGTCATCAGTAGATTCGTAATTCCAGATATTTTTTATTGAATTCAAATTCCACCATTTGCCTTGGCGGGATCGGAACCCGGGTCCCCAGAACATTAGCTGACTTTCTGGATTAATAGTGATAATACCAGTAGGCCATCGCCATCGTAACAAGAAAAGAATAGCAGTTGCTCTGACCTTCTTGGAGATCTCCAGGCCACTTCATGGCCTTCACAGTTAACATTATCGAGTGGGATTGACTCCAATCTGCTGATATTGTACTTAGCGCTGATATGGAAAACTTTTCCATTAATTGTCTTTCATTTTTCCATCATAACGTCCTTCAGATCCCCCAATCTAACACACCCACACCTTAATATGAGTAATTCAATTGCAGTTCAGTTAATAATATTCATAATATATTTAGCTTTATTTTTATTTGTCAGATTCAATCTCCATGAAATAAACTGCCCAGTAGTAGAAAAAGAAAAGGAAGATTTGCACTTATCTGGGATCTTTTGTGACAAAGGGCATTACAAAGTACTTTAAACCTAATAAAGTATATTGTAGTGTTGCCACTGTTGTAAAGTAGGAAATGTGGCAATTATATAAATGTAAAGCAGTTCAGATTGCTTATACTCTAATTATTTACAGCATAATTTTATTCCTATTTAATAAATAATCTATGAAATAAAGCCTACAGTAGTGACATGTCAAAAAATTGTTTCCCTGGTTCATAGAATCATAGAATCCTGACAGTACAGAAGGAGGCCATTTGGCCCAATGAGTCTGCACCAAGTCAGACCCAGGCTTACCCCATAACCCTGCATATTTACCCTGCTAATCCATATATCTTAGAATCTTAGAATCTTAGAAACCCTACAGCACAGAGAAAGGCCATTCGGCCTATCGAGTCTGCACCGACCACAATCCCACCCAGGCCCTACCCCCATATCCCTACATATTTACCTACCAATCCCTCTAACCTAGGCATCCCAGGACACTAAGGGCAATTTTAGCATGGCCAATCAACCTAACCCGCACATCTTTGGACTGTGTGAGGAAACCGGAGCACCCGGAGGAAATCCACGCAGACACAAAGAGAATATGCAAACTCCACACAGACAGTGACCCAAGCCGGGAATCGAACCCAGGTCCCTGGAGCTGTGAAGCAGCAGTGCTAACCACTGTGCTACCGTGCCGCCCCACGGCATGGGACATTAAGCGCGATCTAACAAAGCCAATCAACATAACCTGCACATCTTTGGACTGTGGGAGGAAACCGGACCACCCGCAAGAAATCCACGCAGACATGGGGAGAACGTGCAAACTCCACACAGACAGGCACCCAAGGGTGGAATCAAACCCGAGTCCCTGGCGCTGTGGGGCAGCAGTGCTAACCACTGAGCTACCATGCCGCCTACGGTGGTCGACCAGCTTTATGAGTTTTCATACCTGGCGATCCAGGAAAAAAGAAATTAATATTGCCTAAATGTCAGAAAACTTTAATATTGTAATATTGGGAGTCAGTTTATGAATATACGCTCTCAGGGCAGAATGACACCTGAAACAAATATATCTGGTCACTAAGTCCATGAGAACTTTGCAAGGTACTACTACAGCAATCTGTTTTAGCTGTTGGTATGTTGAGGGGGACTGTTGGCCAAGACACTCCTGCTTTCCTTCAGGATAATTGTAATGATTTCAATCAGGTCATTGAGGCTGGCCTATTGGAGTATGAACTCCCTGATTAAGGATCCACCTGGTGTGGAGGCGGGCGGGGAAAGAGGAGGACCTTCTCGTGAACCTGCTCCTGGGCCTGGCAAGGCGTGCCAATCTCCAGGTCCAGGCAGCAAGTGATCGAGGGGGTCGTCCAACCTGACTGTCTGCCCCTCTACCGCAGTTATATTCGCAGCCAGGTGTCCAAGGGCATAGTTGATGCCTTCCGTGCCAACTGGGCACCACAGGGACTGGGGTGCATTATTCAGCCCTTTAATCACATTTTAATTTGATGTTTAAGTTTCCTTTCCACTTTGTCTTTTGTTTCAGGCATTTCCGCTCCTTTTAGGGAACTGTCCCTTTTGAGTTGTCCCTGAGTTAATTTGATTTTGTTTGTTTGGTTGGACACTAAAAGATGTCCCTGATTAAGGATCCAATTGATAGGCCAATCGGGGCGGATGGGATCTTGGTTTAACAGCTCCATTGGCAGTGCAGCACTCTTTCAATACTGCATTCTGTTGTCAGCCTAGATTTTAGGCTCAAGTTTTTCAAATGGGCCTACATCTGACTCAGCAGTGAGAGGCGACTCACTGAGTCACAACTGACATAACACGCTAATATATTGATCTATTTATGTTTCACAAGGGACTTGTACCATTCCCTTTTCTCAGTAGCAATCCATGTAAAATCAATAATTGCTTCCCAGTCTAATTATTTTCAAATTAATTGAAGTTTCCAGCATTTTTTTAATGTACAAAAGGTCAAGATCTATGTATCAGATTAGCCTGACTGAAACAATCATTTATCTGCTCTTTCAGAATATTCATTTCTTCACAGGATGTGAGTGTCACTGGAAAAGTTAGCATTTATTGCCCATCTCTACCTGGTGTTGTGACATCTTCTTGTCAACTAGGTGGCTTACTAGGCCCATAAGAGAAATTAAGAATCGACTGCATCACTGCAGGCCAGAACAGTTTGGGGTTCCAGATTTCCTTCCCTAAAAGGCATTAGTGAACCAAGTGGGTCTTTATGACAATTTAATAGTTACATGGTCGCTGTTGCTGATACTAGTTTTTTTGTTAACTTCCAGATTAATTTAATTACCTGAATTTTTTTTAAAAATACTTTTCCAATTCAATCAAATCAAATCCAATTCAGAGTCTCAACAAGTTGAGACATTTCCGATCCAGGCTGACAAGACAGGGCGAGCGACCAAACCACCCTGTCCTGGGCCTGATCTACATGAGCCAAGCTGATTGGAGAAGGGGGAGGTTCCTCCTCCAAGACTTGAGCTCATTTGCATCTTAGCCAAAAGGCCGAGATGCCGCTTTTAAAAATTGCTTCATATGAAACATATGACGCCTCAGCGTAACCGAATGACCTCAACCAAGTGCGGCCGACAATGGGGTGCCGACCATACTACACTTGATCTTAGCCAAAAGGCCGAGAAGCGATTTTTGGCTAAGATCAAGTGAATTTAAATTCACTGGCCTGCCTTGGTGGGATGTGAACTTGTGCCTCTGGATCATTAGTCCAGGCCTCTAGATTACTAATCCAGTCACATCATCGTCATGCTAACATTCCCATTTTTATGCTCAGTACAATTTTCTGTCCAAACACCTGCTTCTGTAAAAGCAAAAGCCTGCAGAGGAGTGCAATTCACAGAAAGTAATTTATATTGTATAAGTTCAACGATTTAGCACATCTGTAACAAGCTGGCTGAAGCTTCCGTTTCCCAATTAGCAACTCATCCGGTGGAATATTACTCCAGCGAAGTTTTAGGGGCGGCTAATAGGGTTTTTAACAGTTCGCTGTATTTTCCAGCCCTAGCCCCCTCCCTTCCCACCACCCTGACTAGGCCCTAAAACTCCATCCAGTGGGCGTGATTTTCCAGTTGCACCTGCACCGAGACTGGAAATTCCCTCCTGAGGTCAATAGATCTTTAAATGGTCCAACAAAGTGTCCGTCCCGACCTTGACAATGCTCGCGGCGGGCAGCACTGGAAAACATATCCCATTAAAGTGCAAAACATGACATTTTGATTAGTGTCATACAGGAACCTGATTCATTAATCAAAACATAAGCTAAAATACATACTGTAATATATATTAAGCCTATAATAATATTAATAAAATTAAAGTTTATTTATTAGTCACAAGTAAGGCTTACATTAACACTGCAATGAAGTTACTGTGAAAATCCCCTAGTCGCCACAGTCTGGTGCCTGTTCGGGTACACTGAGGGAGAATTTAGCATGGCCAATGCACCTAACCAGCACGTCTTTCGGACTGTGGGAGGAAACCGGAGCACCCGGAGGAAATCCACGTAGACACGGGGAGAACTTACAAGCTCCACACAGACAGTGACCCAAGCCGGGAATTGAACCCGGGTCCCTGGTACTGTGAGGCAGCAGTGCTAATCACTGTGCCATCTATGTAATATATACATAGCTGGGCCACATTTGGAATGTTGCATACAATTCTGGTCGCCACACTACCAGAAGGACATGGATGTTTTGGAGAGGGTGCAAAGAAGGTTCACCAGGATGTTGTCTGATCTGGAGGGTTTTTGGTATGAGGAGAGGTTGGATAAACTCGGATTGTTTTCACTCGAAAGACAGAGGCTGTGGGGCGTCCTGACAGAGGTCTACAAATTTATGAGATGCATAGATAGGGTGGATAATCAATGGCTTTTTCCCAGAGTGGAAAGGTCTACTACAGGAGGCACAGGATTAAGGTGAGCGGGGTGGGGAGAGTGGGGGGGGGGTAAGTTTAGGGGAGACAGGCAGGGAACGTTTTTCACACAGTGGGTGGTGGGTGCCTGGAACGCACTGCCAGTGGAGGTCAGGGAAGCAGACACATTAGCAACATTTAAGATGTACCCTGACAAACACGTGAATGAGAGGTGAACAGAGAGATAGAAACCACATATCGGCGGAGGCTTGGTGGGTCAAAGGGCCTATTCCTGTGCTGCATTGTTATTTAAATTAACCAAAACCCATTGACAAACAAAATATCTCACTGTATATCATATGTTGCACAATGGCCATCATCTACCTTCAGATCCTGTCAAATTTAGTACCTTGCCACCATGATTTACAAGCCTCATGTATAATTGGATCTAAAGCAGCAAACTTTATACCTTTTAAATGAATGATTCGATCTGAAGAAAGTACATTGTCTAACGTGTGCTGGGACTTCAAGAACAGAAGAAAATAAATGGGAGCAAGTGTAGATCAGAAGGCCCATTGAGTCTGCCCCATCGCTCAGTAAGATTATGACTGAACATTTGCATCAGCATCACTTTCTCGCCCTATTCCTGTGTCCTTTGATTGCCATGATGTGGAGATGCCGGCGTTGGATTGGGGTAAACACAGTAAGAAGTCTCACAACACCAGGTTAAAGTCCAACAGGTTTACTTGGTAGCAAAAGCCACTAGCTTTCGGAGCGCTGCCCCTTCGTCAGGGGGTGACTCACCTGACGAAGGGGCAGCACTCCGAAAGCTAGTGGCTTTTGCTACCAAATAAACCTGTTGGACTTTAACCTGGTGTTGTGAGACTTCTTACTCCTTTGGTTGCCTCATTGACCATAAATCTATCGATCCTAGCCTTGAATGTACTCACAACCATTTGAGTGGAGAAACTTTCATCATTGCAGTTTTAAATGGCTGAACACGTATTCTGAGATTATGAGGCCTGTTTCTCGACTTTCCAGCCATGGGAAACATCTCTGCATCTAACATGTCGAGTTTTTTAAATGTTTCAGTGAGATCTTCTAAACTCCAGAGAATATAGGCCCATTCTACTCAATCGCTCTTCATTTTTAAAATTCATTTGTGGGACATGGGGCATCTCTGGCTGGCCAGTATTTATTGCCCATCCCTAGTTGCCCTTGTTCAGAGGGCAGTTGAGAGTCAACCCATTGCTGTGGCTCTGAAGTCACATGTAGGCCAGACCCGGTAAGAATGGCAGATTTCCTTCCCTAAAGGACATTAGTGAACCAGATGGGTTTTTCCGACAATCGACAATGGTTTTATGGTCATCAGTAGATTCTTAATTCCAGATATTGAAATCAAATTCCACCATCTGCTGTGGCAGGATTCGAACCCAGGTCCCCAGAACATTAGTTAAGTTTCTGGAGTAATAATCTAGCGATAATACCACTAGGCCATTTCCTCCCCCCTAAAATAGGAAAGACCTCTCACCCCAGGCAACTAATCAAAGATCTTCACTTGAGTGATTGTGCTGCCTGTATGTCACCAGTCCAGTGCCCTCGTGGGCAATAAGTTGTGTCCAATGGGGATTTATTATCTATTCCTATAATAAGCAAGGGCTTTGTGCCCCTTATATCACATTTCTTGATCAGTCAAATTAAAAAATCAGAAGCCCAATAGTCCAAAACATTTAACAATTAAAATAAAAGCATTAAATTGTGCAAAGCATTACATTACTCATTAAATTATGAAAGCTCGATTTATTAGTTATTCTTCTTTCTCAAATACTTAAATATCCAGAAGTCAAAACAAAAGTGCTCAAACTTTCTGGGCTTGGGGTCACAATGGTGATGTTATTTTGGAGATGAGAGCAGACTTTACAGACCATAAGAGCTCAAAAGAAGGCCATTTAGACTATTGTGCCTAGACTGGCTCAAAAACTGATGCTAATGTCCTATTCTCTCCCAATCGACGTGCATCATCCTTTGCTTCAAATATTCATCCAATTCCCCCTTGAAAGAAGCACTTCCTGTGGCAAAGCACTAACAATCCAAATGATCTGCAAGTACCAAGAACAAAACGCCAATTTGTGAACCTATCCCCCAGAGCTTCTGATGGGTGCAAAGAAAGACAAGGAGAACAAGCACTGACTTGCTAAGACGTTAAGAAGTACCACGATGTAGGAAAGCATGTCTGTGCACCCTTGGGGAAGCACAGTGATGGGAGGTAAGGTACTAGACTGAAGTGCAACTGCGTAGAAGAAAATATATCAGATGCAGATATTTAAATCAGCTCTGTGGCCTTGTGAGCTCATTAAATCTCATGAGGTCTGGCTGGGGTGAAGTGGCATGTTTGTTTATTAGACAGAAAGATGAGTGTTTTGCCATAGGATTGAAGCAGGCATGAAACCTGAGGAATATATAGTGATGGAAGTTTTAGTTTGGACAGTGTTTTCACTCAGGAAACAGGTCATGAATTTAGTTGGCAGATGGGAGTGTCGCCTCCTCTGAGTTGCAGATTGTTTGGTCCCCACAGCAATTAGTTCCTGCTCCTCTGGGGATTCTCCGTTCATTGATTTTTGAACAGCAAAGTCGTACAGGGTGCAGCATAATAACCACGGCACGAGGGATCCATGAGGCAGCGTTCCTCCTGTTGCACCAAGGCAATGAAACCTTTGTCTTTAGAACTCCTCCAGGCCTCTGAAATGATCAGTTCAAACTGAACGCACCTCATTATATTAATGTTCACTTGAGAATAGTACTCAAAACCTTGGAAGCAGGATAGCACCTTGCCATCCAGAAGCTATTCTGACACTTTGAGGCTTGTTTGAGTGGAGTTGGGGGGAAGGAGGGCCTGAAGAAAAAAAATGCATTGTGATAACTCCCTGCAAACGTAATGTTGACTTGGAGAATTAATTGCTACCAGTCTCAAACTACTTCAACGTTGAAGAAAACAAAAGCAAGACACAGTAGATGCTGGAAATCTGAAATAAAAACAGAAAATGCTCGACCAGCCAGGGAGCAACGATCTAAAACATTAAATCGCTTTCTCTCTGTGTAGATGCTGCCAGACCTATTGAGTATTTCCAGACTTTTGAGCTGAGTTTTGAGGAAATGGCATCTTTATCTGTGTCAGGAAAGTTTGTGGATTAATGCAACGCAAAACTCAGCATAAATTCAGTCCCATACAAGAGCAGTTCAGAGGCTAAGAATTCCATGGCTAGGAATTCCACTCACCTCCTGACTCCTCCCAGCCTGTCCGCCATCTACAAGACACCAGTCAAGGATGTGATGGAATGCTCTCCACTTGTCTGGATGAGTACAGCTCCAACAACACTCAAGGAGTTCGGCACCATTCCAGGAAAAAGCAGCTCACTTAAACAACACCCCATCCACGATGTTAAAAATTCACACCCTCTACCACTGACACACAGCTGTGGCAATGTGTACCATCTACAAAATTCACTGCAGCAGCTCACCAAACCTCCCTTGACAGTACCTTTCAAATCCACAACCTCTACCACCTCGGACTAGGGCAGCAGATGCATGGGATCACCACCGCTTGCAAGTTCCCCTCCAAGTCACATGCCATCTTGGAACTATATCACCAGTTCTTCAATGTGGTTGGGTCAATATCCTTGAACTCCCTCCCAAACAGCACTGTGGGTGTAACTGCACCAAATGGACTGTAGTGGTTCCAGAAGATGGCTCACCACCATCTTCTCAAAAGCAGTTGGCGATGGGTAACAAATGCTGGCTTTGCCAGAGACGCTCGCCTCACTTGAAAGGATAGTAATAAATGAAGGGTGTCATCTATTGAATCTCGGGGGAACTTGCAACAGGGAAGTCTTTGGGGTCTGTCCTCACAGAGAAAGATGTTAAAAACTCTGAGAAATACTAGGGATCCAAGTGACTTGTGAAAATTAAGAATTGAAAGCAATTAGTACTATTAAAAAAGATAGTATTAAAAAAATTAATAGGCTTGAACGTTGATAAATTCCCTTGACCTGATGAGCTCCATCTCAGTGTTAAAGGAGGTGGCTGTAGGGACAATGGGTGCATTGGTGGTTATCTATTGTACAAATCCTGGAAAAGTTCCTTCAGACTGGAAAGTAGCAAATTATCCCCACTATTTGAGAAAACAGAAAACTATAGACATTAGTTTGATGTAACTAACAGGGAAAATGTTAGAATATATCATGAATGATGTGATAACTGGGCACTGGGAGAAATCCTGCCTTGAAGAGTTGCCACCTAATCAGATTGGTCAACAGTTCTCCAGTCCCTCCCCCCCCCTTCCCCCTCCAGGCACAGTGCTGCAGTGGCCGGAAGAAGCACTGCAGGGAGCTGTCTGGAACTAAGTCTGGGGAACTGGGGAGGAGTAAGTGGCAGGAGTCCCAGGGTGGGGAGCGTAAAGGAAGGCCTGGGGGAGTTGCAAAGGGTAATCAGGGTCCTGGGGGATTGGCTGGGGGGGCGAGGGAGGGAGGTCCAGATGCCAATGAGCCTTAAGGGAAGGATGCCTCCAGTTAGAAGAAGGCTCCTTTCCACCCAAGACCCAATACAGCTCATTTTAGGATCCCGCACCCCTCCCCACCCCCCCCCACCCCCTCACCAATCTGTCTTCCACCAGCCAGACTAAAAATTGAGGGCCTTAACTGGGGCAAGGGTGGGCTTCCCATCCGAGACCTTGCCTGTCCCATTGAAATTCCAATGCAATCTTGCGCCTCACTGTGGGTGCAGGGGTGTAAAATTCTGGTCCATGTTTGACAAACCTGTTGGATTTCTTTGAGGATTTAATTGGAGATGAAGGATAACCAGTGGCTGTGGTGTATTTGGATTTTCAGAAGGTTTTCAATAAAGTTCCACACAGGAGGTTAGTAAACAAAATTAGAACTCATGGGAGTGGGGGTAAAACACTGGTATGGATTGAGAAGTGGTTAACAGACAGAAAATAGAGAATAGGAATTAGTAGCTCATTGTCAGGATAGCAAGCTGTGACTAGTGGAGTGCTGCAAGGACCAGTGCTTGGGCCACATCTCTTCACAATTTATATAAATGATTTGGATGCGGGGACCATGTCCAAATTTGTCCATGACACAAAACTAGGTGGGAATGTGAGTTGTGGGGAGGATAGCAAGGAGGGTTCAAGGGGATTTGGTCAGTGGCTAAATTAATGAGAAAGAACACGGCAGATGGAATATCATGTGAATAGATGTGAAGTTATCCACTTTGTCGGAAAAAGCCAGAAAGGCTTTTTTAGATGGTGAGAGATTGGGAACTGTTGATTGTTCAGGGATTGTGTCTTGGACTCTCGGCAAGGGATTCGGATAATAGACAGACTGTAGACATATTCTGGTAATTGCTTAAAAATGTTTATTAGTACGACAACTAATGTGTAAACTTGGGCGGCATGATGACACACTGGTTAGCACTGCTGCCTCACAGAGCCAGGGACCCGGATTCAATTCCGGCCTTGGGTGACTGTCTGTGTGCAGTTTACCCCGTGTCTGCGGGGGTTTCCTCCGCGTGCTCCAGTCTCCTCCCACACTCCAAAGATGTGCAGGTTCGGTTGATTGGCCATGCTAAAATTGCTCCATAGTGTCAGGGAATTAGCGGGGTAAATGTGTGGGGTTACAGGCTTAGGGCGTGGGTGGGATTGTTGTTGGTGCAGGCCGAATGGCCTCCTTCTGCACTATCGGGATTCTATGATCCTATGAACTAAACATCTTACAGAGTAGACAAGTAGTGCTGAGGCACAACTCCAACCTGTTTTTCCAAAGCCTAACACCTGACTGATCTGTGGTACCTCCTCTTCTCCAACACACATATCCCATCTGTCCCTCAGAAGTGGTGCACCTGGTTTTTGCAAAGTAACCATCCTGAGGAGGGGAATCTACTGCAAGTTTAAGAGCTTTTCAGAAAAAAAAATAGAAATCTACTCCGTACATCTGTGCTCAGGAAGTTAGCTCAAGAATTACCACATTGAGGCCAAGGAATATCTAACTGTAAATATCTCTATTTTGTTTTTTTATGAACTCCAGTGAGCCTATCTTCTCACTCTGCCATCTGTACTGCTGTGTTTGTGTGGGTCCAGATGAATGTGTGTGACATACGAATGGTGGTTGCGATTTACCTCGTTTGTTTTAGTTTGGAAATAGTTTCAATAACCTTATTTTGTTCTTTGTAAAACTGTCAGATCAAAAGAATTAGTCAGACCGGTTTTCTTAAGTTAAACAGAGTCAGTGAAGCATATCCTCTCTAAATTTGAAAATAAATCCTGTTACAGTTAAAGGTGGAGAGGGAGAATAGGGGAGTCATTTCACCCTCCCCATATGGTCATAACACGGTGTACAGGCAAAGACTGATAGACATGCACACAAATATTTTTGGTGCATTGGTAAACGTTCCAATAGACTGTATTCATTGTTAAGGAACATGGAGGAATCTGACTCCAAATTGGCTATTGGAAATAGTTTCAATAACCTTATTTTGTTCTTCGTAAAACTGTCAGATCAAAAGAATTAGTCAGACCAGTTTTCTTAAGTTAAACAGAGTCAGCGAAGCATATCCTCTCTAAACAATGCTCTATGCTGCCATCCAAATAGGTTCACTGGAGTTCATAAAAAAACAAAATAGAGATATTTACAGTTAGATATTCCTTGGCCTCAATGTGGTAATTCTTGAGCTAACTTCCTGAGCACAGATGTATGGAGTAGATTTCTTTTTTTTTCTGAAAAGCTCTTAAACTTGCAGTAGATTCCCCTCCTCAGGATGGTTACTTTGCAAAAACCAGGTGCACCACTTCTGAGGGACAGATGGGATATGTGTGTTGGAGAAGAGGAGGTACCACAGATCAGTCAGGTGTTAGGCTTTGGAGGGACTTTGTCTGGAGGTCAGAGTTCACCCTTTCCATTGTGAAAGTGGTGGCCAACTCCAGGAGAATATTTGTGATACAGCCTCTGATGGCCGTTGTCGAAGCTTCGATTGCTGCAGAGACAAAGGCCATGAACTGCTGCAAGGAAGCTCAGACTGAACTACTGAGAGCTGACATTTCAAGATGGCGCTGGGGCCATCTTGTGAGCTGTCCCCATCATGTCCTCCAATTCTCTTTTTAACTCTCGTTCTATGCTTTTGAAACTGTACTCTAACTCTTTTAAACTCTCTAAACAATGCTCTATTCCAGTCTCTTACACCCTATCTGTAACTGTAACACTATATTCACAAGCTTCGTCCCTGCTGCCATCAGACTTTTGAATGGACTTACCGCCTATTAAGTTGATTTTTCTCTACACTCTTGTTATGACTGTAACACTACATTTATAGAATCATAGAATCCCTACAGTACAGAAAGAGGCCATTCGGCCCATCGAGTCTGCACCACAATCCCACCCACAATCCCTACCCCCATATTCCTACATATTTACCCGCTAATCCTTCTAACCTATGCATCTCAGGACACTAAGGGCAATTTTAGCATGGCCAATCAACCTAACCCGTACATCTTTGGACTGTGGGAGGAAACCGGAGCACCCGGAGGAAACCCACGCAGACACAAGGAGAATGTGCAAACTCCACACAGATAGTGACCCAAGCCGGGAATCGAACCCAGGTTCCTGGAGCTGTGAAGCAGCAGTGCTAACCACTGTGCTACCGTGCCGCCCACATTCTGCACTCTCTTCTTTCCTTCCCTATGAACGGTATGCTTTGTCTGTATAGCGCACAAGAAACAATACTTTTCACTGTATACTAATACATGTGACAATAATCAAATCAAATCAAATCAAATATTCTGCACCCTCTCCTTTCCTTCTCCCCAATGTACTCTATGAATGGTATGCTTTGTCTGTACAGCGCGCAAGAAACAATACTTTTCATTGTATACTAATACATGTGACAAGAATAAATCAAATCAAAATCAAAATCTCTGCCTGTTGCCAGCTTGGTGCCATGCATGCTCAGACTGCCTGGCATCATCGTAGTGGATGTCAGTCCATAAAGTGGCACGCAGGCCCTCACAGCTGTCTGGCAATTGTTGCTCCAAAGGATTACTCAGATTTCTGGGGCACCACCCTGGGCAGGTGGCAGTGGCACCCAAACGTTAACCCCTGCTTTCCCAGGTTTTGTTTCTGTTTTTTAAGAACTGCAAAATGTACGAGGCTAGAAATCATGGTCACAGTTAATAGCAGAGGAATGTTTAACACATGTGTTTAGCATTCCTGTTTTATGAGTTGGCTACAGGAAACCTGCAGCGGTAGTTGTTTGCAGTGGTAGGTAGATTTGCGCAGAGTTTGATATGGTTAATGTCGTAATGGCAAACGCAGCCAGTGCAGTTCAAGTAAAAATTTGCTTCCCCTTGTTGTCTTTCATCCTGTATCACTTCAGTTGTGAAATAATATACCTGGGGTCCATTCAAAGCAGACCACATCGTAAACTTGACCTTTTTTTCAACTGCCACGTGAGCCTGCACTTGTGTTTAGATGCCTTGCGACTCCCTAAGCACCCGTGAAAGTTGATACTGGAAGAGCTATTTTCGTTTTTCTTTCTTTCTGTTCCTGTCCCGGTGAAGTACTGTAAATGTTCCACTTGTATCTTGTTTGCAGATGGCCTCAGTCGATATTATCAGACATTATTTTCTTCTGGAGCGTTGGGGGAAAAAAAATGACCAGTTAATTAAACTTTATCGCCCATTTATTGTTCTGAAAATACACCATTTTAGTAAAACTTTCTGAGGCATTGACAAAACCTAAAATAAAGACAACACAGGAGGAACATTGCTTGTATTCAAGAGGGGGCTAGATATAGCACTTGGGGCGAATGGGATCAAAGGTTATGGGGAGAAAGCAAGATTAGCTATTGAGTTGGACGATCAGCCATGATTTTGATGAATAGCATAGCAGGCCCGAAAGGCCAAATGGCCTCATCCTGCTCCTATCTTCCAAGTTATGTTTCTATGTTATAAAGGTACTGTGAAAATTGAAAACAAGGCACCCAAATTCTGTTCCTTTAGAAGAAGAAGGGTGCAGGTCATTTGTTGCAATCTGCTTGCATAATCGAGTGCTTTGTGCACCCTAATCTGCATGTTCTCTCTGAGTCTATGCCCTCTGGGCGCTCCAGTTTCCTCCCACAGTCCAAAGATGTGCAGGTTAGGTGGGTTGGCCATGCTAAATTGCCCCTTAGTGTCAGGGCGATTGGCAGGGCAACTACGTGGCGTTATGGGGAGGGCCTGGGTGGGATTGTTGTTGGTGAAGGCTCGATGGGCCGAATGGCCTCTTTCTGTACTGTAAGGATTCTATGATAGTTGTTCAAGGCGTTGAAGGGTCTAACTATTGCAAGCCATTTTTGGGGTCCTTTAATATTGATGTGGGATCAGGCTGTTCTTGCTGACTCATTCCCATTGGGATTGGCACCCCCGAAACAGGCTCAGTCTGTGATGCAGCTGGCTGATTTTAGGCCTTCTCCAATCAGGAGGCTGCAGTGAAATGCCCGTTTGATGGCAGCAGCTCACTGGCTGAATCCAAGCGATGCCTGAAATAACTCCTCAGAGACCGGTGTCCCTTCACCAGATTCCCTTTATTTACAAACTCTACTCCTCTTCTCGGTACACAGCCAGAATCAGCAGTGCTCGTGGACCTGACACTCCCATATTTATACACAGGTGAGGTTCCCTGATTGGGCAGGTAGGAGGCCAACCTCATCTGCCTCGTTGAAGTCATTACAATGCCCAAACCTGGAAATGATATGAAGTTCCCAACTGCAAATTCAGGCAAGTATCACAAATGCACAACCCAGATGCACTCATTTTGAGCGCATGAAAACAAAAGGTGGAGATGTTGGCGTCGGACTGGGGTGGGCACACTAAGAAGTCTCACAACACTAGGTTAAAGTCCAACAGGTTTATTTGGAATCACAAGCTTTTGGAGCACTGCTCCTTCCTCAGGTGAGTGGAGAGGTAGGTTCACAAACACGGCAGATATGGGCAAAGACACAATAGCAAGATAATTACAGATTGGAATGTGAAGAATGGTTGGTAGAAACAGTGTGCGTGGAGGGAGGGATAATCACAGGTTAAAGAGGTGTGAATTGGCTTAAGCCAGGACAGTTTGTAGGATTTTTCAAACTCAGACGGTATGGTGGGGGTTACAAGTATTGTTATGTGAACCCAAGATCCTGGTTGAGGCCATCCTCATGCGTGTGGAACTTGGCTCACCGCATGAAAACAAGATCAACTTGATTAACCTTCCCTCACAACTTAAATTCCAATGTCCGGGATTATCTATGTTCCTCATCTCTGTTCCTTCTCTCAAATGTACGTTACGTGCTGAGAACTTCTCTTTTCTTAGGCATGACATGCTTTGCTTTTGCTCTCTGTCGTCCTTTATAGAACAATAGAAAAGTTACAGCACAGGAAGAGGCCATTCAGCCCATCGTGTGTGCACTGGCCAAAAAATGGATGAAAGAAAATTAGCATTTTAATCCCATTTTCCCACATCTGGTCCGTAGCCTTGCAGGTCATGGAACTTCAAGTGCAGATCCAGGTAGCTCTTAAGTGAGTTGAGCATTTCAGCCCCAACCGCCATCTTAGACAGCGAGTTCCAGATGCCCACCACTCTCTGGTGGAAATGTTTTTCCTCATGTTCCCTTTAATCCTTCTACTAATCATTTTAAATGTATGCCCCCTGATAATTGACCTCTTAGCTAAGTCTAAGTCGTAGCTGTCCAATCTCTCCTCATAGTCGCCGCATATCTTGCCCCGTGTACAGGGTCAGCATTTCATTATGCAAACACATTAATTTGCATGTGCTTAATTCTACTTTAACATAGAATCCCTACAGTGCAGAAGGAGGCCATTTGGCCCATCGAGTCTGCACTGACCACAATCCCACCCAGGCCCTATTCTCGCAACCCCACATATTTACCCTGCTAATCCCCTGACACTAGGAAGAATTTAGCATGGCCAATCAACCTTACCCGCACATCTTTGGACTGTGAGAGGAAACTGGAGCCCCCGGAGAAAACCCACGCAGACACGGGGAAAAAGTGCAAACTCTACACAGACAATGACCCAAGCTGGGAATTGAACCCTGGTCCCTGGCACTGTGAGGCAGCAGTGCTAACTGTTGTGCCACCGTGTCACCCAATAACTTCCACCTTGATTTTGTTGGATGCGAGCAGAATGTTGCTTAGGACAGTAGTAACTTTCTGTAAATTACCATGGAAAAACAAATGGCTGCATACAAATTTGTGTTTACACAGGGTACGGGGAAAACAAAGCCTTAAGGCTGCTGATTAAGATCCAATGAGCCAACATTTTGTTGACAAGTTGAATGATTGCATTACAAATGCTTGCTTACGAGCTGAAAAGCTGTGCGAGAAATATTCAGGATTGCATCTGGGGTGAGATTCACCCCAAAAAATGTAATAAATTGTGCCTCATGTTTCTGGAGATTTATACTACCGCTTATTATTTTTAAATAAAGGAAAGCATTATGATAAATCATAGAATCCCTATAATGCAGAAGGAGGCCATTCGGCCCATTGAGTCTGCACTGACAACAATCCCACCCAGGCCCTATTCCCGTAACTCCACATATTTACCCTGCTAATCCCCCTGACACTAGGGTCAATTTAGCATGGCCAATCAACCTAACCCACACATCTTTGGACTGTGGGAGGAAACCGGAGCACCCGGAGGAAACCCACGCAGACACGGGAAGAATGTGCAAACTCCACACAGACAGTGATCCGAGGCTGGAATTGAACCCAGATCCCTGGCGCTGTGAGGCAGCAGTACTAACCACTGTGCCACCGTGCCACTCAGCAGCATGCCAGTCCTGAGGAAAGAGGAATCAAAAGTAAACCAACACTTTCCCCACGATTTTTTCATAATATTTATAATTCCTTCCTCGGAATAGTCTTGCAAAACATTTTTGGGGATATTTTTGACAATCCCTATTATCAATGATTCAGTTAATAAGTTACAAATCTGATGAATCTGGAGTGAACGTGGTTATTGAGATATATTATACTTGGATTAGGAACAGACTGTTCAGAAGCTTATTAATTTTTATTATTTGTAATTCAGTTGAATGAATTATGTCGCGAGTGAACCTAAATTGAAAATATTATTCAAAATACAAGACTTTATTTTGTTCTAATTAGTTGCTGCATTAACTACCTTTCGCACATCATGTTTTGTTTTGTTCTAAATCTCTTGCTTCTTGCAGGCTGGCATTTTCCTTTAGTGCAATAAACTTTGGTCCTATGAATGACAGTAGGCGAGTTGGCACGATTTGTACCACATGGAGGATTTTATTTTATACAGGTACAAATTAACAATAGTGTTTGGTATAAATAAGTGCACTTTTCTATGGTCTTAATAACATCCAACCTGCATTAAAAATGGTTTATTTTCTATTAGTCACAAGTAGCCTTCCATTAACACTGCAATGAAGTTACTGTGAAAATCCCCTAGACGCCACACTCCGGCACCTGCTCAGGTACGCTGAGGGAGAATTTAGCACGGCCAATGCACCTAACCAACATGTCTTTCGGACTGTGGGAGGAAACCAGAACACCCGGAGGAAACTCACGCAGACACCGGGGACAACGTGCAAACTCCACACAGTGTCCCGAGCTGGGAATCGAATCCGGGTCCCTGACGCTGTGAGGCAGCGGTGTTAACCACTGTGTCACCGTGCTGCCTGAAAGGTGCAAATAGTGGCATATCTATATCAGTTTTGCCATAAAAATGGCTAAACGCTACTTATGATGTGACAATACTTAACAAATATAATCATAGGACAAATCTTTATTCAGCGCCTACTTATAACTTATAAGAGTAATTTATGTTAAAAATTGGCTTTTTATATAGGAAGGAGGTGCGAATAGTCTAGGAGCTGGTACACCAGAGAAGATATTCCTATTGGATATTTTCCTATTAATAGTGTGGTAAGCACAAGGATGCTGGAGTTCATTGTGCTGTTTTAGATTAAGAATGGTGGCTGTCCTTGTTTTGTGCTGCCTTGTTGACTCTTAAAGGTGATGCTGGAGATACTGTAATAGGCATTTTCCTCTGTTGAACTGTGGCTCCTTGATCACAGCTGCACTAACCATGGAAACTAGCAGTTACCGTAAGCCTCTTTCTCTGACTCAAACACTGTTGATAAAAAACGGAATTACGCCTTTTTAAATTTGATTCGATTTATTATTGTCACATGTATTAGTATACAGTAAAAAGTGTTGTTTCTTACTTGCTTTACAGACAAAGCATACCGTTCAGAGAGTACGTAGGGGAGAAAGAAAGGAGAGGGTGCAGAATGTAGTGTTACAGTCAGAGCTAGGGGTAAAGAAACATGAACTTAATAGGAGGCAGGTCCATTCAAAGGTCTCTTGGCAGCAGGGAAGAAACTGTTCTTGAGTCGGTTGGTACGTGATCTGAGACTTTTGTATCTTTTTCCCGACGGAAGAAGGTGGAAGGGAGTATGTGCGGGGTGCTTGGTGTCCTTCATTGTGCTGGCTGCTTTTCCGAGGCAACTGTTGCTAAGGTTCTACAAGTTGTGAGTACAATTCATTAATCACCTTATGTATCCTTTCACATAATGAATTTGTATTCTACAACTCTTCAGATGCATGTGTATTTTTGATGCCAAGAACATCATGTGGGGCTGGTTTGGGACCCTGATGTTGGGACGGTGTGGGGGTCCCTGCACTTACCAACACTTACCAGCAGCATGCCTGCAGACGCAATCTTCCGGGAGGTGGGTACTAATTGGCTGCCCCTGCCTTCACTGTCCTATTAAGGCTCAGGTGGATTCTCAAGGGCGTCAGGTCAATCAGAGCTCCGAGACCTTGGTAACCCCACTGGGAGAGGTGCGTGCTGCTGAGGCAGGTCAGGGGACGTGACGTTGCCCCAACATGGAAGCATCCTTGAAGACATGCATTTAAAATTAAAACTATTAGGTTTGAGACAGCTGGGCCCCTTGAGCAGAGGGGGAAACAAGCCTGGGTGCAGTGTTGGGACTCATGATGCGGCCAGTCCTGCACATTTCCCATTCTGGGAGATGCAGCTGCCAACTCCAACAGTTCCCTGGGCTGGCAGTAACATGGTGCCAGCCACTGCAAAGCCAGACCTAATTAAGTCTGTAATCAGCTTAATTGATTGCCCGCCTCCATGTTGCTGCGGGTACTTTCACCCTCCCATTGGAAACTTTCCCATCAGCGGGAATGCATTGGGAGGACATCTTGATACGGTTCTCCCACTCCTGCTCATTTTCCTGTCTCTCCCCACCCCCTCAACCCCCCACCAAACCCTCCGCTACTAAACCTACCATTATGGGGTAGAGAAAATTCAGCTCCAGGTTACAGACTTTCCTGCATCAGGCTTTCATTTCAATTTATTTTGTGACCAAGGATAAAGTGCTGGATTAAGAGCACCTCCTACTACTGGCCTTCAGTTTCTGAATACAGACCTTAGCAGAGGACACAACCAGCTCAGAAAGGAATCAATTTTTTAGCCACATTGCAGAGAAGTATCACTGGGCCAAATTTAATCCAGGTGACGTGGGCCTCACCTGCTGGCCGGAGAGACTCATGTCGTCTCCTTTGGGGAGTCTGATTGAGGAGCCAGCATCAGGAAGGTGCAAGTGGCTCTGTGATCGCAGTGAAAGCCCACCGTTGGCCCCTTAAGTGTCTGACTGGCACCTAATACAGCTGACCTTCTCCAGAGGAGAGTCTCTCCAGCCAGCGGGTGAGGCCCACGCCAATATTGCCCGTGAATGAGCCGGCCTGAATTTAAGCCTGTTTTGGAGTTAAAGTCAACATTGAAGCCTGGGAAGTTCTTTGAGAGAGGTGGTATGCCAAAATATGTTATCCTTTTTCTCCTTTCAGTCCTCTGTTAGTATTGCAGAAAGGAGTAAATAATATCAGAAATGTTGGGCAGAATTTGCTCTTCCCCCAGGTCCGTTTGCTGGTGGAGGGATGGGGTGGGGGGGGGGGGGGGGGGGGGGCATTTAATCGGGTGGAAGTGTGTTGGTTGAGGAACCTGCCACCTTCCCATCTCTGCCCCACTTAAGTCTGGGGTGGGAAGACCCATTAACAACTTTCCCATCCCGCTGCCAGTTGAGACCAGCAGTAAGGCCCCAGTTTAAGGACCTCATCCTGTTGCTGTTTTTATTCAACCATTGGCAGGTGAGGCAGTTGCCATGTGGTCAACTTGTGCTGACTCCCAGGGGAAGTTCCTCATTGTCAGGCACTCATTGAGGAGTCTGATTGAGGAGCCAGATCAGGAAGGTGCGAGTGGGTCTGTGATCACAGTGAAAGCCCACCGTTGGCCCCTTAAGTGTCTGACTGGCACCTAATACAGCTGACCTTCCCCAGGGGAGATGACATGAGTTTCTCCAGCCAGCAGGTGAGGCCCACGTCACCTAGATTAAATTTGGCCCAGTGATACTCCTCTGCAATGTGGCTAAAAAATTCTCAGTGACACAGTGGTTAGCCTTGCTGCCTCAAAGCGTCAGGGATCTGGGTTCAATTCTGGCCTTGGGTGACTGTTTGTGCGGAGTCTGTACATTCTCCCCGTGTCTGCATGGGTTTCCTCCAGGTGCTCCGGTTTCCTCCCATTGTCCAAAGATGTGCAGATTAGATTGATTGGCCATGCTAAATTGCCCTTATTGTCAGGGAGATATGGGGATAGGGCTTGGGTGGGATTATTGTTGGTGCAGACTCGATGGGCCGAATGGCCTCTTTCCGCACTGTGGGGATTCTATGAACTAACTGTCACTTATAGCACAAGTTCATAATGTTTGTTTTTAAGGCATCAAATCATCAGTTGCCTCACATAAGCAGGTCTGTCCTTTAACAGTCAGTTTAATTGGTTATTTATCACTAGTACAAGAATGTGTTACGTCTTTGATGAATTAATGATACCTAATGAACTATGAGTGAATTGAAAAGCAAAATATCCACTCCAATATTAATGCTAAGTAGGTGACAAGATTACTATATTCAATGCAACTTCATCCATTTTTTTAGCACAAATTGCTAGCGTGATTCATAATGAACTGCCAATACAGTCAACGCTGTTCTGTGCCACAAAATAATTGCACAAAAGTTTAAGTCTTAAAAGGTTTATTACGCTGCAGTGTTAAATTCAATTTAATTATATTCTGTTTGAGTCAGGTTGTGGATTCATGACCTCAATCTCTTCACCCAGGCATACCTGGTAGCCACCTAAAAGAGGTGTCAGGCCCATTCAGCATGCGTTTATTGCCTGTCTTAGGACCCATCCATCCATTAGGACTCTCCCAACCACTGACTCCGTCTACACTTCCCACTGCCTCGGAAAAGCAGCCAGCATAATCAAGGACCTCATGCACCCCGGACATTCTCTCTTCCACCTTCTTCCGTGGGGAAAAAGGTACAAAAGTCTGAGAACACACACCAACCAACTCAAGAACAGCTTCTTCCCTGCTGCCATTGTTAGAATGTAACCAGTGACAAATTTGTATTGGGTGTAATGTGACCAATGGGAACAAGGTGTGAGGGTCAGCTGACCCAGTAAAACATGGAACCAATCACAAAGTGATGTAATAGTCAGCTGACCAACTGATTCACTATAAATAAGGAACTATGTAGAATTGTGGGAAGCTTGAAATGGCCCAGGATGAGGCCCCAAGTTTGGAGTAATGATGTTTCTTTATTAAACCCTTTCTTTGATTTATAAGTTGGAGTAAGTTTTGTTGTTGATGCATTGGCTGCATTTTGAAGAGTTACTTCTGAGGAAACAGCCATTAGACTTTCGAATGGACTATTATATATTAAGCTGATTTTCCTCTTCACCCTATCTGTGACTGCAACACTAGATCCTGCACCCTTTCCTTTCCTTCTCCCCTATGTACTCTATGAACAGTATGTTTTTGTCTGTGCAGCGTGCAAGAAACAATACTTTTCACTGTATGCCAATCCATGGGACAATAATAAATCAAATCGAATCATTACAAAAATTAATTTTCTGTCAGGCTTACTGGGCTCAGGATTAACTTTGGCTTAAAGTGACCCCTGGAGGGGGTCCCCAATAGAGGTAGGTTTTTGAGAAACACTTAACTGAGTGTGGATCAAGGAGGAACTGCAGATGCTCATTAGGTGGTTGCGCTCGAACCCCCTGCTCATTCTCTATTCCATCCTCTAGTTGCCCTAATTTCCATGTCCTACCTAGGAGCAGCTGCTAGCGAGGCAGGCGGCCCTAAATTGAAGTGGACCAGATTGGTAATCTACTTCTTCAAATCATAGATTCCTACAGTGCAGAAGGAGGCCATTTGGCCCATGAGGTCTGCACCGACCACAAACCCACCCAGGCCCTAACCACAATTTTTTACCCTAGCTAGACCCCCTGACACTAAGGCGCAATTTAGCATGGCCAATCCATCTAACCCACACATCTTTGGACTGTGGGAGGAAATTGGAGCACCCGGAGGAAACCCACACAGACACGGGGAGAACGTGCAAACTCCGCACAGACAGTGACCCAAGCTGGGAATTGAACCCGAGTCCCTGGCACTGTGAGGCAGCAGCGCTAACCACTGTGCCGCCCTGAGCGTACACTAGGTGCCAGCCGGTCCCCTGAAATATTCCGCTGAGGTCCAAGGACCAAGGATTTCAGCTGATCCTCAGGCCAACCTCTTCCAGCTCTTGTAGCGTTAACACAACAATTGGTGTTTTTGCCCCCTTGCTCCACCCTTGCCCCCGCAGACAGGTTTCTGGTTCAGTTTCTGTTTTCTGATAAATGAGATCATCTTAGCAGTGACGATGATGAGGGCATTATAGTTCGGTAATGGGAATTGAAAATATGGAATGAGGTGCAGATGATCCAATCTCACCAATTGCCCAGAACCTAAAGTCGCCAACTCCCCTCCCATTTTGTTCAGCTTTTTCGCAAAGCTATTCTTGCCATGTTTTGTCCTGTTTGCCACCAAATGATAGGCACACGCGCATGCAACTGAAGACTGAGGGTTTTGTTTTGTTGGTTTAATCCCCTCAGTTAGATGGGAAACCGCCAGGAGTACACCCGGCAGAAGTCCAATCAAAGACACAGCGAGGATGCAAAGGAGAATCTGCAGCCTGAGGTCAAATGCACAGCTGTTGTCTCCCCATGGTTTTAATTCAGAATTTGGAAAAATAAGCAGCAATTTTTTTTTGCGACTTTGTAACTGAAGTACAAACAGGCGTTCGGAATGATGGTCGAATGAGGCATTTTTTGAATTGGAAATAGTCTGGAAGTAAAAACATTGGAATTCTGTGTTTTGATCACAATTACTTCTCAAAAACATAGGACTTTATTCAAAATCAAGGGGAAATACTTGCAAAACCGTCTTTCCGGTATGTTCCTTGCCTTTGTTGGGATCACTGAGAATCTTATCAGTCAGAGTTTTAACAACACCAGGTTAAAATCCAACAGGTTTATTTGGTAGCAAATGCCATTAGCTTTCGGAGCACTGCTCCTTCGTCAGATGGAGTTGATATCTGCTCTCAAACAGGGCACAGAGACACAAAATCAAGTTACAGAATACTGATTAGAATGCGAATCTCTACAGCCAATCAGGTCTTAAAGATACAGACAATGTGAGTGGAGGGAGCATTAAGCACAGGTTAAAGAGATGTGTATTGTCTCCAGACAGGACAGCCAGTGAGATTCTGCAAGTCCAGCAGGCAAGCTGTGGGGGTTACTGATAGTGTGACATGAACCAAAGATCCTGGTTTAGGCTGTCAATCTTATCAGTCATCAGAGGAGCTCTTTTTAATGCATTTACTTTTGTATTTACTATAACACATGCACAATAAATTTGCACAAACTATTGTCTTTCCGATATTATATCCACCTTGACAATAGGAGGTTGCCCCATCATTCTCCATCGCACTGACCTGAGCATGTGCACAGGTTTCTTACGAATGATTGGTTCAAATGTTTCATTCATAAAACAACAAAATTACACAACTGAATAGTTTAAGTGGATAGAACAGAAGGATCCAAACTGTGGCCTATGTGAAGCCAAGAAATGCAGCCCACGATACCCAGACAACTCTATTTGTGCTTTATCTTCCTTATACTCACTGGGAAATATGCTTGAGGTTTGGAAAGGGTTGTTCTTAGGATTGTCTTCCTGACTGATAAATTCTAAACCAGAAAAGATTAGGCCTTTTAGCACATTTGGAGATTTTGACTGGCAAAGCCAGTATGCATTGGACACTATTAATTGGTTTTGTGAAGGCAGGTACCTGGCCTACCTCCTGAACCAGTGCAATCCATGTGCTGGAAGTTCTCCTACTACGCTATAAAGGTGCAGAGATGGACAGTGCCGGCGGTACGGTGACACAGTGGTTAGCACTGCTGCCTCACAGCGCCAGAGACCCGGGTTCGATTTCCCGGCTTGGGTCACTGTCTGTGTGGTGTTTGCATGTTCTCCCCGTGTCTGCGAGGGTTTCCTCCGGATACTCCGGTTTCCTTCTACAGTCTGGAAGATGTGCTGGTTAGGTGCATTGGTTATGCTAAATTCTTCCTCAGTGTATCCAGACAGGGGCTGGAGTGTGGCGACAAGAGAATTTTCATAATAACTTAATTGCAATGTTAATGCAAGTCTACTTGTGACACCAGTAAATAAACTTAAACTCTAGGACAAAGTGGTCTCTATATCTCTATATTTGAGAGTAGCACAGTGGTTAAGCTCTGCTGCCTCACAGAGCCAGGAACCCGTGTTCTATACCAGCCTTGGGTGATTGTCTGTGGAGTTTGTACATTCTCCTCACGTCTGCGTGAATTTCCTTTGGGTGCTCTGGTTTCCTCCCACAGTCCAAAGATGTGTGGGTTAGATGGATTAGCCATGGTAAATGCGTAGGTCTACAGGATAGGGCAGGGGAGAGGGCCTGGACACGATACTCTGTCGGAGAGTCGGGGCAGACTCGATGGGCCGAATGGCCTCCTTCTGCACTGTAGGGATTCTATGATAAGATATTTTCTTATTTCAGAATGTCATTTCTTGGAGTTCTTCTGGTCTTGCAATTTTAAACACCTCTTCATGTGTTTAGCATATGCAAATCAGTTTTGCTTCAGGAAAGGGTGAAATGAAGTCTGAAGTTAAGTACCTAAAAATGAACTTCCTTTGCTTTCAAAATCACACATCTTCCCTTTTCAGAGAACTTTACTGTGAATCAGCACATTGTGCTGCAACTGCCCTTTGAAAGAACCAATCCCAGGGTGGCTCCTCGTTGATCAAGACTTGCTGAAACTAAAGCACAAGACACCTTTGCTGGTATATCCATAATGAACACGGGGAGAACTTGCAAACCCCACACAGATAGTTACCCGAGGCCAGAATGAACCCAGGTCCCTGGCGCTGTGAGGCAGCAGTGCTAACTACTGTGCCACCGTGCCACCCACACGCACGAGGGTAAAGTGGAGAGTGTTAGAAGAGGGGCCCTAGACAGAGGATTTCACAGTGTGCTTTCAGATGAGCTCCTGTGGATGTGTGAAGATGACACATGATAGACGAATGTGACACACCATGACATTCCTGGTAGGAGTAGCTACAAACAAAAAAATGGGCCAACGCGGGATATGAAAGAGCCATATCAGCTGGTTAAGAAACATCATAACAAGTTTTCAGTGAATCATCAGGAAAAACTTAAACACATCAATGGGACTGATGAACATGGGACTTCACCAGGTCAGTCGGATAATTGGGTTCTTCACTAGACTGGCAACCAAAACATCATAAAATTTAAATTAAATTCAATTACTTATTATCATTAAATTACCAGTGAACACAGAGGCAGAATATCAGTCAGAACATCAAGAAATACATCCATGGACTTCAATTTAACATTGGCAAAAGCAAATGCAAACCCATTCTAGCCTATTGAAAAACAAAGTCCACAAAATGCACTGTAGCAATTCACCAAAGATCCTTAGACAGCACCTTCCAAACCCATGACCATTTCGAAGGAAATGGGCAGCAGATACATGGGAACACACCATCATCTGCAAGTTCCCTTCCAGGTCACTCACCATCCAGACTTGGTAATATATCGCTGTTCCTTCACAGTTGATGGGTCAAAACCCTGGAATTCCCTCCCTAACGGCATTGTGGGTCAACCCACAGCATATGGACTGCAGCGTCTCAAGAAGGCAGCTCACCACCACCTTCTCAAGGGCAACTAGGGATGGGCAATAAATGCTTTAACCTGTGCTTAATGCTTCCTTCACTCACATTGTCTGTATCTTTAAGACCTGGTTGGTTGTAGAGATTCGCATTCTAATCAGTATTCTGTAACTTGATTTTGTGTCTCTGTGCCCTGTATGAGAGCAGATTTCCACTCCATCTGACGAAGGAGCAGCGCTCCGAAAGCTAATGGCATTTGCTATCAAATAAACCTGTTGGACTTTAACCTGGTGTTGTTAAAACTCTTACTGCGTTTACCCCAGTCCAATGCCGGCATCTCCACATCAATAAATGCTGGCCAGCCAGCGACGTTCATGCCTCATGAATGAATAAAAAATAGTTAGAAACAGTAAGAGATCCTAACTAAATATCCCAGAAAGCAGACAAATAATTTCATCACGTTGCTGGGAGATGCAGAGTCTGAAGCTCGACCAGATCGACCGGAGATTCACTAGAGCGCCAGGGAAAATGACAAATGATCAGTTGCACATTGACATCTGAGCTGGGAAAAAGTCCGATTGTTCTGAGAAAGTCCATTGCTGTTTAATAATTCCGACCCAGTGATCATTTCGAAAGGATTATGGCCACAATTATTAGAAAATGGATTAGCTCGTCGCAGTTTTAATAACGTGTCCCTGTTTCAGTTTTTGAGTGTAATTTGTAACTTATGTTGCCTGTGAGAGAATGTGGAGATCACACGCTTAGCTGTTCTTCCACACTGTGATGATGAGGAGAGTTATTCAATATTCCTCTTGGTTCTTCATCTCAATATGCAGAGATTGATCATAGTGAAAGAAATTAGAGTAAAGCTCAACTCTTGTCATTGCAATTCTCATGACATCAAACGTGTTCCCTGTTCTCACCAGGAACTCCATTATAATTGGTTGAGAAGTACAAGACTCTGCCAGCAGAATTCCTAAGATCGCCTCAGCTAATTCCCAGGGTTTATTTTTAATGCAAGATTTGATATTTGCTTTCTGAATGTAAAGCAAAGTATAGCAATGACAGTGATTCTGTTGTAATGACTTGCAAATAGCGATAGCCAATGTTGAATCATGTGAGTTGAATGGCTCAGATTTGGCTATTAGTTAGACGTGCCCTCGACATTTAAGTTTGTACATTTTATTTGTCCAGAAAGTGTGAGCTGATAATGATGCAACAAAGAAATTTGAGTGAACAGGGCCAGCAACTGTGCATTGCTAACTTGTACAATTGTAGAATTAATGAACACTGGAGAAGAATGCACAAATTAGACAGCATAAATTCAAAGTCAACTTTAAATCCAATTGCCATTTCAGAGATATGGGGGGCGATTCTCCCAAAAGTGTTGAATTGGCGGGAAAACTGTTCTAGATCACGACTGTTTTTTCAGCAACTTCAGACCTGAATCTCCCACTCTGTGCACTGCAGAGGTCACAATCGTGAATATCATTAAAAACCCAGGGGGGCGGGGCCTATTTACGCCAGAGTCTGACAGTTCTGGAACTTTGCGCACGCGCAGTGGTCCCAATCTGTCAGTCTCCCCTATTGCTGGCTAGCTCGATCGCTGGCCAGCCCAGAACCCCCCGCAGTGCTGCTCCTCCAGTCCCCCCCACGGCCCGATCGTGGCCCCCACAACAATTCCCGTGCCAGCCCTGACCCCCATCTGCCCCAAAGTGCCCCGATGTCAAGCCTACCCCCCCCCTAGCAGTAGCGATGCCCCTACCTCCCTCACCCCGACAGACCCCCCCCCCCCGGGGTCAAACCCCTCGGGAGACAGGCCCCCCCCACCCGGCAGACCACCACCCCCCTCCCCCAGCCCACCTCAATCGCTGCCCTCCCTCCAGCCAGACCGATCCCAATGCAGAGTGGCAGCGGGACCCCCCAACCCCATCAATCGCCCCTAGGCTCCACCTGCAATAGGTCCCACTCCCTTGGCACTGCCTGATGCCCGATGGGCAGTGTCAAGGTGCCCCTTGGGAATGGGCACCTTGCTCCATGGGCACTGCTAGGGTGTCCATGCCCAGGGGGCACCACTCCCCTGCAGCCCGATCCCCTGGGGGGAGGGGCCCAATTGCCCCCTTCACTCTGGCAGGGTCTCCCGCTAGTTCCCTGAATCTAGAGAGCTATTCTAAACCCTGCCGGATTGAAGTACTCCTGGCGGGGTGGGAGATGCTATTGGGCCCGGTGAGTTCTGTGCCAGGCCCGATAATCACATTTAAAATACACTTAAAATATATGTAAAACATATTCAAATGACCTACCTCACTTCCCAACTGTTTTCTGCACGTTCCCGGAAGTGCCATTTTCTTCTGGGTGGGAGATGCGCACGGGTCGTAAACACGCGCAGGGAATCTGCAAAATGGCCGACACGCGCATTGCCCGACCCGACCCGCCAGAAAAGCTGCAGGTCGCAATGGGAGAATTGGACCCATGGAGACAAAGTGACCAAGGTTTGGGAAATATATATTCCAGGGTATACAAAATTTTGAAAAGACAGAGTGAATGAAAAGGAGGAGGGTTAGCCCTGATAGTAAAGGATGGCCTAAGGATGTTAGTGAGAAAGGATCATGGCTCAAAAATCGGGAAGTAGAATCAATATGAGTAGAAATTAAGATCAGCGAGGGTCAGAAATTACTGGTGTGTGTAGTTTATAGGCCTCCTGACAGTAGTAATACTACTGGACAGAACATTAAATGAGAAATTATTGGGGCTTGTAACAAAGGCATTGCAATGGGGAAACTTTAATCTTCATATAGGCTGTGCCAATCAAATTTGCAAAAGTGGTCTGGAAGATGAGTACTAGGATGATTTTATGAAAGTGCAGCAATATGTTGAGGAACCAACCATGGATAAAGACATTTTATATCTAATATTGTGCAATGAGGCAGTGTTGATTAGTAAATGTCATATTAAATGATCCATTGGGAAATAGTGATCATAATGCAACTGAATTCCACATTAAGTTTGAAGAAGCATATCCCAATCATAAATAAGAATTTTAACCTTAAACAAAACTAATTACTTTGGTAAAAGGGGCGGTCTGGCTAAGGTTGATTCAGTAAGTAAACAAGTGCATTCCACAGACCTTCTTCTGTTACATCAAAGGACAAGATAAGGGTATGAATGATGAGACAGAGTTCTAGGAGGTCAGAAGGTTGTGACATGATTAATGACATTGCTTATGATTCTATTACTGAACAAATTCCTAAATATGCTCTGGTCACGCAAACTGATAATGATTATGTATAAATACTGAACTGATTATTTGTGTAATTGCGGACTTGAGGAGGAATTAGCAAGTTGTACCAATTGCTCTCTGAAATCGAGTTTCAGCCAAATACTGCATGCAGTCTTTCGTAAATAAAGACTATAAGTTATTTAGTTGAAACAAATTTTGTTGAGTCTTTCTATCACAGTCAAGAAGCAGGAAAGTTTCCACTTCAACAAGAGGATACTAGCCAGGAATATAAAAACATTTTGTAAGAGCTTTTATAACTATATAAAAAGAAGGAGAGTAGCTAAAGTAAATGTTGGTTAATTAGAAATGGAGATAGGACAAATTATCATTAGGAATGTGGAAATGACAGACATACTGAGCAAATATTTTGTGTCTGTCTTCACAGTACAAAACATAAGTTGCATAGCAGAAATACAGGGTAACCTAGGGGAAATAAGAGAGTGGAAGCTTTAGATTTCATGATACCTTTCATTGGATAAAACTGACTGCATAGACCTTTATAGATTAGGGTGAATCACTCAATAGAGCAACAATTAAAAAGACAAAGAGCAAAGATAACACAATTTATCAGATAAGGTCACAGATAATCTGCTGTAATTAATACTTCATGAGTTTGCAAATTAACTTCTAAATTAAAGCAAACCTGCTTACCCGCCAACACAATTAGAATAGATAGATAAAATCTGCCGTCAGATCTTGTAATGTGGGAGGTTCAGAATAAACCTTTCTGAACAGTGAAGCAATGACTGATATTATTGAGGACTTAGACCTCAGCCGGTCCTTAGAACAATGGAGAACGTGAAGTATTGAAGTTTATGCTTTGCATTGGGTTAGGAGAGCAGTGCACCAGAACTGAAATCAGTTAATGTGTTTCACTGATGAATAGCAGTCAGCGAGGGTGTCAGCATATTGAATTTCTTGTTGTCACACATGTGGAGACTGTACATGGAAATGGATAATGACAGCACTTAAACTACAATAAACTACTCCCATCAGCGAGTTCTGACCCTTGCTATTCCTAATCCTTTTGAGGAAGGATGTCCTTGCTCTCGAGGGAGTGCAGCGAAGGTTTACCAGGTTGATTCCGGGGATGGCGGGACTGAAGAGTATAGATAGGGTGAACAGTGGGAACCTTTTTCCCAGGTCGGAGGTGACGATCACGAGGGGTCACGGGCTCAAGCTGAGAGGGGCGAAGTATAACTTGGATATCAGAGGGACGTTTTTTACACAGAGGGTGGTGGGGGCCTGGAATGCGCTGCCAAGTAGGGTGGTGGAGGCAGGCACGCTGACATCGTTTAAGACTTACCTGGATAGTCACATGAGCAGCCTGGGAATGGAGGGATACAAACGATTGGTCTAGTTGGACCAAGGAGCGGCACAGGCTTGGAGGGCCGAAGGGCCTGTTTCCTGTGCTGTACTGTTCTTTGTTCTTTGTTCTTTGATGTATGAGGAGAGATTGGCTAGGTTATAAATTGTTTTCGCTGGAGTTCATACGAATGACAGGGTATCTCATAGAGACTTATAAAATTCTAACAGGATTAGACAGGGGAGAGATGCAGGGAGGATATTCCCGATGGTGGGAGAGTCCAGAACCAGGGGTCACAGACTGAGGATTCAGGATAGACCATTTAGGACAGAGATGAGGAGACATTTCTTCACCCAAAGAGTGGTAAGCCTGTGGAATTCATTACCACAAGAAGTAGTTGATGCCAAAACATTGAATGTTTTCAAGAGGCAGCTGGATATAGCACTTGGGGCAAATGGGATCAAAGGTTATGGGGAAAAAGCAGGATTAGGCTATTGAGTTGGATGATCAGCCATGATCGTAATGAATGGCAGAGCAGACTCGAAGGGCCAAGTGGCCTCCTCCTCCTCCTATCTTCTATGTTTCTAATCTCCACCCATACTACTCTCAATCTCCACCTATACTGACTGTACTACCTGCTTTGTCAAGCCAACATCCTTTCTCAGTAACGGCGGCACGGTAGCACAGTGGTTAGCATTGCTGCTTCACAGCTCCAGGGACCTGAGCTCGAATCCCGGGTCGGGTCACTGTCTGTGTGGAGGTTGCACATTCTCCTCGTGTCTGCGTGGGTTTCCTCCGGGTGCTCCGGTTTCCTCCCACAGTCCAAAGATGTGCGGGCTAGGTTGATTGGCCATTCTAAATTGCCCCTTAGTGTCCCGGGATGCATAGGTTAGAGGGATTAGTGGGATTATGTTGGAATATGGGGATAGGACCTGGGTGGGATTGTGGTTGGGGCAGACTAGATGGGCCAAATGGCCTCTTTCTGCACTGTAGGATTCTATAATGTAATCATTCTATCCTTTATATTTAGGGTATCCTTCCTGAGTTTCCATTCTTGCTGTCTTTACAAAACATTGTCGATATAAACATCTTTACAAAATGGGCGGCACAGTGGCACGATGGTGGGCGACACGATAGCACAGTGGTTAGCACTGTTGCCTCAAAGCGCCAGGGATACAGGTTCGATTCCCGGCTTGGGTCACTGTCTGTGTGGAGTTTGCACATTCTCTCCCTGTCTGCGTGGGTTTCCTCCGGGTGCTCCAGTTTCCTCCCACGCTCTAAAGATGTGCGTGTTAGGTTGATTGGCCATGCTAAATTGCTCCTTAGTGTCAGGGGGATGTCAGGGAGGTTAGTAGGGTAAATATGTGAGGTTATGGGGATAGGGCCTGGGTGGGATTGTTGTCGGTGCAGGCTCGATGGGCCAAATGTCCTCCTTCTACACTGTAGGGTTTCTATGATTCTATGATTGCGTATCTGGAAATATTTATCCCCCAGTCTTGGTCACCTTGTAACCATATCCCTAAAACAGCCAAGATATTCAAGATAAAACAGCCAAGATATGACAACAATGCAGTGCTCTATCAAGACACCTTAAATTGCGATAAGTTCATGCACCTTCAATAGATGAAATAGAGCAGAAAACATTTCCAGCACAGCACCGCACACCTCTGAAATCAATGCGACTTTAATACAATGCAGTCAGCCTACTGCTACAAGCAACACATGACACAACAGACTCTCACAACAACACAAGCTCTTTGATAACGATGATTTCATTGTTTATAGACTTTGCGAACTAACCCTCCAGTATAGTTGGCAACATGAATAGGTTCTAATAATCACCAGTGTTTTAAGAATGGAAAATATAGGGTGAGATTTTTTAAAAATGGATCTCACATGTTAGAATTTATTTTTTAACCTGAATCTTCACCTTGGTACAGTGGACCCATTATACGACTTAAAAAATGATCCTTGGCTTTAACAACTGCTGCTGAATGGCATCCTGCCAAGAAAATGGACTAAAACCCAATTACTGGACATTATTGGCAGAGATGCCAAGTATGAAGTTTCAGATGTAGGTCACCCAAGATTGGGGGATACTGTAGTCCAACCCTCTAACTGAGCAACGAGAACAGCTGCACACTAGATGTGAGGTTTAATGGTAAAATCCTGACTTGGCACGCACTTTCCTGGCCAGTTGGCATATTTGTGTTTTGCAGAATGTTTTCCAGCAGTGGCAGCTGTATGAATGGATCTAGGAATCCTTTTTGTGAAAGAAAATATGAACAAGATGTCCATCCCCGTCCATTAGTGAGCCTCTGGAGTAGCTGCCGTCTCTGGACAATTCTGTCTCTCTCAGTCTTCCACTTGCTGCCTTCCGTTGTGCTGCGCTGTGCTCCGAGCAGCAATTTGAAGTGTGGGCTGCGATGTTTTATTTCAAAATAATAGCAGGAAGAACTTATAAATGAGAGAAGTGACCTCAGCTGAAAAGAAAATAATGTTCAGATGAAATTCTGTGAGGGGCCTTTTTGGCAGTAACTGACTTGTGATGAATCACCTCCTGATTTGCCGGAGGTGGTGGGGGTGAGGAGAGGTTGGGGGGGGTTTGGGGGGGGGGGGGGGCGGGGGTGGTGGTGGTGGGGGGGGTGGAAGGGAAAGAAAACAGTGCGATGGATTTTCTTTTAATAACTTCCACAAAATCTGTTCTAGTTGTTGTGACTTGTGGGAGAAAACTAAAAGTTGCAAATACCCTCGTGGAGCTGGATTCTAACTAAAGGCAGCTGCTGTTGTTCTTAATTCAGAGATTTCCATTTTCAAAATGGTGCACGCAAATAGAACTGTTTTGTTGACAGTTTTTAAGAGTTGAACACTGCCATCTTGTGGGTAATGGCATAACTTTTGTTTTCCGTGCGCTATTTTGTACCAAAATGTCTCCTCATTCATCTAATAATTTTTGGTCCATTAAGGGCCAGACAAGGAGATTTTGATTTTCCCCAGAAAAGGAGGAATCTTTCACACGATGTAACTGACCATGAATTGACACAAGTGTAACTCTTCTATTTTCCATTCTAAAGGACTTTACAACATCACCTTGACTGACATGGCTGTGCAGGATTTGGGAGAGTGTTGCATTGTTGGAAATCATAGAATCACTACAGTGCAGAAGGAAGCCATTCGGCCCATCGAGTCTGCACCGACCACAGTTCCACCCAGGCCCTTTACCCGTAACCCCATGTATTTACCCTAGCTGATCCCCCTGACACTTCGGGGCAATTTAGCATGGCCAATCCACCTAACCCACACATCTTTGGAGTGTGGAGCACCCGGAGGAAACCCACGCAGACATGGGGAGAACGTGCAAACTCCACACAGACCGTTACCCGAGACTGGAATCGAACCCGGATCCCTGGCGCTGTGAGGCAGCAGTGCTAATCACTGCACCACTGCGCTGCCCTGATGCCATTCTTCAGATCGGATATGCTGGTCTGGTGGTGTTCAATACTCTGTGGAACTATTTGAAGAAAATCAGCAGCTTATCTTGGTGTCTTGGCCAACATCCTTCCCACAGCCAACACCGTTTGGAGGATTGCCTGTGTAAAATGGTTTGTGTTTGCCTACAAGAATTACAGTGACTGAGTTACAAAGTACGGTAGCACAGTGGTTAGCACTGCTGCTTCACAGCTCCAGGGTCCCAGGTTCGATTCCCGACTCGGGTCACTGTCTGTGTGGAGTTTGCACATTCTCCTCGTGTCTGCGTGGGTTTTCTCCGGGTGCTCCGGTTTCCTCCCACAGTCCAAAGATGTGCGGGTTAGGTTGATTGGCCAGGTTAAAAAATTGCCCCTTAGAGTCCTGGGATGCGTAGGTTAGAGGGATTAGCGGGTAAATATGTGGGGGTAGGGCCTGTGTGGGATTGTGGTCGGTGCAGACTCGATGGGCCGAATGGCCTCCTTCTGCACTGTAGGCTTTCTATGATTCTAATACATTGTGTGTGAAGCTCTGTGAGATGTTTTTGGGTGATATAACATCTTTTATATTCTTCAAACAAGAAAATCACTTAGGATTAATTTATTTGAACTTATAGAAGTAAGTACAGCAGCCATTTTGCACATAGCACAATGAACATTTACTGTCATGTTATCCATTATCTAGTTTGCTTGCAATTGCTTCTTTATGCAAATCTCTTCATATTACATTTAGCCTTTTTACTGATGTTGTTGCCATAGGACTTCTCTCACTCCAAGGTTATCCAATGTAAATTGATATGAGGCTGGTCTTACAACATCATCTTGACTGACATGGCTACCTTATCAGCAGTGAGACATCTAGGTCCATGTACAGGAAGATTAGACACAGTACAGTACCAACTGACACACATATAAATCCAATTGGCTTCCATGATGGTCCAGTATGTTAAACCATTGAGCAACTGAGTTTTATAGAATAGGAAGGTCCCTGATTCTGCCTTCCTTATTCAAGTTAGCTGGTCCTAACTGGTGTGGTTATTACTCCTGTATTAGGGGAACCCCCTTGAGGATTCTGCTCTTCAGTCAAGGCAGTGGCCACTTCTGTTGGGGCATGTTAGGGAGATGTCAGAGTATCTGTCCTGTGATGGCTTAAGCTCTCCTCCCTCACCGTCAAATAACTCGGTGATAGTGTTATGAAGTCGGGTACCTCTTTCTCTTTATATGGTGATTTTCTGAAGATATGTATATTAAACTGCAGGATTCTATATGAGAGCCTCGCCTTTCCTTCCTTCCGACTAACAAGATGGCAAGCTTACTCTGACATGAGTCACTGACAAACCTCACATCTGAATAATAGTTACAAGGGAGTGATTAGTTCTTGCTAAATTGTTGTAAAAGAAATCCATTTAGTCCTGTCCTGGACTCACCATAAGGATGAATCTGTAGGTTTCGTAAGTGCGCCATTAATGGTTCCATTGGGCCGCAAGACTGGTATCCCCTATCTTTTCATTCAATTCCCAAAGAATCCTGTGCCCTGTCAGGAGAGACAGTCCTTCCCTGCCCGCTACCCTTACCTGGTCTGACCTGCATGTGGTCCTACTCCACATTTGATATGAGGGGGAAAAGGAATAGGAAGTTATGCTGATGGGGTTTGATGAAGTAGGGTGGCAGGAAGACCAGGTGGAGAATAAACACTGGCATGGACCAGTTAGGCCAAATTGCCTGTTCCCAGTGCTGCATATTCCATTTATATTCTTTGAAATAGAACAAAAATATAAATAAATTAAACAAAGCTGACTGGGGTGCGAGACGGTGGTGGGGCACGATAACTAAAACAAAACATCAAAGGAACCTTAACCGAAACATCATTCCCGGCAGTGATGATGCGCCCCAGCGTCCACGGCATCCACTGGTCATAGACATGGCACAGTGGTTAGCACTGCACCCTCACTGCGCCAGGGACCCAGGTTCGCTTCCCGACTTGGGTCACTGTCTGTGTGGAGCTTGCACGTTCTCCCCGTGTCCGTGTGGGTTTCCTCTGGGTGCTCCAGTTTCCTCCCACAGTTCGAAAGACGTGCTGGTTAGGTGCATTGACCATGCTCAATTCTCCCTCAGTGTACTCTAACAGGCGCCGGAGTGTGGCAACTAGGGGATTTTCACAGTAACTCCATTGCAGTGTTAATGTCGGCCTTGCTTGTGACACTAATAGATAAACTTACGTTGTGTATTCTATTTATTTGTGTTTGACCATTGACATGCAAATGTTGGGCGGGATTTTTCTCCCTCTCCGTGGCGTGTTTCGCGGCAACGGGATCTTATGGTCCTGCTGTTGTGAATGGGGTTTACTGCTGAATGTCCCCCCTTGCCGCCAGGAAACCCATGGCAGGGGTGCGCCGTTCACGGAAACATAAAATCCCGCCAGTGTGAACAGCAGCAAGATTTCAGTGTATAGTTTTAAACACTTTCCATTGTCTTCTCATTGCAACTAGGGATAGACAATACATACATAGTACCTTGTCCGTATTGGAAGAACAGATCATTTTAAAACATCTGTTCTGAAACAGGAAGTCAAATGCCTGCAGGTGTTGTGGGGAGAATCGTCCAAGGGGAAAAAAGTCCTGTTGATCATTAGGCTTTTAGCATACTGTACACTGACATCTAGTGAGGACAACTGGTATTGCTGTCAGCTGAGGAAAATGGCTTTTTGACATGTTCATAGAATCATAGAATCCCTACAGTGCAGAAGGAAGCCATTTGGCCCATCGAGTCTGCACCGAGCACAATCCCACCCAGGCCCTATTCCCGTAACCCCACGTATTTACCCTGTTAATCCCCATAACACTAAGGGGCAATTTAGCATGGCCAATCATCCCAACCTGCACATCTTGGGAGTGTGGAGGAAACCGGAGCACCAAGAGGAAACACACGCAGACACAGGGAGGATGTGCAAATTCCACACAGACAGTGACCCAAGACCGGAATTGAACCTGGGTCCCTGGCGCTGTGAGGCAGCAGTGCTAACCACTGCGCCACCGTTACTCTGGAAGAATTTGATATCGTTCCACAGCATGCATATTAAAGAAGCTTGTTTAGGAACATATTTCACTGTATCGGAACATGACAGAATGATTAATAATATACCAGCAATTCTACTGAAAGCATTAGATTCTAATCTCAGTTTGTGCCTAATTAATATTCTTCACCTTAATTGGCGGATTCTCAGTTTGTTCCCATCTTTGTGAGAGGATTCCAGCACTTTTTATCTTCTCACAGAATGTTCACAGCAGCTCATATTTCATTCCATCACACAGCGTGTTTGTTATCAGTGGCAGACTCATTTACATTGAAGTAAAGTTTATTTATAATAGATTTTTAAAATAGCTAGTTGGTCAACAGTGACATAATTTACAGTAAGTCAAGGGATAAACTGTTTTATAAATACTGGAGTATTGTGCCGTGTGAAGCAGATGCATTATTATTCTGCTCTGGAACTGTTCTCTCCAACCCCACAAAGTTGCATAACATCCTGAGGTCAATTAAAATTCCATTGATTGTGTTCAGATTGGCAAGTATTTTTAACTCTCTGCCTCAGCCCACAGGTCAGAAACAAAATAACAGGAAATGATTGGCTCACTCTTTTTAATACTTGTCCATAATCCCCTACCATGCCATTCGGCCCATCCAGTTTGCGCCAACTCTCTGACAGAGTACCTTACCCAGGCCCTATGCCCACACATTTACCATGGCCAATCCATCTAACCGCACACCTTTGGATATTAACAGGCAATTTAGCATGGCCAATCCACCTAACCCGCACATATTTGGACTGCGGGAGGAAACAGGAGCATCCAGAGGAAATCCACACAGACACAGAGAGAATGTACAAACTCCACACAGTCACTTGAGGCCAGGATTGAACCCAGGCCCCTGGCATTGTGAGGTGGTAGTGGTAACCACTGGGCCACCATGCCAATCATGGTGTAAAAGGTTTACTTTGCATTTGTATCCAAATGTCACATCTGAAGTATGACAGTGTCAAAGCTGATAGATCTCTCAGGATGTTACTATAGTGAGGCTGAAGATTAGTTGCTTTATGTCAATTGAAATTTGGATCTTCTGCCTAATTTCTTGGATTCAGTAGAATCAGTTCATAGAATCATAGAATCATAGAAACCCTACAGTACAGAAAGAGGCCATTCGGCCCATCGAGTCTGCACCGACCACAATCCCACCCAGGCCCTACCCCCATATCCCTACATATTTTACCCACTAATCCCTCTAACCTACGCATCTCAGGACACTAAGGGGCAATTTTAGCATGGCCAATCAACCTAACCCGCACATCTTTGGACTGTGGGAGGAAACCGGAGCACCCGGAGGAAACCCACGCAGACACGAGGAGAATGTGCAAACTCCACACAGACAGTGACCCAAGCCGGGAATCAAACCCAGGTCCCTGGAGCTGTGAAGCAACAGTGCTAACCACTGTGCTACCGTGCCGCGCAAGCTGTCTGAGTATCTTACTTTTAAGGCAAAAACAGAAAATGCTGGAAAATCTCAGCACGTCTGACAGCATCTGTGGAGAGAGAGTAGAGCCAGCATTTCGAGTCTAGATGGCCCTTCGTAAAAAAACTTATCTCTCATATCTCCTTTGGACCTTCCCCCTTTTAGCTTAAACCTTTGTCCCCTAGTACACGACTACCATGTTGCGGAAGTCTGTAGCAGGCTGTCAGAATTTTTTTTCATGTTTTTATTTATTAATGTCACAAGTAGGCCTACATTAACACTGCAATGAAGTTATTGAAAATATCCCCTTGTTAAAGGCTGGGCTCCTAACGTCTCCATCTCCTTCAACAGCACCGAGATGCAAACTTGCCCGTGGCTGAGATATTTCCTGGGTTGTGGTTCACCTGCCCCCTCCTCCTGTTCAAGTGTTCTCAGGAAATCAACAGAGCAAACTCCTCTACCTGATTACATATACCGTGCGGGGGTGCTGATATCTGTATAGGTCCTTAGATTTGTGGAAGGATTCTCTTCCTTTGCCTATGTGGCTGCAAGGCCCAAATCATATGAAGGACTAAGCAAAAGGGCTCGGGATAGCGCTAGTACATAACGGCAAGGGTAGCATAGAAACATAGAAACTAGAAGCAGGAGTAGGTAATTCGGCCCTTCGAGCTGCTCCGCCATTCATTTTGATCATGGATGATCATCGAATTCAATACCCTTCCCCCCATATCTTTTGATCCCTTTAGCCCCAAGAGCTATATCTAATTTCTTCATGAAATCAGATAATGTTTTGGCCTCAACTATTTCCTGTGGTAGTGAATTCCACACATTCACCACCCTCTGGGTGAAGAAATTTCTCCTCACCTCAGTTCTAAAAGGTTTACCCCTTATCCTCAAACTATGATCCCTAGTTCTAGACGAGCCCACTATCGGGAACATTCTTTCAGAATCTACCTTGTCTAACCCTGTTAGAATTTTGTAAGTTTCTATGAGATGCCCTCTCACTCCTCTAAACGCCAGTGAAAATAATCCTAACTGACTTACTCTCTTCTCATATGACAGACCTGTCATTCCAGGAATCAGCCTGATTAACCTTCACTGTACTCTCTCCTCAGATAAGGACACCAAAACTGCACACAATACTCCAAGTGAGGCCTCACTAATGCCCTATATAATTGCAGCAAAACAACCTGATCCCTATACTCAAATCCTCTTGTTATGGAGGCCAAAATACCATTGGCCTGCTGTACCTGCACGCTTACTTTCAGCAACTGATGCACTAGGACACCAAGGTCTCGCTGAGTATCCACCTCTCTCAATTTACATCCATTCAAGTAATAATCTGTCTTCCTATTATTGCTACCAAAGTGGATAAACTCACATTTATCCATATTATGCTGCATCTGCCATGCACATGCCCACACACTCAGCCTGTCCAAATCACGCTGAAACATCTCTGCATCCTCCTCACAGCTCACCCTCCCACCCAACTTTGTATTATCAGCAATTTTGGCATTTGCGTGGGTTTCCTCCGTGTACTCTGGTTTCCCTCCACAGTCCAAAGATGTGTGGGTTAGGTTAATTGACGATGCTCAGTTGCCTCTTGATGTCAGGGTGATGAGCAGGGTAAATATGTGGGGTTACAGGGATAGGGCCTGGGTGGAATTGTTGTCAGTGCAGGCTCGATAGGCTGAATGGCCTCATTCTGCACTGTAGAGATTCTATGATCTATTCTATGAGCTATAATGTAATAGCATGGTTTGAATATTATGATGATAAAGAGTAATGACTATATTCCCTCAAAGCCACGGGGGATCATCAATAGATCTCTCTGTGGGTCTCCTTGAATATGAGCTCCCTATTAGGCGAGTGGAGGCTCGCCCAATAGGGAAAGAGCAGCGGGGGATTTAAAAGCAATTGGTTCCACTCAGGCTATCAGTCGATAGACTCAGGAATGATCTACACTCTGTAGCCATTGAATGACACTCAGATATCACTGTAAATAAAAGGGTGACTGGTGACGGAAAACAGGCCTCGATAAAAATATTACACCATCCATATTAGGAACTCTTAGCTGTCTACTAACCTTCAGGACGCTGTAGCATTAATTCATCATCAAAATATACCATACATATAGAACTGGATAGTTATCAATCAATTAAAACATAACGATCCAAATGAAGGGTTTGAACCAGACCATTAATTGACACAGTCAAGTTCATGTGGTTTGTAACGGTCAGTAGAACCTCAAAGTAGTCTTGCAGCTAGCAATAGAAGCCTGGAAACTAGAAGCAAGAGTAAACCCTTCGAGCTTGCTCCGCCATTCATTTTGATCATGGCTGATTATCAATTCAATATCCTGATCCCCCTTTCCTCCCATATCCCTTGATCCCTTTGGCCCCAAGAGCTATATCTAATTTCTTCATGAAATCAGACAATGTTTTTGCCTCAACTACTTTCTGTGGTAGTGAATTCCACACATTCACCACCCTCTGGGTGAAGAAATTTATCTTCACCTCAGTTCTAAAAGGTTTACCTCTTATCCTCAAACTATGATCCCCTAGTTCTAGATTCCCCCACCATCAGGAACATTCTTTCTGAATCTACCCTATCTAAACCTGTCGTAATTTTGTAAGTTTCTATGAGATCCCCTCTCACCCTTCTAAACTCCAGTGAATATAATCCTAACCGACTTAGTCTCTCTTCATATGATAGACCTGTGATTCGAGGAATTAGCCTGGGAAACCTTCGCTGTACTCCCTTTATAGCAAGGACATCCTTCCTCAGATAAGAACACCAAAAGTGCATACAATGTTCCAGGTTTGGCCTCACCAATGCCCTATACAATTGCAGCAAAGCAACCTGATCCCTATACTCAAATCCTCTCGCTATAGAGGTCAGCATACCACTGGCCTTCTTTACTGCCTGATGTACCTGTGCACTTACTTTCAGTGACTGATGCACGAGGACCCCAAGGTCTCGCTGAGTATCCACCTCTCTCAATTTACACCCATTCAAGTAATAATCTGTCTTCCTATTATTGCTACCAAAGCGGATAACCTCACATTTATCCACATTATGCTGCATCTGCCATGCAGATGCCCACACACTCAGCCTGTCCAAATCACGGTGAAACATCTCTGCATCCTCCTCACAGCTCACCCTCCCACCCAACTTTGTATCATCTACATATTTGGAGAGAAGTAGCAGATAAGAAACCTGGCGATGCTGCATCTTTTCTCATGTTGCCTGCATGCGCGAGGAAGATATTTAAATGGAAAGGGAAAAGGACGTGAAAGTGCACAAACACCCAGCTTTACGTGACCTCTGAACTGAACATCTCTAATGCTCCGTCCCCTCTCTCTGCCAATGACCACTAAGAGCCAACTCCCCCATTGGTTTCCCAATAGGGCACCTCCTCCTCTCCTGAATGATGCTGTGCAGCTACTTAAAGTTCAGAATCACAAATAATTCAAATTCCTGTTATGTTCATTCGTTACATTAAAGACAAAATTACTTTTGGGCAGGATTTATGGTCTGGAATGCACAGCCTGAGAGGGTGATGCAAGCAGGTTTAATAAAAATGTTCAAAAGCAAAATCAGTGGGATAAATTGACTCGGTCTTTCAAAGTCCGAGTGGAAGAATGATGGGCTGAAAAGCCTCCTGTGCTGTAGGAATTGAGGATTTCAAGCAATGATAAAACCAGGGTACAATAAGCATGAATAGTGTTAAACCAGTCAAATAGTCGGAGCATCAGTAGAGAAAGCAGCAGGATTGGAACGGTAGCAGTTAAAGTTTACGGGACAGATCAGAAGAACCCTACAGTATACATTCAAAGGCATAAATTCTACCGACTGGCCCTTCCTCTCTCCATTTCTCAGCTGGAGTATTGTGTTTCACTTCAGCAAGGATGTGAGGGCTTTAGCGAGGGCGCAGAAAAGATTTACGAGAATGGTTCCAGGGACTTCAGTTATGCGGATAGACTGGAGAAGCTGGGGCTGTTCCCCTTAGGGCTGGGAGGAAATTCGATAGAGGCGCTCAAAGTCATGAGGGGTTTCGATGAAGTGTACGTGGAGGGAAACTATTCCCATTGGCGGAATTCGAGAACAGGAAGACACAGATTGAAGGCGGCTGGCAAAAGACCCAAAAGCGGCAGGAGGAGAAAATTTGTTGAGCAACGCGTCGTTATGATCTGGCCTTGCCTGAAAGGGTGACGGAGGTAGATACACGGCTTTCAATGTGGAATTGGATAAGCAACCGAAGGGGGGAAGAAAATTGCAGGGCCACAGGGGAAGAGCGGGGACTAACTAAATCGTTCTCGCAGAGAGAGCCAGCAGGGTCACAGCTGGCTGAAAGGCCACCTTGTGTGCTGTAACATGTATAATTTATTAACCTGTGCTTGAAAAATGCAAAAATGCAAAATATGTGAAGAGAAATGCAAAGGAATTGTGTGAAAGGATGGCAAGTATCCAGGTTTCTGTTTGTTCTGCAGTGGGGGAAAATCAAGATACTGACGGAATAGTTGGGATTTCCTGCCCAGGCAGCTTACCCCATAAAGCTTTAGTCATAATAACTGTCAGGAACAAACAGCTTTGAACCCCACACTGTCGCTAAACTTTCCTTTACAGTTCTAATAAACGGCACTGCAAACAAAAGCTGCAGAAAGAGTATCTGAGAAAGAATTCAAATACTGAGGAGTGGGATCTTCATGTTATATAACCATGCTTTATATAGAAAATTACTTTCTTTATTGAACGGGTTGAAACCCCAGGATAAGCTGAAAAAAAGAGTACGGCAGCAGCATTCTAAGTGATCGAAACAGCAGCTCTTAAAATGGGCAAAAATGTACATGATTTCACCGTGTAAATGACAAAGCGATCAGAAAGGTGCTGGATTGTCTGCAGGTAGCTAGCTCATCAGGGGCAATCAGCTTAAATAAGTGTAAATGGCCCATCCCCTGAGCCATTCACACATATCCAGACATTATCTGTTATTCAGGTGGGTGCAGTCCAAGCTGTTGGATTCAATGGGTGGGATTTTACAGCCACGCTCGAGCGAGACCGGAAATTCCCGCCCAATGTTAATGGACATTTTCCATTGTCCACTCCTCGACTGCTCCAGTTCCGTGGCGGGGTTGGGGGGGGGGGGGCGGGGTGGAGGGGTGAGGGGAGCGGCGCGATAGAATTCCACTGAACCACTTTGGATGACACGGGCGCAGTGGTTAGCACTGCTGCCTCACAGCGCCAGGGACCCGGGTTCGATTCCCGGCTTGGGTGACTGCGTGGAGTTTGCACGTTCTCCCCGTGTGTGCGTGGGTTTCCTCCAGGTGCTCCAGTTTCCTCCTACAGTCCGAAGATGTGCAGGTTAGGTGGATTGGCCATGCTAAATTGGCCCTTAGTGTCAGGGGGACTAGCTAGGATAAATGCATGGGGTTATGGGATTAGGGCCTGGGTGGGATTGCGGTTGGTGCAGACTCGATGGGCCGAATGGCCTCCTCTGCACTGTAGGATTCTATGATTCTAATGGACCCTATGGTTCCTCAGCTTGCTGTGACTCTATTTGGTACATGGGAACAAAGGAATCAGGAGCAGAAGTAGGCAACTTCAGCCCTTCGAGCCTACTCCGCTATTCAATAAGATCATGGCTGATCTCTTCCTGGTCTCAAATCCACCTCCTCACCTGTTCCTTATATCTCCTTATCCCTTTTTTAAATTAGAAATATATCTATCTCCTTCTTGAAACCATTCAACGATTCAGACTCCATCGTGCTGGCGAGTTCCACAAATTCACCACCCTCTGCTAGAAGTAGCTGCTTCCCATCTCAGTTTTAAATGTACCACCTCTCGACCTATACCTGTGGCCTCTTGTTCTGCATTGCCCCAAAAGAGGGAACATTGGGTCTACATTTACTTTTACTGGTAACTGGACAGTTTGCGAATGGTGGTCATGTGAGAAGCAAGCTAAACTTCTGTATTGAAAGAAACTGCTTTACCAGGCTCAGGGACACAGAACAGACAAACCATCAGTTGATAACAACGAGAAGAGAACTCATAGTCTCTCTCTCTCTCTTTCCAGCCATTCTGCAAGAGGGTGTCCTGCCTGCATCTGACCAGCCAAACACCACAGGCAGAGGGCGGAATTTTCCGGCCGCGCTGGTCTATAAGCCGGAAATTCCCACCTGACCGTCAATGGCGTTTCACATTCTCCACAACCTGCCCGCTGAAATTCCAGTGACGGGCGGGATGGGAGAATTTCGGCCGGTGTCTTCAAACAGCTGCCGACTTCAGAGGAAAAGACAGAGATCACCCATCCATCTTTAAACCATCTTGATACAGAATCCCAAAAAGGCACCAAACAGCCTGAAACCATCCAAACGCATCAGTGCACTGGCTCCATGTGTGGCTGAGTTTATTTTTAGGCACTGTGAAATAATTTAACGTACCCTTCCTTTGTAACATGCATGTGTGCATGTTCGGTGCATCCATGCATGTGTAAAGATGCATGTGCTAATGCACTCATGTATGTGTAAAGGTTAATATGTGCATGCATGTGCATCCATGCATGTGTAAAAGTGCATGTGTACATGTGCACATGGATCCATGCATGTGTAAAGGTGTGTGTGTACATGTACACATGCATCATGCATGTGTAAAGGTGTGTATGTGCATGCGCACATGCGTCCATCCATGTATAAAGGTGCATATGTGCATACGTGTGTGTGTCTGCACTTTTTAATAGAATGGGTATCAAGTTTCCTCTTCTTTTAAAACCGACAAGAAAACCTGTCTGAGTGTGTTTTTTTACAGACACGGCACTGAAACAGTTAAATACTTACAAACTTGATAAGATGTAGAGATGCCAGCGTTGGACTGGGTTAGGCACAGTTAGAAGTCTCACAACACCAGGTTAAAGTCCAACAGGTTTATTTGGTAGCACAAGCTTTCGGAATGCTGCCCCTTCATCAGGTGAGTGGAGAGTTGGGTTCACCAACAGGGCATATATAGACACAGGCTCAATTACAAGATAATGGTTGGAATGCGAGCCTTAACAGGTAATCAAGTATTTACAGGTACAGACAATGCGAATGGAGAGAGGGTTAAGCACAGGTTAAAGAGGTGTGAATTGTCTCAAGCCTGGACAGTTAGTAAGATTTTGCAAGCCCAGTCAAGTCTTGGGGTCTACAGGTAGTGTGACATGAATCATAGATCCCGGTTGAGGCTTCATGTGTGCAGAACTTGGCTACCAGTTCCTGTTCAGTGATTCTGCGTTGTCGTGTGTTGTGAAGGCCACCTTGGAGAACGCTTACCCGAAGATTAGAGGCTGAATGCTCATGACTGCTCATGTACCATGCCTCGGGACATCCTTTCCAGCAATGTATCAGGTAGACAACATTGGCCAAGTCGCAAGAGTATGTACCGTGTACCTAGTGGATGGTGTTGTCACATGAGATGACAGCATCCGTGTCAATGGTCCAGCATGTCTTGCAGAGGTTGCTGTGGCAGGGTTGTGTGGTGTGGTGGTCACTGTTCTCCTGAAGGCTGGGTAGTTTGCTGCGAACAATGGTCTGTTTGAGCTTTTGCGGTTGTTTGAAGGCAAGTAGTGGGGGTGTGGGGATGGTCTTGGCAAGATGTCTGTCTTCATCGATGACATGTTGAAGGCTCCGGAGAAGATATCGTAGCTTCTCCGCTCCGGGGAAGTACTGGACGACGAAGGGTACTTTGTCCGGCGTATCCCGTGTGTGTCTTCTGAGGAGGTCGATGCGGTTTTTCACTGTGGCGCGTCGAAACTGTTGATCAATGAGTTGAGCGCCATATCTATCTCCCCCCTGCATCACACCCCCCTCCCCCCCCAATCTTATCAGTGTTTCCCCTGTGATCTTCTGACTCTAGCCTTCAAAGAACAAAGAACAAAGAACAGTACAGCACAGGAACAGGCCCTTCGGCCCTCCAAGCCCGTGCTGCTCCCTGGTCCAAACTAGACCATTCTTTTGTATCCCTCCATTCCCACTCCATTCATATGGCTGTCGAGATAAGTCTTAAACGTTCCCAGTGTGTCCGCCTCCACCACCTTGCCTGGCAGCGCATTCCAGGCCCCCACCACCCCCTGTGTAAAATATGTCCTTCTGATATCTGTGTTAAACCTCCCCCCCCTTCACCTTGAACCTATGACCCCTCGTGAACGTCACCACCGACCTGGGGAAAAGCTTCCCACCGTTCACCCTATCTATGCCTTTCATAATTTTATACACCTCTATTAAGTCTCCCCTCATCCTCCGTCTTTCCAGGCTAACTTCCATCCACCACTCTCCTATCCATAAGACTATAAGACATAGGAGCAGAAGCAGGCCATTCGACCCATAGCGTCTGCTGCAAAATTCAATGAGATTGTGACTGATCTGATATGATAATCCTCAACTCCACTTTCCTGCTTTATCCCCATAACCCTTGATTCCCTTACTGATTAAAAGTTTAGAAGTTTATTTATTAGTGTCACAAGTAGACTTCTATTAACACTCCAATGAAGTTACTGTGAAAATCCCCTAGTCGCCGCACTCCAGTGCCTGTTCGGGTGCACTGAGGGAGAATTTAACATGGCCAATACACCTAACCTGCACATTCTTTTGGACTTTTGAAATCTGCCTATCTCAGCCTTGAACATACTTAACGACCCCCCTCTTCCATCTTTTGTGGTAAAATTCCACAATTTCACTACCCTCTGAGGGAAGAAATTCCTCCTTATCTGCAGAGATGCCCTCTCGTCCTAGACTCTCCCACAAGGGGAAACAATCTCTTGGCATGTCAAGGCCCCTGAGAATCCTATAACTCTCAACCAGGTCGCCTCTCATTCTACTAAACTCCAATGAGTACAGGTCCAACCTACTCAACCTCTCCTCATAAGAAAATCCCTCTAAACCCAGGATCAACCTATTTGAACCTTCTCTGAACTGCCTCTAATGTCAGTATATCTTTCCATAGATGTGGAGATGCTGGTGTTGGACTAGAGTGGACAAGGTGAGAGGTCACATGACACCTGACGAAGGAGGAGTGCTCCAAAAGCTTGTGATTTCAAACAAACCTGTTGGACTATAACCTGGTGTCATGTGACTTCTCATCTTTTCCATAGATAAGGATCCAATGTGCAACCCCACTCTCTCTCCCTTTAATGATCTCCTTTCATCATGTCCTTTGCACCCTCTAGTACTCACCTTCTGCCTACAGAAATCTTCTTGGTACCTTTCATTCAGTCAGCGTTAACCCTTCTGTTCCTGTTTTTCTTTCTGTTCTGCCCGGTTGAAGTGTTTTGGGGTGCTTTATTGTATTGCGGACGTTACATAAATGCCAGTCACATTGCTGCTGTTAAAAATGGTAGAGGGGTTGGCTCAAAATGAGAGAGGTGGCGGTTGAAAAACTTGCAAAACCAATTTAGAATTAATTTTTAAAAACTATCTCACAGTCCCTTAGCGAGGGCTCATAAATAGGATTTTTGCAACCCTTCCCTGTAGTATTCCTTTGATAGTAGATGCTTTTCCAGAAACATCAATTATTCACGCTTTAGCCTATTACAAAACTACGAGTCGCTTACCAAACCGCAAACTACTTACTTAATTGGTATAACGAGCGCTACCTACTCTCCTTTGTACCCAATTACGATTCATCTAATTATGAGGCAAATAATGACTTGTACATTGGAACACACTCCAGGGGTTTAAATAGTCATAAACCATAAAAGCAACCATCCCAAAAGAGTATTTGTTTTGAACTCAGACACATCACCCACACATCAGTTTCGTTACCCTTTTCTACATTCTATACACATTTGGTGTTCTTACATTGTGGTTTTATGCTCAGATTTTAGATCTCCCTTCAAAGAAGTTGATGTTCCTGCGCTGTTGTGAGCTTTATGCAGAGTCGTGCAGTTTTACATGGAATCATACGGTGGCACAGTGGTTAGCACTGCTGCCTCACAGCGCCAGGGACCCAGGTTCGATGCCCGGCTTGGGTCACTGTCTGTGTGGAGTTTGCACGTTCTGCCTGTGCCTGCGTGGGTTTCCTCCGGGTGCTCCGGTTTCCTCCCACAGTCCAAAAAGAATGTGCAGGTTAGGTGAATTAGCCATACTAAATTCTCCTTCAGTGTGCCTGAACAGGCGCCAGAGTGTGGTGACTAAGGGATTGTCACAGTAACGTCATTGCAGGGTTAATGTAAGCCTACTTGTGACTAATAAATAAATTTTACTTTTAAAGAAGGTTAGTTGCAGCACAGAAAGAGGCTGTTCAGCCGGTTGTGTCTTTGCCAGCTCTTTGCAAGTACAACATTCCTCGTCTCACTCTCTTGCCTTTTTCCCGTAACCTTGCAATTTCTTTTTTTTTTCCTTCAGATAACGATCCAATTCCCATTTTGAAAGCCACACTTGAATCTGCCTCCACCACACTCTCAGGCAGTGCATTCCAGATTCTAACCATATCATGGTTCTTTGGCGATTTTGCGAAACAGGTTCTGTAATGGGATGGGAATTGGATCACAAGATTATGCTCAGGTGGTGAAAAGTAAAAGAGGAGTTTTTTAAAAATTCTCTTTTCCCCTTCTGAAGACATTGGGAGAGAATTTCCCTGCAAGGATCAGGTCCCACAACATATCACTGGCAGCCTCACACTCATCAACCCCACCAGCAACCTAGACCACGAGGCTCGGGGCACCACTTTGAAAGGCCACCCCAGTGTATAGTGAGCAAACCCTGGAACCCCTCGACCACCCTCACTCCTGTCGATATCGCGGGCATCCACTTGCACTGCATGGGCACTACCCAGGCACCAGCCAGGTTGGGACAGTGTAAGGGAATAGATACCTGGGTAGTGCCTGGGCAGTGCTGGGGGGGGAATGCCTGGAAAGTATCTGGACATGACCATCTTCTCTCTGAGTGCTGCACTGGCCTGAGTTCAGTTGGGAGGTCTTCTGGCCAGATGCACACCTTGAGGGGGTGATTCACGTCGTTTTGCTGTCATGCTAACGTGGATGGATTTTCTGGCGGGGGCGTATGGCGGTGGGGAAATGATACTGGCATGAGGGCCTGATAATCAGATGTTAATTTATTATTATGTTGCTGATAAACATGGAGTGAACAATCGCGTCATACGCAACTTTGCAGTTCTCGTGATGTTTTCCATTTCCGTTGCTAAACCCACCCAATACAAACAGGAAATGATGATAATTGATTCCTTGTTCAGATTTTTTTGTCATTCATGTTGGCGTCACTGGCTGGGCGAGCATTAATTTCCATCCCTACTTGTTCTTGGGCATTTCAGAGTCAATCACATTGCTGTGGATCGGGTAGGGAATCATAGAATCCCTACAGTGCAGAAATAGGCCATTCAGCCCATCGAGTCTGCGCCGACTCTTTGATAGAGTATCTTACCAGGCCCACCCCATCCTCATAACCCCACAGAGTTACTCGCTAATCCCCCGAACTTACATATCTTGGGACACTACGGGGCAATTTAGCATGGACAACCCACCTAATCTATTCTTTGGACTCCCAGAGCACCCAGAGGAAACCAATGCAGACACGGGGGGAATGTGCAAACTCCACACAGACAGTCACCCAAGGCGGGAATCGAACCCGAGTCTCTGGCGCTTGGAGGCAGCAGTGCTAACCACTGTGCCACCGTGCCGATGGCAGATTCCCTTCGTTACACACATTAATGAATCAGATGGGTTTTTACAACAATTAACATTATTAACTTTTAACTCCAGATTCTTATGAAGTTCAAATTTCATCATCGGCCATGATGGTATTTGAACTCAGGTCTCTAGAGTCTCTGGATTATGAGTCTAATGACAGTAGGACTATTCTACCACCTCCCTATGCTTCAGCTAAGTCTCTATCATTCATTGGTACGCCTTTAGTGTGCCAGTCAACAAACAATGGACCATTGGGGAGAATTACAGCAGCGTCTACATGTCCCTGCTCCCAAATGGGCTCCTTCATAGCAATCATTAGCAGCAGCCCTGACCAATTTTCCCTTTCCTAATCCGTAGCTGCAAACGGAATCAGCAACACTGAACACCGGGATTGAACTTGGAAGCTTCCTTTGCTGAATTTAATCTGTCCAGTTACTCAATCCATCAGCTTCTTTAGCCATGGGGGGTAGAAATGGTTTTAAGACAATGCAGGTCAACTTGTGTGCTAAAAATCACAAGCACTCCCATTTTGAATGCACTTACAATGTCACAATTCCCAGAGCGCAGAGCCATTTCCAAACGCCCCCTCCCCAGCCCCACCCCTGCAACTCCTCCGTGTACTTCTGTTAACCAATGCCTCCTGTTTTGGTGGGTAATATTCCTGCATGCCATGTAATACTGGCAGGTGATCTTTGGTGGGATTTTGAGGGCAGTATATATATATATATGTATATATACACATACATAGGTCATTGAATAAATGCCCAAACTCTAACATGCGATTTGTATGTTAATACTGTCAATAAATAAACACTAACCAGTGCAATGTTAATTGGAGCCAAGCTGTTTAATAACTAGAGTGAAGCACATTATATGATATGGAAATAAAATGGGGCATGCAACACCACATGTGTAAAATCAATGTCTTGTTGCAAGATTTCAAGAAAATAGTAATAGTAAGTATGGACTGATAAACGAATTACCTAGAGCACCTGACCATTATATAAGGTGGTTTTAGATTTTAGGAGAATAATGAAGCAAACAGGAGACTGTAGAAGAATCACATCAAAGGCTGGAAAGTCGGGGCAAAGATAAGACAACGAAAACATGAATTAATTCAATGGACAGAATATTAACCATTCTATTCGAATCCACAAGTAGGAGAGCAGAACTGCCGAGACCTCCAGTTATAGAATCATAGAATCCCTACAGTGCAGAAGGAGGCCATTTGGCCCATCGAGTCTGCACCAACAACATTCCCACCCAGGCCCTATCCCTGTAACCCCAAGTATTTACCCTGCTAATCCCCCTGACATTAAGAGTAAATGTAGCATGGCCAATCCACCTAACCTGGACATCTTTGGACTGTGGGAGGATACCAGAGCACCCGGAGGAAACCCACGCAGACACATGGAGTTCCTTTCGAGTTTTGGTTCATTTATTAGTGTCACAAGTAGGCTTACATTAGCACTGCAATGAAGTTACTGTGAAAGTCCGCTAGTCCCCACACTCCGGCGCCTGTTCGGATACACTGAGGGAGAATTTAGCATGACCAATGCACCTAACCAGAATGCCTTTCGAACTATTGGAGGAGGAAACCGGAGCACCCAAGGAAACTCATACAGACACGGGGAGAACATACAGACTTCGCACAAGTAGTGACCCAAGCCGGGAATCGAACCCGGCTCCCTGGCGCTGTGAGGCAGCAGTGCTAACCACTGTGCCACCGTGCCTCCCCGTGCCGCTTGATGAAATCCCTGCAGCTCCATGCTGGCAATCTGCATTAAACAATACTACAATCAATTGCATTTCATGAGAGTTAAAGTTCTCACCTCGGAGATCACAAAATCTCTCAGTGAGACTATCTTTGAGTTCAGCAGTGAGCATCCTTGCTTCACCACCGACTGTTAAATCTGGGTCATAAACGTGTTTTTCATTGTATAAATGTAATAACAATACAATGTAGGTTGATGTAACATTGCTATCAAATGATATCATATCACACTTTGTTATTCATCCTGGAATGTGACCATTATTGGCTCGGCCAGTGTTTGTTGCCCTTGTGTAACTGTCCTCGAGAAGGTGGTGATAAGCTGAGTTCTTGAACTGCTGCAGTCCATGCGGTGTAGGTACACCCACAGTGCTGTCAGGAAGTTTTTGACCCACCAACAATATGCTACTTCATTTTATTCTGTAGATTTGTAAGCAAAAATCCTGAATAACATAGTGAGCAGCTTGTATTAAAAACTTGTCTAGCTCCAACATTTTATGTGGGTTACTGGTCTGGCACATAACCTATTGCAGAAACATTAACAGAGAAACATGCAAAATAGAAGCAGGAGTAGGCCATTTGGCCCTTTGAGCCTGCTCCACCATTCATTTTGATCATGGCTGATCATCAAATTTAATATCCTGATCCCGCCTTCCCCCCATATCCCTTGATCCCTTTAGCCCCAAGAGCTATATCTAATTTCTTCTTGAAATCAGACAACATTTTGGCCTCAACTACTTTCTGTGGTAGTGAATTCCACACATACACCACCCTCTGGGTGAAAAGATTTCTCCTCACCTCAGTTCTAAAAGGTTTACCCCTTATCCTCAAACTATGACCCCTAGTCCTGGACTCCCCCACTATCGGGAACATTTTTTCTGAATCTACCCTGTCTAATTCTGTTAGAATTTTATAAGTTTCTATGAGATCCCACCTCATTCTTCTAAATTCCGGTGAATATAATCCTAATCGACTTAATCTCTCCTCATATGACAGCCCTGCCAGCCCAGGAATCAGCCTGGTAAACCTTTGCTGTACCCCTCTATAGCAAGGACATCCTTCCTCAGGTAAGGACACCAAAACTGCACACAATACTCCAGGTGTGGCCTCACCAACACCCTAACAACTGCAATAAAACATCATTGTGAGCTTCCTTTTTTTAAAAACGGAGTTTCTTACTGATGCACTATCAATCAAGCAAAGACTAGTTTGTATGCGAGAACAAATAGGCTTTTATTAGCAAAAGACTTGGAGCACACCCATGCTGATGAACTGGTCCAGAGGCTGAGGCAGGGGGTGGGGAGCAGTCACCTTTATATCTGACCAGGGCGGGAGGAGACTCAGGCAGGGCCGGCAGGGGCATGTCCAGGCATGTCTCACACACCCACAGGCAATAAGCTATCAGTGGTTTACCACACTTACACAGGTTGCTAAGCTCCCATCCAGGGGACTGCAGATGTGAACCCCTCAGATGCCTGTAAAAGATTGAACATGTGAGTCGAATGAGTTTTCGCAATTCTCAGTTTGGTCACTAGATGGAGCACGAGATGAAAGCACTCGCCTTGGGACTGGAATGTAACCTTGGTCGAGATTCTCCGATCTCGTTCGCCCCACCACGACTGCCAGCGAGAATAGAGAATTCGGCGCTCGGCCAAAACCCCTTTCACTGCAGCAGGACCGGAGTATTCTGGCTCTTGTCTTCACCTGACGGAAATAGTGTATTGTGTCGCAGGGGAGAGAATCAGAAACACGGCGAAGAAACAACAAGAAGAATAAAAAGTTGTTCTCAGCTTGGAGGATTCTTGCATTTTGTGTTTTAATTATAGCAGTAAGTGTTTTCTTTGCCATCGATGCCGCATATGGTGCTGTGTAACAATCATTCTAAAGGAACTCTGTGCTACCTGCTGGTTTTAGACCAGAAATAAAAATAATCAGTGTGCAGCCATGAAGAAAAATGGTGTGACGATAATTGTCAATGTGGAGAGCTGCTGTGTAGTTTCTCCAGCAGCTGGATAAGACCCATCTGAAAATCCCAATCAATAAAAAGCCTTTCGAAAACACCTGCAGCCCATCTTTCATCATCACACTGGGGGTTATAAATTGCCCAGCAATTTGGACTCTTTGCCCATTTTTCTATGGGCTGTTACGTGCCCCTCTCATGCTGACCATCTGACACACGCAAACACAGTGAAATCTCCTTTCTTTGAATAGACTGCAAGCAAGAAGTTTCTCTTGTGTGCCAACGTCAGCCGCCTGGCATCAATTAAAATCAGATTTTGGAGTACATCAGTGAGGCTTTAATGATTGAACCATTATTGGGAGAAACTTTAATACTACTGAATTGTATCTGCCCAAATGGGCAGCAAACAGACCCGTAATTAGCTATTAGGAAGTGTATGAGGGTGTGATGCTTTGAGCTGAACCAAAGGGTTTGCTGTATGGGTAATTGAAGATTATAAAACTCAGGTCCTATCTGTAAGAGCACTGTCCCTCAATGTATTAAGGTGGTGTCGCATTAATCATATTCCTATCTTTAAAAAAGAATCATGTTGCTTCTATGATTCAATGTGTACATTTGGAGCGGCATGGTAGCACAGTGGTTAGCACTGCTGCTTCACAGCTCCAGGGACCTGGGTTCGATTCCTGGCTTGGGTCACCGTCTGTGCGGTGTTTGCACATTCTCCCCGTGTCTGCATGGGTTTCCTCCGGGCGCTCCAGTTTTCTCCCACATTCCAAAGATGTGCGGGTTAGGTTGATTAGCCGTGGGAAAAAATTGCCCCTTAGTGCCCTGAGATGCGTAGGATAGAGGGATTAGCGGGTGAATGTGTAGGGATATGGGGGTAGGGCCTGGGTGGGATTGTGGTCGGTGCAGACTCGATGGGCCGAATGGCCTCTTTCTGCACTGTAGGGTTTCTATGATTTCCACTGTTCGCAACAGGAGCCGGGTGCGTTATATTATGTAATTTTAAGATTTTAAACACTGTTACTTGTTGAAACAAAATATTCTCAGGCTTTGACAGTCTTCTTACCAGAATGCCTTTGCCATTGTAATTCAATTCTTGAGTTATTTTCCTGAATGAAGTAATGGATCACATCCAAGATGAGCTTTATAAATGTGAATACAAAGTTCAGAAATTAATTCCAAAGTTGCTGCTTTTCAAGGAAAGTCATTTAATTAAACATGGCTGATTAATTAATTGAGAGATATGTTTGTGGTAGACACTCATTGTTGAGATATTTCTATACAAATTGCATGAAATTATAGATTCTGTTGACATGCATTATCTTTTGACTACGTCATTGAGGATAATGATTTTTTCACTGTCCACTAGATTCAAACTGATTGATAAATCAATGTTGTTGACTTCACATAAATGGTAGCGCCACATAATCCGTTCATACTTATTGAGGTCAACCCATACCGACTATGAGAAACTCACCAAAATAAATGTTTATCTGACTACAGTACAGAGATTACAGATCTCCACAACAGAAAAAAGAACTACAGCCACCCGAAATACGTGGGGTTATTCGCAACTGTCCATTAGAAATTGAAACAAAGGGAGTTTATTCATAAAATAAGCTAAGCTTCACATTTTCTTTCGAGATTTTTTTCTTGTCAAATTTTGGTCCTCATGACAATTGATTTTGCACTTGGATCTGCACTTCCACTTGGCCTTTTGCTAAACTTTGAGTGGCACGGTGGCGCAGTGGCGAGCACTGCTGCCTCACAGCGTGAGGGACCCAGGTTCAATTCCGGCCTCGGGTCACTGTCTGTGTGGAGTTTGCACGTTCTCGCTGTGTCTGTGTGGGTTTCCTTTGGATGCTCTTGTTTCCTCCCACACTCCAAAGTTCTGCAGGTTAGGCGGAGTGCCCTTGCTAAATTACCTTTTTGTTTCAGAAGAATCTGTCGGTTAGGGATCAAAAAAGATTGCAAGGAAATTTCTAGATTTCAGAGTAAAATCCTATCATTCAGAACAAGGCATTTGGTGAAACTGAGTTTAAGATTTTAAAGCACCCAGAAAATAGAATTGAAGCAGGGTAAATGTGTGGGGTTACTGGGATAGGACGGGGGAGTGGGCCTGGTTAGGATGCTCTGTTGGAGAGTTGCTGCAGATTTGATGGACTGAATGACACTGTAGGAACTCTATGAAATCGGTCGGCAAATTTATTCTACCCAGGAACTATGGAAATATATGGGGCTCGTCACAGATGCTAATGCAATCACTTGCCTTAAGAGTGGGACTGGAAGTTTTACCACCTGCATTAGTAGCATCACTACTTTGAACAGTTTGAGTTCATTTGGAAATGAAAAAGAACTACACATGTTGTCTGTTTGGATGGTGACTCACAACACAGTGAATGGGGTACCACAGTGGCACAATGGTTAGCACTGCTGCTTCACAGCGCCAGGGACCTGGGTTCGATTCCCGGCTTGGGTCACCATCTGTGTGGTGATTGCACATTCTCCCCGTGTCTGCATGGATTTCCTCCGGGCGCTCTGGTTTCCTCCCACATTCCAAAGATGTGCGGGTTAGGTGGATTGGCCATGCTAAATTGCCCCTTAGTGTCAGGAAGACTAGCTAGGGTAAATACATGGGGTTATGGCGATAGGGCCTGGGTGGGATTGTGGTCGGTACAGACGCAATGGGCGAAATGGCCTTCTTCTGCACTGTATGGTTCAGTATGATTCCATGACACATTCGATACTGTTGGACTGTCGACACATAATCACTGTGATATACAAGGCGTAAGAGCAAAAAGGAAATGGGCAAAGTTATATAGTAATCTCGATAGCTGACAGGACCCATGCGGCACTCAGTGTCAACCTGCTAAATTGAAATATATATTGCACATCCTGGTCACAAATAGAATTATTCTTGACTTGTACATGAATTGGTGACCTCTGATTAATCTTCCTGCTTGAATGATCTCAAATGCTTGGACGGCTCTGCCACACACCCATCCCAATAGTGGGCAACCTTTTTGTTTTGTTATCCTGTATACAAAAGACTGCTCCTACTGCACTCCCCCAGTTCCCCCCCCCCCCCCCCCCCCCCCCCCACCCCCCCACCACCAATCCCTGTTCCCTTCTCCCCACCCCCCCACCCCCTACTTCTCTGTGGACCTGTTGACATATCTTTAAAAAGCGGAATGACAGATGGTTCAGTGCATTGCAAGCTGTCTCCGGGGGGGTCGTACGTTAAGTGATGTGGAGGCGATTGAAACAGGGTCGGGTTAGAATAGTTCATTCGACTGCAAGCACAGGAGAGGCAGGGAGAGGGCACCAGTGCCTCACATTGTGAGGCAGCTCCAGTTTGAGTTACCAGATGACCTCTGACAGGCGTCCGGGGAGTAGGGTGTTCTGAATTTAATTAATTGTAAATTCTTTACAATGACTCGAAGTTTGTGATGCCATGTCACTTTGTAGAGGGGGTGAACTTAAAAAGGAAGCAGCTGCATATTTTGATAAGTGTGTTAGCATTGGATACATGATCGAAGAACAAAATGGGTAAAGTGTTTAATGCAAATCTTTGATTAAATGGGATACTTGATGAGGTAACGATGAATCCCCTTGAACATCCTGCTGGAAAAACTCAAGGATTTATAATAGCGGTTTAGGTTCAGAGCGATATACTTTTAAAGCTGGTTCTTAGCCTATACTGCAATAAGTCCATTTTCAGACTAGCGAAACACTTTAAACCAACGTAAATAATTCCATTCTCCGAGTAGTTAGCTGTGATCCTTGGTGATGAATGATGATTAGGTTTTTCTTGAGGAGGTGAAGTTGAGTCTGTGTTGTCATGCGAGTATGTTTTGTATTTGCCACCTGTGATTGCCACACTCTGCTCCTAGGGGACTTAGTGGGCTGGTTTAAGTTCAAAGGTCAGTTTGGACCCTCATATCATTTTTGTCACCTCATGTAAAACCCGCAGTTGGAGCTGGTTAATGCCGCCAGATTCTTGTGCCTTGCTAATTTTTGCTGACCTATACTGAAACCTTTATCAATGTAGGGGAGGGCCCCCTCTGTCACGGCATGAGTGCGTGCACGGTGCCTACCTTATTGGATATATAGCCTTGCCTTTAACATCTATAAAAGGGGCATGATGTCAACAGATTTCTAAATCACAGTTTTCAAAGAAAGATTTTAAATAGAATTCCAGCATGTTCAGTCCAGAATAAAAATTAAGTGTGTTCATAATAGCCAAAGCATGATGCATTTACAGTTGCTTTGCATATTGTTAAATCATCTATTGTTATGATCTGAATAATGTTATAATGGTAGCTGCTGCTTGTGTCTATGGGTGGAATTTTCCCATCCCACCAGCCACAGGAATCGTAGCGGTCAGGACACAGACCATGCAAAGGTCTGTTGACCTCAGGCGGGATTTTTCGACCTTAAGGCAAGAGCGGTTGGTTAAGTCCCTCCCTGTGTCTGTTAAAACCGTAGCATGTCACAGCTAATCATGAGAGGGGGCTCCAAAAACATCTACATCCTCAATGATGCACATGTCAGTGCAAAAAAAAAATGCTGAAGCTTTGCAACCACCTTTTAGCCAGAAGTGTCAAGTGGATGATTCATTTCGGCCTTCTCCTGATGTCCCCACCATCATAGATGCCATCAAGAAACGACTGAAGACACTGGATACAGTAAAGACTATGGGGTCTGACGACATCTCAGCTCCAGGGCATCACTGCAGGAGCTCCTCAGGGTAATGTCCTGGGCCTAGCCATCTTCAGCCGCTTCATCAATGACCTTCCTTCCATCATAAGGTCAGAAGTGGGGATGTTCGCTGATAACTGCACAATGTTCAGTATCATTTGCGCCTCCTCAGATACTGAAGCAGTCCATGCCCATGTGCAGCAAGAACTGGACAATATCCAGGCTTGGGCTGACAAGTGACAAGTAACATTCGTACCACACAAATGCCAGGCAATCACCATCTCCAACAAGAGGGGATCTAACCATTACCCCTTGATATTCAATGGCATTACCATTGCTGAATCCCCCACTATCAACATCTTGAGGGTTACTGTTGACCAGAAACTGAACTGGACCAGCCATATAAATACTATGGCTACCTGAGCAGAGCAAAGACTCAGAATCCTGTGGTGAGTAATTTACCTCCTTACTCCCCAAAGCCTGTCCACCATCTACAAGGAGAAAGTCAGGAGAGTAATGCATCTCCAACAATATTCAGGTAGCTCAGCACCATCCAGGACAAAGCGGCCCGCTTGACTGCTACCCCTTCTACAAAAACAATTGTCCCCCTCCACCAGCGACAAACAGTGGCAGCCGTGTGTATCGTCTACAAGTGGCACTGCAGGAACTCACCAAGATGCCTTCGGCAGCATCTTCTAAATCCACAGCCGCTACCATCTAGAAGGACAAGAGCAGCAACACATGGGAACACCGCCACCTGGACGTTCCCCTCCAAGCCACTTACCATCCTGACTTGGAAATATATCATCGTTCTTTCGCTGTCGCTTAGTCAAAATCCTGGAACTCCCTCCCTCCACAGCGCCTCAGGGACTGTAACGATTCAAGAGGACAGTTCACCACTATCTTCTCAGTGCAATTAGGGATGGACAATAAATGCTGGCAAAGCCAACGATGCCCACATTCCATAAATGAATTTTTAAAAAAGTACTGAAGAATTGGTCTTCATGGTGAGATGTGTCCCTAGACAAGCTGTTCCAGTATGAATTCAACACTGTTATCTACCAGAAAAATTGCCAAGGTCTGTTCTTTCCACAGAAAGTGGGACAAATCCAACCTGACCAATTAGCACCCCATCAGTCGACTCGCAAACATCAACAGAATGATGGAAGGTGTCATCAACAGTGCTGGCAAATGGCACTCACTCAGCAATAACCTGCTTACTGATACTCAGCTTGGGTTCTGTCAAGGCCACACAACTCCAGATGTCATTCCAGCCTTGATTCAAACATGGACAGAAGATCTAAGGTCCAAAAGTGAGGTGAGGGTGATTGCCTTTTTTGACATAATTTAACCGAGTGTGCCCTAGCAAAATTGAAGCCAATGCGAATCAGGGGAAAAATTCTCCACTGGTTGGAGTCATGTCTACCACAACTGGAAAGATGTTTGCAGTTATTTGAGGCCAGTCATTTCAGCTGCAGAATCTCCTCAGGGTAGTGCCCTACTCTGAACCATCTTCATCTGCTTCATTCATGACCTTCTCTTCAACATAAGGTCAGAGTGGAGATGTTCGCAGTGTTCAGCACCGGTCATAATTCATCAGATACTGAAATGGTCTGTGCCCTCATGAAGCAAGACCTGGATCTCTTGGCTTGGACTGATAACTGGCAAGTGACATTCTTGCCACACTAGTGCCAGGTAAAGACCACCTCCAACAAAAGACAGTCTAATGGTCTTCCTTTGAAATTCAATACCATTACTGAGGTGCCCACTATCAATATCCGATTTACCATTGACTGGGAACTTACCTTAATCAAATATTTGAGTATTGTAGCTACAAGAACAGTTCAGAGGCTTGGAGTTTTGTAACTCACCTCCTGATTCCCAAACCTGTTCACCATCCATCAGGCACTATCTCCACTTGCCTGGATACTTGCAACTCCAACAGGGCTCTAGCAGCCTAGTACCATCCAGGACAAAACTGCCTGCTTGGTAAGTACTCTATCCACCACCTAAAACATTCATCCCGTCCACCACCAATGCACACTGGCAACATTGTGCACCATCTGCCAGATGCACTGCAGCAACCCGCAATGGCTCTACAACCTTTACCACCTAAAAGGACAAGGGCAGTTGATGCATGGGAATACCACCATCTACAAGTTCCCTCCAAGTCACTCGCCACCCTGACTTGAAGCTAAATCACTGTTCCTTCACTGTCGCTGGGTCAAAATCCTGCAACTCCCTCCCTGTGGATGTACCTACATGTGACGGTAAAAGAAGGTGGTTCGCCACTACTTTCTCGAAGGTCATTAGGGATGGGTAACAAATACTGTCCTTGACCGTGATTCTCACACCCCATGATAGAATGAAAACTATTTTCTAACATTATATTTATACTTCCAGTTAACAAAAAAACAATCAATACTATTCCATGCTCCAAACAAAATCGATGGGTATTTGCGAGTCAAGGATATCAAGGATATTATAGAATCATGATAAATGGAGTTAGGTTCGATTTTGATTTGATTTGATTTATTATTGTCACATGTATTAACATACAGTGAAAAGTATTGTTTCTTGCGTGCTATACAGACAAAGCATACCGTTCATAGAGAAGGAAACGAGAGAGTGCAGAAAGTAGTGTTACAGTCATAGCTAGGGTGTAGAGAAAGATCAACTTAATGCAAGGTAAGTCCATTCAAAAGCCTGACAGCAGCAGGGAAGAAACTGTTCTTGAGTCGGTTGGTACGTGACCTCAGCCTTTTGTATCTTTTTCCCGAAAGAAGAAGATGGAAGAGAGAATGTCCGGGGTGCGTGGGGTCCTTAATTATGCTGGCTGTTTTGCCGAGGCAGCGGGAAGTGTAGACAGAGTCAATGGGGATGGGAGGCTGGTTTTCGTGATGGACTGGGCTACATTCATGACCTTTTGTAGTTCCTTGTGGTCTTGGGCAGAGCAGGAGCCATACCAACTGTGATACAACCAGAAAGAATGCTTTCTATGGTGCATCTGTAAAAGTTTCTGAGAGTCATAGCTGACATGCCAAATTTCCTTAGTCTTCTGAGAAAGAAGAGGCATTGGTGGGCTTTCTTAACTATAGTGTCAGCATGGGGGGACCAGGGCAGGTTGTTGGTGATTTGGACACCTACAAACTTGAAGCTCTCGACCCTTTTTAATTCATCCGCATTGATGTAGACAGGGACATGTTCTCCTTTACGCTTCCTAAAGTCGACAATCTCCTTCATTTTGTTGACACTGAGGGAGAGATTATTGTTGCCGCACCAGTTCACCAGATTCTCTATCTCATTCCTGTACTCTATCTCGTCATTGTTTGAGATCCGACCCACTACGGTGGTGTCATCAGCAAACTTAAAAAACGAATTGAAGGGGAATTTGGCTGCACAGTCATAGGTGTACAAGGAGTATAATAGGGGGCTGAGAACACAGCCTTGTGGGGCACTGGTGTTCAGGATGATCATGGAGGAGGTGTTGTTGCCTATCCTTACTGATTGTGGTCTGTGAGTTAGGAAGTTCAGGATCCAGTCGCAGAGGGAGGTGCCAAGGCCCAGGCCACGGAGTTTGGATATGAGTTTTGTGGGAATAATAGTGTTGAAGGCTGAGCTGTAGTCAATAAATAGGAGTCTGACATAGGTGTCCTTGTTATCTAAATGTTCCAGGGTTGAGTGCAGGACCAGGGAAATGGTGTCTGCTGTGGACCTGTTGCGGCAGTAGGCTCAGCCATGATCTCACTGAATGCTGGAACAGCCTCGAGGGGCTGAGTGGCCTACTCCTGCCTTTATGTTCCAATCAGCAAAATGCATCGTGAATATTGGAAGAAAAAAGCCTTGTCCAAAACTCAGGGACCTTCCCCATCACTTCAGGTGCCTTGTGTTGAATGGGTCACACAATTAATTTACTTGGTATCCAAATGTCATACTTTCTAATTAGCCAACTGAGGAGCAACATTTCTCTCGATCCAGGAACATTGAAACATTCCACAAAGTCAGACCCATAAATTTAGCAGAAGTTACCTAGTTTTTAATCATGGAATTATAGAATCCCTACAGTGCAGAGGAAGCCATTCAGCCCATCACGTCTGCACCGGCTCGTCAACAGAGCATCTTACCCAGGCCCATCACCCCTGCACTAACCTATAACCCCATGCATTTACCCTGCTAATCCCTACACATGCCTACACATCTCGGGACACTAAGGAGCAATTTAACATGGCCAATCCACCTAACCCGCACATCTTTGGAGTGTGGGAGGAAACCAGAGCACCCAGAGGAAAACCACGTGGACACAGGGCAAATGTGCAAACTCCACACAGACAGTCACCCGAGGCCGGAATCGAAACCGGGTCCCTGGCACTGTGAGGCAGCAGTGCTAACCACTGCGCCACCGTGCCACCTATAACGATCTCCCTCTTTGTGTACAATGGGTAAAGACCTATGACAGACTCAAAACATTCCTGAAATGAAAGCAAAATACTGCGGAAGCTGGAAATCTGAAATAAAAAAAGAAAATGCTGGAAAAACTCAGCAGGTCCGGCACCACGTGTGGAAAGAGAAACCCAGAGTTAACGTTTTAAGTCCATACAACACTTCTTCAGAGAATCGATTCCTTGTTTGTCTGATCCCCTGAATGTTTACTAAGTAAAGACACCTCAATGTTTCACCCTTAGTGTAGAGCTGCCACTTGGTTTGTGTACAACCTGCTTCCTGTCTCTGTCTCATTCTCAGTCTCTCTTGATACTTCACTCTCTTTCTCTCTCTGTTGACCAGTTGTAGGTGATAGGTCAAGCGATGAACTTGCCAGGAATATACCCAATCAGAATTGGTATCTTAGGAAAAACCTACTAAGAACAATGGGATTCTCTCTGGAAATGGGCCTGAAGTAGAAATTCCAGTCTTAGCATATGAAGTAGCTATGCACATCTAAACCCGAGGAGCAAAATTTCTTGAATGGCTCAAGACAGCGTGTGCTAAAAGTCTATCTGGAATTTCACAATAAATTTAATTGGACAATTCCATTGGAGAATGTACAAGCAATCAGATTGAGTGACCTCTCTAAGGTCAATGCAAGATGGAGAAGATATTAGAAAAGGTTTATGCCTTAACCCTGTACGAGAATGGTTGGAAAACTAATGAAATCGCGAACTTCGTGATAACATGAAGTTATCCCTGTAATGATAAAAGGAATGGATATCATCAACTTTCGCTGCACTACTTTGAATGTTTGAAGCGTTCAAGCACAATGAAGCAGGATTCTTCTGGCAGCTTCTGCAACTCTCACAGCACTGCTGCCTCACCACGCCAGGGACCCAGGTTCAATTCCAGCCTCGGGTCACTGTCTGTGTGGAGTTTGCACTTACTCCTCTTGTCTGCGAGGGTTTCCTCCGAGTGCTCCTGTTTCCTCCCACAGTCCAAAGATGTGCGGGTTAAGTTGACTGGCCATGCTAAATTGCCCCTTAGTGTTAGGGGGATTAGCAGGGTAAATTAGGGTTGCAGGAATAGGGCCTGGATGGGATTGTGGTCAGTGCAGACTTGATGGGATGAATGGCCTCCTTCTGCACTGTAGGGATTCTATGATTCTATGAACCTTGAATGCCTTGGTGGTAAAGAGATCCAAGACAGTGCAACTTGTAGCTACCAATATGAACAGACATGAGAGCTTCCCCTTCTGCTCATCGGTAAGGGGGAACGGCCTAGGTGTTTTCATTTATCATTTCAATCACCAACCTTGGGCGATTTCTGTGGCTTCTGAAGGGTATGTTTGCTTTCTGTATCCTGAAAGTTCGAGCCCAATGCATGTGCAACTTCCTTTTCTGAGCATTTCTAAGCTTCGGCCAATTAATGTTGGAGTTACTAAACTCTAAGGGCGATGTTTCTGGCAAGAAAATGTCGATTCTGAGTTACATAAGGCAATGGAGGTGACTTCAGCAAACAGGACTGATGACTGCTAATGTTTCTCAGTCCAAACCTTGTGCTTTGAGTCAATCTGAGCCACAATCAAGCCACAAAATTCCAGAAGGTGATGGGAATGTCAAAAATGATCACTCCTGATCCTCCAACTCCAGCTGCCTTCCTCAAATGCTCTCTTTACATTCGATCTTCTACGCAATGCTCATCTTGTTTGACTCAAACAAGTAGCTTCGTTAGACAAGCATTGAACAAAAAAAAAATCATTTAATTTTGGAAATAAAACAGATGAAAATAAATAGCCTGTACTCCAGTGAAATGTTGGATTTCTGATTCTAAACCTTTAAATTGTAAATGACTTCAAAATGACTCAGAAATGTTTGCGAGTGTTTATAAGAAAAGGTTGCCTAATGGTAGAATCTGTTTAATGTTATAATTTTCTCCAGTCTGACTGTATATAATATGGCAGCCTTGAGTGTATTTCACACATAGACGTGGTTAACGGACCTGTGCATCAGCGTATCTGAATTCTGATCACTTCAGTATGAATCAGGCTGACTTTACTGATGTGCAAAGTGGGTTAAAAGAGTGTGAGACAGACATTGCCACCAGCCTCACCTTTGTCTGCTGTTAGTCCAGCTCTCACCATGTCTGTTTGTTCCCTCATAAAACTATCAATTCCGTGAAAGGTTAATGCAGAAAACATTAATTTCATCTCATTGTGACAACAGGTTCAGTAACAGGGCGAAGAAAGAAGGAAATGTTTGCAGTCATGTAGCAAGTGCCTTCTTTGTGTTACATTACAAAGCCATCTCGAAGGCCATACGCTGTACTTTATGTGCAAAATGGACATTTTGTTGATTTTCAGCACTTCTAGGTTTACTGAGTGCAAAGTGAAATTGAAAGGGTTGAGGTATGAGGAGAGATTAGACTTATACTCGCTGGAGTTTAGAAGGATGAGAAGGGATCTGATCGAGTTATACAAAATAACAAAAGGGATTGATAAAGTAAACGATGTTTCCCCCTGTGGGTGAATCTACAACAAGAGGTTGCAGGTCTACGTTGAGAGACAGTTGTCTTAAAACTGAGATGAGGAGGAATTACTTCCCGCAGAGGGTGGTGAATTTGTGGAGCTCACTGCCCCATAGCGCAGTGGAGTCTGAATCATTGAATAGTTTCAAGAAGGCGATAGATATATTTCTGATAAAAAAAAGGAATAAAGGGATATGAGGAAGAGGTGGGGAGGTGGATTTTAGACCAGGGAGAGATTCAGTGGAGTCTGAATCATTGAATAGTTTCAAGAAGGCGATAGATAGATTTCTGATTTAAAAAAAGGAATAAAGGGATATGAGGAAGAGGTGGGGAGGTGGATTTTAGACCAGGGAGAGATTCAGTGGAGTCTGAATCATTGAATAGTTTCAAGAAGGCGATAGATAGATTTCTGATTTAAAAAAAAGGGATAAAGGGACATGAGGAAGAGGTGGGGAGGTGGATTTTAGACCAGGGGGAGATCAGCCATGATCTGATTGAATGGCGGAGCAGGCTCGATGGGCTGAATTGCCTACTTCTGCTCCAAATTCCTATGTTCCTATGAATGAGGAAGCATGACTCCTGAAGCTATTTTACCCAGGGGGGTGGTTAGAGTGTTCCCTGCATAGTGTGGCCACCTGACCCCCCCCCCCCCCCCCCCACACTATTTGGCCCTGATTGGAGGGGGGATTTCGAAGCCCGTGGGGAAAACTTTGCCTATCATGTTGTTGTTTTTCTCCAATGCCAGATTATCTGGTCATTGTCAAAGACACTTGATATCAGTTCACAGGAAGGCGGCTCATCTGTCAGATTCTCCCCTCCTGGCAAGTGAGATGTTCAATTACAAGTATTAACCATTCTCATTGCCTGATATTAAATTTATTGCATTGCTTTATCGCTCAGATTGGCTATAAAAAACTCTGGCCTTTTCACTGTCTCTACATAGAACATGATATGATAATAGAATAATAGAATATAATGGAGGCACATGGTGGCACAGTGGTTAGCATTGCTGTCTCAGCGCCAGGGATCTGGGTTTGATTCCCGGCTTGGGTCACTGTCTGTGCAGAGTCTGCACATTTTTCCCATGCCTGTGTGGGTTTCCCCTGGATGCTCCGGTTTCCTCCCACAGTCTCTGACAGACATGCTGGTTAGGTGCATTGACCACGCTAAATTCTCCCTCAGTGTACCTGAACAGGCGCTAGTGTGTGGCGACTAGGGGATTTTCACAATAACTTCATTGCAGCGTTAATGTAATCCTACTTGTGACACTAATAAATAAACTTTAAAATAATATATGGATAATTAATTCGTGTCATGCTGTAAGTATAAAATTTGTTGCTGGGCTTAAAATCTTTTATTTATTCATCACAAGTAAGGCTTATATTAACACCGCAATGAAGTTACTGTGAAATTTCCCTGGTCGCCACAGTCTGGCGCCTGTTCGGATCAATACACCTAACCACCACGTCTTTCAGAATGTGGGAGGAAACTGGAGCACCCGGAGGAAACCCATGCAGACACGGGGCGAACGTACAGACTCCACACAGGCAGTGGCCCAAGCCGGGAATTGAACCCAGGTCCCTGGCACTGTGAGGCAGCAGTGCTAACCACTGTGCAATCATGCCGCCCTCTTCAAGGTGTTCCCAGAATCAGTGGAAACGTATGGGTTTTCTGTGGTCATGCCATTGGTGAAATTACAAAACCTACAATTTCATTGCATTTTCCAGAGCAACTGAGGAATTGACTCAGTTAAATAGGTATTTATGTAGAACAAAAGTTTCTCAGCACTGGATCAATAAAATTTTATTCTGGCCTTCATGTTTCCTACGATGATACATTCTCTTAACCTTCTGGATGATGGATAATCTTTGTAAGGCTTCTGCTGATGTATGTTTTCCATAGCAAAAGCAAGCTAGTCTTATCAAACAGAGTTAGAGCACCATAGGGCAGCAACATCCAAGCATTTTATTAGCCTGGATCATAGCAGGAGGTCACTTTAAATTCATCCTCCCATGAATTTGCATAACATCTCAAACTGAAGATACCAACAGATGCAAGTATCCTGATTTGGCGTATTCATCCACCAAACACAGACAACTTTATCCAGCTTTCAAAAAATAACAAAGAACAATACAGCACAAGAACAGGCCCTTCGGCCCACAAAGCTTGCACTGATACGCGGTTTCTATCCCTCTGCTCGCCTCCCATTCATGTGTCTATCAAGATACATCTTGAATGTTGCTAACGTGCCTACTTCCACCACCTCCACTGGCAGTGAGTCCCAGGCACCCACCACCCTCTGAGTGAAAAATATTCCCCGCCCGTCTCCCCTAAACTTACCACCTCTCACCTTAAGCCTGTGCCCTCTTGTAGTTGATAGACAAAATTCCAACAGAACAGCAGCTAATGAGTAATTGTTTGTATTCTTACGGTTGAAGATAATCTAGGCTGCAAAATTTCACTCTGTGATGCTTTGATGCTGGAGCTAGGGAAGCCTGGAGCTCATTAAAAGGCAGCCAACCCAGTTCTGGCCATTCCCGCTGCAGTCCGTTGGTGTGCCATGATTGTAGGCTCGTTAACATTGACATGCCGTGCTCAGGCATGTTGGGTAAACTGTGATGTCAAACAGCACCTAAGATTATTTCAAAGCCCGACCTTACATTTTGGGCCTTAGATCCTGTTGATGCCCTCTCTTAAACACTTAAGGTCCTAATGTGATCATACATTCAACTGCATGAGGGATCCACTGCTAACTAGGGTCATCCAGGGGAATTTTAAAAAAACTTTCTTTTGTTGTTGCAGAGTGAGTGGGAATATTGTGTTCAGTGTTGGAGGTTTTCAGAAAGCTTATTTGGATTTAGAAGGGATTAGTGCTGGATATTGCCAAGTATGATGTGGAGATGCCGGCGTTGGACTGGGGTAAACAGAGTAAGAAGTCTAACAACACCAGGTTAAAGTCCAACAGGTTTATTTGGTAGCAAAAGCCACTAGCTTTCGGAATAGGCTGTTCCTTCGAGAACTCCCACCCACCTGACGAAGGGACGGCCTGTTCCGAAAGCTAGTGGCTTTTGCTACCAAATAAACCTGTTGGACTTTAACCTGGTGTTGTTAGACTTCTTACTGTATTGCCAAGTATATCAGAGAGGTTTGAAGGTCTGTCAGCAGAAAGGTTGAAAAATGCAAAACACCGGGTTTCGTGCCATCAGGGGGCCCAGGTTCAACTTGCAGCTTTTGTCTTTGCCATTATCAACCGCACCACCCTCTCTCAAGTGGCTGCCTTATGCCTCAATGTACTTGCGCACGAGAGCCCGATGGGCTGCTCCGTTCCAGGGTTTAAGATCAGAATGGCCTGGAGTGTGAGCCCAAGTCCAAGGGGAATTACTTTCGACAGCCAGGGTCCAATCTGCCCTTGATCACGCTCTTGCCCTCCCATGTAGGTACCAGCCCATAACAGGACTGCAGAACTTGTGCCCACATCAAGGTGGCTAAGTGGGCCGCCAAGGCCAGGAGAACCAGTGGCTGCAGCAACAGTGAGCCCCAGGTCGGCTGGGATGTTAGATAGGGCAGAGAGAGAGTGCGTCTTGCCACCTTCACATCTCACCCCAACCATTCCTCAGTGGTATTAATCTTCAAATCTCCCAGGCCTGGAGAGGGGGCTAGGGTGTGGTGAATGAGTGACAGTGTAAGAGTTTTTTAAAGTTTATTTATTAGTCACAAGTAAGGCTTGGGTCTGCCTCCAGGTAGGTATGTTCATAGAATCATAGAAATATAGATTCATAGAATTCATACCGTGCAGAAGGAGGCCATTCGGCCCATTGAACCTGCACCGACAATAATCCCACCTGGACCCCACATATTTACCCTGCTCGCCCCCCTGACACTAAGGGGCAATTTAACATGGCCAATCAACCTAACCCGCACATCTTTGGACTGTGGGAGGAATCCGGAGCACCCGAGGAAATCCACGCAGGCACAAGGAGAACGTGCAACCTCCTTCAAAATAACTTCAAAGTAAAAAATTCAGGTGTCGAGGATTGGAGGAGAAATTCTTCCTGTGGGGGCTGAGGGGGTAACCGTTCCCATCTATGGGCCATGACGCTTCAAGCTCCAGTGGCACTTTCCGTATCCTCACCCTCGACTGTAGCAATGGGGCCACCTCCATGAAGGTGACAGTCCCTTCATGTAGCGGGGGGACCACCCTGCCAAATCAGCGAAAAGCAGAAGAGGGTCTTTATTTGTGCAAAACACTTGTCTGCCTGCCTCCTTGGAGAAGGCAGCTGGTTCACCTTGAGATGCAGCAACCTCTGTTTTACTAACCCCACCGCCCCCTCCACACCCATCTGGCTAGAGGCCCATACAATTCTCTCCATGTTTCATACTCTAAAATTCATTGTGCAACATATAATCCTCCTGCTGACAGGTGGTTTAGCTTATCCCTCTAAGCTCACAAACAACAATTACTATAAATATACACATCTTTGGGTTATTAGAGGTTAGCCATGTTCCAAGTCAGAAAAAACAACATGAAACCACCACCTTCATTTCTCTACATTTCTCTACACACTTTTGATGCTTTAAAGTGAGTGAATGGTGCCATTCATAAGAGTAGCAAATATGAGAAAGGGGTAGCAATTACTCAAAGAATACATCGTGGAAAGCAATCCTGAATTCTAGGATCTATTTATCATGAAAGTCATGTCCAGTGGTGTCCTCTAGTCCACAGCATTGGCTTAATTTTATTTATTCGTGGGACATGGGCGTCGCTGGCTGGGCCAGCATTTATTGCCCATCCCTAGCTGCCCTAGAGAAGGTGATGGTGAGCTGCCTTCTTGAATCACTGCAGTCCACGTGCTGTGAGTTGACCCACAATGCCGTTAGGAAGGGAGTTCCAGGATTTTGACCTAGCGACTGCGAAGGAATGGCGACATATTTCCAAGTCAGGATGATGAGTGGTTTGGAGGGGAACTTGCAGGTGGTGGTGTTCCCATGTGTCTGCTGCCTTTGTCCTTCTAGATGGAAGTGGTCGTGGGTTTGGAAGGTGGTGTCTAAGGATCTTTGATGAATTGCTGCAGTCCATCTTGTAGATAGTACACACTGCTGCTACTGAGCGTCGGTGGTGGAGGGAATGGATGTTTGTAGATGTGGTGCCAATCAAGTGGGCTGCATTGTCCTGGATGGTGCCAAGCTTCTTGAGTGTTGTTGGAGCTGCACCCATCCAGGCAAGTGGGGAGTATTCCATCACACTCCTGACTAGTGCCTTGTAGATGGTGGATAGGCTATGGGGAGTCAGGAGGTGAGTTACTTGCCGCAGTGTTCCGAGCCTCTGGCCTGCTCTTGTAGCCACTGTGTTAATTTGGTGAGCCCAGTTGAGTTTCTGGTCAACGGTAACCCCAAGGATGTTGAAACCAAACACAGATTGGCATTGGAATTATTTGATCAAAGTATCAAAAATATAAATGATATAAATAATTATGCATGTCTTTCAACCATTCATAGCGAGATAATTTGAGTATAGGGATAGGGATGTTTTGCTGCAATTGTATAGGACATTGATGAGGCCACACCTGGAGTATTGTGTGTGGTTTCCTTATCTGAGGAGAGATATCCTTGCTATATAGTGAATCAGGCTGATTCCTGGGATGGCAGGTCTGTAATATGAGGAGAGACTAAGTCAGTTAAGATCATATTCACTGGAGTTTAGAAGAGTGAGAGGGGATCTCATAGGAACTTATAAAATTCCAACAGGGTTAGATAGGGTAGATTCAGAACAAATGTTCCTGATGGTGGGGGAGTCCAGAACTGGGGGTCATAGTTTGAGGATAAGGGGTAAACCCTTTAGAACTGAGGTGAGAAGAAATGTCTTCACCCAGAGGGTGGTGAATGTGTGGAATTCACTACCACAGAAAGTAGTTGAGGCCAAAACATTGTCTGATTTCAAGAATAAATTAGATATAGATTTTGGGCTAAAGGAATCAAGGGATATGGGAGGAAGGGGGATCAGGATGTTGAATTTGATGATCAGCCATGATCAAAATGAATGGCAGAGCAGGCTCGAAGGTCGAAGGGTCTACTCCTGCTTCTAGTTTCTATGTTTCTATTGCTAGCTGCAAGTCCACTTTGAGGTTCTACTGACCATTACAAACTACATTAACTTGGCTGTATCAATTAATGATTTGGTTGAAACCCTTCATTTGGATTATTATGTTTTAATTGATTGATAAATATCCAGTTCTATATGCATGGTGTATTTTGATGATGAATTAATGTTACAGAGTCCTGAAGGTTCGTAGACAGCTAAGAGTTCCTAATATGGATGGTGTAATATTTTTATCGAGGCCTGTCTTCCGTCACCAGTCACCCTTTTATTTACAGTGATATCTGAGTGTCATTCAATGGCTACAGAGTGTAGATCATTCCTGAGTCTATCCACTGGTGGCCTGAGTGGAACCAATTGCTTTTAAACCCCCTGCTGTTCCTTCCCTATTGGGTGAGCCTCCATTCGCCTAATAGGGGAGCTCATATTCAACGAGGCCCACAGGGTGATCTAGTGATGATCCCCCGTGGCTTTGAGGGAATATAGTCATTACTCTTTATTATCATAATATTCAAAACATGCTATCACATTATAGATCAGAGAATGGATCATAGAATTCCTACAGTGCAGAACAAGGCCATTCAGCCTATCGAGCCTGCACTGACAACAATTCCACACAGGCCCTATCCCTGTAACTTCACGTACTTACCCTGCTAATCCCCCTGAAACAAGGGGCAATTGAGCATGGCCAATCAACCTAACCTGCACACCTTTGGACTATCGAAGGAAACTCGCACAGACACTGGAAAATGTGCAACCTCCACACAGACAGTCACCCGAGGCTGGAATTGAACCCGGGTGCTTGGCGATGTGAGAGAGCAGTGCTAGCCACTATGCCACCATGCCGCCATAAGGTGGCATTTGACCAAATGTCAAGATTCTTTGGAACTTTAAGAACATTGTATCATGGACAGAATGTACGTGTTTTCTTACTGCTAGTGATTAATGTGTTTAGGATGTGAGGGGTGTATATTTTCTTACCATCAGAGCTCCAATTTAATAATTCCAGCAGCAAGCTTTTTGTGAATTTAAAAATAAGGTAGATGATTTATTATCGCACTATTGCCCCAGAGGTTTAAAAATACAATGTCTTATTCACTTGACTCACCAACACTATCACTCAGACAAAGATTCGATAAAGATGATGAGAAAAGCAATCCAAATACTATTTATGATTGTATGAGGGATTCTGTGTATGTGTAGCCTGTTTGCTTCAGTCTATGCAAAGACTTCAGTCTATGTCTAGGCTTAATTTTAAGGTATTTCTGCCTATTCACAGTTACATTTCAATGCTAGACTGTAGGGGTTAACTAACTCTGCTTAGCTGACCAATTGTAGCTGGCTTGACTACATGTAGAATCAGAAGGCATGATGGGTTAGCTAAAAATTGACTGCATTCCCGAAGGGTACACAATGCAGGCAAACAACAGCATAACAGCAGCTGCAAGGATTGTTTTTCTACATGGAGACAGCCTGCAAAAAACACTGCCAATAGCAAGATTAAGGGATGGAGACAGCATGTGAAAAACACTTCCAATAGCGAGATAAGGGTTGAAATATATTTTTTGATTTTAGAGTTTTTTGTTCGAATTCAGTTCAGTTCAATTTAGTTCATAGATTAGAGGGATTGGCTTAGAAGCCAATCTCCAAGTTTGCTTCCTTTTTGCTTCTGTCATGTTAATTTTTAAAGTTCTTTTCAATAAAAGAAAACCATTTTAAAACTCATACCAGTGCTGTCCTCTCGTCTCTTGAAACAAATGAACAATGTCTTAGTATTTTTTGTGGTTGGTCTGTAGTTTCTTAGATGAGTTAATGCTTTGATTGAAGTAAAGGTTTTGAACAGTAGAGGACTTTCAATAACATGCATAGCCTCTTATAGTTGAATTTTCCAGAAGGTTGGCTCCAAGGTGAACTTGAAGTTGAAACAAGTTATGAAGATTCCTTCTCCCACTTTCAAGGAATGATTGTTTATTTCCTGCTAAGCTGACTTGCAGCTGGTTCCATTGCTTTGTGATGTATCTCTGTCTCTGAGCAGCTTCTTGCTGAAGTTAAGTTCTTCACCATGTGACTTGTACAAGTTCAAAGTCCTATTTTTCAAAAAGGGATAATGTGTTTATTACACACCCTGTGCTGCTGTTTGACACTTGAAATTCACCCAGTCTGGTATGGAAGCAAGATCATCATAATGGAAGGATTTTTAAAAATTAATTTACGGGATGTGGGTGTCACTGGCTAGACCAGCATTTATTGTCCATCCCTAGTTGCCCTTCTGAAGGTTGTGGTGAGCTGCCTTCTTGAACCGCTGAAATCCCTGAGGTGTAGGTGCACCAACAGAGCTGTTAGGGAGGCAGTTCCAGGATTTTGACCCAGTGACAGTGAAGGAATGGTGATATATTCCCAAGTCAGGATGGTGAGTGACTTGGAGGGGAACATCCAGGTGGTGGTGTTCCCAGGTATCTGTTGCTCTTGTCCTTCTGGATGATAGTTGTCATAGGTTTTTAACATGCTGCATAAGGAACCTTGGTGTCGCGAATGTTGCAGCCATCTGTGCAGTCATCTGCATCCCCACTTCTAACCCTATGATGGAAGAAAGGTTATTGATGAAGCATCTGAAGATAGTTGGGCCTAGTACACTATCCTGAGGAACTCCTGCAGCCCTGATGTCCTGGAGCTGTGATGATTGACCTCCAACCACCACAACTATCTTCCTTTGTGCCGGGTATGACTCTATCCAGCAGAGAGTTTTCCTCTGATTCCCTTTGACTCCCGTTTTGGTACCTTGATGCCTTGATTGGTCGAGGGCAGTCACTCTTATTTCTGGAATTCAACTCTTTTGTCCATGTTTGAATCAAGGCTGTAATGAGATCAGGAGATGATCTGGCGGAACCTAAACAGAATCCATGAGCAGGTTATTGCTGAGTGAGTGCCGCTTGATAGCACTGTTCCTGACCCTGAGAGTAGACCGATGGGCTGGTGATTGGCTGGGTTGGATTTGTTCTGTTTCTTGTGTACTTGACTTAACTGAGCAATTTTCCACTCTGCCTAGTCTAGCAGTTATGTCCTTTAGGACGTGGCCAGCTCAGTCCGTGGAGGTGCTACCGTGCCAGTCTTGGTGATGGACTTCAAAGTCCCCCCACCCAGAGTACATTCCACACCCTTGCCACCCTCAGTGCTTCCTTCAAGTTGTTTTCAACATGGAGGAGTACTGATTCATCAGCTGAGGGGGACGGTATTTTGTAAACAGAAGGAGGTTTCCTTGGCCATGTTTGACCTGGTGCTCATGGCACTTCATGGGGTCCAGATTTGATGTTGAGTACTCCCAAGCCAACTCCCCCCCTGATTGTATACCATTGTGCCACCACCTCTGCTGGATCTGTTCTGCTGGTGAGAAGTTGGTGTCTGGGACATTAGCTGTAAGTGTTTCCATGAGTATGACTATGTCAAGCAGTTGCTTGACTAGTCTGTGAGACAGCTCTCCCAATTTTGGCACAATCCCCCAGATGTTAGTAAGGAGGACTATGCAGGTTTAACAGGGTAGGGTTGGCTGTTGTCGTTTCCGGTGCCCAGGTCGATGCCGTGGTGGTGCATCCGGTTTAATTCCTTTGTGTTTTCTTTGTAGTGGTTGAATACAACTGAGTAGCTTGCTAGGACAGCATGTTTCCTTCCCTAAAGGATATTAGTGAACTAATTGTTTTTTTAATGATAATCAACAATGGTTTCATGGTCATCATTAGACTTTTATTTCCGATGTTTTCAATTCAGATGTTTTATTGAGTTTAACTTCCACCATATGCCGTGGTAGGGTTTGAACCTGGGTCCACAGAGGATTACCTGGGCCTCTGGATTACTAGTTCAGTGACAATACCTCTGCGCCACCATCTCCCGTGAACGTTAATGGAATCCATTCACATTGGCCTAACACACATTGAGTTGCAATGATTCTTTTGTCCATTGTCAAGAAGTTATGCCCCTTTTGATTTGTAAATATGATTTAAACTTTCAAATGACTAGAGATTTTAGAATGAAATTAAACAAACTACTTAAAACTGTAAGGCCGAGGTGAAGGTAAAAAACAAAGAAGTCAATCTCAGAGAAGTGTGAAGAAAGAGCCATTTCCTGCCATTCAGAGACCCATTGAAACCCATCGCTGTCCCAGAAAGAGACATTAAAATGCAAAGTGCTAGATATGGAAACAGTGGCTTCCACAGACAGACCCACCCAAACCCTCTTGGAAATACACAATGGGTGAAGTATCACAGGCTAGGCTGCAGCTACTGCAGAGAGATTACAAGAGAGTTTCAGCAGAAGGAACAAGTTGAAGGCTGATCTCTCTCTCGCTCTCTCTCTTATGGAACATGATGTGGAGTTGCCAGCGTTGGATTGGGATAGGCACAGTAAGAAGTCTCACTACACCAGGTTAAAGTCCAACAGGTTTATTTGGAATCACGAGCTTTTGGAGCGCTGTTCCATCATCAGATGACTCACTTGATGAAGGAACAGCGCTCCAAAAGCTTGTGATTCCAAATAAACCTGTTGGACTTTAACCTGGTGTTGTGAGACTTCTTCTTATGGAACAGGGTTGTTTGGAAACCAACTTTACTGGAAATCTACATGGAACCGAGATCTTGTAATAATTGCTATGTCATTTATATCTGACCGCAACCACAAAACTAGAGAATCCAAAACGGCCGCAACATTTCAAAATGTAAGTTTAAAGGATAATCAAAGGACACAACCATATATATTTTTTATGTTTTTCTATTGGATTCTAACTTTCCTGATTTCTGATAACTGTGTGTGTGACATTATGGCAGGAATTCTACCAGCCCCGCCCACCATGGGAATCGGAGAGGGTGAGGGACGGAGAATGGAAAGGTCCTTGGGCGGGATTTTATGGTTTCTAGTCGGGCAAGGCCGTAAAATCCTGCCCTGTTTTTTTATTGGTTTTTTTGGGTTTAGTGTTTAATAAATTTGTTGTTTCTTTCACTCAAATCTTGGTTGATTGGCGCTTTATCGTTCACACCTTAAACAGTTAAATAAATTTGGATTCAGAAAAGGCATATCCTCATGAAAAATAAACTTAAATCTTTCTCAGGATCAATCAAGGAGGGGAACCAGTTCCCACCCGGTCAGAAGGCCATGGCGAAACAGGAAGCTGGGTCGGCTGGAATACTATCGTTCTTTCACTGATGGTCCATCTTTAAACAAAAGGGTGTGTGAATTCCCTGACCAGCTATGAATGTTCACATTTAATTAGGAATTTGTTTGAGTCTCATGATCATCTGGAAATCAGAAGAAAAATGATTTTCAGTAGCCATTTTAATGGACTGTTTGAGCTCAACATTTTTAAAATATTGATTGTAAGGCCACTTTGTTATAAAAACCATGATCTTTAGAGTATTTGCCTGACATTTCCTGGCTGCAACTTAGTTGAAAGATCTGGCAGAAACTAGATTGTTATTGTTATAATAATCAAGGACCCCATGCACCTCGGACATTCTCCCTTCCACCTTCTTCCATCGGGAAAATGACACAAAAGTCCGAGGACTCATACCAACCGACCCAAGAACAGCTTCTTCCCTGCTGCCATCAGACTTTTGAATGGACCTACCTTATATTGAATTGATCTTTCTCTACACCCTAACTATGACTGCAACACTACATTCTGCACCCTCTCCTTTCCTTCCCAATGTATGGCATGCTTTGTCTGTATAGCGTGCAAGAAACAATACTTTTCACTGTATATTAATGCATATGACAATAGTAAATCAGATCAAATCAAAACACAAAGGAAATTTTCTTGTCTCAGAAGATTCTTGGCCTTTGGGACAATTTCCAAATCTTGACCCTGTTGGTGACTGTGTTTTATCCGCCTGAATAATCTTCTTCAAGGTGGCCAATTAAGAGCAGCAGGTGGGTTCCTGAGGTAGGAGGCCCAATCAGAGGGCCCATAGATGTGGACAGCCAGGAGCCACAATGTAGAAGGCAGGTAGGTACTAATGAGGCAGGAAGGGCACTATTGTATCTGCTGTCAGCATAAGATGGGACAAAGATGGCTGGCAATACCCCTCTAAGGATGTGCACTGGTCTGTGCAGGCACAGAATACCAATGGTGCCACTTTGTTGCGCCCATCTCATTACCTGAAGAGTGCAGATCTATTTAACTGATGTTGCACGGATTTTTAACAATGTCACCTTCAAAGAAGTAGCAACTAGGAATTGTTCACTTAAAGATGCTGCCCTAGACAGAGGAGGTTATTCATATGCTCTTCCATGTCCATTGCCTGTGTTTATGTGGTATCTAATAGTCTGTGACCTTAATTGCAGAGCTCATTCTTAACTGGCAGAACCTGATTTAATTACCATGCTGCCAATCCAGTTTTCAGCATGATGCAGAGAGCTTGGGGTTGTACACAGCTCTTCTCCCTGTGCCACTAATGGGCTATCAAAAACATTTTCTGGGACACTGGGTAAGTTCCTAAAGTGTCCAGTAGATCCAGGGGATGAGGAGTACTAGTTTAAAAAGTTGTAAAATACTGCCTGCAACTTTACTAACTGTTTAATAAGCATTTCTGCTCCTGGCCACTGCCTACTCCATCATTCGCAGTGGCGTGAAATACCAGTATTGAGTATGCATGACATTGGCAACAAACACAGCCAGGAGGGGACAGCACTCTCTCTGAAGCTGTGTGCATGCGGATTTCAAAATGAAGAATGGCTGCCATTGACAAGCCGTCACCGTGAAGAGGAAACAGCTTTGTGGGATTGCTTGCGGCCGTCCTCTGATCTCTGCGACTCCAGAATGGAGAGATTTAGAGGAGACATTGTTAGCCCCAGGCTTGCCAATGGGATGCCATCTTCAGGTATCTGCCGCAGCAGGGTGGATCTCTCCGAACTCAGGAAGATCCTGGTGATGGCAGCCTTTCCCCCAATAAAGTGGTGCCAATTCACCAACCGGTGTTCCAAAGACCCTTAATTGCTGCTGTGCACCCGCCTCTGATAAGATCACTCGGAAGCAGCGATGCCCCGGGGAACCCATCCGAATGCACGACTCTGGCAATCTGTTTCCAGTCCTGGATTCAAGACCTGTCTCCGTGAGGCCGCGTTGATTCCGTCCAACCTTTCAGTGGCAAAGCAGGAGCAGGTTTGAGCAAATTCATGTCTATCTGTTCTTCCTCCAACAAAGACTTCCCCGAACCTAAAGAGCAGTCAATAAAGGAACAGAATGTGTGTGCTGTGATCTCCAGATCAATGTAACGCCAGTGATTTGTTCAACAGGCGCACACATGGCACCCAGGCATAAGCCCCCACATGTGTACACCTGAGGAAGTGAAGGGCAAACATAGTCTGGTTCCGTTCTGTGGACTTTGGCAGTTGATCAAAACCAAGGAAAGAGAATTTAGATGTTCGTTTTCGCAAATCCAGCCCAGATAGGATTTTTTTTAAACTCTTTTTTTTATGGCTGTTGGAAAAGGAGTAAAACCGTGTAATAAGGAAAATGTAGCTACCACTAAAAACAACCATATGAGACGCTGCGTAGATTTATGTATGCGTACAAGTGAAATATTGCCCGAAACAAATATGTTGTTAGGATCTCGGGTGTAATGGGAAGCACCTGGTCTGGGAGCGCGGAAAGGTTTACTTTAAAGGAAACCTCAGTCACATATGGTTAGGCAAACCTTTACATCACAATTAAACAAATGCACAGCCTACATTTTTAAACAATTGCCTCGCTGGCGTCCTGAAAAGGTGAAACAAAATTCAAAAAATGTAGCCTCCCTCCCCCCAACCTCCCCCCGCCCCCACCCCCCCCCACCCCTGTGGGAAAGGAAAAACATTTTGACTTCTTTTGTGATAGATTAGTCATTGCCTGTGCGGAGTCTGCGCGTTCTCTCCGTGTCTGCGTGGGTTTCTTCCGGGTGCTCCGGTTTCCTCCCACAGTTTGAAAGATGTGTTGGTGAGGTGCACTGACCCGAACAGGCGCAGGATTGTGGCGACTCGGGAAATTTCACAGTAACTTCATTGCCGTGTTATTGTAAGCCTACTTGTGCCTAATAAAATAAACTGTTAAACTTTAAACTATTAAAAATATAAACAACCCATCAATCGGATCTATTTTCCGCATTGTGATTCTACATTTCATGCATTTTGATAGATCTATTTTTTATTTCATTTTAACAAATCATTTCATTTCAGGCCCAGGTTTAAGGTGAGAGGGGGTAAGTTTAGGGGAGATGTGCGGGGAAAGTTTTTCACACAGAGGGTGCCTGGAACGCGCTGCCAGTGGAGCTGGTAGAAGCTGGCACATTAGCAACATTCAAGGCGTATCTCAATAGACACATGAATGGGATGAGAACAAAGGGATAGAAACCACAGGCTTGGTGGGCTGAAGGGCCTGCTCCTGTGCTGCGTTGTTCTCTTTATTCTTTACATAAATTTGCCAAGTTGCTGACTTTATTTTCCTTTGAAGAGAAGAATTAAAATTATGCGCTAATTTTAATTGCACAAGAAGTCTATAAACTGACAATTTATTCCAAAAAAAATGCAATTGGTCACAGCATGCTCTTTGGTTCTGTGTATTTTTTTTTTCTAATTCTACCTTTCCACCATTCATCATTATAAAGTTATAGAAAATCATTTTTTTTTAGCTGACATGCATTGTGGGTGAGTACTGAACCGCGATCGACTAATCTGAGCACATCAATCTAAACTGGGTTTGCACCAGAAATATCCTGCTCTCAATTTCTTCAAAACAAAGTGGAGTTTGTAACTGTTTCATTCACCTGCAGCTGGCAGACATGTTCCTGGAATCGGGCGGCACGGTGGCACAGTGGTTAGCACACCCGCCTCACAGCGCCAGGGACCCCAGCTTCGATTCCTGGGTCACTGTCTGTGTGGAGTCTGCACGTTCTCCCTGAGTCTGCGTGGGTTTCCTCCGGGTGCTCCGGTTTCCTCCCACAGTCCTCGGGTTAAGTGGATTGGCCATGCTAAATTGCCCCTTAGTGTGAAGGGGACTAGCTCGGGTAAATGCATGGGGTTGTGGGGATAGGGCCTGGGTGGGATTGCGTTCAGTGCAGACTCAATGGGCCGAATGGCCTCCTTCTCTACTGTAGGGATTCTATGATTTGATGAAATGGAAACTTGCAGAAATAATTGTTGTCGGCAATTTAACAATGTGCACAATCTTTGGGAGATAACACACGTTTTTGATTTTAGTTTCATTATTTTGTCAGAGCATCTTGATCCCCCAACTGAGGGGATCATAGAATCATGGATTCATAGAATCTCTACAGTGCAGAAGGAAGCCACGCAGCCCATCGAGCCTGCACCAACTCTGCAACAGAGCAACCCATCCAGGCTCTACGCCCCACGTATTTACTCTGCTAATCCCCCTAACCTACACATCTTTGGACTGTGGGAGGAAACCGAGTACCTGGAGGAACCCCATGCAGACACGGGGAGAACGTGCAAACTCCACAAAGACAGTCACCCAAGGCTGGGATTGAACCCAAGTCCCTGGCGCTGTGAAGCAGCAGGGCGAACCGTTGTGCCACTGTAAAAAAATCTGCCTTTTACAACAGATGTTGATCAAAGAAGTACTGTTTGTGATATTAGTGAATTAATGCCAAATGTATTTGAGTGACAAATACCTCAGCTATTAGGATGGGGGAATTAACTCATTTAATTTTAAATGGAATGATGCTGGTTAAAATGGCAGGCTGAGAGGATTGCCTTGTAAAGTCTTTCAGCGGTTGTGCACCAATATATCAATCAGTAATTTTGAGGCTAGTATCTTTCAGTACATAAAGGGTTAATGCCACATATTGACTTCAGGCACAGAGGAAAGCAGAACGAAAATGGCTAAGCGTACTCTGTTATAACTGCTAACCTTCTCATTCAAGTTGTACGATAATGATGAAGTGAGTGGTGCTGAATCTTTGGCGCTCATTCACTTTGAAGGTTAAACAGATTTCATCAGATAATTATGCGAGAGAAATGAAAATGAACGATAACACCGAGTATTGCAGCAATAACCATCAAGTATGCAGCACGGGGCAGCATCCCGTCCTTATGAATATTCTTCGATAAAGCTGAAACTGATATTACATTTTGATGCAGTGCGAAATGCTGGCCGAGTCCTCAAAGGATTGCGAGTGCACTGGCTGTGCAATAGGCCACCACATTGAGCAACTGCCTCTATCTCATAATCTTTCAACTGTCAATATTACAAGTAGTGGCTAAAGCCCCTGAGATACTGTAATATTGACGCAACCATCCTATGGAAAATGTCACCCGCCTTCCTCCTGCGTGCCAGGATAAGGGTTAAGAGAATGACTTGCTATGCCTTGAATTGCTGTTTTGAGCTGAAAAGTTGCGAGAATCCTTTTCATTAATGTACAGGAAGGGACAGGGTACCTGCAGAGAATTGCGGCTCAGCATTAGCAAGCACACAGGGCAGTCTGGACAGCAGCATTGAAAATAAACTGAACTTATCATTGGAAAACCAGAAGCAAATTGATTTATGCGCTGTCGGACCATGCCTACAAAAGTGTTTCCAAAGAAGATATTTTTCAGCTAATGCTTTTGTCATTAAAAGCCACAGTAGAACGAGTCAGGCTAAACTCTGATAAAGGCTCATTGTTACGGGCAGTATGGTGGCGCAGTGGTTAGCACTGCTGCCTCATAGCACCAGGGACCTGGGTTCAATTCCTAGCTTGGGTCACTGTCTGTGCGGAGTCTGCATGTTCTCCTCATTTCTGCGTGGGTTTCCTCCAGGTGCTCCGGTTTCATTCCACAGTCTGAAAGAGTGCTGGTTAGGTGCATTGGCCGTGCTAAATTCTCCCTCAGTGTACCCAAACAGGCCCCGAAGTGTGGCAACTCGGGGATTTTCACAGTAACTTCATTGGAGTATTAATGTAAGCCTACTTGTGACACTAATAAATAAACTTGTTATCTTTAAGATTGGCGACACATTTTTGCATATATATATGAAATAAAAATACTTTGAAGGCGACGATTGTAAACTGATGTTAGGAGGGATGCGAAAGGCAAAATATTATGGATGCTGGAATCTGAAGCAAAAAAATAAAGTGCTGGAAAATCTCAGCAGGTCTGACAGCATCTGTGGAGAGAGAATAGAGCCAATGTTTCGAGTCAGGATGACCCTTCATCAAATGCTGTCAGACCTGCTGAGATTTTCTGTTTTTGTTAGGAGGGACGCTGTTCTTCAAATTTAATATAAAAGTTGTTGGGCATTATTGAGAAGTTGCGATGATGTTTTAATCTTATGTTCAAAGCATACCAAATTCAGCATAGACCCTGTGAAGCTTTATTGGACTTTGGAGGTTTGGTGTTAATAGTCAAATGAAATTTCTAATTAAAAGAGGTTCAACAATCAATCAGCACAATTGGTCATCTCAGCTGAAAGGAAGATTTTGGATGTGAAGTCCTTTGATATTACAAAAGCAAAAGGCTCCAGATGCTGGAAATCTGAATTAAAAACAGAACATGCTGGAAATACTAAGCAGGTTAGGCAACTTCCATGCAGAAATAAACAGAGTTAGTGTTTCGGGTAAATATGGCCGGAATGCTACCGCCTTGCCTGCTACAGAATCGGTGCTGGCAAGGGTCCGACAACGGAAATCTCCATTGACCTTGGGTGGGAATTTCTGGCCTTGCCTGAACGAGGCCATAAAATCCCATCCTGTGATACAATTGTGAAGTTTATAAAATTATTATATTCTTGGACAGTAGTTTTAAGTTTAGGGTAAATGAAGAGGGTCATGTGATCTACTCCGTAGTCGGCCTAACAGGACATCTGGGAGGCTGGATTGTTAGGGATCTATAAAAGGCTTAGATTGTTTTATAGAGAAGTAAGTGCAAGATATTTATGCTTGGAGATAATGGCTTCAATCACTGAGTATACCATATGTAGACCCTGAGTCTTCCAACATCCCAGAAAAGTATTGGGTTGTAAACAGGTATGTTATAAATGATCCATTTACTTTGAAGATGAAAGGGAGTTGGGATCAAAGATAGTTAATTAGTATTTCTACCTAGGTAGTAGGTTGTTGTCTTTCACATTGCCATGGGAAAAAGGGCAAATGAAGCCATTTTTGAGATCAGGTTACAGGCTTCCCTACAAATCCATGAATATGACAGGCATTAGTTTGATTTGGTGTGGTCTTCAGCCATCTGAGAGCCAAACAGCAGGAGATAGAGGCAACCAGTCCTGCATCTGAAGCAGAGAAAATGTTGACTCTATTGTTCACCACACAATGTGGGTGGGAGCTCATGCTCAGATTGAAGACCAAGTTCGTGAAAATTTAAATGACACTGGAAGATTCACTTAGCTTGGGGCTAGAGGAAAGGAGCCTACAATGTAACCCTCATGGTGAAAGTTAGTTCTGGGATTAGAATTTACCTGGCTGAGGAAGCAAATGGGAAGCAACCCACTGGAAGCAGAGAGCAAATCTGGATGGTTTGTTATAGGAACTATAATTCTGTGGAGCATGCGATGTGTGATAGGCATAAAGCAGAATGTACTTTTCTGTAATCTAAAGTACAATTTGCCTTCAAGAAAGAAGATAAAATTCAGTCAATAATGTTTTTTGAGTAATTTGTTAAAATAAAAGTTTTACAATGCGAAATATTGGTGTGTTATAATTTCAGCTGCTAACTGGAGGTTTAAATTTCTCTTTTAATGTTATCAGTCTCTATGGAGATCATAATTGATGACCTGAGGAAAGGTTATTGGCCTGAAACACTTCCCTCTCCAGATGCTGCCTGACCTGCTGTGTCTGTTCCAGCTGTCTCTGTCCTTTGATATTATTCCTTTGATCTTTTGAGGTTCTGTCAATCTATCCAAATCTTCATTTTGTTTTTAAAGAATAGGAATTTTCTTATTTAAAACGTCAAATTATATTCATCACTGAAAGAAAATTTGCACCTTGCTAGGCTATGGAGACACAATGATTTAATTCACTTCACTGAATCATTATGTTGCTGTTTCCATCCCTATATCCCTTCAGAAAAGACTGAGTAACAATTGCTATCCTTTACTTTCGTCATTCTTCCTCTCGATTCTTTGCCTTTTGAAGACCTGGTCATTTAAGTGGGCGGCACAGTGGCACAGTGGGTAGCACTGCTGCCTCACAGTGCCAGGGACCTGGGTTCATTAGCCAGTTTGGGTCACTGTCTGTGTGGAATCTGCATGTTCCCTCCGTGTCTGCGTGGGTTTCCTCCGAGTACTCTGGTTTCCTCCCACAGTCTGAAAGATGTGCTGGTTAGGTGCATTGGCCAGGCTAAATTCTCCCTCAGTGTACCTGAACAGGCGCTGGAGTGTGGCGACTAGGAGATTTTCACAGTAACTTCATTGCAACCCTAATGACACTAACAAATAAACTTAATCTCAAGTTAATATAGCAACATTTGCTATATGATGATATTTTCACCGTTGACCTTATTTCCAGTTTTTCTCCGCCCTCCCCTCAACGCACCACAGCTGACGACAAGTCCTATGCTGATCAGTGGCCCACCGGTACCTTGCCAATAGAGCAGGTATATAAATGTCAGCCCAGATGCTAAAAGCCTGATGGGCCATTCGACTGTAGAGGCATGGCAGCGGAGTTCAATCCTCACCTGGCACCCACATTTGCTCAACATTCAGCTGGGGCCTCTGGATAATTAACGGGAATCCTACTGACTTTTCTGTTGCTTAGTCAGGCAGCCCTACAATGAACTGACCCGGCTAAGCTCAACAAACACAACTCCACACTGTTAGATAAAGTGATAATCTTTCCAGAGGTGGATTTGTACATCTGTAATGGGAGGGGAGGGGGGGGGGGGGCACAATTTAAATACGCCATGCATTTTAAATAAGTAAGACTGTGATCTGTTCCAAATGAGGCAGACTTGATTTTGAAATCCGTCAGTGGGTGGCTTTTGAGTGAGGCACCTTGGGCATGAATATTTTGTGTCTGAGACATTTCAATTATTATTCATATTCTGAGTATTATTATTCAGACACCTCACTATGGTAAATGCTACTCCAATTCTGCTGTGATCATTCACAGGCACAAACCAATACCGTTGCTATGGTGATCAGACTGTGTTTTCATTCCCAGACTCTCTGTGGGATCAGACACAGCCAATCCCAGCTGAAGAAAGAAGAAATGTCATGAAAATGTTTCAAAGATAGATTAATTTAAAAAAGTAAACGACGATTTTTTTTTTTTGTTTTACTTTCGCCGCAAATAACTTTGGTCGCCTCCACCTCCGTCCTTCTTTAGTTTAGATCAGCACCACGTTTAGTTTGTTGTTGAGGTTTGACTGAAATTAAATTTATCAATTTCGAATGCCTCCTGTCAGCACTGACAGACTCCGCAACGCTGTCTGTGATGTCACTAAAACATGGCCACAGTATGCTGACTGCTTCCTGTCCTGGCGTGACCATTTGGCTCCTGTCACAGTAACCATTCGAAGTGCAAGGGTACCTGGGCCCTGCCACGTGACATCAAACTTGAAACGTTTTGATTTTAAACTCTCTGAATCCTTTTGCATAATGGAAATAGACTCAAGCAACTGCTGCCAAAAAACCCCCTGCAGAGAGATGGTTGGCGGCTGCTAGATGGCACGAACCATGCATTATATTTTTCCTAATGCTTTTTCCTGCCAATTTTACCTCATTGACTTTCATCTTCCCAGCATGCACGAGCCTGAGCGAGGATACAGTGCTATGCCCTACAATACATTAGCAAAGTGACCAATAGTTACCTGTAAGTCTAGACAGATAATGCCAACAGACCATTACAACACCACTTAACTCATCCTATCTACACCAAAGGGTTACATTGTTAAATTGGGTCCCAGGTGAAGTATGAAACTAGAGACAAATCCTTTTCTTAATAGTTGGTTTATTTACAGAATGCAGCCCCTTGTCTCCCACCTGGTGACATCCAGAATTCAAGAAATCTTTCTTTGTATTCTTCTCTCCCTCTCTCCTGTCTTCAGGTACCATGATGTGGAGATGCCGGCGTTGGACTGGGGTAAGCACAGTAAGAAGTCTCACAACACCAGGTTAAAGTCCAACAGGTTTATTTGGTAGCAAATACCATAAGCTTTCGGAGCACTGCTCCTTCGTCAGATGGAGTGGAAATCTGCTCTCAAACAGTGCAAACAGACAGAAAATCAAGTTACAGAATGCTAATTAGAATGCAAATCTCTACAGCCAGTCAGGTCTTAAAGGTACAGACAATGTGGGTGGAGGGAGCATTCAACACAGGTTAAAGAGATGTGTATTGTCTCCAGACAGAACAGCTAGTGAGATTCTGCAAGATCAGGGGGAAAGCTATGAGGGTTACTGATAATGTGACATAAATCCAACATCCCGGTTTAGGCCGTCCTCATGTGTGCGGAACTTGGCTATCAGTTGGCTATCAGGTACCATGCCATTGGAGAGGCGGTGGCCTAGCGCTATTATTGCCAGACTATTAATCCAGAAACTCAGCTCATGTTCTGGTGACCCAGGTTCAAATCCTGACATGGCAGATGGTGGAATTCAATAAAAAATATCTGGGATTTGATTTGATTTATTATTGTCACATGTATTAACATACAATGAAAAATATTGTTTCTTGCACGCCATACAGACAAAACATACCATTCATAGAGAAGGAAATGAGAGAGTGCAGAATGTAGTGTTACAGTCATAGCTAGGGTGTAAAGAAAGATCAACTTAGTGCAAGGTAAGTCCATTCAAAAGTCTGAGAGCAGCAGAGAAAAAGCTGTTCTTGAGTTGGTTGGTACGTGACCTCAGACTTTTGTATCTTTTTCCCGAAGGAAGAAGGTGGAAGAGAGAATGTCTGGGTGCGTGGGGTCCTTAATTATGCTGGCTGCTTTGCCAAGGCAGCGGGAAGTGTAGACAGAGTCAATGGATGGGAGGCTGGTTTGCGTGATGGATTGGGTTAATGGATTGGGAATTAAGAATCTACTGATGACCATGATACCATTGGCTCATGAATGTCCTTTAGGGAAGGAAATCTGCCCTGGTCTGGCCTACACGTGATTTTGGAGCCAGAGCAATGTGGTTGACTCTCAACTGCCCTCCAAGAGCAACTAGGGATTGGCAATAAATGCTGGCCAGCCAGTGATGCCCATGTCCCACGAATGAAAAGTTATGCCCTAACAGAGCATTGGTGACTCTGACCTTCCATGTGTTGGTCCATGGTTATGCTTGACAAAGTACTGCTGAGGGCTGTGCAGGAATAGAAACCTGTTTGACCATGTTATGAACGCATCTGTCTTGGCTGTCAAGTTTTAGGCCGGGCTTTTCTTGTCCTGCTATGGGAGTGTCATGGGCCAGCCAAAAGTTCATCAACTTTCAGCAGGAGCGGGGCGATCCTGGAGGCAGGCGGGCTAGAAAATCCTGATCTAAGAATAAGGCTTGAACATGGAACTTTTGGATCAGAGGTTACGCAGTGCCATAAGGCCTCCCAAATCCTTCTTTATGTGATTTTAAACAGCAGTTAAAACAAAGGAACCGATAACTAATTAACTAATGACCAGCCCCTTAAAGGGGAACTGTAAATAAAAACAAACTTTGTAACGGAAACTTTAATTAAATTAGAATGCCATTTCCGTGGCTGATGGAGCTCTCAAGTCTTTCTTTATACTTTGTCAAGTAAACCAAATAAAAAAATGAACTGATAAATAAACTAATAAACACATTAACAGCCCCTTATAGGGACACAAATAAAAACGACAAAACTTTAAAGGAAACTTCGCAAATTAAATTAAACTGTCATTTCCCGGATTGATGATGTGTTTCTTTATACTCTTTTTAATAAAACAAAAATCAATAAATTAAACGAGTATGATAGGGGGTGACAGACCCTGGTGGGGCCCTGTAGCAAAAAATCAAAATGTCAACGGAAACTTATCTAATCAACCAAAATCTCATCTCCTGGGATTGATGATGAGTCTTTCTTTATACTCTTTACAGAACACTGGTGAACCAATTAAACAAATTAACTGTCCCTTAAAGGAGTACGGCAACAAAACCAAAACTTTAACAGGAAGCTTAACAAATTAAGTTAAAGTTATATTTTGGGTCAGGTTCTCTTTAAACTCTTTTGAGTGAAAACAACTGAGCAAATTAGCAAATCAAAATTGTCCCCAATATATACAATTTTTATGAAACAAGTATCTATCAATTAAACAAAAATGATGGGGGGGGATGGGTGGTGGGGTGGTGTGGGGTGGGGGAGCACTACAGCAAAATCGAAACATCAAAGGAAACATATTTAATCAAACCAAGGTATCAGCCGGAATTTTCCTGTTCTGCCCGCCACGGGAATCGGAGCGGGCGAGGGGCGGACCATGGAAAGGTCCGTTGAACTTGGGCAGGATTTTACGGTTTTGGACGAGCAAGGCCGATAAATCCCACCCATCATAGAAATCATAGAAATCATAGAAACCCTACAGTACAGAAAGAGGCCATTCGGCCCATCGAGTCTGCACCGACCACAATCCCACCCAGGCCCTACCCCCATATCCCTACATATTTACCCGCTAATCCCTCTAACCTACGCATCTCAGGACACTAAGGGGCAATTTTTTTTTTAGCATGGCCAATCAACCTAACCCGCACATCTTTGCACATCGTTCCGGGGATTGATAATTCTGCCAAGTCTTTCTATACATGTGCTTAATATACTTAATCAATCAATGCCCTTCACCCGTGCATCCTTAACCCAGATCTCCCTCTCTTCACCATCACACACACACGTGCACACACACATGCATGCACACACACGCGCACACACGCGTGCACACACATACGCACGTGCACACACGTGCACACACATACACACACTTGAATTAGAATTATTGGATTGTAATTAGGGCAGCACAGTGGTGCAGTGGTTAGCACTGCTGCCTCACCAGGGACCCAGGTTCAATTCCCGGCTTGGGCCATTGTCTGTGCGGAGTCTGCATAACTGTTTTAAAGCAAGTACAGGGCTTGGAAAAAGGGAAGCTGGAAGGGACACAGTGAAAGGGAAGACCTGTGATAGGGCGGAAGGCAGGAGTCTTTAAGCGACACAGTTGCTTCCTCTGCTGATCGCCTGGCTGAAATTAGTTAACTCAGTGCAGACTTAGGATTGAACCTGGCATCTACTGAATCTGTTTTGGCCCAAGTAATGATTGATTTCAGCAGCTGAGCAACTAAAGAAGCAAACAATACCTGCTGTCTTAAACAAAAACAGAAAATGCTGGAAAATCTCAACAGGTCTGTCAGCATCTGTGGGGAGAGAAGAGAGCCAACGTTTCGAGTCTGGACGACCAACATTGCCTCTATTCTCTCCCCACAGGTGCTGAGATTTTCCAGCATTTTCTGTTTTTGTTTGCGATTCCAGCATCCGCAGTATTTTGCTTTTATGATACCTGCTGGCTTGTTTAATCTAGCTTCATTATAAATATGATGTATTCATGAATTGAGGAGTATGGGGAGTGCAACAGGAGGTTATGTCCTCAAACCAGAGCATAGCTTGCACTCCTCACTCCTGAATAGCTGCTGCAAACCTTTCATGTTATTGTATTAAGTTTATGTATTTGCGTCACATGTAGGCTTACATTAACACTGCAATGAAGTTACTGTGAAAATCTACACGCCGGCACCTGTTCGGGTATACTGAGGGAGAATTTAGCATGGCCAATGGACCTAACCAGCATGTCTTTTGGACTGTGGGAGGAAACCGGAGCACACGGAGGAAACCCACGCAGACACGGAGGGAACGTGCAGTCTCCGCACAGACAGTGACCCAAGCCTGGAATCGAACCTAAGTCCTTGGCACTATGAGGCAGCAGTGCTAACCACGAGCTACCATGCCGCCCGTAGGTAAGTAACATCAGCGATGTAACCCACAAGACACCAAGGGTGGCATGATGACCAGTGTACGGACTCCTCAAGATATTCAACACTTCATACTGCACAAGCTCAGTTTGCACCTGAAGGATATGGGGTCAAACCTGTGACTACTGTTCCATAAGGCAGCAGAGTAAGGATCCACTACACTAGCCCCTGACTCAAATGTAGTCTAACACTGTCTAATAAAATCCTGCAGATTAAAAATGAGTTTTATCACAACGGCTGTTTGACGGTTCTGCTCATAAGTTGTTCTGGGTTGCACACACTGGTGTAATTGTTCAGTTTTTCTTGAATGCTTTCGAATCCTGTTAAGAATGATTATTTCCAGTTTCTGCATGCTGTTTATAACTGGAGCTACATTGATCAGAGCTAATTGCACTGTATAAAAGAAACACCATGCTACACAGGCAGCACAAGATTGCCAGTTCCCAGTTAATATTTGTCTTGGAAAAAGTGTGCAGCTCTCCTCCTTTCTGTTCTGTGTTGTGCATTAATTTTTTTGTATAGGGTGTTGGTGAGACCACATCTGGAGTAGTGTGTCCAGTTTTGGTCTCCTAATTTGAGGAAGGATGCGGTGGTTTTGGAGGCAGCTCAGAGGAGGCTCACCAGACTGATCCTGGGGATGAAAGGATTGACGTATGAGGAGAGATTGAAAAGTTTGGGCTTATACTCGCTGGAGTTGAGAAGGATGAGAGGGGATCTGATTGAGGTATATAAAATTTTAAAAGGGATTGATAGAGAAAATATAGACCAAATGTTTCCTCTTATGGGGCAATCTCGAACAAGAGGTCACAGGCATAGGTTGAGAGGCGGTAGATTTAAAACTGAGATGAGGAGGAACTACTTCTCGCAGAAAAATAGTTTCGCTGCCCCATAGCGCGGTGGAGTCTGAATCATTGAATGGTTTCAAGAAGGAGATAGATATATTTCTGATTTAAAAAGGGATAAAGGGATATGGGGAACAGGTGGGGAGGTGGATTTGAGACCAGGGAGAAATCAGCCATGATCTGAATGAATGGCGGGCGGAGCAGGCTTGAAGGGTTGAATTTGCCTACTTCCTATTTTCTTATGTTCTTTCAAATCCATTTATAATGTATAACACTTCTACCTTGTACAAACCAATAAACGCAATAGCTTTTGGACAAAACAGAAAGCAGATTTCTTTTTTATTCATTACCTCCCTTCATCAAAAAATAGGGTTGCAGAGGAAATGTACCTTGCAATGTGTGTACATTAAATCCCCTGAACCGATCCAGGCTGCAAGAAATGGCTCAAGGCCTAACATTGGGGACAAATAGAGTATAAGTTTTAAAGTTAAAGTTTATTTATCAGTCACAAGTAGGCTTACATTAACACTGCAATGAAGTTACTGTGAAAACCCCCCAGTCGCCACACTCCGGCACTTGTTCAGGCACACTGAGGGAGAGTTTAGCATGGCCAATGCACCTAACCAGTACGCCTTTAGACACTAAGACACAAATTAGCATGGCGAATCCACTTAAACTGCACATCTTTGTACATTAAGGGGCAATTTAGCATAGCCAAATAATCTAACCTGCACACCTTTGGAGTGTGGGAAGAAATGGGAGCACCCGGAGGAAATCCACGCAGACACGGGGAGAACGTGCAAACTCCACACCAACAGTCACTCAAGGCCAGAATTGAGCCCGAATCTCTGGCACTGTGAGGCAACAGTGCTAACCACTGTGCCACCTTGCTGCCTTTGGACAGTTCATCCAAAGAGCCAGTACAGGCACAATTGTTGAATGATCTGCGCGATATGATTCAATGCTTATGCTAGAGTGGCTAGAACGGCACAGTGGTACGGTGGTTAGCACTGCTGCCCCACAGCACCAGGGACCCGGGTTCAATTCCAGCTTTGGGTAACTCTCTGTGTGGAATTTGCACATTCTCTCTGTGATTGTGTGGGTTTCCTCTGGGTGCTCCGGTTTCCTCACGCATCCTAAGATGAGCAGGTTAGAATAATTAGCCATGGTAAAATGCTTGTGGTTACGGGGATCGGGCAGAGAAGAGGGCCTGGGTAAGATCCTCTATGATGTGGACATGCCGGCGTTGGACTGGGGTAAACCCAGTAAGAAGTTTAACAACACCAGGTTAAAGTCCAACAGGTTTATTTGGTAGCAAATGCCACTAGCTTTTGGAGCGCTGCCCCTTCGTCAGGTGGAGTGGAGAAATGCTCACAAACAGGGCATACAGAGACACAAACTCAATTTACAGAATAATGATTGGAATGCAGTCTTTACAGATAATCAAGTCTTAAAGGTACAAACAATGTGAATGGAGGGAGCATTAAGCACAGGTTAAAGAGATGTGTATTGTTTCCAGACAGGACAGCCAGTGAGATTCTGCAAGTCCAGACAAGCTGTGGGGGTTACAGACAGTGTGACATGAACCCAAGATCCCGGTAGAGGCCGTCCTCATGTGTGCAGAACTTGGCGATCAGTGTCTGCTCAGCGACTCTGCGCTGTCATGTGTTGTGAAGGCCGCCTTGGAGAACACTTAAGCGAAGGTCAGAGGCCGAATGCCCGCGACCGCTGAAGTGCTCCCCAACAGGAAGAGAACAGTTTTGCCTGGTGATTGTCGAGTGGTGTTCATTCATCCGTTGTCGTAGCATCTGCATTGTTTCCCCAATGTACCATGCCTCGGGACATCCTTTCTTGCAGCGTATCAGGTAGACAACGTTGGCCGAGTTGCAAGAGTATGTACCGTGTACCTGGTGGATGGTGTTCTCATGTGAGATGATGGCATCTCATGTGAGATGATCGACACAGATCTTTGCCCAAGGGGCAAAGCACCCATGCCACTGCCCATCGGGCATCGGGCAGTGCCAAGGGGGCAGGGCCTATTGTGGGCAGGGCCTAGGGGTGATCAGTGGGGGTGGGGGGGTCCTGCTGCCACTCTGCAGACAGGACCGGTCTGGGATGGAGGGAGGGCAGCGATTGGGGCGGGCTGGTGGGGGTGGTCTGCCGGCGGGAAGGGGTGGCTGCCTCCCCGGGGGGGGGGGGGGGGGGGGGGGGGGGGTCTGCCGGGGTGACAGGGGTGGGTGGATCGCCACTGCTGGAGGGGGGTTGGGCTGTGCATTGGGGCGCTCCGGGACAGGGGAGGGTCAGGGCTGGCTCAGGAATTGCTGTAGGGGCCGCAATTGGGCTTAGGGGGCAGCACTGTGGGCGTCCCAGGCTGGCCAGCGATCGAGCTGGCCAGCAAACGGGGAGTCTGACAGATCAGGATCAATGCGCATGCGCAGAGTTCTGGAACTGTCAGACTCTGGCGTGAATGGACCCCACCCCCCTGGGTTTTTAATGATATTCATGACTGGGACCTCTGCAGTACACAGAGTGCGGAGATTCAGGTGAGAAGCTGAACTGACAAAACAGTCGGAATTTAGAACAGTTTTCCTGCCAATTCAGCACTTTTGGGAGAATCGTGGCCTACATTTCTGTTTTTAATATGATTTTTATTTCTTGCTAATAAAATTGATGCACTATCAATTGAGTCAAGACTAGTTGTGAGCAAGACAAATAGGCTTTTATTAGCAAGAACTTGGAGCCATCCCTGTCGGAGATCTGGTCTGTACTGAAGGCTAGGGGGAGGAGCCACCGCCTTTATACCCGGACCAGGGGGAGGAGTCTTGGGCGGAACCGACAGGGATGCAGGGGCCGCCATCTCCTACCTCATCAGCCCCCTACGGCTATCTGCAGGATTCAAGGGTGGCATCGGTTACCCTGGACCAGACCAAGCCTCATCGCCCCGCCAAGTCCATGATGGACATTGAGGTAAACGGGCACAGGGAGCATTGTTTGTTTGACAGCGGGAGTACGGAGAGCTTCGTTCACCCTGATATGGTGCACCGATACACCTTTTCTGTGCGGCCCGTCAAGCAAACGATCTCCATGGCATCGCAGTCCCGCTCTGTAAATGTCCTCGGGTGCTGCGTGGTGACCCTGAAGGTGGGGGGCACAGTATACGATAACTTCAGGCTCCTCGTGCTGCCACATCTCTGCGCTTCTGTACTCCTGGGGCTAGATTTCATGACCCATCTGAAGAGTGTCACTATACAGTATAATGGGCCTTTTCCCCCGCTCTCCGTCTGCAATCAGCAGCGTCTAAATTGCCCACCGCGCACCACCTGCAGTCTCTCGACCCTTAAGATCGCCCCTCCCTCCTTGTTTGCGACTCTCACTCCCGACTGCAAGCCCATCGCTACCAAGAGCAGGCGGTATGGTGCTGGAGACAGGGCCTTTATCAGGTCCGAAGTCCAGCGGCTCCTCAGGGAAGGGATCATCGAAACTAGTACCAGCCCCTGGCGAGCACAAGTGGTAGTCGTTAAGTCCGGGGAGAAACACAGAATGGTCATTGACTACAGTCAGACCATTAACCGAAATGCGCAGTTGGATGCGTACCCTCTTCCCCGCATATCTGACATGGTCAATCAGATTGCACAATATCGGGTGTTCTCCACCATTGACTTGAAGTCGGCATACCACCAGCTCCTTATCCGCCCGGAGGAGCGCCAATACATGGCGTTCGAGGCGGATGGTCGTCTTTACCACTTCCTTAGGGTCCCTTTTGGCGTCACCAACGGGGTCTCGGTCTTCCAGCATGAAATGGACCGAATGGTAGACCAAAACGGGCTGCGGGCCACCTTCCCGTACCTGGATAACGTCACCATCAGCGGCCATGACCAGCAGGACCACGATGCCAACCTCCTCAGATTCCTGCACACAGCTTGTCTTCTTAACCTGACTTACAATAAGGAGAAGTGCGTGTTCTGTACACACCACCTCGCCATCCTCAGGTACGTAGTGGAGAATGGGGTCATCGGCCCCGATCCCGACCGTATGCGTCCCCTCTTGGAACTTCCCCTCCCCACTAGCCTCAAAGCACTGAGACGATGCCTGGGTTTCTTCTCGTACTATGCACAGTGGGTCCCCAACTATGCGGATAAAGCCCGTCCGCTTATAAAATCCACCCTTTTTCCCTTGACGGCGGAGGCCCGTCTGGCCTTCGACCGCATCAAAGCTGACATTGCGAAGGCCACGATGCACGCTATAGATGAATCCATCCCGTTCCAGGTGGAGAGCGATGCGTCTGACTTCGCCCTAGCCGCCACCCTTAACCAGGCAGGCAGACCCGTGGCCTTCTTTTCACGAACCCTCCAAGGCCCCGAAACTCGACACTCTTCTGTCGAAAAGGAATCCCAAGCCATAGTGGAAGCTGTACGGCACTGGCGCCACTATTTAGCTGGTAAACGGTTCACCCTACTCACGGACCAACGATCCGTTGCCTTCATGTTCAACAATACGCAGCGGGGCAAGATCAAGAACGACAAGGTATTACGGTGGAGGATCGAACTCTTCACCTACAATTACGATATCTTGTATCGGCCCGGGAAGCTCAATGAGCCACCTGACACCCTGTCCTGTGGAACATGCGCCAGTGCGCAGGTGGACTGGTTACAGGCTCTCCACAACGACCTCTGCTACCCGGGGGTCACCAGGTTTTTTCACTTCATTAGAGTCCAAAACTTGCCCTACTCAGTTGAGGATGTCAGGTCTATAACTCGGAATTGCCAGGTCTGCACGGAATGCAAGCCGCACTTCTACCAACCAGACAGGGCACACCTCATAAAAGCCACCCGCCCCTTTGAACGCCTAAGCATCGACTTCAAAGGCCCCCTCCCCTCATCTGATCGCAACATATACTTCCTCAATGTCATTGACGAGTACTCACGTTTCTCCTTTGCGATTCCCTGCCCAGATATGTCCTCGGCCACAGTCATTAGGGCCCTGTGCAGCCTCTTCACTCTGTTTGGTTACCCCAGCTATATCCATAGCGACCGGGGATCTTCCTTCATGGGTGATGAACTGCGACGGTACCTGCTCTCCGAAGGCATAGCCTCAAGTAGCACTACTAGCTACAACCCCCGGGGTAACGGGCAGGTGGAGAGAGAGAACGCCACTGTCTGGAAGACCATTTTACCAGCACTACAGTCTAAAGGCCTTCCAGTCACCCACTGGCAAGAGGTCCTACCAGAGGCATTACACTCCATTAGGTCCCTCCTGTGCACAGCAACCAATGCCACCCCCCACGAACGGATGTTCATGTTCCCCAGGAAGTCTTCCTCACGGACTTCACTACCATCGTGGCTGGCATACCCGGGCCCTGTCCTGCTTCGGAAGCATGCCAGGACCCGTAAGTCTGACCCCCTGGTCGAAAGGGTACAACTCCTCCACGCCAACCCCCAGTACGCTGATGTGCTGTACTCCGACGGGCGGGAGGACACGGTATCTATCCGTGACCTAGCGCCCGCAGGTGACTCAGGGACCTCTATAGCCCCCAACCCCTCACCCCCAACCCCCGACTTTGTCCCTACCACATCAGAACCACTATTCACTCCTCCCGCCCCCGTATACAGCTCGCCTGAGCCCCAGGAGTCGTCACCACGCACCCGACGGGCGAACGAGACGACGGATGACAGCAACGTTCCGGCGCTTGAAACGACACCGCGACCTGAAACTACATCGGAACCGGCACTGCGGCGATCGCAGTGGCAGAGCAAGCCCCCGGATAGACTAAATCCGTAAATATTGTAAATATTGTTCACTCTGCCTCACCCCCGACGGACTCTTTTTTTAAACAGGGGGTGAATGTGGTAAACCACTGTTACCTGTTATCTGTGGTGGTTAACCACTGTTAGTTAGCATTTATTATTACCTGTATATGGGGCTCATCCCTGTCGGTTCCGCCCAAGACTCCTCCCCCTGGTCCGGGTATAAAGGTGGTGGCTCCTCCCCCTAGCCTTCAGTACAGACCAGATCTCCGACAGGGATGGCTCCAAGTTCTTGCTAATAAAAGCCTATTTGTCTTGCTCACAACTAGTCTTGACTCGATTGATAGTGCATCAAAACACACACACACACGCGCACAAACACTCTGTGCAGCTCTCTCAGCTAGCTTTTAACTCCATCTTTCTGTATTCCAACTAGAAACCTGGAATATACTAGTCTGCCTAGGCATGCAGACCTGGCAATTCCGAGTTAGAGACCTGACATTCTCAACTGAGTAGGGCAGGTTTTGGGCTCTAATGAAGTGAAAAAACCTGGTGACCCCCGGGTGGCAGAGGTCGTTGTGGAGAGCCTGTGACCGGTCCACCTGCGCACTGGCGCATGTTCCACAGGACAGGGCGTCAGGTGGCTCATTGAGCTTCCCGGGCCGATACATACACCCAGGGTCTTTGAGATGGGCTAGATCTTCCAGTTGCACTCGCTCCCCAAGACCAGAAAACCTCGCCCGAGGTCAATGGACCTTTGCATGGTCTGCCCCGCCCACTACGATTCCCGTGGCAGGTGGAATGGGAAAATTCCACCTGATACGTTCCTTTGTCTTCACGAATAATCAGTCTTTGAATGCTTATAAGGAAACAGGGAGGGGTTCTATTGCCCTTCAGGAAAACACCCTTCTTGTCAGTACATTCTCAGCCATCTTTGGGGTTTGTGTCCATTTTAAAAATACAAAACTCAGGACTCTATATAAAGTCCAATATTTCCATGTACAATTCCGTGGTCTTTTTCTTTATCATCGTGACAGTATGGAAATAGCGACACTGAACAGTGGATTTATGCCACATTAATGACCACATTTATATTCCATTTCAGTCTTTGGATTATAGCTAAAGTATTTTGAACAATGCTGGCAGCTAGGAGCCTCAAGCACTGCCAGAGCTTGTGAACAAATGGTGAGTAATGCGTACTAAATGAAGGCAGAATTTTAAGGGGAAAAATAGTTTCAATGTGACGCATTGCCATTTACCACTTTGAGTTTTAAACTAATTCAATATTAATTATTGATTAGCAGAATTATTTTAAATATTAATTGGCTGTTTGAAGTCGATCAATTAAGTAGATAAATTAATTTCTCAGGAAAACTCATTTAAATATATTAAGATGTCGGCAGTCAGGGCAAGCTCCTATCTGTGTCTCTCTGAGAACACTCACAAATTATTTTTGGTAGAATTGTTTTGACTGTGAAAAGCTTTAATGACACCAAAAAATGTGGGTAAATGGGATATGTAGATTTGATTTATGACACTATATTTTTAACTACAGGTCATTGCAGTCTTTAGTTCAGTGAAAAAGAATATCAAGCCTTCATGTGGAAGCATTGATGGATGGTTTTAGTTAAAAAGCACATTAAAGATGCGTATTAAAACTATTGCATTTTTTTATGATGGGCCTAACAGTGGCAAATCAAACACTTTGCCTTAATAAGCTACATCTATTGTTAACAAGGAATATATCTTATTTTAGCTTGAAGTCAGCTGAGCTATTGAAAAAAATCCTTTGAATTGCAACCACCAAACATCTCCTTTACTCTCTGTATGTTATTTATAGCATACAAGGCAATTGCAAAAGTTTAAAGTTTATTTATTAGTGTCACAGTTGGGACGAGTAGAGCATAGGTTTTAAAGTTTATTTATTAGCGTCACAAGCAGGCTTACATTACCACTGCAATGAAGTTACTGTGAAAATCCCCTGGTCGTCATACTTCGGCGCCTGTTTGGGTACACCGAGGGGGAATTTAGCATGGGTAATGCACCTAACCAGCACGTCTTTCGGACTCTGGGAGGAAACCAGAGCACACGGAGGAAACCCCCACAGACACGGGGAGAATGTGCAAACTCCACAAAGACAGTGACCCAAGCCGGGAATCGAACCTAGGTCCCTGTGGCTGTGCCACTGTGCTGCCCACAGACTGTATGAATACCTGAAAAAGATAACTTTTGCCAGGATGTGCATCGATTATTTTCCACTTCCTTTTGATTATTTTTCACATCCATTGACTCCTTCCTGGATCTGTCCATTTCTTTTTTGAATGATTCTGCGTTAGATGAATTTGTTTCAAAAGTTACTTTAGTAACTGTGGTGAACCATCATTGGTTCCCATCAGGTAGTACTGAGCCAGGGTCTGGCCAGTACTATGAGTCTGTATATATGTTGCTGTTGGGGTTAGCGTTGGGTTGTTCTACTTGTTACTGTTGGGGTTAGGGTTGGGCTGTTCTACCTGTATTATAGTTATTATGGTACATCCCAGTCGGGCTCCGCCTCCTGGGAGAGGTATAAAGGTCACTGCTCTGTCTGGGACCCCTCAGTCTGGGATCGTGTATTATATATGGTAGCTCTATTGTAATAGTTAATAAAAGCCTTTATTTCCTCGAGCATCTCTAGCCTCGTGAGTTATATTGCGCATCAGTAACGCATCATACAATGATATTTAGCTCAGTTGGCTGGACAGTTGGTTAGAGGTACAGTGCAACACTGAAAGGACAGGTTCAATTCCCACACCGGCTGAGGTTATTCACAAAGGCCCTGCTTTCTCAACCTTGCCCCTTGCATGAGGTGTGGTGATCCTCAGGTTAAATCACCACCAGTCAGCTCTCCCCTATGATCATGTGGGACTGTGGCAACTTACCTTTCCCCTACAGCAGGGAAGAAGGCCATTTGGCCCATCAAGCTTTCGCCAGCTCTTGAATGATCTAGTTAATTGGTCCCACTCCTTTGCTCTTCTTCCATAATCCCTTTTCAAAAGGAAAATTGAATATCTTTAATTCATAGTTTCAACATTTTGACAAAATGACATTTTATTGTGTGACTCTCAAAGTGTTATTTTTCCAGCCTTTCCTGCCCACCAGTGAGAATTTCCATTCCCGCTGAAGGCGAACCCAGTGGTGCATTCCCTGGTGGCAGGATGGGCGAGTTACACAAAATGGCGTTGACATCGGCGGGACCTGAAGATCCCACCGGCAGTCAATGTTGAGCCCCCTCCACCACTGGAAAACACACTGTGTGGGGGGGGGGGTTTAGAAAATCTCATCCAATAGCTTAGGACTTGTCGTTCTGATCAGATTTTGAGTAGGTATTGTTGAACTGAAGAATATGGCTGGCTGCTGCTTGTAATTTTAAACTGTAGTCACATGCAATTCACTCTAAAGGAGCCTTAACATTTACACAGACTGACACTATTGCCGGAATTGTACTGCTCCCACCCGCCACAGAATTGGAACGGGCGAGGGGTGGACAACGGAAATGTCTGTTGACCTCGGGAGGGAATTTCTGGTCTCGCTCGAGCGAGGCTGTAAAATCCACCCCATTGACCAGGATTTTCCAGCTATGCCAGCCCCAAAGCCGGAAAATTCCACCCGAGGTCAATGGCCCTTTGTTTTTTTATTTGATTTGATTTGATTAATTATTGTCACATGTATTCGTATACAGTGAAAAGTATTGCTTCTAGCGCGCTATACAGACAAGACGTACCATTCATACAGAAGGAAACGAGAGAGTGCAGAATGTAGTGTTACAGTCATAGCTAGGGTGTAGAGAAAGATCAACTTAATGCAAGGTAAGTCCATTCAAAAGTCTGACAGCAGCAGGGAAGAAGCTGTCCTTGAGTCTGTTGGTATGTGACCTCAGACTTTTGTATCTTTTTCCCGACAGAAGAAGGCGGAAGAGAGAACGTCCGGGGTGCACGGGTTCCTTAATTATGCTGGCTGCTTTGCCGAGGCAGCGGGAAGTGTAGACAGAGTCAATGGATGGGAGGCTGGTTTGCGCGATGGACTGGGCTACATTCATGACCTTTTGTAATTACTTGCGGTCTTGGGCAGAGCAGGAGCCATACCAAGCTGTGGTACAACTGGAAAGAATGCTTTCTATGGTGCTTTCTATATATTGTATGGTCCATGTCCCACTTGCTGCGATTCCTGTGGCGGGCGGGATGGAAAAATTCCGCCCTATATAACATCAAGGTAGATAGCGTTAGGCACGCAGTATTGTTTTTCTTTTAGCAGAAGTTATAACTGCATTTCAGTTTCATTGTTTGTGGTTTCCTTTCTGTACAAAAGCCCTTTGTAAGCTTATATACACTTAGATTTGGCTAATAGTTTTGTGAATGGTCCTACCATTTGGTAGTATCTGTGTGAGCTTCCCTACGGGTGGGAGAGGTGAGGCAGTAAAGAATAGTCTACAAAGTGAGTAGCAAAGTAAGCATGATAACGCTGTATAGCTGTTGTAATGAGGCAAGTCCATATAACAATCAGAAATAGAAACACTATCCAACTGAAACTAAAAGCCTCAGCCTTATTATTATAATTTATGATTGCCACTAAATATTTCTTAGACATCTGGATTTGTTGGCAGCTATTTAACATCGTCAACATTTATGATTATTTTACGAACATCTGGATTTCTTGGGTGTTCGTTCAGTAGATTTTTATTATATCTTTCAGAAGAATAGAAAGCAAACTCAGCTTCTTTCCTGAAAAACAATGGCAGCTTCATCTTTCTTTCATTGCCGAATTCACTGGTTCCATCCTCAGTTGGGCTTAGCCTTGATAATAAATCATTTATTCAAGTTTCAGATGGAAATTAAGGTCCAAGAGAAAAGGGTATAAAACTGAAATGATGTGTAGGATACGCCAGAGTCTCCCAGATCCAAAATGGTGGCTTCTTCCAGTCCCAACAGCAGCGTGAAGCTTGGTGGATGCGGGAGCTCAATGTGGCGTGAGGTGAAAAATCAGTTCCCCCATGTCGGGGTGAACTGTCGAAATTCTGTTCTTGGGACTTTAAAGATAGCTTAAAGGCAGGTCGAGCTTCCTGACGAACAATGTTGGGAAGTCTGTTTGCATACATTAGCATGTCTTGCATGTTCATTAAAAAGCCACCCTGCTGGAATTCATTTCTCCCTCCTGTCAAAAATTAGAACATTCATTTTATGACTGTCTATAAGTGCCATGCCCCTGTCAAGGTAGACTTCTTTCATGACTTTGAGGTGAATAGATGCTGCTTTCACCTTCTAGGGGACTACTCACAAATTGACTCACATCGGGTGCCGATCATGGAAGCTGGACAAAGGCTGGAAGTGGGAGATGTTGCTGGAGGATCATCAACTCGATGAAAGAGGTTCCTTGGTCTACCCGAAACTTGTTGGCCTTCCGGTACAAGGAGTTGTCCCCAACTGATTGCGGATAGCAATGAGGACCATTGGAGGATACAGCAGGATATAGATCGGTTGGCGACTTGGATGGAGAGATGGCAGATGGAGTTTAAACCAGACAAATGCGAGGTAATGCATTTTGGAAGGTCTAATACAGATGGGAAATATACAGTAAATGGCAGAACCCTTAAGATTATTGAGAGGCAGAAGGATCTGGATGTGTAAGTATACAGGTCACTGAAAGTGCCAACGCAGGTGGAGACGGGAGTCAAGAAGGCATACAGCATGCTTGCCTTCATCGACCGGGGCATTGAATATAAAAATTGACAAGTTATGTTGCAACTTTATAGAACCTTAGTCAGGCCGCACTTGGAACATCGTGTTCAATTCTGGTTGCCATACTACCAGAAGGATGTGGAGGCTTTGGAGAGGGTACAGAAAAGATTTACTAGGATGTTGCCTGGTATGGAGGACATTAGCTATGAGGAGAGGTTGGAGAAACGTGGTTTGTTCTCACTGGAACGATGGAGGTTGAGGGGCGACCTGATAGAAGTCTACAAGATTATGAGGGGCATGGACAGAGTGGATAGTCAGAAGCTTTTTCCCAGGGTGGAAGAGTCAATTACTCAGGGGCATAAGTTTAAGGTGTGAGGGGCAAGGTTTAAAGGAGACGCACGAGGTAAGTTTTTTACACAGAGGGTGTTGGGCGCTTGGAACCCGCTGCCGGGGGGAGGTATTGGAAGCAGATATGAGAGTGATTTTTAAGGGGCATCTTGACAAATAAATGAATAGGATGGGAATAGAGGGATATGGTCCCGGAAGGGTAGGGGGTTTTAGTTCAGATGGGCAGCATTGTCGGTGCAGGCTTAGAGGGTTGAAAGGCCTGTTCCTGTGCTGTAATTTTCTTTGTTCTTTGTTCTGGGTGTTGCAGACTGGCACATTCCAAAACCCAGGACTATGTGCTGAGGGACGCACTAAAGCTTGGAGCAGCTGCAGAGGTGCAATCGGGAAGGTCGCTGTCTAAAACCTTTCAACCACAGTGAACAAAGAGGACCATGTATTCAGTGAATATTACATGTATCTCGGTTGTACTGAAGCACCTTAGAGTGCAACTTATTCTATGTAGACAAACTTTAAAATAACTTTGCAACATTTGTAACAGCATTGTAAAATGTCTGAAACATTTCCTTTACTGTATTGAAGGTTATCAGAATGCTACTTGATGTATGTAAAGAACCTGAATATTATTACTTTTTGTGCAATGGTCATTTTGAAATGGTTGTAGTGTTCTCACAGATTAATGAATAAAGTATATTTTTGGAAAAAAAAGACTGGACATCGGTGGCGAGCAAAATGAGGAAGGGGGGAGGCTGTCGAGAGAAGGAAGAGACTGTGATGGGAAACAGAGGCAGTGAGGGAATATTTGGTACAGTGATGTGGGATGGAGGGTCTTTCCTGTTGGGTCTGGGGATCCTGTGGCTGGTAGGGGAGGAGGTGGTGCTGTCAATGGTGGGGGACCTGAGGGGTGTTGAACTGAGGGTCCTGGACAATGGAGGACACAGTCACAATGAAAGGGGGGAGTGGGATATGGTGGGGTGGCATGTCCAGGGTGATAGTTGGGTAGGTGAATGTTTCATAGCTGGTGGCGGGGGGAGGGTTCAGGGAAGTGGACAAAACAGGTGGCTCAGGTAACAGGAGGAATCAAAATATCAACATTGTATACAGCAAAGGAATCAAGAGAGGATAATAAAGAATGAGGAAGTGAGGGCTAAGCATGGCTTTCTTTTCAAATGAAATCTTCCATCAATCGCTATTGTGAGAGCTCTTGGTTCATTTTGACCTTTGTGTGGCTGATTGGTTGATACTCCAATGCAGTGATGGCGAAACACTGCGTGGCCAACATTTTGGATGAGATGTTGTATGTATCTCTTCAGAAAATTACTCATTCTTGGGATGTGGGCACCACTGGGAAGGCTGTCATTTATCCCCAATCCTTAGTTGCCCTTCTGAGGGTGGTGGTGAGCTGTTCTCTTGAACGACTGTGGTTCATATGGTGAAGGGACTATCGTGATGCTATTAGCTAGGAAACTTCAGGCGTTTGATTCAGCAGTGAGGAAGAAATACACCAGGTCAGGGTGGTGTATTGCTTGAAGGAGCATTTGGAGGTGGTGATGATCCCATATACCTGCTAGCCTTGTCATCCAAGGCGATTGTGGTCATGAGTTTGGGAGGTACTTTCAAAGAAGCCTTGACAAGTTCTTGTAGTGCCTCCTATAGATAATACAGAGAGCAGGCGGGGAAGGCAGTGGAATAGAGGTATTGTCACTGGAATAGTAGTCCAGAGAGTCAGAGCAAGCTCTGGGGACCTGAGTTCAAATCCTGCCACGGCAGATGGTGAAATTTGAATTCCAAAAAAGTCTAATGATGACCATGAAACCATTGTCGATTGTTGGAAAGAAAACACCTAGTTCACTAGTGTCCTTTAGGCCAGGAAATCTAGCATCCTTACCTGGTCTGGCCTACATGTGGCTCCAGGGATGAGATTCTCCGGCTTCCAGCCGTGTGTTTCCCACTGATGGGAGTTGGCGCGTTGTTTGCGAGTGGTGGGATTTTCTGGTCCCGCCGCTGTTGATGGGAATCCCCATTGACGTCACCCCACGCTGGCGGGAAACCCACGTGCAGGGGGTGCATTGCCGGCAGGTCCGGAGAATCCTCCGACGTGAACGGCCAGAGAACTCTGGCCCAGATTTACAGCAACGTGGTTGACTCGCGAAAGTCCTCTGAAATGGAGGGCGGTTAAGGACGGGCAATAAATGCTGGGCGCAGCCAGCGACACTCTCATCCTATAAATGAATAAAACTTCTTGTTTTAATAAGAGTCCGAACATATCATTTATTTTAAGAGATGATTACAGTCCCCTTTTAATGAAGACAAATCCTATTTCTGTCACTTTTACTTCCCTCAATCTAATCCAGAATAACTGAGATTGTTTTTCTTGGGTTATATTCAATGACTATGATTTAGATGCGGGACAATTAGCAGCATTGTCAACAATCGTGATTTAGTTAATGATTTATTGATTTTCCACTATTGTTTAATGGGCACCAATCGCTGGTATAGAATGGTGAGGTAGCAATATTTTTTTTCTCGCTCTCCTTTCTGTCCAGGTGATAAAATAATTCATTTTCTCCTTTTCACAAATTCATCAGAATCAGGAATTTATATCATGGCTTAAAAAGGTCCATCGGTACTCCCTTTATAAAACAGTTTGGGATAAGGTTGTTTATGTTTGCTCAGTTTATTTAAAGATGGGGAATTTAGCATGGCTTTGGAGAGGGTACAGAAAAGATTTACCAGGATGTTGCCTGGTATGGAGGGCATTAGCTATGAGGAGAGGTTGGAGAAACTTGGTTTGTTCTCACTGGAACGTTGGAGGTTGAGGGGTGACCTGATCGAAGTCTACAAGATTATGAAGGGCATGGACAGAGTGGATAGTCAGAAGCTTTTTCCCAGGGTGGAAGAGTCAACTACTAGGTTGAAGGTACGAGGGACAAGGTTTAAAGGAGATGTACGAGGCAAGTTTTTTACGCAGAGGGTGATGGGTGCCTGGAACTCCGTGCCGGGGGAGGTAGTGGAAGCGAATACAATAATGACTTTTAAGGGGCATCTTGACAAGTACATGAATAGGATGGGAATAGAGGGATCTGGTCCCCGGAAGGGTAGGGGGTTTCAGTTCACACAGGCAACATGGTCAGCGCAGGCTTGGAGGGCCAAAGGCCCTGTTCCTGTGCTGTAATTTCTTTTGTTCTTTGTATTAGTGTCACAAGTGGGCTTACATTAACACTGCAATGTTTCAGGCTGTGAAAATCCCCCAGTCGCCGCACTCCAGCACCTGTTTGGGGACACTGAGGGAGAATTTAGCATGGTCAATGCACCTAACTGACAGGTCTTTCAGACTGTGGGAGGAAACCAGAGAAAACCCACACAGACACGGGGAGAATGTGCAGACTCCGCCCAGACAGTGACCCAAGCCGGGAATCGAATCCGGGTCCCTGGCTCTGTGAGGCAGCAGTGCTAACCACTGTGTCACCGCGCCACCAGGAGGCTGCTACTTTAACATAATATACCAGACAATGAATTCATATCTTCCATGAATGTTATCGCCCAGCCCCTCTGGTACTGAATTAATGGATCACTTTGAAACATGAGCAAAATATGCCAAGATTTGATCTAACAGCCCATCCATATTAAAGACATTTGTCGATTCTTTGTTCTTTCCTGTATAATTGGATATTTAAAAAATTGGAGCGGTAAACATCTTGTCCTTTTCAATGGACCGAGTCGACAGACTGGTAATTATTGTACATGGAATCATATGGGATTTTTCCCCACTCATCTGCTGTAACATCACTCTCCTGCTTTCTGCTGCCTGACAACCAGGAGCAGAACTGTCTGCGCGAGCTTCGAACATTCTGCTTTATTCTTGACTGCTTACAATCAGAAAGAGATCAAAACCCTTCTAATACAATGGGCGTACGGTGTTTATCAATTAGGGAGACAAGCCACTAAATTGCTTGTTATTTAGTCTCTGGGAGAAACAACTTGTGATTAGTGTTAATTGTCTTTTGTCTGACTCTAGGATTCACAAAACAGCACGAGAAGCTAATTGCCTCGAAGCAAGCTTTAACTCAAAGCGTATTTTGAGATATCTTGATCTTTTCTGTGGAAAGTGTTGTATTCCTACTGGCATGCTAGATGTTTTGGACAATCTACAACAGACTGTCTTGTTCAACTACAATATGTTGGTGGATCAGATGGAAAGAGTCCACATTAATTGACCAGAGATCAGGGCAGCGCGATGGCACAGCGGTTCGCATTGCTGTCTCACAGCGCCAGGGACCCGGGTTCGATTCCGGCCTTGGGTGACTGCCTGTGTGGAGTTTGCACGTTCTCCCCGTGTCTGCGTGGGTTTCCTCCAGGTGCTCCGGCTTCCTCCCGCAATCCAAAGATGTGCAGGTTAGGTGGATTGCCCCTTAGTGTCCAAAGATATATAGATTAGGGGGATTAGTAGAGTAAATACATGGGATTACGGGGATTGGGGGGGAGGGGGGGGGAGCTTGGTAAGATGCTCTGTTAGAGAGTTGGTGCAGACTTGATGGGCCAAATGGCCTCCTTCTGCACTGTAGAGCTCCTATCTACTTGTGCGGAGAAAAAAGGACCTGCTACGGCGATGTCCAGCAGCAGGGAGAGGAGTTATAGATATAGAGGAGGCGATGCCCTAGTGGTTTAATCACTAGACTATTAATCCAGAACCTCAACTCATGTCCTGAGGACCCAGGTTCGAATCCCGCGATGGCAGATGGTGGAATTTGATTCAATAAAAAAATATCTGGAACTGAGAATCTACTGATGACCATGAAAACCATCTGGTTCACTAATGCCCTTTAGGGAAGGAAATCTGCCGTCGTTATCTGGTCTGGCCTACACGTGACTCCAGAGCCACAACATTGTGGTTGACTTTCAACTGCCCTCTGAACACGGGCAACAAGGGATGGACAATAAATGGGCGGAATGACCATATAAATAACATGAGGCCTGAATTGGTGAAAACTATGATGTGAAAAAGTAGAGTTGTCTCTTACTTGTTCTGCATTCCTGAGAGAATGATGAAGTTATTTGACAATGCATCGGTGAGATACTTGATATATCTATATACTTAGAATTGCCTGATATCGCCAGATTCTTGTGATAGCTCGGAATAAGACTGAGGCATTAAAAAAAATAACATTTTGACTAAGCCAACAATAACTCTCTAAGGCAAAAACTTGCAAAACAAGCAGAATGCCAAAAAAAAGTTGCAGGGTTAATTTATATGTGAATCTAGAGTTAAGGACCCCTTCCTTATACTCCCCAAATAAGATGCTTCCCCCTTTAAGCATTGACCTTGTGTCAACCCAGAACATGTTTTCTCTTGATAACCTCAATATACACTGCATTCTCTGTGGGAAAGTCGAGGAGCTGCATATATGCGAATTTCTATTGAATTTCATATTGAAATGAGGGCCAGAATTCTCTGATATCGTACACCCCGCCACAGCTACCAGCGACAACAGGAAAAGATGAAGGTGTAGCTATGCAGAGTTCCTTTTCAACTGACCAACCAATAACACCTTGGTTCAGGGTTCGGCCATTTTTGTTCGGTCAGCTTTGACAAAGGGTCATCTGGACTCGAAACGTCAGCTCTTTTCTCTCCTTACAGATGCTGCCAGACCTGCTGAGATTTGGGTAGCACGGTGGCACAGTGGTTAGCACTGCTGCCTCACAGTGCCAGGGACCTGCGTTCAATTCCGGCCTCAGGTCACTGTCTGTGTGGAGTTGCACGTTCTCCCTGTGTCTGCATGAGTTTCCTCCGGGTGCTCCGGTTTCCTCCCACATTCCAAAAGATGTGCGGGTTAGGTTGATTATCCATGCTAAATTAACCCTAGTGTCAGGGGGGTTAGCAGGGTAAACATGTGGGGTTACGGGAATAGGGATCTGGGTGGGATTGTGGTTGGTACAGACTCGATGGGCCGAATGGATTCCTCCTGCACTGTAGGGATTCTATGATTTTCCAGCATTTTCTCTTTTGGTTTCAGATTCCAGCATGCGCAGTAATTTGCTTTTATCCAGTGGTTTCAGACATAAACTAACCCAGCTACCTTCTGGAATACACAAACAACACCCTTACCTGCATTCCACACCTTCCCTCCAACCCCCGACAGTGGAGTGAGCGCATCACAATTTGTGTGTTTAAAAAATAGACGTTTTTGCAACGAGAAATGCTGAGGACCAGCAGCTGAAGTTATTGAGTCTTGAACCCCACCCTTCCGAGAAAGCTGTTTTGCTGACTGAGACCAACCAGAGGCATTCCTACTGCAAACAGAAATCTTTTACAATAGAAATTCTGTTCAACGTCACTGTCTCCAGAGGTACAACCTAATTAACCAGCTTCAACTTTAAATTGAACAATTAGGAGCAGTGCGGGAGCAGCAGTCACCAAACCACTGACTGTATATTCCTTTTATTTACAGATGCTGATTTGGTTATCCTTCCTCATTCTGCAGTTTCTATTTGTGTGTGTGTACATTTTTTATGTTCACTTTTTAAAATTCATTCGTAGGACATAGACGTCGCTGGCTGGTCAGCATTTATTGCCCATCCCGAGGGTAGTTAAGTGTCAACCACATTATTGTGGCTCTGGAGTCACATGTAGGCCAGACCAGGTAAAGACGCCAGATTTCCTTCCCTAATGGACATTAGTGAACCAGGTGCGTTTTTCCGACAATTGACAATGGTTTCATGGTCTTTGGTAGTCTGTTAATCCCAGATTTTTTTAATTGAATTTAAATTCCACCACCTGCCGTGGTGGGATTCGAACCTGGGCCCCCAGGAGATTTGGCTGAGTTTCTGGATTAATAGTCCTAAAACCCTAACCCAGATTAATAACCCTAACTTTAACCCAGATCAATGCAAATACAATAAAACTGATCTCCCTCTTAAATCCAAGAAAACCTATCCAATTGGTTCTTCCATGAGCACAGCGTGTTAACAGTTAAACGATTACAGAAGGAGGAAGCACATCATTTAAATTAGAACAAAACCCTGTTATAATCAAATAAGGAGAGGGAAAAGAAGGGAGCCATTTGACCCCTTCTCACCTGGTCGTAACTGGGGTCGGGGGCGTCATTTAGCAAATTTGGTTATTTACAGTTCCCCACAGTGATCGTAACAGGAAATGTAAGCAGCCTGCCTAACGTTAATTGCCCCCTGCCCATCTGCTAAGCAGGGGCAGTTACTATCAGCAGCTAAGAGTTTGACAAAATGGGCATTAGTTTCCTGGTGCCCAACACTAAGGACAGAATGTGTTGATATTAATCTAGGTCCACCATCAATGGAAATTACGATGGAATCTAGTGTATAAAATATTTATTCCCTACCCTTTTAGTATGAATGAACGGAAATAGATTTGACATTTGTATTGAATTCTTTCTCCTTTTCATATGACTGCAGCTGCTGTTCGTGAAGTTTTGCTGATTTTGCCAAAATACGGTTGTCTGCAATTCTTGCGCAGATGGCAACATTCTTGCAGCAAAAGCCAAAAGATTCTTTTGTCCCTATATCGACCAATGGAAAAGTAGGAGCACCCCATTTTACATCAGCTAAAGCATTGTCTGAATGGCGCATGTTCCAATCGGAATGAGTTAAAATGGGAAAAAAAGGGGTGGGGTTTTCCAGCCACGCTCACTCCAAAAGCTGGAAAATCCTGCCTGAGATCAATGGACCTTTGCATGGTCCGTGTCCCACCCGCTATAATTCCCGTGGCGGGCGGGACGGTAAAATTCTGCCCAGGTTGTTATGAGGTTAACAAATAAAGTGACTCTTTGGCACTGCTTGATTACGTTTTCACTGTTGACCTTTCACCCATTCAGGTTGTATGCAGGTGGCTAAACATTTTCCAGTTGTACAACACATATCTAATAGAGTTACGAGAAACTATATTTTAAAATTTCAAGGCTGTTCTTCAGTATTTACGTAATAATACCTAAAAAATAATTAAAATCTTGTAGGCCTGCGACAATGTTTTCTGACCTAGAATGCATCTGAATTGCTGTGAACCAGTTGTTTTATTTGCCTCATATGAATAGCTGCGGTTATATCATACTCTTGGGCAGGCCAGCCTGCACTATGCAAAGTACACTCTTTATAAGTTAAGGTGCGGAGATTTGTTTTCCAGAAACGTGTGGATTTAAAAAGCTGAAATGCGATAAATTTGAACAGGATAGGATTTACCCAGAAACCCTGGCAGCTGGTGCAGGTTATTTGAACTGATCAGGTCTGAGGAGAAATTGTAAGTTGTGCTAAACACTTAGAACTTGCTCAAGGGACAGGTTGCTATGACAACCCCTGATGGTCAGCATTTTACTGCCCCTGAAACCTTGCTGGCTGACCTTACCAGATTTAGGGTCAAAAAGGTCAATAAATCTCATTTTTATTCTGAAGCTTCCACTGACCATTTGAGTAATTGGGCCTAAGGATGACTTTTTTTTTTAACAGTTTACACTGGGTGTAGTGTGACCAGCCAAGGAGTGTGATGAAGAGAACCATTTTTAAAATACATAAAAGGTGGGTCAGCTTTTATATCATATAGTAGACAGCGAGGTGATGGTGGCTATTCAGGCACTGATGTGACAGTCACATGTGTCCTAGTTAACGTAGTGAAACAATTGAATCGTGAATTTTATTTACATATTACAATAGCGAAAGGTTTTATAAACACATTCTGAAACCATTATTCTCAGAGTGCTAATGATTTTTTTGGTCATATGTTTGTCTGTATCTTAAACAACATCCTATTGGATATGATCTTCAGAAATCCTGTCACTTATATAGTGTGTAGAATGTTTTCTTTGGTTTCTGGGGTTTTAATGGTAGAAAGGATGGTACAGAAGAAGTGTAGGTCCTCATAGAATTTTGGCACGGATGCAAAATTGTCTAGGCCAAAGATGAAAGACAGGAAAGAAAGGAAAATTATATTGAAAAGAAAGAAAATGATAATGTGATGTCTTTTATAATTCTGCAAAAAAATATATGAGAAAAGATTTAGTATCTGAACAGTTGTGTTTTTTTTGTATCCACTGGGTGCTGATGTGGGACCATTTTTAATACAGGAAGTCCATTGTATTTCAAGGCATGGGCCTGATGCTGTCCAGTCAGAGTGAAATCAATTTAACTCAGTCTCTAAATAGAAAGAAGCGTTGAGAGTGTGATGGCAGGAGATGTTAATAATTGTGAAATTGTGGGTCACATCACACTTTCAATCTGTGCTTCGTTTAGATTTATTTTCTGTTGCTTTGGTTCCGTTTGTAAGAGAACAATGTGTGATGTAATAGAATAATGCAAATGGCCCAGGCTTGCAGGATGAGTTTGTAATCATGTTATTACTGGGAAAATCATGCTTTTCATTCCAGGTTTATTTTCTGCCATTTCCTTCATCTTTTCCAAGTCAGCGGGTTTTATTGGATAACATGACTGAACTGACAGAGATTGTTGCAGTGTTAGTAATCTGAATGCTTTTCATCTTTTAGTTACATTAAGCTAAATGTTCTCTGTTTAAATAAAAGTGTGAAAAGTGAAAATGTGCGGCACGAAAGAGTTCTATATTTATTTAGCTACTTAGCTCCTCTACAATTATGTAGCAGACACTAAATATATAAAGTATATTTATATCATGAGAGTGTTTACTCTAGGAATGCAGAGAATTGTGTTGTTCATGACTAACAAGGTCGCTAGTGAGTGAGTTACATTTGTGCATATGTTTAAAAAATTGAACTTGCATCCTATACATGGGATACTTGACAAATTAATCCGAGTGCGGTAATTAGCTACTATTTGTGCAGTATTATTAAGTAGCATCCCAAAATGCTTGGGTATACTCACTGTTCGGGCCCTGTAATATCATCACTTGCGGTTTGATTTTGACGGAGAGTTGATACATTGCGTTGGTTACTTCCTGTCATTATTTGCTTTTATTTAGCTGAAAGGTATATATGTTTAAAGAAGGCTTTCTAGGTTATTTGTTTGCAGGTTAGCAGTGTAGGAGCAAAATATCAATTCTTGTATTAGTGATGTCCCAGAATGCTCGGACAATTATGGTGATGAGTTACCATGGTGACCCTCAGTCCTCATTGATGCTGACCAGACCATGACTTTTCAGCTTCTTTTTACAACACTCATAGCTCATGACAGGGCGGAGGATGAATTGCAAGATCATGGATTTTGGAATGATATGTTGGGGACAGGGTGAGAGAGAACTGCTGAAATCCCTGTTCCTTTCTCAACTGTCTGATAAACAGTGAATTTTTGAGAGGAAGATGTATGGGTGTGGGTTTACTAATGCCTGAAAGTGTGGATGAATTGAATAACCAGCAGCAAGTTTTTATGGGTTTAAACAAAAGAAAGATGATTGATTATTTCAGCAATCATCCCGAAATATAACACAATGATACCTACTCACACAGCCACACATGCAAACACACTCAAGAGAAGTGCAGTTTTAGAGAAAGTCCACTCTTACAAGTTATATCAAAAAAATGGAACAAATAGTTTGTAATTTAAGTTTAAAATTTATTTATTAGTGTCACAAGTAGGCTTACATTAATACTACAGTAAAGTTACTGTGAAAATCCCCTAGTTGCCACACTCCGGCGCCTATTCAGGAACACCGAAGGAGAATTTAGCATGGCTAATACACCTACCCAGCATAGCATGTCTTTCAGATTGGGGAGGAAACCGGCGCACCCGGAGGAAACACACAGACACGGGGAGAACTTGCAGACTCCGCACAGACAGTGACCCAAGGCCAGAATTAAACTCGGGTCCCTGGCGCTGTGAGGCAGCAGTGCTAACCAATTACATGGTCTGATGGATAGTCATCTTGAAACATGAAGTGCAGTTTAGATTAATTCAACAGCTAAAGTCTAATGCCAAAATTACTTGCAGGACTTTCTCAAGGACCTTCCACACGTCACAAAGTCAGCTTATTGTGTCTCATCGCCACAAGGTTAGTCAGCTTTGTAGTGGGACAGGCTTAGAGAGCTTACAAGGCTTATAGTTTTCATAAATTTCTCAGACTGGGTACTACCTCCTTCTCTCTTTCTGCAGACAACATTTAAAGATTAAAAGGGTCAAACGTGGTTGCCCCAGCATGTGACGCATCATAATAGTTGTTTCTTTACCAACTATGTTTTAGGTATTGGCTTCATGGTAATGTCATTGGATGAGTAATCCAGAGGCCCATGCTACTGGGGGACGCGAGTTCAAATCCCACTTCCGCAGCTGGTGGGAATTTGAATTCAATCTATGAATTTGGAATTCAAAAGCTAATTTCCGTAATGGTGACCATGAAATTATTGGTTATTGTTGTAAAAACCCATCTCATTCATTAATGTTCTTTAGGGAAGGAAATCTGCTGTCCTTACCTGGTCTGGCCTACATGTGACTCCAGAGCCACAGCAATGCCCTTAATGCCCTCTGAAATGACTGAGCAAGCTAATCAGTTGTATCAAATTGCTACAGAAAAGTCAATAGAAGTGAAATGGGGCGGACCACCCGGCACCAAGGTAGGTGCCAAAAATGACACTGATAGAGCCAGCCTTGTCCACTCTGCAAAGTTCTCCTTACTAACATCTGGGGGCCTCTGCGAAAATTGGGAGAGCTGCCCCATGGACTAGACAAGCAACAGCATGACACAGTCATACTGACGGAATCACATCTTATATCGTGCCCCATCCTCTGACTAACCAGAGGTGGAGGTGGCCCAGTGGTGTACAGTTGGGGGAGAGTTGCTCTGGGAGTCCTCATCATGGACTGTGGACCCCATGAAGACTTGACACCAGGTCAGGTATGGGCAAGAAAACATCTTGCTGAGTACCACCGACCACGTGCCCCCCACAAATCCACCCTCCCCTCCCCCACACTCCCACACTCTGCTGATGAATCAGCACTCCTCCATGTTGAATACCACTGAGAGGAAGCACTGAAGATGGCAAAGGTACAGAATATACTCTGGGTGGGGACTTCAGTGTCCATTACCAAGAGTGACTTAGTTGCAGCGCTTACAGACCGAGCTGGCTGAGTGCTTAAAGGCATAACTGCCATACTGGGCCTGCGGCAGGTGGTGAGGGAAAGAAACAAAGCAGAGTTTAGATCTGATCCCTTGGTTGGGGGACCAATTAACTCTGTCTACTGCATGATACCCCGGCTTTATGGTAATTGTAGAGTGGGGAATATGCCAGACCACGAGTTTACTGATTGTGGTTGAATACAGTTCGCTGCTGCTGATGGCCCACAGTACCTCCTGGATGCCCAGTTTGAGTTGGTAGATCTGTTCAAAATCTATCCCATTTCGTACAATGATGGTTGGAGGATATCCTCAATGTGAAAACAAGATTTCATCTCCACAAGACTGTGCATTTGTCGCCCCTACCAGCACTGTCCTGGGCAGATACATTTGTGACAGTTAGATAAGTGAGGATGAGATGTGAATGTGAGGTAATGCATTTTGGAGGGTCTAATACAGATAGAAAATGTACAGTAAATGGCAGAACCCTTAAGAGTATTGATAGGCAGAGGGATCTGGGTGTACAGGTACACAGGTCACTGAAAGTGGCAACGCAGGTGGAGAAGGTAATCAAGAAGGCATACGGCATGCTTGCCTTCATCGGCCGGCGTATTGAGTTTAAAAATTGGCAAGTCATGTTGCAGCTTTATAGAATCTTAGTTAGGCCTCACTTGGAATATAGTGTTCACACTACCAGAAGGATGTGGAGGCTTTGGAGAGGGTACAGAAAAGATTGACCAGGATGTTGCCTGATATGGAGGGCATTAGCTATGTGGAGAGGTTAGAGAAACTTGGTTTCTTCTCACTGGAACGACAGAGGTTGAGGGGTGACCTGATGGAAGTCTACAAGATTATGAGGGGCATGGACAGAGTGGATAGTCAGAAGATTTTTCCAAGGGTGGAAGAGTCAATTACTAGGGGGCATGGGTTTAAGTAGCGAGGGGCAAGGTTTAAAGGAGATGTACGAGGCAAGTTTTTTACACAGAAGGTGGTGGGTGCCTGGAACTCACTGCCAGGGAAGGTAGTGGAAGCAGATGTGATAGTGATTTTTAAGGGGCGTCTTCACAAATACATGAAGAGAATGGGGATAGAGGGATATGGTCCCCGGAAGGGTAGGGGGCTTTACTTCAGACAGGCAGTATTGTTGGTGCAGGCTTGGAGGGCCGAACGGCCTGTTCCTGTGTTGTAATTTTCTTTGTTCTTTTCTTTGTTCTTTGAGATCAAGTAGATAGATGTTTGACACATTTCAGGCCAAAGCAGTCCATTTGACGGACATTCCATCCACCACCATAAATATTTGCTTCCACTACGACTGACACAAAGTGAATGAATTAATCGCGCATCACTGGCTAGGCCAGCAATTACTACTTATCCCAAATTACTCTGGAGAAAATGGTGGTGAGCCGCCACAGTTTCCCTCCAAGCCACATACTATCCTGTCTTGGAACTTTATCGTTGTTCCTTCAGTGTCACTGAGTCAAAATCCTAGAACTCCCTTTATGACAGCACTCTGGGTGTCCCTATAACCACATGGACTGCAGCAGTTCAAGAGGGCGGCTCACCACCATTTTCTCCAGAGTAATTTGGGATAAGTACTAATTGCTGGCCTAGCCAGTGATGCGGGATTAATTCACTCGGGAGGCTAGGACATACCCGGGAATAAAGGCTTTTATTCACAGCAAGAATAGAGCATACTGCTTAACAATACTATCCCAGACTAAGGGCCACTAGGAAGTAGCAGTGACCTTTATACTCCTGTAAGAAGGCGGAGCCAAACGGAGTGTACCACAGAACAATGCTAACAGGTGGAACACCCCAACCCTAACCCCAACAGTAACAAGAGTAACATATGTACAAGTACCCATAGTGGTAACCATCTATGGTTCACCACAGCCAGTGACGCTCACACTCCATGAAGGGAATAGGATGTCGTTATATTGATGAACTACTTCCTGCTTTATTGGGTTGAACAATTCAGCTGGATGTGTTAAGACAATTACTTTCTTTCTTCCAAAAGACCCATTCAATGCAGGAATGTCTTCTGATGGTCCTTAGCAGTGTAGTATCGCTGCATGGCTAATAACAAGACTTCTTCAAAGCATGATGGGAAAATAGCCAATCTCACATACATCTAAACTACAAAAAGCCAAGTTAGCGGTTCAGTCTACAACAAGAAGAAAACAAGAAGTGAAGCCAGGCTGCTGGTCAAGCAGATCGGGGACAATGGAACAGATGTGTCCTGTTTTCACGCCCCTTGGACGTATGATCTCAACACTGGGAGGGTCTTGGACAGACCAGCATCAGCAGCATTAAACAGTATAAAAGTGAGAGACTCAAGAAGTCCCAACAACGACAACCTGGGATGAACCAAGAAGACTTGAGTTTGGAACTCCAAGAAGATTACAACCCAGTGGAACAAACCTGGCCAGTTCACCACACACTGGTAGTATTTTAAGTCCAAGTTGTGAGCCTTGCGACCTGCCATAGGTAAACGCTAAAGTAGCATAGTCAGCTAAACACAGAAGGAAGGTATATTGAGTATTTGTGTGTTCAAGTATTATTAAGTTCAACCAGTTTATTGTCTGGGGTCTTTGTCCGATATGATAATTAGAAACTAAACAGTTGATGCCCTCAAGAGACAGTCAGTTCTTGAATACACGGGACAGTCATCTGGTCTTCAGCAGCCATCTTTGCAGGATTGAGGTTTGTCCATTTAAAAAATAAACATCAATTCCAAAGATTCCACACTGAGCAAAGTTCATATGTTAAAAATGGACATGTGTGTACTGGGCAAGTCTGTATTATAGATCAATGGCCACTCCATGAGGGAATTTCACTCAACTACTTTCCGTCTTTGCAAGAGCAAATACTGCGGATGCTTGAAAGATGAAATAAAAAGAGAAAAATGCTGGAAAAATTCTACAGATCTGGCAGCATCTGTGGAGAGAGATACAGAGTTAACATTTCAGGTCAATAAATAACCATAGCAGTCCTTGTTTAGATGTTGTACATCAGGATGGTGCCGACTGTTGTTTTAACTTGACTTCACTGCCATGACAAAGTGCATTTAGCATTCTCTTTATTCCTGTCTCCAAATAGACAGACTCGTATTGATATGTCTTCTCACATCATTGAAACATTTCAATTCGATGCCAGACAGTGAGCTGGTTCTAAAATGCAGTGACTGCTAGGGAGGCGGAATTTGGAAAATGTTCCACATTTCTCTATGCTCAGCTTAGTGGAATATTTTCACGGAAAAAGAAAATGATTCTCATCTTGAAAGAACTAACATACAGATTACAAAACATGCTTAGAATACTTACTTAAAAAAGCATTGAATATGCAGACCTCTAAAAAGATCTATTTCAATACAGTGCTTTCAACCGATGCAACTATTCATCACTATTGGTCATAAGATTATTGTTATCATAATAAACTGGCTTGTTAGATACCATGAGGTGATTATGAATGCACTAATGACTTCATGTGAAATTCCTTTGTCTGTTTTTTAAGAAAATCATTCTGTTGCTGATCTTGTAGAACACTGAAAAGAGGTTGATGGACCTAATCAGAAACATTGGGAGAGATTCTCCAGCCTCCCAGCCTTGTGTTTCCTGTCAGCGGAAGGTGGCGTGTTGTTTGCTAGTGGCGGATTCTCTGGTCCCGTTGCTGTCAATGGGAATTCCTATTGCCCTCACTCCATGCAGGCGGGAAACCCATGGGTGGGGGTGCGCTGCTGGCGGGACCGGAGAATCCAGCCGGCGTGAATGGCTGGAGAATTCCAGCCATAATGTTGCAAATCTGATTGTGTTTGGTGCTTCAAAAGGGCGGAACTTTCCCGTCTCGCCCGCCACGGGAATCGTAGTGAGCGGGGGCAGACCAGGCAAAGGTCTGTTGATCTCAGGCGGGAATTTCCATCCTTGGGGCGAGTACGGCTGGAAAATCCCGCCCTTGTTTTATGTTTTATGTTCATTCTAGTAAGTAACATACTACAACTACTTTGAAAAGAGTTGTGCATTCTTTTGGAGATTGCTTTGGAAATTGCTGCTTGTTACTGCGCTAACGTCATTTTTAATGTGGTTTGTGTTGATGCAATTTGACTTGGATCTTGTACTTGTAGAAGCATGTATAAGGACGATGGACAGGAGCCTGACTACACAGTATTGTCATTTACTAATGCCAAATAGAGTCATACAGCAAGGAAACAGGCCCTTCGGCCCAACTTGTCCATGCCGCCCTTTTTTTTAAAACTCCTAAGCTAGTCCCAATTGCCCACATTTGGCCCATATCCCTCTCTACCCATTTTACCGTCTAAATCAAATGCTCAGGGCTCATCGGGGATTTGAACCCGGGACCTCTCGCATTCTATGAGCATTCCTTAAGTGAGAATCATACCCCTACACCAACGAGCCACTAGCTAAATGTCAGGTACAGCAATCCTGTAGCAAAATATTTTAATCAGGGATTGAATAGACGGCAACATGCCTTTGTGCAGTGAACAATTACTATGAATTTATAATCAGTCTAATATACCAATGAATTTTTTTTTCCATTACATCGCTTATAATTATCAGTAATGGCTTCTCACTCAATATGGTTTTCTAAATTTTTGAGTTATCGCATTGACACTTTAGTTTGCTACATGTCTGGTGTTACAGCTTGGAATGTGATCACAGATTTAAACAATTAGAAGCTTCTTCCAGCTGCTTCTTCCATAGCAACCTCTTCCCTCTATCATTCCCCCTCATTCGCTTCTTACTTCAAGGCCCTTGCAACAGAAAATAAGGATGACAATTTTAAAATCAAGACAGTTTTTGACAGGGAAACTGACTGTTGATGAACTGAGCACTGGGAATTCCTGATCTCAAAGGCACAGTGTTTATATGTCGCAGTCTGGATAAGGATGGTTGGGGCGAAGAGACTGAAGTAAGGAGACACACTGTGATGAAGAATTCTCATTGCAAAAGTGGACAGGAGAGGAGTTCCAATCACTGGGAATGGGCCTGTCAATAGTGTGGAGGTGCAGGCAGGAAATTTAAAAGATTTTCCAAAGTTTGCCAAAGGCACGTTAGCAACATTTAAAAGTCGGACCCACCTTCCCCCCGGCCCACCAATCTCAAGCAGAGAGCCGTTGGACCCACCTTCCCCAACACCCCCCCCCCCCCCCCCCCCACTGATCTCAAGCAGGGATGGGTACATGAATAGGGAGGGAGTAGAGGGATACAGACCGAGTAAGGGCGGAGGTTTTTGTTTTAGTTTATTTAGGGTATCGTGATCGGCATGGGCTTGGAGGGCCGAAGGGCCTGTTCCTGTGCTGTACTTTTCTTTGTTCTCTTTGTTCTTTGTTTATTAGTAAGCCCGATGAAGGAAGTCGATCTTCCTCAAGAAGCACTGTGGCTGGTGGAACAATGGTAGAGTCTCGAAAACAGACACAAGGGGCCTTATTTTACCATTTTGATTCTAAGTGTTGGGCGGACTTGAAACTGGGAGTGTTTCAGATCCGACTTTTAGACCCGTTCTCAGGCACCCCCATACATACTCTGTCTGCTAAAATATCAGCAATCCTGAATCGTGCTGCACAAGCCTGTGGACGGGGCTTAATGCACCCGAAACTCTGCAGCTGCGATCCGTGCCTCCAACTGTGCAAGTGCAGGAAAAAAAATGATAGAATGCTGCTCCCCGCCACATCCCTCCCGGGCCGGATAATGCCTCCCCCTGGCCCCCACAGACATTGCCCCACCCCCACAACATTACTGACCCCCTTATCTCTCCAGCTCCCCGCCACCCAGACCGATCGTGGGCTCCTACCTCCCCTTACCCCCACTGATCACAGGCAGAGTGGCAGCAGACCCCCTTTTCCCTCCACTAATCCAAAGCAGAGAGCCGTCGGATGCTTGGCACTTACCTCTCACTAACCCTCACTGATGAAGCGCCCGAATCGGACTTAAGTGTAGCACGTCTGTTTCGCGCCGATTCGGATGGGCGAATGCGGTGGTAAAGAGGGATGTGCCAGTAAAGTTGGGCGTGCAGCCCATTTAGTCAATTTAAATGCATGCAAATACATTTAAATGGCTATCACACCCATTTTGGGCACGGTCCCAATCGCGGCCATTTTCAGATCTTGGTAAAGGGGAAACCGGCACGGAGGTGGGCGTGGATCGTGCTACTCGCCTCACGCCTGACTTTACCAAGTTTTCGTGCCCGAAACGGGCGCAACGCAGTGGTTAAAATCGGGCCCATCACTGATGCTAAAAAAAAGATTTTGTTGTAATTTATTGAGGTGACCAGAAAGAATGAACCCTTTCAAAATTGACTTTTATTGCCACGGTTAACCTAGTCACTGCACTAACCAAAAATGGCAAACTTATACTATACATCACCATTAAGATGACAAACAAAACAATCATTCCAGACAAGTATCTACTTCCTACAATCCAAGATCTATCAGCATTATTTCATCATGAAGCTCATCACATGATGAAGATATCTTCAGATATCACTCGTGGAGTGAAGTAAATATCTTACAGATTTTGTTCCGCACGAAGGTGTGCTTCAGTTCCACAGGATGCCTCATGGATTAAGCTTAGCACCTAACGCATTCCAGAACATTGTTTCTCTAGTCTGGTCAGATATTGAGAGGATGTGCAACCTACCTGATGATGACATTGTACGAAGAAGGGACAAAACAAAACACGACCGATGGTGCTCGTTCTGCTTGAGAAACACAATTTGATGCTCAACAAGGATTCATGGCATCCGCGATTGACTTTCTGAGATACAGAGTGACAGCAGCTGGAGTAAAACCTACACATGACAATGACAAAGTCATTCAGAAACTTCCCACCTCATCTATTGCGGCACGGTAGCACAGTGGTTAGCACTGCTGCTTCACAGCTCCAGGGTCCCGGGTTCGATTCCCGGCTCGGGTCACTGTTTGTGTGGAGTTTGCACATTCTCCTCGTGTCTGCGTGGGTTTCCTCCGGGTGCTCCGGCTTCCTCCCACAGTCCAAAGATGTGCGGGTTAGGTTGATTGGCCAGGTTAAAAAAAAAATTGCCCCTTAGAGTCCTGAGATGCGTAGGTTAGTGGGATTAGCGGGTAAATATGTGGGGGTAGGGCCTGGGTGGGATTGTGGTCGGTGCAGACTCGATGGGCCGAATGGCCTCCTTCTGCATTGTAGGGTTTCTATGATTTCTATGAAAGAGTTGGCGTTGTTCCTTGGTACTACCTACATTTATCACAAATGGTGCCTAAGAACACAGACTGAGCCTCTTCGCAAGCTACTGCACAAAGATGAACAAAGCAGAATCACACAGCGGACAGTGTTTGCTACTTTAAAGCTAAATATAGCATCTCGACCAATCCTCATGCATTTCAACACACATATGGAAATTTGTGTCAGAACAGAAGAATCAGGAAATATAACTGGAGCTGCACTCTCACAGAATATTGAAGGACTCCAGTATTCAGTTGCTTATACATACTGCTCGTTGTTGGAAAATGAACGCACATATTCTACTGGAGAGCAGGAAGAATCTACATTTGTGAACATGTATCCCTATGGTAGAAGGTTTACTCTCCATGCCGTTCATTTATTTATTAGTGTCACAAGTAGGCTTACATTAACACCGCAATGAAGTTACTGTGGAAATCTTCTAGTCGCCACACTCCGCTGCCTGTCCGGGTACACTGAGGGGGAATTTAGCATGGCCTGGGATGCGTAGGTTAGAGGGATTAGCGGGTAAATATGTGGGGATAGGGCCTGGGTGGGATTGTGGTCGGTGCAGACTCGATGGGCCGAATGGCCTCCTTCTGCACTGTAGGGTTTCAAAAAAAAAAAAAATGCACCTAACCAGCATGTCTTTCGGACTGCCAAACACCAAGCACTGACGACAGTGTTAGCCACAGCAGGATCAGGTCATCAACCTTTACACATCTATAGATGGTCAGATTGTCTTCATCAGTACTGCTTTGAGGTTGGGAATCTCTCAGGTTTACGTAACCGAGTAGTTGACACACTTAGCTGTACTTATATTGCAAGCAGCATTATTGTTAGCCAATGATAGTGAAGCACTTGGAAAATTGAAGACGACACGATCAGTGTGAATTTACATGTGACTGTTAATCTTGCTATATAAGGGGAGTTGAAGGCAGAATTGGTGAAAGACATTATAATGCAGAAAGGAGGCTAGCACCTAAATTACGCAATGAACCCCATTGTTTGATGACAACTGCTTTACATGCTGAATTTGAGCGATTATCTCAAAAGCATGACAGCCCTGTGTATTGCATCTTGTCCATAATGGACATCTGGGGTGTTGTTAAAATGGCCAGCAATGGATTGTCGTACAGAAGGGTTCATTAGCAACTGCATAGCTTGTACACTCAATGGAAATTCTGTGCCTCCCATCCATTGACTCTGTCTATACTTCCTGCTACCTCGGAAAAGCAGCCAGCATAACTACAGACCCCATGCACCCTGGAAATACTCCCTTCCACCTTCTTCCACTGGGAATAAGATACAAAAGTCTGAGGACACATACCAATCGACTCAAGAACAGCTTCTTCCCTGCTGCCATCAGACTACACACTAGCTATGACTGTAACACTATATTCTGCACTCTCTCCTTTCCTTCCCTATGTATGATATACTTTGTCTGTATAGTGCTCAAGAAACAATACTTTTCACTGTATACCAATACATGTGACAATAATTAATCAAATCAAAAAAAAAAATTCTGCACCCTTACAACTGGCCTCATGACCAAGAAAACCATGGCAAAAACTCCAAATCGATATTTCTGGAGAAGTGCCAGCAGCCTGAGAAATCAATGTTTTTTGCTTGTTGTTTATGATCTACATAGCAAATAGCTGGAAATCGTGACAATAAATTCCATAACCAGCAGTTCAGTCATTGACATTCTACACCAGCTGTTTACAAAATGGTGTTTGCTGGAGACTTTCACTGTGGAAAATGGACCACAGTTCATAGATTTCCAATATCAAGCTATGGAATTCACCAGCGAGATACAACCCACAATAAAATGTTGGTGTTGAGCATTTCAACGTGGTGATCATGTCTGAGAGCTTGTATGTCAGAGGGGAAAGCATTCGAACAATCCATTCATACCCACATATCGATCAATCCCACACACTCTGACTGGAAAGACACTGGCAGGATTGGTCATTGGACATTGGAACTTTGCCCCTTGGGCAGTGCCATGGGGTCAATGCCCAGGGGGCACCCACCCCGGCACCCAGTCCTCTGAGGGGCCCCGATTGTTCCCCCTTCACTCCAGCGGGGTCAGGCTGCTGGTTCCCCGCAAGTGCGGAGCTACTGTAATCCCCGCTGGAGTGAACCACTCTGGCGGGGTGGGAGATGCTAGCGGGCCCGGAGACTTCAGTCCTGAGCCTGCTAATTGTATTTAAATAACGTTCAAATGACCATTTCAATGGTCTTTGCGTCTCCCCGCCGATTTCTGGAGCGGAGCAGATGCCGCCGGAAATCCACCACTGGGAGTCGCTAGCGGGCACGAACATGTGCGTGAACTCCATGAATCACCCGCCATGTTAGCTCAGTGGGATGGGAGAATCGCCCCCGTGGTGTTCAAATATGCATCATTTGTGCGTGTATGTTGACTCTTCTCTGTTCTGTGTGCTAATAGTCAAGTCTGGGTGTAGTGATGGAGAAAGTGAAACTAAACTGAGAGCTAGAAGCTGGAAGGATAAGAGAAAGCAGGTGTTTTGGAAACACTGCACATAAACCTCCTGCACCATAAACCTGGTGTGTCATCTCTGCATATCTCCAGGGCATAAAATATAACATTTAACAGTATGAGAAAGACAAGAGGAAGCTACCTAGTGGATTCTACGACTTTGTCAAGCAGCTTAATTCTAAATGAAATTGATAAACGGGAGGCTCCTATGAGCAACTGAAGAGAAAAGTGCAAGACCACAAGACATGACAAATGAATAGAAGTCAGGCAGATGACTAATACTACCATTTTAATATTGTCTGCAAATTTGGACATTGTTTCTTCTACCCTATATCCAAATAACTAATGTGCACAGTGAAGAGAAGGGTTCTTATGACAGAACCATGTAGGGCACCACTATCTACCTCCAAGTACCCTTTGTTCAGATTTTCCATTCCTTCCCTTCTAACCAGTATTTAATTAAAGTCACCACTCTCCCTTTGTTCCATATCCTTTAATCTTCTCCAGTAGTCTCCTATGTGGTACCTTATCAAAGACTTTCTGGTAATCCATGTGCATTATGTGCGCTTCTTTCCCCCAGCTATCACATTTCACACCTCCTCAGAGAACAGCCGCCATCCCATCACTTGTTGGATGCCAAGGTGTTCCTAAATCTACAGAATCACATCGGGTTTCTAGGCTTTCATCTTCAAATGGCACACCATAGAATAAGGATCTTGTGAAATCATGAATGTACCTTGAACGTCACATAGTGAACATTCCTTAACACTTACCTTTGAACCATGGAATTCCCACAGTGTAGAAGGAGGACAATTCTGCCCATCGAGTCTGCACCAACTTTCTTTACACCCTCCTCTCCACCCTATCTCCATTACCTTGCACAATCCATCTAACCTACACATCTTTGGACTTTGGAAGGAAACCGGAGCACCGGGAGGAAACCCACGCAGACATGTCTGTGGGGAGAATGTCTGTGTGGGGTTTGCACATTCTCCCCAGGCCAGAATTGAACCCGGGTCGCCGTGGGGCAGCAGTGCTAACCACTGTGCCACCGTGCTGCTCCGATTTGAAATGAACAAAACAGGAAATTAAAAGATGTATCTCAACAATATGTTTCAAATGTATAACTACGAATGAGAGTGGCACCCTTTACATTTCAGAAACTTGTATTGCTCTTGAATTTTGTTGTCTTTTAACAAGTAGTAATAAAATGAACCCTGCTATTCAATAACTAATTTTCCAATGAGGTCCTTAAGCAGGCTCTCATTAACATAATCAACAGGATTAAGCAGGGGTAGCACAGTGGCACAGTGGTTAGCATTGCTGCCTCACAACGCCAGGGACCTGGGTTCAATCCCGACCTCGGGTCACTGTACAAAGAACAAAGAACAAAGAACAATACAGCACAGGAACAGGCCCTTCGGCCCTCCAAGCCCGCGCCGTTCCCTGGTCCAAACTAGACCATTCTTTTGTATCCCTGTCTGTGAGAAGTTTGCACATTCTCCCCATGGCTGCGTGGTTTTACTCCGGGTGCTCTGATTTCCTCCCACAGTCCAAAGATGTGCGGGTTAGGTTAATTGGCCATGCTAAATTAACCCTAGTGTCAAGGCGATAAGCAGGGTAAATATGAGGAGTTGCAGGAATAGGGCCTGGGTGGGGTTGTGGTCGGTGCAGACTCCATGGGCCGAATGGCCTCCTTCTGCACTGTGGGGATTCTATGATTCTAAGCCTGGTAAAAGTGGGACCACTGAAATCCAGCAGTGGGTTCTGAGCCTGTGCAAATTGGGCAGAGCCGACCCCAGTACCAAATCGATATGCTTTGCGCCTGTTTTTCTTTGCTGGTGCATACCAATTCCGATCCCACAAAGAGAATAATGAACAGGAAACGAATATTTGGTGCATTTGGCTCTTTCCTATTGACTTGCTACAGTCTGACGATTACAGCTCTGAATATGCATGAAGTGACTGAGCGATGTGATGGATAGGCAACTGGTCTCTCATTTTCTGCTGCATTTTCCACAAAGTTTGATTGTTTGTTGCATTCCACCAGAAGATTGACCTTCTTTATGCCTCTTCTCGGTGTTGGATAATCACTCGAAGGCATTTTAAATATTGGGTTAATGGATTAAGCAGAAAGCTTTGGAAAATGTTAAGGCGTTAAAAATATCGACGTGGAGAGATGCTCTGGCAAGCACTGCATAAAACAGCACATTTATTCTAACTGAGTTATTGGATTAAGAGAGCGCTTTCACTGATAAGGTAAATTTTGTGAACAAGCTGCTTCCTGGAATCAGCCTGTTTGAAACTGACTCCAAATGCTGCCATATGCACCATCCCAGGGATTTAACTGCAGAGACAGAGATAGTCTACTGCAACATTAACAATACAATTTTCATCTGGGGAAGGTCGAAGCATAGGAACAGAAGTAGACAGTCATAGGCCCTCGAGCCATTCTGCTATTCAATTAGATCATGGCTGATCTCCTTCTACCAACGAGCTACATCCCCTAATCCCATAACCCTGAACACACTTTGCTAACAAAAACCTATACGTTTTGAAATTTTCAATGAAGCCAGCTTCAATACCTTTTGGAGGCAGAATCCTCCAGATTACCATCACCATGGAGACGTGCTTCTGGCACCACCCTTCAATGAACTAACTCTAATTTTAAGGTTATGTCCCTGTCTATTGTTTTCATTTATACAGTATAAAGAAAAAAATGCCTGATAATTTAAGGCAATCATGATGAGTGCTACAATGATTCAACTGTATATCATATCATCATAGAATCCCTACAGTGCAGAAGGAGGCCATTTGGTCTATCAAGCCTGCACCAACAACAATCCCACCCAGGCCCTATCCCCGTAATCCCATATATTTACCCTAATCCCCCTGATACTAAATAGCATGACCAATCAACCTAACCTGCACCTCTTTGGACTGTGGGAGGAAACCCAGAGCACCTGGAGGAAACCCAGACAGACACAGGGAGAATGTGCAAAATCCACACAGGGAGTCACCTGAATCCAGAATTGAACTGGGTTCCTGGAGCTGTGAGGCAGCAGTGCTAACCACTGTGCCACCGTGCCGCCCAAATGTTTTTCTCAACTATTTCTATAGCACTATTTAATGTAAGAAAATTGCTCTTTGGATTCCAAGTGAAAATAATAAGGAATAAAGGAGAGGTAAGGGCTTTGGGTATGAGTTTGCGGAGGTTATTGAAGCTTGGCTGAAGAGGTGGGTTTTAAGAAGGTTGTTGAATGTGAAGAAGCAGAGGAGTTTAGTGAGGGAGCTGGGAGGAGCAGGCTCACAGCAGCTGAAGGTTCATATATGAAAAGAATGAAACTCAAGTAAAGCCTTCTTTTCCAGATCAATTTTTTTTACTCTATCCAAAAAAAAACCTAATTCAAATTGAATCCATATCATGGTCCCCACGTGAAGGTCAAACAAGTTCCAAGCTGACAGGGTGAGGCATTGCACCCCATCCCGGGCTTGATCTAACGCTTCATCTTAGCCCAAAGGCTGAGATGGCTTTGGAAAATTGCATCAGGGTAAAACCTCGGTTCAGCCTCATTGGCTACCCTGATCCTTTATTTTACCCTAGCCTGGGAAAACCATCATTGCAGGCATCAGCATACCCCCAAGTGCAATGGGCTTGTCACATCCCTTGCTTGATGAAGATTGTGAGAAGGAGAATTAAGCTCTGGGTAGTTGTGGAGGTAGAATGGGGCTCTATAGGAAGTGAGTAAAAGAACTTTGAAGGAACAGTTCTGTGGTTGGATAGCTAACAGCCAGGTAGCGCTTATGCAAGAAATGCAAAATGAAAACATGATGCATAGTTCAATATTTTCTCAGTGTACCAAGTATAATGAAATTGTAAACTCATTTATAAAGACTGAGCTATTGAACCTTATATCCAATATGACTTTAATTGTAGAAGATTAGCCTCTCTCACTCTGCTTCCCACAAAAAACCATGCCAGCCTGGTTGATTCAAATGAGATCCATCCACTTGTAATTGTCCTAATTACAGTTTCATCATAAGTTTAGTTGATTAGTATTCTGTGGTATGGTAGCAAAATTCCAATAATTTAGTTTGTCTGCTGAGTGCAGGAAAATAACTGTGAAGGGAATCTCATTTCGGTATTACTACATTTGTGTGATACATGCTGAAAATGTTTGCACAAGTGTCTCTCGTGAATGTAGAACTAGGAGAATACTAACTGAAACAAAAGCATCAAGTGAGGGCAACAGGAGTCTTAACATAAGGCTAGGATCCTGGAAATTGTGATTTTGTTAACACAGTAATTGGTCTGTGAGCGTGTGACTGCAATCTGAGAGAGGAAGGTTGGGAGAAAGAGCAGAAAAGGGGAGAGAGAACAGAAAAGGGAGAGGCAGAAAGAGAGAGAGAGAATCAATGAAGTGTGAAATGTAGACACAGAAAGTGGAGCAAAGGAGACTTTGAGAAAGTGAAAGGGGAAGAGATTAAAACTAATGATGAATAAGAGCAAATGAAGAGAGGAAGAGTAGAGATGATGGGAAGCAGAAACATATAGCAGGGTCTCAAATCAATACTTCATTATGTTTACAAGGGAAATTGCCAGAAACATTAATGCCTAGATTCCATATTTTGCTATGGTACATACCAATTGTGTGGACGTTTGAATGGAAAATGGCAGAAAAATACAGGAAAAGTATACAGGAACAAACGTGTAAGGAAAGACTTGAAGCACAATGTTAGGAGTAGGATTCTCCTGTAAGGAATAAAATCATAAACCGTGATAAGATTCTCATATTTAGCAACATAGAAGCTCAGAGAGGAAATGTGAAAAAGGATTGAGTTCCCACAATAGAACATAGAACATAGAACATAGAACATTACAGCGCAGAACAGGCCCTTCGGCCCACGATGTTGCACCGACCAGTTAAAAAAAAAACTGTGACCCTCCAACCTAAACCAATTTCTTTTCGTCCATGAACCTATCTACGGATCTCTTAAACGCCCCCAAACTAGGCGCATTTACTACTGATGCTGGCAGGGCATTCCAATCCCTCACCACCCTCTGGGTAAAGAACCTACCCCTGACATCGGTTCTATAACTACCCCCCCTCAATTTAAAGCCATGCCCCCTCGTGCTGGATTTCTCCATCAGAGGAAAAAGGCTATCACTATCCACCCTATCTAAACCTCTAATCATCTTATATGTTTCAATAAGATCCCCTCTTAGCCGCCGCCTTTCCAGCGAAAACAATCCCAAATCCCTCAGCCTCTCCTCATAGGATCTCCCCTCCATACCAGGCAACATCCTGGTAAACCTCCTCTGCACCCTCTCCAAAGCCTCCACATCCTTCCTGTAATGTGGGGACCAGAACTGCACACAGTACTCCAAGTGCGGCCGCACCAGAGTTGTGTACAGTTGCAACATAACGCTACGACTCCTAAATTCAATCCCCCTACCAATAAACGCCAAGACACCATATGCCTTCTTAACAACCTTATCTACTTGATTCCCAACTTTCAGGGATCTATGCACACATACACCTAGATCCCTCTGCTCCTCCACACTATTCAAAGTCCTCCCGTTAGCCCTATACTCAACACATCTGTTATTCCTACCAAAGTGAATTACCTCACACTTCTCCGCATTAAACTCCATCCGCCACCTCTCGGCCCAACTTTGCAACCTGTCTAAGTCTTCCTGCAGACTACGACACCCTTCCTCACTGTCTACCACACCACCGACTTTGGTGTCATCAGCAAATTTGCTAATCCACCCAACTATACCCTCATCCAGATCATTAATAAATATTACAAACAGCAGTGGCCCCAAAACAGATCCCTGAGGTACACCACTTGTAACCGCACTCCATGATGAATATTTACTATCAACCACCACCCTCTGTTTCCTATCCGCTAGCCAATTCCTGATCCAATTTCCTAGATCACCCCCAATCCCATACATCTGCATTTTCTGCAGAAGCCTACCATGGTGAACCTTATCAAACGCCTTACTAAAATCCATATATACCACGTCCACTGCCTTGCCCCCATCCACCTCCTTGGTCACTTTCTCAAAGTAGAATCTATTCATCTCTCCCCCGGAGGTTGAAGGCTGCGTGTCACAAGAGTTTGATTTTTGCCTCTTGACTTTCCATTTGGTGCTGTGTCCAGACATTGCTTTATGCTAAAGATGAGAATTTACTCCTTAGTGTTATGTTTTCAGTGTTGGATATCAAGTTTGCTTTGAAGAGCTGATTCGATCCACAGCTGAAGAAAGTGTGTTTATAAATGGTTTTAAGATTTGTGACATTTGCTCACAACTGAATCTTCCCTCACTGATTATCATTTCATATTTGTGCATTTTGGGTTTTCGCATGTTCTGTTTTACTCTTTTTTGTTATATTTTTCCTTGTTTCATTTTGATAAACAGAAATGCATCGATTACATAAATATACAGATTTGATGCTAAATAATTAGGGGCTAATTTTAGCTCAAGGTGGGATTTTCCGTCCCTTCCTGCCAATGGGAACTTCCAGCCCTGCTGAAGGTGACTCCCCATTCCCCTCCACGGAATCCTGGCAGTGCGGCCAGCAGACAATGCAGATGGCCATAGACTTCGGCGGGACCGGAAAATCCCGCTGGCGGCCAAGCGAAACCATGCCATGGGGGTGGGTCGGAAAATCCCGGCCTCAGTGTTGGAATTAGGTGTGTGGAAGACTGAGCTGACCAGTGAATTGCTTGGTGCCCCCAGAGGACATTTTAGTTCTCGGTGGGAACAAATTCTGTATCAATCAATGATGGGAGTCCAAAATTGACGGACATTCAGGCAGATTGTCCTGGCAAGGTGGCAAAGAATTTGTGTAGGTGGCCAGTAAGTTTATGATTGGGGTGTTTGTGGTGGGGCGGGGGGGGGGGGGGGGGGGGGGTGTCAGATGGTATTCGGGGTAGAGTCTGTGTTGTGGTTGTGGGTGAGCCCAGGACGATGAAGGTCCAAGATATCTCCTGGCTCTCAAGAAGCCATTTAATGTTTTTTATAGATGACCTGCCTGGGTCCCATGTCACAAGATTCACATTTCTTCCAGCTTTACCTGGTGAGTTGGAGGCTGCATGCAGCAGTCAGTCCATGGGTAAAAAGGCCTGTTCGTCCAATTATGTCATTAAGGCGACCTTTCCATTTAAATTAGACTCCTGCTCCTCTGCGGAAGGTGGTCTTTCTGTGATTGAATTCAGACAAATGAAAATGCTGGGGGTCGTGAATATGTCAGGAATGTGGTACAAGATGCCGGCTATTTTAACCTTCCCATTTCCTCCACCCCCAAGCCCCACCGTGTGCTCATCAAATGGGTCAATTTAACTCCCCGTTTAATCCTTGTGCTACGATAATAAGTGATTTTTAAAAAAAAGTTGATTCACAGCCTATCGCAACAAAATAATTTCTAAACAAATTGGACAGTGTTGTTTCTATTCGGGAGCTGACAACCTCATCAGGTAGTTTACCACCAATCAATCATTCCATGGGTCATTCAAATAATTCATTTCCCTCAGAACGACCCCGAGAAACGAAAAATCAAATAATCATTGTGCTCTGGTCAAAAGTCTGGTTCCGCGCAGTAAAAGTCAGATTTACAATATTGTCAATCTCACTAAATTCAAACCTTTTATATTAATTGATCAAACCACAATCTGCATGGTGGCGAGATCTTTGTAAAGAGATCAGACTGGCAGCCATTTTAGTCCTCTGTAAACAATGTCCCTTATTTTTCTGACTACAGCACAGACCTATCAGTAGTTCTGAAGATATCACTCTCGGGTAGTTTTCACCTATGAATAGTTTTCCGTCCTGCACAATTCATGAGAGCCCCAATCTATGTGGCATACAATAGATTAAAGAGTACTGAAGAAAAGAAAGTAAAATTATCCAGGCTTTCAATATGAACTACCATGCTGAAGCAAGCTTCAATGCCAGATTCTGTTGAAAGAACTTATGTCTTTTGGTTTTGCAAACTCGTATATACATGAACAGAGAATTCAGAATTAACTGTGTAAACTATTGATCGATATTATTACTTATTACTGCCTTAGTCCGATATACTGATGACATTAAATATCTCGGATCTTCTATCCTACAGTGTATGATTTAGAATCAGCAGCTTTGTAAACAGAATGTGGGGGAAATTCATCTTGGGTGATATCACATCATCGGTTCATTCCCTGCCTGCTATTCAATTCCATTTACTTCAATGGAATTCACTATTCGATGGGGTCTATAGCCAATGGCTGCTGCAATTGGAATCAAAGGGCGGGATCTTCCGGCCGCGCTCTCCCCGAAGCTGGAAACTCCTGTTTGAGGTCAATGGACCTTTCCATGGTCAACCCCTCGCCCACTACAATTCCCATGGCAGGCGGAAGAGGAAAATTCACCCCCATAGAATCATAGAATCCCCACAGTGCAGAAGGAGGCCATTTATTGAGTCTGCACCAACAACAATGCCACCCAGGCCCTATCCCCGTAACTGCACATATTTACTTTGCTAATCCCCCTGATACTAAGGGGCAATTTGGCATGGCCAATCAACCTAACCTAACCTACCCATTTTGTGTGACTAAAGTCAAATTGCTACCCCAGAGTATTTCCTGCAGATTCCTGTGGCATTGTCCAGGTTGAGTGAGAGAAAACACAATATTAGTGGCGTTATCAAGTGTGATGGGGAAAATGCTGCCAAAAATAAGCCACGTGTTTGCTTCATACATTGTAACATGTAAATAGGTATGAATTTGCGGCAAACAGAATATGGTGCAATGTTGAGGTGTCATGTTGGATTTTAGTTTTTTATTTGCGATATTTAAGATATTTTTATCATTGTTATTTTGTGTAAAATTATTTCATTCCAGACATAATGTGGAGCTCCAAAACTTGCTCTGTTAAGTTATTACACGCAACAGCGTCCGATATGGGGGTTGCTGTGTGCCAGGTGCATTTTGCTCAGTTTATGGAATGTGCGTTGAAGTTGCCATTGAATTCATAGAAAATCATAGAAACCCTACAGTACAGAAAGAGGCCATTCGGCCCATCAAGTCTGCACCGACCACAATCCCACCCAGGCCCTACCTCCATATCCCTACATATTTACCCGCTAATCCCTCTAACCTACGCATCTCAGGACACTAAGGGCAATTTTTAGCATGGCCAATCAACCTAACCCGCACATCTTTTGAATCTTTTGAATTCTGCCCTTATTTTGGTTAATGTCTGGATTGGGGCATGGAGACTACAGAGGACACAACATGGTGAGGTTAATGCTCACAGAAAATACAAATTCTTTCGCAGTTGACGGGAGAACAAAATATCTGCAGGAATTTGCCTCTGCTTTGAGGATAGCAGTGAAAATCTGCAGCTTTAACAATAGTCCAGTATTTATGAGTCATTTTGAAAACAAAGCAACTCGTACTGATTTGAAATATTGATTAGCACTTTTTTTTTCTAATCAAATCTGATCTGATAAGGCAGGTAACAATATTGATAGTGAATCTAATTTGAAATATATTGCAGACACTTTAAATGGTTTCATTTCCCACTGAGAATATGACAATACTAACCTTTCCAGTCCATCAAAAATGATTATTAAATAGAAACGCTCAACTCCCTGTTGCCCTGTCGTGGGTACATGTGAGGGCACAAGCGTGATACTAATAATCTCTAATTGGGCTCTCTAAGTGGAGTAAAGTAGGGACAATTGTCTGTTGCTGTGTTCAGCAAGTGAGCCCATGCTTGCTGATCAAAGTCCTGGAATTCCTCCCTAATGGCATTGTGAGTCAACCCACAGAACATGGACTGCAGCGATTCAAGAATGCACTCGCATATGTTGCACTAGCACAGGATTGGGAAAGAGGATGCAGGTGTCCAGTTTTCTCCTGCCAGTCACACATTTTCAGTTCCTTGAAGGTTGTACTAAGAGTAGGCCTCACTTTTCCCACAGTTTTTATTCAAGGAGATTTTGCAGCTAATTTCATTATGCTTCTTGCCTCTTCATTCCGTTAGCATTTCTCATATAAAGCCTCCAGGCTGATATCATTTGGAACCATCATGATGTGATAAGAAAGAATGGCTTACATTTATGTAGAGCTGTTTTGAACCACTAGACCTCTCCAGGGGCTTTACAGCCAGTAATATACTTTTTGATGTGCAGTAATTGTTGTAATATATAGGAAACATGGCAGGCAACCCACCCACAACAATGTATGGGTGGCACAGTGACAAAGTGGTTAGTAGTTCTGCCTCACAGCACCAGGGACATGGGTTCGATTCCCAGCTTGGGTCATTGTCTGTGTGGGGTTTGTACATTCTCTCCATGTCTGCATTGGTTTCCTCCGGGTGCTCCGGTTTCCTCCTACAGTCCAGAGATGTGCGGGTTAGGTTGATCAGCCATACTAAATTGCCCCTCAATGTCACGTGGACTAACAGGGTAAATATATGGAATTATGGAGATGGGGCCCGGGTTTTTATTTATTCATTTGTTTCGTGGGACATGGATGTCGCTGGCTGGCCAGCATTTAATGCCCATCCCTAGTTGCCCTTGAGAAGGTGATGGTGAGCTGCCTTCTTGAATCTCTGCAGTCCATGTGCTTGTCCACAATGCCGTTAGGGAGGAATTCCAGGATTTTGATCCAGCGACTGCAAAGGAATGGCGATATATTTCCAAGTCAGGATGGTGAGTGGCTTGGAGGGGAACTTGCAGGTGGCGGTGTTCCCATGTTGCCCTTGTCTTTCTGATGGAAGTGATCATGGGTTTGGAAGGTGCTGTCTGAGGATCTTTGGTGAATTGCTGCAGTGCATCTTGTAGATAGTACACATTGCTGCTACTGAGCGGTGAAAGGATTGAATGTTTGTAGATGTGGTGCCAATGAAGCGTGCTGCTTTGTCCTGGATTGTGTCAAGCTCCTTGAGGGTGGGATTGTTGTGGGTGTGGGCTCAATTGTCCAAATGGCCTCCTTCTGCATTATTTGGATTCTATGTGTAAGAATTTAAGTTCGACCAGTTTGTGCTCCTGGTGGGGAACTTCGCTTAACAGAAAGGCCCATCATCGGGCTGAGTCAGGAGGACAGAAAGTCTGATTTTGTGACCCTCACAATTTTCCAGTCATTAAAATTCAAAATTCCCAAGAACATAAGTTGGTACTAATAACCTTAAAGCTTAATTCGACAATCTACCTTCCCAGCAGGTGAGTGTCCCCCTAACTCTTACTGAGCTTGAGTTCCTGACATAACATTTCATAGATGTTTATCTTCACTAGCGTTAAATGAACAATTTTTCAAAAACCCACAGCTATGGCTGGTACACAAAATAAAAAAGATGCAATATATGTTTGAGCTAGAGTTAGACAAATGAAGGTGAACACAAGTGTGCAACATTACTTGGAAACTTGCCCCAAGTACAGAAGATACAAGGGCAAAATGGGGCAGAGGGAATCATAACGTGGAATTACTCTGAACTCATTGTTTCCAATGGAGACGATATGCAAAACTCTGCTGCCTACTAATGTAAATGATTGCAGTGTGCAGCCAGCAGTAAGCACATTGTTGAGTAGCCTTTGAGCAGGGGCCACAGAATCATGAGAGGCTAGCACAAGTTAAAGCAGGCATGTGTGCTACTCAAAGTCAGCCTGCAGCACCTCAATGGGTGGTGCGGAAGCTGTTCCAAAAGTGACTTTTGGCACAATAACACCACAGCATGGCAGGAAGCAGGCTCCATGATTCTTTCATGCTGTACTGGGGTCCTAGGTGGAGAGGAAGACAAAGGTGATCTATCCACAGGGAAATCCTTCAACCAAACCTCGCAGAAGTAGGGGGGATCGGATAAATGCAGCAGTTAATTGGCAGCACAGTGGCACAATGGTTAGCACTGCTTCCTTACAGCGCCAGGGATCCAGGTTCAATTCTGACCTCGGGTAACTATCTGTGTGGAGTTTGCACGTTCTCTCTGTGTCTGCATGGGTTTCCTCCGGGTGCTCCAGTTTCCTCCCACAGCCCAAAGATGTGCAGTTAGGTGGATTGGTCATGCTAAATTGCCCCTTAGTGTCCAAAGATATGTAGATAAGGTGGATTAGCCATGGTAAATGCACAGGGTTACGAAGATAGGGTGAGTGGGCCTGGATGGAATGTTCTTTTGGGGAGTCAATGAAGACTGGATGGGCTGGCTGGCCTCTTTCTACACTGAAGGGATTCTACGGTTCTCTGGTTCAATGCCAGGAATCTAGCCCCAAGAGCTGGATGCAGTACTGCAAAACGTTCAGTGACTTCCATGAGTGGTCAGGCCAGTGAATATATCTTCAAGTGCCAATATCCCACCAACCCTGGCACTCACCTCAGATGCTCCTCAATATGCTACACTCCCATCATTCAGCTAGCAGCGGCAATCTTGATTCATGCCAAACATTCATTGATAGCTCCACCTTATCCTCACACCTATATCTCACAGCTTGCATCCCCTGCCAGCTATTCAACCATGAGATCTACATCAACCAGAGGACACTCACTGATACACTTCCCTTTCGCCCGCAAGTCAAGATGCTGCAGAACAGAGGCGACAGGAGCTAGTTGTTGGGAGATAGGCACAGCTGCATATCTTTAACCTGATTGGAGAGTTGTGTTTGGCATCACTGGAGTGGCAAAGGGTGAATTTTCCCGTTCTGCCCGCCATGGGAATTGGAGTGGGCGAGGGTTGGACCATGGAAAGGTCTGTTGACCTCGGGTGGGATTTTCCAGTTTTGGGGCGAGCGCAGCCAGAAAGCTCCACCCTATGACTGAAGCCGTGGCCAATAGATGGATCATTAGGAGATCATGGTGTCCTTGTACCTAATCTTCATTCTCACATCCCAGTTTCCTGCTCACTCCATAATCACGTCTGATTCACAAGGTGAAATTGATATAAGCACATATCTCTGCTTCCCACTCTCCATTCCAAACTTCCCCTCACCATATTCAGATACTCGAGAACTGCCACCTGGCCAGGCAGCTGTGGAAGAGCAACAAGACAGAAATGAGGAAGCAAAACTGTAACTCGATCTTATCCCCCAGCTCAGATACTTACACAGCATGTACCTCAGAGGTTAGCATGAAGATGTCTGAGGAGACATGGCATGAGTGGCCTATGGTGGGGTGGGAGTAGGGGGTTAGAGTAGCACAGGTGTCAACTCCCCAGAGAAGGAGATCACACATGAGTCCTGCTAGATTGCAAGGTGTGGGGGGTGTAGCGAGTGGGGGCGGTGTATAATGCATTGCTTGGTCCAACCTGCCAGAAAGCTCACTTGCCAAGTCAGACAGCATTGAGAAGTCTGACACATCAATGTTTCACAGGGCTTTGTGTAGTCTTTCCAGCATGGGAATGGTGGCTAACTCCATTCACATACTTGTGGACCCAACATTGTGCTTCTGATCCCACTTGCCGACCCATCCGGTGAAGGTCATTAAGTTTGCGATTGTTACTTTCCCACACCAGCATGCTGAGAAAGGCCTCTAGTAACCTCTTATAAAGCAATTAATGCTTCCTGATGAATTATTTCAGTTACCCTATTTCAGTAAGTCACCTTGTTGAGGGGTTCTCCCCACAACCCACTGTATTGGCCTGGCTGCTAGCGCCATTTTTGGATTTAGATTTTTAAAATGTTGGAATGCCTCCATCTTGAAGCATCCTCTCTCTTAATTTCTTTCTGGAGCAGCCACCTACTCCTTTCATGTTGGAAGGCCTCTGGTCGACCTTCCAGGTTTGAGAGCCCACCCACTGACCTTACTTGGATGCTGAGCCTGTCTCCAGGCCAAGTGAGGGGTGAGGGAAGTGTCCATGAAAACCACAATGGGGGGGGACTTTTCCTGTCCTGCCCGCCACGGGAATTGTAGAGGGTGCCGGGGTTGGGAGGGGGGGGGGTTGAGGGACATATAAATGTCCATTGACCACACGCGGGATTTTCCGGTTTTGGGGTGAGCACGGCTGGAAAATCCCGCCCAATGTATATTTCTCCCATTGGCAGGTTTGGGAGCTGCAAACAATCCCCATTCCATTTCTCAGCCTTCTGGAGGGAAAGTCCTGCCCAAAGAGTACAGAACCACAAGTCTATGTGAAATCTATGTTAAGTGCTGGTTCAAACTCAGCTGGGGTATTGTATCCTATTCTGGACACAACACTTCAGGAAGAGTGGGAAAGACTTTGGAGAGTGCACAGGAGAGATTTCCAGGGAAGGTTCCAGCGATGAGGAATATGTTACATCAATATGGAACACCAGGGGTTGTTCTTCTTAGAGCAGAGGGTGTTAAGAAAAGATTGGAAAGAAGTGTTTAAAACCAGGGAGCATTTAGATCGAGTAACTAAAGAGAGACTGCTTTTTCTCAAGAGCTGAGGGTGCAATAACCTGAGCATTTGAAATCTGGATGCATTGATCAGGACCAAAAAAACCAGCATTACCATATAATTTGTCAATTCAAAATGCTTGTTTTTGTCTCTCTCAAAAATCTACAATATTTTATTTTTAATAACTACAGTTTCCATTTTCTGAGAATATTCCCAAAACATTTATATTAAAATGCAGATATCATAAACTTAGTCCAATCTTTATACAGTCATGCTTGTTGGACGCTTCAAGTTGAGTGTATTTTGAGATCGTTTCTATTGTGGACATTGTGGAGGGGTGACATAGGGAAAGTCTATTTTACACAGCAGGATTTGGAATGTACCGCCTGATAGGGTGGGAACAGATTCAATGGAGCCTTCAATAGAAAATTGGATGAATAGCTGAAGGAGAGGAAATGTGTATGGATTGTAGAGGAAAAGCAGGGGATGTGGGACTGACTGGATTTCTCTTCAAAAGAACCAGCCTAAACTCATTGGGCGCAATGGACTCTTTCTATGCAGTACTTTTAATTTTGATTTGATTTGATTTATTATTGTCACATGTATTGGTATACAGTGAAAAGTATTGTTCCTTCTGCACTATAGAGACAAAACTTTCTGTTCATAGAATACACAGGGGAGAAGGAAAGGATAGGGTGCAGAATATAGTGTTGCAGTTAACGATGGGGTGAAGAGAAGGATCAGCTTAATATATGGTAGGTCCATTCAAAAGTCTAAAGGCAGCAGGGAAGAAACTGTTCTTGTGTCAGTTGGTATGTGTTCTTAGACTTTTGTACTTTTTTCCCAATGGAAGAAGGTAGAGTAGAATATGTTCGGGGTGCGTGGGGTCCTTAATTTTCTTGTTGGCCAGATTTAACCTAGTTAATTAATTCCGCATGCCGAAATTTTATATTTTTCCCAATTTGCCTTATGTCACCGCAAGACCTGTCAACTAATACCAGGGGGCAGGATTTTTCAGCCGCGTTCGGCCCAAGACAGGAAAATCCCACCCGCGGTCAACGGAACTTTGCATGGTCGGCTCCCAGGAAATTGACTCATTCTAACATTTTATGCTGTCTGTTATTTAACTAAAGTTCGAAAACCTCTGCCGCAAATAGGATTTTAGCCAAGTTAGTGACCTGTTAATATTGTCTGAAAACAAGGAGATGGTTTCGTCAATACATTTTTAATATTTGGTTCACCAACTAGTTTTATAAATTTGTCAACACTATTCCTATCCTATATCATCAAGTTGACAAATCCAGTAAACCAGTCGTTAAAACACTGAAACTAGTCATCAACAGGGTTGACAGAAAATTTGTCACTACATGGCTTCAGGTAGTTAGAGTCAATGTTCTAAGGGACCTTATTTAGCTCAGTTAATTAGTGCAGAAAACTAATTAATATATGAAGGATAATGGTGGCTGGGAGTGATTGCAAAGTAGTACTCTCATTGATAGCTACAGATGGCATTACAAACGAGCTCTCAACCTCATGATGAGCTTGCAGTTTTAACATTAAGTAATGTATTGTTCTACACTTTATATAATCACATTCTTCAAGCCTAGAGATTGCTTCATAGAATTATCGTTCTACTATCATTCCATAGAAACGCGATAGCACCAAAACACCATAGAAAGCATTCTTTCCGGTTGTATCACAGCTTAGATGGCTCCTGCTCTGTCCAAGATACTACAAAGGGTCGTGAACAAAGCCCAGTCCATCACTCAAACCAGCCTCCCATCCATTGACTCTGTTTACACTTCCCGCTGCCTCGGAAAAACAGCCAGCATAATCAAGGATCCCACACACCCTGGACATACTCTCTTCCACCTTCTTCCGTTTGGGAAAAAGATACAAAAGTCTGAGGTCACTTACCAACCGACTCAAGAACAGCTTCTTCCCTGCCATCAGACCTTTGAAAGGACCTACCTCGTATTAAGTTGATCTTTCTCTAAACCCTTGCTATGACTGTAACACTACATTCTGCACCCTCTCATTTCCTTCCTCCCTATGTACTCTATTTATAACTATTGGCTCATGCACTGAAAGTGATGTCATAGACCCAGTGTGGGAAACAGAGAGAGAAGAAGCAACAATGGAAGAAATTGGACACTATTAATAAAGCTCCATTCGTTTTTAACCAAAGTCTGTGCCGCGTATCATGTCTCCAATACACAACACACTACTTGTTTGGAACAGAATCTTCCTAATTTTATTCTTTAAAGGTACAATTCTAACTTAAAGACTAAGCTCTCTTATTCTGGATTCTTTCTCTTTCATCTGGAGTCTTATTCATCCCTACCTTCACTCTATCATTGGTGACCATACCATCAGCTGCTTAGATCTGATGATCTGGAAAATCCATCCTAAAGCTCTCCACCTCTCGCTGCAGAAAAGGTGCTATCATTCTGAACCTTGAGGACAGCTGCAATATATGCAAATCCAACTTTTTCTGTCTAGTACAAAAAAAAACATATTGATTCTGGTCATGAAGGGGAAGCATAATTGCCTACTTGGCTTATGTAGACCTCCAGCATTAACAGCTCATTAGTCTACTATGAACATCATGTAGCATCGAAGTGCCAAAATATGATAATGCTCTTTATTGTGAGGTATCTCAGTGTGGGCTAGTTGAAGCATATGAAGGTCAAAGTGGCCATTGATAAGTATGTTACTCCACTTGCACAGAATTATCTCCAGAAACTATTTCATTTACAATAAAGAACAAAGAAAAGTACAGCACAGGAACAGGCCCTTCGGCCCTCCAAGCCCGTGCCGATCATGATGCCCTAACTAAACTAAAGAAAAAACCTTCTGCCCTTACTCGGTCTGTATCCCTCTATTCCCTCCCTATTCATGCACCCATCCAGATGCCTCTTAAATGTTGCTAATGTGCCTGCTTCCACCATCTCCTCTGGCAGTGTATTCCAGGCATCCACTACTCTCTGCATGAAAAACTTTCCCTGCTCAGCTCCCTTAAACTTTCCCCCTCTCACCTAGAACCAGTGCCCCCTTGTAATTGGAAGAATTGTTTCTGGAAGAAAATTAAAACAAAGCTGAAATAATTTGATCACCTGATCTGATTTGATTTGATTTATTATCGTCACATGTATTGGGATACAGTGAGAAGTATTGTTTCTTGCGTGCTATACAGACAAAGCATACTGTTCATAGAGTACATAGGGGAGAAGGAAAGGAGAGGGTGCAGTCACAGCTGGGGTGTAGAGAAAGATCAACAATGGTAGGTTCATTCAAAAGTCTGATGGCAGCAGGGAAGAAACTGTTATTGAGTTGGTTGGTACGTGACCTCAGACTTTTGTATCTTCTTCCCGACGGAAGAAGGTAGAAGGTAGGAGAAGGTAGGGAGTCCAGGGTGCATGGGGTCTTTGATTATGCTTCTCCGAGGGAGCAGAAGCATGAGGAAGATCTAGAAGGATGAGGGCGGCAGACACACGAGAATACCACCAACTGCAAGTTCCCTTTTAAGTCACTCTATACTTTTGATTCAGTGATCTCTCTGTTCATCACAGCACCTTGATTTGCTTACTGATTCAAACCCAAGTCCTGGAAAGAGCTGAGAAATTAATTAATTTTGTAGATCCACAATCCAGACCTATTATCATCAATTCAGCTGAAATAAAGGAAGTTATATCAAAGATCTCACAATGCAAGCATCCATATATTGTCCACACTCAGAGCAGTGGCTACCAATTAATGAATATGGCTGGTTCACAAACTTTGACTTTACTTGGCAAGATATGGCATTCTTGATCACTATCTGCAATTATTGCTATCATTTCCACGCTCTACACATGTATACTTTACCTAATACAGGACCAAGTGATATCTCCCACACACACTAACAGCGAAAGCCAAGACCAAGGGCCAGATTCTCCAACTTCGCTCGCAGCCGGGTTCCCCCATTCCGCTGCAACGAACAGAGATTTGGCTGAGTGCCAAATTCTCCACGCTCGCTGTCAGCAGTAGTGGGGCGTGAATGGCCGGAGAATTCCCGCCCACATCTTTCCTCAGCACTGAAGTGTTTTTCTCAGGTGCTTTATTGGAGGATCATCAACTCGATTAAAGACGCTCTTTGGTCTGCCCGAAACTTATTGGTCTTCCAGTGCAAGGAGTTGTCCCTGACTGAGTGTTGCAGACTGACACATTCCAAAGCCCAGGACCACATGCTGAGGAACGCAATAAAGCTTGGGGCAGCTGTTTCAGAGGTGCAGTGGAGAAAGGTCGCTGCCTAAAACCTTTCCGCCATCATACACAGAGGGGAGTGGGACTATATAGACCCCTCTCAGACTCTTTGGCTCACATTGGATGTATATAGTAAATAATGTATGTATCCCAATTGTATTGAAGCACCTCAGAGTATAAGTTGTTCTTAGTAGACAAACTAAATACCTTTGTATCATGTAATGACCATGTTGAAATGTCTATAATATTTCTTTAACTATACGAGGCATCTCAGAGTGCAACATGACCTATGATGAGAAGCTGAATGTTATTGCACTCTGTGTGATGGCCATTCTGAAATGTTTGTAATGCTCTTTCAGTTATTTTGCTAATAAAGTATATTTTTGCAAACAAAAGGGAAACTTGCAGATGGTGGTGTTCCTATACATCTGCTGCCTTTATCCTTCTGGATGGGAGAGTTTGTAGGTTTGGATGGTTCTGTTGACGGAGCCTTGCTGAGATGCTAAAGTGCATTTTATATATAGTACACACTGCTGCCACTATGCGCACGTGGTGGAGGGAGTTCATGATTAAGTTGCTGGATGGGCTGCCCCTCAAGCAGATTGTGGTTGAGCTTCTTGAGTGTTGTGTGAGCTGTCCTCATTCAGGCATGTGGAGACTATACCATCACACTCCTGACTGGTCCCTCACAGACGGTGGACAGACTTTGGGAAGTCAAGAGGTGAGTAACTCTTTGCAGTCTCTTACCTGCTCTTGTAGCCACAGTATTTATATGGTTGGACCAGTTAAATTTCTCATCAATGGTAACTGAGATGTTGATAGCAAGGAATTCAGTGACGGTAATGCCACTGAATGCCAAAGTTTTTTTAAAGTTTAAAGTTTATTTATTAGTGTCACAAGTAGGCTTACATTAACACTGCAATGAAGTTACTATGGGAATCCCCTAGTCGCCACACTCTGGCGCCTTGGGTACACTGAGGGAGAATTTAGCATGGCCAATGCACCTAACCAGCACATCTTTCCGACTGTGGGAGGAAACCGGAGCACCCGGAGGAAACCCCCACAGACACGGAGAGAACGTTCAGACTCTGCACAGACGGTGACCCAAACCGGGAATTGAACCCAGGTCCCTGGCGCTGTGAGGCAGCAGTGCTAACCACTGTGCCAGCGTGTCAAGGAGAGATGATTAGATTCTCCCTTGTTGGAGATGGGCATTGTCTGTGTTTGTTTGGTGCGAATGTTGGCAATGAACATGTCAGAGATGGACCGTTACAACCTCCAGTGGAGCTTCAGCACTGAAATGTTGCTTTTTTACTGTTGGCATTCAGCCATTCTATCTTGCAATTGAGCACTCTACAGCTGCTTTAATGAAGCTTAAGATTTATACTCATTATGTGACTTGAAAGGTTAAAGAATCCGTATTGTAGATGTATATGATTGGCTGGCAGTTCTTCATTGCTACTGACGAACGTACTTTTGCTGAAGTTGCACATTATAAAGCAGCGTGTTCCCATTTAAAAAAATTTATAGTTAATGATTAGGAAGAAAATGTCTCAAACTTCGTACACAAGTAATTTTTGGCTTTATTAGAATTCCATTCACTTGCAGGACTATTTTGACTTGGTTTCTCCCAGGCTTGCAAACTAAGAAAAGATCCGTGTATTCTTCATTTTTGTAGGCAAGGTTAACGCCCATACTTTTTATATGTTCAAGGCAGCAATCAATAGATTTTTATTAGGGAAACGCATCAAGGAATGTCAAAGGCGGGGAACAGAATTGAAGCACGGACCAGCTATATTCTAACTGAACGATGACATAGGTTCAAGGGATTGAATAGTCAACTTCTGTTCTTATATTATAGATTTCAGTGACTACCAGTCAAAATGGCAGGTGGAATTATTTTGTTGTTATGCCTCTCTAATATGATTGTGACCCTAGGGATTCAAATTAGATAACCAAAATACGCAATAAGAATGGACTTGACCACTGTATCTAGAAAGTGGAGTTAGATGAGTTCCTAAGAGATCAGGTCATCTCAGAATTATTTGGTCACCTTTATCATGTCCATTTTTGGGAGCGTTAGCAGTAAAGTCAAGATCAAACTGAAGGAAGTGCTGCACATTAAAAAATTAAAACATGCTACCGTGCAAAGGGACCTGGGGGTCCTTGTGCATGAGACGCAAAAGCCCAGTCTGCAGGTACAACAGGTGATCAAGAAGGCAAATGGGATGTTGGCCTATATTGCGAAGGGGATAGAATATAAAAGCAGGGATGTCTTGATGCACCTGTACAGGGCATTGGTGAGGCCGCAGCTGGAATACTGTGTGCAGTATTGGTCCCCTTATATGAGGAAGGATATATTGGCATTGGAGGGAGTGCAGAGAAGGTTCACCAGGTTGATACCGGAGATGAGGGGTTTGGATTATGAGGAGAGGCTGAGGAGATTGGGTTTGTACTCGTTGGAGTTTAGAAGGATGAGGGGGGATCTTATGGAGACTTATAAGATAATGCGGGGGCTGGATAGGGTGGAGGCGGAGAGATTCTTTCCACTTAGTAAGGAAGTTAAAACTAGAGGACACAGCCTCAAAATAAAGGGGGGTCGGTTTAAGACAGAGTTGAGGAGGAACTTCTTCTCCCAGAGGGTGGTGAATCTCTGGAATTCTCTGCCCACTGAGGTGGTGGAGGCTACCTCGCTGAATATGTTTAAAGCGCGGATGGATGGATTCCTGATCGGTAAGGGAATTAAGGGTTATGGGGATCAGGCGGGTAAGTGGTACTGATCCACGTCAGATCAGCCATGATCTTATTGAATGGCGGGGCAGGCTCGAGGGGCTAGATGGCCTACTCCTGCTCCTATTTCTTATGTTCTTATGTTCTTACATTGAGGGGATGTAGGTTCCAAGGATCCTGCATGGGAGGCGATGGCCTATTAGTATTTTCGCTAGGCCATTAATACAGAAACTCAGCTAATGTTCTGGGGACCCGGGTTCGAATCCCAACACAGCAGATGATGGTATTTGAATTCAATAAAAAAAATCTGGAATTAAGAATCTGCTGATGACCATGAAACCATTGTCGATTGTCGAAAAATCTCATCTTGTTCACTAACATCCTTTAGGGGGAAGGAAATTTGCTGTCCTGACCTGATCTAGCCTACATGTGACTCCAGAGACACAGCAATGTGGTTGACTCTCAATTGCCCTCCAAGGGCAACTAGGGATGGGCAACAAATGCTGGCCAGCCAACGACGCTCATGTCCCACAAATGAATTAAAAAAAACATCTGGTTCACTAATGTCCTTTAGGGAAGGAAATCTGCCATCCTTACCTGGTCTGGCCTACATGTGACTCCAGAGCCTCAGCAATGTGGTTGGCTCTCAACTGCCCTCTGAACAAGGGCAACCAGGGATGGGCAATAAATGTTGGCCAGCCAGAGATGTCCATGTCCCATGAATGAATGAAAAAAGGAACTCCGTGATGCAAATCGAGGTCCTACAATATGCACATTGATACAATTTTGTGCAAAGAGACCTTGGTGTACAAGTCCCATTTATTGGGACTGTATAAAAAGTGGAAGCCAAGATTAATTCCCCAAAACGTTTAACAAGTGCATCTCACACTTCCCATTTAAGGAGGTCATGCTCAATTGAAAAGCAATTCAGCGCCACCAGAGGAGTGTAAATGTGTGAATAATCCACTGATACAATGTAAATAAGGCCTGATTATCATGATAGTTTTGGACCTCTTGTTGGTGATGCCAGGTGGAGTTCCTGGTTAATCTATCCAGACCCCTCATGATGTGCATCAATACGTGTGCTGAAAATGAAAATTGACTGCCAACATTGCACTTCACTTCTCCATACAAACTGCACTTTCTGACCTGCAAGTTAAATCAGCAATCCTTTCCTGAAGCTGTTCTCAGCTTCACCATAACTGAGAGTTCTTGGAGCACAGAGCTTCACTTTGGAGTAAAATTCTATTTCAGGGTGGCATGGTAGCACAGTGGTTAGCACTACTGCCTCACAGAGCCAGGGACCTGGGTTCAATTACAGTCTCAGGTGACTGTCGATGTGGAGTTTGCACGTTCTCCCCTGTGTTGCGTGGGTTTCCTTTGGGTGCTCCGGTTTCCTCCCACACTCCAAAGATGTGTGGATTAGGTGGATTGGCCATGCTAAATTGCCCCTTAGTGTCGGGGAGATTAACAGGGTAAAGATGTGGGGTTACGGAGATAGGATCTCAGTGGGATTGTTGTCGGTGCAGGCTCGGTAGACTGAATGGCCTCCTTCTTGTGGGTGGCACAGTGGTTAGCACTGCTGCCTCACAGCGCCAGAGACCGGGGCTCAATTCCTGGCTTACGTCACTGTCCGTGTGGAGTCTGCACGTTCTGCCTGTGTCTGCATGGGTTTCCTCTAGATGATCCAGTTTCCTCCCACAGTCTGAAAGACGTGCTGGTTAGGTGCATTGGTCATGCTAAACTCTCCCTCAGTGTACCCGACGTACCCGTGTACTCAGGTATCGGAGTGTGGCGACCATGGGATTTTCACAGTAACATTATTGCAGTGTTAATGTAAGCCTACTTGTGACACTAATAAATAAACGTCTGTACTGCAGAGATTCTATGATTCATTGCCAATCCAGGACCTGGTAGGATTCATGTTATTCAGTGGAATTAGAATGTGGCTGACATTAAGATTACTGGTAAGAATGGAAATACGATTTTTAAGAAAGGCATGGACAACTGCATCAGTGGACTTTCCCCTTTGATGCCTTAGTCTATGGGTTGTTCAAATCAGTGCTTGAAGTTTTATCAATTGCAGGAGGTATTCCTTACAGCATAACAGCACAACATTGGAAGATTTCCACAGAAATGTATACACAAGATGAGTCCACTTAGGCCCTGTGGTGAACCATCGTTGGTTCCCACTGGATAGTGCTGAGCCAGGGGCTGGCCAGTACTACAAGGATGTACATATGTTACTGTTGGGTTGTGCTATTGGTGCTGTTGGGGTTAGGGTGGGGTTGTTACACCTTTGTACTGTAGTGTTGTGGCACATCCCAGTCGGGCTCCGCCTCCTGGGAGAGGTATAAGAGTCCCTGCTCTGGCCGGGACCCCTTCAGTCTGGGATAGTGTATATAAGTTCTGGTAGCTTCGTTAACAGTAAATAAAAGCCTTTCATTTACTGAGCTTCAAGCCTCGTGTCTGAATAGCGCATCAGGCCCATCATGCATGTTTTCAACAATGTTTTGGGGTGTTTAATTTCCTGTGCATAAAGTCCAGCAAAAGAATAAATGTGGCTAAACCATAGGGGGAAAGAAATTTTAAGATCAATAGTTTCAGTTTCCGTCAAAGCCTGAGACAGAAGTAATGAGAGTAAGATATAAAAGCTTGGCACTTTCTTGTTACCGGCTGTGAAGAGATTGTTAAAGCCCCATGTTATGAAATAAGTGCAAGAAAAGGGACCGTGTGATCTAGTGAGGCTGACCCCTTGGCTAATTGTTTTAATTGAATGTTAAATGAATTCAGGTGGTGGATATTAACTGGGGAACTTGCCTGTCCTCATGTATGTATGTATATAATGCAATAGTCCAATAAATAAAAGTTTAATAAAGACTAGGCTCCAGTCAATGTTCCCTCTACACAGCAGGGTCATGTGGCAACCTGAAAGTTGGTCCCTTTATTTTGCTACACAGAACAATGTGAAGGACCCATACACATGTCAACACCCTTGGAATTACCATTAACCAGAAACTCAACTGGACTCGCCACAGAAACATAGTGATTACAACAGCAGATCATAGAAACATAGAAACTAGAAACAGGAGTAGACCATTCGACCCTTCGAGTCTTGATAGCTGATCATCAAATTCAATATCTTAATCCCCCTTTCCCACCGTATCCCTTGATCTAAACCTCTAAATCTCTTTAGCCCCTAGAGCTATACCTAATTTCTTCTTGAATTCAAACAATGTTTTGGCCTCAATTACATTCTGTGGTAATGAATTCCACACATTCACCACCCTCTGGGTGAAGAAATTTCTCCTCACCTCAGTTCTAAAAGGTTTATCTCTTATCCTCAAACTATGACCCCTAGTTCTGGACTCCCCCACCATCGGGAACATTCTTTCTGAATCTACCCTGTCTACTGCTGTTAGAATTTTATACGTTTTTATGAGATCCCCTCTTCTAAACTCCAGTGAATATAATTCTAATTCACTTAATCTCTTCTCATATGACAGACCTGTCATTCCAGGAATCAGCCTAGTAAACCTTTGCTGTACTTTCTCTATGGAATGGACATCCTTCCTCAGCAAAGCACACCAAAACTGTACACAATACTCCTCACCAATGCCCTATACAATTGCAGCAAAACATCCCTATCCCTGTACTCAAATCCTCTCGCTACGAAGGCCAACATACCATTTGCCTTCTTTATTGCCTGCTATACCTGCACGCTTACTTTCAGTGACTGATGCACGAGGACCCCAAGGTCTCGCTGAGTATCCAGCTCTCTCAATTTACACCCATTCAAGTCATAATCCGTCTTCCTATTATTGCTACCAAAGTAGATAACCTCACACTTATCCATATTATACTGCATCTGCCATGCATGTGCTCATACACTCCACCTGTCCGAATCACGCTGAAGTATCTCTGCATCCTCCTCACAGCTAACCCTCCTACCCAACTTTGTATCATCTGCAAATTTGGAGATAATACATTCAGTTCCCTCTTCCAAATCATTAATATATAATGTGAACAGTTGGGGTCCTCACACAGATCCCTGCGGAACCCCACTAGTCACTGACTACCAATCAGACAAAGACCGAAAAGGTCAGAGACTAGGAATATTGCGGCGGGTAAATCACCTCCCGATTCCCCAAAGCCTGACCACCACCTGCAAGGCAAAAGTCAGGAATGTGAATACTCCCCATCTGTCTGGATGGGTGCAGCTCCAACAACACTCAAGAAGCTTGACACCATAGAGGACAAAGCAGTCCGCTTGATTGGCACCACATCCACAAACATCCACTCCCTCCACCACCGACGCTCAGTGGCAGCAGTGTGTACTATCTACAAGATGCACTGAAGAAATTCACCGAAGATCTTTAGACAGCATCTTTCAAACTCACGACCACTTCCACCTCGAAGGACCAGGGCAACAGACACATGGGAACATGATGTCTTGAGATAGGAAACACAATGTGCCAGTGGTGGTCACCTTAAGAGTTCTTTGATTCTCGGAAGACCATGTGACATCACAAGATTAATCCCGGGGAATGGAGGGATTTTCTTTTGAGGAGAGGTTGAACAGGTTGGGCCTGCACTCAGTGGAGTTTAGAAGATTGAAAGGCAACCATATTGAGAGAGATAGGATTCTCAGGAGGCTTGACAGGGTAGAAGCTGAGAGGTTGTTTTCCCTTTTGGGGAAGTCTAAGACTGGAGGGCATTATCTCAGAGTAAGAGATCATCCATTTAAGACAGAGATGAGGATGAATTTCTTCTCTCAGAAGGTAGTGAATCTATGGAATTTTTTTTACCACAGACAGCTGTAGAGGCTGGGTCATTAATTTGTTCAAGGCTGAGAGGCAGATTTTTAATCAATAAGGGGACAAGGCGGGAAAGTGGAGTTGAGGATTATCGTATCAGATCAGTCATGGTCTCGTTGAATGGTGGAGCAGACTCAATGGGCTGAATGTCTTTTGGCCTTATGTGCTCTTTAATATCTAGTCCAAACTACAGAAAGGTATTCAGTACCTCGGGTTAACATCTCATCTGAAGGATGCATCTCCAGCAATGCTGCACCCCTGCAATTTGATAGCAGCGAATCAGCTTAGATTATGGCCCAAACGTTTGTGAACACAGTTTCACATTTCAATCCCAACATGACTAGGATTGAAATGTGATTTGAGTGACACAGTGGTTTGCACTAGGTCACAGCGCCAGTTACCCGGGTCTGATTCCCGGCTTGGGTCACTGTCTGTGTGAAGTCTGCATGTTCCCCCCGTGTCTACATGGGTTGCCTTCGGGTGCTCCGGTTTCCTCCCACAGTCGAAAGATGTGTGGGCTCGGTGCATTGGCCAGGCTAAATTACACCTTAGTGTCCCGGAATGTGTAGGTCAGAGGGATTAGCGGGGTGAATATGTGGAGTTATGGGGATAGGGCCAAGGTGAGAGAGTTGTCGGTGCAGACTTGATGGGCCGAATGGCCTCCTTCTGCACTGTAGGATATCTATGATTCTATGAGTGCTAGCTCCTGAGATAATCACATACTAATCTATCCAACATCAACCTTTCTTTCCCGATCAAGATGAACTTCAAACCTTTTGGCTGGGATTTTCCGGCTATGCTTGCCCCAAATTCCCGCCCGTGGTCAACGGACCTTTGCATGGTGCGCCCCCGCCCACTACGATTCCCATGGTGGGCGGGACAGGAAAATGTTTCCCTTTAAATTCTATCTCGGAAGAACAGTTTTTCAATAAACCAAACACTAGCTGTAGAGTCATCCAGTGCAGAAAAGGCCCTTCGGTCCATCAAGTCAGCATCGAGCCAGTGGTATGCAGAATTTTGTTGCTGAAGCCAGCAAATCTTGAAGGACTAGTTAACTAGCTGACGTGTCCCAAAGTTAAATTGGGCTCTGAACGGTTTAACTTGTTACGCACTGATACGGTGGCAGTTGAGGAATTTGTTTCCAGTTTATGATGAATTCTATGCTGCAACTGAAAAATTGGAGCGGTGGAGCAAGGTCGAAGATTTTTTTGCAGTGGAATATAAATATGTTCTTTGCATATATATTTACACTATTGCACCAAAGGATAATTCCCACAAGTCACGAATAGAGGGAAGTGGTAGCACGGTTGCTAACTCATGTTAAATAATCGGTAAAGTAATTGGCAGATTATATCCAGGGGTGGCCTTAGCCATTTACATTTTCTAACTTCATAACTACATCCAAGATCGAATATTCCCCAAATGAGGTAAAACAAAACTCGTTAACAAAACCTTGACTCCATGTAAACCCCCTGGATTAATGATTTTCCCTATTTTGCTGACTTTATTCACGCCAAAGACTAACCAACACCGTCGACATCATGTAAATAGTTTAATTGTGACCGTGAAAATTAATTGGCTACACAGATTAGGACGCAAGTGAAGGGTAAATGTAAATAAAAGATATGCTAATAGCCATGGAGCCTCCAGATATAAAATGGCAGTAGACTATCACTATTTCTGTCAGAGCCCCTGACTGCGCTGTGTAAAAACATCCCGTGAACCTGTAGCTTGAAACACTTAACCCTGGCAAAAAAAAATCTTGAATGCTTCAACAGCTTTGGTGCCTAAAAGGACATTCACAAATAGCTCTCGCAGCAGTCCTGTAAGAAGAATAAACACAATGGCACACATCACAAAACCTATGTTCAGTCCTCCTCTTCAGAACAGAACACACAGAACTGCTATAAGCTATTGATCTGAGCGGGCTGTACTTATTGATGCTGAATAAGAGAGATTTTTGCATTGGAATACACTTGCCAACTCACTCAGATCTGCAACCGCGCTGAATCTTGATAAATACCTAACTACCAGATAATAAGTATTGTTCTTCAATCAGGAATTTCCTCTAATGGGCACCAAGTGGGAGTCATAAATTGGAAAATGTATGCTCAGATCAGGCATGCATTCATCCAGACTCCACTGTATTGGGTATGCAATTAAGTGACTTCGGCTGCAGCTCCATGCTTTAAGTTAACTAGAGAGTTAATCAGAACCCTAAATCCCTTTGGACAGCACTTTCTAGTTCCTGAATGCATTGAACTGTGACCAAGCTATGTGTGGTTTTGGGCATCGATTTGCCTGAGTAAGTGAGTTTGTATGCATGCAGGCAGCCTCGAACGCTCACTGGCACCGCTGGGGGAGCCCTGGATCGATGCAAAGAGTGTGAAGTGAATTAATGCAAGGCAGACAGACTGCCTGTCAGACTGGACTAGGAGACTGGGCAGGTCTTATGGGGCCGACCCCTAGATAGCTATGGATGAACTGCAGTGAGAAATATCATCATTGGCGTAAGGGACAAAGAAGACACTTCAATTTCTATCAGAAATGGGTTTGTTTTAAAAGAGATAATGTGCCTCCGCTCAGAACAATGTAGATTTTGTAGCCATTGATTTGATCTCTGGATTTATTTATCTAATCACATATATTTCTTCCCTTCCGTATCATTTGTTAAAATATAAAATCATGTCAAATTTCTCACAAATAAACTAGAGAATTGAAAGAATAAACAGAAAATTGGAACTTTGTCACATTTTTACTGAGTTAAAAATGCCATTACTGACCTGTGAAGGTTAAAGAGGTCATTCTGTTTTTGTATTTTTGTGTATGTCTGGAGTAGAGCGAGAGGGTCAGTGCATTCCGGGGGAGACTGTTGTGAAGCTAATTATTGTGCATCGCAAAACATCAAAGAGTTAAGACATTAAAAAAATATATTTATAAAAATCAGAGGTAACATACTTAATATTTTTCGATCAAAAATGCCACAATACTTTATGTAAAAAAAAATCAAGTTGATCCCTTGATTTTTGTTAATATCTGAAGCATTATTTTTCACTTCATTATCATATATTAAATAATGCTAAATACTTGAAGCAATTCTTCATATCAAGAAGGGTTCAATATGTATTTCCTGTGCTGAAGACATTTAGGCTAAATTAATCTTAGAAAATTCAGCTCAGTTTTTGATCTCTCGACTACCCTAGCTTTTGGCAGGATTGGCAAGACCAAAATCCGAATTGAGTGACTGACTGCTCCAGGCCTGAGGAAGCCTGACTCGGGCAATTCAGGAGAACAGGTGCCTGCTCGAGATAGGCAGGTCCTTCATTTAATGTGCTCTAATTAAAGCCCCCTGACATGCACAGGATCGCAATGCAGTTTTCATGTGGGTGACCACACGACACCCATGGCTCCAAGTCCCGCCCACAGGGATTGTATGTAAAGTGTACATTAGTGAGGTCATTAAAGATCAATCACAATCTGCCTAAAATTTTTGTGGGGGCGGGATGGCACGGTGGCACAGTGGTTAGCATTGCTGCCTCACAGCGCCAGGGACCAGGTTCAATTCCGGCCTCGGGTCACCGTCTGTGTGGGGTTTGCACATTCTCCCCGTGTCTGAGTGGGTTTCCTCTGGGTGCTGCGGTTTCCTCCCACACTCCAAAGATGTGCGAGTTAGGTTGATTGGCCATGCTAAATTAACCCTAGTGTCAGGGGGATTAGCAGGGTAAACATGAGGGGTTATGGGAACAGGGTCTAGGTGAGATTGTGGTTGGTGAAGACTTGATGGGCAAAATGGCCTCCTTCTGCACTGTAGGGATTCTATGACCATCAATGCTTTTCCTGTTCCTCCAGGAAAATCTTCCAGTCCACTCTCAGTCTTTCTGTGACATCCTCTTTTTTTTAAATGGTGATTTCCGATTCAGCCCTCCAGAGTAGGGTGGCCACACTTTCTGGGACAGTCGCTGGATGAGGTATTCCATTCCCTGGGCAACAACACCTCTGAAAGAATCCTCAATTCACAAAACTTTTCCCTAACTTTTAATTTCTCATTTTGGATCGTCAGTCGATGTAAATATACAGGGAAGGCGATGGCCTAGTTGTATTATCGCTGCCTTATTAATCCAGAAACTCAGCTAATGTTCTGGGGACCCGAGTTTGAATCCTGCTATGGTGGAATTTGAATTCAATAAAAAATATCTGGAATTACGAATCTACTGTTGACCATGAAACCATTGTCTATTGTCGGAAAAACACATCTGGTTCAGCAATGTCCTTCAGGAAAGTAAATCTGCCATACTTACCTGGTTTGGCTTACATGTGACTCCAGAGCCACAGCCAGGTGGCTGACTCTCAACTGACCTCTGAACAAGAGCAACGAGGAATGGGTATTAAATGCTGGCCAGCCAGTGACGCCCATCTCCCACAAATGAAAAAAAAGTGAATACAGCACACAAAGAATTGTAAATTGTTTTGGATAAAAGTGTTATACTCCAGAAAGCCAGGTGGTGAAGGATAGAAGGATGGGTGATAGAAGAATAGAAGGTAATCTTTACAGACTTTTCATTTATTTACAGAGATGCACAGTACAGACATACATCTCCTCACCAAATAGAATCCCATAGCTCCTGCTTTCACAGCTGCTTTCCTGCCTCCTAAAGGGCAAGTGTTTCAATAGTCAAAGTACTAACAACAACCCTTTTAATTTCCCAGGCTAAATGGCAACCTTCTCACCCATAAAAAATGTTCTGAAATCAGCTGCACTCAATACCCATCAGGAAGATTAGAATGGAAACTATTGCGAGAAAAAAAATTAAGTTCACATTTTTTTGGGTCACATAAGGACGGGAACCCGAAGTGTGCATTTATCCAGATTTAACTTCAATGTTTTATTTGCACTTAAACATTATTTGCTGCAGGGTGTTTCATCATAATACTGAACTCCAACACATCATGATTAGCATCTGGTCTAGTCTGACTGCACGTGCAGTTCGATTGACCGATCAAGCTTCACAATTGCTCGGCCTCTTATTAGATATAACATTGCCTTTCCGTGATGCCCCACTAGGGTTAGCTGGGAGAGAATACTCTCTAATGGACTTGTTGATTTGCAGTTATTTCAGACCGACTCAGCTTAATATCTAAACCAGTATGTTAAAAAAAACCCAGTCATTTACACCTTCCAGAACAATCACCAACATGCAGTGCTGGACAAGTCCAGGAGAAATATCAAGAACTCCTCATAACGTTCATTACGAATGTAAATTGGTCAGACGACCAATTCCATCTGACCAATTTTTACCCGGTAATCTCAAGACTCTGGATTTTTCTTCAAATCTTCCGTTGCTTCATGGTCATAGAATCATAGAATCATAGAAACCCTACAGTACAGAAAGAGGCCATTCGGCCCATCGAGTCTGCACCGACCACAATCCCACCCAGACCCTACTCCCATATGACTCGGGTCACTGTCTGTGTGGAGTTTGCACATTCTCCTCGTGTCTGCGTGGGTTTCCTCCGGGTGCTCCGGTTTCCTCCCACAGTCCAAAGATGTGCGGGTTAGGTTGATTGGCCAGGTTAAAAAATTGCCCCTTAGAGTCCTGGGATGTGTAGGTTAGAGGGATTAGTGGGTAAAATATGTGGGGGTAGGGCCTGGGTGGGATTGTGGTCGGTGCAGACTCGATGGGCCGAATGGCCTCCTTCTGCACTGTAGGGTTTCTATGATTTCTATGATATCCCTATATATTTTACCCACTAATCCCTCTAACCTACGCATCTCAGGACACTAAGGGGCAATTATTAACATGGCCAATCAACCTAACCCGCACATCTTTGGACTGTGGGAGGAAACTGGAGCACCCGGAGGAAACCCACGCAGACACGAGGAGAATGTGCAAACTCCACACAGACAGTGACCCAAGCCGGGAATCGAACCCAGGTCCCTGGAGCTGTGAAGCAGCAGTGCTAACCACTGTGCTACCGTGCCGCCCCTGGTGGCATGATATGGCTGCAACTATTTTGAATGGGAGATCTAAAACGGAAACCTTCAAAATCCAGGCTGGGGTCAAACAAGACCTTGTGATTGCCCCCATACTATTTACAATCTACCTGACTGTGGTTCTTCACCTCATCAAAGATTAACTGCCCTCTGGTATCAGTATTGAAAACCATCTCGATGGAAAACTCTTTAACCATGTCAAAACTAAACATAGAACTAAACTCCATAGACATGCATAATCTGCAGGCTGCAGATGGCTGCAATGTTATTGCCCATTCTACACCTGATCTGCAAGCTAGTCTTTCATACAATTCCATGCAAAAAATGCTGGCCTATTCTTGAATGTTGCCAAGACAAAACCCTTGTAGCAACCCACACCTGGTCAGCCAAATGTTCCACCTTGCATATATGTTGAAAGAGAGACTCTGGAATATATTGAGCATTTCCCATCCTTGGCAGCCATTTCTGTCTCCAAGGCTATCATTGACGAGGAGATCCAACACCAGATTTGTCGCGCAAGTTCAGCCCTCTACAAAATATGACGGTGAATCTTTGACAAGAAAAGACCTCCGCAAGTCATCAAAAATCCAAGTGTACAGAGCAGTTGTCATCACAATGCTCCTGTAGTGCAATGAAACTGGGACTGTGCATCAACAACTCATAAGAGCACAGGAGGAACTCCATCAGCAACTCCTCCATTGTATCTTCCAAATGCAATGGGAGGACCATGGAACAAATGCTAATGTAATTCTTGAAGCTGGATCTGCAGGTATTCAGGCAAACCCCTGCAAAACCAACTTGGATAGACTGGAGATGGTCGAAACTATCACCCGATCCAGATCCTGTTCTGGTCAATGTTCCAGGGGAGGACAAAGAAAGTGCTTCAGACACTCTGAGGTATGGCAGCATTGACAGTATTGGCTGAGAGGAGCTCGCTGTCAATTGCTCAGAATGGTGACAGCTTGTCCATCAAGCTGCATCACGCTTTGAATCACAATGCCTGAATGATGAGGCACAGTGGTTGAAAAAGGAAAGAAAAGGACGCAATTCCTGTGTTCCAGGTCCCACTACCTCATGGTATGCCCTGCCCCGTGTGCCGAAAGCTCTGTCGCTCAGCAATTTTATTTTAATCTGGTTCGACCATGAAATTGGCTCAGTCCTCAGGGATACTTCACTGGATGGCCTGTGGGCTTGCACCATTTATCCCGTTTCTGATCATAGGGCCACTTGAAAATTGACCCCAATGTATTCTGACTGAATGTCCTTTTCATGGGGCAGCGGGAGGGGAGGCTGATAGGGAGTCAGATACTTGATACCAACTGATTTTGACTAGCAGCGTGCTTTATGATTCCATCCCCCTACTATTCATTTGTTCTCGGAAGGTGAAACTTCGGTGAACCACTTTAGTTATTTGAAAATTACCCCCGGTAATTATCTCTGCATTACAAAACTGACTCTATGGCTGTCATTTTTGAAAGCCAAACTCGAAAACCGATTCCTATTTATTTATTCTGTGTCTTTGCTATCGCTTTAGTTTGTCCCTTGTGTATCGGAAGCAGACCGCACACAATTTGCTGCTACAGCGGTGATGTGGTTATCTGAGGTACCGGATAAACAGGTGCCGTAACTGTCACTTTCTACCAGAACAAGAGCACAACTTCCAGTAATGGGTGGAGTTAAGGTTTTCAAAGGCTCTTAAGATTGCCCCGGGGAGAAGAAAGGAGATCAAGTGAAGTGAAAGGGGAAGAATGAGGATCCTATTTTGTTTGAATATTTATATTGCAAAAGTAGGCCAACAGAAGAGTTTGGTACGGAATGCAAACCACATCAACAGATTGGTTTGCCCAGATACAAAATATTGTGTCGAAGTTTTCTAGAGTAATTTTTAAATAGCAGCTTTGCAAAACACCTCATTATGACTTGTGGTTATTCATTTAACTTACATGTATTCCATAATCCTGTACATAACCAATATTTTCACTGAATAACGGATACACAGTTGCACGGTGGCACAGTGGTTAGCGCTGCTGCCTCACAGCGCCAGGGACCCGGGTTCGATTTGCAGCTTGGGTCACTGTCTGTTCACGTTCTCCCTGTGTTTGCGTGTGTTTCCTCCGGGTGTTCCAGTTTCCTCCCACAGTCCAAAAGAAGTGCTGGTTAGGTGCATTGGCCATGCCAAATTCTCGCTCAGTGTACCCAAAGAGGCACCGGAGTGTGGCGACTGGGGGATTTTCACAGTAACTTCATTGCAGTGTTAATGTAAGCCTACTTGTACCACAAATGAATCAACTTAAGCTTACATTTAAAGTATTTAATATCAAAACTGACATCTAGTTGGTTAATGTTTTGTGTTCTCGCATGTTGAAGTTTTAGCAAAATTCATACAACGTTTGCGCACAAGACTGACTGAAATTAAAAACAAACGTTGTAAAAATACAAAACACACTCCCCTATTTTTTAATGATATTGCCGTTTCTCACACTCTTGGTCAGTGATATAAGAATAATTGTCTGGGATGGCTGTATGCAGAGGCTATGAACATAATCTGATTGCACAGTGTTCTTCAGACCCCATCTCTCTGGCAGTTGTTTCTTGTTGGGAAATGGACTTTGCAGACTTTTGTTGTAAAGTGTGTGATGCACTATCAATCGAGCTGAGACTAGTTGTGAGCAAGACAAATAGGCTTTTATTGGCAAGAACTTGGAGCCATCCCTGTCGGTGATCTGGTCTGAACTGAGAGCAAGGGGGGAGGAGCCACCGCCTTTATACCCTGACCAGGGGGAGGAGACTTGGGTAGAACCGACAGGGATGTGCCACATATACAGGTAACAGATAGCAGATAACAGTGGTTTACCATAGTGTGGTATGTGTGAGAGACAGTCTTGAGTTGGCTCTCACGGATTCTGCTGCAGGTGGACTTACTGTAGCCTTCTCTCCACACTTGTTGCTGCCTCTTTTCTATTTGCTCTATAGCCTAGTTTTCATCTCCAGGGCTCACAATGTTGGAAAAGCCCATCTAGTGCTTGTTGGAGAGTAACAGCCATGCACGGTGCTCAATAGCCACACAGCTGTGCTACATAACTGTGGCCTGTTATGGTTTGCAGCCTGCTCCTGAAAACACAGTGAGGCGATGTGAACCTGAGCAAGTGATGTTCGGCCTCTATCTGGAATTAAGAAATAATCAAGTTCCTTGTGGCCACACTTGGCATAGCTTGACTCAGCACTAACACCCAACACTTAAATCACTACCTGGAAGATGATAAAATGAGCAGAACAGGGATCTACTCGTAGTCTGAATTAGCACTGCTGCCTCACAGTGCTAGGGACCTGGGTTCGATTCCCGTTTGACTAACCTTACAGATGCTGCCAGACCTGCTGAGATTTTCCAACATTTTCTCTTTTGGTTCCTGGCTTGGTTCATTGTATGGCAGATAGAGTTTAATTTAGACAAATGCGAGGTGATGCATTTTGGTAGATTGAACCAGGGCAGGACTTACTCAGTCAATGGTAGAGCATTGGGGAGAGTTACAGAACAAAGAGATCTAGGGGTACATGTTCATAGCTCCTTCAAAGTGGAGTCACATGTGGACAGAGTGGTGAAGAAGGCATTCGGCATGCTTGGTTTCATCAGTCAGAACATTGAATACAGGAGTTAGGACGTCTTGTTGCAGTTGTACAAGACATTGGTAAGGCCACACTTGGAAAACTGTGTGCAATTCTGGTCACCCTATTATAGAAAGGATATTATTAAACTAGAAAGAGTGCAAAACAGATTTACTAGGATGCTACCGGGACTTGATGGTTTGAGTTATAAGGAGAAGCTGGATAGACTGGGACTTTTTTCTCTGGACCGTAGGAGGCTGAGGGGTGACCTTATAGAGGTTTATAAAATAATGAGCTGATAATAGATCAGCTAGATAGTCACTATCTTTTCCCAAAGGTAGGGGAGTCTAAAACTAGAGGGCATAGGTTTAAGGTGAGAGGGGAGAGATACAAAAGTGTCCAGAGGGGCAAATTTTTAACACAGAGGGTGGTGAGTGTTTGGAACAAGCTGCCAGAGGTAGCAGTAGAGGCGGGTACAATTTTGTCTTTTAAAAAGCTTTTAGATAGTTACATGGATAAGGTGGGTATAGAGGGATATGGGCCAAATGTGGGCAATTGGGATTAGCTTAGGGGTTTAAAAAAAAAGGACGGCATGGACACGTTGGGCCGAACGGCCTGTTTCCATGCTGGAAATCTCTATGACTCTATGACTCTATATGTGGAGTCTGCACCTTCTCCCCGTGTCTGCATGGGTTTCCTCCAGGTGCTCTGTTTTCCTCCCACAATCCGAAAGACGTGCTGGTTAGGTGTATTGGCCATAATAAATTCTCCCTCAGTGTACCCAAACAGGCGCCGGAGTGTGGCGACTAGGAGATTTTCACAGTAACTTCATTGCAGTGTTAATGTAAGCCTACTTGTGACACTAATAATTAAACTTTTAAATCAATCGAAACACTAGTACATGGGACTATCTGGTTCTCCGATCCAGTTGAACCCTAAGGACAAGAAGGAGAAAACTGAATCAAATGTTCCCAGTGCAATTATTCTGGTAAATATGCTGGTGATATTTTCATGTGTGAAGTTAATAGTTCTCTAAGAATCTTTATAAAATTGAGACTTATTTAAAGGTGTGGGTACCTAGTGTCCTTTCAAATCGATATCTTGATCTTATGCACCATCAAGTCGAAAATAACAACCAGGTTCATTTTTTTAGATGACAATAGTATGTTCTCTCATTTTTAAAAATAAAATCTAGTGACGTAGGTTGACAGCTCAGAAATGGAAAGAAACTATCCAAGCAATACTTAACAATAATCTCTTGACTATGAATGATGACACCATTGTCTATCTTATGTAAGTAGAATATGTCTCGTCGTGTGGTTTAACATTAGTAACTAACAAGGAGTATGAATGATGTGGAGTTGCCGGTGTTGGACACAGTAGGAAGTCTCACAACACCAGGCTAAAGTCCAACAGGTTTATTTGGAATCACTAGCTTTCGGAGCACTGCTCCTTCCTCAGGTGAGTCGCTCCTAAAGCTAGTGATTCCAAATAAACCTGTTGGACTTTAACCTGGTGTTGTGAGACTTCTTACAAGGAGTATAAAGTCATCGCTTATTTTGTACAAATCCGCTTCTCCTGCTGTAAATCTGTCATTTGTCACGTGTGTTACATATGCACTAATTGAGCTGTGATTTGCTCATCTCAGGGTGCCTTATCATAGAACATAGAACATAGAACAGTACAGCACAGAACAGGCCCTTCGGCCCACGATGTTGTGCCGAGCTTTATCTGAAACCAAGATCAAGCTATCCCACTCCCTATCATCCTGGTGTGCTCCATGTGCCTATCCAATAACCGCTTAAATGTTCCTAAAGTGTCTGACTCCACTATCACTACAGGCAGTCCATTCCACACCCCAACCACTCTCTGCGTAAAGAACCTACCTCTGATATCCTTCCTGTATCTCCCACCACGAACCCTACAGTTATCAGTGCAATTTAAGTAAGGGAAGGAACATGTAGACAAACTATATAATCTAAATATTCCCGCATGTATTTTCCCAAATTGGATTTTATTCTGCATGCAACTTCTAAGCATTTCCGTATCTCTGTGCAGAGCATTTGGTACAAGTGATTAAAAGTACTGATTTGTAAAGAAGTTGAAAAGCTTTGTAATGGAGATGTTAAATAAATCACAGCTCTGCTGTGTTCATGGACATTGAAAGCTCTCGGATGGATTGAAATTCATAATGCACTCCGTTTTATTTTGGCACGGCGTACCAGAACTTCTGACCAGTCTGTAAACCTTAATAAGAAGGGTAACCGCATTTTAACATATGCGTGTTATCACTTTAACTGCTGCCCTGATCAGTTATTGATTGGAGCTCTGGTAGCATGTTACATTATGAATGGCTGGAAATCTGCCACTTAGTGACTACCTGTTTGGGAATCGTGCACAGTTTTCTTGTAAACAGCCTCCCTACGGTGGGTTTGGGATTATGAGACACTTTCACGGTGTCAGTAAAATGTCAGTTTAAGAGGGTCTACTGGGGGTTGCTGATGGATACTCTTGGGTTTAGGAAGCTGGGCAAAGCTGCAGTGCCTCTTTGACAATGGTACTGTCCACAAAACCATAGGCACTCCAAGGCTTTGCTGATTAATTGAATGTAATCAATTAATTGATAAAAAAATTTAATCAGCAGAAAATGTAATGATCGACTGGCTAAGTGAGCCAAATGGTGGAATAAAAGAATCTCCAGGTATATATCCCTTGTTATTGTGCTATTGAAATTTTTGAAACTGTTTAAAGTGCAAATATATTTTCCTTTTTCTGGTTATTAGCAAGGCCTTGTTGAGTGTGTTGGGTTTTGTTCAAAGTAATGCTAATCCTACATGATGCTGAATACACCTTAAAACAGGAAGTCATACCACTTCATAATGGCTGAAAGGTTAAAGGATTTACAAGGGAAAACACTTTTAATTTCTAATAAATCTTGTTCATAAAAGCTTCCTTTTAATAGATGTCATACTGTACCGCAAGTGTTTTTCTCGATGCGGGATGTAAATAATAATTGAACTGATAGCAGGACAATACTTTTGTCTTTCCATCTGCATGTCTGAAAGGCTTCTTAGTCACTTCAAGGGGATATTTACACAATACATTTATCATTGCTGTGAACTAGTTTCTGTTCCGCGCTGATGCTAAACTTGGGTATTGTAAATCGAACACGGTGGCACAGTGGTTAGCACTGCTGCCTCAGAGCGCCAGGGACCCGGGTTCTATTCCCGGCTTGGGTTACTCTGTGCGGAGTCTGCACGTTCTTCTCACGTCTGCATGGGTTTTCTCCGGGTGCTCCGGTTTCCTCCCACAGTCCGAAAGGCAATGGTTAGGTGCATTGGCCATGCTAAATTCTCCCTCAGTGTATTGAACAGGCGCCGAAGTCTGGCGACTAGGGGAACTTTATTGCAGTATAAGCCACTAATAAATAAAAAAGAAGAGAATAAGGGCCCAAACTGACTCGAGAGCAAAGTGGAATGGGTCTGTCTCCTTCAGGGAGTCTCACACTGATTTGCTTGTATAACCATATTAGTAGTGTATAATAGAATGCTTAGATATATTTTGGATTCTATTTAAAATTGCCAGTTTATTAGGAAAACATTAGAATATAAATAACCTCGCGGTAGAAATTCTGTGGTTCCAATAATTATGTGAGCATTTGAACATGTGAGCATTTGTATAACATTGCTTTAAATGACCAGGAGGTTTATTGCTGTTTTGGAAAATGAGTCTTGAAGAATTTTTCCCTAGTGGACCAATGGTATTTTCATGATTCAGGGCTTATTGGTGATTGCATTCCATCACACCAAAGATGAGGTGAGAGAGACTGCCCTTGACATTAAGGCTGTATTCGACCAAGCTTGGCATCAAGGATCCCGAACAAAATTGGAGTCAATTGGAATGAGGGGAAAAAAATCCTCCGCTCGTTGGAGTCCGACCTGGCACAAAGGAAGGTGTGATGGTTGTTGGAGGTCAATCATCTCAGCTCCAGGACATCACTGCAGGAGTTCGTCAAGATAGTGTCCGAGGCCCAACCATCTTCAGCCACTTCATCAATGACCTTTCTTCCATTATAAGATCAGAAGTGGGTTTTAAGATCAATAATAGGATATGATGGAGGAATAACACAGCAACTTATCTTTTACCTATAGCAACTTTATTCTTCATACAGCTCATTAAAGATAAAGGCTGGAATTCTCCGGTTTTGCACGTCCCACTACCGCTGCCAGTAAGAACGGAGAATTTGGTGCTCAGCCAAAGCAGCGGGACCGGAGGATTCCAGACACGGGAGAGGTTGGAGAATCCAGCCCACAAACTCCTTATGGTTTCTCCAACCCCAACCATTCCAGTTGCGTCCATTTACACTCGTTTGGTGGTGGAGCCAATGATCATCTGTGTTTCCATTCTGTCATATGAGGAGAAACTAAGTTGGTTCGGATTATATTCACTGGAGTTTAGAAGAGTGAGAGGGGATCTCATAGAAATTTATAAAATTCTAACAGGGTTAGACAGGGCAGATTCAGAAAGAATGTTCCCAATGGTGAGGGAGTCCAAAACTAAGGGTTATAGTTTGAGGATAAGGGGTAAACCTTTTAGAACTGAATTGAGAAGAAATTTCTTCACCCAGAGGGTGGTGAATGCGTGGAATTCATTAACACAAAAAATAGTTGAGGCCAAAAGGTTGTCTGATTTCAAGAAGAAATTAGATATAGCTCTTGGTGCTAAAGGGATCAAGGGATATGGGGGGAAGGGGGGATCAGGATATTGAATTTGATGATCAGCCATGACCAAAATGAATGTTGAAGTAGGCTCGAAGGGCCAAATGGCCTACTCTTGCTTCTATTTCCTATGTTTCTATCACCTGTCTTTAACAATGCAATTGGAGTACCAATGTGATTGTCAAAGGATTCAATTGCTGAAACGTCCCACTATCTTCCTGTTAAATTAAAGCTTTAGAACCAAAACGAAACCCAAGAGCGTATTTTTTTTTCAATTCAAACAATTGGAAACAAAGTCATGTGCTTTAACATTATAGATCCCACATTCCTTTTTCCATATTTATATATACACGTTCACAAAGCATAAATTAGTTTACAATTTTGTTATTTTAACATAAGATGCCCCTTTTCCCATGTATTTAGTAATTTATTGGAGCAGGCATATCTTCTCGTAAAACAGCCTGATAGTTGATGACTAGTGTCAACCTATCATATTTTAGAAATCTCATTCTAACATTTCTTTTATGCTAGCTGCTTCTATTGTTAGCCTTTTTTCAGTAACACTTTTTGTTGAATGGACATTGGCCCACAGGGATTGATTATCAACATAACACTCTGTGGGCAAACGTTTCTCACTTTGCCCCTTGTACAATACTTGTGTCAGTGTGCTGGAGAACTAAATGCTCTTATCTAAAGATAAAGTTGTCAAAATCCCAAATGACCATAGGCTGCTCTCCCCTTTGAGGAGGAGAATTGACTGGTGGTGATTTAACCTGAGGATCACCACACCTCAGGTGAGGGGTGAGGTTGAGAAAGAGGGCTTTCATGAATAACCGCAGTTGGTACAAGAATTCAACCCATGCACTTGACATCGCTCTGCATCACAAACCAGCTGTCCAGCCTATTGAGCTAAACCAGCTCCCATGCTCATATCTATGGCTTCAATCAATGCCAGGGTTTCTGCAGCTAAGGAACTTTTCCCTACCCTTTTAGTTTTCTTGGCTTTCTAAGCAAAAAGGTAACATTTATCATTCTTTCCTACCAATATGATGAACCATGTGGTGCTCGAATATCCAATGGGAAGATTGGTATGCAAAACATTGCTAAAGGTGACCAATCATCTAATTCACCCAAGGCTGGGGACTTGAGGGTGTATCTCTCTGAGTTTAATTTCTTTAATGTTTTCTTTGCTCTCAGAACTTCCTCTACCATGGAATGCTACATCATGCACTCAGCTCCAATGCCTCATAATTGGCATTAGTCTAGTCTGAGTGCATAAACAATTCAACTGTCCAATGAAGCTTCTCAATTGATTGGCTGCTTCTTTGGATGGTGGCTCCTCTTTTCGTGAAGATCTGACCCAATATATTGGGATGTGACTAATATTTTCTAGGCCGGATTGTTGGTTCGATATTATTCCTGACTTGTTTTACTTAATGTTTAAACTTATGTAGTTAAAGGCGCCTGAAGCTTGGCTTAGAGTCATAGAGGTTTACAGCATGGAAACAGGCCCTTTGGCCCAACTTGTCCATGCTGCCTTTTTTTTAAACCACTAAGCTAGTCCCAATTGCCTGCATTTTGCTCATATCCCTCTGTCCCCATGTAACTGTCTAAATGCTTTTTTTTTCCAACCTTGAACTACTTCTTGATTTTATTGATCACCCATTGTTCAAATTCTATATTCTATTGCATTTTGACATTCAATGCCATCAGTGAATTCCCCACCCACTCTCAACATCCTTGGGCTTACCATTGACCACAAACTGAACTGCACAAGCCATATAAATACTGTGACTACAAGAGTAGGTCAGAGGCTAGGAATACTGCGGTGAGTAACTCACCTCCTGAGTGAGTTACTCACCGCAGGCCAAAGCCTGTCCACATTCTATAAGGCACAAGTCAAGAGTGTGATGGAATTCTCTCCACTTACCTGGATGAGTGGAGCTCCAACAACACTCAAGAAGCCTGACACTATCCAGAATAAAGCAGCCCTCTTGATTGACACCCCTTCCACAAACATTCCTTCTCTCCACTACCAATGAACAGTGGCATCAATGTGCATCATCTACAAAATTCACTGCAGGAACTCACCAAGGCTCCTTGGACAGCAACTTCCAAATCTACGACCACTGTCATTTAGAAGGATAAAGGCAACAGACACATGGGAATGCCACCTGGAAGTTCCTCTCCAAGACACTCACCATCTTGACATGAAAATATATCACCGTTCCTTCACTGTCCTTCTCCAGTGTCTCCTCTTGCACTTGTACTGATCTTGTAGCCGGTTTTCATGCGGATCCACTGTGGAATCGGCCGGTTCTGCTTCATCTTCTTAGCGAGGAATTGCTTCATCCTGAAGGTTTTGTGGGATGGCATGGCCGCACGTCCACTCCGGTAGGAGGGATTCGTTCCTCCGGTGGGGAGGAGGGATCGGCCGCAGACTGGCAGCGGACACCCCCCCGACCAGAAGATGATCTGGGTCCCACCGCCCCCCCCCCCTCCGACCAGAAGATGATCTGGGTCCCGCTCCCCCTCCGCCCACCCCCCCCCCCCCTCCCCGACCAGAGGATGATCTGGGATCCGCCCCCCCTCCTCCTCCCCCCCTGCCCCCCAACCAGAGGAGGAGCTGGGTCAGAGAGCCGTTGCAGGCTCTGACCCCGCTCTTCGGAAGCTGCAGCGACAACTTCAGACTTTTATTTTGCAGGTCGCTTACAGCGCAGATGCGGAACGGGCCAGAAGACGGTAAAGTGGGATTTGGCAGTAGAGTTGGGCGCGCGGTTCATTAAGTTGATTTAAATGCATGCAATTGCATTTAAATCATCGGGCCGCCTGATTCGGGCATGGGCCGGACCCGCACCCGAATCGGGTGTCGGTAAAGCCACGATCTGCTCGGAATCGGGTGCAGATCACGGTATAGGCCCAACGCCCAACTTTACAGCGATTTCGCGCCCGAAAACGGGCGTGAAGTTTTGGTAAAATCGGGCCCACTATCTTTGTCATCCATTAAATCAGATGGGGTCAGTTTGAGACTCAAGTCAACCTATACCAGAAGCGTGAAGAGGGCTCATAGCGAATTGACACAATGTCACAATGGGGTGGCATGCTGGCACAGTGCTGCCACACAGCGCTGGGGACCCGGGTTCGATTCCTGCCTTGGATCACTATCTGTGCAGAGTCTGCACATTTTCCCCATATCTGTGTGGGTTTCTTCCGGGTGCTCCGGTTTCCTCCCACAGTCCAAAAGATGTGCTGGTTAGGGTGCATTGACCATGCTAAATTCTCCCTCAGTGTACCCAAACAGGCGCTGGAGTGTGGCAACTAGGGATTTTCACAGTAACTTCATTGCTGTGTCAACATAAGTCTATTTGTGACACTAATAAATAAACTTTAAAACAATGCCAATTTTTATTTTCCATTGACTTGGAAAACAAACCCGGCAATGAGACTAGAAAATGAGTCTCCACAAAGAGATGGAACTATTGTGCTACAAATGTCCATACATTTGTAGCACATTTGAGTCTGTCTTGTATGGCTAACAGGGACCTGGTGTGGAAAAATCAAGTACTAGGGGACATAGGTTTAATGTGTGTGGGGAAAAGTTTGGAGGACTGTGCGAGGCAAGTCTTTTACACAGAGGGTGGTGAATGTCTGGAACACGCTGCCCAGGGAGGTGATGGGAGCAGTTATGATAGCAGCATTTAAGGGACATCTAGATGAATACACGAATAGCATGGGAATAGAAGAATACAGACTCCATAAGTGCATATGGTTGTAGTTTAGGCAGGCATCATGATCGGCGCAGGCTTGGAGGGCCGAAGGGCCTGTTCCTGTGCTGTACTGTTCTTTGTTCTTGTTAATTTCACCTGCTTAACGTTTTAATAACTCCCCGACCCCAATCTAGCTGCTTTTGGGGTTAAAATTGGTCTTTGGAAAGTAAGATTAATTATGTTCTGCAGCAATTGATTGTTTAATTATTGAAAAAAAAATCGCTGAAATAACTGAAAATGTAGGAGTCCACAAAACCCTTCTGAATGCTCAAAGCTTGTTACCTATCACTGAGTTTCTTCATAGAATTCTGTTATTTGCTGCAAATTCAGTTTCAATATCTTTTTATAATTGTGGCAATCAATATTGATCTTTCAAACTTGAAAGAGACCAGATTCCTGGCATTTTTTAAAATCACACATTTAGTCTGTTACAACCAAGCTCAGGGTACATTTTGACTTGATATTGGACTTGCCTTGGCGGGAAATGCAATGTGAGAAGGACAAAGATTTTTGTTATATTTGCCTGGAATATTCCAAATTGATGCCCAAACCAGGTCATGTTTCATGAATGCGTTGGTTTTAGTATTGTTCTCTACACATGAAAGAAGCAAAGTTAAATTCTAAAACCAGAAATAAAGTTTAGACAGGCATCCAATTTGGAGACAAGAATATTTAGCATATACGAGTTACTGTGGTCAGTGCCCACTGAACTTGTGTTATAAAGCCAGAGTTTTTAATGTGGTAATCAAACTAAGAGAGTGTTACTTGGTTAATGGTGACAAAATGGTAAACACAATCGTGCGTACCGGCCATGGTTGGGCAGAAGTGCATTGTTAGGAAAAGGAGCAATTCTTTCTTTCAAGTAGCGATTTTGAGGCAAATGACCAACCGTTCTGACCCCAGGGGCCACTTGCTTTGTGGTTTTGATCCTTTGCTTCCCTTCAGGCTGAATGGTTTCCTCAGCGGGGTCCTTTACAAAGTTCCCCTTGAAATTTCCTTCTTGATTGCCGTCACCCGACTCAGGGCTTTGGCGATCCTCTCACTCGTCCGCAGACCTCTTCCGACAGTTTGCGGTGACACTTTTAACCAGGGTCGGGAGGGCATTTCAAAAGCATTTCTCATTTCTTTGCAAACTAATGTTTTATTTCATCCAAAGTGAATTCTGTTCAGTAACTGCTCCGAGTGTATATAATGATTCGCTTCTTAGCACAGATTACTGACAGAAGAACTGATACAAATTGAGGCGATGAAACAGCCATTTGGTTATAATCTTCCATTCATACACACATATTCTGCCCTTGTGGCAGCTATAACAAGCTTTACTGTTTTGCTTAGCATAGGGAATGGACCACGGAGGCAATTCTGCAAAGGGCACTGTTTATTTGTGTTGGAAATGTCAAATTTTGTGCAAATCAGAGTGTATCTCTGACAGATTTGATATTTTCTCTCGCCTGGAAAATATTCTAACTGGGACTTCATGTCTGGAACTAATGCACTCTCAATAAAATATCTTGTTGGAAATAGGTACCCCCCTCTTCAATACGGTATTGCTATTCACACGCATCTGTTTAAAACCAAACTTGACACCTGGCTCCAGACATCCTGTCTTCAGCTGTACATTAAGATTGTTCTCTTTCAGTGTCTGTTGTAGTGTAGTGCTCTGCTGTTTCTGCAGGATCTGCCTGTAACCCTTTGATTCCTTAACTTAAGAAACCTGAGTTTCCATTCACATTAACAATGCAGTTTATCAGAACCCTAATTGATAACGTGGAGCTCGCATGTTCTCCCCATGTCCGTCCTCCAGGTTCTCTGGTTTCCTCCCACAGTCCAAAGATGTGCAGGTTAAGTGGATTGCCCATGTTAAATTGCCCTGTTAGTGTGTAGGTTAGATGGATTTGTCATGGTAAATGCACGGGGTTACAAGGATAGGGCGGCTGAGAGGGCCTGAGTAAGATGCTCTTTTGGAGAGACGGTGCAGACTCGATGGACTGAATGGCCTCTTCTGCACTGTGGGGAATCTATGATTCTAATCTATGATTCTGTAAGGAATCTATGATAATAGTCATTATATGATTTGATAGTCATATGGGTCACATGTATTTCTATAAAAGGCCAAGTATTCTTTCAATTCAATCCAATCTAATAATCTGCAGATAAAGTATTTTTGGTTATTTTGGCAGATTTGAATATATGTCGAGAGGGCCGGTGGCACTTGATCCACTTCCTTCAATCCTGTTACCTTCCCTTTCAACATACTGATTGTGATGTCTTCAGAGCCTGATTGCAGTTTTAACACAAGGTCTTGGTGACAATGTCATTATAGTTTGCCTGCTAACCTGGTGGCCATCAGAGTTAGGACTGGCCCACAAAGGCACCACCTTAAATCATTCTTGTTTGGTTTCCTCATACTTGCTGCTCTCCACACTGAAAGGAAAACATGGACCTCTTCTGCCTCAGGTTTCTTGCTGCCAGCCCACCTCTCCTCCGAACCATTTACCTGATTGGAGAAGACCATTACTTTGGGGACCACTACTTTGGATACCTGATGACCGGCACCTTTTGCCCAATGTCCCATTCATGCCCGCTGGCCAGAGACCACTTCCTGGCAGCTTTTAATGGGAGATAAATATCTCCCATTTCATAGAATCGTAGAAACCCTATAGTGCAGAAGGAGGCCATCGAGTCTGCACCAAAAACACTCCCACCTAGACCATATCCCCGTAACCCCACATATTTACCTTGCTAATCCCTCTACCCACGCATCTCAGGACACTAAGGGGCAATTTAGCATGGCCAATGCACCTAACATGCACATCTTTAGCCTGTGGAAGGAAACCGGAGCAGCTGGAGAAAACCCATGCAGACAAGGGAGAACGTGCAAACTCCACACAGACAGCAACCCAAGCCGAGAATTGAACCCAGGTCATTGGAGCTGTGAGGCAGCAGCGCTAATCACTGTGCCGCCCTACTATGAGGCTCAGGAGTTAAAATCACCGAACCTGGTGCTGTAGAGGGCAGGAAAGTTTTTAATCTGCTTCAATCACCTCCATTTTACTCCCGTTGGAGTTAAAATTGGGATTTTGATGCAAACAAAGGGTTTGACTGCAGCCACAGTCACAATTTCAGTCAAGCAAATACAACAGATAATTAATTTTACAGTACAGTAATGGAATCATTTTGATAAAATATATATGGTAATGTCTAGGGAAGAAAAGAACTTTAATCTTTCTTTGTACCTTTGTATGTGACATGGGAGGATATTCAAGTTGTAAAGGTTTGGGATTTTCAAAACTAATTTCAATAATCCAGACAAATACACCAATGTACATTAGACAACGAGGAATAATCTACCTCAATTTACACCTAAAATATATGAATAGTAACAAAGGACACAAACCATCTCAAACACCGGCGTCCATTTCCGTGAAGATTCAAGTACCTGTCAAATTTAAAATAGGGGAGTAAATTAAATGAAAGCGAATTACTGCGGATGCTGGAATCTGAAACCAAAAGAGAAAACGCTGGAAAATCTCAGCAGGTCTGGCAGCATCTGTAAGGAGAGAAAAGAACTGACATTTGAGCCCAGATGAGCCTTTGTCAAAGCTAAAAGGCATACCTTTCTATGCCTCTCATTCTCAATCTCTTCATTCGTAAATTCATCCCATTGGCATATGTTGCAAATCGTCAACTAGAAATACCTCAATTGTCCAAAAATAGAGTGTGCATTATGCATAGATACTCAGTCAAACCTGTTTTGCTAGAACCTCAGGGTGAAACCATCTTTACATTTCAGTACAGTGAAAATGCTGTATTATCAAAAATGCAATATTTTCAATTAGATGCAAAACTCACCTGCCTTCTTAAGTGGATGTGAACGATCCCATGACACTGTATTCAAAGAAGGGAATTTTTCTAATGTCCCGTCCAATATTTATCCCTCAATCAACAGCGGTGAACAGATTATCTGACTGTTGCATTCATTGGTGTTGGTGGGATCTCAATGTGTGCAGATTGTGCCATGATTTCTTTTAAACCATCAGTGAATGAATTTCAGAAGTATGTTACTGACTATGAATCGTTTTGGGATGTCCTTAGGCCTTAAAGCTGCTCTATGATGGAAATTCATTCCTCTTTTTATTAAACAACTTGCATCAGACATTTACTGTGCCAAGGCACTACAGGGCTGCATTATAAAGCAAAATGTGACACCAAGCCACATAAGGAGATAGTGGGTCATATCACCTCGAGCTTGGTCAAAGAGGTAGATTTTAACAGAAGCTGTTTGAAATCCAACACGTGAATTACATCAGCATGAGTATGAAAGGAAATTAAAACAGTAGAAATGTATGCTAGTTCACAGTATTTTTTAGAAACCCTTAAATTTTGAATTACTCTATCCATTGAACAAGACTGTGCAAGTTCACGGATCTATATTGTGCTCCGAGGCTCAATTGTCATTCCAGCTGCCTTCAATTCTTTTGAGTGCTCAGGCTCAAGCTCATCCCCCTCACACAGAGCAGCAGCTGGGAAGTGTGTTCAACTCAGGAAAGCTGCAGGGTCAGATACTTTACATGAGGAGTTCCGGTGTAAAGAGAAGTGTGCACACACTTGTGCGCATGCATGTTTACACATGTGTGTGTGTGTGTGCACATATATACATGCTTGTATGGATGTATATATGTGTGTGTGCAAGTATACATGTATATGCATGTGTGTACAAGTACACATGTCCACATGCAAGTGCAGTTTTATGGTATTCAATATGTGAGCTAAAAAAAATGGACAAAGATTTTTTTCCCTCTGTACTGTCAAGATCAATTGGAGAAAATTCTAATTTACAGAATGTTAGAATCTTGCAATAATGCAAGAGTTTATTTGACCTACCAACCTTGTGCTAACTCCGTGAAAGAGCTACCATTTACTCCCATTCCCTGTAGTTTCACTGTGTCCCTTTCCCTCCTTGGTCTCACCCTCCCCATCTCTCTAATCTCCTCCAACCCCACAGTGTGTGGACACATCTGAACTCCTCGAATTCTGGCTTCTTGAGCATCTCCAATTTTAATTGCTCCACCACTGGGGGCCGTGCCTTCAACTGCCTGAAACCTAAGCTCTGGAAATCCCTCCTTAAAACTCTCCACCTCCCTAACTTGCTTTCATAGATATATTCATAGAATCCTACAGTGCAGAAGGCAGCCATTCAGCCCATCGAGTCTGCACCGATCACAATCCTAACCAGGCCCTATCTCCATAACCCCATGCATTTAGCCTAGCTAGTCCTCCTGACACACACAATTTAGCACGGCCAATTTTCCTAACCCGCACATCTTTGGACTGTGGGAGGAAACCCACACAGACATGGAGAGAATGTGAAGGTATCAATCTAGTAAACCTCTGAAGTGCTTCCAACACATCTACATCCTTCCCCTTCAATAGGGCGACCATATTGTACACAGTACTCCTTTATCCACATCATGTGTCACTTCTTCAAAGAACAGCAATGAATTGGTCAAACGTGATTTCCCTTTCACAAAACCATGTTGACTCTGCCCGATTACCCTGAATTTTTCTCTTCTGAACTCTTGACATGTCCTTCACATATGTCCTGAAGGCAAGCAGCCTTAAAAGCCCTGATTTCTCAACAATATCAGGTGGCACGCTCAAATATCAATGTGTACGTTTCTCAGACTGCTTCATTGAGACCCACAAGAAAATTGTTAGTTTCCCCTACCTGAATCTCTAAATCTTTTGACTTCCTCATACTTGGGTCTAGCAGGTGGTAATTTTCCACGACTGACCTGGATGTTTTGCACCTTCATAAGACCTGGCTGTTACAATAGGTTGGCCCTCACACTACCCCTCCTGGACTGGTTCACCACATCCTAGGTTGCTTTCTTTCCCAGGAATTAAAATGAAACCCCCTTCCACTTGGTATGTTCTTCCTCCATTTTACAAATGAAGGGATAGAGGATAAAAGAAGGCATGAAGAACCATTATAAAACATTGTTTCGACCTCAACTGGAGTGCTGTATCCAAACCTGGGCACCACTCTCTAGGAAGAATGTGAAAACATTGGAGAGGGTGCAGAAAGGATTTATGAGAATGGTTCCGGAAATGAAAGGCTTCAGTTATGTGGCTAGCGTGGCTGTTCTCCTTTAAGAAGAAAAGGCTGAGAGAGCAGTTTTGATAGAGGCGTTCAAACTCATGAAGGACCTGGACAGGGTAGATAAGCGGTGTTACCATTAACGGAAGGGCCGAACACCAATGGATGTTGATGTAAAGTGATTGACAAAAGAACAATCATTTTAATCCAGCATCTGGTTAGTATCTGGAATATCCTGCCTGAGAGTGTGGTGGAGGAGGTAGATTCAGTCAAAAGAGAGAAGATTTCAGGGTTACTGAGGGAATTGGGGAGTGGGAATAGCTGATATGGTTCCACAGAAGGCTGGCATCAACATGATGGGCCTAATGGCTTCCTTCTATGTTGTAAGTATTCTATAATTCTCATCTCACATTTTTCAAGATTCAATGTCTGCATATACGTACTGTAGAGAACAGTAGTGTTAACACTGATTCCTTGAGAGAGACAACCTTCCGTCTGAAGGAATTCCATAAACCACTAATTTGGTTTTTGGCCTCTGAATTATTTCCTTTCTATTTCACCACATTCCATTTAATAACATGCACCTTAACTTTAGCAACAAGCTCTTTTAATTGAACCTTTTCAAATGCATTTTGAAAATCATATACACAACATCCAAACTTCCTCCAAGAGGTACTTCATTATCTTTTCAAAGAACTATCAACTTTCCAAGGGGCGGCACGGTGGCACAGTGGCTAGCACTGCTGACTCACAGCGCCAGGGACCTGGGTTCAATTCCGGCCTCAAAACAAAGAACAAAGAACAATACAGCACAGGAACAGGCCCTTTGGCCCTCCAAGCCCGTGCCGCTCCCTGGTCCAAACTAGACCATTCTTTTGTATCCCTCCATTCCCACTCCGTTCGTATGGCTATCTAGATAAGTCTTAAACATTCCCAGTGTGTCCGCCTCCACCACCTTGCCTGGCAGCGCATTCCAGGCCCCCACCACCCTCTGTGTAAAATATGTCCTTCTGATATCTGTGTTAAACCTCCCCCCCCTCACCTTGAACCTATGACCCCTCGTGAACGTCACCACCGACCTGGGGAAAAGCTTCCCACCGTTCACCCTATCTATGCCTTTCATAATTTTATACACCTCTATTAAGTCTCCCCTCATCCTCCATCTTTCCAGGGAGAACAACCCCAGTTTACCCAATCTCTCCTCATAACTAAGCCCCTCCATACCAGGCAGCATCCTGGTAAACCTCCTCTGTACTCTCTCCAAAGCCTCCACGTCCTTCTGGTAGTGTGGCGACCAGAACTGGACGCAGTATTCCAAATGTGGCTGAACCAACGTTCTATACATCTGCAACATCAGACCCCAACTTTTATACTCTATGCCCCGTCCTATAAAGGCAAGCATGCCATATGCCTTCTCCACCACCTTCTCCACCTGTGACATCACCTTCAAGGATCTGTGGACTTGCACACCCAGGTCCCTCTGCGTATCTACACCCTTTATGGTTCTGCCATTTATCGTATAGCTCCTCCCTACATTATTTCTACCAAAATGAATAGTGGCTCCACTGTGTGGAGTTTGCACATTTTCCCCATGTCTGCATGGGTTTCCTCCAGGTGCTCTGGTTTCCTCCCACAGTCCAAAGATGTGCAGGTTAGGTTGATTGGCCATGCTAAATTGACCCTAGTGTCAGGGGGACTAGCTGAGTAAATATGTGGGGTTACAGGAATAGGGCCTGGGTGGGATTGTGGTTGGTGCAGACCCGATGGGCCGAATGGCCTCATTCTGCACTGTAGGGAATTCTATGATTTTGCAGACATAGCATGCATTTTACGAATTGGTTTGATTTTTCCCTGGATTGACAGGGACTTGCATTTCTAAGTGTGTGTTTAGGTTTTTCCCCATACTGCAGCCACTAGACGCTCGCCCTTTGCTATATTGGATTAACTGACCTCTAATTACCTGGTTTATTCATTCCATCTGAAGGAAGGCAAGGTGCAGCACTAATGATCCTCCAGCTCACTGCTACTTCCATGTCCAAGATTGTTTCAAATATTGCCATCACAAACTGTCAGTATTGGAATTTCTGATCTATCTCTCGCAGAAAACAAAAATTGAGAATTGAGTTACGTTAAGGGTTTTGTCTTCGAATTCGCGCAGGTCGTTAAAACGCCAGGGACTGCAAGATGTGTTCTGAAGCCAGATGAACCAATTTGTGATAACGTACATCGCAGCTCGAGTAAATCCGATACGTCGAGGATCAATTGTCTCATCCCAGGCCCATTAGCCGGACTAGCCCCATTCATTTTGGGAACAGTGGAAGATGCTTTTCTTGAAAACTCAAATTCTAAGGAGAGAGGAGGAGCTCCCTGTCTTTTATTGAGAAAAATCATTAATGGGGAGGATGTCAGCGTGCTGGCCCTCACAATGGATGAAAATACAGGCTAAAGGACAGTACAAGCAAGGTCTTAAAATGAACGCAGGAGGAGTAAGCTCAGAGTTGGAAAGTAGAATGTGGGAGATGAGCTTTTGGACCTTGATTTGACTGCAAGGTAATGTCTCTATGGATACTGCAGGTTGCTTCCTCCTACCGAGCTTAAAAGTCTGCACTGCTCGTTCAGCCAACCCATTCAATGACGGGAGATAGTTTTAACGTTATCAAGTAGGCTTACATTAACACTGCAATGAAGTTACTGCGAAAATCCCCTAATTGCTACACTCCAGTGCCTGTTTGGGTACACTGAGGGAGAATTTAGTATGGCCAATGCACCTAATCAGCACGTCTTTTGGACTGTGGGAGGAAACTGGAGCACCCGGAGGAAACCCACACGCACAACATGCAAATTCCACTTAGACAGTGACCCAAACTGGGAATTGCACCCGGGTCCCTGGCGCTGTGAGGCAGCAGTGCTAACCACTGTGCCACCGTGCTGCCCCGGGTCCCTGGCGCTGTGGGGCAGCAGTGCTAACCACTGTGCCACCGTGCTGCCCCGGGTCCCTGGCGCTGTGAGGCAGCAGTGCTAACCACTGTGCCACCGTGCTGCCCCGGGTCCCTGGCGCTGTGGGGCAGCAGTGCTAACCACTGTGCCACCATGCCACCATTAGGATGCTGTCCTGATGTGTTTGATTCCATTGGAAAGCATGAAGATCTGAAACTCAGTGCTAGTAAAGGAGGTGCCATGTCGGAGACCAGGATTTCTGGTATTCCGTGCGTGCAGAAACTTAGCTGTAGTTTCTCAGTTACTTTATTCCACAAACAGCAAATGAATGCGCAAAGTATCAGTCAAAACAATTTTGATTTACTCATCCACTTTTCCCCCCTTGGAAAATGGGAAATAATAATAATAAACCCAAAGCTCCTCTCCCTTCCAGCCAGGGGAAAAGACCCCTCAGCATCTACCGTCAATCACACTCAGAATCTTACTTATTTCAAAAAGATTGCTTCTCATCCTTCTTGATTCCAGAGAGTGTAGACCCATTTTCCACAGCCTCATATGTAGTGTAGTCGATGTAGTGTATATGGATGTCAGCAAAGCCTTTGACAAGATTCCACATGGGATGCAGAGGGATTATAGAGGAGATTCACTAGGGTGTTGCCTGGGATGGAACATTTAAAAGAGGTTGGATAGGCTTGGGTTACTTTCGCTGGAGCAGAGAAGACTGAGGGGTGACCTGATCGAGGTGTACAAGATCATGATGGACATGGACAGAGTGGATAGGGAGTTGCCATTCCCCTTAGTTGAAGGGGCAGACATGAGGGGACAAAGGTTCAAGGTGAGGAGCAGGAGGTTTGGGGGGATGTGAGGAAAAACTCTTTTACCCAGAGGGTGGTGACAGTCTGGAATGCGCTGCCTGGGAGGGTGGTAGAAGCAAGTTGCCTCACACCCTTTAAAAAGTACCCGGAGGAGCATTTGGCAGGTCAAACATTCAAGGCTATGGACCAAGTGCTGGTAAATGGGAGTGGGTGGGAGGTCAGGTGTTTCTCGTGTGTCGGTGCCGACTCAATGGGCTGAAGGGCCTCTCTCTGCACTGGATGGTTCTATGATCAGTGTTGGTACATTAATGACTTGAATGAAGGAGCCAAGAAATGTGGCAGGATTCAATGCGCAACCCATTGCATGTTGCACGGTGGCAGGAGACAGTCCACCACTGGCCAGCGGTGGGATCTTCTGGTGTGGGCAGAAGACCCGTCTCAAGGCAATTAACGCTCTTGAACTGGCTGTGAGACAGCTGCCCAGATTGGGGAGTTGAGTTATTTTCTCGTGACAGGATGGAAAATACTGCCACGTGTTTAATTCTGTCCCAAGCTCCTTTGACTGGAGTTTATTTAAAGTATGTCCTAAGTGACTGCCTCCATCTTCTACTGCCTGAGTTCAGTGGATGGAAACCAGGATTACCAATAATCTGGTGGGCAGAGAAGGAAATGTTGTTAATCAGGGTAACCTGGTGCCCAGTTGCCATAGGACTGCAGCCTGTTTTCTGTGGAATCTTGGTGATAAATTGGCAGTTCAAATATACGGACACCTCTGAACCTGTCACCTATTTTTAAGCTCAAAAGGGAAAGTAGACGATTGATCCAGCAAGTTTTACCCCTTTGTTACAAGTGTAAATAAAGTCCCTTTCTGACAAAAGAATCATAGAATCCCTACAGTGCAGAAGGAGGCTATTCGGCATATTGCGTCTGCACTGACAACAATCCTACCCAGGCTGTATTCCCGTAACCCTGATGTGGAGATGCCGGCGTTGGACAGGGGTAAACACAGTAAGGAGTCTAACAACACCAGGTTAAAGTACAACAGGTTTATTTGGTAGCAAACGCCACTGGCTTTCGGAGCGCTGCTCCTTCGTCAGGTGAGTGGGAGATCTGCTCATAAACAGCAAACAGGGCATATAACAACACAAACTCAATTCACAGAATAATGAATAATGATTGGAATGCGAGTCTTTACAACTAATCAAGTCTTAAAGGTACAGACAATGTGAATGGAGAGAGCATTAGCACAGGTGAAAGAGATGTGTATTGTCTCCAGACAGGACAGCCAGTGAGACTTTGCAAGTTCAGGCAAGTTGTGGGGGTTACAGATAGTGTGACATGAACCCAAGATCCCGGTTGAGGCCGTCCTCATGTGCGCGGAACCTGGCTATCGGTCTCTGCTCAGCGACTCTGCGCTGTTGTGTGTCGTGAATGCCGCCTTGGAGAATGCTTACCTGAATATCAGAGGCCGAATGCCCGTGACCGCTGAACCAGCGTTCCAACCAGGAATGCTCTCTCCATTCACATTGTCTGTACCTTTAAGACTTAATTAGCTGTAAAGACTCACATTCCAATCATTATTCATTATTCTGTAAATTGAGTTTGTGTTGTTATATGCCCTGTTTGCTGTTTATGAGCAGATCTCCCACTCATCTGACGAAGGAGCAGCGCTCCGAAAGCTAGTGGCGTTTGCTACCAAATAAACCTGTTGGACTTTAACCTGGTGTTGTTAGACTCCTTACTGTGTTTTCCCATAACCCCACATAATTATCCTGCGAATCCCTCTAACCTACGTATCCTGGGACATTAAGGGGCAATTTAGCATGGCCAAAAAGGTGAGAGAAAAGGTGCAATTTGAGCCTGTGTTGAAAATTGAGTTTATTTATTCGTAAACGACAATGACATAATTTCCAAGCAGCAAATAGTCCATTTATATCACAGCTGATTTACAACAACATCCCTTGTGTAAATGGTGCCAAGGCATTACTCTCCAATGTACAACATAAGTGTGTAAGAGGATGGTTATTTTATATGATTCTTTTTCTTCAACATTGTGATGGATCAGTAAATGAATGAAATTATCAATTGATTTAAGTTTTCAAATAATCTTATTTCTGAAAATGTTATTGCACCTCCAGATGTAATTGTGAGCCAAATACTCAGTTGCATTTTTCCTAATGTTTTCCTCTTACAGAATGGTTTGTGGTAGTGCTGTTTGCATGTCAGTGCTACTTAGTGCCTGGTCCTCAATTGAATTCAATTGAAGGGGCAGCACTGTGGCACAGTGGTTAGCACTGCTGCCTCACAGCGCCGGGGACCCGGGTTCAATTCCAGCCTCGGGTAACTGTCTATGTGGAGTTTGCACATTCTCCCCGTGTCTGCGTGGGTTTCCTCCCACACTCCAAAAATGAGCGGGTTAAGTTGATTGGCCATTTTCAGTTGCCCCTTGGTGTTGGGGGATTAGCAGGGTAAGTAGGTGGGGGCTATGAGCATGGGGCCTGGGTGGGATTGTTGTAGGTGCAGACCTGATGGGCCAAATGGTCTCTTTCTGCACTGTAGGGATTCTATGATGAATTGATTCAGTAAATCCAGGTGTTTACTTCAGGGGAGCTTTAAGTCTCAGCACCTTCATTTTGAACCTGTAATTAAAACAAAACAGCAACGTAACAAATATGCCCACAGTCAACCCTGAAGGAAAAAACAGTTCAGGCGGCCAGCATTCTTATTTCCCCATTTTACTCTTTTTTTTCTTTCAGCGTGGTATGGAATGTGTGTGTGTGTGTATTTATCTACAACTGCCATTCAAGCAATTGCCTGTTGTTGGATATAAATGGACTCCATTTATTTGCTATTGGGCTGGATGCACTTACTTGGAAAAGGGGAGAGATGCTGTTATTTTCCTCACTTTAAAAGGATCAACAGTCCTGCCTGCAAGAAAGGCAGTGTAGAATCCTTGACCTTGCCACAATGGACATTCACACTGCTTTAGAAGACCTTGCTTCATCTCAAATGAATGCCGATCAATACACTCTGATGGCACAAAAGTCCTTCCAGCCGAAGGGCTTTTTGTCCTGTGGAGATTATGGAAGTTTTCTATTTATGAAGTGAAACGTTACCTCTCCGAAATGACAAATTGTGCTGGAGTGCATACACAATTGGAAGAAATAGCTTTTTTTTTTGCTCGGTGGCCTATTAACTGTACTTTAGAGTTCTATCAGCTGCCTATTATGACCAAGCACAAAAGAAGCTGCAGCTATTACTTGTTGTAGGAAAAAAAGCCTGATGACTTTTTTTTAAATAAAATTATAAAAGGAACAGATTCAAGCAGTTAAGAGTGGTTATTGTGTATGGTCGGAGCCAGAGATGGCATTTTGCTTTTTATTTTAAAAGGCTTGGGTGTTTAAAAACAGCTGAAGTGATATTGTACAGTCCAGTCATAATTTTTTAACCATGTACAGGCTGTGTTTTTGCTGCCCTTTTAAGGCGGGTACGTGAATAACACTGACAGAATATTTAATAGAGGAGCCCAAATCATACATGGTTAGAACCAAACAAACATACGCCGAGTTCTAGATCTGTTGCCTCCTGTGAGTGCAGACATATATGAGGGAGAGAATCTGCTCACAGGACTTGACTCCCATCTTATATTGAATAAATGTTGAATATTTTCATTTAAAAAAAAATCAATATAACTGTCTGCTAGAAAAAATGACTTAAATATTAAGGTTATGATCGTGACTTTTGTGTAGCTGTGAAAAATAACAGCCGTATTGTTAGAGACTTGCATCTGATGCCACTTTCACCTTGTTAGGCCGATACTGCCTTTCAATCTTACTAAATCGTCTGCTGTTTGTCCTGTTGAAATGAATGGAGACAGGAAATTGATGCCGAAATGTAACAAATCCTGCTGTTTAACACAACTTTCCAAATCCAGTCTGGGCCCAGTTATTTGTCAATGGATACATTCTCCACACAAAGGTTCGCTTTGGTCGGCAGGAACTTGGTGGATGGTGAAAATGCTGCAATTTCTAAAGGTTAAAAAAAAAATCACAACCCTGTGATTATCGTCAATATCCAGACAAGATCAACATATCCGAATAATTTTCAATATCCAGTCCAGACCAAGTTATTTATTAATCGATACGGTTTGTTTTTCTCCACCGTGGTTTGCTGTGATCCGCGGGAACTTGGTGGATTGTAAAAATGCTGCAATTTCCTTTTAAAAAATCATGGCCCTGAGATTAGCGTCAATATCCAGGCAAGATCAACACATCTAAATAATTTTAAATATCCATGCTTGGAAGTGTGGAGTATGTCTGAATGAGTTGAGTTAAACCTCTGCTTTGTGAATCCCAGAGGATGGGAGACCCAAGTAGTCCACCTATTAAAAGCCAGGCAACTCCAGGTATGCTGTGATGAGCCTGTGAGTTCCCTCGTTCTTTTTTTGGTACCTTTCGGTACTTTACTTCTAATCAAAAAAGCCAAAATGCTAAATATAATACATAACTTTTTCAAATTTATTAGGTGCGAGAAGTTTAAGATTTTTGAATAAAATATAAGCTCAAGTCACAATAATTGTTCAATTTTAACTATCATCTAAAATTACACGTTAAACTTGTTCTCTTCTTGTGATTTTCAAGGAGCTCAAAGTTGATATTTACCGTACGTTTATGTTGCTTTCAATTTACCTGAGGAATTAGGACAAAAAACATGACCGATAAGTCGGTTTGAATTCTCTGCGGTTATCCCACGTGCAAAATTTATTTTTTTATGTTTTTGATTGAATCCAATAATCCTTGTGGAATTTGTCCTGTGTGAAGATCATGAACATTTTAAATCAGACTTGTAGAGGAGTTTAATTCCCTCTCTGTGTCGTTTTAACTACGCTGCTGAATGCCTTTAGGTTAAGTTGATGCCTTGGCTATTTTGATGCAGTCTGTGGAATTGAAATTCCAAAGCGCAATGTCCTTGAGGTTTTAATGTAACTGACAGTGCAAACTTTATAATTTCAGTTCAAATTCCTTGTGTTTGATGTGTGACATTAAATATAATGAATACATTGATATTAAAGGACTATTACAGTTTCAACCTGGCTCCACAGAAGGCAGAATGCATTTCTGCTGTTCCTTTTGTATATTCATCAGAAAACACCATCCTGAAACTCAGTTTAGTTATTATGGCCAAAGCTATTCCCTAACCTCATTGAAAATATTACAAACATTTACAGCCTTGTTGATATTTCTTTCTAAATGCAGCCTTTTAATGTCAAACAATTCAATTGATTAAAAAAAAGAATCAGACAATTAAATGTTAATTGAAGAATTGTAAAATTCAAGCAATGTTGGAAGATGCTTACAAATGGAGTAGGATTTTAAAAGAAAATTTATCGCCTTGTATTGAAATTGAAAATGGATTTTTGTCTGCACATTGCTGGGAAGATTATGTATCAAAAATGCTTAACTATATTGTATTATAAATTGAGCTGTTGAACACAATTATGAGGAGTTTTCTCAGCCTTTAAATACACAGAGATGTAATATAACGCTTCAAATTAAAAGGTATTTTCAAAGATGTCCTCTGTAAAACCAGACAAAATAATGTATTCGTTTCAGCTTAATTATATCTTTTCTAATGATCTTTAAGAGTTCTGGAGTTTTCTCCCACTTTCGTTTCCAGGCAGCCTGTCGTTCTTTTGCTTTACACTATCAATTACTAATTGCACACTTCATCCCAGTTTCACAAGAGCTTTCAAATGTTGAACCAATGTCTGCTATTACATGTATTAGGACTGCACTGGTTTGCCAATAATCTATATCTGTTAAAACAGAGGATTTGTTTACTGAACCTTGTTCAGGAAGCATGATTTCTTCTCTCTCACAGGATGCTGTGTGGACAGGGTCTTGTAACAGACTCAGGAAATCTTCCAGTTTTCGCACTCGTTTTAAATGAGACTTTTCAATTTATATATTTTGAAGGTCTATTTTAACTCTTTCATATATATTTCAATAAATCCTGTGAGTATTTTAGATAATTGTACAATGTTCTTTCTCTTGGATCTACGTAATCCGATTTTGCATGACTAATTGTGATGCATTGAATTTTTGTGAGGTATATATCAGATTGTGTGTTATTATTAGATACAGTGTACAATTAGAATAATTTCCCATTATGAATTGTGTGAAATAGCATGAGGTAGATTAAAGTATTAAAGGGTCCAGAAAATGATATGGAGAAACAATGCATAAATAAGTCAGATATAGCTGCAAGTTTTATACAATTTATTCATCATCCACAGATTGCTGGTATAACGAGTGTTAATCATAATTTTGGACATTGAAATGCAATTAAAACATACTTGGATTTATTGGATAGTTTGCTAACTTACCAGCGTCTCCTGATTTTGAACCTTAAAATAGAAGGGATCTTTCAGCTACTGTCGCCTTCTGAGACGAGAGCAAGTTATTCATATTTTCGGGGTTTTGTTTCAATATTTGAACAAATCATTATCAATGCCACTGCCTCTCCTTGCACTTCATGTGAAGCCCGACCTCATTTTTATTTTAAAACTATTAGTTATTGAAGGCAAATGATTAAAAAGATCGTTTTGGAGTTTTGGACTACGAACCTGTAATGGAAAAAAATACATCACAATGCAAAGTAAACTTGGGAATTTTGCATTCCACATCGGTTTGAGAAGATAAATAACAGACGCAAAATGTCTGTTTGGGAGCAAGCAGGGAAAGAATACCAGAAATGTTATCAGAATTTCAAAAATAATTTGCAAGCTAAGTCACTAATAGGTGCTTGGGTAACTTGACGCTTCTGATAGCTGTTTGTTTCATTAATAATAACTACCATTTCTAGATAATCTATGTACCCCACTGGGTGTATGGCCTATATTTTGCTTTATTACTTGAATGTGTGGAGGTACATCCTATATGGGGAAAATTCTTAATCCTATTCCAATGCTTTCTCGGTTGATATTCCAGGAGAAGTCATCGACAAGGTAGCACTACACTCAGAATCATCTGAATTCTTTAACTGCAAAAATACCTTGCCCTAAAAACAACTTGTCATCATAAAGCTTAAGGTTGCAATTGTATCCACCTGTGCTCTTAAAATAAAGCCTGTCAAAGTGTATTTCTTTGGCTTATTTACCTGGAGATTGTCAAGACTAGGGGGAAGCTATTATTTATGTAGTGGGGTCTGCTACGTAAATTTTGATCATAGTTGAAATAGAAAGGCTGAAAAACAATTCTACCCCTGGATTGTTTAAATGCTGTTCTTTGTTCTATAAAGTTTAGGCTTAATAAGCAATGACAAGAACACGGTTCTTAAATTTATAGACACTATTTACTCATCGTTAGTTCAATAGAGAAAAAATCTTTATGGATGCTGGAGAAGCCTTGATGCAGACTGTTTTTATGGACTGAAGAACCATGCGCTGAGATCCTAACTCACAGTATTTCTCTGACTGAGTCAATTAAAAGCACAGTCTAATTGATTTTACTTGAGATTTGATTAAACAAATACTTTTTAAACAAATTTGCAAGGCTTCCTGCCACAGATAGATATCTTAATTATGAGTAAGTAAATTTTATTCAGAGGTGTTCGGAAACATGAGATGCAATAAGCTTTCTCGAATGATATTATTCTGACTGCTTTCAGAGAAAACCATGCAATATTAAAGCCCTCATCAATAACTGTTGCCATGTTATCCTTAGTCTGTTACTTGGCAGTTTTTGTTCTTAAAGCCTTTATTTCAAGATCTACATATTTCCAAACCACAACATAAATCTGAAATTATGAATGGACCTAACTGAAATTCAACAGAAAGGCAAATTTTAGTACAGGACACATAGCTAACTTTTAATGGATCCAAATGTAAAGGGTAATTTAATTGAATAACACTGCTGTTGACTCCCAAGTACATTATGTTACTGAATTCCCTTGTTTAATAAATGTTACATTCAACTGAGCTTAAGTTTATTTCTGTTTATATTGATTTGAGCTTATTTTTAAACGTAAACCTATTTTAAAATTATTTTTCATTAGGTTTCTTTAGGGGAAGAAAATACTTTGGTGATGTTTTTATGTAAAATTGCCCATTGTTTTGTATATGCAAGGAAAGTCTTGATGAAGAAGTGCTCTGGGAATGCTGAATCACCCTAAATCTCTTTAAATAAATAGTTACAGCTGCAGAATAAAGATGTCCTGGAACATTGCTTTTTCAACTTTTGGTTTGAGATGTTTCACAATTGAAAACATGAGTATCACCAACTCAAATAAACGGAAAGTAAAATCAAAGAGATACCCACAAAGCTTCGGGCAACAAAATCTGCAGCTTCCCTACATTTAAGCTTTGGGACGGGTTACGATTGGAGCAAAATAGAAACCAACGATTTCTGAGTTATGAAATCTGAAAGATTCAAGCATTGATCATTAAGGACAGCATTAAAATAAACTTTTTTCTTCAGGATTATTAACTTGACGAACAATCTTGTAAGAGATGATGAAGAACATTTCTTTCCACAGTTACATATTGCTGATGACTCTAGTCATGAATTCCACATCTACTTATATTACAAAGTCTGCACCATTTTCACGGCAAACAAGAACTCAACACAAGACTGTGGCTTTTTTTGCTCCCTTGTAAGTGGGAAAGACATCGAGAAGCTTTGAGAAACAGTCAAGCTGTCCACCTCAATGCACCAACAAGCGGGTGACAATTTAACCCTCTAAGCACCACAGACTGAGTCTGGCGCCTGATTTACAAGTCAAAACCTTCCGACAGAACTCAGAAGCCGCTCTCAAAGATGCTATGAGCATCCTCTAAGAACCCAGTATAAATGTTTTCACATCTTTATTTCACTCCCTTTTATATTTTGCGCCGCAAGTTAAAGGGATCTAATGGGCTACAGTGAGGATTAGGGGGTTAAACATCAAGTCGCATTCTAACTTTGCTATTGTTTGGTGACAGTCCTTTGAGGAGATTGCTAATGCTGAATGCCACATCACAATCCTGAGTTAGTGGCATTGATTTTTAAACCACTAATCTTTAATCCTGATTGTGTTGCACAACACGGAAGACTTAAAACCATGTTTTCGATGCATTTGTGCAGCAGAATTAGTGAAGTGCGGAAACTACGAGCATGAAAACAGCTATGCTGTTAAAAAAATATTTTTTCTGCCAAGAGCATCATTTGTCCCACGAAAGTAATAAGTTGAAAATTTTACCAAAAAAAATTGGAAATTTATCTAACCCTACAGCTGAGCTTTTTTTCCATACCATTAAGTCAAAAGGATTGATGGCAGTTAAAATTTAACAATGAGAATAGAATCATAGACCGGAATTCTCCCGCCCCCCCCCCGCTCCCCCCGGGAATCGGAGTGGGTGAGGGGTGGACCATGAGAAGGGCCGTTGACCTCGGGCAGAATTTTACGGTTTTGGGACCACCGAAGCCATAAAATCCCACCCATAGAATCCCAATGGTGCAGAAGAAGGCTATTTGGCCCAACGAGTCTGCACTGACCACAATCCCACCCAGGCCCTGTCCCTGTAACCTCACATATTTAGCCTGCCAGTCCCCTTGACACTAAGGGGTAGTTTAACATGGTGAATCAAATGTAATTCGCGCATCTTTCAAGTGTGGGAGGAAACTGGAGCATCCGGAGGAAACCCACACAGACATGGAGAGAATGTGCAAACTCCGCACAGGTCGTGACCCAAGGCCTGAATTGAACCTGGAATCTTGGCGCTGTGAGGCAGCAGTGCTAACCACTGTGCCAGTGTGTCGCCCCAATAGTAAAGAAAATATTTATTTAAATGACAAATTAACCTCCCAGCATTGTTGAGACTGACCCAAGTATCTACTGGTGCAGAACAGCACACCTCAGAAAGGTATGTCACAGGTCTTGACACCTAATCTGGCTCACTGTGGAGTTACTTAGAGGGTTGTGTTGTGTGGGCTTTATTGATGGAGGACTAAAACACAGCTACCCATTACTAAAACAGTCACGTGTGTAATCTGTTTTCCTAGTTGTAATGGAAATTGAATAAAGGCTCCAGAAATCTTGTAGAGAGTGATCTCTCATTGAAGTTGGCAGGGTTGCAGTGGCGAGTAAGGAGATAAAAGTTATGGGAGGCTGTGTAATTTGCTTTGAAATAAAGATGCTTGCTGATCTTTCCGCGTACAGTGAGAATGTGATGTTATCAATGATTAGTTGACCAATAATTACCCTCATTGGCAGTTGCAACAATTTTGATCAAAGCGAGATCCATACTTCACTGATTGATGAAAGAACCAGTCTAAACACATGTCAATCACCTGAGGAATTTGCATCAGTACAATCCCATTGAACTGCAGAATACAGCCAGCAGCTCCATACAATCGTTGTTTTGAAGACTGCCATTTTAAAGAAAGACTCTCATTTGTCCTACTTTGCTGTGTAAATGCACCATTCAAATCTAGAATCCCCTATTTCTGAATAATGAAAGCTTTACATTACATCACGGAGGCAGCAGTGTTAACCACTGTGCCACTGTATAAATATACATATAAATTGTTGTTATATATACACAATATATTGTATATTTTATATTTTATATTTATATAATTTGTATAAATTTATATTTTAAATAGTTCCATTTATATAATGAACGGTCCCAATTTAAAGTTGATTTAGAACAGCTCACTTTCATAACATTTTGGAATGGCACTTGTAAATTAAAATAACCAGGGATAATTCCACTGCCAATACCCAAATAAAAACCATTACAAAATGCCCATGAAATGATATTGTGTGATATTCCCATTAAAACACTAAAAATGTAAACCCTCGATCTCTGTATTTTGCAAAAGCACAGAACTCATGTGGAGCTAACATGATAATTATGATTATGGATTTTTGTAACTCCTTGAAAATGAAGGGCCGGTGTGACTATTGCAGGTTTTGAATGTCACTATACAACGATAGGGTGGCATGTGATAGCTACACAACTGATCAACCCTGTTCTCCTTGCCTTCGCTTTCTCACCAGCATTGTGTCCAATGATTGCTATAGCGTTCAAGTGGACCTTGACTTTGACTCAAAACTCCAGATTAGACCCAATAAACACCTGGAAGGACAAGTGTTCAAAAGCGCAGCTTCGGAGGAAAGTGGGAATGGCAACAGAAGAGATGGGAGGGAATTTTGTCCCATATTGTTTTAGTGGTGGATGGTTACCAGATCTGTTCCAATGGATACAGTATGAATTGGTATTGGTACTCAACCAGACTGGTCGATCGTTGCTAATGAAATATCATACTCAAACCATATTGACCAAAATCTGTCAATATTGCACATCTCTAGTTGCTGGAATGTGTTTTTCCTGATGCTCTTTTTATGCCCTGTCTATCACATACACCTAGTGACCTGCCTGATGCTGTAAATTCCAGTAATCTGTGAAATCTGAAAGGTTAAAAATAATTAGAATATGCTAGGAGTGCATTTCCAAGCTGGCTAAAGAGTAGAGTAAGCATTATCTACTTAGGATAAAAGGTTGTTGGTCTGCACACTTCTAATTGTAGCATTACAGTTTAATGGGGGTCCACTCTACATTGATTTCCTGTGGTTCTGCATTTCTGTAACATGATTCATGGCGTCAGAATTCTTTAGAGGTTGTTTATTTCCTATATCTTTTATGCAGTAAACTGTCAGCCGAGTGTCAATTGCAAGATTTAAGTAACCCAAAGGTGGAGGTGTTAGCTGGGGTCAGGGAAAGACAAACTGCAGGAAGTGGCTAGCAATGGAAAAGGAAGAAAGTGCAAAATGCACACTTTCCGAGGGATAATTTCAAGCCAGTTTTTTTTTGCCTTGTTGTCACGGTAGCGTTTCAGTGATAATTCAGTGAGCTGCTGTTGAGATTCAGATTTGACATATTGATTCTCTCTTCCTGTAAGATGTCGGTGATCCACTCTATTTGCCCCTTCAGCTCTGCAGTAACACCATTCGTTAGCATGGTTCAAATTTCTGCTTCATTTATTGAATTGTACCAATGATTTCTGTGTTTCCACGTAATGTGTCCCTTTAAGGGATATTTTATGAGAACATTTTGCATATAATACAGCTGGTCATTCCTTTATTCCAGGAATGCTTTCAATTTTCATCAGCACTCAATCACACACACACACACACACACACACGCACGCACGCACACACACATACACACACGCACACGCACATACACGCACACACATGCACGCACGCACACATACACACACATACACACACACACACACGCACACATGCATGCACACACACATACACACACGCACACACACATACACACGTGCAGACGCACGCACACAAACATACACACACGCACACACACGCGCGCACGCATACACACACACACACACACGCACACACACACACGCGCATGCACACACACACACACGCGCGAACACACATTCACACACCCACACACACACATATGCACACGCACACACACACACACACACACACTCATGCACACTCACACACACTCACACACACACACACGCACACACACACGCGCGCACGCATACACATACACACACACATACACACACGCACACACACGCGCATGCACACACACACACGCACACACACACGCGCGCATGCACACACACACACGCGAACACACATTCACACACCCACACACACACATACGCACACGTACACACACATGCACACACTCATGCACACTCACACACACTCACACACGCACACACACACACGTGCGCGCACACACACATGCACATACACACGCACACACACGTGCGCACACACACACATGCACATACACACACACACACATGCGCACACACACACACGCGCGCACACTCACACCACTCACACACCCACACACACACACCCACATACACACATGCACACACACACACACACGCACACACACACACACATACGCACCACTCACACACATGTGCGTGCACACACACATACACACATACACACACGCACACACACACACACACTCATGCACACTCACACACACTCACACACACACACTCACACACACGCGCACACACTCACACACACGCGCGCACACACACACAAACACACGCGCACACACTCGCACACACACACACTCACGTGCACACACACTCGCACACACACACACTCACACACGCGCGCGCACACTCACACCACTCACACACCCACACACACATACACACATGCACACACACACATACATGCACACACACATGCACACACACATACATGCACACACACATACACACACACACACGCACACTCACACACACACTCACACACGCACATTCACACACCCACACACACACGTGCACACACACACATACGCACACACAGACACACACACTTCTTACTTTAAAATATCTAATGACTCCGCCTCCATCACCTTCTGAGGCGGAGAGTTCCAAAGTCACAAAACCCCCTGAGAGAAAAGAATCTTTCTTCATCTAAAAATGCAACCCCTAATTTTAAAACAGTGCCCCCTAATTCTGGACTCACTCACAAGAGGAAACATCCTTTCCACATCCAACTTGTCAAAACCGTTCAGAGTCATTTACATTTCAGTCAAGTCACCTACTCACACCAGTGCGATTAAGCCCAATCGGTCTAACCTTTCCTTATAAGGAAACACGCGCACACACACACACACACACACACACACACACAGACACATGTAAAGGTCTCTTATCATGCAGAAAAGTAAAACCTATTTCTACAATATGACAATTTTCCCAGAGCTGTGAACTTAACAAAAATCATTGCAATAGTTTCTCCCTGTAACTATCCCTTAAAGAGGCAAAGCAAATTCATTTTTGCTTGCTTATAAAACTTACTGATGTTTCTAGCCCAAAACGTACACTCTATACTCAAGTGAAAATAATCTTCCAAGGGCTAACGGCTGGTTTATAATTCTTATCTAATTGACGTTCAAAACAATGGCCTGAATAATATGCTTTTAAAATGGGAGCACACCACGCTCATGCCAACCTATTTTTCGGTCGATGTCAGGTCATATTCCTGGCAGCATCATGCCAGTCTGGGGTAACACAGTTAGTAGGTGGGTCTGCAAATCAGGAGCCCACCCGCACCATGCAAATTGAAGGCAATAAACTAGATTTCTCTATGGCAATCAACTGCCATAAAACATGCAGAATGGAATAAAACACCTTCAGAGAGGGATTTACTCCAGCCATATTTCCAGTTTTTTCATCAGGCAGGCTGTAATTTTAGAATCCCAACAGTGCAGAAGGAGGCCATTCGGCCCATCAAGTCTGCACCAACTCTTGGACAGAGCATCTTTCCCAGGCCCCATCCCCGTAACCCCACATATTATGGGCGGCACAGTAGCACAGTGGTTAGCACTGCTGCTTCACAGCTCCAGGGTCCCGGGTTCGATTCCCGGCTCGGGTCACTGTCTGTGTGGAGTTTGCACATTCTCCTCGTGTCTGGGTGGGTTTCCTCCGGGTGCTCCGGTTTCCTCCCACAGTCCAAAGATGTGTGGGTTAGGTTGATTGGCCGGGTTAAAAAAAAATTGCCACTTAGAGTCCTGGGATGCGTAGGTTAGAGGAATTAGCAGATAAAATATGTGGGGGTAGGGCCTGGGTGGGATTGTGGTCGGTGCAGACTCGATGGGCCGAATGGCCTCCTTCTGCACTGTAGGGTTTCTATGATTTCTATGATATTTACCCCACTAATCCCCCTAACCTACACATCTTGGGACACTAAGGAGAAATTTAGCATTTGCCAATCCACTTAACCAGCATATCTTTGGACTGTGGGAGGAAACTGGAGCCACACAAAGGGAGAATGTGCAAACTCATTAATTGTGGGTTGGCTAATGGCAGTGTTAAATCTTGGCTGTTCAGTCTTCTTTGGCCACTGGAAGTACTTTGTGGAAGAAGTAGATGTATACTGACTTAAATTCATGATTTAAGAACGTGAGACCTCGTGCAGCGGTGTCCATTTCCACATTGTGTCAGAGGTGGTTTAGAGGAGGTTTACTGGATTGATACCTGGAATGAGTAGGCTGTCTTATAAGGAAAGATTAGACCCATTGGGCTTAATCGCACCGGAGTTTAGATGAGTGAAATATATAAGATCCTGAACGGTTTTGACAAAAGTGGATGTGGTAAGGATGTTTCTTCTTGTGGGTGAGACCAGGATTAGGGGGCACTGTTTCAAAATTAGGGGTTGCACTTTTAGATGAAGAAAGATTTTTTTCTCTCAGAGGGTTGTGCGACTTTGGAACTCTCCCCCGTAGAAGGTGATGGAGGCAGAGTCATTGGATATTTTTAAGGCAGATGTAGATAAAGATTCTTGTTAGGTAAGGGAATCAAAGGTTATTGGTGGGTCGATGGGAACGTGAGCTGCGATTCTCCTGCCGGGAGAATCCTGCAGCAGCTGATTCGCACGTTTTGCGTTAGCGTTTGCGTCCCGCTTGCATCTCCCAGTGCTGGATTTCTGGCGGCACCTGCTCCGCTCCGGATATCAGCGGGGAGACACACAGACCATTTAAATGGTCATTTCAATATTATTTTAATGTGATTAGCGGGCCCGAGACTGAAGTCTCCAGGTCTGTTAGCGTCTCCCACCCCGCCAGAGTATTTCACTCCAGCGGGGATTACAGTAGCTCACCACTTTCGGGGAGTTAGCGACCCAACCCCGGAATGAAGGGGGGGGGCAATCGGGGCCCCCCAGGGGGTTGGGTAGTGGGGGGAGGGGCGGGGGGCGTTTTGCCTCCTGAGCATTGACACCCTGGCAGTTCCAGCCTGTGCCTCCTGGCACTGCCCAATGGGCACCTTGGCACTGCCCATCGGGCAAGGGGCAGTGCCAATGGGGTGGAGCTTATGGGGAGCAGGGCCTAGATTCTTCTCTGAACTCCTACTGAAAGAAACCAGTGTTAATTACTCCAGTATTCATGCGAACTCGGCACTTAGAATTATTTTGGGAGAATTCCGCCCATGGAATTTGAAACACAAACTGACCAAATTGAATGGCGGAGCGGGCTCAAGGGTCCAAATAGTCTACTTCTGCTCCTATTGCATATATTCATATGCTAGTAAGGAGGCCAGAGTGTTTATTATGGGCTGTGACCTTGATCTGGGTCATAGTCAACAAGCTCCGATTCCGGATATCCTTTACTGCTCTGATTGGGTGGGATGCTCTCTGTTTGCAGCCCAGTCGGTTGGCCTAATTGATACTTTATTCGGTCTCTTTGGCCAGTGGCTTCGGAAGTCTGAGTGCCGGCCACTTCTGGGTGCATGACCCGTGCACCGCGCCGACACTTATTATTCAGGCCAATCAGTGAAGGCATTAACTGTTTGAACTGGTTCACATTGAGGAAAGAAATCAAAGTTGAATAAATCACATTTAGAACTTCATCATTCAACTGGGAATGTAAAAACCATCATTTCACCTTTGTCTTATTCTCAGGCAGCATTCTAATTTTCAGAACTATCACTGCTAATGATGTTACTGGAAAACCATAGAATTCAAACGTAAAGCGACAAATACTGTACCTAACGTATTACGGGCAGCACAGTGGTTAGCACTGCTGCCTCACAGCGCCAGGGACCCGGGTTCGATTCCTGGCTTGGGTCACTGTGCCGAGTCTGCGCATTCTCCCCGTGTCTGCATGGGCTTCCTCCGGGTGCTCAGGTTTCCTCTCACAGTCCGAAAAAACATGCTGGTTAGGTGCATTAGATCCATGCTAAATTCTCCCTCAGTGTACCTGAACAGGCGCCGGAGTGTGGCGACTCGGGGGATTTTCACAGTAACTTCATTGCAGTGTTAATGTAAGCCTACTTATGACACTAATAAATAAACTTTTAAACTATATTTGATGAGTTTAATGTATAATAGACTGTGCTTCATGTTAATTTGCCTTCTGTTTTCTTTTTAATGGCAAGAAATAGGAAAGAGGTTTGACGTATCATACATGGTAAAAATCAGACTCAGTAAACAGCAGGTGAAATGTGCTGATTCCAGGCCTATTAGGATGTATATGGTGACATGCAGCAAAGGAGAAGACTGAATTCTGTTGGTGAAACAAAGCAATCACTGCACTGAAATCAGTACGTTCATATTTCTGGTATCATTTGGCCCAGTCCACTGCAAATCTAACTAATTTTGAGTAAAGTCGCTGTGTCTGTTAAAATGCTTCAGTTAATCCCATTCACATCAGGCACCGATCGTTCAATGTTCTTGACCAAAATTGCTGAATTACAAAAGACATTCCTGCAGACTTTAGTCTGCTTAACTGACACTGCCGCTACCAGCATTGCTGTCAGTCTCCTACTCCTTGTAATGTTAATATGTCCCATTGGACAATCTCAGATTCTGTGTTATACTTCAATATTTACCTCCCTGGTACTTAGCCTTGCTGAGAAGGCAGGAGGCTGGTTGTCTACTGCCTGATCTTGTGCTCCTTCTAAGTGCTTTGCAACAGGATGAAGAAGTTTGGAAGCAGCCGACTGCTCGACAGTGGGAGGCCTCATGACATGTCAGTGTCGCTGTGTCATTTTCCGTCAGGCCGTGAGGTGGCACCGAACGCCTGTCAACAATTTGACCACTTTGCCGTCGATGGCTCTTTAGTTAAGTTTATTTGTTAGTGTCACAAATAGGCTTACATTAACACTGCAATGAAGTTACTGTGAAAATCTGCCAGTCGCCACACTCCAGCGCCTGTTTGGGTACACCGAGGGAGAATTTAGCATGGTCAATGCATCTAATCAGCACGTCTTTCGGACTATGGCAGCCATGAAGTAGAGTTGCCAGCGTTGGACTGGGGTAGGCACAGTGAGTAGTTTCACAACACCAGGTTAAAGTCCAACAGGTTTATTTGGTAGCACGAGCTTTCGGAGCGCTGTTCCTTCATCAGGTGAGTGACTGTGAGAGGAAACCGGAGCACCCGGAGGAAACCCACACAGACACAGGGAGAATGTGCAAACACCGTACAGACAGTGACCCAAGTTGGGAATTGAACCCAGGTCCCTGGCGCTGTGAGGCAGCCGTGCTAATCGTTGTTCTACCGTGCCAACCACAAACTGAGACTGGCACAGCGATGGCAACAGAGCATCCGGAACCTTGGTAAACAGTGAAGGAGGTGAATTTGCTGATGGGGTGGGCATGTGTTTGATTGGTCAGGAATATGTGGGCTGGAAACGCTGCTGCCTTCCTGACACCCCCTGATCAAGCTCCGAGCCGGAAGACTGGAAGGGGGGGAGGGGGGTCATCCATGTTAAAGGGCTCGATCAAATGTTCCCTCAAGCCTGCTCCATCACTCAATCTGGTCATGGATCAACTTCACTTTCCTGCCCATTCCCCATATCGTCTGAGTCTCTGAGAAATCAAAACTCTGTTGATCTCAGCCATGAATATACTCAACAACAGAGCATCCGCAACCCTCTGGGGTAGAGAATCACAAAGGTTCACAACCTTTTGAATGAAGAAATCTCTCCTTCTCTGAGTCCTAAATGGCCATCCCCCTTCTCCTAAAACTATTTCCCCAGCCAGCAGAAACAACCTCCAGGTCCTTTCAGTATCCCACACATTTCAACAATCGTTTTTCATTCTTCTAAATTCCAGAGAATATAGACCTGATTTACTCAATCTCTTATCAAAGAACAATCCTCACATCCCAGGGGCCAATCTAGTGAACTTTCACTATACTGCCTCCAATGCCTGTATGGCTTTCCACACCTATGGAGACCAAACTTACACACACTACTTACAGATGTTATCTCATGAATGTTTTGCAGTGAGACTTCTTTATTACTGCACCATGCCGTGGTAAATGTGCGGGGTTGTGGGATAGGGCAAGGAGGGGGGGGGGGGGGGGGTGGGCCTGGGGACAATGCTCGTTCGGAGAGTTGGTGCAGCATCGATGAGCCAAATGGCCTCCTTCTGCACTGTAGGGATTCTATGGATACTCCAATCCCCTTGCAATAAAGATCAACATGCCATCAGCCCTCTAATTGCTTGCTGTACCTACATGCTTTCTGTGATCCTTGTGCAACTACACCCATGTCTCGCTGAACATCAACATTTACAAGTTTCATACTGGATAAAAGCAAATTACTGCGGATGCTGGAATCTGAAACCAAAAGGAAAAATACTGGAAAATCTTAGCAGTCTGGCAACATCTGTAGGGAGAGAAAAGAGCTGACGTTTTGAGTCCAGATGACCCTTTGGCAAAGCTTTGACAGAGGATCATCTGGACTCGAAATCTCCTTACAGATGCTGTCAGACCTGCTGAGATTTTCCAGCATCTTCTCTTTTCGTTTACAAGTTTCATGTCTTTCGAAAAATATTCTGCTTTTCCATTCTTATGATGAAAATGAATAACCTCACACTTGCCCACATTATACTCCATCTGCCATTCACTTAACCAGTCTATTATCCTTTGCAGCCTCCATGTGTCCTCCTCCCAATTGAAATGTCCATCTAGCTATACATTGTCAGTAAACATGGGTCCAATGCTCTCTGTAAGTCATTGATATAGTTTGTGAGTAGCTAAGGTCCCAATACTGAATATTATGACACTCCACTGGTCACAGCCTGCCAACTTGAAGATTCCCCATTTATGCCTACTCTTTGCTTCCTGTTCATTAGCCAATCCTCTATTCATGCCAAATCCGTGAGCCCTTATCTTGCCTATTAATCTTTTGAGTGGCACCTTATCAAATGCCTTTCAAATTCAAGTATACTACATCTGCTGTTTCCCCTTTATTTATGCTACTAGTTACATCCTCAAAAAACTCTTAATAAATTTTTCAAACATAATTTCCGTTTGGTAAAACTTTGTTGACTTTGATCACACAATGGCTGGAGTTCTCCGACCGTTCACACCAGTGGGATTCTCCAGTCCCGCTGCAGTGAACGGAGATTTGACTGAGCACCAAATTCTCTGGCCTACTTGCAGAGAACAGCCAGAGAATTCTGGCCAATGATTTTCGAAACATTGTTAAGACATTCTTAATAATGGATTCCAGCTTTTTCCCGATGACTGATGTCAAATGGACCTCTCGGGGGTGGGATATCTGTCCTCCATCTCATTAATTCATTGGAAGTCCTGCGCTGCCCAGCGAGGTGCCTGTTGGCTGCAAAATTGCATTGAGCCCTCCCGAAAATGTGTGGCAGGTGTTCTCACTGGTTTTCCAACTGACGGACAGGAACCACATTAAACTCCACCTTCTATCTCTTTAAACAATGAGATTTGATGATTGAGAAATCAATAGAGGAAGGACTGAGAAGGAGGATGAATTAAAGTGGGTGAATTCAATGTCAAATTAGGTACGGATAGATAAATAAAATGAGGCAAAGACAGATTGGGAAGAGAAAGGGAAAAACAGCAAAGGAAAAGTAAGAAGCAAATTTAAAAATGTTAAATTTTACAATCTTAAAAACATTTTGTATACTGGAGAATTGGGCCCTTTGATTCCAATTGTTTTAACTTTTGGGTAAGAGAGGAACAAAATAACTAGTAGTCTTTAACAATTGCCAGGCCATTAAAAGGGCACCTGTGCTGATAATTACTCGCCTGAATTTCCTACAGCCAATTTAATGGACAATTAGTATGCAAATACAGTAACTTTGTGAAAATGATGGGAAGGTTATGAGTGCGATATATTTTTCACTAAGCTAATGGTGGAACGTCACAAATCAGCCAGCAATTTGTGGCTAATCGTAATTCACAGGATAACTCTTGCTCATCAAAAAATCCTGGCCGATTTGCAAGTTAACGTATGTGACTTTTAGATGTGATTATGTTTTCAGAAAACCCTGGCTCAATATGATGCTATTCCTGAATGAAACTCCCTTCGTTTATGTGAGACTACTAGGAAAAAAGCTTGTATATTTTCCAGCGACACTTAAGATAATAATCAATTATTATATATCAGGGAATTAGAATCATAGAATAGAATCATAGAATCCCTTCAGCGCAGAAGGAGGCCATTTGGCCCATCGAGCCTGCACCAATAATCACACCCAGGCTCTATCCCTGTAACTCCACATTTTTATCCTGCTAATCCCCTGACACCTAAGGGGCAATTTGGCCAATCAACCTAACCTGCACATCTTTGGAGTGTGGGAGGAAACAGCAGCACCCGGAGGAAACCCACGCAGACATGGGGAGAACGTGCAAACTCCACATATACCGTCACGCAAGGCTGGAATTGAACCTGGATCCCTGGTGAAATAGGGCGTCATTTTGTACACAGGCAATAAATGAATGCTGTGCTAGTAAGGAACATCAATATGAAAGTCTGGATTTAGCACATAGGTTTTGGGCTAATAATCAGAGTCCACAGACTAACAGAAACCACAGAACACAGAACAAAGAAAATTACAGCACAGGAACAAGCCCTTCGGCCCTCCAAGCCTGCACTCACCAAGCTGCCTGTCTGAACTAAATCCCCCTATCCTTCTGGGGACCATATCGCACTATTCCCATTCTATTCGTGTAGGCAGCACGTTGGCACAGTGGTTAGCACTGCTACCTCACAGTGCCAGGGACCCAAGTTCGATTCCCGGCTTGGGTCACTGTCTGTGTGGAGTTTGCACATTCTCCCCATGATGCATGGGTTTCCTCCGGGTGCTCTGGTTTCCTCCCACAGTCCAAAGACGTGCGGGTTAGGTGGATTGGCTATGCTAAATTGTCCCTTAGTATCAGGGGGACTAGCTGGGGTAAATGCATGGGGTTATGGGGATAGGGCCTGGGTGGGATTGTGGTCGGTGCAGACTCAATGGGCCAAATGGCCTCCTTCTGCAATGTAGGATTCTATGATTCTATATTTCTATTTGTCCAGACGCCCCTTAAAAGTCACTATCATACCTGCAGGTTTAGCACTCAAATGCTGATTTGATGCAATTGTCACGGAGTAGCACATATGAGCACCCCACATTCCCTTCCACTGAATGTGTGGAGTGGTCTGGCTGCCACTCATCTCAGTAGCACATTGCAGGATGGCTCATGGGCCGAGGGAGCGGGTACACAGGATTGTAGATGTGACACTAAAGGTCCTAATATCAGAAGGTGCCAAGAGGAGAGATGCCACTATCAGATGAGGGTGGACACAGCCTTGCTCTTGTTTCCTGTCTGTTGCAGTAGCTGGTGCCATTGTGCCAGGGCCTCATGCCCTATACCCATTCCTTGTCCAGAGACCAAGGGCTAACTGGCAAGTAGCCAGTGACCAAGCATTCCCTTTCTCCTGGTAAATCCTATAAAATGTCCAAGAGGATGGACTAGCACAACACTTGCTCTTTCTAGGTAAAGTCCGCAGAGAATTTCTGGAAGAAATGTTGCTTGGGTGTTGGTGAAGTCTTGATACGGTATTCAAGAAAGTCTCCCCATGTGTTTTAGAGGTCCAGTCCGCAATTCGAGCAGAACAAATCCTGTAATGGTGGGTTTCCCTTTAAGTGGTATCATAGACTTATAGAATCATAGAAGCCCTATAGTGCAGAAAGAGGCCATTTGACTCATCGAGTCTACACCAACTCTCCAACAGAGCATCTTAACCAGGCCCTATTCCCATGACCCCACATATTAACACCACTAATTCCCCTAACGTTTACATCCTGGGGCACTAAGGGACAATTTAGCATGTTCAATCCACCTAACCTGCACATCTTTGACTGTGGGAGGAAACCAGAGCATCCTACTTGGCTGAATTTGCCTAGTTCTGCCCTAATTCCCTATGTTCCTATAAAATCCACAAAGACACAGGTGGAACATGTCAACTTGACACGGACAATCACCCAAGGCCGAATTGAACCCTTTAAATATCCTTTTAAATAGCACTTGAGATCAACATCAATGCCTTGCTTCCTGCCAAACAGCGGGGTATTGCTAGGCGAGGATGCTAGCTGAAACACTAAGTAGCTTTTTACTGCTTTTTTTAAGCAAGGGCTAGCAATCATTTTAAATAGCGTTCACCTTAAGACCCCACCTTTACCAGCTCTTTACCTCAATGTTGCCTAAAGTATTCATTGCAAGTCTCCCTTTACTATCTTGCTCAGCACAAGGCTAAATAATCTGACACTAATGGAAGGATAGGTCCAATTGGTTTGAATGGCTCCTTTTCCAATGGTTTTAAACTTTGATGTCCAATTAAAATTAACAAAGAGCATCATAGATTTGTTTTGAGCAATGCATTTTTAATGTTAGATGTTTACTAAAGATGTGATATGGCTCCAGAAATATCCAATACAGTCATGAACAGAAATCTTGTTTGAGCTACTGGCTGGAATTAACATTAATGCCAACCTATAACCACATCTAGTCATTGATCTAATTGTCATTTTCCTGGAAACCAAGAAAGCAGAAAATGAAATACATTGGCACCCATTTTATTGGGTATCAGGAGTGTCTGAGAGCTCCAAAGTAGCAGGCCCTCATGTACTTGGGTGAATCCGGGCGGCACGGTGGCACAGTGGTTAGCACTGCTGCCTCACAGCATCAGGTTTGATTCCTGGCTTGGGTCACTGTCTGTGCGGAGTCTGCACCTTCTGCCCATGTTTGCGTGGGTTTCCTCCAGTTTCCTCCCACAGTTCAAAGATATGCGGGTTAGGTGGATTAGCCATGTTAAATTGCCCCTTAGTGTCAGGGGGACCAGCTAGGGTAAATGAATGGGGTTATGGGGATACGACCTGGGTGGGATTATGGTCGGTGCAGACTTGATGGGCCAAATGGCCTCCTGCTGCACTGTAGGGATTCTATGATTCTATGAATGCTATATTGGCGAGGGCGTTAGTGTGCATCTAATGAACATTATCAGAATGATGCAGAGCCATGATAGCAAGACAAAGCTGATTTGATGCCGGGAGTGTCATTTAGGAACTCAATATCCAGGTAATGTTCTCTTGCACGACTGAACATGTACTCAGCAGCAGGAAGGACTCCTCACTTCATCAGCTAGATACAGGGAGGCAGTGGTGTAGTGGTATTGTCACTGGGCATACCCAGCCAATGAACAGTGCATTCAGAACCGGCAGGATGCAAAGATCTTGAAAATGAGTAGGCAGTAGAAAGTTGAGGTGTTGGTTAAATTGCAATCCATGGGCATGGATTATCCCTATTCCCATTTTCAGCTGCTAACCAATTTAGCCCCCTCATCTTCTGCAAAACGTGGAAGAAGAATTACTTGGCTAAATCAGAAATAATGCATTGACTGTTTCTGCTACAACAACGGCATTACTGTCGAAGTGAGTTAAATAATTTGTCTTGCTGCAACCATTGTTGCCGCCTCCAATAAGAGACTGCGGCAGATAAAGCTTCATATCTTTGCTGCTGTTATGCTACTGATTTTCCTGGATGAGGTCAAAAATTGGACTCTGGCTGGCACCCAAGACCAAAAAAGTCAAGCTACTCTGCATCACCATCAATGCATCACAATGCAAAATGCAGCAGTGCTGGTCCCTTATCTTCAATGCTCGCCATTCTATTATTACGCTATTTGGACACGCTGCTTGAAAATTCCTGGAGGCGCAAGTTGTTCCGATCTTCTTTGCCAGCCTACGACCCACAAACCTCAAAGCATTCGCATCAGTGAACACGTGATTGTTAGAATGGTCAATTCAAGATCATTAGATTGGCACGGTGGCACAATGGTTAGCACTGCTGCCTCACAGCATCAGGGACCTGGGTTTGATTCCCAGCTTGGGTCACTGTCTGTGCGGAATCTGCACGTTCTCCCTATGTCTGTGTGGGTTTCCTCCAGGTCCTCCAGTTTCCTCCCACAATCCGAAAGACGTACTGGCTAGGTGCATTGGCCATGCTAAATTCTCCCTTGGTGTATCTGAACAGGTGCCGGAATGGGGCGACTAGGGCATTTTCACAGTAACTTCATTGCAGTGTTAATGTAAGCCTACTTGTGACACTAATAAATAAACCTTAAAACTTTAGATTCAGTGCAAACATTCATTCTGCAACCTGCCTATCGACGTCAAATAGACCAGAAGGACCAGGCTCTATTGTGTTTCTGGGTCCGTTATGTCTGTGCGATTGATGAATAATAATATTCATAGAAAATCACAGAGACTCAGACAACCATGGAGGGAAGAAATGCTGCATGGTCACTCTGCAGTGCCAATTCACAGGGTACGCTTACAATTTCACTCGTGACACGAGCAATCTTTCCACCGTAATTTTACGTTAATATAGAAATGGAACAGTAAATTCCACATTGGTCACAATTATACTCAATCCTAGATTCAACATTCTGAAGTTCATTTGAATTTTTAAGTGATTTCAGTATTATACTTCAAGATGTTAACAGTTGTGATGGCTTTGTCACAGCGACATTTCTGGCCTGAGTGTGCAATTGTTTCTCCAATGAACACTGAGGGAGTACAGCGAAGGTTCACCAGGCTGATTCCTGGGATGGCAAGTCTGTCATATGAGGAGTGACTGAGTCAGTTAGGATTATATTCACTGGAGTTTAGGTGAGAGGGGATCTCACAGAAACTTATAAATTTCTAATAGGGTTAGACAGGGTAGATTCAGAAAGAATGTTCCCGATGGTGGGGCAGTCCAAAACTAGGGGTCCTTGTTTGAGGATAAGGGATAAGCCTTTTAGAACTGAGGTGAGGAGAAATTTCTTCACCCAGAAAGTAGTGAATGTGTGGAATTCACTATCACAGAAAATAGTTGAGGTCAAAACGTTGTCTGATTTCAAGAAGAAATTAGATATAGCTCTTGGGGCTAAAGGGATCAAGGGATATGGCAGGAAGGCAGGATCAGGATATTGATGATCAGCTATGATCGAAATGACTGGCAGCACAGGCTCGAAGGGCCGAATGGCCTACTCCTTCTTCTAGCTTCTATGTTTCTATATACTGGAGATTTTTCACCAGAATTAACAATGTGCTGACAAGACCACATTGTCAAGAATCTCACATTTCAAAACCAGGCCTTCCTGTATTACTGATGGTAAATGGTTATCTGTGGAAGGAAACAAGGTACTCACCAATAGATACCTGAAATGCACTTTCTAATTAGTATCTAGGAACTATACCATTGACATCGAGAGGCAGAATTTCATGCTGTGTCACCTGTTTAAAAGAGTTTCAATAACTTGCTCCACATGCATTGCTTAGATTTCCTCTCAGTTAAAATTTAGCGGGTAGATCAAATACCCTTTGTGGTGTTTATAAAAATTACTCTTCTGGCTCCAAACTTGGACCAGATTATAACCCATTTCGAAACCTATTCAGTTAAACAGAGTTAAAATCTGGCATAATACATCTCTTTTTTTTTAACCAGAGTAACAATCCAGTTCCATCTTGAACTTACTGATTCAATGGTCTCAATTTTCTAACTGACACTATTTAGACTGGTGTTAAAATATTTATTTTAAACTGTTTGATGCTGATGTTGTTCAGAAAACATAGATCCACTGTTGTCTTGGGCAATCTTCTATGTGTTGTAATAAACCATTAAGCTTCTTTTTAATAGCGACACTGTAGCAACTATGATATTGGAACAATAATGTAGAGTAACTAAAATCAATTCATACGTAAACCCCAATGGTAATGATAATCATGGGAGTTCCGGATTAATTAAACCGAGAGCTGGAGGGAACCATAACATTGGCTTTGCTTTATGAAAATAAAGTTTCATTGAAGACACATCAGATGAAGGGCAGTAGACAGGGTTAACTCTGCGCAATGGATTTGGTTGAATGTTCTCAATTTAAAGGGACTCAGTAGCTGTTTAATTCATTGTCATTGATGGTGTGCATGGTCTTCAGTCTTCTTGCACACTCTTGTACATTGTTGTACTTCTATACCATCCAAATATCAGGATTAAAAAAGGATATAAAAAGACGGTTCAAGTGCACATGACCCTTTGACAAAGGATCATCTGGACTCGAAATGTCAGCTCTTTTCTCCCCTTACAGATGCTGCCAGACCTGCTGAGATTTTCCAGCATTTTCTCTTTAGGTTTCAGATTCCAGCATCCGCAGTAATTTGCTTTTACCCAGTGTAAAAAGACGGGATTAGTTGCACAGTATTCTGCAATGGTTAATATTAATAGAATTGGCTTGCCCATGGAAGTCAAAGAGCAGTGATATAAGGGTGTTTTTCTGGCTGGAGTTCCGTGACTAGTGGTGTTATGCAGGCATCCATACTGGAAGCTCCGCTGTTTATATATATATATAAATTACTAGGATGAAAATGTAGATGGGTGGGTTAGTAAATTTGCAGACATCACAAAGATAGGTGGAGTTGTGGATAGCGTAGAAGGTTGTTAAAAGATACAGCAGGATATAGATCTGTTGCAGATATGGGTGGAGAAATGGCAAATGGTGTTTAATCCGGACAAGTGTGAGAAGCTGCACTTTGGGACATCAAATGTTTAAGGTATGTATACAGTTACTGGCAGGACTTTGAACAGCATTGATGTACAGAGGGATCTTGCCAAAATCATCCCCCCTTCCATTAAAAAAATCCATCCACGGTGGGGTGATGGCAGAACGGCGTGAAGCACAACTTGTCTCCGAAGGCGAGCAGGCCTTCCCGGGGAGCTCAGGTGAGTCAAGGAGAGGTTTGTGCCTGGGCACTCTCCTGGTATTGCCAAGAGGGTGCGCAGGTAGTACTGGGGGAACTACCAAGGAGGGTGCCAAGGGTTGGATCTAGGTGAATTAGTTTACCTGTTGTGTGCTGGGGTGGCCTTTACAAATGGCGCCCCAGATCCTCAAGTTTCTAAATTGCTGGTGGGGCGGGAAAATCGGAGGCCAGTGATACATCGTGGGACCCATCACTTGAAGCCTTGTTTCAAAGTCGTGAACAATACGGCAGAGAAAGCTGCCAATAGCGTCAGCGGCTTGAACGTCGCTTTTCCTGTTGGATGTTGGCCTCTGCCGACCCTTGTGACCCTTGAAAAGTAACGCTAAACATTTCTGTATTCAATTTTCAAAAAAAGAACCTGTTTATTGAATAGTAAGCTTATGTGAGTAATGTGGCTATTCATTGCCTATAAAAGATTTAAAAGTGCACTTGGAAATGAAGATGGCAACTAACTTAAGACCATTCTTTAGATGCAATTAAGGCTCATTAGCCAAGGTGGTGATAGAAACGTATTTTGCAGTCAGTTATTTAGAGTTCTGAGAGAGTGCATCTATTCATCACTGGGTCAATGGCTAAAAATATAGTCATTACACTTTGCAAGAACAACATTATCAAAAATATTTACAGCCCCAAAAATATCCATGCGAATCACATAAGAAAAATCTGTAAATTTGATTTTTAAATGCCTAGTAGATTTTAACTCTTTTGCTACGATAGATGCTGCCTTGTGTTATTATAAGTGACATATCTATTAATGCACTCAGTGGTGTCTTTATCACAGTTCTTACAGCCTTTATTTCTTTAGCAAAAATGATGTAGTGAATGATTTAACAATTATATAATTACCAGACATTATTAACTGGTTTAAACAAAATCTATAGTAGTTTTTTTAACTGGTAAACTGTTTGCTATTCAATTTCATGGTAAATTATTATTAAGGAAGAAATTGAAGTGAAATGTCATGGAAAAACGATCGGTGGCAGAATTTTCCCATCCCATCCCACCCACCATGGGAGTTGTAGCGGGCAGATGTGGACCATGCAAAGGTCCGTTCAGCTCGGGTGGGATTGTCCGACCTGGGGGCGATGGCGACCGGAAAGTGATTGAAAATGCAAAACCTAATTGGTAAATGCGGTCCAAAAGTCTTATTTTAACTGAGGGTCAAGACATGAGCATGGGGATAGTCGGGCATGTGTTGGGTCAACCTGGTCAACTGATGTGAGGCTTGTGGTGAACCATTGTTGGTTCCCACCAGGTAGTGCTGAGCCATGGTCTGGCCAGTACTATGAGTCCGTAGATATGTTACTGTTGGGGTTAGGGTTGGGCTGTTCTACCTGTTAATATAGTTGTTATGGTACACCCCAGTTGGCTCCGCCTCCTGGGAGAGGTATAAAGGTCACTGCTCTGCCTGGTGACCCTTTAGTCTGGGATCGTATACTGTATATGGTAGCTCTGTTATTGTTGGCAATAAAAGCCTTTATTTCCCGAGTACATCCAGCCTCTCGTGTGTTATATCGCGCATCAATTTTATTGCCAACAAATAAATTCTTTTTTTTGAAAAAAAAACGACAAAGAAAACATGGAGCAAATGCTTAAACCCGAACGGCTTACGTTGGACCCACGTGCGGCGGGAGCATCGAACACTTTCGACCACTGGTTGAAGTGTTTCCAGGATTACCTCGATGCCTCCACAGCGGTCACCGACGACGCCGACAGACTCCGGGTCCTCCACGCGAGGGTAAGCGACGCTGTATACCTAGCGATCCGTGGGGCCACCGACTACAAAGGGGCCCTCGAGCTTCTCAAGAAGCAATACAACAAACCGCCGAATGAGATGCATGCTCGATACCTTCTAGCCACTCGACGGCGGCAGCCCGGCAAAACGACGGAACAGTACGCGGGCGAGCTTCAACAGCTAGCCAGAGCCTGCAACTGCAAGTCAGTGTCGGCAGACCAGTACATGAACGACCTAGCTCGAGATGCGTTCGTGGCGGGAATCAGCTCGTCGTACATCCGTCTTCGGCTGTTGGAGCAAGGTAACCTCGATCTCACAAAATCCATAGAGTTAGCTGATGCGCTAGAAACGGCCTCCAAAAGTCTGGCGATGTACCCCGACGACCACGTGGAGACAGCGGGGCAGGGGCAGTCACAGACCCCACTTCATTCAGCGGGACCGAAAAACTGCGCAATTGCGTTCCCAGCCTCGGACCTGATGACGGCAGCAGCTCCAGGTGGCCCGCGGTGTTACTTCTGTGGGGGGGTGAAACACCCTCGGCAGCGATGTCCAGCTAAAGCGGTGTTGTGCTCCGCCTGCGGCAAGAAGCGGCACTATTCCGGTATGCCGGTCCAAACTTCCATCCAAGAACAGCAGTGCGGCGTGTGACTCCCCGGAGCCGGCCTCCTTGTCTTCTGCATCTTCAAGGTCTTCTACCACGTGCGATTCCAGGACGTCGCCATTCCGAACGTCTGCAAGACACGTGCGACCTGCAGGGGCCGCAGGCTTTGGCGCCATCGTCCATGTGCGACCTATGGGGGCAGCCATTTTGGTCGGCACCGACCGCGAATGACCAGCAGGGGTCATCATCAACCATCTCAGCTGCCTGCAGTTGCGCCCACGAACCAACGGTGGCGTCGATCATCCTGGACCAGGCCAAGCCTCACAGACTCGACAAGTCCATGATGGACATACAGGTAAACAAACGCCCGATTTATTGTTTGTTTGACAGCGGGAGCACGGAGAGCTTCATTCACCCAGACACCGTGAAGCGCTGTGGTCTCCAGATTCGGACTGTCAAGCAGACAATTTCGATGGCGTCAAGGTCCCGGTCTGTCACCGTGCTAGGGAGTTGCGTGGTCAATCTGACGGTGCAGGGCATGGTTTACGAGAGCTTCAAGCTCCTTGTGTTACCGCACCTTTGCGCGCCAATACTCCTAGGACTAGATTTTATGGTCCACTTGAAGAGTGTAACCCTGCAGTACGGTGGGCCACTCCCTCCGCTTTCAATGGGAGACCCGCAGCCTCTAAATTGCCCAACGTGCTCCACATGTAGTCTCTCAACACTTAGGATTACCACACCCTCCCTATTCCAGAATCTCATGCCAGGCTGCAAGCCCATCGCAACAAAAAGCAGGCGTTACAGCGCTGAGGATTGGATCTTCATTCGATCTGAAGTTCAGCGGCTCCTCAAGGAAGGGATCATCCAACCTAGCGCTAGTCATAGAAATCATAGAAACCCTACAGTACAGAAAGAGGCCATTCGGCCCATCGAGTCTGCACCGACCACAATCCCACCCCCATATCCCTACATCCTTGTCCTTGGAGAGCGCAAGTCGTGGTGGTTAAGAATGGGAACAAACCCCGGATGGTCATAGACTATAGTCAGACCATTAACAGATACACGCAGCTGGATGCGTATCCCCTCCCACGCATATCTGACATGGTCAATCAGATTGCGCAGTACCGGGTGTTCTCCACCATCGACTTAAAATCTGCTTACCACCAGCTCTCCATTCGCCCAGAGGACTGACAATACACGGCCTTTGAGGCGGATGGTCGCCTGTACCATTTTTTAAGGGTTCCTTTTGGTGTCACGAATGGGGTCTCGGTCTTCCAGCGTGCTATGGACCGAATGGTGGACCAGAACGGACTGCGGGCTACCTTCCCGTACCTGGATAACGTCACCATCTGCGGCCATGACCAGCAGGACCATGACGCCAACCTTCTTAGATTCTTACGCACTGCATCTCGCCTGAATCTGACCTACAACCGGGAGAAGTGTGTATTTCGCACGCGCCGCCTAGCTATCCTCGGATACGTGGTGGAAAACGGGGTCCTTGGCCCTGATCCAGACCGTATGCGTCCTCTCCTCGAACTTCCCCTGCCCACTAGCGTCAAAGCACTGAGAAGATGCTTAGGCTTCTTCTCATACTACGCACAGTGGGTTCCCAATTACACGGACAAAGCCCGTCCGCTCATCAAGTCTACCTCTTTTCCCCTAGCACCAGAGGCTCGCTCAGCCTTTGCAAGAATAAAAGCCGACATCGCGAAAGCCACGATGCACGCTATCGATGAGTCCATCCCCTTCCAGGTGGAGAGTGATGCATCTGATTTTGCCCTGGCCGCCACACTTAACCAGGCGGGCAGGCCCGTCGCCTTTTTTTTCTCGCACCCTCCAAGGCCCTGAAATTCTACATTCGGCCGTGGAAAAGGAGGCCCAGGCCATTGTGGAGGCCGTCCGGCATTCGCCCCATTACTTGGCGGGAAAACGGTTCACTCTGCTCACGGACCAGCGGTCCGTGGCGTTCATGTTCAACAACACGTTACGGGGTAAGATCAAGAATGATATGATCTTGAGGTGGAGAATCGAACTCTCCACCTACAATTATGATATCATGTATCGTCCAGGGAAGCTCAACGAGCCCTCGGATGCCCTGTCACATGGAACATGCGCTAGTATGCAGGAGAATCGATTGCAGGCTCTCCACAATGACCTCTGCCATCCGGGGGTCACTCGGCTCTTCCACTTCATAAAAGCCTGGAATCTACCCTACTCGGTGGAGGATGTCAGGTCCATAACCGTCAGGTCCATAACCAGAAGCTGCCGGGTATGCGCGGAATGCAAACCGCACTTCTACCGACCTGACAGGGCACACCTCGTTAAGGCCACTCGTCCCTTCGAAAGACTGAGTGTGGACTTTAAGGGCCCCCTTCCCTCGACAGATCGGAACGTGTACTTCCTCAATGTGGTTGATGAGTGCTCACGATTCCCTTTTGTCATTCCCTGTTCTGATATGACCGCTGCCACGGTTATCAAGGCATTTCGTGATCTTTTCACCCTGTTCGGTTACCCCTGTTATATCCACAGCGATAGGGGCTCGTCGTTCATGAGCGACAACTTGAGGCAATACCTGCTCTCATATGGGATTGCCTCTAGTAGAACCACGAGCTACTACCCAAGGGGTAACGGACAGGTCGAACGAGAGAATGCTACAGCCTGGAAGGCTGTCTTACTGGCGTTGAGGTCTAAAGGTCTTCCAGTCTCCCGTTGGCAAGAGGTACTCCCTGATGCGCTCCACTCCATACGCTCACTCCTGTGTACGGCAACCAACGCTACTCCTCATGAGAGAATGTTTTCATTCCCTAGGAAGTTTTCCTCTGGGACCTCATTACCGTCTTGGTTGATGTACTCAGGACCTGTCCTGCTGGGGCGGCATGTTAGGACCTGCAAGTCCGACCCTTTGGTTGAACAGGTCCATCTCCTCCACGCCAACCCTCAGTATGCCTACGTGGCATATCCTGACGGGCGAGAGGACACGGTCTCGATTCGAGATCTGGCGCCAGCAGGGGGCTTGGAAACCCCTGTCGCTCCCACACCTCCTGTTAGGGAACCCCCAACCATTATTTCCCTCCTGACACGGCGCGGGCAGTATCGGGACCACCACTTAACCCTCTTACTCCCGTGTACAGCTTGCCTGAGTCCAGGAGATGGTCGCCACTTCAAGGCGTGCCCGGGTTCAGCGGATTGTCACCACCTCGGGGTCTACCGGCCCGTGAGGAACTGGAGGAGTCGCTGGACACCGCCTTGGAGAGAACGTCACCGCGATTGCCTGAACTGGTGTCATCGCCGGTGTTGAGGAGGTCACAGCGACGGTGTGGTCCCCCAGACCGTTTGAACTTATAGACAGATGAACCATTGTTCTGTGTTTTGTACCCCGCCGGCCTTTGTTTTCAAAGGAGGGGTGAATGTGGTGAACCATTGTTGGTTCCCACCAGGTAGTGCTGAGCCATGGTCTGGCCAGTACTATGAGTCTGTAGATATGTTACTGTTGGGGTTAGGGTTGGGCTGTTCTACCTGTTAATATAGTCCTATGGTACACCCCAGTCGGCTCCGCCTCCTGGGAGAGGTATAAAGGTCACTGCTCTGCCTGGTGACCCTTTAGTCTGGGATCGTATACTGTATATGGTAGCTCTGTTATTGTTGGCAATAAAAGCCTTTATTTCCCGAGTACATCCAGCCTCTCGTGTGTTATATCGCGCATCAAGGCTCGGGTTATTTTAATTACTGGGCATGATCTAAATCAATTAGATCTGACTTGCTGACGTGGTATGAAACCAGTCTATGCTGGAAATACTCAGCAGGTCAGGCAGCATCTGTGGAGAGAGAAAAAGAGTGAACTTTTCAGGTTCATGACCTTTTTCTCAGCAGAATGACCTGACGCAGGCAGTGGAGCGGGATAAGAAATCATCGACACGGACTCGGCTGAATGGTATCCAGCAGAGGGAGGTTTAGAGAGTTAGGGAGGGGTGCTGCATGGCACTTTCTCCTTAGGGAAGGGAATTCAGGGCAGGAGAACCCTACAGTTTCCTTGTGGGGCTTAGAGGAGAACATCTACTTCTCCTGTCCAAACCGGCAAACAGAAAGTTAAAGATTACTCGGAATTCTTCTGACCATGGTACAACCTGCCACCGTTTGCCTGGGTGCACGCAGTCAGTGATGCTTCCAGCTTGAGATAAAATCAAATCATGATGCAAAATGAAATAATTTGACTGCGACATTAAAGAGGCCCTCATTTGCTTGGCACACTGGTGCACAGAATCCCGACAGTGTAGGAGGAAGCCATTCTGGCTAATGAGCCTGCACCGTCAACATTCCCACCCAGGCCCAATCCTCGTAACCCCATGTATTTACCTTGCTAATCCCCCTGACACTAATGGGCAAATTAGCATGGCCAATCAACCTAACCCGCACATCTTTGGAGTGTGGGAGGAAACCGGAGCACCCGGAGAAAACCCACGCTGACACGGGGAGAATGTGCAAACTCCACACAGACAGTGACTCGAGGTCGGAATTGAACCTGGGTCCCTGGCGCTGTGAGGCAGCTGAGTTAACCATTGTGCCACTGTGTCGCTTTGCATGCCAGGAAAAGGACGTTGTGCTGGTGAGTCAGGCACTGTTCTAGTTTCCTTGCTTCTCCCAGTCCCACAAAAATACATTAAAACCTTTTGTTGAACAGTCAGCGGATACAAGGTGGAGCATGTGCTACACATGCTGAACCCATAGAATTATTCAAAAGGTTATCATCTGACTAAGATGGGCAGTCTGACTGTCCACCAGAAGGTCCAGAACATACTGCGGTGACCACAGCAATGGCATGTAAGGGGTGGTAAGTCATTTCCCATCATTTTTGGTGAACTACCATCCCGCTTCCACAGAGTCTCAAAATTTCCATCATAGAAAATCTTGGAATGAAGCTTCTCTGCCTTGCCTAACTTTGTTGAACCCAGAGGAAAGTAATACAGGAGGGATAACACGCTCTTTCTAAAATTAGTGATGAAGAAAATGTGCCCCTTTCCATCCTATTCAAAAGGAGGCATCCAGTGTGTAATAATCTTACTGAGGCCAGTCGTCCATTACCATCGTCCTTTATTTACAACATGCCCAAAGTACCGCTCAGTGGCTGCAGTGTACAGGTCACCCCCAAAGTCTCTTGACTGCTGGCTTGAGTGGAGCCAGCTGGTTTTAAACCCCCCCCACTGCTCCTTCCCTATTGGGCGAGCCTCCATCGCCTAATAGGGGAGCTCGTATTCTACAAGGCCCACGGGGAGATCTATTGATGATCCCTCATAGCTATCATAGCACACTGCATTAACCACAAGAAGAAGGAAAAGAATCAGAGAAGAGTGCCAGGGGCAATACTGGATGAAATAATAGATTAATGGTTTACCAATTCCTAAGTTCATCATGTTTTAATTATGATTGTTATTAAAAAATATGAGTCAAAAGGAAATCTCTCACTGTGAATGAACAAACTGTTCAGTAAAGACAGGCAGAGCTGAGAAGAAGGCTGACTTAAAGAGCCAGCTGCAGGGAACACTCTCACATATTAGCCTGCTGCTTTAGTGAATGCAGTAAAAAGAAATTCCGTAGAGTTTCAGCAATTTACTAAGCATAATTATCAAGCAGCCATGGGTTTTCCATTTATCATCATGCTTCCTTGAGATCCTGAATAAGTACGAGGGAATTATGAGGAAGTAATATATTTAATACGCGTAAGCTTCTGAAAATAATTCATTCAGTACTGTTAGGAAAATGAAGGTAGTTTTGAGGGATTTATATCTGTATTGGTAAACATTAGAAATAAGGTATAGATTTAAGTAGGTTTCATTTAATATTTCTGTATAAGAAAGGCTAAACCTATAGTTAGATTCATTCCGGATAGAGGTGTTTGTGCGGGGATTGGTTCAGTTCCTACTGTGCTTCTATTGTGCTTAGAGAGGGTTATTTCCACGCCCGTTGGGCACCGCAGCGGCTGGAGTGCATTATAGACCCCGACAATTACATTTTGATTTGATGTTTTAAGTTTCCTTTGCACTTTGTTTCTGTTCGGGCTGTTCCCCCTCCTTTTGGGGAGCTGCCCCTTTTACTTTATCCCTGAGTTAATTTGAGTTGGTTTATTTGGTTTGCCTGAAAAAGGGAGAGGGTTATGGCATGATATGTAAATAAATTGGCAGAAGCATGTGGTCATTGTTTAGCAGCTGGGGGCTCTTATAAACTAGGAAGGCTTTCTGAACTTAGTTTTAGCTGAATTTGTTTGCAGTTGGACTAGATCGCCAGGGAGTGAACATCTCTCAACTCTGCCAGGAAAAGACAAAGTGGACAGGACAAGGGAGCTGCAAAGAAGCAGACTTCCCAGAGAACCAGATACAGTCCAGATAATCTGGGAATTGGGACAGAAAGAATATCTTAAAAAGCCTGAGATTAATAGTTCTTGAACAAAGAACTGTGTTGTAATGTAACCAATGATAACATGGGAATCTGTTATAACGTAACCAATGATAACATGCTGTGAGGGTCAGCTGACCCAGTAGACAATGTAACCAATGGCAAAATGATGTGGCGGTCAGCTGACCCGATATAAATAGAAAGCAGATAGGGATTATGGGAGTTAGTATGGCCCAGGCCTGAGGTTGGTGTAATAAAGTTTCTTTATTAAACCTTGTTCTTTGATTTGATTTACTTTGTGAAGTTAGTTATTTTATTGCTTGCAACTGAAGATCCTTACTGCCGGATGAACAAACTGTTCAGTAAAGACAGGCAGGGCTGAGAAGAAGGCTGACTTAAAGAGCCAGCTGCAGTGAACAGGTGGGAAGGCAGGGGTAAATCAAAAGTTTGATGCCATTTTAAAACAGTCTGGCAATCGATAGCTAAGGCAACCGTGAAGACAAAGAAATTCTGAAAAGGGGAAGGTGTAAAACCTGCAAGTGAATCCTTGATGGACAAGCCACTGAGAGAAAACACTGTCTGAAAGAGGATTTGATGGTGTCTTTTTGAAAGGGGAATTTATAATCACTCATGTGGAAGCTGGAGTTCAGAGAGACAAGGTGGCTCATGGTACAAAGATCATCTGGGGAGGATTTTGAGGAGACATTCACAGACACTTTCTTGGATTCAAAGCAATGTGAGTGTTTTGCCATGGCTAACTTGTGTGTTTAGAGGGACCTTGTGGTATTGAGACAGTGTAGCTTAAGATATACTTTGTACTCCTAATCTTAAAATCTATGCATAATTGTGAAGCTGAGTAAGGGGGGGGCTAAGGAGTATTATATCATAATCCAACTTCTCACATTTAATAAATGTATTTTCCTGTTAAAAACTAATTAGTGGTCCTGTGACTCTTCATATTTTTAGAAAAAAAGTTAAAATTACAGGGTCAGATTCTCTGACTTCCCCTTGGCAGTTTCCTCAGTGGCCCACCATTGGCTGGCAGTGGGATCTTCTTGTCCCCCCACTGTGAATGGGATTCCCAATTGAATCCACCCCACTTCACCAGGACCCCCCCCCTCCCCCCATGGTGGGGGTACGCCATCGGCAAGACCGGAAGATCTCGCCCACTGAACTTTTGAACCAGGGTTCCATTCTGGGATCTTCCCATCCAGTTATAACATCAACTAAGATTATAACATTACCCAATGGCACGTTTGGCAGCTCTTAGCTTGCTATGACTTCTCTGCTTTGTATTGGTCTTTCATGTTGAGACGATGAAATTTCCAAAAATGGTGGTCTCTCCGAAGTTCCTTTATCTTCCAGGATAAACTGCGCAACCAAAGATACTTCAGGAAAAAAATTCCAAGTGCCGAACGAGTGAGAAAATGGGAGTTTCAGACTCATTTTTCTGGGCAAGCTAAGAGTTGCCAAATGTGCCATTGGGTAATGTTATCATAGAAGAATTCCTCCAGTGCAGAAGGAGGCCATTGAGCCTGCACTGACAACAATCCCACTCAAGCCCTATCCACTTAACACCATTTATTTACCCTACTAACCCCCTGACACTAAGGGACAATTTAGCATAGCCATCAGCCTAACCTGGCCATCTTTGGACTGTGGAAGGAAACCAGAGGACCCGGAGGAAACCCACGCAGATACGGGGAGAACATGAAAACTTCACACATACAGTGACCCAAGTCAGGAATTGAACCCAGGTCCCTGGAACTATGAGGCAGTGGTGTTAACCACTGTGCCACCGTGCCGCTCATGATCTTAGTTGATGTCGTAACTGGATGGGAAGATCCCAGAATGGAACCCTGGCTCAAAAAAATCTTCCGGCTGCCCAATCTGTCATTGACTGTAAAATGATCAACATAAAAACAATGTGAGGAGAAGGGGAGGGGGGGGGGGGGGAATATTCCACTGTCTGTCAATATACAGAATAAGTAAATATCTGCAGAATTAGAGGTCACCCTTTACAAAGACAAAGAGCTCAGTTAAACCATGTAATGATATATACACATGCTTCTGCCCAGACCTAATGGGAAGGTGAATATTTCGCCTTAGGAACATCAAAAGGTATTTGGGATTATAACTTGAAAATCCCTCTCCAAACGAGTGTGCCTTTGATATCAAAAAATGTCTTTGTCACGAAAGAGCCAACTTGATTCCTGACATGATCACATGACATTCAGTCTGGTGCAATAGTGATATATATTATAAATGTCTCTTTTAGGCGTGTCAAAATACATTCCTGAGGCTCCAGGGATGTTCAAAACATATGAAGGAGCTTCAAAAATTCCCAGTCAATAAAAACTGGAGGTGGAGAGTTTCTAACCATGAATAGTAACCATGGGAACACTTGACATCAGGAGGAGTGAATCAATTGCAGATAAGAAGTGGACGATGTTTGTAGAAATTGGTCTAAAATGTGGTCGGAAAACATGTGGTTTGCCGCATTAAACCATAGCGGACTGAAATAAAAGATGGAAATATATTACAGCCTATTAAACATCCGGATGTCAAGCTTCCAGTCCCTAAGATAAGTCATGTGTGGATGAATCCGATATCATCCAGTGTATTTCAGTAAAACATTTGAGTCAGGCTGCTTAGAAGGATTCTGCAGTAGTGAGACCATCAATGCCACTTTCTAATTTTCCCCAAAACACAGATAATGAACTCATTAATGTTCATCACCTTTTGCATAAGCCCCTCTGTTACAGAGTGAACAGTATAAGAGCAAGTTTACCATATTCTGTTTCTGAATCATTTCAAACGCACTAAGGCCTGATATCTTTAATTTTCGATTTATCACACCAGTAAGTCTTACTTTGTTTTTTACAGTAGGGGGTTGGAGTTGGGGTTCGTGGAGAGGACATAAAATTGAGGCCTGCATTGAAATGCTAAGAAACAACAGAAGAATAAAAGAAACTCACAATGAGGGTTGCAACTGATTTAGAAGAGAGCTTCCAGAAAATACCGTGAAGTGGAAAGTCAATTTTCATCAGTTTCTCCCCGGGTGGCACGGTGGCACAATGGTTAGCACTGCTGCCTCAGAGCGCCAGGGATCTGGGTTCGATTCCCAGACTTGGGTCACTGTCTGTGTGGAGTCAGCACGTTCTTCCCGTGTCTGCGTGGGTTTCCTCCAGGTGTTCCGGTTTCCTCCCACAATCCGAAAGATGTGCTGGTTTGGTGCATTGGCCATGCTAAATTCTCCCTCAGTGTACCTGAATAGGCACAGGAGTGTGGCGACTGGGGGATTTCACAGTGACTTCATTGCAGTGTTAATGTAAACCTACTCGTGACACGAATGATTAAACTTTAAACTTTATAGAACATAGAACAGTACAGCACAGGAACAGGCCCTTTGGCCCACCATGTTGTGCCGAACATGACGCCAAATTAAACGAACCCCTTCTGTCTGCCTACTTGCACGTTCTCCCCGTGTCTGCGTGGGTTTCCTCCAGATACTCCGGTTTTCTCCTACACTCGTGCTGTTTAGGTGCATTGACCCGAAAAGGCGCCAGAGTGTGGCAACTAGGGGAATTTTACAGTAACTTCATTGCAGTGTTAATGTAAGCCTTACTTTGACTAATAAATAAACTTTAACTTTGCTTTTGCCCTTGGTCCATATCCCTCTATTCCTTGCATCTTCAGCTGCTTATCTAAATTCCCCTATCGTATCTGTCTCCACCACCACCCCTGGCTGCGCATTCCAGACACCTACCACTCTCTGTGTTTAAAAAAAAAATCTCCTTTGGACTTTCCCCCTGTCACCTTAAGTGCGTGCCCCCAAGTGTTAGACATTTCAACTCAGGGAAAAAAAATTCTGACTGTCAATCCTATCTATGCCTCTCATAATCTTATAGACTTCTATCAGGTTCCCCCTCAGTCTCCACAGTTCCAGAGAAAACAACCAGAGTTTGTCCAGCCTTTCCCTCTAGTTCACAGCTTCTAATGCAGGCAGCATCCTGGTAAACCTCTTCTGCACCCTCTCCAAAGCCTTCGCATCCTTCCTGTAAGGTGGCGACCAGAATTGAACGCAATACTCTAAGCATGGTCTAACCAAAGTTTTATATAGCTGCAACATAACATTCTGACTCTTGTACTCAATGCCCTGACCAAATAAGGCAAGTATGCCGTACGCCTTTGTCTTGGTTCCTTTTGGGATATGACTCCATGAGCAATGGCTGCCTTCCAATGTCTCACACAGCTCCCACTGCTTCTCGTATGAGCATCTGGATGGATACATGAATAGGGAGGGAATAGAGGGATACAGACTGAATAAGGGCAGAAGGTTTTTTTTTAGTTTAGTTAGGGCATCATGATCGGCACAGGCTTGGAGGGCCGAAGGGCCCGTTCCTGTGCTGTACTTTCCTTTGTTCATTGAGCCTGCAAGACAGTGATTGTTTCCAGGAGAGACCACTGGGGCAGCATAGATGAGGTGATAGCTGCCTTTACCAAGCTTAGGCACACACAGTGGCTACTGCTGATGGTTAACTGCAGAAACCCTGCATGATCTTCTCCTTTCTAGGCTGCTGAAGCAAATTCCGGCATCACAGATAGATACCCAACTAAATCAGCTTAAAAATAAGTAATATTTACTTTCCATGTCCAATATAACATCCCAGGAGTCACAATGTGCAATACTATTACACGAATGTGCAGATCACTCAATGCTACAGAGTAAAATGAGCTCAAAACAAGTTAATGGCCTCAAAGCGTGGAATCTTACCAAGTGTCAGGATCTGACTGAAAACCAGCGCGTTTCTCTCCAAAGAAACAGACAGGTTCTCTTGCCAGATCTTATGACACAAAAAAAACCAAGTGGGCGTGTTTCACTCCATCATTTTGAGGGGTGAGGAGCCTAAACACACTGGTAAAGATGGCTGCACTGAGATCGGGGCGCCTCCCCACACCCCACCATGGATGTTCCAGGGACTTCTCAACCACCACTCCCCCACCAGGTTTGCACTGTGCCAGCCTGTGCCAGGAGGCAGTGCTAGGGCACCACCTGGTCATGTCCTTGTCATGATGTGGAGATGCCGGCGTTGGACTGGGGTGAACACGGTAAGAGCTTTAACAGCACCAGGTTAAAGTCCAACAGGTTTATTTGGTAGCAAATACCATTAGCTTTCGGAGCGCTGCTCCTTCGTCAGATGGAGTGGAAATGTGCTCTCAAACAGGGCACAGAGACACAAAAATCAAGTTACAGAATACTGATTAGAATGCGAATCTCTACAGCCAGCCAGATCTTAAAGATACGGACAATGTGGGTGGAGGGAGCATTAAGCACAGGTTAAAGAGATGTGTATTGTCTCCAGACAGGATAGCCCGCAAGTCCAGGAGGCAAGCTGTGGGGGTTACTGATAATGTGACATAAATCCAACATCCCGGTTTAGGCCGTCCTCATGTGTGCGGAACTTGGCTATCAGTTTCTGCTCAGCAACTCTGCGCTGTCGTGTGTCGTGAAGGCCACCTTGGAGAACGCTTACCTGAAGATCAGAGGCTGAATGCCCGTGACTGCTGAAGTGCTCCCCCACAGGAAGAGAACAGTCTTGCCTGGTGACACACGACAGCGCAGAGTCATAGAAATCATAGAAACCCTACAGTACAGAAAGAGGCCATTCGGCCCATCGAGTCTGCACCGACCACAATCCCACCCAGGCCCTACCCCCATAATCCTACATATTTACCCACTAATCCCTCTAACCTACGCATCTCAGGACACTAAGGGCAATTATTAGCATGGCCAATCAACCTAACCTGCACATCTTTGGACTGTGGGAGGAAACCGGAGCACCCGGAGGAAACCCACGCAGACACGAGGAGAATGTGTAAACTCCACACAGACAGTGACCCAAGCCAGGAATCGAACTCAGGTCCCTGGAGCTGTGAAGCAGCAGTGCTAACCACTGTGCTACCGTGCGAGCAGAAACTGATAGCCAAGTTCCGCACACATGAGGACGGCCTAAACCGGGATGTTGGATTTATGTCACATTATCAGTAACCCCCCCAGCTTGCCTCCTGGACTTGCAGGCTGTCCTGTCTGGAGACAATACTCTTTAATCTGTGCTTAATGCTCCCTCCACCCACATTGTCTGTATCTTTAAGATCTGCCTCGTTGTAGGGATTCACATTCCAATCCAGTGGTGGTTCAAAAACAGCATTTCTGATAGAGAAAGTCCCTGTCCCCTGCCCATAACATAGTGGGGTTCCCACCAGGAAAGGTCAGGAACACAGTACCATAGATTTGAATGTGTCACATCAATGGTGTTTAGAATCAGAGAGTCCCTACTCGGCCCACTGTGCCCACACTGACAACAATCCCACTCAGTCGCTATCCCCACAACCTCACGTATTTAACCCTGCCAATGAACCTAACCTGCACATCCTTGGAGTATGGGAGGAAACCGGAGCACCCGAAGACATCAGAGAACATGCAAACGCCACACAGACAGTGACCCAAGGCCAGAATTGAACATGGGTCCCTGGTGCTATGAGGCAGCAGTGCTGACCACTGTGCCATTGTTACAACAGGTCCTGACAACAAGTTCCCTTTTTTTCTAATAGCAGGAAGACCCAGCAAGGCAGCCATCAGACTGCCTCCACTTTTCCCGCTTAAGACAACACTTAGAAAAAGGATTGAAAATTCCGTCCAGTGACACAGGTAAGTAACCAGCTGATTTCATTTAGAATGAAAGCGGGGTTGCTTTTTCAAATGATCCTTCCCCATTCAACTCAATTCAAGCTATCATCTGGGTAGCATAAATTAAATGGAATTCCGCAATGCCAGTCAAGAACAAGGCGCAGCATTTAAAAGAAATAAATATTTAAAGAAATGTAAAACACACATAGTAATCTCTATCGATATATATATATTATGTTTATGGGCCTCTGGGCTCAGGAAGGCTGCAAGAAAATCCGATTCTCAACCCCCCCATTTAAAATGGGGAACCTGACTTTGGTGGGGGTGAGTGTGGGTGTGCGTCTTGCATTCCTGGCGTGCCAAAAGGGCCAGAGGCAAATAGTGTGAGACCGAGAATGTGGAGGGAAATCAGGACGGGAATTCATAGAATCCCTAAAGTGCAACAGGAGGTCATTTGGCCCATCAGGTCGGCACCGACTCTCCAACAGAGCATCTTACCAGGTCCATTCCTGTAATCCCAAACATTTATCCTGCTAATCCCTTTGAACAACGCTAAGGGGAATTTATTAGGCCAACTCATTTAACCCGCACATCTTTGGAGTGTGGGAGGAAACCCACACAGACACGGGGAGAATGTGCAAACTCCACACAGACTGTCACCAAAGGCTGGAATCGAACTCGGGTCCCTGGGTGCTGCAAGGCAGCAGTGCCACCGTGCCGCCAACCCTGCCCGCGGCTGGGATTTTTTGGTCCTGCTACTGCAAATGGAGACCTGGCTCAGTGTCCAAATTGTGCATTTTCGCTGGCAGCAGTAGTGGGGTGGTTGAGACTGGAGAATTTTGGCTCAGATTTCCTCCAAAGAAGAATTGTGGCCATCCACGTGCTAAAAGGTGCCTGGGGACCCAGATACCAATTTGGCTCTGGGGAGCCATCAGAAACTGGTCTCAAATAGAAACTCAGTAATAATCTCTTCCCCCATTATTCCATTCTTTGCGCTGTAATACCAAGTGGAATGTTCAGTTATTTCTTCCTCCTTCCACTGGTTTCTTTTAATAACCCACATGATAAATTTACTCCGCTTCATATTTAGCTTTGCTTTGCAATTCTTTGGTCCATTTTTGTAATCTCGCTTTATCAAAAAAATGTGTTCAGTGCGTGTGTTATGATCATTAGTTTAAAGTTTATTTATTAGTGTCACAAGTAGGCTGACATTAACACTGCAATGAAGTTACTGTGAAAATCCCAAGTCGCCACACTACGGCGCCTGTTCGGATACACAGAGGGAGGATTTAGCATGGCCAATGCACCTAACCAACACGTCTTTCGGACTGTGGGAGGAAATTGGAACGCCTGGAGGAAACCCACGGGGAGAATGTGCAGACTCCGCACAGATAGTGACCCAAGCCGGGAATCGAACTTGGGTCATTAAAACCATTGACAAGTCAATATCAAACAAACAAAAACTCTTGTCAAGTCTCTGCTAGCAATTACATGATGATATAATTCTGCATTTATTAACATCAAAAGATTTTATGTCCTTTAACTAATGTTAATGCAATGCTCACATTGAAAATTAAAATACAAAAATGGGCTGCAAAATAGTTTATAAACGAAAGCTGGTGGCTGGAACAAACTTTCTGAGGTGCAAATAACTTTAGTTAACTCCTTGAGAAGTGCTCTTGTATATGCAGTTTATACGCATTAGTTACAGGATTGATTTAATACAATTTCTTATTTTATAATGGTTGTAACCGTCACTGAGCTCACTTTACAAGGTTCTGCGGCAACTCTGAATACTGGCAAACCTTTTGGAAGTTGATCATTAGTACTTACAAAATAAATCAAACTATATAAGTGAACAATACGAGTGAATATAGGAGAGACTTGAGGGCAGTAATACAAGAGGAAATGTTCTGCTTCTGTGCTCTCACCAGAGTAACAAACCATTGGCATGTCCATCAGTATATTGAATGTGGGGATCTTTGCAGCTTGTCTGATTTTCTGTTCAATACTTTGAATGGATGGGAAATCAGACAGGCTAAATGACAAACAGATTATAAATCTAATATTCCAGAGTGACTATGGTGTTCTGCACCCAGAACCCTCAAACCAGAACATCTATGCTGTGATGCGCGATATAACACACGAGAGGCTGGATGTACTCGGGAAATAAAGGCTTTTATTGCCAACAATAACAGAGCTACTATATACAGTATACGATCCCAGACTAAAGGGTCACCAGGCAGAGCAGTGGCCTTTATACCTCTCCTAGGAGGCGGAGCCAACTGGGGTGTACCATAGGACTATATTAACAGGTAGAACAGCCCAACCCTAACCCCAACAGTAACATATCTACAGACTCATAATACTGGCCAGACCATGGCTCAGCACTACCTGGTGGGAACCAACAATGGTTCACCACATGCTGTAATCTTTCCAAAGATATGTAGTTTAGGTTGATTGGCCGTGCTAAATTGCCCCTTAGTGTCAGTGAGGTTAGCAGGGTAAAGACGTGGAGTTATGGGGATAGGGTGGGATTGCTGTCGATGCAGGCTTAATGGCCTTTCTCTGCACTGTAGGGATTCTATGATTTGGCTGTAATATGCATATAGAAGTGAAGCTTTACGGCCATCTATTGGTGTTTGAGCCGTGGATGTTTTTTTTGCCGAGATATCTTTCTCCAGAGTATATGGAAATCCGTGTCAACTCTCCCAGTGCAGAATTAAACCATATGGGACCAAGTTCCCGACATGATGTTGGTTTGCCTTTTTGTTATTCATTTTTACGGGATATGGATATTACTGGCTGGGCCAGCATTTATTGTCCATCCCTAATTACCCTCCATTTCAGAGGGCATTTGAGTCACATGCAGGCCAGGCAAGGGCAGCAGATTTCCTTCATTAAAGGACATTAGTGAACCAGATGGGTTTTTACGACAATCGATTCATGGTCATTGCCAGACTTTTAATTCCAATACTTATATCAAATTCAAACTTCACCATCTGCTGCGGTGGGATTTGAACCCAGGTTCCCAGAGTATTCCCTAGGCCTCTGGATTGCTAGTCCACTGATAATACCACTACACCACTGCCTCCCCTACCTAATCTGTGGGAGTAGGTTAGGGTAGTGGAACGAAAGAGGGATAATTTCTGCGAGGGACCCAAATATCACTCATTATGCAATGCCCTTGAAGCTGGAAACTGTGAGCGTGTACTTTGGGTGGAGACAGGATTGCATTTGGATTGGATGCCTCCCACAGCCGAAGAGCCTGTCAACACTAATTCCTGAGCTCACATCTGAGGGGAAAAAAAAATCCCTGGGGTTATGCACCGGAAGACCCTTGGGACCTGGATGCCACAGTGAGTTAGTGCATTGAAGGAGGAACAAGAAAGGGGATGAGTCAGATGATACATAATTAGTCCTAATTTTAGAAATTCATTCCATGCAGTAACATCTTTCAGTGTGTTTATTTCCCAGCCCACAAACAGGGGCTGAATGTGGTTTATACTCGGGAACAATGACTGGAGGAAAAAGCGATACGCTGAACTCCTCTCACACTATCAGATCGTTTTCACTGCAGCAGACGACAAGGGCTGTTGGTGTTGAAGCTGATTAGATGCTTATTCTATCAAGCCACGCTTGATTGTGTAAATGGTAATGGATCGAGTTGGAGAAAGCAGGAGGAGGTAGATAAGGCTGCAGGGTGATAATCATCACCACAGTGAAGTGTGTCCTGAAAGTGCACTTCTCCTCAAATCTGTGGTGCGATATAGATTTTTGGATTGGAGATGACCGGTGCAGAGAGGGGCCTGAGAAGCTCAGGTTAGGGCTCGATTATTGATTGGATTCATTTCTGATCTGCAGAGCCATTGGCTTTCTCTGTTCATGTCTGCACATTATGCTAGAAATCTATAACGAAGCTATGCTCATCCAGGAAAGTAAATTAAATACTGTATTATGAAACAGTCTTGGCGCACAGGTCTAAGCCTATTTATCTTGATCTAAAATGCCTTGCTGACTCTCCCGCTCAGTAAAGTGGGCTCATGAATAGCTTCTGGACTAGAAAATGGTACACTGCTCACAAATCAGCAGCTAATGTGACCCACGGGTACTGGAGAACGCTATTCGCGCACAGCAAGTGTTAAACTTTTTAAGACTTTGGAAGATTTTATCAATACAGGAAATATTTTAGAAAATAAACAAGGTATAATGCCCATGATGACCGCAGAAACATTAATGCCACAGTTAACCGCAGCTTTAATGTTTTATGTCCGTAAAGCATTTTATTTAGGTAAGTTGTGATGAGATATTCTAATTTCTTGGCTACGTTTTGCAAAATGGAATGAAACACAAATCTGGTGACAAACTTAAAACATGAAATCACACGACTGAATATCTTGCACATAATTATTTTGTGCATTTTACCCAGCTTGTTTTCAAGATTTAATATATTTATATAAAAACTTTTTTTTTGGATGTGCCTCAATATATCTTTGGTTGCTTACAAGAGGTAATTCAAATAGTACATGTTGTAAAAGCCCGCTGCGGCTTTTAAAATGAAACTATATTGAAGTTCAATGTGGTGGGAACAGTGCGCAACTAAGATTATTCCGCTGGTGAATGGATCTTCAATAAACTCCTTGTGGGTTGTGAAGGTTTTCATCCCTGTGGAATGAACTGTCTTTGTCAGTTTTTTCATTGTATAACCTTTGTTTGTTTAACATAGCAAAGGTTGAAATGTCTGCGAATGGAACTAAATCTATTGCCAAAGACTACCCATTGTACTCATTCCCTGTTAATTGAACATTTTTAGTGACATATTGCTACTAAGCCAGACTAGACATTTCCCTTGGTTTCCAGTCAAAATTGTACTGACCAGGTGTCGTACAGCTGTGGTGCGGTAACTTCCTGCTAAAATATGGAGAATGCCTCTCAGTCAAAGAGCATTTTGGTCAGACACGACCCCATGTGAACAACCAACAATTTCTGAACGTCACAACTTGTATTTATATAGCACCATTAACGTTAATGAAATGCCCCACTGTACAAGACATTGTTAAGGCCACACTTGGAGCACTGCGTACAATTCTGATCATCCTGCTATAGGAAGGATGTTATTAAACTGGAAAGGATGCAAAAAGGATTTACAAGGATGTTACGAGGACTGAATTATAAGGAGAGGCTGGATATTCTGGGACTTTTTTCCCTGGAGCGTTGGAGGAAGAGGGGTGATCTTATAGGTGTTTATAAAATCATGAAGGACACAGATAAGGTGAATAGCCAAGATCTTTTCCCCAGGGTAGGGGAGTCCAAAACCACAGGGCATAGGTTTAAGGTGAGAGGGGGAAGATTTAAAAGGGACCTGAGGGGCAACTTTTTCACACTGTGGGTAGTGTGTATAGGGAATGAGCTGCCAGAGGAGGTGGTAAAGGTGGGTACAGTGACAACATTTAAAAGACATTTGGACAGGTACATGGATAGGGAAGGTTTAGAAGGATATGAACCAAACACAGGCAAATGGGACTAGTTTAGTTGAGGAAACCTGGTCGGCAGGGACGAGCTGGGCTGAAGAGCCTGTTTTCATGCTGTTTATCTCTGTCTGTGACACTTTACAGGATAATTCTAAAACAAAGTGTGACATCCAGCCACATAAGGAGATATGAGGTCAGTTGATCATAGCTAAGGGATACGGAGTGTATTAAATTGAGGAGGAGAGATACAAGGAGGGAATTCCAGAGTTTGGGGTCTGGATAGCAAAAGGCACGGCCAGCAGTGATGGAGCAATTTAACAGGGAATTCATAAGAAACCAGGTGGAATTTCTGCTAAACTTTCATTTAAGTGAAAGATGACTGAGGTTCACCTATAGTCCATTCTGTGAGTTGATGTTTCCTGGGAAAATCTTTAAACATTTCTATAAATGAAGACTTGAACATCATAGTATAATTGTTGATTATTAAGTAATATTTTGATCATGATGTGTGTAACCTAGCTGTTTATACCAGTGGACAAAGAAAAGTTACTAATCTATAAATAGGTTATCATCTTTCTTCGATAAATTAGTCGAATTACACCACCATGTAAATTCTATTCAACCAAGTTGTCTAAAATTCCAACGTGTCTATCATAACATGCTCACGGTAAATTGGATGTCCCACATGTTTACATATTTCATAAGGATAGGAATGGGGCGGCACAGTAGTTAGCACTGCTGCCTCACAGCGCCAGGGACCCGGGTTCAATTCCCGGCTTGGGTCACTGTCTGTGCGGAGTGTGGGTTAGATGCGCGGGTTAGATGGATTGGCCATGTGCTTCTCGGCCTTTTGGCTAAGATCAAGTGTGGTCTGCTGATGCTGCACTTGGTAATGGCCACTGGGTTGCATTTAAGCTTCATTTTCATATGAAGCAATTTTTAAAAACGGTGTCTCGGCCTTTTGGCTAGGATGCAGATGGGATCAAGCCTTGGAGAAGGAAGACCTGTGCCTTCTCCAATCAGCTTGGTTCATGTAGATCAGGCCCAAGACAGGGTAAAGGGTCGCATGCCCTGTCTTGTCAGCCTGGACCGGAGATGTCTTGATTTGTTGAGACTCTGAATTGGACTTGATTTGATTGAATTGGAAAAGTATAAAAACAAAACAAAAAAAAATTGCCCTTTAGTGTCAGGGGGACTAGCTAGGGTAAATTAATGGGGATATGGGGACAGGGCTTGGGTGGGATTGTAGTTGGTGCAGACTCGATGGGCTGAATGGCCTCCTTCTGCACTGTAGGGATTCTATGCTTCTATGAATCTGACTCGTGCTCGATACACAGATCTTCAAATTCAGGGTTTAACTGGTTAGTGCAGGGTTATGTCAATTAGAATTTAATTGCTTTGCAAGTTACAGGTCAGAACTCTGCATGAAATGCCTGACTATTAAACTACATTCCCATTTGAGTAGATTTCCAGGTCACTTGCGCCAGTTGTGCAGGTGCAGTAAGCATAAAAGGAATTGTAACATGAAGTGAGTGAGCTTTAGATTCATTGTGCGCACAAATCCTTGTGCTCCTTGATTTTCCATCCAGTTGTGCTTCTGTACTTGAGTGCTGACACAGGTTTAATGCAATAGCCTCATTAAGGTCCCAGAATGTAAACAAAGATTCAATGGGCTGAATGGCCTGTCTGTGCCATAATGGGGTGTGTAGGGGGGGAAGAATTCTCCAGCCTCCCAGCCATGTGTTTCTCGGCGGCTGGAGGTGGTGCGCTGTTCACTGGCGGCGGGATTCTCTGGTCAATGGGATTTCCCATTGATGTTACCACATGCTGCCATGAAACCTGCGGGAGGGGCTGCGCTGTCAATGGGACTGGAGAATCCCACCAGCACGAACAGCCGGAGAATTCCGCTCCCCCCCACCACACCCCCAATGGCTGAAGTGTTACCGCCTTGCCCGCCCTAGAACCGGGGTGGGTGAGGCTCGCAGAATGAAATTCTCTGTTGGCATCGGGCGGGATTTACGAGCCTCGCCCGAGCGAGGTCATAAAATACCAGCAAGTGACTCTGTAAGCCCCTCATTCTCTGGCTTTTTTTGGACTGCAATGAACCTCTTAATAGGAAACAATTTTTTATGGCATCGTTGCAATGTTGAAAGCAACTTTATAGCACTTGTTGCATTTAATCAGATACTTTTTTCAGCTTTTCTGAAAGTCTTACTGTTGTGAATTTGTCATTATTTTACTCATTCTGTTCAATTTGCTTTTAAATGTGATGGCCATTGTCGCTCACTAAAGTCATCGAAAAATTGCACTCTAGGTGAATGGTTAACAGGGCTTCAGGAGGATGGAGAAATCAAGGGAAAAACAGATGGATCTTCCAGCCTCCTCATGGTTTGTTTTACAGCAGTGGAGGTAGCTTGCCATTGGCCACTTGTAGGATCTTCCGGTCTGGCCATTGTCGATGGCGTTTTGCGTGGCTTGTCCGTCCCGCTGTGGAGGAACCTGCCTTCAGTGGGACTGGAAGATCCCAACAGTGGGAAAGGTTGGAAAATCACACTCAGGAATTTGAAAGGATTTTCTTTCAGCACAAACTTTCATAGGGTCTCAGGGAGTCAAAGCAAGGGAAGTAGCTAAATTTGTGGGCAACAAATGAAGGTAAATGTAAGGGTTGGTTTTATTGGATGTCACCAAATACTCCCCCTTCTGCACTATAGGGATTCTATGATTCTGTCCTATATTGGACACACACCCCTGTGTCCGCACTCTACACTTCCCAGTACAACACTGGAAATCGAAAGTTGAAGATAAGTAGCTCAGACATTTTTTTCTTTGAGAAAAGCTAGTTGGCGTAGCCAACACTAATGGAGCTATATAGTTTGTTATTTTATATACAGCACCATAAGGAGAAAATTCAACAGGAAAACCATAATGTAGTACCTTTACATCAGTTCTCTTCAATCACCATTGTAGACAGCCCCTTTCCCTCTTGATCTTTAATTAAATGCATATCATGAAATGGATAACAAGCTTCAATAGGATCTGTGTAACAGAGTCTTGGATTCACTTTGCTGAGTAGCTATGCCATTGAAATCATTACGCCTTTAAGTATCAATTAGACAGAAAGATGAAAGAGATGCGAACTGTACCATGGGTACATTATAACATCCTGAAAATTGATCAGACATGCTCTTAAAGCACTCTGGAAGAGAAAAGGAGAGCTAACCATTATTCGAAACATCATGTAAGTGATATGAAAACATTTTTAGTACGGTGTATAGAATTATTGATAAACTGCTTATAGCAATGTTTGTGCTGCACTCCACTCTGATTATATTGTAGCATAATTGCACCCAAAACATTAGACCCTGTTACTTCTGAATTTGTTTCAATAATTGTTCTGACAGGTTGCTATCTAACACAATGTTAAATTTGCTTCAAGTTACAAAAATGAATTATCCTATTGACAAAATGTGAAAGAAAAGAACCGTAAGACACACAGTGACAAGATGTGTTAACTATACAATTGGGATCAAATATTTTGGCCTTGTTCAGTAAGACAATAATAAAACATTAACTTTAAGCTGCTTTATCCATTTTCAATCAAAAAACAGAAATCAATTCTTGGAAGTGGCAATCTGACCAACTCACCATTGGCGCTGAAAATATATATATAAAACTTTAGCATCATGAATATAAAATAATGCAGGAGTATGAAAGGTGATAGTTTACTAACGAACCCAATTCAAATCAAACGTTCGTGGAAGAGATAAAGATGAAATGGAATTTTGTTCTTCATTGCTGCCATAAGGACTATTTCATTGCTTGGTAAGAGTTACCACAACCAAATTGCAACTTTAGTGTGGGAAGTAAAGCTTTGACATTGTTTTAATCCAATTTGGACTTGTCAAGTTAACTGTTTTCATTGAGACAGTATCTTTACTGTGTTTGTTCACCGTTCTCCACACTATTGGCCATTATCTGTTTCCTTCCACTATAGACCACATTGCACTTTCTGTAGCCTCCGCTCCCCAGCTCTGCAATCCAGCTTTTTTACATACATTATCTGCACTTTAACCTGATGGATATGTTTAAACTTCTGGGTTGGAGCAATTCTATTTTCATAGATGTTGATGTTTTTGATGGGTTTCCTGTCATTGTTTGGCCTACATTTAAATTTGACAATATTCATAAGAGCTCACTTATTGGTACTTTTCATGAGCCCCATTTACATGATCAGCAATTTGCAACCTGCCAATCATCCATCATGCAAACCCTGCAAATGTTAGACGTGCTCAGCAACCTTGAGTTGGTTTACTATTGTCACATGTATTAACATACAGTGAAAAGTATTGTTTCTTGCACGCTATACAGACAAAACATTCATAGAGAAAGAAAGGAGAGAGTGCAGAATGTAGTGTTACAGTCATAGCTTGGGTGCAGAGAAAGATCAACTTAATGTGAAGTAGGTCCATCCAAAAATCTGATGACAGCAGTAGGGAAGAAGCTGTTCTTGAGTCGGTTGGTACGTGATCTCAGACTTTTGTACCTTTTTCCCGACGGAAGAAGGTGGAAGAGAATGTCCAGAATGCATGGGGTCCTTGATTATGCTAGCTGCTTTTCTGAGGCAACGTGAAGTGTAGGGGCAGCGCTCCGAAAGCTTATGGTATTTGCTACCAAATAAACCTGTTGGACTTTAACCTGGTGTTGTGAGACTTCTTACTGTGCTTACCCCAGTCCAACGCAGGCATCTCCACATCGTAGTTAAGAACATGCATGAAAAGGAGGCATCAGTAGGTGAAAACTCCTTTGATCTAGTGGATAAAAAAATAAGAACATTTGGAACAAGAAAAAGTGAATTGAAACATTGAGCCCCTGGCCAGGATTTCCGCCCACTATTCAGGTGTGCATAGTCTGGAGAATTCCTGTCTCTGTGAACCCAACTTTTAAAAATAGCATTCATTCTGGGGTGTGGACTATATTAGAAGTCAAGGCATGCAACGGTGGAAGTAGTGAAGAGGATGCTAGGTGCAGAGTCTGTTTGGGTGGAAGGCCTATGTCAGGGCTCTGGCACTGTCCAGAACTTTTTAAAAGGAATAAAACATAAAATGTCCCTCCAGCCCTCATCCCTTGCATCACCTCACCCCCCCCCCCTTTACACATTAGCCCCAAGCCCCATCCATGCCAACCTCTGCCCTTGTACCCACCTGCATTTTCCCACATATTCTAAATGTCAACCTATGCCCCTCCACCCATTTACAGCCCCAATACCAACAGTGATATCTCATGGCAACCCATGTCCCATCCAGCACCCTTTTTCTTTGCACATACCATGCCTGCACACCCAGTATCCACAATGGGCTGACCTCAGGACCCATGCAGAGTTTAGATAAGTTCTACAAAATAAAGTTCTAAGTCTGTTGCAGGTTTCTCTATATTGAAAAAAATGCTCCCATTCATGAAATGACATTTACCTCCCTTCAACCACATAAAGCTTTATAGCATCAAACATTTCATTCCAGTGTACAATCCCTTACAACGCAAGCATTGTAATTCATTGTCCCACTTCAAAGCATCTATAAAATGTGAAATGAAAGGCACCTTACTGTGATAATGAATGAGAAACATATCAGCCATAATTGAATGGTGGAGCAGACACAATGTGTCGAATGCCCTAATTCTGCTCTTATACCTTCTGGTCTTATGATTGTGAAATCATTCATGCAGCAGTAATCCAGTAACGGAAGCCCCTCAGGCTTATATCAACAGAGTGATGTAGCAAGCAATGAATTTTTAAAAAATACACAAGGTATTTTATTCAAAGATTTAAAGGGCTGGATTTTTAAATGCCTTGACAGCTTGACTGTTCCCTTCGACAGATGCTATTGACAGATATCTTGACACTTTTGACAAATTCTTTTGACAGTTTGTTTTGAAAGATCTGTTCTCAATTCCAATGAGCTTGACAGTTAATCAATTGATGCACTTTTTACATATGTTAATGCCTACTTCTAACAATCCCAAAGGACACCTGACCACCCTAAAGGGCACTAGACCTCCACCCAAAGGTGTACCGGGATGCGATCCAAAGGAGTACCTTGCCTCTCCAAAGGGGAGCTATCCAAACAAAGTTCAGAGCTGCTTTAATCAGGTCTATTCTGCACACTTCAGGTTTGACACACCTGGATGACCAAAATCCGACTTGAGGGGAGGTTGCTGATTATTTAAATGGCCAGCTGCCTTCTTAATCTACGCTTGCATGAATCATGAACTGCCCCCATGGAAATGGGTAGTGTCGTGATTGGGTGCGAGGCAAGCAATTTCCAGGTTCATCCTCCTTTGTCACCATGACGGAGAAGCTCTCGATTGGTGGCGAAAATTCACGGCAACGTCTTTCCCTGGGCCAAGTCTGGGCATCGGAACAGTGCAGAAAACAAACATGTGTCCGAGAAACTTCACAGTTCCTGGACCAAAGTGAGTTCCCAATGCCAAAATTGCACTAAAAAAGGTTACGCAGCGAGGGTAGAGAACAAGTTGAATCTCCATCGTGAAAACGCTTTGTCTGCAAGACACCTTCGAGCGAAAGGATTGTTTTCAGTCTCATCACTGCAATGCTTAAAGGGCTGGCAAGCAATCAATACGGAACATCCATTGTGAGCTTGTGTTTCTGCTTGAAGTGTCATGTTAAGGGGGCACATCCTGTTGTCACCAGGAGGAAATCTAGTAAAACTCTGGCATAGTTAGTGGTGTGCGGCGTGAAATCTGAATCTGGATTAAAATGGTCAAAAATATTAAATAGAATTCATTTTGGTCACAGGGACCTGAAGTGAGGTGAAAGCAAATTAGGAAGTTAAAAATCAATCAGATCAGACGGGGTTACTCCTTTAAAAAGGACACCGACTGAAAAAGAAAAATATCAAAGCAGATTTGGAGAGCTGTGTGCCATTTTATGATGGTTCTGTTACCATTTATATCTCCGTATCGTACACGCGCAAACAAGTAGTGAAAGTTCCACGATTCTTTTCACTAAGTTCGGGTCCCTGTAAAAGGGAATAAATGTTGCGACCAAAGAATGAATTCTTCTCAGGATTCCTATTTTCACTAGTGACATTTATCTGGAAGTTTGTAAATAGTAAATCAGAATTAAACTATTTTACTTTAAGGATATGACCCGCAGCGTGCATTATAGATAGGTAGAGGCGGCACAGTGTTTAGCGACAGGGACCCGGGTTCGATTCCTGGCTTGGGGCACTGTCTGTCTGTGCAGAGTCCGCACATTCACTGTGTCTGCGTGGGTTTCCTCCGGGTGCGCCGGTTTCCTCCCACAGTCCGAAAGACGTGCTGGTTATAGGTGCATTGGCCATGCTAAATTCTCCCTCTGTGTCCGAACAGGTGCCGGAGCGTGGCGACTGGGGGATTTTCACAGTAACTTCATTGTAATGTTAATGTAAGCCTACTCGTGACACTAATAATTAAACTTAAGACAATAGTCCTTCACTCCCTTGGATGATCTCCACTCATCCATCTGCCCACACTGTGACTTTACCTGCAATTTTAGGAGCACTTTTTCGGGGTAATTTGCACAGTAAGCTGTGGTGGAGGACTGGAGGAGGTGGTGGGGGTGTGGGGGCGTTGGATGGGGTAGGTCTCTTGCACTTTCACAGCACTACCACACTACTACTGCCTGAGCCACAGTGGCATTAGGGTTATGGGGTGCCATATTGCCACTCCTTATAGGAGTGTGACTCAATCTGCTCTGGGTTTTCAACAGAGATATCTGCTCCTGGTTCTTTCTCCATTGATGTGCCACTGCTTTTATTCATTCGCGGGGTATGGGCTTTTCTGGCTAGTCCAGCATTTATTGTCCATCCCTAATTGCACTGAAGTTGGTGGTCAGTTTCCTCCTTGAACCTCTGCAGTCCACAGGGTGTAGAAAACACACAGTGTTGTTAGGGAGGGAGTTTCAGGATTTTGACCCAGCAACAGTGAAGGGACAGTGATCTAGAACAGTGAGTGACTTGGAAGGTATCTTCCAGGTGGTGATGTTCCCATGTGTCTGCTGATCTTGTCTTTCTAGATGGCAGTGGTTTGGGGTTTGGAAGGTGCTGCCTAATGAGCTTTAGTGAGTTCCTGCAGTGCATCTTGTAGATGATACACACTGCTGCCATTGTGTGTCGGTGGTGAGTGTTTGTGGATGGGGTGCCAATCAAGTGGGCTGCTTTGTCCTCGATGGTGTCAGGTTTCTTGAGCATTGTTGGAGCTACATTCACCCAGGCAAGTGGAGGGTACTCTATCCTGACTTGTGCGTTGTAGATGTTGGACAGACTTTGGAGAGTCAGGTGAGTTACTCACCACAGGATTTTAAGCCTCTGACCTGCTCTTGTAGCCACAGTATTTATATGGCCAGTCAAATTCAGTTTCTGTCAATGGTAATTCCCAGAATGTTGATAGTGGGGGATTCAGCAATGATATATTTTTTTATTTATTCATGGGACATGGACATCGCTGGCTGGCCAGCATTTATTGCCCATTCCCAGTTGCCCGAGGGCATTTGAGAATCAACCACATTGCAGTGGCTCTAGAGTCACATGAAGGACAGCAGATTTCCTTCCCTAAAGGACATTAGTGAACCATGTCATTGAACATTGAATATCAAGGGGCATTGCTTGTTGGAGATGGTCATTGCCTGGCACTTATGTGGCACAAATGTTACTTGCCAATTGTCAGCTCAAGCCTAAATATTGTCCAGGTCTTGCTGCATTTGGACATGGACTGCTTTAATATGGAATGAGAATTGATTAAGTTAGTGGAATTCCTCGGCTGTGATCAACATGTATTTGTGTGGAGTGGACATTATTGATATTCTGTTACGCAAAGTGTCTTTAATATGTGAACAGTGAGAGTGAAACATCCAGCTGTGTATAACATATCAGCATTTAAAAAATATACACTAAAATGTTGGTAGGGAAACTGCTAACTCAAAGTTTTTAAAAATCCTTGTAAATAGAATAGTGACATTACTTTTATCATGTATTTGCTCACATTACAATTCTGGTAACTCGATCCACTTCATTAAGAGCAGTATCCAACCCTGGAACAGACAAAGACACAAAAGCAATTGTCTAAAAACTCTCAAATTAACAAACAAAAGGATAAAAAGAAGAGGAAGAACAGGTGGCTGCAGGATAACACAAAACGCAATGGAAACAACACTGGATTCCTCAAAGTGACTTCCTCCCAGCTCGACGACAAACTCACTCACACATCACAGAAGGCAATGCTCTCTCCACAGTTTACACTACTTTTGGATAAGGATAATGTGGGTTTTGTTTCATAGTTTAAAACAAAATCCCAGCTAAATAAATAAATGGTAAGATAGAAGTACAAACATATTAATACGAACATTAGTTAGGAATGCCAACAAGATGAAACATTAAGCACAAGGTGATTAATTGTTCAATAAATAACTGTTTATGAGGTGGATAATGGAAATCATTCTGTATCTCCGCAGACTCCTGGGAATTCATCATTTGTGAATCCACTTTAGATCGGGGAGTAGTTTTTCATCAAATATTTTAGGTGATAAATGCATGACGCATATAAAAAGAATTCTGGAGATATCATTTTGCTGGGTTGTATTACTTCCCCATAATGTGTTGAGAATTTGACCTTTCATTCATGGGCCAAATGTGGGCAATTGGGACTAGTTTAGGGGTTTAAAGAAAAAAGGGCGGCATGGACAAGTTGGGCCGAAGGGCCTGTTTCCATGCTGTAAACCTCTATGACTCTATTCATATACATTTTGGCCCTCCGTTCTTTTTGTTGGGATCTTCATGGTGTGGAGCTAAATCTTACCAAGTGTTGTATCTGGTGAGAAAACCAGAGGAGCTCTCGCTAGAGAAACACTCTTGTTTTATCTCCAAATCTTACGACATTCTGTCAAAAAAAATCAAGGGGGCGTGTTTCATGCTGTCATACAAAGGGGCGGGGCCTCAACATGCTGGCAAAACCCTACTGCATGGAAATTGGGGTTTTGCCAGCCATAACCTGAATAAATTGTGCCCCCCCCCCAGTTACCCCCCCCAGCCCACCACTGAGGTCTCCTCTCCACCCCCAATCGGAGTTGGCCTTTGGTACCCTGCTCTCACTGATCATTGGCCCCTTACCCCTTCCTCCCCCTCACCAATCATCGGCCCCTTCTCAGCCCCTCCACCGTCTGAACTGACTCACCCCCCGCCATGGCCGTCACCAGCAGCTCCAGCCATCAATGCGTCTAAATGAATCCCTGCTCCCAGTGAGGCTCCTACTGGGGCCTGCCCCTTGGCAGAGGTTGAGCATAGGCTCAAGATTGCCCCCTACATTTTAAGAAATATTGTCATAATGCATGTGATCCTGGCAGGGGAGGATTTATTACCCGTTCCGAATTGGGATTGAAGATTTTCATGCTGGTCAGACTGTGTCAGGATGGCAGATTTCCTTCCTTGAATGTTAATGGTCAGTCACTTGGTGCTTGCCACAATCTGGCATATTTCGGCTGGAATTCTGCCATTTTGGGGACTAACGCTGAAATCTTGCTGCCGTTCACACCATTGACAACAGTGGGACCATAAGATGTCACGACCTGTGCACCGATTCCCACCACCACCAAACGCCGCAGAGAAGGAGAAAAATCCTGCCCTAGGGTCAGATTCTCCAGCCTTGTCCATGGCTGGGATTTTCCAGTCCTGCTGCTGTGAATGGAGATTTAGCTGAGCTCCAAATTTTCTGTTCTTTTCGGCAGTAGTGGCGGGGCGTGCAAGACCAGAGAATTCCGGCCTAAGCAGTGGGTTGGGGATGGAAACATGGAATGTTTCCCGTTGTGGCAGCTGGTGGAAGAACATGCCAAATCTTCTGGCCCCAACCATTGAGGTGTACGAGATTCTGAGGGGCGTGGATAGGGAGCAGCTGTTGCCCGTAGTTGAAGGGTCAGTTACGAGGAGACACAAATTAAAAGTGAGGCGTGGGAGGTTTGGGGGGGCGATTTGAGGAAAAACATTTTTACCAGAGGGTGGTGAGAGTCTCGAATGCACTGCCTAGGAGGATGGTAGAGGCAGGGTGCCTCCCATCCTCTAAAGTACCTGGATGAGTACTTGGCACGGCATAACATTTAAGACAATGGACCAAGTGCAGACAAGTGGGATTATGTGGGCAGGTTATGGCCTTTCATGCATCGGTGCAGACTTGATGGGCTGAAGGACCTCTTCTGCACTGTAGTATTCTGTGACCATTTATTATGCGCCTGGGTGTTTTGACGCCGTATTCAGTGGGGATGGGGGGGCAGGTTTGGATGGCACGTAGTCTGCCGATGTGTCTGGGTGCCATATTGAAAAGACGCCCAACATCACTTACCCACTCTTGAAGAAAGAAGGTGAATTGCCTGAAAATGAGGCTGGATCTCTGGGATCACTCTGAAGCTGGAATATGGATCTCCTGAGCCACAAGGATGGATCTCCAGCAACACTGAGGCTGGAAGATGGACCCCCTCCAGAACACCCAATCTGGAAGGTCTACAAGCAGATGGACCCCCAACTCTCTGCTGTGATGTTCCAGTGGCCAAAGTTTGTAAGCTGCAAAGGGAAATAAATGGGATAGATTGGGTGAAACTATTTCTGCTGGGGTTAGGGGACATGGGGCAGGATTTTCTGGCCCGGCCTACCGCCAGGATTGTCCAGTGCTGCAGAAAGTCAGTGACTGGGATTTTCTCATTTTTTTAACTGAGGGCAAAATCTTATCAAAAATGGCACTGTTGGCTCCAATGAGGGGGAAAATGGCTTGTTTCTCTCCAGATTTTACCACATTTTACCACAAAAACACAGGTGGGCGTGTTGCACGCTGTCAAGTAGGAGGGTGGGGCCTCAACACACCAGCAAAGCCCGGCTGCACTGAGATTGGGGCGCCATGTTTAAAGGGCTCCGCAAACAGACCAAAGAGTGACTTGCACCCTGCCCCCCCCCACACCCCCCCCCCCCACTCCCCGCAATCGACATTTCTCCTCCCCGACCCACACAGTCTATGCCAGCATTCCCCCCACCCCCCACCTCCCCCACCCCCATCCACACAGTCAATGCCACCACCACCTCCTCCACACACATGCCCATTGTCACATCCACAGTTCCCATGTCTACTCCACCCCCCCAGGCTGAACATCATAAATAAATGAATTCCCCCCTCCCCCATGAGGCTCCTACTTCTGGCACTGCCCCTTGGTACAGGTTGGCATGGCAGTGCCAATCTGTGCCGGGGGCACTGCCTGGCCATATCCCTCTCCTCCGGGGACTATGTTCATCTTTATGCCCCCCCCAAACCTGGGGATCCCCACGGCAAGTTGACGTCTGGGTGAATCTTGTAAACCTTGCTGATGTGTCAGCACGCTGGCATGGTTTGAACATAAGGAGGGTAGTGAATATATGGCGGGGTGGGGGTGGAGTTAATGCCATGTGTATGTATATATTAAAATGTATACGGATCAGGTTGATGACCATTGTGGGCATGAACCTGATTACATCACCAGTGAGAATCAAGACTTGCAGTCTCGAGACTTCTGAGGTTTTGCCACCATTCCCGCTGACGGTGAGCGTATATTCAAGATCGCCCCCGGAGTGTCGATGTTGGCTCCACTGATGGCTTTTCCCATTATATCTTTAGAAATACAGTTTTTTAAAAAATCTGAGAAGCAGGTCCCACGATGCCATGCTGGGATGTGAATGAAGCCACCCCACCAGCAAACCTGGCCTGCCAGAGATCGGGGGTGCCCTTTCTTTAAAAAAACAAAAAAAAGGACTGCCCCATGGACACGGGGAATCCCACCCTCATGCACGTGCGTTTCTCCCCCCCCATCCCTCCCCGCGACTCTCCCCAACAATTGGGGAAATCCCCCCCCCCCTTGGTCTTTCCCAGCTGAAGTCCCCTGACCCTTTTATTACCTTCTTGCAGTGCCCCCTGCCACTGTCAGGGGGATGTGCCAGGTGCAATGCTCGGGCACTACCAGGGTACTGCCCAGGGAAGACCCTCTCTATCTGGGGGCTATACCTATCTGTGCGCCCCTGGCAGGTTCCCTTCCACCTCTTCACTCTTGTGAAAAGCACTTGTAAACCCGGCAGATATGACGTCATGTTGGTGAGGGGGGGAATTCGAAAGGTTCGGTTTAGTTTGTTTATTCTTGTCACAATTATAGACCGGTTAGTCTTACTTCGGTGGTTGGTAAATTGATGGAAAAGGTCCCTAGGGATGGGATTTACGACCATTTAGAAAGATGCGGATTAATCCGGGATAGTCAGCACGGATTCGTGAAGGGCAAGTCGTGCCTCACAAATTTGATTGAATTTTTTGAGGAGGTAACTAAGTGTGTTGATGAAGGTAGGGCAGTTGATGACATATACATGGATTTTAGTAAGGCGTTTGATAAGGTCCCCCATGGTCGGCTTATGATGAAAGTGAGGAGGTGTGGGATAGAGGGAAAGTTGGCCGATTGGATAGGTAACTGGCTGTCTGATTGAAGACAGAGGGTGGTGGTGGATGGAAAATTTTCGGATTGGAGGCAGGTTGCTAGCGGAGTGCCACAGGATCAGTGCTTGGTCCTCTGCTCTTTGTGATTTTTATTAATGACTTAGAGGAGGGGGCTGAAGGGTGGATCAGTAAATTTGCTGATGACACCAAGATTGGTGGAGTAGTGGATGAGGTGGAGGGCTGTTGTAAGCTGCAAAGAGACATAGTTAGGATGCAAAGCTGGGCTGAAAAATGGCAAATGGAGTTTAACCCTGATAAATGTGAGGTGATTCATTTTGGTAGGACTAATTTAAATGTGGATTACAGGGTCAAAGGTAGAGTTCTGAAGACTGTGGAGGAACAGAGAGATCTTGAGGTCCATATCCACAGATCTCTAAAGGTTGCCACTCAAGTGGATAGAGCTGTGAAGAAGGCCTATAGTGTGTTAGTTTTTATTAACAGGGGGTTGGAGTTTAAGAGCCGTGGGGTTATGCTGCAACTGTACAGGACCTTGGTGAGACCACATTTGGAATATTGTGTGCAGTTCTGGTCACCTCACTATAAGAAGGATGTGGAAGCGCTGGAAAGAGTGCAGAGGAGATTTACCAGGATGCTGCCTGGTTTGGAGGGTAGGTCTTATGAGGAGAGGTTGAGGGAGCTAGGGCTGTTCTCTCTGGAGCGGAGGAGGCTGAGGGGAGACTTAATAGAGGTTTATAAAATGATGAAGGGGATAGATAGAGTGAACGTTCAAAGACTATTTCCTCGGGTGGATGGAGCTATTACAAGGGGGCATAACTATAGGGTTCGTGGTGGGAGATACAGGAAGGATATCAGAGGTAGGTTCTTTACGCAGAGAGTGGTTGGGGTGTGGAATGGACTGCCTGCAGTGATAGTGGAGTCAGACACTTTAGGAACATTTAAGCGGTTATTGGATAGGCACATGGAGCACACCAGGATGATAGGGAGTGGGATAGCTTGATCTTGGTTTCAGATAAAGCTCGGCACAACATCGTGGGCCGAAGGGCCTGTTCTGTGCTGTACTGTTCTATGTTCTAATTAGGCTTACATTAACACTGCAATGAAGTTACGATGGCTCCTGTTCAGCTACGCTGAGGGAGAATTTAGCATGCCCAAAGCACCTAACCAGCACGTCTTTCGGACTGTGGGAGGAAACCGGAGTACCCGGAGGAACCCCACACAGACATGGGGAGACTCTGCACAGACAGTGACCTTAATCAGGAATCGAACCCAGATTCATGGCGCTGTGAGTGTGGTGAACCATAGATGGTTACCACTATGGGTACTGAACCATAGATGGTTATCACTATGGGTACTTGTACATATGTTACTCTTGTTACTGTTGGGGTTAGGGTTGGGGTGTTCCACCAGTTAGCATTGTTCTGTGGTACACTCCGTTTGGCTCCGCCTTCTTATAGGAGTATAAAGGTCACTGCCACTTCCTAGGGACCCTTAGTCTGGGATTGTATTGTTAAGCAGTATGCTCTATTCTTGTTGCGAATAAAAGCCTTTATTCCCGGGTACGATCTAGCCTCCCGAGTGAATTAATCGCGCATCAGTGAGGCAGTAGTGCTAACCACTGCGCCACCATGCTGCCATACGGTGCCACTGTGCCGTCATGTGGAGGGAGAAAGAAGAGATATTAGAGCAGGATTTTCCTCCCATCCACAGTGGGTGCAGGGGTGGCAGAGACTGCCCGTCATTGGCTGACGGCGGGATCTTTTAGTCCCACCGCCACCAACAGTGTTTCCCATAGTTCATACCCTCCACTGCCGGGGAATCCACGGTGATGAATTTGTGTTGGCTGGACCAGACGATCCTGCCAGCGGGAACAGACAGAAAGTCCCGCCCATAGAAATATAAAAAAATCATCATGTTTCAATATTTGACAGCTTTAAAATCTCCAATAACAGCTAATACCTGAAATTCAGGTTCCACAATTTTAATAGTTAATTTTCATTGCTGGAAAGATTGATCGGCAATAATGAACAGTTATCACACAATTTGAAGCCTACCTGTGCTGGTCGTGACATGACAAAACTTTCTGTGATGAGTTTAGCCTCTTTCTGCCCCACAAACATTGCAACATCAAGCCGTTCAAATGTGTCTCTGTTGTGAATCATACAGCAAGATGCTGGTTTCGCAAAGGTGATAGAGGAGTCATGCGACTGGGACAGCAACCTTTGAATATTGACAGTTAATCGTGCACCTGCCAGTCCCTGTGGCATCATGCCTGCTAAAATAATGGTGAGTGCCATTAATCCCACCATTATTTCGGTAGCAACATCTGGGATACTGAACAAAATTGCACAATTTGCAATGCCTATGGAGGGTGTCATAGAGGGCAGTGGGGAAGGCTGGAAATGTGAAATTCCTACATTGTTAGTACTGTTATGGGCTACACCTGGGTTGGGGGGATTGGTAAGCCCTGCCTTAGAGAGCTGCCAGCTGATTTGATTTGTCAGCAGCTCTGTAGCCCCAGCAGCGCCAGGTTTGAGTGGTGGCCACAATTGGCACTGCAGCAAGTCCCAGAAGAAGAGGAGTGATGCGCGATTAAATCACTCGGGAGGCTGGATCGTGCCCGGGAAATAAAGGCTTTTATTAGTAACAAGAATGGAGCATACTGCTTAACAATACAATCCCAGACTAAAGGGTCACCAGGCAGTGCAGTGACCTTTATACTCCTACAGGTAGGCGGAGCCAACCGGAGTGTACCACAGAACAATACCAACAGGTAGAACACCCCCAACCCTAACCCCAACAGTGACAACAGTAACATATAAATATATAAAAAGGAATAGAGTGGCTGGAGTGAATGTTGGACCCTTGGAGGACGAGAGGGGGGAGTTAATAGTGGGAAATGAGGATATGGCTGAGTCTTTAAATAAGTTTTTTGTGTCGGTCTTCACGGTGGAGGACACAAATAGTTTGCCAAATATTAACGATAGAGGGTTGGCAGCAGGAGAAATACTTAATACAATTAATGTTACCAGAGAGGCAGTGCTGGGTAGACTAATGGGACTGAAGGTGGACAAGTCCCCGGGTCCGGATGGAATGCATCCCAGGGTATTGAAAGAAATGTCAGAGGTAATAGTGGATGCGTTAGTGATTATTTATCAAAACTCGTTGCATTCTGGGGTAGTGCCGGTTGATTGGAAAACGGCTAATGTTACGCCGCTGTTTAAAAAAGGAAGGAGACAAAAGGCGGGTAACTATAGGCCGGTCAGCTTAACGTCTGTAGTAGGGAAAATGCTGGAATCCATTATTAAAGAGGAGATAGCAGGGCATCTGGATAGAAATGGTTCGATCAATCAGACGCAGCATGGATTCATGAGGGGAAAGTCGTGCTTGACGAACATGTTGGATTTTTATGAAGATGTGACTAGGGCGGTTGATGGAGGAGAACCGGTGGATGCGGTGTTTTTGGATTTCCAAAAGGCGTTTGATAAGGTGCCCCATAAAAGGCTGCTGAAGAAGATTAGGGCACACGGAGTTGGGGGTAGTGTGTTAAAGTGGATTGGGGACTGGCTATCCGACAGGAAGCAAAGAGTCGGAATAAATGGGTGTTTTTCCTTTTGGAGGAAGGTAACTAGTGGCGTGCCGCAGGGATCGGTACTCGGGCCGCAACTGTTTACCATTTATATAGATGATCTGGAGGAGGGGACGGAGTGTAGGGTAACGAAGTTTGCAGACGACACAAAGATAAGTGGAAAAGTGAATCGTGTGGAGGACGGAGAAGATCTGCAGAGAGATTTGGACAGGCTGAGTGAGTGGGCGAGGATATGGCAAATGGAGTATAACGTTGAGAAATGTGAGGTTATACACTTTGGAGGAAATAATAACAAATGGGATTACTATCTCAATGGAAACAAATTAAAACATGCTACCGTGCAAAGGGACCTGGGGGTCCTTGTGCATGAGACGCAAAAGCCCAGTCTGCAGGTACAACAGGTGATCAAGAAGGCAAATGGGATGTTGGCCTATATTGCGAAGGGGATAGAATATAAAAGCAGGGATGTCTTGATGCACCTGTACAGGGCATTGGTGAGGCCGCAGCTGGAATACTGTGTGCAGTATTGGTCCCCTTATATGAGGAAGGATATATTGGCATTGGAGGGAGTGCAGAGAAGGTTCACCAGGTTGATACCGGAGATGAGGGGTTTGGATTATGAGGAGAGGCTGAGGAGATTGGGTTTGTACTCGTTGGAGTTTAGAAGGATGAGGGGGGATCTTATGGAGACTTATAAGATAATGCGGGGGCTGGATAGGGTGGAGGCGGAGAGATTCTTTCCACTTAGTAAGGAAGTTAAAACTAGAGGACACAGTCTCAAAATAAAGGGGGGTCGGTTTAAGACAGAGTTGAGGAGGAACTTCTTCTCCCAGAGGGTGGTGAATCTCTGGAATTCTCTGCCCACTGAGGTGGTGGAGGCTACCTCGCTGAATATGTTTAAAGCGCGGATGGATGGATTCCTGAGCGGTAAGGGAATTAAGGGTTATGGGGATCAGGCGGGTAAGTGGTACTGATCCACGTCAGATCAGCCATGATCTTATTGAATGGCGGGGCAGGCTCGAGGGGATAGATGGCCTACTCCTGCTCCTATTTCTTATGTTCTTATGTTCTTATATGTACAAGTACCCATAGTGGTAACCATCCATGGTTCACCACAAGGAGGTTCTTGAAGCATTGATCATGAGCTGATGGGGGGGGGTGGGGGGTGGGGGGGGGTGGTTGAGGGATTTAATTGGCCACTTATGGGTCTCCATTGGCCTAAGGGGAAGTAAGTCACCCAAGGCCTCTGCGACCCCTGCCATCCACCCCCCCGCCCCATATGTAATGGGAGGACAGGTTGGGGGTGGGCGGGAAAGGTGGGAAATCACGTGATGCATTTTATGAGCCTCCTGACATTCAAACACGCTAATGGAGTGGGTTGAGAACCAGTCCTGTGTGTGTACTGCTTTCTGGGGGAGGTATAAGCCAGGGCAGTTGCTGCAAATTGGAAGTAAATCAACATTCAAATTAATGAGGCATGCCGAATGGAAGTAAACCAATTAAAGTTCACTCCTAAAAGTTTGTGGTGTTCTGCTAACTGTGACCCTGTATCGTGTACCAGTACTTTCTGTGATGAGTTTACCCTCTATCTGCCCCCCAAACATTGCAACATCAAGCCGTTCAAATGTGTCTCTGTTGTGAATCATACAGCTTTGCACAAAGGCATCTTTGGGATCAGCCTGTGTACTGTGAGGACAGACACCAAGGAAAGTTGCTCCTGGATATATAAACCCTTAGGGAATTTCAGGAACACAGCTCCACCTGTTTCCCACTCAGATATTCCTGCTTCAAGTCCCAAAGCCCCTGTCACTTAAATTCCTCTCCCACTGGCTCCCATGGGAATGCCTTTTTGGACAGAGTCTGCCCAAAGGTGGGAAAGAAAAACCCTCAATGCAACCATGACTTCAAAGGAGAATTGGTTTTCTTGCTCATCTAACAAATAGTTGACTTATATTTCTTATTATTCTGCTCCTATATCTCCTAATTCTGTTCCTATATCTTATGAACTTATTGGGGAGAAGGCAGGAAAATGGGGATGAGATGCATATCAACCATGATCGAATGGCGGAGGAGACTCGATGGGCTAAATGGCCTAAATCTGCTCCTATATCTTATGAACCTATATTTAACGATGTGCAACACAAAGCAGAATTCACATACCAGCCATAAATGGGTGAAAATTTAAATTAAGGTTTGAAAAGCATTCAGCAATCACTAGTTGTAACATCTTATTATAAATCAACCATTACTTTAAAAAAACAGTCCTAACAGATAAAAATACAGCAACTTATAGAGCCTCCTAATTCTAATTGAATCCATCAAGTTCCTTTTAGTTAATCTTATTCAATCCTATCACACAAATGGTGCACCCAGTCGGATTTTGATTCTATCTCACCAGCTCTAATAGGATCATGTGAAAATGACGTTGGTTTGGAGGCTGAAGTATCTTCTAGTTCTTCAATGCCACGATGGGACAGGGGAGCTCATTAATCGGACGGATTTAAATGCATCCCTGCGCGTACAACTGTAAGGAAGTTTGGAATGAAATTTTAATTATGTTGAATGGACATCTTCTCCGCAAACAAAATAGGGTCGTGTGTGGAGGAGTCGGGAGTGGTTGGATTGCTGCCAATGCAGGGTCTTAGGATACTAAGGGGTATATATTTTGTTAAAGAGTGTGTGGTAATGGACAGCACCTCGGAGATTGAATAAGTGGTGTGGGGGAGGGTGATGGGTGGGGGAGGGTGATGGGTGGGTGGGTGATGGGTGGGTGGGGGGAGGGTGATGGGTGGGTGGGTTGGAGGGGAAGCAGTTTCAAGAACGACACCAATAACAGAAATGTTTGGGCGTTCAGGAAGATGGAAATGCAGCCATTGCTCCACAGTGAGTGGCAGTTTTTGCTTGAGGAGTTTCACACAAAGAAACTGCCTGAAAAAAAGGGTGGGGGGAGGGGGAGCCAGGATCGATATAAAGTACCGCAGAGTGCAAGTAAGCATTTTGAGGCAGGGTTAGCACAGGAGTGAATTGTGGAGAGGAAATCTGAAGCAGTAATTCAACATTTTTTTTTTAATGGCTATGTTTTCCGTTTGCCTCCGACGTGGCAAGCCCTGATGAGCACATCACACAGAATAAAAAGAGTGTTCATTATAGCCGTTTGGAGCATTTGCCTTCTTCACGATATTCATCCCAGGAATTATTGCTTGCTCTATCAATGTATGAGTGTTGAATGCATTAAAATGACTTTCCCCTGTCCACTGTTTCATTAACTCATTTATTTTAAATGACCAACACTTCAGCTGAACCAGCAGCCAAGAGAAATGCTACGGCAGTGTTAATCATTTGCCCAATAAGAGGCGACCAATCATAATTTCTAAGCTTTTGTTTCACAAGGTCTCTTCTCGATAAATTAACATGATTTCATACAAAGGGAAAAGCTGAAATTCAAAATGTAAGCTCGCGGTCTCCACAGTGATGGGGGAGGGGGGGGTTCTATTGCTATCCGTTCCAATCAATGTTTTGCCATTGTTTCACTGAGTCCTGTAAATCTATTTATATTACTGGTTTGACAAATTGCAGGGATAGAAAAAATGATGTTATGACACTACAGTCAGATGTGTAGATATATCAGCTTGCAACTTGGTAACATCATGCTGAGAATTCCAACATATCAGACTTTTAGAAATATGGGGGCGTCACGGTGGCACAGTGGTTAGCACTGCTGCCTCACAGCGCCAGGGACACAGGTTCGATTCCCGGCTTGGGTCACTGTCTGTGTAGAGTCTGCACGTTCTCCCCATGTCTGCGTGGGTTTCCTCCGGGTGCTCCGGTTTCCTCCCACAGTCCAAAGACGTGCAGGTTGGGTTGATTGGTCATGTCAGAGGGATTAACAGGGTAAATATGTAGGGTCGGGGGGCGGGGGGGGAATAGGGTGGGATTGTTGTTGGTGCAGACTCGATGGGCTGAATGGCCTCCTTCTGTACTGTAGGGATTCTATGAATCCTATGAACAAAAAAGGTTATGAGTGCGACATCAGCCATATACACACTCTTACCCATGTGATCGAACAGCATGGCACAGTCCTCACTTATCTTTACCCCAACATACCACAAGCACAGCAAGCAGCATCAGGCGGACGTTTCCCAACCAGCCTCCAGCAGGCCTGGAGAATCTGGCAGGTGCCAAAGAGTCAGAAAACCGCCAAGGTAATCCTGTTGCAATTCTCCCAACGGCGGGTTAATGGTTATGTGAATAAATGGAAAAATAAGGGGTTGCTAATTTAAGATGGAGATGAAGAGAACTTCTTTCTCTCAGAGAGTCATGTGTCTCTGGAACTCTCTTCCTCAAAAGGCAGTGGAAGCAGAGTCTTTGAATATATCTAGCAGAGGTAGATAGATTCCTGATTAATAAGGGGGTGAAAGGTTATCGGGGGTAGGTAGGACTGTGGGGTTGACGTTACAATCTGATCAGCCATGATCTCATAGAATGGTGAAGCAGGCTCGAGGGGCTGAGTGGCCTACTCCTGCTCCTAATTTGTACGTTCATAAGTAAGGGACAACTAAGTGAGCTTGCTACCACACCATTCATTTGATAACGGAAGGCCTTTACTAGGCTTTATCATTTCCATAGAATCACAGAATTGTTACAGCACAGAAGGAGGCCATTCGATCCATTGTATTTATGCCGGCTCTCTGAAGGAGCAATTCACCCAATGCCTTTTCCCCTTTGCCCTGCACATTCTTCAATTTCAAATAATAATCCAATTCCCTCTTGTGAACGCTTTGATTGAATCTGCCACCACCATACTCTGTCACTGCATTCCAGGTCATGGAATCCCTACCGCGCAGGAGGAGGCCATTCAGCCCATCAAGCCTGCACCGACCGCAATCCCATCCTGGCCCTATCCCCGTAACCACACATATTTACCCTGCTAATCCTCCTGACACTAAGGATCAATTTAGCATAACCAACTCACCTAACCCGCACATCTTTGGACTAGATCCTAAGTTGATCTAGATCCTAGCCACTTGCTGCGGGAAAATGTTTCCCCATTGCTTTTTAAATCTGTGCCCTTTGGTTCTCAATCCTTCCACCAATGAGAACATTCCCGTCCCTTTCTACTCTGTCCAGACCCTTCATGATCTTGAACACCTTCGTCAAATCTCTTCCCAGCCTTCTCACCTCCCAGGGAAACAATCCCAACTTCACCACTGAACTTCTTCATCCCTGGAACTTTTCTCCTCAATCTTTTCTGCACCCTCTCTAATGACGTCACATCTTTCATACTCCAGTTAATGTCGAACTGTGTGTTACACAAGTTTAACTTGATTTTGTGCTCTATGCCCTATTACTAAAGCCGAGGTTTCTGTATGTTTCATTAGTTGCTCTCTGAAGCTGTCTTGCTATCTTCAATGATTTATCTTCATATACCCGCACCCCCATCACTCTGCTCCTGCACCCCCTTTGGAATTGTATCCTTTATCTTCTACTGTCTTGCCAAAAATTGAATCACTTTACACTTCTCTGCATTAAATTTAATCAACCATTTGTACACACATTCCACCAACATTTTCTGCCTATTTTCACTGTACTTCCAAGTTTTGTATCATCTACACATTTTGAAATTGCGATCCATCCACAAGGTGGATGGACATCCACAAGGACTAGGGTTTTTTTTTCATTCATTCATGGGACATGGGCGTCGCTGGCTGGCCAGCATTTATTACCCACCCCTAGTTGCCCTTGAGAAGATGGTGGTGAGCTGTTATGGAAACAAAGTCATAATGAAGCCCACTCTTAAAGGCCAGAATTTTCCAGCCTTTAACACCAGCGGGATCTTCCGGTCCGATCGATGTGAGTGGAGGTTTCATTGGCTCGTCAGCCGCACTGTGGAGGTAGCCGAGGGGATGCTGAAAAATACCTGTCATAGTGTTAATAGGTTTTTACCACTACATCACTGTCGCCCACCTTCCCTCAATTTTGACAGGAGAGCGGCAGAAAACATTTGCAAATATCACTGTCAGGCAGCCATTAAAGAGAGAAAAAAAAGAGGCACAGAAATATAAGGACATGTGATGAGAACAAGGACGATAAAGGATGAGAGGGGGATATATTGGTTTGAGGCAATGCTACAGCGGATTTTCATACTGAGGACTTGCTCAATGTTTACAAATGGAGTACCCCATGTCAGAGTTGCATATCTTTCTGTGAAATATCTAGAATCATAGAATCATAGAAACCCTACTGTACAGAAAGAGGCCATTCGGCCCATCGAGTCTGCACCGACCACAATCCCACCTAGGCCATACCCCCACATCCCTACATATTTACCCACTAATCCCTCTAACCTACTCATCTCAGGATACTAAGGGCAATTTTTAGCATGGCCAATCAACCTAACCCACACATCTTTAGACTGTGGGAGGAAACCGGAGCACCCGGAGGAAACCCACGCAGACACGAGGAGAATGTGCAAACTCCACACAGACAGTGACCGAAGCCGGGAATCTAACCCAGGTCCCTGGAGCTGTGACGCAGCAGTGCTAACCACTGTGCTACCCGTGCCGTGCTACTGTCAAAATCTATTTGAAAATAGGGTATTTTTTTAAACATTCAGACTGCACTGACAAATATTTACAGACTGAGTACATAGGCGATCAGTGTAATGCTCCAGCCACATTTCCAACACTGTGCATCAATGCCCTTTTCCACAGAAAATAAGGATGAGAGGAAAGTAACAGCAGCAATCTCTTCTCCGGCTAGCTCTGCAATAGAGCGCTTCTGTAAATAACTCCATTGATCCCATATTTAAAACCCAATTTGAAGCTCTGAGAGATTGCTATTGCCAAATCATTCTCTGCCAGGTTAAAAACAGCTGGCTGAGACATCGAACATTGTATTTTTGAGTCTTTGGTCATCTTTTCCCCAGTTAATTGAGGGTCTGCTTCACAAATGGGTTTCTCCTGACTTTGTAAGCCATCTGCTGTGAAGCTTTATATATAAGTATAGAAAAATAACTTATCAGGCCCAAACAATAATGTATTTTTAAAGCAATATTACAGATTATGCATAAATATACAGACTAGTCCACCTACGTCGTGGAATAAATCAGAGCAAATTTGCTTAAAATAGGAACTAAGACCCATTCTGCCCTTGTCTGGGCCGAGTTAGTAGACTGTTCATGTTATAGTAGATATCTTTCAATGAGAACACCTTCAGAGTGATCAGAACACCACCTTCATCCACTTATTTACATTCAGTAATTACTGTGGAAAGTATGGGCATTAAGCATTGAATAAATGAACATTCTCTTTCGATGAGCGTTCTCATTTAACAAGGTGCCTGCCTTCAAACATTCAAGGCTGTTTTCAATAAAGACCGTGACACTAGCTTCTTACATGAAGCGGGGTTGGCCACATAACTCATTCCTATTGCTCTTATTCTTGATCTGCCCCGCAGTGTGGAAAAATATATCACACCAATTACTCGGAAATTGTGTACGCAGGATATTATAAAGGCCAGTGATTTGTCAGGGCGTGAAGTACCTCGTGATTTTTCTTTCTTATCGCGACAAGAATGGGAAAGCAAATTGTGAGCACCATCTTGGCAAATTTCAATAATAAATATAGATTCATTCAAAATTTCTTATATCAACGGCTTTTACACATGTGATTCGAATCCCTCCAAATTGGCAAATCAATGGGAGGTGCAGAGCTGTATCTTTATAAGGTGGAAGTGTGTTGTCGTCATCAATCTGTGCACTTGTCTATATGGCAATCTACTGCTCTGTCAGCCTGTTAAATGAACTGAGAAACAATTAGCATGCCAGTGTTTAGGATTTTCTCACTGAAGATCACAATACTGTTTCTGTTCACCACGTCTGCCCGAAACCGTACGGTGAGGGAAATGTTCTGCTTTGGTGGGCCCAGAACTGGGCGGCATGGCGGCACAGTGGTTAGCACTGCTGCCTCACAGCGCCAGGGACCTGGGTTCGATTCCCAGCTTGGGTCACTGTCTGCATCAGAGTTTGCACGTTCTCCCTGTGGCTGTCTGGGTTTCCCCCGGTTTCCTCCCACAGTCCAAAGATGTGCAGGTTAGGTGGATTGGCCGTGCTAAATTCCCCCATGGTGTCAGGGGGACTAGCTGGGGGAAATGCATGGGGTTATGGGGATAGGGCCGGGGTGGCATTGTGGTCAGTGCAGTCTCGATGGGCCGAATGACCTCCTTCTGCACTGTAGGGATTCTATGATTCTATAACATACCTGTGTCTAAATATCAGACAATTGTGCACCCTAGCTCCATCCATTAATACAAGGGGTATGAAAATCAAAACTTTTTCTCTGAAAGCATACAGTTTTACATAGGCAGCATGGTGGCACAGTGGTTAGCACTGCTGCCTCACAATGCCAGGGACCCTCGATCAATTCCGGCCTCGGGTGACTGTCTGTCTGTGTGGAGTTTGCACGTTCTTCCTGTATCTGAAGTTTTTAAAGTTTATTTTTTAGTGTCACAAGTAGACTTACATTAACACTGCAACATAGTTACTGTGAAAATCCCCGAGTCACCACACTCTGGCGTCTGTTCGGGTACACGGAGGGGGAATTTAGTATGGTCAATACACCTAACCAGCACATCTTTCGGACAGTGGGAGGAAACCGGAGCACCCGGAGGAAACCCACGCAGACACGAGGAGAACGTGCAGATCCCGCACAGACAGTGACCCAAGCAGGGAATCAAAGCTGGGTGCCTGGTGCTGTGAGGCAACAGTGCTAACCACTGTGCTCCGGTTTCCTCCCACAATCCAGAGATGTGCAGGTTAGGTTGGTTGGCCATGTTAAATTGTCCCTTATTGTCAGGGAGATTAGCAGGGTAAACACTTGGGGTTATGGGGATGGGGCCTGGCTGGGACTGTTGTCAACACAAACTCAATGGGCTGAATGGCTTCGTTTTGCACTGCAGGGATTCTCTGATTCTATGAATACCTTTTTCGATCCCTGGCCTCTGTCGATATTTATAAACTAGATTATAAAATACACTGAACTTCTCATTTGAATTTTTGCCATGGGCAATGATACCTTCTGTGTATTGCTAATCATACGTGAATTTTGCTCTGCTGATTTTTGCCATTGTAAGAAGCAGCAAAGAGAATTTAAGGGATTATATTTTGTTTCTACATTGGCAAAATTGCCACTCAGCCTTTTCTACAACTCCTCCACTAACTGACAATCCATATATGCTTCACTGTGCTTTAAACTGTCTCTCCACGGTAGCCTAATAAAGGAGCTCCACCCTATATGACTCACAACTATCTACTGTTTGATTTCTGTGAACTGAATGCCAGCTTGTGAACGTGGGTGATTGGTGATAAACGCCAGTTAAAAGTCCAGTGCTTTCAGTGGAATTAAGATTAAATGGATAAGGCCATATATTTTGTCCTTCAGATGTTTCATTTTCCTCATACATCTGTCTAATGTAATGCTAAAGTCTTGGCATACTCAGCATAGGGCAGCACGGTGGCACAGTGGTTAGCACTGCTGTCTCACAGCACCAAGGTCTCGAGTTCGATACTGGTCTTGAGTGACTGCCTGTGTGGAGTTTGCACGTTCTCCCCATGTTTGGTTTCCCCAGGTTTCCTCCGAGTGCTCCGGTTTCCTCCCACATTCCAAAGATGTGTAGGTTAGGTGGATTGGCCATGCTAAATTGCCCCTCAGTGTCCCAAGATGTGTAAGTTAAATGGTAAATATGTGGGGTTATGGGGATAGGGTGGGCTTGGGTGGAATGCTCTTTCAGAGAGCTGGTGCAGACTCGATGGGCCGAATGACCTCTTCTGCAACGTAGGAAATCTATCTTACTTGCACTTTTTCTAAATTGACAACTTTTACACTTGCTGTTCCAATTTTTAAAAAATTTAACTCCCATCAATTAAAAAAGATCTGGTTACTAACAAATGTGGAGCAAAGTGTGAATACTGATCAACTCCGAGTGAGCAAGTGATTTGGATTCAGCTACTTTACCAACAACAACTTACATTCATATTCTGCCTTCCAGATAAAGGAATGTTGACAGGCGCTTTATAAAAATAATTTTGACACCAAGCCAGTTAAGGAAATATGAGGTCAGAAGTCCTAAAGCTTGGTCAGAGAGTAGAGTATAAAGCAGTGTCTGAAAAGAGGAAAGTGAGATAGGACGGCCAGGGAGGAGTTAGACAGGAATTCCAGGCAACTGAAAGTACAGCCACCAGTGGTGGAGAAATTATAAGTGGAACTCAGGAGAGGCCTGCGTTTGAGGGACGCAGATAACTCGGAATCTGTGGGGCGAGAGATGATTACAAAGATACCAAGGGACAAAGCCATGAGGGATTTGAAACCAAGGATGCAAATTTTAATGTTAAGACATTGTGCGGAATTTTACGACCTCACTCGGGCAAGGCTCGTAAAATCCCGCCCGCGGTCAATGGAGAATTCCGTTCTGTGAGCCTTGCCCGCCCCGGAATCGGGACAGGGGAGGCGGTAATATTCCAGCCATTGACCGAAAGCCAGTGTAGGTCGGGAAGCACAGGTGTAAAAATGGGGATTGGACTTACTGCACGTTGCGACACAGGCAACAGAATAATTTTCAAAGGTATTCTTTTGCTATTTAGAAAAATTAACTTGTTTCCACCTCCAGATTACGTTATCCCAAACGATAAACATGTTGTGCTACTGCTCTGCTCTTATTATGTCTGTGGAGTTATAGTTCAGGCCTCAGGTCTGCCTGTGGCTTTAACGTGTACCACAGTGGGGAAGGCTCAGTTGCTCTTTCTTCAGCAGACCACCAGGTGGAGTGCCACTCACAAGTAGACTGACCTCAAGCCAGGGGGAGGAATGATTAGAGAAACCCTTTGGCTTGCTTCTTTCCCCTGAACATTCAACAATTCCTGACAAAGATCATATTAAACTTAGTGGCTGGAATCCCTTCATGGGGTTCATGGGTTTTCATAGAGGAAAATGACCCCTTAGGAAGCGAGACAAGGAAATACATTGTGGAGAAACAATATAAAAGGATGTCTATTCCCAGTGAAAACAATATAAACACGGCAATTAGAAACAAAGCAAGTGGCTGCCATATTGAGGTAGGCAGGTGTACATTGACATGAGTCTTTGCAATATGAGTAGTTAACAGCCTACCTCCCTCGGTCCTCATGCAGGGAAGGGTTTAATTTGTGTGAGAGTGTAAAGTGAGCTGTAACAACTCAGCTGCTGTTTCTACACATTTCCATTGAAGTCAAACATACAAAACCAAAATTACCTCCCCTCTGCCCAGGGAGAGAAGTCCAAGTGTAGTTTCAGGTTAACATAGAATTCTACCAAGCAGAAAGTACAAAAGGTCGTGAATGTAGCCCAATCCGTCACGCAAACCAGCCTCCCATCCATTGGCTCTGACTATGCTTCCTGCTGCCTCAGAAAAGCAGCCAGCATAATTAAGGACCCCACGCACCCCGGACATTCTCTCTTCTGCATTCTTCCGTCGGAAAAAGATACAAACGTCTGAGGTCACGTACCAACCGACTCAAGAACAGCTTCTTCCCTGCTGCCACCAGACTTTTGAATGGACCTACCTCGCATTAAGTTGACCTTTCGCCACACCCTAGCTGTGACAGTAACGCTACTTTCTGTACTCTCACATTTCCTTCTCTATGAATGGTATGCTTTGTCTGTATAGCACGCAAGAAACAATATTTTTCGCTGTATACTAATACATGTGACAATAATAAATCAAATCAACGAGGCCATTCGCCCCATCGAGCCAGCACTGACTCTCTATTAGAGCATTTTACCCAGGCCCAACTTGTCATCCTATCCTCGTAACCCCGTGCATTTCCTGTGGCTAATCCACTTGACTGACACCTCTTTGTGATACTAAGGAGCAACTTACATGCCCAATCCTCCTAACCTGCACTACTTTGCACTGTGGGAGAATACTGGAGCACCCGGGGGAAACCCGCGGAGACATGGGGGAATGTGCCGACTCCACACATTCACCCGAGGCTGGAATCGAACCCAGGTCCCTGGATGCTGTGAGGTAGCGATGCTAACCAAGTGAAGTGACATTATATAATGGGACAAAATTCCATGACATAGAAGTTGCTATTTTAACGTTACACATTATTTTTATGTCATGTTTCATTTGAAATGTTTATGTTGACTACATGAAACACCTTGGGCAGGAAGTTGGAACTTTGCAGGGGACACAGGCAGAATCACTTTCGAAGTCCATATACCACATAACAATAATATTTACACAGCGCTTAATTGGCACCTTTCAATATAGACAGATGATCAAAAGCTAAATATAAGAGATTGTAATGATAAATTTAATGGGAAAGGCTGGTGGTCGGGCGTGGGGAGGTTCAGAGGAAATTTCAGAGCATATGGTCCTTAAGGGCAATAAATGCTGGCCAGTGGAGTGAGAGCCTGGGTGGGATTGTGGTCGGTGCAGACTCAATGGGCCGAATGGCCTCCTTCTGCGCTGTAGGATTCTATGATTGATGGGACTGAATACCATGTATGGCATGCAACTGGTGACCAATGCCATCCCGACCGTTTTATACCCCCTTCACCAATGTCTAATTTCACTCCTCTTGTCTCTGCACATTTTGTCAACTTTTCAAAATAATGCAACACCGGCTTAGAACATGTGGCAGTCTAGCTGGCCATTATCTCACTGTGTAGTTTCACCACAGAGAGGGTAGATTCTTAAAGGAGAGGGTCTTCTTCAGTCTGGGTGAGTACCACTGGTGCCCCATTGAAGATCCGGGATCTAGCAGTGATAGTATGGCAGGGTGAGTTGGGATGCTCGCTCCCTGGGTGTGCACACTGTATACCTCCAACTGGGAGCTGGCTTTTCTCAATCTCAAGCTTATGGGCATTGTGCTGGCCACCCTCTGTACTTCTGGTCTGAGTGTGTCTGGATAGTTTAGTTTTTCAGGACCTTGGGCGGGATTTTCTGGCCTCACTCGACCAGAGACTGGAAAATCCTGCCCGAGGTCAATGGGCCTTCCCATTGTCCGCCCCTTGCCTGCTCCGATTCCAATGGCGGGCAGGGCGGCAGAATTCCACCGCTTATGCCTGGTGGGTAATGTTAATAGAGTCATTTCCAGTACATATAAGGACATATCAATTTGTAATGAGAACATGTGACAGGAAGTGTATGTGTCTGTATGTGTTTATTTTTTAATAAAGGGTATACAATAAAGAGAAGTAAATATTTGTTAGGTTCAGGTCTATTGGCAGAGTGTGAATATTATCTGTAAGGTGCATTGCAGCAACTCACCAGAGCTCCTTTGATAACACCTTCCAAACCCGCAGCCTCTACTGTCTAGATGGACAAGGACAGTGGGTAGATGGGAACTCTACCAGCTGGAAGTTCCCCTGCAAGTCACTCACCATCCTGACTTGGAAATATATTGCCGTTCCTTCAATGTCACTGGGGCAAAATCCTGGAGTTCCCTCCTCCCTATCTGCACTGTGGGCGTATCTTCACCACATGGACTGCAGCGGTTCAGAAAGGCAGCTCACCACCACCTTCCCAAGGGCAATTAGGGATGGACAATGAACAAATCAAAAAAAAGGTTGAACTCTAAGCTCAGTCTTGGCTCGATCACAGCTACTCTTCCCACCACGTAGGATAGTTGTGGGTTCAAACCAACTCCACAGTCCTGAGCACATAATTCAGACTGACACATTATTGCAGTACTGAGGGAGTGCTGCACTGTAGGAGACTATTGTCGTTTGGTTGAGATATTAAATCAAAGCCCCATCTGCCCTCTTAGGTGGGCGTAAAAGATTCCAAGGCACAATACGAAGAGATGTTTTCCAAATGTCTTGGCCAATAATTATCATTCAGCCAAGGCCAAAACTATTTGATCTGATTTAATTGCTGTTTGTGGGATCTTGCTCTGTGTAAATGTTGTCCTACATTTCCTGCATTACAGCAGTGATTGCACACCTATCGGGATTGGACAGACCTCGGGGATGATGGCATCATTTAGCCATCATCTCCGAGGTCAGTGGGACACAGGCAACTACAGTTAGCTTAACATCAGTCAGAGAGGAAATGCTGGAATTTATTCTTAAGAAGGTTATGGCAGGGCACTTAATGCAATCAGACAGGTTTTGTGAAAGGGAAAGCATGTTTGATTAGATTATTGAAGTTCTTTGAGAAAGTAACAAGCAACGTGGGTAAAGGGGAATCTGTGGATGTGCTGTACTTAGATTTCCAGAAGGCATTTGACAAGGTGCCATAGCGAAGGTTCGGAACAAACTAAGAGCTCATGGTATAGAGAGTAAGTAATCTATTAACATGGATGCAGGATTGATTTTCTTACAGGAAACAGAGAATTGGCATACGTGGGTCATTTTTAAGTTGGCAAGATGTAACGAGTGAAGTGCCACAGGGATCAGTGCTGGGGCCTCAACTATTTACAATCTACATCAATGACTTGGGTGAAGGTGACGGAATATATAGTTACTGCTAATGACACAAAGATAGATAGAAAGTTAACTGTTAAGGGGCCATGAAGAGACTGTAAAAGGAAATAGACAGGTTAAGTGAGTGGCAAAAAAATGGCAGATGGAATATAATGTGGGAAAAAGCAAACTTGTCCACTTTGCCAGAAAGAATGGAAAAATGGTGTAGTATTTAAGCAGAGAATGATTGCCGAACTCGGTGTTACAGTAGTATTGCAAAGTTGGGTTTGTGAAGTGTAGTCCCTTTAAAAGCTTATTCTGTGTTCAATGCTTGGAGGTTTAAAATGCAGGTGCATACAGGGTACACAGACTGCAACATTTGTAGCAAAGACTAAGCCTCAGGTTTGCCTTGGTAGCAGGCTTTTGAATTTTGAATTCATCTATCAGTTTAATGAAGGCACTCAGTTAACAGGAATATATAAATTTGCATTTGTTGTTGTTGACACCATCAGGCCAATCCTGTTGTAGGAAAATTAATAGGTCATCACAGTTATAAAGAGGAGATTAACTGCCTGCCTGGAGTTCAACTGAAGGGCTGCCACCTCTCAAAGCCCAGAGAGGGAAAGAGCAGCTCCCTGCCAGCTTCAAGTATCTCTTAAGAGAACTCACCATCCATCTAACGAAGGGGACCACATCAGAAACAGCGTGCAGACAGGAGGATCAACAGGAGAACTCCAAAAGTTTTCCAAAGCCACAAAACCTGGTTGTATTTTTTGAGAGTGACTGAATTCTGTTATTTGCTTTTTGTTACTGAACGGATATTGTATTTATTTGAACAGCATTCCAGTAGAATCTTACTTTTGTCGCTATGTTACTTGTTTCGTTAAAGTTCACTCTTAGTTAAATAAATAAATTATTTGTGTTCCGTTGAAGTGAGTGTCAGGTATTTCTGTTAATGAACCTCTAAACATTAATGAAGAATAGTTCACACCTTCCCACACACTTTTAACAGATTACGAAGCGAGGTATTCCTCTTTTGGGGGATTCGACGTGGCTTCCCAAAAGAGGATCAATCTCGTAACAGAAGGACCTGGGTATACTGGTTAATAAATCACAAAAAGTTAGCGCGCAGGTACAGAGCAAGTGATTAGGAAAGCAAATAGAATGTTGTCATTCATTGCAAGGGGAATGGAATATAAAAGTAGGGATATTTTGCGACAGTTGTACAGCTGGGTATTGGTGAGACCATGAGCAGTATTTTCCCGCTCTCCTGTGGTGTTTCTGGTGGTGGCTCGCCAATGGCCACCATGGAATCTTCCAGTCCTGCCAATGTCTACGCATCTTGCGTGGCTCACCCATCCTCCCCCTGGGGAACCCACCACGGCGGTGGAGGAGGGATGGGTTGCCTTTGGCAGGACTGGAAAGTCCTGCTGGTGGGAAGGGCTGGAAAATCCTGCCTCACATCTGGATGACAGTGTACAGTTTTGGCCTCCTTATTTTCAAAAAGTCAGAATTGCGTTAGAGGCAACTCAGAGAAGGTTCACTCAGTTGATTCCTGGGATTTTCTCACGAGGAAAGGTTTGGACAGGTTGGGCCTGTACCCAGTGGAGTTTAGAAGAATGATCTTATTGAAACATATGAGAGGGGATTTGATAGAGTAGTTGCTGAGAGGAAGCTTCCCTTTGTGGGAAGTTTAAAAATAAGAGGTTTCCTTTTTGAGACAGGAAGATAATTTTTTTTGTTCTCAAGAGTGTTGCGAGTCTGTGGATCTCTTCCCCAGTGAGTGGTGAAGGCAGGGTCACTGAACATTTAAAATTCGGAGGTGGATAGATTCTTGAGTAACAGGGAGTCACAGATTATCGGGGGGGTAGGCAGGAAAGTGAGGTTGGGGCCACAATCAGATCAGCTGTATCTTATTGACTGGCGGAGCAGGTTCAAGGGGCTGAATGGCCTTTCCCTGCTCCTAGTTTGTATGTGAAAGGGGTATGGACCCTTCTGAATGACCCAGCTCATGAAAGACAATTTCCCAACACTTTTGTGGAAACCAGATTTTGCCTCTTTTTAAAGTACTCGCTGCACTTTTAATGAGTAATTTTTCCCCAAGGGAAAATTACTCATTCGCAGTTGGAGAATCAGCTGTGTATTGTTAGAGCAGTATCCCTACTCCCTGTTTCTATCTTGCAAATACTTCAAACTAGGAAACTTACTGCACAACATTACCCTTTTAATAGCTGGCCAGCTTACCATAAACATCTGAATCATCTTAACACATGGCTCCTGGTTGCACGTGAGAAAATCGACCTCTGAATGCAGATAGCCACCATTTTCTCATTCTCTTATTAGCGTCAGACTTTCTGTGAGGTGGAGGTGTCGGCATTGGATTGGGGTGGGCACAGTAAGAAGTCTCACAATACCAGGTTAAAGTCCAACCGGTTTATTTGGAATCACAAGCTTTCGGAACGCTGCTCCTTCCTCAGATGAGTCAACTCACCTGATGAAGGAGCAGTGCTCCAAAAGCTCGTGATTCCAAATAAACCTATTTGACTTTAACCTGGTGTTCTGAGACTTCCTGTGAGCAGCGGCCACCATCTGTTCACTCAAAATCTGGCGTCAAGCTCGCCAACCAAGCTTGCTGTCCTTTTGCTGTTGAGTTCTGACTGCCGAGCCAGCGATCGGCTGTAAATTTATTTCCAAACCATTTTGTAATTGAGCTGCGTATGCTGTTGGCACATTGGCAACAATGGAGGGGGATTGTGTGCGGCAAGAGTTATGGTGTGGAGTAAAATGCACTAAAAGCTCGAATCAACTTATCGCCTCAATGTTGGGGAATTGTTGGGAGCAAGGAAGGGCCATGTTGTAGGAAGGCTGAAACAAAGGTAGAAAATGCTGGAAAATCTCAGCAGGTCTGACAGCGTCTGGGGAGAGAGAATAGAGTAAGAAGTCTCACAACACCAGGTTAAAGTCCAACAGGTTTATTTGGTAAATTGCCCCTTAGTGTCCCGGGATGCAAAGGTTAGAGGGATTAGTGGGTAAAGATGTGGGGATATGGGGATAGGGCCCGGGTGGGATTGTGGTTGGTGCAGACTCGATGGGCCGAATGGCCTCTTTCTGCACTGTAGCATTCTATGATTTCTGTAGGAAGGCTGATTGTGTCAGCGGGATGGCTCTGGGAGATCCTTGGATGACTGACAATAACTGGCTAGATGTCACAGGAAACAGTTTCATAGAAATACAGCATTGGGAGGCCAGACGGTGACTGGTGCGAGCAGGCAGGGAACTTCACTGGATAGCGAGAAGGAATTAAAGTGGGATGGAAGGAAATAAATAACACTCAGAAAAAACTGAGGAGGGGGTTAGGAATGGCAACACAAAAGGATTTTGCAAGGAAAGGAGTGGCAGAACAAAGGTGAACAAGCAAGGTGAGCATAACAGACCTTAGTGAAAGAATGAGAAAGGTGACCTGAGAGTGGATCATAATGGAAGAACTAACCAATCAGAAGTCATAAATGGCCACATTTTTTTAGATTAAAACAGAACAGAACAGTGTGACAGAACAAGTGAATTATGGAAGCAAACTTTTAATATGTTGCCAGCCATAAATCAGAGATTTTCTTTTTTAATGCTGTGTAATGTACATTGTATTATTGGTGCCATTGATATATGGTGATTGAATAAGCCAAATTGTATTTTTATGACAGTGCATTTTAGAAGCATTAGTGATATTTTTGGGTTTGAATTTTATGATAATGTGCCTACTTGTGTGGAAACTGTAAATCTGTGGCTTTAATTACTTTTCAAAGGATAGTTTAGCAATGCAGTTAATGTTATCTGTTCCTTTTCTCTAAAGGCGAGGGTGCCAAGGTCATCGGTAGCGAAGGTCATCGAGATTTGCAAAGTACCAGGTAGTTTAGAGGAATCGCATGCATCAGGAGTGGGGATTTTGGGAGGGGCGATACAAGTTGATGGAGTTGAGAAGGTAGTTCTGATTTTGAGTGAGGTTTATTGAGCTAGGCAGCATTGGAGCGGGGAGGTTGCTAGGGAGGTAAGAACAAGAACTGGAGGGACTAAGTGGGGAGTGACAGAATGTAGAAGCACGTGGATGTTGGTGACATAGGTAGGGAATGGCAAGAGTTGGAAAATGGACTGAGATGGTTGTGGTGGCATGTGGCGTGTAGGAGAAACATGGGCACCAGGGAGTTAGGTAGGAGTTGGGTTTTGGGAGTGGGAGGTGGGCTTTAGGGTGTGCTTCTTAATGACATGGTGGCAGATCTTTCACTTGGTGAAGGTCAGCATTGAGGAGATAATCTCATGTGTTTGATATTGAGGAAGGTGGCCAAAGATATCATTATGAAACAGGGAGATGGCCTTCTCCATGTGGCGGTGGGGAAGGTCAGTTCTGATGGCGGCTAATAACTTCATAAACATATTTTCCAAATACCTTCTTGATGATGCCTGTGTTGTTTAAAATACATTGGATATTTGTTTTATAGAATCCTTACATGCAGAAGGAGGCCATTCAGCCCATCAAGTCTGCACTGATTCTTACCCAGGCCTGTCCTGTAACCCCATGTATTTAGCCCACTAATCCCCCTGACCTATATATCTAAGGGGCAACTTAGCATGGCCAATCAACCTAACCAGCACGTCTTTCAGATTGTGGGAGGAAACCAGAACACCCAGAGGAAAGCCACGCAGACGCGGTAAGAACGTGCAAACTCCACACAGACAAGCCGGGAATTGAACCTGGGTCCCTGGCGTTGTGAGGCAGCAGTGCTAACCACTGTGTCACTGTTTTCTCAGCAAAATTAGTATTATTCTGCGTCCTGGACACCAAAAGGACTGAGGGGGGCCCCACTGCACAATCCCCCTCTACTGAAAGCTGCCTCTGTGGAGGAGGCTACGTTGCAGTTGTCCAATGTTGAGCCTCACAGGCATTGCTGCTTTGTTTCTCCAATGGGCTGAGGGTTGGGGAGGCTGAAAGCTCCCACTATAACAGCTGAGTTGCCTATTGGCGCTACTGCTCCTCAGGATCCTCAGTACAGGCCCTCTAACTCTTTGTGTTAATACGCCCTTGCTTCTGATGGTTGAACCCAGTTGACGTATCCCCCCCCCCCCCCCCCCCCCATACACCTCTGCCAATTTTCCACACTTCAACTCGTCCCTCTCCCCTTGTTTTAAAGTTTATTTATTGGTGTCACAAGTAGGCTAACATTAACACTGCAACCAAGTTACTGTGAAAATCCTCTAGTTGCAAATGACCTCAAACCGACCTCTGTGATGGATGCCAAAGGTGGGAGCTCAGGATTCCATTGGGAGGGCGGAAACCCAGCTGCAGGATCCAAGCGTGTAAAAGGACAATCACCCTGTACAATCTTGACCATTCAACATAACACTCGAATAGGTTGCAAGTTCTTCTGTGAGCTTGTGACATTGCCCGCTCATTTTCTGTTAATGCTTTGGAAAGTCCGCCTTGATCATTTGATAACCGAGAGTCCAATGTTTCCCGCAGGCTCCGCACGTCACGACAAGCAGCTCATGACACCTTGGCTCACTTTACAACCATTGTTACTCGCCAAGTTTTCTATCTGCAGCCAAACATCAAAGTGATGACATACTCTGTAATCCCCACCCTCCTCAGTCCAGCCAGATCCTTGCAAGTAACACTCTTTCCCCCTTCCCCCACCAGCCAAAGACTACCCACCAAACAACTGCACATACAAAACCTCTCCCTAAATCCCCACTGCCGCTACATGGCACTACTATGCTACTAGGCAACAGAGGAAGAGAAGGGACCCAAGAGGATTTTTTAAAACGTGTTTGGTTTGCAGCAACTTGGGAAACCTTATTAAGCTGAGTATTAATAAAACAGGTTCCTGCTTCTCTGCTAAACCCATTTAAAGAATTCATCCATTGCTGCTGTCAAGTCCTGCCCTGCCCTGATCAGCCTTTCAGCTCACCACACTCAGCCCCTGTCCACCCCATGGGCCCACCCTCCACAGTGGCTGGATGTGATAGTTCAGGATGTAATCACTGGGCCAAAGGTAATGGGGTGAAGGTTTCTGATCACTACAGGGTGAGATTCTTTTAAAAGAGATTTTCACTGCACTGGGAGGCCTGCAATTATTTAAAATAAGTGGTAAGCTGAGTATTTATTTTAAATAATTCACGTGTCCACACTGCTGGGGAGACCCTTTCAACAAATCACCCTGGCCTGACTGCGACCTGACCTGACCTGACATGACCTCTAACCTCTGGACCTGAGGTCTGACACGCTGAGCTTCCCCCATCCCCCCACGCCTGGACAAAGAGGCAGGTTCCCAGTCAATGGCAGTAGCTAAATTCAGGATTTGATATGGATTTTGAAAGTACTGAAGAACATACAGCCAATTCATGGCAATGTCTGGAACTAAGACCACTGATAAGGGGCCACCAGGCCTTGCAATTTGAATCTTGAGGTCAGCTCAGGATTTCAGTGGGGAGGGCATCTACTCACGGGCTGTGTCAGGTCAAGGCCTGACAAGGGTCCAGAGGGGCAATTGTTTCACTCAGAGGGTGGTGAGTGTCTGGAACGAGCTGCCAGAGGTAGTAGTAAAGGCAGGTACAATTTTGTCTTTTAAAAAGCATTTACAGTTACATGGGTAAGATGGGTATAGAGGGATATGAGCCAAATGCGAGTAATTGGGACTAGCTTAGTGATAAAAACTGGGCAGCATGGACAAGTTGGGCCAAAGTGCCTGTTTCCATGCTGTAAACCTCTATGACTCAAGGCGTGAGGCAGGGGTGGGTGTCAGAGCTCCAAGGTGGGTAATGCCGTGGACATCACGAATTGAAGTGGAGTGAACTAGTGCTCGTAAGCAAGCAGGTTGCTAAATATTCATACAAAGCTTATATACTTTCCAGAAGTTGGAAGATACCCTGTGACATTGCTTCTGATGAGTTGAAGATACGCTTCCTATCATCTCATGCTGTATGTAAATCATTAACATTCTGACTTAAAGTGATTAAATATATGAAACTTCATTTCTATCATACAGCACATTATGGGAGTGAATAAAGTATTTTTCACTTGTACACAGTTGGCAAAATACTGTGGATGCCAGAATCTGAAACAAAAACAGAAAAAGCTGGAAAATCTCAGCAGGTCTGACAGCATCTGTGGAGGGAGAATCGATCTAAAATTTCCAGTCTGGATGACCCTTCAGCGGAGCTAATTTTTCCACGTGGGGTAAGTTGGGGACGGAGACAGTCACTGAGGAAGGAAATATTTAAAGTTAATTTATTGGTCACTAGTAAGGCTTACTTAACACTGCAATGAAATTACTGTGAAATTTCCCTAATCGCCACACTCCGGCACCTGTTCGGGTCAATGCATCAGCACATCTTGTAGGAGGAAACCGGAGCACCCGGAGGAAACCCATGACGACACAGGGAGAATGTACAGACTCCGCACAGAGAGTGACCCAAGCCGGGAATCGAACCCGGGTCCCTGGCGCTGTGAGGCAGCAGTGCTAACCACTGCGCCACCGTTCCACCCACGTGGCTGTGAAAGCGGGTTTTGGTCGAACACCAGGAGAAAAATGGAAAGCAATGAAGGTGGACAGGGTGGAAGAGACAAACAGAAATTCTGTCAGAGAGAAGAGCAGTATTTCTTCAGGGGAAGTATTCTTGGAAGAGAAGTGACAGCGAGTTAAACACTAAGATAAAGGCAAATAACCGTGGATACTGGAATCTGAAACAAAAACAGAAAATGCTGGAAAATCTCAGCAGGTCTGACAGCATCTGTGGAGAGAGAGTAGAGCCAATGTTTCAAGTCGGGTGTCCTGATTGGGTCGATTTTGGTCCCTGGAATCGCTGTCTCTAAAAATTGGACCCCTCTCTTATTAAGTGGATGTAGAAGAAAGGATCGTCTGAAAATACATAGACCAGTTGAGAACAAGAGAATTCATTCATAGATTTTCTACAGTGCAGAAGGAGGCCATTCGGCCCATCGAGTCTGCACCAACCACAATCCCACCCAGGCCCTATTCCAATAACCCCACATATTTACCCTGCTGATCCCCCTGACACTAAGGGGCAATTTAGCATGGCTAATCAACCTAATCCATACATCTTTTAGACTGTGGGAGGAAACCGGAGCACCCAGAGGAAACCCATGCAGACACGGGGAGAACGTGCAGACACCACACAGACAGTGACCCAAGCCGGGAATTGAACCACGGTGCCACCCTTTTAAAAAAAAAATCTCTTTTTTTAAAAGGAGGCCAATCGGCCCATCGAGTCTGCACTGACCACAATCCCATCCTATTCCCATAACCCCAGTTATTCACCCCACTAATCTCCCCAACACCAGGGTCAACCTATCATGGAGAGGTGCTCCAAAAGCTAGCTTTGCCATAAGGAAATGCTGCCGACTGTTTTAGCACTGAAGTACCTGGTCATCCTGTGGAAGGCACAACCAATGTCTCCATGGAAACAGATAGAACTGAACTGCCTGTGCCTAAAGGGGCATTTGTCATTGTGGTTTCAGCTGACAGCAATCCTGTGGAAGTCCCCCAGACAGAGGAGTTATGCTGCTCCACAAGGATTCAGAAATCCCCTGGAAGTCTTAATTTATAATTGACCAAGTTAATGTACTGAATGTTTAATTATCTTGGACTATGTAAATTGAGTTGACATCTGTGTAGAAGGACTTAGAGGGGGTGGGATTTGGGTGATTGTCCCTTGAAGGATCTATCTGTAGATTAAGGATCACATGACCCAGGGAACCAATCGGGGAGCAGGGTGGGAGATCACCCTGGTAAGTGTGGGTTTCTGCACACGGAGTTATCTCAGGAGCTGATTGCATCCATGAGGCTGTAAACCTCTCTATAGTTTTAACCTGTAAATAAACGAGTTGTGTTTTCCCTAAACCAGTGAGCGAGCATCTTTACACACAGCATACTTAAGGGAACATACACATGGTTACAAAGCTGTGGGAAAAACAATCCAGTATCACCCATAATAGAGGCCTTTCTAGAACTAATTAACCACTCGGTTGTGTTAACTGTAATTTGATGTATGCATAGCTTTAACTAATAATTTATTAGCTTTACTGATGTTTTGTCAATATTAATTCATTTGTTTAAACAAATCAAAGCCTCAATAAAGATGTTGGTTCTCAGTAACAGGCCTCGAAGCCAATGCTTTGTCCAAGGCATTTACTGCTATTCCTTGCATTATTAAAAAAAGGTGGAAGAACATAGGTTGTTTTCAGATTTGTTATAATTATAAATGTCTTACTAGCAAATCATTGACGTGATTTATGAAGTGTCAAAAAAGAGCGTAAGGGTGCATTTAATATTAATTGCTCATTTGAATGTTGGTATGTGGAATTCTGTTCCTTTATCGAATGTCTCATGATCTTAAACCAAAACGCAGCATGTCAGAGGAAAGGGTAAACTTTAACATATTTCTTAAAGAGGAAGATTCTTCATTTGAGGTAATTTTGTTTAACTTTGTAAAGAGGGGGTGCGTGCATTTCAATGATTCCAGCTGCGTTTTTACATTGCTATTTAAAACCTACGTATCTTTCTGATATTTCCTATTTCTCTTTTGATTCCATGCATTTAAACATTATGAGGCTGAACCTTTCTTTTAAATATAGAATCCCTACAGTGCAGGAAGAGGCCATTCGGCCCATCAAGTCTGTACCACAATGCCACCCAGGCCCTGTAATCCTACATATTTAAGAACCAGGAACAAAGAACAATACAGCACAGGAACAGGCCCTTCGGCCCTCCAAGCCCGTGCCGCTCCCTGGTCCAAACTAGACCATTCTTTTGTATCCCTCCATTCCCACTCCGTTCATATGGCTATCTAGATAAGTCTTAAACGTTCCCAGTGTGTCCGCCTCCACCACCTTGCCTGGCAGCGCATTCCAGGCCCCCACCACCCTCTGTGTAAAATATGTCCTTCTGATATCTGTGTTAAACGCCCCCCCTTCACCTTGAACCTATGACCCCTCGTGAACGTCACCACCGACCTGGGGAAAAGCTTCCCACCGTTCACCATTTACTCTACTAATCCCCCTGACACCAGGGTCAATTTGGCACGGCCAATCAACCTAACATGCACATCTTTGGACTGTGGGAAGAAACCCACGCAGGCAAGAGGAGAACGTGCAAACTCAATACAGACAGTGACCTGAGGCCAGAATTGAACCCGGGTCCCTGACACTGTGAGGCAGCAGTGCTAACCACTGTGCTACCGTGTCACCTAGTATCTGGCCAGTATCTCTTCCCTTCCTCAAACAGGTGTCTCTGTGGACAAGTCAGAATGTCATTTGAGATTAAACCTAAAGTGCATTAGCCAAGTAGCAACTGTTTTGCATTTGGGTATTTGCTGTCCTTTTCCTTAGGTCCTCAACATACTGTACCTTACATTCAGGGGATCAATCCAGAACATTCCACAATCCTGCACAGCTTTGCAGGTTGACTGGTGGCAAACAGACATTTATTTGGTAAGCTAACATGTGGATTTGTCCCCTGACAAAGCTTTCATCAGAACATTTTGACAAAAGATCATCAACTTAATTCAACAATAAATTCCCCTGGTTTCACTTATTTACCACATGACTATACAACATCTTTGAGATGTGTTCATTCCACAATCTAACAGCTGGTCCCATAAGTGGACGTATATCCGCACCATGCAGAAAATGTGCTTATTACTAATCTGTGGTTAGCACAGTGTTTACCTGAGGTTTACCAGTGCCCCTTGTTATACCTCTAAACTCTCTGAAATGGTGGATATAGGAATGACAACTTTGGTTTCCTCCATTTTTAAAAATCTCTTGGATTAAATTATCCACCCCACTGTTTTCATCTGATATGTGATATTTCTTATTTCTCTTTTGATTCCATGCATTTAAACATTATGAGGATGAACCTTTCTTTTAAATATAGAATCCCTACAGTGCTGGAAGAGGCCATTCGGCCCATCAAGTCTGCACCACAGTGTCAGAATTTAAAGAAAGAATGCTGTCATATTGCAAACATCAGTTGCCAGTGTAGCATTTCCATACAGACAGATGAATTAGGAGCAGGAATAGGCCAAGTGGCCCTCGAGCCTGTTCTGCTATTCAATAAGGTCAGGGCTGATCTCATTGTAACCTTAACTCCACCTTGCTGCCTACTCCCTGATAACCTTTCACCCTCTTGTTAATCAAGAATCTATCTACCTCTGCCTTAAAATAATTTCAAGACTGCTTATACTACCTTTTGAGTTCCAAAGACTCACGACCCTCTGAGAGAATTCCTTTTCCCTAATCTCTGTCTGAAATGGGCCACCCTCATTTTTAAACCCCTAGTTCTAGATTCTCCCAAAAGAGGAAACATCCTTTCCACATGTTCTGCTAAATTTTGTAAAAGGTATTTCTCAGATTTCCTTGTTCATACTAATGCAAACATAATCTCTGCGTTTGCAATGGGAACCTATTATAAACTGAGCCCATTACAAACTCCATCGATTACACACCCTGCCCATTATCAACCCTTCCCATTACACACCCTGCCCATTATAAACCCTTCCCATTACACACGCTGCCCATTATAAACACTTCCCATTACACACACTGCCCATTATAAACGCTTCCCATTACACACACTGCCCATTATAAACCTTCCCATTACACACCCTGTACATTATAAACACTGCCCATTACACACGCTGCCCATTATAAACCCTTCCCATTACACATGCTGCCCATTATAAACGCTTCCCATTACACACACTGCCCATTATAAACCTTCCCATTACATACCTTGCCCATTATAAACCCTTCCCATTACACACCCTATACATTATAAACCCCACACATGATACACTCTGCCCATTATACATCTCAATTCATTAGAGTCCTGCCGACTAAAAACCCCACCTTTTATACACACTGCCCATTGTAAACCTGACTTATAAACTCCACCAATTATGCATCCCTGTTCAATAAACAGTTAACCTGGTGTTGTTAAACTTCTTACTGTGTTTACCCCAGTCCAACGCTGGCATCTCCACATCAATAAACATCTGCCCATTATACACTCCCGCCCAGCAAATACCATCATAAACACCATGCATCATAGACCCCACACATTATAAACCCTGTTGATGAGACAATATGTACATTATACACCCTGCCCATTATATATCCCATCTCTTATATCCGCCCATTATAAACCCCACCTAATTTATGCCCCTGCCCAGTAAACAACCGGCCCATTATACACCCCATTTGCTATACGGCCTGCCCATTATAAACCCAACACAATTTACACTCCCGCCCATTGTATATCCCCGTTCATTATAGAGCCCTGCAGCATATAAACTCTGCCTATTATATATCTGCATATTAAACACCTAACTATTATACACCCACCCATTACCAGTCGATGCTCTCTTTAACCAAGGATGGCAATTCTAAAGAGGAGCACATATATCTTCAGAAAAGCCTTTATTAAATTTACATAGCATTAAATGTAACTTCTTACAAATGTAATTACCATTATTTTCCCAACTCTAAATGTTATTGTTTGATGATCATTCTTTCTGATCAATGTGAGATCGCTATAACAATGTTAACCACAGTGGTTTAAAAAGTGCTTTTAGCTTCCATCCATATTGACACTAAGGCCAGCTACATTAAGATGTGTGTAGGCTCTCAGTCACTCATAGAACAATCTGAACTGACCATATACACTTGAAATTAATACATCACTAAATATTCCGTCACATAGTTAATGCATTTTTAAAACACTGCATTTTTAATCATCACAGCACTCACAACTACATTTGGAATCCACATGCAATTATTCTATCGACAACTCTCGTCCTCTTCCATTGATACCTGCCTATCTCCTCGAGTGCTGATAACCTGTCCTGGGTGGCACAGTGGTTAGCACTGCTGCCTCACAGGGACCTGCCAGGACCAGGGTTCGATTCCTGCTTGGGTCACTGTCTGTGTGGAGTTTGCACATTCTCCCTGTGTCTGTGTGGGCTTCCTCCAGGTGCTCCGGTTTCCTCCCACAGTCCAAAGATGTGTAGGTTAGGCGGATTGGTCATGATAGATGGACCCTTAGTGCCGGGGGACTAGCAGGGTAAATACGTGGGGTTACGGGGATAGAGCCTGGGTGGGATTGTAGTGGGATTGTAGTCGGTGTAATCCTTCTCCACTGAAGGGATTCTATGAGTTTAAATATTTCACTGATTATTCCTCCAGTATGGCCTCCATCCTTGCTGCCTCAAGTCCAAATGATGCAGATTTAAACATTTCTAGTTTATAACTAGCTTAGCCATCCATGACCAGGTCAAAATTAACCACATCAAGCTCCACTGAGCCTCACTCGCCTTCATCACATCCCACTAACTCTGAAAATCTTGGAGAATTTTTTTCTTCATTACCACATCTTCTTAAAGCACCGTTTCCCCCATTCCCCACCACCAAACACCCCATCCTTGCACCCAGCAACAAGGGTAAGAAGCTTATGGACTTTGTTACTGTGATAGAGCTCACCTGTTGAGCTGACTTTGCCACTGGTCCCCTTCCCCTTGCCCACCAAGTCACTGCGGCAATTCGAGAAAGTGTCTCACCACCACCTGCTCAAATGCAATTAGAGAGGGGCAACAAATTGTCAGTAATGCTTACATCCCATGAAAGCATTACAAGAAGACCTAACATTGTTAAGTGGACTGGCCATGCTAAATTGCCCCTTGAATGTCTCAAGATGTGTAGGTTAGGGGGATTAGCGGGGTAAATTCATGAGGTTACGGGGATAGGACCTGGGGTGAGATGATATGTCAGAGAGTTGGTGCAGACTCAATGGGCTGAATGGCCTCCTTCTGCACTGTACTGTAGGGATTCTATGGTTCTATAATTATAGGTAAGATGCCCCTTGCCTGGAACAATTCTGGAAAATCTCCTCTGCACTCTCAGAAGGAGATTCACATCCTCCTTAAAGTGTGATAGCCAGAACTGGACAAAATACTATATGGGGCAAATTTTCCTGTTCTGCTCGCCATGGGAATCGGAGTGGGCGAGGGATGGATCATGGGAAGGTCCGTTGACTTCGGGCAGGATTTCCTGGTTTCGGAGCGAGTGCAGACGGAAAATTCTGCCTTAGATGTGGCCTAACCAGAGATTTATAAAGGTCCATTAAAGACTTGCCTGTTTTTGTGCTCAATGTGTCAAATAGTGAAACCCAAAAAGCTGCACTGTCTGAACTACCCTTTCAATATAGTCTGCTTCCTTAAAATATCTCTGCACATAAATCTCCAAGTACCCCTGTTCCTGCACACAGTTCAGAACTGTATCATCATCATCTATATATTGCCTTCCTCTATTCCTTTTGCCAGAACCCATCACTCCACACTTCTTTGTCTTAAACTCTATCTCCCATTTTCTGCCACACTGCTATGTCCGGTTGCCACCGAACGGTATAACCCTCACTTTCCTCCAAGTTTGATATCATCAGCAAATTCTGAAATTTTACTTTGTATTCCAATGTCCTAGTCATTTACATATATCAAAAAGATCACTCCTCCTGGAACTAACTGACTCTTAGGGAACACCTCTGTCTACCATGCTTCTGTCTGAAAAGCATCCATTACCATGAATCATTGTTCTTCATCCAGAAGCCAATATTTTTTCATTTGAGTTGACATTGACCCCCTATTCCAGGAAATCAGTTTTGTTATCAGCCATTTTATGTATTTTGAAAACATGCTTTTTAAAAATCCTTATAGACAATATCCACTACATCCCCTTCATCAACCTGCATCAAAGAATTTAATAAAGTGACTCAAATACAATCTGCTTTTTATAAAGCCACGCTGACTTCCCTTAATTAACTTCTGTTGTTGTTGTTCAAGCTGCTTGTTCATAACCTCACTCTTCTACTTGATCCAGAATTTACTCCATATAACTCATCTTTGAGACCCCTATCCATGTGTTTGCGACCCTCACAAGCTCAACTGTTCTATTCTCTTCCCCGGCTTTCTATCCTACACCCTCCATAAATGCCTGCTTATCCCAAACTCTGCTCCTTTTACCCAGTTAAGTCCTTCCCGCCCATTGATCTATCCCCATTTGTTTTTTTTTTCAAGGGATGTGGGTGTCACTGGCATGGCCAGCATTTGTTGCAGATCCCTAATTACCCCAAACTGAAGGGCAGTTAAGAATCAACCACACTGCTGTGGATCTGGGGGTCACATAGAATCCCTACAACGCAGAAGAAGGCTGTTCAACATATCGAGTCTGTTCCGACTCTCCAAAAGAGCATCCCACCCAAGCACAAACCCCTGTCCTATAGCCCCACCAATTTACCATGGCAAATCCACCTAATCCATTTTACCCAGATCTTATCCCCATACTCCATTGTATATACCGTACCTAATCCCCCTAACCTACACATGTTTGGGCATTAAGGGGCAATTTAGCATGGCCAATACATCTAACCTGCACATCTTGGAGTGTGCAAGGAAACCAGAGCACCCGGAGGAAACCCATGCAGACATGGGGAGAACGTGCAAACTCTACACAGTCACTGAAGGCTGGAATTGAATCCAGGTCCCTGGTGCTGTGAAGCAGCAGTGCCAACCACTGTGCCACCATTCTGCCCCCTATAGACCAGGCCAGGGAAGGTTGACAGTTTCCTTCCCTCTGGGGCATTAGTGAACCAAATGGTTTTTTTTATCTCAGTTGACGTAGTCACTATTACTGAGACTAGCTTTCAATTGATTGAATTTAAATTCCACCAGCTGCGGTGGTGGGGTTTGAACCAATGTCCCCAGAATATTAGCTTGGTCTTCTGGATTGTAAGTCCTGTGACACTACCACTACACCACCATCTCCCCAAATCCCTGAATGGCAGTTACCCCAACACTTCAGATTTCCAGCCTTGCGTTTAAATCTCTCTGTAACTGCAATCTCGCTGCAGAGTGTATCTGATAATTAGGAGTAAAAGAGAGGGACTAATCGATCTTGATGACCTATATTTTTCTGATATCAGACTACAGAGGGAGGATAAAAGTAAATTACTGCGGATGTTGGAATCTGAAACCAAAAGAGAAAACGCTGGAAAATCTCAGCAGGTCTGGCAGCATCTGTAAAGAGAGAAAAGAGCTGACGTTTCGAGTCCAGACGACCCTTCGCCATAGCAGAGGGAGGGTCATTATTATTTACAACAGCTTTTTAAAAATAATCAGAGTTTTGTCGAACAGAAAGGAGATGACAAATGCTGAAAGCCCATAGCTCTGCTAATGTACACAGGGTCCCAGCACCACATGGGATTTCCCACTCAGTGCTGTTTGGAGCAGAACCTATACCTGCCCCAAAAAAGGCAAATGCGTAGTCAGGTTGGGGGTGGAGAGGGGGGGGGGGCGGTGGGGGTGGATAGCTGGGTATGCCAATACTGATAGTCTCTCATCAGTTGGCACATCCAGTGAAACCAGGCCCCACAGATTGCCACATCGCAGTCTGTATTACATGGTTATTGCAATATTGTTATTGTGAGACTAACCCAGAACTCTATATTGATTTTGAATTCTAATGGAATGATCTCTTTGCTGATGACCCCACTTCAAGCTCATTCCAAGTACATAAGGATTTGGAGTCTATAAAACTGACTTATATCCTGCATGAAATGTTGTTTCAGAGAATCTTATTAAGCATATCAACTTCTGAAAACCCTCATTGCTATCCTATCCTGAGAGCCACTGAAGAGTTCCTTCCACCTGGTTCCCTTTTCAGAAGAGCAGCTGTAAACCTTGTCAACGTGACATCGCGTTAGCCGGGGAGGGTGGGGGTGGGGGGGATTTCCAAATATGGGGGGATAATATTGCAGGGAGCCCGCTCATTAACATTTATTAAAATAATGTTCCCGAACTTCCTGGGTAGGAACCTCATTATGTCACTGGCGAGGGGACAGGGAAAATTGTAAAACGAGATCACGCTGGTGAGATTTTGCGCCCAGTTTTCTGTTTGCACTCGCACCCAACGTGGACCAAGATTGTGGCGTATGTGCCTAGTTATCACACACTTTGTGATAGATTCTGAAATTTTCCCTACTACTGACATCAAATGCACAGGTCTGTCATTCTCCGTTTTCTCTCTCACTCCCTTCTTAAATATTGGGCTTACATTTGCTACCTTCCAGTCTGCAGGAACCTTTCCAGAATCTCCAGGTTTTGTAAAGGTACCGATACATCCTCTATCTCTACAGCCACTCTGGGATGTAGCTTCTCAGGTCCCAGGGAGTTATCAACCTTCACTTCAATTAATCCAATTAATTAAATTTTTTTCAAGGCGATGACATTATAAATCAATATTTTATGCAATGCACCTTCATAACAAAGTGTAGTCACTGTAATGTAGGAAATATAATAACCAGTTTGCACACAGCAATGCAATCAGCTGTTTTTGTGATGTTGATTGAGGGATAATATTGGGCAGGACTCTGGAGATAACTCCCCAGGTCTTCTTTTATATTCCCATGAAGTCTTTTACATCCACCTGAGAATGTGGGAGGAGCCTGTTAGAATGTAACCAATGATAACATTGGATCGGTTGTAGTATGACCAATGGTAACAGGTTGTGAGGGTCAGCTGACCCAGTAAACCAGTGGTTCCCAAACTTTTTTCACTGGGCCGAACTTTCGGAATAAAAATTTGCTCGCGCCACACCGAATTTTTTATTGATAAGAAATACATTAAAAAAAAACAACTCCTAACAGTACTTGATTCATAACATAGAACACAACTACTTTATAATATGATCATGGGACATCCAGAAAGTATAAAACAATGCTTGTTTAAACCATGTTTAAATATTTCTTTGATTGTCCTTAAATCTTCCCGCCACACTTGCCATCCTCTCTCGCCGCACCAGTGTGGCGCGCCGCACCCTTTGGGAACCACTGCAGTAAACTACGTAACCAATGACAAAATGATGTGGTGGTCCACTGACCCTGTATAAATAAGAAGCTGCTGGGGTATGTGGGAGGTTGGGATGGCTCACTGTGAGGTGTCAAGTGTTGGAGTAGTGAAGTTTCTTTATTAAACCTTTTTCTTTGATTTATAAGTTGGAGTAAGCCTTGTTTTATTTGATTGCCTACAATTGAAGAGTCTCTTCTGGTGGATCAACATAGCCTTGGTTTAACATCTCATCTGAAAGGTGGCATCTCCAACAGTACAGCACTTCCCCAAACTAGATTTTTGTCCTCAAGGTTCTGGAGTGGAATCCACTGGCTGGAATTCTCTAGCCGTTCACGCTGGCGGGATTCTCTGGTCCCTCCAGCAAGGCACTCCTGTCTAGGGGTTTCGCACTGGCATGGGGTGACGTCAATGGGAATTCCCACTGACAGCAGTGGGACCAGGGAATCCCGCCGTGAGCAGGAAACATGCGGCTGGGAGGCTGGAGAATCCCACCTACTATCTTCTGACTCAGATGCGAGTACTACCAACTGAGCCATGGCTGGCACCTATTAAGACAACATTCTCAGGAAACGGATGGAAGAACAAACTGGAGCCAACATGAACTGATATATAGCATGGAACACCGATATCTCACCGATATAAGGAATGCATTAGATCACATTGACAAATCTTGCAGTGGAATATAGATGGCCACTTACTCCACTGGGTGAGTTGTCTGTATTACTTCTGTCAATACAAGCCGGTTTTGTTTAATTTATTTCCTCTTTGGTTTTCTATTTTGATGGTATTGTTGCTCATTTCGCATGTCTGTCCAGCCAGAAGAATGGGACAGCCTTGGCAACCTAATTAGTGAGAAGCAGGAACGAGCCAAGCAGAAAAAAAAAGAAAAGCAGTTGGTGTTGTCTCTACCTCTCTTCCCCCAATGTACTTTGATGCATTGCATGGTGGGCTGAGTGGGTGCGATTTTTCACATGGCGAGCTTTCCCTTTCAGGGTCGCCCTTTAGGAAAGGCAGTGAGCAAACCTGGTTGAACAGGTGGGGCAGCACAGTGGTTAGCACTGCTGCCTCACAGCACCAGAGACCTGGGTTCAATTCCGGCCTCGGGTGACTGCCTGTGTGGAGTTTGCACAATCTTCCCGTGTCTGCGTGGGTTTCCTCTGGGTGCTCTCGTTTCCTCCCACAATCTGAAAGACATGCTGGTTAGGTGCATTGACCCGAACAGGCGCCGAAGTGTGGCGACTAGGGGAATTTCACAGTAACTTCATTACAGTGTTAATGTAAGCCTTACTTGTGACTAACAAATAAACTAAGATTAGCAGGGTAAATACATGGGGTTACAGGGATAGGGGCCAGGTGGGATTGTTGTTGGTGCAGGCTTGATGGGCCAAATAGCCACCTTCTGCACTTTAGGGATTCTATGAAGGTGTTATTTATCTTGCTGAACTACCGAGAATGCTACGGTTCGGCAGCTGAATCAGTGCAAGTTGTGCATCTCTAATTTAGGCTGTTGGATTGTCACCACAGTGATGGATTTCAGTAATTAAGTTGGAAGGAGTAATGTGTTCTGGTAATGGTACTAGACTGGAGAGGAGGGGTAATGAAATAGGAAGGAACCCTGTGTAGTGCTCAGTGACACTGGAGGGAGGCACAATGGCATTGTAAGCTGTAGCATGTAAAGATGATGGTTTGCTTCACTCTCCCTGGAACGTTCAAGGTCTGTAAGATTGAAAGGCGCCTGAGGATTCAACCAGATGGATCTTTTACAACTGAAAAAGTCGTCAAGTATGTGGGCAAAAACAAAGATATTCCTACCACAAAGGACCAGGAAGAGGTGATAACATTTATTCCCTTGTGTCTTCTGTGCTATAATGGTCTGTACAAGCCACATACGTGTTTCTTGATTTTAGAAAGAAACTCTGTGAATGCGACTAATTTATATGTTGCATAAAATGTTATCCATCTTGACGCAGTTGAAAGACGCAACATTTGCCCTAATATATTAAGCAATTACACTAATTGCCCAAATGTAAATGAAGGCAGTTAGGAAAAAAAACTTTCCTCAATAACTCGCGCATACTAAGTCTTATTTTTTTTACAAAAGGTATAATCATTAAACTATTAGGGACAACATATTAGCTAATTGGCTTCATTAGGCCTGATACACAGTTGGTGCACAATTCTAAGTAACATTAATTAGGAAGTTGGTCTATGCCCAGAATTCACAAACATACGCAATTAAATAAATTAGGGCAAAACCAAAAAAAAATCAATACGCTCCTTTATTCAGTTATATTTCCGAGATATTGCACCCCAAAAAACTATCCGCACGGTCTGGAATAACTGACTCTGTACTCTCTCGATTTTAAGCTTGATACAACTTTAGAGGCACAGTGGCACTGTGGTTAGCACTGCTGCCTCACAGCACCAGGGACCCAGGTTCGATTCCCGGCTTGGGTCACTGTCTGTGCGGAGTCTGCACGTTCTCCGCATGTCTGCGTGGGTTTCCTCTGGGTGCTCCTGTTTCCTCCCACAGTCCAAAGACGTGCTGGTTAGGTGCATTGGCCATGCTAAATTCTCCCTCAGTGTACCCGAACAGGCCCCGGAGTGTGGCGACTAGGGGATTTTCATAGTCACTTCATTACAGTGTGAACGTAAGCCTACTTGTGACTAATAAATAAACTTTAGGATATTTCCTTTGTAAGTAACATGTGGCAAAATCATAAAACTTGGTTTTTATGAGCATGCGCTGTATTTTATATGCCCCAGTTGGGTTCTAATTGAGGCTCATGTAAAGAAGGGTGGGTGCCCACGTCATCATCTTCCCACTTACCCTTGAGCTCCCCTCTCCCCACCCGGATATCCAGGGGGTGGATAGGGGCTGAGATTGTCCTCTATATTCAAAGTCATCGAGGCGGGAGCGGCCAGTCTGATTTTTTTTTTTAAATGGAACCTTCAATGGGTGGGAAGGAAGTTCGATCTTCAGTGGAGTTTCCTTTGTGGATCGAGTCCCACTGAAGGGTGGAGGTCCCACTTAGGCCTTGTTAAGCAATGCCTTATGGCTGTGGGACAGGCTGGTGTGGGGTCCCACTCCGACTTTACTTCTGGGGCCCACGGCCCCATATTATTCAGCCCCAGGTTTACGACTTTGGCGCAATTGATGTACAGAAAAAATCTGCCCTGAACTCATTGTATTTTCAAAATGCATTTCAGTCACACATGAAACCTTATTTTCTGAAGTTGAACCTATATATTACATGTAAAGGAACAGCACAGGAACAGGCCCTTCGGCCCACCAAGCGTGTGCCAACATGTGATGCCTTTCTAAACTAAAAGACATTTTGCCTCTACATGGTCCGTATCCCTCTATTCCCTGCCTATTAGAAACCCTACAGTGCAGAAGGAGGCCATTCAGTCCATCGAGTCTTTACCGACAACAATCCCACCCAGACCCTATCCCCACTTAGTTACCCTGCTACTCCCTCTAACTTATCACATCCCAGGACATTAAGGGTTAATTCAGCATGTCCAAACGACCTAACCCGGACATTTTTTGGATGTATCATGTATCTGTCAAGATGCCTCTTAAATGTTACGGCATTAAGGAAAAACAATATCCTTTTAAAATGTCATGCACAATCGAGAACTATTATATTCTAACTATAATTCCTCATTTCTTTCTCCTTATGAGGTCATGGATAAACATGGCTTTCTTTATCCAAAGTTACATCCAGGCTTGTTAAGCAGTCCACAGATAACTGGATGGGGAGAAGCCGTAAGTGTTTCTTCCCTATGCCAGTGAGATGTTGCTACTGCCTCTGCCTCTTTTGATTGCTGTTATGTTTCAGTCTCCATGGACTGTGGGCAGTAATCATTGTTCTGCTCACTTTTCATGTCCTCATAAATGTTTTCAAAGAGTGCATTTAAGGTTTTGTGGCATGTAGCTAACTGAGCGACTTTATTTGTACTAGAGTTCAAAGAACACAGGTTAAATTCTATGGTAGGATTTTGATTTATGGTTGTCTGCTTTGCAACTGTTAAATGGACTTGACGTTCAGAGTCTGAGTCTAAAGCACCAATCCAGACCAGAACAGTGCTGGATATCATATTGGCTTGACAACCTTTAGTACCCTGTTCTCTCACCCAGGCAACAAAATTAGACAGCCTCTGTAAAGGTGGAGTCCACGGTGGGAAATTACCCTGTAGCCTTCCCTCCATCCTTTCTTTCCTCTTCTGTCAACTTGCCCAGCTCTGCATCATCTCTGTTCATTCTCCCAGTCATGCTCTAAGCCAAAAGGAATGCCTACTACTGGACCCATGTCAGGGCACAACTAGTTTGTGCAGAATACTCAAAGTCAAAGTCCTTTGGCATTGGCCACAACAATCTGTGTCAGATTTTTTCAACTTTAAAAAAACTCTAGAGTGGACCCAAACAGTTATAAAATGCTATCAATAGCCAATAAAAGTCAATCAGCAACTCACATCAAATAATTGATATCCCTTTAATTAGCGCTGGTTTGGGGGACTTTTCTTTGGCTAACACTTGTTCAGTGGGCTGAGCTTAAGGCATCTGAATTGATTTCTAAAATGGCACTGCTGACATCAAGTCAGTGTTACACACTGACATATAATCATAGAATCCCTACAGTACAGAAGGAGGCCATTTGGCCCACGACATCACAATCTGTATGCTCTGCATACTTCCAGCAGATGCTGACTGTGGATGCTAACGTCTTCACCAATATGGCATCTGGCACGATTCACACTGGAACGGTGCACGTGAGTCTTGGATGCCTATTTGGACTTCCAAGCCTGCTCAAAAGCTGGGCGCTACGGATCTGACTTTGGCACCCCTTGTATCTTGCTATTCTCCCCAGCCACCATTAATGTGGCTTTCCGATTGGCCTGTTTCTTCCAGCATTTCCTCTCATTTCAGGTACTTTGCCTCCACTTAATTCTTCAATTGGTGGCCAAGCCAAGAATTGTTAGACATCAAGAATAAAGGAGGGTAAATTCAAACGTTCATTGATGTTGTGCGCTGAATTTGCAACCTTTTGAGTCAGAGGCCAAGCTGTGATTCCACACAACTACTGAACAACCAACACCCTCCACAAAAGTCCCTGGAAGGTGTCTTTGTGCTAGTGTTGGTGCTTAGCTTTTCAACAAGCTTCTAAACTAGTTGTCATTGCAAAGGCACAGAATTCTGCAAGATTAACTCCTGACGGGGGTCATTTTAGCCTTTGCTGATAGCATGGTGCTGGTGATATTAGTTTAGCCTTCTGTGGCGCACTTTAAATCGAAAGAAAAATTGGACAGCATGTACAACTGGTGACCTACCCAATATTGCTCATTTAATTCTGTGAACATTCAGCATTTTTCCAAACTCGGACACGTGACTTCAATTTAAAAAAAAATTTTCATTGGCTGGAATTCCCCGATGTCGCCGCCCCACCGCTTCTGCCAGCAAGAACGGAGAATCTCCATTCACAGCAGTGAGACTGTAGAATCCCAGCCGCGGGCGAGGTCGGAGAATCCTAGCCATTGTTTCTGTTCAAGCTTTACATTGGATATGCGGTTTTAAAACTAAAACACGGCACAGAGAGTGTAAGTTGATAAAATTAAAGGGGGAGCTGAGAAATTGCTATTTAAAATATTAACGTTATTTGAGATAAATGGGTCAATACCTCCATTAACAGTCAAAGGGCTGTCATTTGAACATTTTGAACAGTGATTAGCACTGCTGCCTCACAGCGCCAGGGACCCGGGTTCGATTCCTGGCTTGGGTCACTGTCTGTGTGGGGTTTGCACATTCTCCCTGTGTCTGTGTGGATTTCCTCCGGGTGCTCTGGTTTCCTCCGACAGTCCAAAAGACATGCTGGTTAGGTGGATTGGCCATGACAAATTGCCCCTTAGTCTCAGGGGGACTAGCTGGAGTAAATGCATGGGGTTATGGGGATAGGGCCTGGATGGGATTGTGGTCGGTCCAGACTCGATGGGCTGAATGGCCTCCTTCTGCACTGTAGGGATTCTATGATTATAACATTCATTGCTAACACTGCAATTTTAATTCTAAGGTGCAATATAAAGCTTGATATCACACATTGATTTAACTTTCATTAATCATTGTTCCATTTTTATTATCGTATATTTTTTGATAATTCACACACATACAGACAGACCACAATATTTACATAAAATGAATAAATGGAGTAAGCAACGTGAACAGGAAAAAGGATTCATTTATAAAAGAGATGTGACTCAATTACTTCACAATCCTGTTAGTTACTGCTGAATGGCGTACCACTCCCTTAAAGCTGCACCCTATTGATTTTAATGGTTTATGGAAATGTTATTAATCAACAGAAAAGAATTTATCTGCAGCCAGGATTTGGGATGCACCCCTTCAGATTGATCAAGTAATCAGGCTTTTTACATTAAGTGGAAAAAATTGTTTATATTGATCTATTTTATTTGCAAAGATTTGCTTTTTATTAGATTTCCAGATACAACTTTTATACATTAATCCCTTTACCTCGCTGGTCTGCTTGTGACATAGAATCACAGAATCCCTTCAGTGCAGAAGGAGGCCATTCGGCCCACCAAGCCTGCACCGACCTTCCAAAAGAGCGTCTTACCCAGGTACACCTCTCCTACCCCCATAACCCCGCACATTTACCATGGCCATTCCATCTAACCTACGGATCTTTGGACACTAAAGGGCAATTATCATGACAATCAACCTAACCCGCACATCTTTGGACTGTGGGAGGAAACCGGAGCACCCGGAGGAAACCCACGCAGACACGGGGAGAACGTGCAAACTCCACCATACAGTCATCCAAGTGCTGACCATTGTGCCACTGTGCTACCCATATCACATGCAACATGCTGCCTCATATCTCAAAAAAAAGCATGATTTTTCTTTAAATTGGAATAATATTTTAAAATATTAAATGAGACTTCATTTCACAATGCATGTCATAATTACATGTAAAGGGGTACATAAAAAAACCCTTTGCTCCTGTAATAGTTCTCTGAATATTAGAAAATGATGGAGTACATTGAATAATGCAGCAGTCAGTTTGATAGAAGACGCAAAATCCATATGGACGTGGAACTTTTTGTTGACTTTTTGAGAGAGAATTTTTGATCTTTCAAAACCTATGCTATCATTCATTCAATATTTGCTCAATTGATTTCCTATCAATTGCCATTTTTATACTTTATTGTTTGTGCAAGTGACAATAGTTAACAGTTGGTAGACAATATTATTAATGAAATAGAAAAAATGGTGAAGTATTTCCAACAGGACAAATAAATATGAAGGCTAAATGGTGCGCATGTTTGTGCGTCTCTGCTTGTGTATGTGTGTGTGTGTGTGTATGTGTCTGGTGTGTGTCCGATGTGCAGGATGGCATTGCTGGTGGGCACATCACTTCGCAGCAATGTTTGTACATCACTTTGTGGATCATTATTTGAAAGATGACTCCTGGAAGTCATGAGGGTTGTATCGGTGACTTGTTAAGTGGGTGAGTTTAACCTCTTTGGATGGACAAGGGTTTGAGCTCCAAAAATGGACATTCGTGCCCGCGTGGGTTTCCTCCGGGTGCTCCAGTTTTCTCCCACAGTCCAAAGATGTGAAGGTTAGGTGGATTGGCCATGCTAATTTGACCCTTAGTGTCAGAGTGATTAGCAGGGGAAACGTGTGGTGTTATGGAGGTAGGACCTGGATAGCATTGTTGTCGGTGCAGGTTCGATGGGCCAACTGGCCTCCTCCTGCACTGTAGGGATTCTATGTTGGACTTCCTTTGCGTAGTGGATGTTTAGGAGCATCTGCATTAACAGAAAACATGACCAACCTCAAATGGCGAAACTCTGTGCTCATTAATGTCTGAGATTGTAGTTTGCAAAGTAAGATTACAAAATGCAGGCTACATGCACAATGTTTGAACCCTCGCTAACATTCTGGAAAAATGTAATTGTGGTGTTGTTTAAATCTGTGATGCAATTGTGGGAGGGATTGTTATCAATTTGCAGAACGGTCATTGGAGAGTTTTTACCGTCATTTTACTAGGGTCACAGTAAGTGACTTTTCAGCGTACACAACGATGAATTACATCAATGGAGCGTGCTTCAATGCAAATTGGATGATTCGGGAGACTTTGATAAACTATTTGAGCTTCTTCCTTTTTAATTAGTTTGTAGCCTGAAGCCCTCAATGTATTATCATGCAAAGCTGTAACCTCCTCCCACTGTTTTACACATCAAGAATGTTTACTTATGTGTTACATGGGCTGGAATTCTTGGCCACCCTGCCACCACTGCCAGTGAGAACTGAAAATTTGCTACTCAGCCAAAGCTCCGTTCATGGCAGCAGGACTGGAGAATCCGAGTTGCGGATGAGTTCGGAGAATCCCGGCCATAGCTTCCATTTAGGTTGAAGGTTTTATTAAGTAGAATAATTTGGTAAACCGAGCTATTAACCTGGCATAAAAATACTCATATTACGAGTAATTTAGAATCATAGAATCGTTACTGTGCAGAAGGAGATAATTTGATCCATCAAGTCTGTACCGACTCTCCAACAGAGCAGTCCACACAGCCTCTAACCCCGTAGCCCCACTTATTTGCCCCAGTAATCTCCCTCACCTTAGGGACAATTTAGGATGGCCAATCCACCTAACCTACACATCTTTTGACCGTGGGAGGAAACCCATGCAAACACGGGGAGAATGTGTAAACTCCACACACAGAGTCACCCAAGGCTGGAATTGAGCCTGGCTCCTTGGCACTGTGAGGCAGCAGTGCTAATCACTGTGCCACTGTGCCATGTTAATTTGCAATTAAAATATTCAGCTAAAAATGTATTTATTAGTCACAAGTAGGCTTACATTCACACTGTTTGGTCTAGTTTGGACCAGGGAGCGGCGTGGGCTTGGAGGGCCAAAGGGCCTGTTCCTGTGCTGTATTGCTTTTTGTTCTTTGTTCTTTGTTCTGTAGTGAAGTTACTGTGAAAATCCCCTAGTTGCCACATTCCGGTGCCTGTTTGGGTACACTGAGGGAGAATTCAGCACGGCCAATGCACCTAACCAGCACATCTCTGGACTGTGGGAGGAAACTGGAGCACCCGGAGGAAACCCACGCAGACACGGGGAGAATGCGCAAACTCCACACACGCAGTGACCCGAGGCTGGAACTGAACCTGGGTCCCTGGTGCTGTGAGGCAGCAGTGCTAACCATTGTGCCAATCAGCAATGAACAAGAAAGTTAAAAGTAAAAACATTGGATTTATTTACTTTCAGATTGGACTATCCCAAGCAATGATGGGTATTTGGAAAAAAAAACTTGGGGCCCCTAGGACAGTCATTGCTGCTGTTAAGCACTCAGAAGGTTAATTGCATTTTGTTTCATTTCAGGGAGTATGTATTCTTCCTATTGCTGGAACATTCCTCAGCCTATCATTATGTCCACAGATAGCCAAACACTTGAACAGAACCTAATAATGTTGAAAGCAGAGCCCATTATTCAGCTTGCCCTGTCCCCGAGGAGCAGTCATGAGGTCAGTAGCACAGACTGCCCTAGCACTATCCAGAGATCAAGCCAGGTCACATTTTGCTGACCACAGCTCAACCACTCTCCAGTGTAATAAATTCAACCACCAGCAGTCTCCCCAATATCATATATCCAGCTCTGACCATCCCATCTTTCTTCAGAGGCTGCACACTCGTTTGCAGTATTTGCTTTAAGTGGATAACAATTTCCATTTTTATTTGGTTAAATTAGATTATTATAGTATTCATTTTTTTTATAACCAATACATTTGAGAGTGGAGGTGGGGGCGGGGGGGGGGGGGGGGGGGGGGCGGTCTCTGCTAGGTGCAGATTTAAAGGTTTTGGAGTTAATGCAGATAGCATTTATTGATCGAGTTGAGGTAAGTCTTTCCTGTCTGTTGGCTGTACACAGATCTGTCTGTGAGGCGCTGATAGGACTGCTAGCTCATGGGATTAGATGTTAGTGATGAAGAAATCCATAAACATCTGGATCCTAGTCCAAATCCAACTTTTAACTGTTGATCCAAATGTTTCTGTTCCCAGTCCGGTTCTACTTCTTGTATATTTTTGTGCAGTGATGTTATTGCAGAATCTCATTGCTGAAACTCTTGGATCATCACAGCTCTGTTAATCTCGATAGTGCTGGATCCAAAGAGGAAAAACAATGGCTTGCCATAATATTCTGAGGTTGAAATTATTTTAGGAATTAAAGAGATGTATTTTAAACTCTACTCAGGTAACTGCTTGATGCCAGCACTGGGACAAGTTATCCGGTAATCACTTAGACACAATCAAACACTTCATGAAATTTCTAATAATATAAAATATGATTAAGGAGCAATAATATTCTAGTGGAAGAGGTTTTCTTGTTTATTGAAATTTTTGCTCGCTAATTTAAGAGCAGAATGCAGTTTATGTTCATGGCTTGGATGGCCAGGAATAGGGGAGGTGATGGCCTACTGATAATATCGCTGGACTATTAATCCAGAAACTCAGCTAATTTTCTGGGGACCTGGGTTCGAATCCCGGCACGGCAGATGATGGAATTTTAATTCAATACAAAATATCTGGAATTAAGAGTCTACTGATGACCATAAAACCATTGTCGATTGTCAGAAAAACTCATCTGGTTCACTGTCATTTGGGGAAGGAAATCTGCCATCCTTACCTGGTCTGGCCTACATGTGACTCCAGAGCCACAGCAATGTGGTTGACTCTCAGCTTCCCTTGGGCAACTAGGGATGGGCAATAAATGCTGGTCATGTCCCACGAATGAATATAAGAAAACATTTGAACTTACCTCCCATTATTAGAATCTGCCCTCTGAAATGGCCGAGCAAGTTCAAGGGCAACTAGTGATGGACAACAAATGCTGGTCAGTCAGCGGTGCCCATGTCCCATGAATGAACGTATATCTGGGACATCACCTCAGAAAATGCAGCAACCCGAATTAATGAAAATAGTAGTACTTCATGGTGAAACTATTGTCACATCACCATCACAAATTTCAAGCTGATCTTTAACAAAGGCATTGGGAAAGCTGATCATGGAACAGGAATAATAAAAGCAACTGAAGTGAGGCTGTGGCTACCTTCAGGAAATAGCCTGTGTGCAGTCAGAAAGCTCTTTCAATGTACTGACTGAAATACTTGAAGTTAGAAAAGGTCAATGATTCTCTCAGGATATTTAAAAATGTTGCCTCATCTCTGAGTGGAGAACCTGGTAGAGGTGTAGCACTGTATCTTGGATAATTGTGTTGTGCTATGGCAGAGGAACATGAGTAGACTATTGAGCCTCTCAAGTCTTATAATGATGCACTTTCACAGACTTCTTAATTAACACAATCAGGATTTATTAGTAAGAATTGTTCAGCCTCTTCTCTGCGGCATGCTCCCAACGTCTCTTGCCTAAGAGGACTCCACCCCCGGGGTGATTCCCCACTTCGAGTCCCAATTGGTCACCCAAGCCAGGTGACCCTTTTCTGCTGTGTTGCCCTTAAAGGGACAATCACAATAAGTCTGTTCTGCCTTTCATTGAGAAAACGTCTGATCTGTGACCTAACTCCATTTTGCTTAATACTTTTCATGGGATCATAGAATCCCTGCAGTGCAGAAGGAGGCCATTCGGCTCATCGAGTCTGCACTGGCCACAATCCCACCCAGGCACTGTAACCCCACATATTTACCCTACTAATCCCTCTGATACTAGGGTTAATTTTAGCATGGCCAATCCATCTTACCTGCACATCTTTGGACTGTGGGAGGAAACCCACAACAGACACGGGGAGAATGTGCAAACTCCACACAGACAGTGACCTGAGGCTGGAATTGCTAACCACTGTGCCACCGTGCCGCTCCCTAGGTTTTTGTTCAGCATAAAACTAGGCCAGAGTTCTCTGGCCTCACCCACGGTTGGGATTCTCCAGTCCCGCTGCTGTGAATGGAGATTTGGCTGAGTGTCAAATTCTGCTACTCCCAGGCAGTGGTGGCTGGGTATACGACATCGGAGAATTGCGGCCCTAATCTCAGTTTTAAAATTAACGATTGATCTAGTGTTAATTGTCATTTGTGGAAGAGAATTTCAAACACACAATGTATGTAGAAATAATTCCTAATGGCACGCTTGAAAGGTCTGGCTTTATTTTCATACCTCCTAGTTCCAGACTCTAACCAGCAGAACTAATTTATCTCTATCGACCCTATCTGTTCACCTTCATATATTGAAAACCTGGGTCAAACCATACTTAGCCTTCTAAATTCCAGGGACTACAACTGTAATTTGTGTGATTGCACCTTATATTTTAACCCTTGGGGTGGAATTTTCCCGTCCTGCCTGCCACGGGAATCGTAGTGGGCGGGACAGGACCATGCAAAGGTCAGTTGACCTTGGGTGGGCATTTCCAGTCTTGGGGAGAGCTTGCCCAGAAAATCCTGCCCATGATGTCCAGGTCTGATCCTGGTAAACCCAAGCTGCAGTGTCCCAACAGTCATTAACTAGCCTTCCTAGGGTGTGGTGTCCAGAACAGCTCGCAGTACACCCCAGTTGCAGTATAATCCATCAGGCAGTCACTGGTAAACCTCTGTGCTCCAGGAAGGTAATAACCTGCCTGACTGAAAGAGATGCCTTGAAGTTGAAAGCAGTGAACACTAGATAATAAAAAAAGCAAATGGTTGAAAATTTCAATGATTCTTTGTTGTAGTCAAGTTATATTTTTACTTTGCCGTTCACAACCCATAATCCTGTTCCCGCTATCTCCTCCTCATATACCTGGAGACTGCCTATTAGAATGTTCTCTCATTCCTAATGTCCCTGAGGTTTAATCACTGACTGTTATATTGGAGATGGTCCTTTAAAGAATTGCACGTGGTCTCTCTAATTAAACAGCCTTTGGAGTATTTGTAAAAGGACGCATTCCATCACTATATGAATTCCAAGTCAGAAGTCATTTTGATCTTTCAAAGCTGTGAATTTTACAATTCATTTCGGCATTTGTAACATTGGCTGTTGTTCAGCCAGTTGTAATAATTTGACATATAAAGCTGCAAGTCAAAGACAAGCAAATTTTTAGGATGTGCTGTTTGAAACAATGGCTTAAAAATTTCACTTTAACGTGATTTTCCTAAATCCAATCCACATTGTCTAATAAAAAGCCTAGGAAATAATTCAAATATATTTTGGGGATGAGATAGCAAAAGCCTACGTGAAAAATATGGATGTTCCCTTTGCTTTTGTTGGCATTAGTGTCAGTATAACGTCATTGTGATTTCTATGGTTGTAATGATACTTCTGCAGATTGAGTGATGTGTCATGAAAACATTTACACTAAACGGTGATCACCATATTATGCACTGCTTCACAAATAAGTAAGAGTGGTTTGCACATTACACCACAGAATTAACATTAAGAATTATAAGCCGGAGTATGCAGAAGGGAATGGTAAAGAATATAAAATGAGAGTTAATAACTTCAGATAAAAATTTTCAAGCAGCTAATATTTTTCTTTCTTTAAATTAATCAGATCCATTTATTCTACCTTAATAGTACATACATTTTGTAAACATAAGTTTTTATAAAAATATTAAGATGCGATCCTTAATGTTAAGGCCTCACTGTTCATGTTCAGAATATGTGTATGACAAAACAGCTGAAAACTGGACAACCAGATATTGTCATTTTGGTTTGTACTTGCTACAGGCAATCAGATAAAAACCCCACAATTATTTAACTTTAACATCCTAATTATAGTCTGTTGTTTGGAGTTAATCCCTACCTAAGGATACTTCCTTGTTCAACTATCATTCAAAATAAAATTCTTGGGATAAATGGAAAAGGCAAACAGGGCAAATCATCTACACAATTTAATACGTTCATTCTTTGTGATTAGAACTTCATGTTTTATTTGTAAGGGGGATGATTGCATATTATATATAAAAGAAGGCAACATTCTCCATTCATTTTCTGTTAGTAGCTAGTGTGATGTAGGAGGGCATTCATTGGAAAGCTACACACAAAATAAATCTTCTAAGGTTTGAACCTTTCTGTGGCAGCAGTATTTGAATATAATGACAGGATCATGTACTCTATTTAGGTCAGTTTCATCTCTATAATGATAGAATCCATTTGGCCAGGCATTATTAAGATGAGGTTCCATTTTTTGCATCAAAATTCAGATTATTAAGTATTTCCATGTTACATATTTGCAAAATCTGCAGATAGTAAAATGGAGGACAGAAACTCAAAATTAAAAGTTAATAATATCTATCTGTAATGCAACAGTAACTTCTTGAACATTGTGTTTATGTCATTTATTAAAATGAAAATATTTCACTTGCAAATATTTATTTTCAACTGATTTAAATATCAAGTAAAATTGGTATTTAAAATATAATTGAATAGGACTGCTTCAGTTCTTGCTATGCATGCTATGTGCTTTATTTAATGTTTCGCTTCAGAAATATATTATCCCACATTAAAATATGTATCAATGCCAAAGAGTACTTAGAACATGATGGATGCCGCATGTGCCAAACAATTCTATCTCCATTTGTTTCCTATGAACTGATTCAAGTTGGTGCAGAATTCAACTCGTTAGGAATCAGACTGTATGTTGCTGTTTGCAGGAACATGTTTTACTGGAGTTACAGTATGCACATAAATAATTACCAGTCACAAAATGCAACACATCAGAATATTCTCACCCTGCTGCTATACGTTTTTAAACATAAGTATAGTGTTTTGAAACAAAGGATCTGTATTTTTATATTCCAAAACATTGAGGAGTCTTTTCATAATAGCAGGAGCATTTGAATTGTATTTTCTATTGCATGGTTTTTGCAAAGTTGTCAGATATTTTATATTTTCCATTGGATTATAACTTCAGGTATCTCAGACCTTACTTTGTTTATACATATATATTTTGAAATATTATCAAATAGGGTTTCTACGCCAGTTCCTGAACTTGCTTTCCCCATTTAAATAGGAGAAGCTGCAGATAATTTAAATGGAAAATCGTGTGTTAATAATTTGGTAACGTAACAACTTGTTGTTAAAAATGGATTGAAAGTAGCAGTACGGTTCTATAGATGATATGCTGTTTATTCAAGACACTAAGCTTGCTTAAGCGTTAGCGTGTTCTGTGAAGGTCTAGTGCCACATTTGTAATCATTATTAAATTTGGAGCTACGTAATTATAAGTTTTACTTGCATTTTCATTTGGAGTAAATGTCTAGTGTTAATATTTTTATTGGATTATAACTGCTATCAAATTTCAAAAATAAATTTTGAAATTTCGACTTTAAGATATTTGGGCTGTAAAGTGCACATTTTGAAAACAGTTTAAATGAGAGAATAATTTACATCTACTTGTAAGTGTAGGTTGTGGATAACTGAGCACAGTAAGAAGAGACTTTATACTATGCCCACCCCAGTCCAACGCCAGCATCTCCGTATCGTGGATAATTGATATTAACCACATGAAAATTTACTCTGCCACATTCTGAGGCGTGTTCAGAAAGATGTTTTAGTGAACAGAACACATGGGCACAACCACAAAAATGGCACTAAATTGTTTTATGGAAAATCATGCGTTAGAGGCTTTCAAGAAAACCTTAGAGTTGCCAGAAAACAGGATTGTAAGAAAAAAAACAATGCAAGGGGAGGAGAGAGAAGCTGAGCATCTGTAGGTTAGGGGGATTAGTGGGGTAAATGTGTGGGGTTACAGGGATAGGGCGGGGGGTGGGCCTGGGTAAAATATAAATTATAATCCAATAAAAATATTAACATTAGACATTTACTCCAAATGAAAATGAAAGTAAAACTTGTAATTTTATAGTTCCAAATTTAATAATGATTATAAATGTGGCACTGGGCATTCAGAACATGCTAAAGCTCTTTGGAGAGTCAGTGCAGACTCGATGGGCTGAATGGCCTCCTTCTGCACTGTAAGGATTCTATGATTCTATATCAATAATACATGTTTTACAAGGAAAACAATTCAAGTGTCCACAAGGTTAACATGGACATTGACCTGAATTCTCTGATCTCGTCTGCGGCTGGGATTCTCCAGTCCTGCTGCTGTGAATGGAAAATTTGTACGCTCAGGAGATTTGATTGAGGGCTTAGATTCTCTGTTCTCACTGGGAATGGTGGCAGGGCGGGCAAGATCGGAGAATTCGGCCAATTGCCCACACCATTTTGAAAGAGACAATAAGTATCGTAATCTGGGAGCAAGAATTTATTTTTTTAACAGTTTAGAGAATAGCATCCACAAAATCTAACAAATAAAATGTGGAAGTACGAGGTACTAATTGAATGACAGATACTTAGCAACAACAAAGGAAGAAACAATAAAAACATTTGCAGGTATAAGTTCAATTGAAGCATGCTGTGTGGCACGGTCCATGCATGTATTTTATTTTGTTATGCTTAATGTTCAGACTAACAAAGAAAAGGTGTTTCTGAAGCCTGCCAAAGCCAATCAAGACACAAAAACTATTATTAATAATATTATATGGAAGTGTACAATCACAGCCAAGTGCAATGGCTATGAATGAATATATGTTGTGAACATGTTAAAACAGTAATATTGTCATAATATATGTTCGGTCACTTCAATGTAAATGTCCTAATGGGAATGAGACAAAAGAATCCGAATAAGGGCATGTGCCAGAAGACTGGCCCATGGTATAAAAGATTCCACTAGGGGTGCCAAGTATCTTGATCTAGTTCGTGCAATAGTTCAGGGTAGCATCCATAACATAGAGGAGATGGAACCACGAGGGATTGGTGGCCACAGTGTGATTAAATTTGAGATTATCTAATAATCAACTGTAGTAAGGGCCAGCAAGGAAATATCCAATTGTAAAACAACAACCTTCAAATGGAGGAGGGCCAAACTTTAAACAATTAACCAGAGAATACTGCTGTAGGATTTCTTACTTGAGGGGAAAAAAAAGGAATGCTTCTCAAATTGGAGTGCTGAATGTGCAAGATAAGCTTAAGAAAATTAAGTGTAAGCTAAAGAAGCAGCTCCCAAATAGATCAATAGGTCAATTAAAATGGGAATAAGAAAAACTATACAACGGATGCAGCAGAAATTAGGGAGAGAATATCAGGTAGAAGCATAGAACAGGTAATTAGAGTATCAAAAAGGGCGCCAGGTCCTAACTACAGGGCAGCACGGTGGCACAGTGGTTAGCAGGGACCCAGGTTCAATTCTCGGTTTGGGTCACTGTCTGTGTGGAGTTTGCACATTCTCCCCGTGTCTGTGTGGGTTTCCTCCAGGTACTCCAGTGTCCTCCAACAGTCCAAAGATGTGTGGGTTAGGTTGATTGACCATAGTAAATTGCCCCTTAGTGTCAGGGGGACTAGCAGAGTAAATAGGTGGGGCTATGGGGATGGAGGCTAGGTGGGATTGTGGCTGGTGCGGACTCGATGGGCCAAGTAGCCTCCTTCTGCACTGTAGGGGTTCGATGATCCCACAGGGTTAAACAATAACAGAAAAGAAAGTGTTTTTAAAGCTTATTTATTAGTGTCACAAGTAGGCTTACATTAACACTGCAATGAAGTTACAGTGAAAATCCCCTAGTCGCCACATTCCAGCATCTGTTCCGGTACACTGAGGGAGAATTTAGCATGGCCAATGCACCTAACCTAAGAATTGAGATATTAAAGCAAATAGATTGTTATTTTCTAGGAATATTAAAGAGAACAGTAGTCACTAAATTCCCAGTCCAATATCCTTTGGGATTTTAAAATTATTATTAAAGAACCGCTTGAAAACATGAAGGTATGCAAGACTAACGCATTCATTGAATGTTGTAGTTGAATATGGAGACAATGAGGGGCACTGATCATTACCAGAATGAATCATTCGGCACCAATGAGATTCAACAAACTGGCAGCAAATATATGTGGTGGCAAATCTAACCTGGACAAGTACAGACCTCCCAAACTAACACCAGGAATTGGCAAACTAAAAGAACCTGTTCTATGGGAAGAAACCCAGTATATCAATATCTAAGCCAGAAAGAGCCCGTGTGGATTCTGAAGCTGCTGCCTATCCAAAAACCCCTCGATCTTTTTGAAGGTCCCATAAATAAAAAGGGCAGTTTAATCTTCCATGCGATGTAGCGCAGTTAGAAGTGCAGGAAGGTTTTGACATGGTTCCATCGGAAAGATGCAGGGTAGGGCACAGCGCTTAAAAAAGAAATCAGTACCCAAAGGAATTCGAGGAATTAGAATGTAAAATTCCACAGGGGTCAGCTCCAGAACATTCGATGTTTCCAATATGCATACATGAATTGGTTACTAAAAGCAGATGCAAGCTTTTACCAATGCCGATGATGTAAAGATATGAATAGTAGATACATTTCCAATTTCAGGGCACATGTTGCACGCAGGAAAGCTTTCCCCAGTGAAACTAATTTAACACTAAAGGTTGTTTTTGGAAAATATGACAATGTAATTAAAAAGTTAATAGAATGATAACATTTATGACCAGAATAGTTGAATACAGATATTCAAAATGCATGTGAAGGTTTAACAGTACACTGGGACATGATACTTACACAAAGTATGTGCCTAAAGTTGTGACTTTCTCTCTAATTTTTTTGATTTGATTTATTATTGTCAGAGAATCATAGAATCCCTATAGTGCAGAAAGAGGCCATTCGGCCCATCAAGTCTTCACCGACCGCAATCCCACCCAGGCTCTATTCCCGTAACCTCATTCATCTACCCTGACACTAAGGGGCAATTTACCATGGCCAATTAACCTAACCTGCACATCTTTGGACTGTGGGAGGAAACCGGGGCACCCAAAGGAAACCCACGCAGACACAGGGGAGAATGTGCAAACTCCACATAGATAGTGACCCGAGACCAGAATTGAACCCGGGTCCCCGGCGCTGTGAAGCAGCAGTGCTAACCACTGTCACCTCATAGAATCCCTACAGTGCAGAAGGAGGCCATTCAGCCCATCGAGTCTGCACTGACAACAATCCCACCCAGGCCTTATTCCCATAACCTCTCACATTTATCCTGCTAATCCCCTGACACTAGGGTTAATTTAGCACGGCCAATCAACCTAACCCACACATCTTTGGACTGTGGGAGGAAATCGGAGCACCCGGAGGAAACCCACGCAGACAAGGGAGAATGTGCAAACTCCACACTGAGGCCGGAATTGAACTTGGGTCCTGATGCTGTGAGGCAGCAGTGCTAACCATTGTGCCACTGTGCTGCCCTTGTATTGGTATCCTGTGAAAAGTATTGTTTCCTGTGCACTATACAGACAAAACATACGGTTCATAAGAGAACATAGGGGAGAAGGAAAGGAGAGGCTGCAGAATATAATTTACAGTCATAGCCAGGGTGTAGAGAAAGATCAACTTAATTTCTCGAAGCACACTAAAATTTCCCTCTGTGGGATAGAATGGTCAGAGCCAGGAGAGCATTCGGCCATCATATCTGTACCCGCCCTCTCTGCAAGAGCAACACAGCGAGCCCCACTCCCCGTCCTTTCCCCTTAGCCCCGTGAATAATTACTTTTCGTAAAATTATCCAATTCCCTTTTGAAAGTGTTGTGTCCCCAGCACTCTTTCAGGCAGTGTGTTCCAGAACCACTCGCTGCGTGAAAACATTTCTCCTCATGTTGCCTTTGGTTGTTGTGCCATTCACCGTAAAGCTGCAACCTCTGTTTCTCAGCCTCCTTTCCAAAGGGAACAGTTTCCCTCCCTATCTTCTCCATCCAGATCCCTCATGATTTTGAACACCTCCATCAAATCTCCTCTCTCCTTTCTCTACTCTAAGGAGAAAAAACCTGACTTTTCTACTCTAGTCACATAACTGAAGTTCCTCATCCCTGGGGCCAAGCTTGTAAATCTTTTTTGCACCCTTTCAGAGTTTGCTGATGGTACAAAGCTTGGATACATTGTGAATTAATGGGGAGGTGATGGCCTAGTGGTATTATCACTAGATTATTAATCCAGAAACTTAGCTAATGTTCTTGGGACCCTGGGTTCAAATCCTGCCACAGCAGATGATGGAAGTTGAATTCAATTTTAAAAATCTGGAATTAAGAATCTACTGATGATCATGAAACCATTGTTGCTTATCGGAAAAAAAACATCAGATTCACTAATGTCCTTTAGGGAAGGAAATCTGTCATCCTTATCAGCCTACATGTGATTCCAGAGCCAGAGCAACGTGGTCGACTCTCCATGCCCTCAGGCAACTAGGGATGGGCAATAAATGTTGGCCAGCCACTAGGCTAATGTCCCACGACTGAATAAACAAATAACTGTGATAAGGATAGTGGTAGACATAAAAAGACCAAAGACTAGTGGAATGGATGGACATGGGGCAGATGAAATGCAGTGCAGAAAAATTAAGTGATACACTTTGTTAGGAGCAGAGGGACGTGTGGGTATATATGCACAAATCACTGAAGGTTGAGAAAGTGGATATATATAAACATGTTTTCTAAGAGTGGCACATTGAAAAAAGCAAGGAAAGTGTGATGAATCCTTATGGAAAACTGGTTCATCTTCAACTGCAGCATCATACCCAATACTTTCTGAGGGCTGACCCTTAGTGTCCCAAGATGTGTAGGTTTGGGGGGATTAGCCATGGGAAATGTTTGGGGTGACAGGGATAGGGCGATGGAGTGGGTATGGGTAAGAAACTCTGTCAGAGAGCCAGTGCAGACTTGATGGGCTGAATGGCAACTCATTCAGCCTGTCTACTTCCTACCTCCCCCAGAATCTTAGAATAGAATCCCTACAGTTATCAGTACAGTACAGAATGAGACCAGTTGGCCCATTGGGTCTACACCGATTTTCTGACAGAGTATCTTACCCAGGCCCTCTCCCCCGCCCTATCTCCGTTATGCCACACATTTGCCATGATTCATCCACCTTAACCTGCATATTTTTGGACTGTGGCACCACCCTGCCAGGTCCTCCTTTCCAGGCTGGTGGTCACCCGTCCCCTCCGTGCTGCATACCCACCAAATGTAGGGTGACCACTCCTATCTGCAAAATTATAAATCCTGTGCGTGCATCACTTTGACACCAGCTATTTCCCAAGCTCCAAGACCTGGAGTTTGAGTTCCTCCAGCTCTTGCACATGCGTCAGTCCAAGATGTGTGAATAGGCCTGGAGTTCCCACATGGCACACGATGTGCACTTGGCTCAGTGGTTAGCTTAAACATTTTTATTTAACACCCAATATTATATAGCTCACATTTTAATTAAAGAAAAAAATGGAATGCTTTAGTGTTTGTTATATATTTAAAAGGGTTGCAGGTTGCTTTAAGAACTGATTACATGATTTGATGCTGATGTCATTAGGACGTTACAGAGGCTGCTGTTATATTTGCAGTTTGTACAGGCAAAACATCCTGCAATAATTCTGAGGTTGTTACTTTGAATCTGAGTGCGAAAACATAATTCTTTTTGTTAAAACCCACAATGCCTAACATCATTGGAACATTACAGTGTTACTGTCCATTGTTATTTAATTTCCACTTCAATCTCCTGGATTTGATTAATTAATTGAACACTGATTGTAATTACATGATAAAATTGGCTTTGGATTTTATATTAATTGATCTAGCCTAAACATGTAATTGATCAATTTAAATTAATTTAAAAGAGTTTACCAGTACATTCAGCCTGTGTGACTCCTTGAACTGAGTTATCACTGAACGATTTATCATAGCTGTGTTCTTGAATCCCTGAGTGCTCTCTCTGTGTTCCTGGGTCATTGCTGCTCTGTCTGTGTCCCTGGGTCATTGCTGCTCTCTCTGTGTTCCTGGGTCATTGCTGCTCTGTCTGTGTCCCTGGGTCACTGATGCTCTGTCTGTGTTCCTGGGCCATTGCTGCTCTCTCCGTGTCCCTGGGTCATTGCTGCTCTCTCTGTGTTTCTGGGTCACTGCTGCTCTGTCTGTGTTCCTGGGCCATTGCTGCTCTGTCTGTGTTCCTGGGTCACTGCTGCTCTGTTTGTGTTCCTGGGCCATTGCTGCTCTCTCCGTGTCCCTGGGTCATTGCTGCTCTCTCTGTGTTTCTGGGTCATTGCTTCTCCGTCTGTGTCCCTGAGTCATTGCTGCTCTCCCTGTGTCCCTGGGTCATTGCTGCCCTCTCTGTGTCCCTGGGTCATTGCTGCTCTGTCTGTGTCCCTGGGTCATTGCTGCTCTCTCCGTGTCCCTGGGTCATTGCTGCTCTGTCTGTGTCCCTGGGTCATTGCTGCTCTCTCCGTGTCCCTGGGTCATTGCTGCTCTGTCTGTGTCCCTGGGTCATTGCTGCTCTCTCCGTGTCCCTGGGTCATTGCTGCTCTGTCTGTGTCCCTGGGTCATTGCTGCTCTCTCTGTGTCCCTGGGTCATTGCTGCTCTCTCTGTGTCCCTGGGTCATTGCTGCTCTCTCTGTGTCCCTGGGTCATTGCTGCTCTGTCTGTGTCCCTGGGTCATTGCTGCTCTGTCTGTGTCCCTGGGTCATTGCTGCTCTCTCCGTGTCCCTGGGTCATTGCTGCTCTCTCTGTGTCCCTGGGTCATTGCTGCTCTCTCCGTGTCCCTGGGTCATTGCTGCTCTCTCTGTGTCCCTGGGTCATTGCTGCTCTCTCCGTGTCCCTGGGTCATTGCTGCTCTCCCTGTGTCCCTGGGTCATTGCTGCTCTGTCTGTGTTTCTGGTTCATTGCTGCTTTGTCTGTGTCCTTGGGTCATTGCTGCTCTGTCTGTGTCCCTGGGTCATTGCTGCTCTGTCTGTGTCCCTGGGTCACTGCTGCTCTGTCTGTGTCCCTGGGTCATTGCTGCTCTCTCTGTGTCCCTGGGTCATTGCTGCTCTCCCTGTGTCCCTGGGTCATTGCTGCTCTGTCTGTGTTTCTGGTTCATTGCTGCTCTGTCTGTGTCCTTGGGTCATTGCTGCTCTCTCTGTGTCCCTGGGTCATTGCTGCTCTGTCTGTGTCCCTGGGTCACTGCTGCTCTCTCTGTGTCCCTGGGTCATTGCTGCTCTCTCTGTGTCCCTGGGTCATTGCTGCTCTCTCTGTGTCCCTGGGTCATTACTGTTCTCTCTGTGTCCCTGGGCTATTGCTGCTGCTCTCTGTGTCCCTGGGTCATTGCTGCTCTCTCTGTGTCCCTGGGTCATTGCTGCTCTGTCTGTGTCCCTGGGTCATTGCTGCTCTCTCTGTGTCCCTGGGTCATTGCTGCTCTGTCTGTGCCCCTGGGTCATCGCTGCTCTCTCTGTTTTCCTGAGTCATTGCTGCTCTCTCTGTGTCCCTGGGTCATTGCTGCTCTCTCTGTGTCCCTGGGTCATTGCTGCTCTGTCTGTGCCCCTGGGTCATCGCTGCTCTCTCTGTTTTCCTGAGTCATTGCTGCTCTCTCTGTGTCCCTGGGTCACCATTACTTTCTCTGTGTTCCCAGGTCACTGTTGCTGTCACTGTGCTATCTGGCTGCTGCAATGTTCAGACCATAATCTGATGTTATTATAGGAGATGTGGGTACTGGAGAAAGAGTTTTGATGGGCCAAATGGCTGCATTTTGGCTTTAATTCTTGATACTAATTGCAACATGCGAGTTACGTATCAGTATAATATCTGACTTTTTGCCATTGGTAGATAGACCAGGCTGCTTGTGAGAGCTTGAGATCGGTTCTGGGTTAAATTGTCCAGTTGCAATTGCTGAATTGGAAAAGCATCCAGATCAATGGTCATGTTCTTGAACTGGAGTGCTACATTCTGGTCAATGCTGGAAGAATGTGATCACACTAAAAAAGCTGCAGAAGGATGCTGCCAGAAACTCAGCACTCTGAGGAATGGGCAGATCGACTGATGTTCCAATTAGAATAGAGGAGGCTAAGGGGAGATTTAATTCAGAGATGTAAACTATGAGTGTCCCAGATACGGTGGAGTGATTCAACCTTTTTCTCTTAAAAGAGGTCAGTCATCAGGGGACATAGATTTGAAGTAATTGGCGGAGGGATTAAGGGAGTGGTGAGAAGCAATTTTTTTAACCAGAGGATGACGATCCAGAGTGCACTGCCTCACAAGGTGGAAGAGGCAGAAATGTTCACTGGATTAAACAAAAACAGATGGATGTCGATTTGAGGTGTCATGGCCCACAGGGTTACAGAGTAAGAGTTGAAGTTAAGATTAGATAGCTCTTTTTGGTTGATATGGTCACAATGTGTCAAATGGTCTCCTCTGTGTTGTAAATTGTTCGATGTTTCTAAATCAAATTCCACACGCAGTAGCCACTTACATTCATGACATGGCGTTATACACGGTACAATACAATCAGATACAGCATGAGCTTCCCCAACATGGGACTTTAACCTCCAACATTACAACTACATCAGTATGAATCTGTTCCAGCCACACACGAGCTCTTTTAAGTGACAGTACGAATTCAATGATAATTTATGGACCGTTTTGTGCTGTGAACCTATGCCCCTAAGGAACTGGGTGAAGACAGCTCAAAAGCCATTTTACATACAACCCTAACAGCTAGCAGACAGGAGAGATCCTGTCAGTTTAAGTAGCAGTGAGGTGCAAAAGATGAAAGATATACTAACTCACTGTGCCATTCAACTGCCAATTACAATCGTGTTCTGTGATCCATTCTTTCCCATTGAATAAGCAAAGTTGACTATAAATTGGAGCCAAATATCCTTTTAAATACAATCTTCAGATTTAAAAAGTCTGCATTAGAAAGATATTTTATGATGTTCAAAGAAAACTAACCTTGGGTTTTCTATTTTTACTTCAGCATGATCGCTACAATGTTCATTTTACACAGCTCAGATTTACTTAATCAATGTATTTAATCACAAATGTGTTTCTTTGTTGCAAAACACAAGGCAGTTTAGGTTCTCAAAGGGACAACAGCATGGTGTTCATACTTGAATAAACTCTTTCATGTCCACTCTAGCTTCATCCTGAAAGGAAAGTCAGATGGGCAGTGACATCCCCAGTAATTTGTTTCTGATGTCACAGTAAGTAATCAGATGCGTGCCGCTATTGCACCCACATGGTCTCACGCGTGCTCTCGTTGCCGGGCATTTTGTGCCTGATTTACCATGAATATGAGTCAAGTTGCTCCTGTCAGCAATGCTGTATGTGCTCCCTAAAGAGAGTTTTGAGGCTGAACTAATGTCTTTTTCTGTTTTGTTCTTTGACTGACTTGAAAACACTGGTCTCTCTTCATCTGTGGCTCCACTCGACTGGAAATCTTGACCTACTGGGCACTCAATTCCCATTCAGAATTGTCTGTAAAACCTGTCTCCGCATTCTAAGCAAATAATGGAAGAATAAATATCTTTACAGTCACGAAGAGTTAACAGTAAGGTAGTTAGGCAATTAAAGGACTTGACCTGATGGGCTTTTACTTCTTTGGATGAACTCACTCTTACATTCCCTCTCCCCACTACAGTGGAATTCTAAGATCATTCATTGCACCTTCTAAAAATCTGAATAGAAAAGTATGATGATTTTTGGATGAAGTAACCTTCATTAGTTTGTGTTGCTGACAGCTTGCTTCGTGAGGTTGGCCTGTATCGTGTCAAGGTTTCATCAATTGACTTTGCAAGGACGATGCTCAGCCAGTTGGAATACACAATTCCATGCAAGTATGATCGAATCTTCATTAAGCACTTGACTGCTCGCATTCTAGGAATTTTATTTGTCACAGGTTTCTTGTTAAACTCGTCAATGACCTCCAGATGCGTGCCGGCACCAACGCACTAGATGGTAGAGTGCACAAAGAGCGTTTGGATGGGGAGGTGAGTTAGCACACCGACTTTTCACCTTTAGCACCTGGCTTTAAATACAGCCCAGACTGATGAGAGGACAATCTCTTTTCTTATATCAACTGTAAAGATCCGAATGAAATCTTGTTAAAAAAATTACTTTAGCACAGGCCCTCGTCCGAGAGGTGAGCTGATGGACCACATCTGGGCATGGAAATTGTACGGGAGGGGGGCTTGTCATTAAAGCTTAAGAAGCAAATGATTAAAATAAGGATACATTTTGGTCCAAATAAGCATAAAACATTTATTATTATGATAATTATACCATCATATGTCATAGAGTCATAGAGGTTTACAGCATGGAAACAGGCCCTTCAGCCCCACTTGTCCATACCGCCCTTTTTTTTAACCACTAAACTATTCCCGATTACCCACTTTATCCCTCTAAACTCATCTTACCTATGTAACTGTCTAAATGCTTTTTAAAAGACAAAATTGTACCTGCCTTTACTACTACCAATGGCAGCTCATTATAGACACTTACCATCCTCAGTGAAAAAATTGCCCCTCTGGACCCTTTTGTATCTCTCCCCTTTCGCCTTAAACCTATGCCCTCTTGTTTTAGACTCCCCTACCTTTGGGAAAAGTTGTTGACTACCTACCTTTTCTATGCCCCTCATTATTTTATATACCTATATAAGATCACCCCTAAGTCCCCTACGCTCCAGGGAAAAGAGTCCCAGTCTAACCAGCCTCTCCTTATAACTCAAACCATCAAGTCCTGATAGCATCCTAGTAAATCTTTTCTGCACTCTTGCTAGTTTAATAATATCCTTTCTGTAATAGGATGACGAGAACTGTACACAGTATTCCAAGTGTGGCCTTCCCAATGTCTTGTACAACTTCAAGACGTCCCAACTCCTGTATTCAATGTCGTGACCAATGAAACCAAGCATGTCGAATGGCTTCTTCACCACTCTGTCCAACTGTGACTTCATTTTCAGGGAGCTATGAATCTGTACCCCTAAATCTCTTTGTTCTATAACTCTCCCCAACACCCTACCATTAACTGAGTAAGTCCTGCCCTGGTTCAATCTGCCAAAACGCATCACCTTGCATGTGTTACATACCATAACAAAATCAAAATGAACTCTCTCTTTCACGCACTTTTGGATTAATGTGAACAAAGAAGTTGGTTCCCCTTTACAACAGCATCAAAGCCCAGCATCACTCTGTTTCTCTCTCTACAGCTGCTGCATGTCCTGCTGAGTATTTCCAGTATCTGCAGTATTTTACTTTTGTCTTTGTCTTTTGAATGCTGCTTAACTGTGATCTACAATATGGTGTTGCGAGACCCACCAAGGCAAAAATAACACAGAAACAAGAAAGGAATTGTGGCAAGACCAAAAAAAAGGAATCCCGGATATCACCAGACCTTGCGGGGAGTTCGGTGATCTGTATCGTCCCTCTACCTTCTCAAGTGCTGGGATTTAAGAACCTCACAGCACTTTGTACAATAAGTGCCCGCAAATGCATCTGTAATCTGTCTCACTCCTGCTAGAGAACATATTTCCAACTTTCAGTTTTCCCAAAACAGAAAACTGCACACTCTTCACTTTCTATTCAATTCTATACATTATCCTTCTTTTAAAAATCTAAAATTTAATCGCTCCTCCGCCAGGAACTGAAGATTTTTTTTTCAACGTCCATTTTGGGAAGTGCAAAATGTTAAATGGAGAGTGCTTACGGAGACCTCCTGTCGTACCTACCATGGAACTCATTGCGGAAAACTGCATTTATACTTTTAATATTTCAATCCCTTGTCCACCTGCAGAATTGTAGATCGGTATTTTGCGGGGTTGGCAAATCTGCTCCCCTTTGATTCTTTTGCCAATTAATTACCTAAACTCTGCGTTCTCCGGTTACTGACCCTTCTACCACTTTCTCCTTATTTATCTAATCAATACCCTGCATGAAATTGAACACCTCTCTATTGACCCTTAACTTTCTCTGTTCTAAGGAGAACATCGCCCCACCACCACGTTTCTCATCTTCCCATTTAACTGAAACTCCACATACCTGGTACCATTATAAATGTGGCTATAGGAATTTATAATGTAAAAAACGTTGACAGGGACACACACATGGATATCCAAGATTTTTTAATACATTACAGATTTGGAGGTGGCACAGTTGTTAGCCCTGCTGCCTCACAGCACCAGGAACCCGGGTTGGATTCCGGGCTTGGGTCACTGTCTGTGCGGAGTCTACATATTCTCCCCGTGTCTGCGTGGGTTTCCTCCGGGTGCTCCGGTTTCCTCCCACAGTCCGAAAGACCTGCTGGTTAGGTTTTGCCATTTGCCATGCTACATTCTCCTTCAGTGTAACTGAACAGGCGCTGGAGTGTGGCGACTAGGAGATTTTCACAGTAACTTCATTGCAGTGTTACTGTAAGCCTACTTGTGACACTAATAAATAAACTTAAACTTTAAAGATTCCAGCAGATAATGGCTCTTTCAGAGTATTATTGCAAATCACAAGGCTCGAGGTTCAAATCCTGGACTGCCAGCCCCCATCGCACCAAATCTCAGCAAGGATCAGTACCATCAAAAATAGGCAAACAAAACTAGGTTATAGAAACCTTACAGTGCAGAAGGAGTCCATTCGACCCATCAAGCCTGCACCAATAACAATCCCACCCAGGCCCTATCCCTGTAACCACACCTATTTACCCTACTCCTCCCCTAACACTAGGGTCAATTTACCATGGCCAATCAATCTAATCCGCGCACCTTTGGAGTGTGGTAGGAAACCGGAGCACCCAGAGGAAACCCGCACAGATACGGAGAACGTGCAAACTCCACACACCCAGTCACCCAAGGCTGGAATTGAACCTGGGTCCCTGGCGCTATGAGGCAGCAGTGACAACCACCATGCTGCCCCAACGACATCAACTATGTAAGAGTTGACTTGACTTTTCATTAACATTATTAGAAACCCAAGTCAAAGTTTTGAAACTATAGTGATATATAGCTACAAAACTAAAATGCAAACCAAAACTGCAATAATTTTAATATTGTGATCACACCTTGTACTGCTCTCTCTGGTGCTTCACATGCACGGTGGCTGCACTCCCTGAGAAATGCCTACTCCCAGTTTCTGTACATTGGCTAACTCCAACTTACCTGAAATGCTTCTCTTGGTCAGGAAGAAGTCCCCTAAAAGTTCTCTAATATCTGCATTTTACTCTCATTCTTTACTATTCAACCAGGCCCCAGGAGAAGTTGCGCTTACTGTATTCACAGGTGCTGCAGCCATGGGAGTGCCCATGGGCTGGATGTGGCCCAGGTCTTCATGGCCGGAATTTTCCGACTTCACACCAACGGGATTTTCCCATCCTGCTGCAGTGCACGGAGATTTGGCTTGTCGTCAAAATCTCCGTCTTCGCTGCAGCAGGAGCGTGGCGTGAGCGGATGATAAGATTGCGCCCCACGTTGCAATGCATGCTGAGACTGCTGGCACCATCTTTCTGAGCCATTAAACCAAGACCCTCTCTCTGGCCCCTTAGGTGGATGGATAAGATGCTATAACACTATCCTAAGAAAAGCAAGAGAGTTCTCCCCAATGTTCTGACAAATATTTATATCCTGAACATCACCAAAACAGAGGGCGGGGATTCGCCAGCCTTCCTTTCTCATGGCGGGAGGTGACACATCATTCGCCAGTGGCTGTATCTTTCCGGTCCCGCTGCTGTCAATGGGATGAGGGAGGTGATCAGGAAAGGGAAAGCTCCTGGCTCTACAATGAGTTTAATTGATAAACTTGAAATTTATGCTTTGGAAGGAAGGTTCCGGCAGTCCCTTTAAGGAACACTGCTTTAGCCGTGGCGTATATGAAAGAAACTGACCACAGCAAGTAAAGAGCAAACCACGTTCTATCGCAAAGCAATTTCACAAGGAGGCAAATTTGTGCTGAAGCAATTGTCAGGTTGCCAATTTGCATTTTGCAATGAGCTGAACATCAGTCTCAAGGGCATGTCTGCTGAACAGTCTGATCTAAAATGGCAGACTATGCACTTACAGAGCAAAATATACATATGCACGTCTTTTGCCTTATTGGACCCTGAGATGTTTGTTTAACACCTGTAAGACGGTTCAGCTTGAGGCATTGATATCTACTGGGAGTGCTCCATATGGATATCTAACCAACAGTGCTGCTTACAGACTACAACCCATGTTCTGTTCTAGGTACTGAGACATAATAGAGATGTCCAAACCCTGGTGGCACTGCCAAAAAGTGTTGTAAGACTGACTGCCCACATCGAGGGTCTAAGTTATAAGGAGAACTGAAAAGGTAGTTGTGATCTTATCAAGATGTACGAAAAAGTAAATCTAAATGACAGTGCTCTCCAAACCTGCGACCTCTACCAACTAGAAGGCCAAGGGTAGCAGACACATTGGAGCACCACCACCTGTAAGTTCCCCTCCAAGACACTCACAATGCTGACTTTAAATTAGATTGTCATTCCTCCACAGTGGCTGGGTCCAAATCCTGGAACTTGCTCTCTAACAGCACCGTGGGTGTACCTACACCATATGGACAGCAGCGGTTCAAGAAGGCAGCTAATCACCACCCTCTCAAGAGCAATTAGGGATGGGCAATAATTACTGGCCTAGCCAGTGATGCCAATATTCTACGAACAAATAAAAGAAATGCTACTTCAATCATAATCATAAAAATTGGACCAGAAGACCCAGTTTCAAAAGAGAAGAGATGTTCAAATTTTGGGGTCATGTTTGGGGTCCTTTTTACTCAGAGGATGGGGCAAATATCTGGATAGAATAAGGATTCTGAAAGCTTTGAGCAGTAATGGCAATGGTGGGATGGGGTAGGCTGGTGTCAGGTTTTCCTGCATGGTTAAAATAAGATGGGTCAAATGGCCTCCATGACCTGTACCTCATTAATGATCTTGTTATTCAGATGAACAGCTTTGGCAAGTTGTCAATCCGGTTCTATGATAATTAGGGGGAAAAAAGAGTGGGTGGAATATAGTGGGGGCAGGATTTTCAGACCACTCCCTTCTTTCCGCACTCCCCCACCACCCCCCCGCCCGCCCCCCCTAATCCTACCATGTGTTTCCCGGCAGTGGAGGTGGGTCACCATTGGCCAGCAGCAAGAATCTTCCAGTCCCGCCGATCTCCCTGGTGTTTTGTGTGGTTCACCCGGCCTGGCGCTGGGGAAGCCCTCGCGGACTGGTGGGCGTTGGGGGGAGGGGGTCACCTTCGGTGGCTCTGAAAGGTTCCACTTTTAGAAGAGCTGGAAAATCCACCCTTGTTTACAGTTGATTGCTAAAGGTAGAGTTTCCAGCATCCAGAACAAGTTCTCAGGGTCAGGCAGATTTTTTTTTTAAATTTAAGAGCTGTATTTCTACCAGGACCACTAACTACTTCAGTACTCAAGTTGTCGAAAATTCATTAATTTTTAAAGTCACACATCACACGCGTAAAATAAAAAAGAGCTGGCCAGACAGAGTAATCCTGACATTTATTTCAGTACTGGAAAGAACATAAAAGACTTATTCACCCCATGGCTCTTTTAATTTATGATGTGGAGATACCGACGTTGGACTGGGGTAAACACAGTAAGAAGTTTAACAACACCAGGTTAAAGTCCAACAGGTTTATTTGGTAGCAAAAGCCACACAAGCTTTCGAAGCTCTAAGCCCCTTCTTCAGGTGAGTGGGAATTCTGTTCACAAACAGAACTTATAAAGACACAGACTCAATTTACATGAATAATGGTTGGAATGCGAATACTTACAACTAGTCCAGTCTTTAAGAAACAAAACAATGGGAGTGGAGAGAGCATCAAGACAGGCTAAAAAGATGTGTATTGTCTCCAGACAAGACAGCCAGTGAAACTCTGCAGGTCCACGCAACTGTGGGAGTTACAAATAGTGTGACATGAACCCAATATCCCGGTTGAGGCCGTCCTTGTGTGTGCGGAACTTGGCTATCAGTTTCTGCTCAGCGACTCTGCGCTGTCGTGTGTCGCGAAGGCCGCCTTGGAGAGCGCTTACCCGAATATCAGAGGCCGAATATTGGGTTCATGACACACTATTTGTAACTCCCACAGTTGCGTGGACCTGCAGAGTTTCACTGGCTGTCTTGTCTGGAGACAATACACATCTTTTTAGCCTGTCTTGATGCTCTCTCCACTCCCATTGTTTTGTTTCTTAAAGACTGGATTAGTTGTAAGTATTCGCATTCCAACCATTATTCATGTAAATTGAGTCTGTGTCTTTATAAGTTCTGTTTGTGAACAGAATTCCCACTCACCTGAAGAAGGGGCTTAGAGCTTCGAAAGCTTGTGTGGCTTTTGCTACCAAATAAACCTGTTGGACTTTAACCTGGTGTTGTTAAACTTCTTACTCTTTTAATTTATACACCCTTTACACTCATGAAATAAAAGTCAGATGTAGCAACTGTGTTATTCAGTGTGTAACTGAGACAGATCATCTAAAAGACAGTGCAAAGAGATCAAACGCATTTCTGAGGTAAATTCACTGATGCTGCACTCCAAGTCAGAATTGAACTGAAGACAGTGCGGTTCGAAGGATTTCTGCTGCAATGCTGCAGCCCAGTCTCTGACCTGCGCTTCCTTCACTCACAGCTGGCAGCATGGTAGGTCTTTTTTCTTAAAGGTATTGGGGCAGGTATTAAATACCAACATGGAGGAGAGAAGCACACCTGAGTCGGGAAGTGCCACCAATCACGCTCTTGTTATCTGCGAGGGTGTCCCATCTTGGGGGGTGGGGGCGGGGGGGTGTGGGGGGGTCGGGGGGGGGGTGCGGGGGTGGGGGGGTGGTAGTGTTCACACAGTGGTTAGCACTGCTGCCTCACAGTGCCAGGGACCCAGATTCGATTTCGGCCTCGGGTGACTGTTTGCACCTTCTCCCCATGCTTGAGTGGGTTTCCTCCGGGTGCTCCCGTTTCCCCTCACACTCCAAAGATGTGCAATTTAGGTTCAAAGCAAATTACTGCAGATGCTGGAATCTGAAACCAAAAGAGAAAATGCTGGAAAATCTCAGCAGGTCTGGCAGCATCTGTGAGGAGGGAAAAGAGATGATGTTTCGAGTCCAGCTGACCCTTTGTCAAAGCACACGAACAGCTTTGACAAAGGCTCATCTGGACTCGAAACGTCAGCTCTTTTCTCTCCTTACAGCTGCTGCCAGACCTGCTGAGATTTTCCAGCATTTTCTCTTTTGGTGTGTAATTTATGTTGATTGGCCATGCTCAATTGCCCCTTATAGTCCCAACATGGGTAGGTTAGGGGGAATTAGTGGGGTAAATGCATGGGGTTGGGGGGTAGGTCTAGGTGGGCTTGGGTAGGTTGCTCTTTCGGAGAGTCAGTGCAGACTCAATGGATCGAATGGCCCCCTTCTGTGTTGTAGCGATTCTATGAACTTGAAACACTGGTTCATGGTGGTGTATGGTTTTGTTTTTGGAATGGTGTGAGGAGTCACATGAAACCCCAGTGAGACAAACCAGTCCAGTCATCGTATGACAATTATTAAAGGCTATTTATGAAATTAAAGTTAGATGCACAAGAACAGAACTACAATACGCTAAGGCAATTAAGTATGTGAATCACTAAACATACGCAATTCATGTAGAAATTACCTGCTGGTGTTCCAAACATTATCTATGATCCCTGAACTCCTAGAGACTTCCCTCTTCCCAAATAACAACCAAATTAAATAAATCTATAAGTCAAACCCAGCCTACAGTTACCACACAATATAAGGCTGAAGATCAAATCTGGGAAACACCTTTTCCTGGTACAACAAAGATATTTAAAGTGCCTTTACAAAGGTTGCTGCATCAGACAGAACAAGTCTCTCAGAGTTGTGGACTGGCCTCTCTGGCTGTTAGATGCAAACTCGCCTCTCAGCTGCTAAATGTAAACCGACCTGCCTGCTTGTTAGGGTGCTGGAAATCAGACCAGTTTTCCTCTTTGATTTTTCATTCTGTGCATTTGGCTGTCTGCACCTCTCAAAGTTCGTGACTCTAGAAATTAGCATGTGTATGCCTCCACTGAGCTCTTAGTCGTCTAGGTAAGCTGTTTTCCACTAACAGGGCAATCCTAATAATAGGGCAATTTAAATCTGATTCTGTCTAAATACCTGCTAATGTTGTTTCTATTTTGAATGCTGGCTACTGCTGTCGCTAGCCAGATTCCTTGTTGCTGGGCAGGTCGCATCCTTTCATACCTTGTTACATTCTTGTTACCGCTGTTACAAGGCAGATCCACGACAAGAGACTCTTTAGTCATGAGATGGTCACTAAAGCAACCTCATGCATGACATTATGAGTGATCAAATGAACAATGTGACTCTCCTGACCGTCATATGGACACACTCCAGTACCTATTGAAAAGTAGTTCCGGCAGATGGAAGCTGGCAGTTTCAGTAGCTTTGTTCTCTCTAACCCCCAATCATGATAGATAGTGGACACTAATACACGAGAGTGCATTTACATCCCTAATCTGCAGTCACGTCATCTCCAGTCCTGGTCATTTCTTATAGTTATACAATGGACATTATTTTGAGTTAGTTGGAAGGACTAACACACAAAATGCAGGAAACAATTACCATGTCCGAATAAAACTGCAGAGAAGCTATTGTTTTGGATCACTATCAACATTCTTATTGTTTTGTTTCAGCAAATGACTTTCTTGCTTGTTGACCACTTGTATCTTAACTAAGGCAACATAGCGTTCCCTCCATGACTACAGTTCCCTGTGTGTTGTGGAATATTAGCTCCTTCAATGGCACCTTTAGGCAAACAGAGACCAAAAAGTCAAATCTGTTTGACAACCTGTGCTATTTTCCACACATGTGGTTTCCTGTCATTATCAGCACAGATACTCTTGAAGTTTTCTATTTTCTTCCCACCTAATGCCAGGCTTGTCCATTTCTAATGGGCAATGAAACTGACCTCTGAGGGGAAACAAGCTCTTGAAGGAGGCCATTTGGCCCACTGGGCCTGCACCGACTCCCTGACAGAGTATCTTAGCCAGGCCTTATCCTGCAACCCCATGTATTTACCCTGCTAATCCCCTTGCATGTATTGGGGCACTAGGAGCAATTTAGCATCTTTTGACTGTGGAAGAAAACAAGATCACCCGGAGTAAACCGACAAAGACACGGGGAGAACATGAAAACTCCACACAGATAGTCAGCCAAGGCCAGAATTGAACCCAGGCCCTGGTGCTGTGAGGCAGCAGTGCTAGCCGCTGTGCCACCATGCCGCCACTTAAAGTTTTGCTCTTAATTTATTTGCCATTGATATCTGCCATCAAACTAAGATAGTCACCAAGAAAACCAATAGGGAATTCAAAAGTAACTTCTTTACCCCAAAGAGTGGTGAGAATGTGGAACTCACTACCACAGGGAGTGGTCAAATTGAATAGTATGTCTGTATTTAGAACATCAGAACACAAGAACTAGGAGCAGGAGTAGGCCATCTGGCCCCTCAAGCCTGCTCCGCCATTCAATAAGATCATGGCTGATTTTTTTGTGGACTCAGCTCCACTTACCCGCCCACTCACCATAACCCTTAATTCCTTTACTGTTCAAAAATTTTCCTATCCTTGTCTTAAAAACATTAAATGAAATAGGTTCAACTGCTTCACTGGGCAGGGAATTCCACAGATTCACAACCTTTGGGTGAAGAAGTTCTCCTTAACTCGGTCCTAAACCTGCTCCCCTTATTTTGAGGCCATGCCCCCTAGTTCTAGTTTCACTTGCCAGTGGAAACAACTTCCCTGCTTCTATCTTACCTATTCCCTTCATAATCTTATATGTTTCTATAAGATCTCCCCTCATTCTTCTGAATTCCAATGAGTATAGTCCCAGTCTACTCAGTCTCTCCTCATCAGCCAACCCTCTCAACTCCAGAATCAATCTGGTGAATCTCCTCTGCACCCCCTCCAATGCCAGTATATCCTTTCTCAAGTAAGGAGACCAAAACTGTACACAGCACTCCAGGTGTGGCCTCACCAGCACCTTATACAGCTGCAACATAACCTCACTGTTTTTAAACTCCATCCCTCTAGCAATGAAGAACAAAATTCCATTTGCCTTCTTAATTACCTGCTGCACCTGCAAACCAACTTTTTGTGATTCATGCACAAGGACACCCAGGTCCCTCTGCACAGCACCATGCTGCAATCTTTTACCATTTAAACAATAGTCCATTTTGCTGTTATTCCTCCCAAAATGGATGACCTCACATTTACCAACATTGTACTCCATCTGCCAGACCCTCGCCCACTCACTTAGATTCTCTATATCCCTTTGCAGACTTTCAGCGTCCACTGCACACTTTGCTCTGCCACTCATCCTAGTGTCAATCTGCGAATTTTGACACACGACACTTGGTCCCCAACTCCAAATCATCTATGTAAATCGTAAACAATTGCGGTCCCAACACTGATCCCTGAGGCACACCACTAGTCACTGATCGCCAACCAGAGAAGCACCCATTTACCGCCTTTCTTTGCTTTCTGCTCGTTAACCAATCCTCTATCCATGCTAATACATTACCCGTAACACCGTGCACCTTTATCTTATACAACAGCCATGGTGCGGCACCTTGTCAAGTGCCTTCTGGAAATCCAGATAGACCATATTCACAGGTTCCCTATTGTCACTGTGGATGTAATGTTCTCAAAGAATTCCACCAAATTAGTCAAACATGACCTGCCCTTCATGAACCCATGCTGCATCTTCCCAATGGGACAATTGATATCCAGATGTCTCGCTATTTCTTCCTTGATGATAGTTTCAAGCATTTTCCCCCACTACAGAAGTTAAGCTAACTGGCCTATAGTTACCCGCCTTTTGTCTACCTCCTTTTTTAAACAGTGGCGTCACATTTGCTGTTTTCCAATCTGCGGGAACCACCCAGAGTCCAGCGAATTTTGGTAAATTACCACTAGTGCATTTGCTATTTCTCCCGCCATCTCCTTTAGTACGCTGGGATGCGTTCCATCACGGCCAAAAGACTTGTCTACTTTTAGCCCCATTAGCTTGCCCAACACTACCTCTTTCATGATAATGTTAGTTTCTAGATTCTCACCTGCCATAGCCTTCTTTTCATCAATTTTTGGCATGTTATTTGTGTCTTCCACTGTGAAGACCGACACAAAATACCTGTTCAATGCCTCAGCCATTTCCTCATTTCCAGTTGTTACATCCCCATTCTCATTTTCTAAAGGACCAATGTTTACTTTCGCCACTCTTTTTCGTTTTATATATTTATAGAAACTTTTGCTATCTGGTTTTATATTCTGAGTTAGTTTACTCTCATAATCCATCTTACTTTCCTTTACAGCTTTTTTCACGGTTTTCTGTTGACCTTTAAAGATTTCCCAATCCTCTAGTTTCCCACTAATCTTTGCCACTTTGTATGCATTTTCTTTCAATTTGATACCCTCCTTTATTTTCTTAGATATCCATGGCTGATTATCTCTTTTTCTACAGTCGTTTCTTATCACTGGCATATACTTTTGCTGAGCACTGTGAAAAATTGCTTTGAAAGTCCTCCACTGTTCCTCAATTGTCCCACCATAAAGTTTTTGCTCCCAGTCGACCTTAGCCAACCCCTCCCTCATCCCATTGTAGTCTCCTTCGTTTAAGCACAAGACACTGATATTGGATTTTACCTTCTCACGCTCTATCTGTGTTTTAAATTCAACCATACTATGATTGCTTCTTCAGAGAGGATCTCTAACTATAAGATCATTAATTATTCCTGTCTCATTAGACAGGACCAGATCTAGGATAGCTTTCTCTCTCGTAGATTCCATTACATCCTGTTCAAGGAAGCTATCGCGGATACATTCTATGAATTCCTCCTCAAGGCTGCCTTGACCGACTTGGTTTGACCAATCGACATGTAGATTAAAATCCCCCATAATAATTGCTGTACCAGTTTTACATACATCAGTTATTTCTTTGTTTATTTCTTGCCCCACTGTGATGTTATTATTTGGTGGCCTATAGACTATGCCTATCAGTGACTTTTTCTCCTTACTATTTCTAATTTTCACCCAAATGGATTCAACCTTTTTTCCCATAGAACCTATATCATCTCTCACTACCACCCTGATATCATCCTTAAATATCAGAGCGATACCACCTCCCTTACCTTCCTGTCTGTCCTTCCCAGCAGTCTGATACCCCTGGATATTTAGCTCCCAGTTCTGACCATCCTGCAACCATGTCTCTGTAATGGCCACCAAATAATACTCATCCGCGATGATGTGTGCCGTCAACTCATTTACCTTGTTTTGAATGCTGCGAGCATTCAGATAAAGTGCCTTTATGCTAGTTTTTGTACCTTCTTTTTGAATCCTAACACTTCCATTAATAACATCTGCCGAGTTCTCCTTCCTTTGAACTTTTTTCCTTATTTTCGATGGAGTTGAACCTTCTCCCCACATGCTAACCTGCTGCTTTGCTTTCTATTAACTGTTATACTTCCCCTAGTTTTACTATTCCCCCCCCGCCCAACTTGCTAATTTGAAGGGAAGCTAGGCTAGGGAGAGGGCTATGACGATAGATTTAAATGAGGAAAGAAGAGAGGAGATTCGAGAGGCACCTGTGTGGCCTGGTTGAGCCAAATGCCCTGTTTTTCTGTCGTACATCACATGTATTTTCGCTGATAGAAAATTGGAATTTTGGGGATGGTTTGCAGTGATGTCTGCCACAAAATTTCATGCGAAAGACCAAGGCGGAATTTTCCCATCCCGCCCGCCATGTGAATCCTAGCGGGTGAGACCCGGATCATACAAAGATCCGTTGACCTCGGGCAGGATTTTCCAGTCTTGGGGCGAGCCTGGTTGGGAAATCCTGCCCAAAGAGTAAAGGATAGTATAGGGAGATCAGCTGCCATCAAATCTGCCATTTTACCACCACTGCGGACCCAGGCATAGCAACCTGGCACTGTTTCCATTGGCTATAATTCAGTAGAGAGATAGTTATTGAGCTATGTCAGTTGTTTCATAGAGACCTACAGTCAACCTCCACCATTTCAGCATCTCTTCCAGTGGCCATCAAGTTAAACCACCACCCTCATATTCACCGTCTCCAGCTCCTTCCAGAGTACTGCATGACATGAGCAGGTGATTAATACATTATTCAGCAGGGCCAGCACCACCTTGTCCTTTTTCACCATGTGACAATAACCTAATGACATTGAAAAGGGTCATCTGGCTCTTTTCTCTCCTTACAGATGCTGTCAGACCTGCTGAGATTATCTAGCATTTTCTCTTTTGGTTTCAGATTCCAGCATCTGCAGTAATTTGCTGCTATCCCTAAGCACCTCAGAAAGTCCTTGTAGGTGCTCAAATGCCCATGCCGAGCCCTAAACCCAATCCTATATGGTTTATCTGCATAAAGGGTTTCACTCAATCAATAATAGTTGATTAATGACCCGCAATACCATGCCATCCAAGTCAATACCATCTTTCCAGGCACCTGTCTTGGCATTTTCATTTTAAAACAGTCAGCTATGCCAGATATTTTTGAATGGTAAGGCAGGCTGAAAAGATGGCTTGAGACCAAAGATATTCTTTTCAGTATTGACTTTCAATCTTTATTGTGCCAACTTCTGCCTCGCAGCGCCAGAGACCCGGATTCAATTCCAGCCTTGGGTGACTGTCCGCGTGGAGTTTGCACATTCTCCCCGTGTCTGCGTGGGTTTCCTCCGGGTGCTCCGGTTTCCTCCAAAGATGTGCCGGTTAAGTGGATTGGCCATTCTAAATTGCCCCCTGGTGTCCCAAGATGTATAGGTTAGGGGGATTAGTGGGGTAAATATGTTGGGCTACGGGGATAGGGCTTGGATGGGATTGCTCTGATGGATTGATAGTGAAGACTAGATGGGCCAAATGGTCTCCTTCTGCACTGTTGGGATTCTATGAACTGCAGAGAAAAGCTTTTCCCACAATTGGAATTGTTATTTAAAGGTATTTTCAAGGATCACTGCACATATCTAGACCAATAATTAGGGAGCAGCCAGTATGCACCATCCTACCTAATGTTTACAGAATAACCATCAAGTGCTGAATTTTCGAAATCCTCCCTTTGGGAAGGTTGATGAGTAGATTGGCAATGCTGTGGCAGAATAAGAGGCCGAAAGTCCCAAACCAGAATGAGTAACAGGACCAGCAATGCAGCAAGATAGGCACCGAACATTAACTTAAGAAGGACCAAAGCGACATCATCTCATGGTCGCCATGACCTCATCTCATCAGGTCATACTATGTGTGCTAAGTTACAGTGCCAAATATTCTTCTTGTGTACTTCCATGCTCCATTGTTTAATTACCATTGGTTTATTTCCTCTATTGTGTCGACTGAATATTGGCAGCTTTGGTAGCTGGGGTGCTGCTGCCCAGTACCTGTTCATTCTTTCAAACATGCAATGCTGAACCTATTACTCCAGTTACCTGATCACCTTATGGAGGGAGAGTTAGGGTTTGTTCACAGTCTGCAAGGAATTTAGTAGCCCATGGCCTTATAGACTAGCCATTAGCATGACATCACCTGTGACTGAACGGCATCCAGGTCTGTGGTGCCTGAATGGCGTCTATTAATAACTTTATTTGAATTGTTAAAACTGGAACTGTTATGGATTGATGTAATCGATATATGTTTTTGTTGGTGAAATTTTCTTGTTTAAAGATTTATTTTCTTTTGTCTGTATATTTTATATTCTATCATTTACCTGTACAGTTCTTCTCCTTTCTTATGGTTGATGTCAATGTCAAGGGGGTCAGTGGTGTGATGGTATTTTCACTGGACGAGCGATCCAGGGCAATGATCTGTGGACCCGGGTTCGAATCCCACCATGGCAGATGCTGAAATTGAAATTCAATAAAAACCTGGAATCAAAAGTCTAATGATGACCATGAAACCATTGTCAATTGTCATAAAACTCATCTGGTTCACTAATGTCCTTTAGGAAAGGAAATCTGCCATCCTTATCTGTTCTGATCTACATATAACTCCAGATCCACAACAATGTGGTTAACGCTTAGATGCCCTCTGAAATAGCTGAGCAAATCATTCAAATATGGGCAATAAATGCTCTCATTCCATGAACTAATTTTTAAAAAGTAGATCAACAAATCTGACAATTATATCTTGAGTACCAGGCATTTTTGTTCCTTGTTCTGTTCTGGGTGACCACAGTTACCCACCAGAGAGTTTTGATTTGTCACTGGTGCATCAAGTATCCACATCCGCCATAGAATATACGGTTTAGGGTTACCAATGAGCTTCACGGAAAATGCAAGCCAGGATCTTCTGCATCATATCTTTGACAGGGTGCTTGTTTGTAACGTATTATGAACTCCATTCAGCTTTCTAAGCTTCATCAGGACTGAAGTCACACTGTCGAAGGTCCAACTGGGACGAGGGAGTTGAACAACACTTGCAGCCACCCAGAGGCAGAACCTGTGGCACCTAACTGTGCCCAGGGACAAAGAACTAAGAACCATACAGCACAGGAACAGGCTCTTCGGCCCTCCAAGCCTGCGCCGATCATGATGCCTGCCTAAACTAAAACAGTATGCGCTTACAAAGTCCGTATCCTTCCATTCCCATCCTATTCATGTATTCATCTAGTTGCCCTTAAATGCCGCTATCGAACCTGCTCCCACCACCTCCCCGGGCAGCCTGCTCCAGACATTTCAGGATGACCTGGAACTTCCTGAAAACCTGACACTGAGAGAACCGATTGGGGAAAACAGCATCCTGATTTACAAATCAACCACTGAGTCAACCTCAACATCTGGTTAAAACAACCACTGATGACATTCACATCAATCCAAAGACACCAGAGGTTACAACAAGTGTTAAGCAGCAAAGGCCTGAGGTTCGTAGACAACCAGAGAACGATGACCTCCAAACTGTCTGACTTATTGACTTGTTGTTAATTGATTCTTCATGTTATATTTGTTTAATGTGTTGGGGACATTTGATTTAAAGAGGGAGGAAACGTTGTGTATTTAGATTATAGAGATTTCTCACCAGTAGCATTGAAGCCTGACAGGGTACTTTAAGATAATGCATGCATGATGTCGCTGGGAGTGACATCACCGACTGTTTGCGCGGGTAATCATGCAGTGTGGGTTTGAAGCCTGCACTGAACACATCTCCTTAATAAAGCTTCTTAGTTTGTTGAACCTCCGTCACCCCCCAAGCCTCAACTGCGAATACCAACACACACTTTATTTGTGTCCTGTTACAAAATGCCATTTTGAATGACATCATTGTATTCAGAGTGAAGGGTTCATCAGCTCTCCAAAGATAGATGCAAAGAGTATCGTCTCTCATAGCTTGAATGACAATGGCTGGAATTCTTCGATATTCCCTGCCACCACTGCCAGCGAGAATGGAGAATTTGGCGCTGAGCCAAATCTCCATTCACTGCAGTGGGACTGGAGAATCCCAGCTGCGGGCGAGGTTGGCGAATTCTGGCCAACGTCTCTATATATGTTGAATTATTGCCTGCTTTATGATATCACAGGTATACCTCAATTAAGCCAATTAAACATTGATGTTGTAAGATGGAGGGAATTGCCAGATAACTGATGACCTACAGTTATGGGTCTAACCAATTTAAATAAACATTGCTTCTGGACCAGCAAGACTCACATTCACCTGTAATTCTATCGTTGGTTTATAATAGCTCAATTTGAGTGAACAGATTTTGCAAATGTCATCAGTTATCTAGTTATTGGGATTAGTTCTCACTGTGGATCTGCCATTGACATGGGGTTAGGGACAAAGGTGTGTGATCATTTCCATGATGCTGTTTGTGGATAGTTTCTGCTTCCTTGGGTTCTGGTGACATGCAATTTTCTACAAATATCAAACAGATGAAATGAGCGTCCTCTTGTTAAGTTCACATTTTTAACGTTAATTGTACTCCAATGATTTCATTGAATGGTGTGATTCTGAAACGATTGCTAGCTATGCAGTACATGTAGAGTCATAGAGGTTTACAGCATGGAAACAGGCCCTTCGGCCCAACTTGTTCATGCCGCCCTTTTTTTAACCACTAAGCTAGTCCCAATTGCCCGTGTTTAGCCCATATCCTTCTGTACCCATTTTACCCATGTAACTGTCTAAATGCTTTTTAAAAGACAAAATTGTACCTGCCTCTACTACTACCTCTGGCAGTTTGTTCCAGATACTCACCACCCTCTGTGTGAAAAATATTGCCCCTCTGGAGCCTTGTGTATCTCTCCCATCTCACTTTAAACCTTATGTCCACACGAAACTAGATACCATCAGGCATTCTCAGTTTCAGCCACTGTTTTCACAGTGTTAATACCCATTCATTTATTGGGTGGAATTTAATGCTCTCCCCGGAAGGGCCTCACCACTTCCATTTGCATTCACCCAGTGCTAAGTTGCGCCTTAGTGTCCCAAGATGTATAAGTTAGATGGTTTAGTCATGGTAAATGTTTGAGGATGGGGCAGTGGAGAGGGTCTGGATAAGATACTCTAGATAAGACACTCTGAGGCAGCACAGTGGCATAGTGGTTAGTACTGCTGCCTCACAGCGCCAGGGACACGGGTTCAATTCCTGGCTTGGGTCAGTCTGTGTAGAGTCTGCACGTTCTTCCTGTGTCTGTGTGGGTTTCTTCCGGGTGCTCCAGTTTCCTCCCGCAGTCCAAAAGGCGTGCTGGTTAGGTGCATTGGCCATGCTAAATTCTCCCTCAGTGTACCTGAACAGCCGCCGGAGTGTGATGACTAGGGGATTTTCACAGTAACTTCATTGCAGTGTTAATGTAAGCCTACTTGTGACACTAATAAATTTAGTGAGGCCGAATGGCCTCTTCTGCACTTTAGGGATTCGATGATTGTATCTTTCAAAGGAGAGTTTGATTTTGTTTTTCCAGCGCTCACCCTCATAAGGATGTGCAACACGACATCGACCTCTTCCCCTTAATCTCTGATGTCCCGTCCTCTTGTCTTCACACTCAACTTCTACAGAGCGTCATTTAGACCGATCTGCATCTGATAGTCGAATCCACTGCTAAGTGAAAAACTCCACTCTGGACGCTCTTCCTCTGAAGCACATTAACTTCTTTGAAGATCAGCATTCAATAATTTGCTTCTCAAGTTCAAAATCCAGATTCTGCAATTTTAACCCTTTCCTTCTCAGTATAGTCGATGTTAAATCCGACCATTGTCCCTTCAACTTTGCAGGCTATTTTGGCATAATTAATGTCATTTTAATGACATACATGCAGATAATGCATATTTTTAACTTGTATCTTATAATGCTTTTTCAAATTCTTGTTACCTGTGTTACATCTGGTTCTGAATAAAACAGAAAATAAAATTACCACTGTTCCAGCCTTCCTTTAGCAGTACATTTTCCAACTGGCCACATGCAAGCTGGCCAGGACATGTTAACGTTATTTAGCCTACAAAGCTCGTGGTAAAGGTCATGCTTAATTCATCACTTGATATAATACTATGGTCAAGAACTTCATGTTTCTAACTGTCCAGATCACCAACAACCTGTCCTGATCCTCCATGCCGACGCTACAGTTAAGAAAGCCCACCAACCCCTCTACTTTCCCAAGAGGCTAAGGAAATTTGGCATGTCAGCTACAACTCTCACCAACTTTTACAGGTGCACCATAGAAAGCATTCTTTCTGGTTGTATCACAGCTTGGTATGGCTCCTGCTCTGCCCAAGACCGCAAGAAACTATAAAGGGTTGCGGATGTAGCCCAATCCATTACGCAAACCAGCCTCCCATCCATTGACTCCGTCCACACTTCCCGCTGCCTCAGAAAAGCAGCCAGCATAATCAAGGGCCCCATGCACCCCAGACATTCTCTCTTCTGCCTTCTTCCATCAGGAAGAAGATACGAAAGTCTGAGGTCACGTACCAACCGACTCAAAAATAACTTCTTCCCTGCTGCCATCAGATTTTTGAATGGGCCTACCAAAAATTAAGTTGATCTTTCTCTACACCCTAGCTATGACTGTTTCACTACATTCTGCACTCTCTCCTTTCCTTTTTCTCCTCTGTACTCTATGAATGGTATGCTTTGTCTGGATAAATGCGAAATGATGCATTTTGGAAGAAATAATGTAGGGAGGAGTTATACAATAAATGGCAGAGTCATCAGGAGTATAGAGACACAGAGGGACCTGGGTGTGCGGGTCCACAAATCCTTGAAGGTGGCAACACAGGTGGAGAAGGTGGTGAAGAGGGCATATGGTATGCTTGCCTTTATAGGACGGGGTATAGAGTATAAAAGCTGGAGTCTGATGATGCAGCTGTATAGAACGCTGGTTAGGCCACATTTGGAGTACTGCGTCCAGTTCTGGTCGCCGCACTACCAGAAGGACGTGGAGGCATTGGAGAGAGTGCAGAGAAGGTTTACCAGGATGTTGCCTGGTATGGAGGGTCTTAGCTATGAGGAGAGATTGGGTAGACTGGGGTTGTTCTCCTTGGAAAGACGGAGAATGAGGGGAGATCTAATAGAGGTATACAAGATTATGAAGGGTATAGATAGGGTGAACAGTGGGAAGCTTTTTCCCAGGTCGGAGGTGACGATCACGAGGGGTCACGGGCTCAAGGTGAGAGGGGCGAAGTATAACTCAGACATCAGAGGGACGTTTTTTACACAGAGGGTGGTGGGGGCCTGGAATGCGCTGCCAAGTAGGGTGGTGGAGGCAGGCACGCTGACATCATTTAAGACTTACCTGGATAGTCACATGAGCAGCCTGGGAATGGAGGGATACAAACGATTGGTCTAGTTGGACCAAGGAGCGGCACAGGCTTGGAGGGCCGAAGGGCCTGTTTCCTGTGCTGTACTGTTCTTTGTTCTTTGTCTGCATAGTGTGTAAGAAACATTACTTTTCACCGTATCCTAATACATGTGACAATAATAAATCAAATCAAAAATGTACACGAATGGTATGTCTGTATAGTGCACAAGAAATAATACTTTTCACTGTATACCAATACATGTGACAATAATCAATCAAATTTTAAAAGTACTCAATGAACGGTATGTTTTGTCTGTATAGTGTGCAAGAAATAGTACTTTTCCTGGCATCCCAATGCATGTGACAATAATAAATCAAAAATGTACTCAATGGATGGTATGTTTTGTTTGAATAGTACACAAGAAACAATACTTTTCACTGTATACCAATACATGTGACAATAATAAATCAAATTTAAAAAGTACTCAATGAATGGTATGTTTTGTCTGTATAGTGTGCAAGACATAATACTTTTCACGGCATCCCAATACATGTGACAGCAATAAAGCAAATCAAACAACATTAAACACTACATCCACGTCCTTTTATACATAAAATATAGACTGGAATTTTCAGTGCCAAGGAGAATGTAGAATTTTGCACTCAGCCAACTCTCCATTAACAGCAGTGGGACCAGAGAATCCCAGCTCTGAGGTCAGAGAATTCTGGACATAGTAACACCAGGCCATAATCATGAATATGAGGAACTATCTCCATGAGAATGGAGTAGGATTGCCACTGCTTATTTAGGCATCACACAATATATCACATAATATATTTGTCCTATATCCTACATTGTCATTAGTCCAACATTGGAGACTACATCTGAATCTTCAGATCTTTTCCATTAACTTAATGTTGCGCAACTGCTTCAAGGGTTTATGGAAATACTTGATGTTATTGATTTGATGTGTTATGTTGTGGCATCATTCTTTCTCCCACTGATATGGTAACTCAATCATATAATGATGTCTACCCACACACAGTCAAATGCCTAATCCAGCACATGTTCCCTTGTAGCCCGTCCTTAGTGTATTGCCCATTAGAATTCTCTAAGTTACATCTACAAATGCTTTAAACAAAGCTATGTTAATGAAAGGCATCAGTCACTGGTAACAAGTGAGCACCATCCGCAGACAAATCAGGTTCTCTAAGCTCTGTAATTAAAAGAGGCTCATCATCAAACAAATCTACAACATAAACCCGAACACTCTGTTCCTCACTGAATCTTCGAGGTCTTTGGGGCACCAAATAATTTAGAACATTTTAGATTGTTTTCAAAGAATTGCCCATCTGATGCAAAACTGGACAAAGAATCCAGCCACAACGGATAGGTAATGCAAGGTTTTTAAAAAAAATTTTAGTTCTGACTCAGAGGTAACAATTATTTTACAAAGTTACGCAACCTCCTGGTGTACTTATTGAAGTTTTTGCTCTGTCTCCTCTGTTCTAAACGGTTGCGAACTGATGTCAATCTCAGCAGGTTGCTGATGTGCTGATAGTGCTGAACTTTGTGAGTCCAATCTATCTGGGCAATTATTCAGACGGATTGTGCAAACCTTCACTACCCAGTATTCTGCTTGGTACTGGATTCTGAATCAATCTGAGGAGAAATCACTTATTTTTCATTTACGTTTATCAGCGGCCCGTATTTCCAACTGATCAGTTGCAAATCAGCAAAGGTGCGCTGTCACGACTGGGGTAGGAGGAGTGTGCAGTTTGACTCATTCCACCACTCCACAGATTGCATTATTAATTTAAAAGTTTGATTCACTCAACGAAATGGTTATTAGTTTACCTTCACTGTCGTTTGATCCAGAATCAAAGAGGCTATAACCAAGCCTCTTTCGATAAACTCAGGATGATTGATTTATTATAAAACAAAACTTCCTTTTATTAAAACAAGTCACAGGACCTGGTTGACACAATTGTACTCTGGAAGTACAACTATCTACCCCTTTCTTTTAAATTCCCCAACATGCACACGTGTGCACGAACACACACAAATAAAGAAAGGAAAAACAGATAGGGCCTCTGCAGAGATTGGCTTTGGAGAATATGCTTTGTAAAATAAAGGATAAAGTTTGCAGGGTCATGATGTTATCGATCTGGAGCTCCCTTGTGTGATGATGGGCTGCTAAGTTGCAGTAGATGCTCGGAGGTTCTCACTAATGGAGCTTTGGTGTGATGGAGAATATAGGGCTGGATCAATCCTTCTCATCTCAGCTTTTCAGGGTTCCAAATGCAGAGAAGTTATACTCAGCTGAGGATTCTCTGGCTGGAGGTTGATAACCACACTCGGAATTTCAGGCAAACACAACTGATTTGAGTGTTTGAAATCACACACTGATTTCAAAAAGAGCATATGGAAATCATGTGATTGCCAGTAAATAACTAGCCTTTGCCAGTGTTTTCCCCATCAGTTAAAGTGATCGCAGTGCAAGCAAACACACAGCTCATTGCCCCTCAAGCACCCTGCCGGTTACGTGATTGTTTTTTGGACAGAAATAGGCTTGTTCTCAGTCCAAAGGCAAACTTGTGACCCTCACAAAAAAAACCTCCATATCAGCATCTAAATGTCCAAAATCCAGTTGGTGGAGATATGGGCCAGAATTCTCCGGCCGTTCACCCCAGCAGGATTCTCCGATCCTGCCAATAGCGCACTCCTGCCTGCGGGTTTTCCGGTGACATTGATGGGGAATTCCATTGACAGCGGCGGGACCGGAGAATCCCCCCACCTGCCAACGAAGGGCACGCTGCCTTCCACTGCCAAGAAACACGTGGCCGGGAGGCCGGAGAATCTCACCCATGGTTTTCCCAACAGTGGGTCCCTTTGCTAAAACCCTACACGGCTACATGAGAGTTTAAATCACTACATCCCCACACTCCTTTTTGTATAAGATAAAATGTTATGGATACAGAACCACACAGAATGGGTCAACTGAAAATGGAAAATCAGAAAAACGTTTCATCACAATGAGATAAAAAGAGCTGCCAGTCTTAAAAGATATTTTATCACATTAGAAACCTTTGAGAAGGCCGAAAGGACAAAGGATTACATGAAGACAGAGAACATAGAAGCTGGAGTAGACCATTCGGCCCATCGAGCCTGCTCTGCCATTCATTTTGATTATGTCTGATCATCAAATTCAATATCCTAATCTTACCTTCCACCCAAATCCCTTGATCTCTTTGGCCCCAAGTGATATATATCATTTCTTCTTGATTAAGAAGGGCAAAAAGAAAGGGGCAGGAACCAAGATGCAGGCATGAATTGGTAGGCACTTGACAGAATGGGATAACCCTTGGTGTCTGTCTGGTGACAGCTAAACAAGTCTCCATTGTGCTAACCTCCCAATAAATCTGCTTTGGAGTATACTTGGTGCTGTAGCTGGTTAATACTGCCATTGGCTTTGTCAGCCTTATTGCATGCCATTGGAGCATGTTATCACCATATTCTGGCCCTCCATCTGGCTCTTTGCGAACTGGGATAACTCCAGAAAACAGTTTCCTTGCAGCTGTTTCCAACTAAGTGGAATGTTATCTGGAAATCCGGTTTTGTGGCGTCTCAACTGGAGCGACTAATTTCGTGCCTAATAATCAACCCTGCCGTGGACCGAGTGGTCATGTAGCAACCCGATGATGTGGCTACACAAGAGGTCAGGTGGTGGGAGTTATCCTCAGGATCACAGGCAGAGCGCAAGAATGTTATCTAGCTGTTGAACCAAGCATTGAACCAACTTTATGGGAAGCTCTTAGTGTCAGTGATTTAAGGAGCTCACAACATTCTACACCTTCCATTCCTACTGCTGTGCGGCAACATGCAAACTACGGCATCGTGTGATTGGAGTTCTTTGGAAGACTGCCTGGTATTATGGTCTGTCAGTTCTTCACATGCATCAGTTCAGGGGACAACTGTTACAATCTAACCTGAGAGCTAGACCATTCACATAGGGCAATCACCTGCAAAAGAGTTGTGTGCTCACTTCCGTCTCCAGATACAGATGTGTGGATGCCAGAAGACTGGCACAGGTCACCTCTCCTTCTCCCAAGCACCTAATTTACACGAGGAGTGCTGCATGGAAAGGAAATGGTTTGATGTAAACCTTGGACCCTATGGCATGGTGGCACAATGCTACAGGTGGCACAGTGGTTAGCACTGTTGCCTCACAGCACTAGGGACCCAGGTTCGATTCCCGGCTTGGGTCATTATCTGTTCGGAGTCTGCACATTCTCCCCATGTCTGCGTGCATTTACTCCGGGTACTCTGGTTTTCTCCCACAGTCTGAAAGACGTGCTGGTTAGGTGCATTGGCCATGCTAAATTCTCCCTCAGTGTACCCGAACAGGCGCCGGAGTGTGGCTACACGGGGATTTTCACAGGAACTTCATTGTAGTGTTAATTTATCCTACTTGTGACACTAATAAATAAACTTAAAACTAAACACCATGCAAGTGAATGGGTTTTGAGTGAGTCAAAATCCCAAAGACCTAGGAGGACTCACACATGCAAATTAAGAAGAAAATGGGATAGGAAAGGGCTCAGGAATGGGACAGGAAAAAGACTCAAAAATGATCAAATTAACCTCTTTTTTGACACTTGAAACTGGCTGTTAGCGGCTCCCAATCCTGGACACTGATTTATGCGGACATAATTGCTGGAAAAAGATTTGTGACGTGTTATTATGTCCCTTTCACATGATTTGACTATATTAATGGAGTTTCAAAGTTTATATATCAGTGTCACAAGTAGGCTTACATTAACACTGCAATGAAGTTACTGTGAAAATCCCCTAGTCACCACACTCTGGCGCCTGTTCAGGTACACTGAGGGAGAATTTAGCATGGCCAATGCACCTAACCAGCACGTCTTTTGGACTGAGGGAGGAAACCGGAGCACCCGGAGGAAACTCACGCAGACGCGGGGAGAACATGCAGACTCCACACAGACAGTGACCCAAGCCGGGAATTGAACCCGGGTCCCTGGCGCTGTGAGGCAGCAGTGCTAACCACTGTGTCACCGTGTCATTCTGCTCCTGCCTGCTCTAGAGCATGGTGCCTTCACCCACTGTCCACACAAGTCGTGTGCAGAGGAATGGCGGTGAAGATTGCCACCTCCATTTTAACACTGTAAAGCACCAGAAACTGCTGAGCACAGGGGGGCATTCAAAAGATTAGAATCAGCCCCAGGAGCTCACAAATCACATTGAACTCTCCGTTAACGAGCTGCATCCGTTTCTCATGTACGTCCCTCCTTTACGATTTAAGAAGTGAAATGGCGAAACAGCATATGGGAATGCTTCTATGAAGGAATAAATGGGAGAACAGCATTTATTGTAAAATATCAGCAATGTGTGGAAGTATTTTAGTACGGTAAGACACTTAAAGGGTTTGAACGACTGCTTAAACTGCTCTGGCTCAGTTTATTATGCCATTTTAAGCCAGACAAGTGTATTACAACCTTATAAAATGTTCTCAGCCATCTGTTATTCCCTGTGTAAAATGACACAAGTTTTAACTTATTGATTGCACATAACACTGCAAATAGCACTGCCTATTGTTGAAGGCACTGTAGCAACATTTTATTCAAGTCTATATAGCAAGGATACATGATAGGGACAAAAGAGAATGATTGGAATCAGATGGTGCAGGGTTATTTTAGCACTATTATAACTATTAGAACAGTTTAACAGTGAGTCGCACAATGAGAAGAATCTTGTGGAGGTAATGGAGGGCTCGGCTGCTGGCTGGAGAGACAGCTAGAGCCCTACATCACCTCTCTTAGGGAAGACCTGCTATGTCTTCTTTCACACAGGCACTTGGCAAGCCGGCAGTTGGTCTTCCCTTGGGAACTGGGGTAAAAAAATTCCACCAGACAAGAGCTGCTGGCCAACCAGAGGTTCGCACAGTAAGAAGTCTCACAACACCAGGTTAAAGTCCAACAGGTTTATTTGGTAGCACAAGCTTTCGGAGTGTTGCTCCTTCCTCAGGTGAGTGAAGAGTTGTATTCACAAACAGGGCATAGATAGACACAAACTCAATTTACAAGATAATGGTTGGAATGCGAGTCTTTACAGGTACAGACAATGTGAGTGGAGAGAGGGTTAAGCACAGGTTAAAGAGGTGTGAATTGTCTCCAGCCAGGACAGTTAGTGATATCTTGCAAGCCCAGGCAAGTCATGGGGGTTACAGATAGTGACATGAACCCAAGATCCCGGTTGAGGCCGTCCTCATGTGTGCGGAACTTGGCTATCAGTCTTTGCTCAGCAACTCTGCGTTGTCGTGTGTCGTGAAGGTCGCCTTGGAGAACGCTTACCCAAAAATCAGAGGCTGAATGCCCATGACCGCTGAAATGTTCCCCGACAGGAAGAGAATACTTCTGCCTGGTGATTGTTGTGTGGTGTTCATTCATCCGTTGTTGTAGTGTCCAACGCCGGCATCTCCACATCATGGCAACCAGAGGTTGGGAACTCTGTTGAACAGCAGCACCGCATGATTGAATGGCAGAGCAGACTCGATGGGCCGAGTGGCCTAATTCTGCTCCTATGTCTTATGGTCCTATAACCGCACACTGAATAAAAAACATTGATCCTGGATGGCCCATTTCCCAAATAATCTCATCAACCACTCATTCTCTATGCAACATTGGATAACAGAAAACCCTATTGAAACGACAAAGTAATTCCTGTTATATAAACCAAACACTCTGGGACATGCAATATAAACAAACTTCAGCTGGAATTTTACCGGCACACCTGCCCCAATTCTGGAGGCAGGCGAGGCTCGGAGAACGGCGCTCCCCTCTGGGGAGGCGGTGGCTGCTGCCGGTAATGCACCCACGCCTACATGAGGCCAAGTGTTGCTGCTGGATTCCAGGCCACTGGTGAGTGATGGCAGGAGGTGGGAGTTTCATGGGTGATTTCGCAGGGGGAAAGGGGGAGGGTGGAGAGGGGGCGGGGGTTTGGCAGCAAGAGGGGGGTGGAATGCAGCTCTAACCGGAACTTTTCTGATGCTAGTGTTGATCAGGCACTGAGTGCCTTCGAACAAGGAGCTCCCTTGGGAACCCACAGGCAAATCCACATGGGTTTGTTTGTCGTATTCTCTGCGTGGCGAATCCCTGCCTGTTACAGGTTAATGGCAATGGGCTGAAGCTCTTAAGAGGATATTAATTGACAACTATAATTGGCCGCAGGGTGGTGGTGGGAAGGTGGCGAGGTTCCCCTCCACCACCCTCCAATCTGATTAAATGCCACACTCCCAACCATCGCCAAATGGGGAAGGCGTTGGCATCGTGGTGTGGTCACTAGCCGAGCAATCCAAAGACCCAGGGTTATGCTCTGGGGACCTGGGTTCGAATCCCACAACAGCAGGTGGTGAAATCTGACTTCAATAAAATTGATGACATGGAACCATCGCCGATTGTCATAAAAACCCATCTGGTTCACTAATGTCCTTCTAGGGAAAGAAATCTACCATCGCATGTGACTCCAGACCCACAGCAATGTTGTTGACTCTAAAAATGCCCTCTGAGATGCACTCAGTTCAAGGACAAATAGGGATGGCCAATAAATGCTGCCCTTGCCATTGATGTCCCGATTCCATCAACGCATAGAAAAAAAAATCATCAAACTCACCATGGGGAAGGGCATAAGAATCTGCCCAATATGTAGGGCCAAACTTTACCAGCATGTCCACCTGAGGTTTGTACGATCCTGCCCAAGGCCAGTGGGGAGTGCCGTTCTCCGAGCCTCGCCTGCCTCCAGAATTGGGGCAGGCGTGCCGGTAAAATTCCAGCTGAAGTTTGTTTATATTGCATGTCCCAGAGTGTTTGGTTTATATAACAGGAATTACTTTGTCGTTTTCATAAGGTTTTCTGTTATCCAATGTTGCATAGAGAATGAGTGGTTGATGAGATTATTTGGGGAAATGGGCCATCCAGGATCAATGTTTTTTATTCAGTGTGCGGTTATAAGACCATAAGACATAGGAGCAGAATTAGGCCACTTGGCCCATCGAGTCTGCTCTGCCATTCAATCATGGCTGATATTTTTCTCATCCCCATTCTCCTGCCTTTTCCTCATAACCCTTGACCCCTTTATGGGACCCTGCGGTCATTCTGTAGGCTTGATGAGCCCCAATATAGAAAGATAGCAGTGGAGAGGAATGAGGACTGGGTATGATAAAGCCAGGAACAAGAATAAGAGAGTATCAGGTCAGAGGGGAGGGAAGCAAGATTCGGGAAAGACAGAATGGGCAGGACTTCCCAGCCGCGCTTGCCCCAAGACCAGAAATTCCATCCGAGGTCAACGGACCTTTGCACAGTCTGCCCCCGCCTGCTATGATTCCCGTGGCGGGCGGGACAGGAAAATGCCCCCAGTGCGACTAACTCAGCTTCTGACTTGGGGGCAGGAGGTTCAGGAATGGCTGATCACATTGCCAGAACTCGCTGGGATAGCCAGATACAACCCACATATGAACGACACTGAGAAAACCCTCACACATGTCGTGAGACTGGGCTTCTGTCAATAAATCCTTTCAGTAGATAGTACAAAAATATGATTTATCAGACCTCTGGCACACTGCTATATACAGTGAAGGAACCTGCTGCAGCTAATCAATGTATTGCCTTGGCAACATACATTGCCAATAAAATACATGCTGTAATATAATTATAGGTATAATCCATTAAATGAAAGGTGCGAGTATCAGAATAGAAAATTGGGTAATGAACTGAATTAAAGTCTCCAGAGAGATTTCTTTTCTTGGAGTTCATCCCAAAAGGGTATAGGACAGAAATCAAATATGTTTGGCCTTTCTCCATCAGGCCCTTAATGTTTATTTTGTTGATTGAGATATAAATAAAGCAGCTGGTAATGATACTATTTTTTGACGTGGTGCCACATCTGATCTGACACACATCGCGTACGCGCAGGGAAGCCACAGCTACATCCTCTGCTCCAGCACAATCCTTTGCCAGCTCTCCAAAGCCGAGGATTTTTGCAAACTGGTTTCATGGCAAACAGGAATAAAGGAAAAATGAGGCCGAGAGCATGAGTGAGGTATCCAAGCGAACTTCAGTCGCGAGCAATGTCACAATTCAGGTACCCCACAACAGGCAGCTGCCATAAGCAAGCCCTCAATTCCTACATGAATTTAACCATGTGTTGAAGGATGAGCTGTAAGGATGCCAGGTGAGCCACCCGCTATTTTACTGTAAACCTGCCAATGAGTAGTATGTAGGAACCCATTACATCTCCTAACGCTTGATAAGATGGAAACGATCAATCATAGTAGCATCTTTTTGTAACACAGATTCATTTACAAAGTAAAAATGTTTACAGTATTCCGGCGAGGCACCAAACTGGAGCGTACCACATTGGAATGAATAAAACGAGTCAGTCTGCCAAGGCCTCTTGTGATGGATTTTACTGATCTTAAGCCAATCTGCTTCTTATTGAATCCCTACAGTACAGAAGCCCATCGGGTCTGTACCGACCACAATCCCACCCAGGCCTTATTCCCAAAACCCCACACATTTACCCTGATAATCCCCCTGATACTAGGGTCAACCCGGAGGAAACCCACACAGATACAGGGAGAATGTGCAGACTTCACACAGACAGTGACCTGGGGCAGTATTAACCACTGTGCCACTCTCTAATTTTAGGATTAAGATTGTCTGCTGGAGGATAAATTACATAAGCACCAGTTTATTGGGCTGGATTTTCCAGCTGCTCCGCAGCACATTTTCCAGCAGTGGAGACGGTTTAGCCATTGGTCACCGGCAGGATCTTCCAGTCCCGACGATATCGACAGCGTTTTGCATGGCTCGCTCACCCTGCCATGGGGGAACTCGTCGCAAGGGGTCGCCTTCGGCAGGAACAGAAGATCGCACCGGTGGGAAGCACATGAAAATTGCGCTCTAAGAATTTACAATTTCCTTGAACACCACAGTAGGATGATGAAACATAGAGCAGCACAGTGGCACAGTGCTTAACACTGCTGCCTCACCGTTCCAGGGACCCTGGTTCGATTCCGGCCTCGGGTCACTGTCTGTGTGGAGTTAGCATGTTCTCCCCATGTTTCCTCCGGGTGCTCTGGTTTCCTCCTGCACTCCAAAGATGTCAGGTGGATTGGCCATGCTAAATTGCCCCTTTGTGTCGGAGGACTAGCAGGGTAAATACATGGTGTTACGGTGATTAGGCCTGGGTGGGATTGTAGTCAGTGCCTACTCGATGGGTCAAATGGCCTCCTTTTTTACTGTAGGGATTTCTATGATTCTATGAAACTACCTATTGCATGAAATGGCTCTACTCCAATAACACCCGATGAGAAATCATCACTTAATTTGAAATTAGGTCAACTAAAAAAGCTATTAAAGCTTATAAATCTTTCAAACAGGAGATACCTACATGGGGTATTGATGAGAGCATTGATATACCTTGTCTGGCATTGAATCATTCATGCAATTCAATCCACAATGGAAAATAGATACATGCTTTGTACACTTGGTTCAAAGCACTTTTAACTTGAATCAAAAACAACGGCCAGATAATTCCTTACACATACTTCCACAGAACTTCAATGGGAACCTCATTTATGTGTGGAAGTAATGGTGGTGGAGTGGCAGCATTTCTGAGGAATTTCCCAACTCTTGAACCTATATTTGAGATAACATCAGTTGTCTTCCTGATGTCTTGTACACAGCACAACTTCCCTACTGGAAAGTTGTACTGCAAGTGTTTCTAAAATTATATGGAAAACTAAGAGACAAGGATATTTATTTTATCACAATCATGATTGGAAAATACATTTTTAATACAAACATGAGAGCAATAATCTACTAGCAATCTAATTTACAGCTTAAGTTTATTTATTAGTGTCCCAAGTAGGCTTAGATTAACACTGCAATGAAGTTACTGTGAAAATCCCCTAGTTGCCACACTCCGGCGCCTGTTCGGGTACACTGAGGGAGAATTTAGCATGGCCAATGCACCTAACCAGCATGTATTTCGACCTCTGGGAGGGAACCAGAGCATCCGGAGTAAACCCATGCAGATACAGGGAGAAAGCGCAGACTCTGCACAGAGTCTGAGCCGAGAATTGAACCCGGGTCCCTGGCGCAATTATTTTGCCAATACAGCATATTTCAAACCTACTTCCTAACTTTGCAAAAATGCTCGACAGCATATCAATATAATGCTCAATGAAAATGCTTGTTCCCTAGGCATAATTTTGGAGGATCTCAAAATACTCTAACTCCTAAAAAGGTGAAATTATATGACACGTTAAAGCAGATACATATATGTTTGTGTTATTGTTGAATCCTAGGATTGGATTTATTGCTCCCCAGTCAGTGGGTTTGAAGGTGGGTACATTTAATCTAGTGGAAGCCATGTCCAGCACCTAACCATCCACCTTCACCGGCATAGTTTGGTGGGGATTGGGCAACCTGCTACTCATGGTGATGCCCTTAAGTGCTCTCATGGCAGGATGGGTGAGCCACACAAAATGCTGTCGACATCGTCGGGACTGGAAGATCCTGCCAGTGACCAATGGCGAACCACCACCGCTGGAAAGGTGGCACAGTGGTTAACACTGCTGCCTCACAGCACCAGGGACCAGGTTCAATTCTGGCCTCGTCAGTGTCTGTGTGGAGTTTGCACTTCCTCCCCATGTCTGCATGGGTTTTCTCCCACATTCCAAAGATGTGTGGGTTAGGTTGATTGGCCATGCTGAATTGACACAGCATCAGGGGGATTAGCAGGGTAAATGTGTGGGATTATGGGAATAGGGACTGGGTGGGATTGTGGTTGGTACAGCATCGATGGGCCAAGTGGCCTCCTTCTATACCGTAGGGATTCTATAATTCTATGATTCTAAATGGGCAGTTTATGTCACCTTAAGAGTCTCACCCGACTATTGTCAGAATTTAACTGAGTGGCATGTCACCATTGACCAGAAACTGAACTGGACTAGCAATATAAATAGTGGGGCTACAAGAGCAAGTCAGAGACTAGGAATCCTGCAGCATGTAACTCATCTCCTGACTCCCCAAAGTCCATCCACCATCTACAAGGAACATGTCCGGAGTATGGTGGGATACTCTCCACTTGCCTGGATGAGTGCAGCACCAACAACACTTAAGATGTTTGACACCATCTGATGCGCGATTAATTCACTCAGGAGGCTGGATCGTACCCGGGAAATAAAGGCTTTTATTAGCAACAAGAATAGAGCATACTGCTTAACAATACAATCCCAGACTAAAGGGTCACTAGGAAGTGCAGTGATCTTTATACTCCTATAGGAAGGCAGAGCCAACCGGAGTGTACCACAGAACAATGCCAACAGGTGGAACATCCCAACCCTAACCCCAACAGTAACAAGAGTAACATATGTACAAGTACCCATAGTGATAACCATCTATGGTTCACCACACCATCCAAGACAAAGCAGCCTGCTTTAGTGGCATCCCTTCCACAAACATTCACTTCCTGCGCTAGCAACGAACAGTGGCTGCAGTGTGTACCATCTACAAGGCGCACTGCAGAAACTCACAACGGCTCCTTTGACAGCACCTTGCAAACTCACAACCGCTACCATCAAGAAGGGCAAAGGCAGCGGACACATGGGAACACTACCACTTGGATGTCCCCCTCCAAGCCACTCACCATCCTGACTTGGAAATATATCACCGTTCCTTCACTGTTACTGGGTCAAAATCCTGGAACTTCCTCACTAACAGCACAATGGGTATACATATGCCACATGGACTGCAGTGGCTCGAGAGGCCACCACCTTCTCAAGTGCATATCGGAATAAGCAATAAATGCTGGCCTAGCCAGGGACACCCAGATCCCTTGAATAGCATTAGCCTATTAAAGATCCAAGGATAATACCTTTACTAAAACAGTGAGACAAGGACTGGCACAGAAAAGCAATAGATGTCCCTTTGTCAATATCACAAAAAGTAATTTCTTGGCTTTGAAGTGGCTTTGAAGTGTAAATGTTTATAGAGCATTAGTTGATTGTAGACCTTTTGGCTAAGATCAAGTGTAGTATCGACATGCTGTGCTTGGTTGAAGTCATTAGGTTACATTTTAGCTTCATTTGAAGCAATTTTTAAAAGCGGCACCTCGGCCTTTTGGCTAAGATGCAAATGAGATCAAGCCTTGGAGGAGGAGCTATGCCTACTCCAATCAGCTTGGATCATGTAGATCAAGCACAAGACAGGAGGTGAGAGCCCTGTCTTGTCAGCTTGGATCGGGAATGTCTCAACTTGTTGAGACTCTGAATTGGACTTGATTTGATTGAATTGGAATAAAAATACAAAAAAGAAATTAGTTGATTGTAGATTATTTCTCTGAAGTTCACCCAGAATTGAATCTGTAAGGGCACTGGGGCTCTGTTAGGGGTTTTTGGCTCATTAGGTCATTTATTTGAAATAATAATGCCTGTGTTAAAAATGTGGAGGAAAATGTAATGTAAGAGCATTAAATGCTTGGATGTGAATTTTTCTGATCAAAAAACATGATAACTAATGAAACTTATTTCATCTCACCTTATCAATGTTTCTTTCTATTCCTTTTCCGTCAGATATTCTAGCTCCTCCTGAATTACATTTATGCTATTCGCCTCAACTACTCCATATTCCCCATTTTAGCTCTGGCGAAGGATCACCCTGACTCGAAATGTTGGCTCTATTCTCTCTCCACAGATGCTGTCAGATCTGAAGAAACCCACGCAGACACGGGGAGAATGTGCAAACTCCACACAGACAGTCAGCCAGCCAAGGGCAGAATTCAGTCTGGGTCCCTGGCACTGTGAGGCAGCAGTGCTAACTACTTTGCCACTGTGCCGCCCAGTTCTGTTTCATTTAGTATCAAATGATAGCATCCCTGCATGTAATAAGAGCTAGTAATTCCTGTCCAAAGTGTTTGAATTGGGGGATTAACCATGGTAAATGTGTGCGGTTTCATGGATAGGGGCAGGGGAGAGGACCTGGGTAAGAGAGAGTCAGTTCAGACATGATGGGCTGAATGACCTCTTTTTGCACTGTAGGGATTCCATCGGGGCCGCATGGGTGGGGTCGGCTATGCCGGGGTTGGGGGGGGGGGGGCGGGTTTGGGGTGGGAGATGGGGGGGGGGTGCTGACGATTGGGGTGAGCGGGGGGGATGGTTGAGGCTGGGGCCAGGCATGTTTGGGGGGCCAGTGACCAGGCCGTGGGGGGGTTCGCACGGCCAGCAATGCGGGGATTGCCAGGCTGGCCAATGATTGAACTGGCCAGTGATTAGGAGGCCGGTATAAATACTCACTACTCCAGGATTCACTGCGCATGCGCTGATCTCGGCGCTGACAGATCACCGCATGCGCAGTGGCTCGCTCAGCGCTGTGCTGCCGGCCTCTCTAGCAGAAATAGGCCCCGCCCACAGATTTTTATGTGATTTACGCTCGTGCGCTCTGCAGTGCACAGATTGTGGGAGATTCTTCTCTAAACTCCCACTGAAAAAATCAACATGGTTTACTCCAGTTTTCATGCGAATTCAGCACTCAGAATGTTTTTGGGCGAATCAAACCCCCCCCCTCATCTGTGCAAGCTAAAAGAAAAAGTACAATTAGCAGTTAGCACGAACAGTAAAATTCAGACTTTCACAGACACTCCCTCCTGTTCCATTTCTGTCGTCTGATATTATGCAGCTGCACTTCAATATCCAAACTATTGTGAAGTCACATCGTTGCCATTTAGATATTCAATATTGTTTGAGTGACCTTCTAAATGGGGTCATTGTGTCATATTTGCAGATTATGGCAGGTATGGATTTTACAACAGTGCATTAATATTGCAATAATTATAAATATTCACTGCTGATTAACTGCAAGCTGCAATCAATTATTATATCTAGAGTGTCTTTTAGCCCTTTCCCCTCTCAAATAAAATTATCATATCAGCTGGATTGCCTTTCCCCACTGGCCCATTTTTACAAATAAAGCAATGTCACGTGCATGGCTCAGGGCATTTTCAATGACATTGGGAGCTGCCTGCAATTTTCTTGGAGCTTTTCCAGATTTTCCAGTCAAATTGTACAACATTAAACATTATCCCTTACAGCTTTGTCATTCCGAACTTGCTGTCTTACATGACAGATTACTTCTTTTTGGAAAAATTGAAAGTAAAGTATGCTGTGGTATTACAAGGAGGGTAGAATGTCTTTGAGATAGTCTCCTCCTTGCTCGTTATCATTTGTGAGGATAGTTAACATCGGGCTCGAAGAGCTGTAAGCTTTGCGGCACAGTGGGTAGCATCCCTGACTTTTCAAAAAACTCAAAGTTCGAGTCCCACACCTGGACTTGATGGCCAAGGAAGATGTGTTCATAACGCGGTCAAACGTGTCGAGTGTCGACCTGCAAAATCCTTCCAAACATGCCAATGGAAGGCAGTAAGAGCGGGAGAGACACCTGGTCATTCATGCTTGATGTGGAGTGGTACCCCTCAGGCTATAAGCACCTGACGATGGACTAGCCACCTGTTCCGGGAATTACTAGGAAATTAACAAAGATCTGCCGTAGTGCACCACTAGGTGCGGGAAGAGAATTGCACTTGGACAAGAGATGTCCAGACAACATGGCTGCCATCATTAGGCAACAAATTGTGTGCTCCTGATGAGGGACACATATATTTGTAAAATGATCTATTTTTACAGTGTAAGTACTTAACTACAAAGCAATCCTTGCTTGGTAAAAGTGTTTCAGAGTCATCATTCTTGGACATCAGCAAGGCCTTTGACAAGGTACTGCATGGTACGTTGTCGCATAAGGTTAAATCTCACAAGATCCAGGGTGAGGTAGCCGATTGGATACAAAATTGGCTTGATAATAGAAGACAGAGGGTGTTTGTAGAGGGTTGTTTTTCAAACTGGAGGCCTGTGTCCAGCGGTGTGCCTCAGGGATCGGTGCTGGGTCCACTGTTATTTGTCGTTTATATTGATTTGGATGAGAAATCTAGGATTGCAACGGGATCTTGGTCAATTGGGCCAGTGGGCTGATGAATGGCAGATGGAGTTTAATTTAGATAAATGCGAGGTGATGCATTTTGGTAGATCAAACCAGGGCAAGACTTACTCAGTTAATAGTAGAACGTTGGGGAGAGCTATAAAACAAAGAGATCTAGGGGTACAGGTTCATAGCTCCTTGAAAGTGGAGTCATAGGTAGACAGAGTGGTGAAGAAGGCATTCGGCATGCTTGGTCTGAAAATTGATAAATCTCCGGGCCCAGATGGGCTACATCCTAAAGTTCTAAAGGAGATAGCTGAAGAAATAGTGGAGGCGTTAGTTATGATCTTTCAAAAGTCACTGGAGTCAGGGAAAGTCCCAGAGGATTGGAAAATTGCTGTTGTAACCCCACTGTTCAAGAAGGGAACAAGAAAAAAGATGGAAAATTATAGGCCAATTAGCCTAACCTCAGTTGTTGGCAAAATTCTAGAATCCATCGTTAAGGATGAGATTTCTAAATTCTTGGAAGTGCAGGGTCGGATTAGGACAAGTCAGCATGGATTTAGTAAGGGGAGGTCGTGCCTGACAAACCTGTTAGAGTTCTTTGAAGAGATAACAAATAGGTTAGACCAAGGAGAGCCAATGGATGTTATCTATCTTGACTTCCAAAAGGCCTTTGACAAGGTGCCTCACGGGAGACTGCTGAGTAAAATAAGGGCCCATGGTATTCGAGGCAAGGTACTAACATGGATTGACGATTGGCTGTCAGACAGAAGGCAGAGAGTTGGGATAAAAGGTTCTTTCTCAGAATGGCAACCGGTGACAAGTGGTGTCCCGCAGGGTTCAGTGTTGGGGCCACAGCTGTTCTCTTTATATATTAACAATCTAGATGACGGGACTGGGGGCATTCTGGCCAAGTTTGCCGATGATACAAAGGTAGGTGGAGGGGCAGGTAGTATTGAGGAGGTGGGGAGGCTGCAGAAAGATTTAGACAGTTTAGGAGAGTGGTCCAAGAAGTGGCTGATGAAATTCAACGTGGGCAAGTGCGAGGTCGTGCACTTTGGAAAAAAGAATAGAGGCATGGACTATTTTCTAAACGGTGACAAAATTCATAATGCTAAATTGCAAAGGGACTTGGGAGTCCTAGTCCAGGATTCTCTAAAGGTAAACTTGCAGGTTGAGTCCGTAATTAAGAAAGCAAATGTAATGTTGTCATTTATCTCAAGAGGCTTGGAATGCAAAAGCAGGGATGTACTTCTGAGGCTTTATAAAGCACTGGTTAGGCCCCATTTGGAGTACTGTGAGCAATTTTGGGCCCCACACCTCAGGAAGGACATACTGGCACTGGAGCGGGTCCAGCGGAGATTCACACGGATGATCCCAGGAATGGTAGGCCTGACATACGATGAACGTCTGAGGATCGTGGGATTATATTCATTGGAGTTTAGGAGGTTGAGGGGAGATCTGATAGAAACTTACAAGATGCACGGTAGCACAGTGGTTAGCATTGCTGCTTCACAGCTCCAGGGTCCCAGGTTCGATTCCCGGCTCGGGTCACTGTCTGTGTGGAGTTTGCACATTCTCCTCGTGTCTGCGTGGGTTTCCTCCGGGGGCTCCGGTTTCCTCCCACAGTCCAAAGATATGCAGGTTAGGTTGATTGGCCAGGTTAAAAATTGCCCCTTAGAGTCCTGTGATGCGTAGGTTAGAGGGATTAGTGGGTAAAAATATGTGGGGGTAGGGCCTGTGTGGGATTGTGGTCGGTGCAGACTCGATGGGCCAAATGGCCTCCTTCTGCACTGTAGGGTTTCTATGATTTCTATGATTTCTATGATAATGAACGGCTTAGATAGGATGGACGTAGGGAAGTTGTTTCCATTAACAGGGGAGACTAGGACGCGGGGGCACAGCCTTAGAATAAAAGGGAGTCACTTTAGAACAGAGATGAGGAGAAATTTCTTCAGCCAGAGAGTGGTGGGTCTGTGGAATTCATTGCCACAGAGGGCTGTGGAGGCCGAGACGTTGAGCGTCTTCAAGACAGAAATTGATAAATTCTTGATTTCTCGAGGAATTAAGGGCTATGGGGAGAGAGTGGGTAAATGGAGTTGAAATCAACCATGATTGAATGGTGGAGTGGACTCGATGGGCCGAATGGCCTTACTTCCGCTCCTACGTCTTATGGTCTTATGGTCTTATGGTCAGAACATTGAATATAAGTTGGGACGTCTTGCTGAAGTTGTACAAGACATTAGTAAGGCCACACTTGGGATACTGTTCACAGTTCTGGTCACCGTATTATAGAAAGGATATTATTAAACTAGAAAGAGTGCAGAAAAGATTTACTAGGATTCTACCAGGGCTTGATGGTATGAGTTATAAGGTGGGGCTGGATAGTCTGGAACTTTTTGCCCTGGAGCGTAGGAGTCTTAGCGGTAATCTTATAGAGGTCTATAAAATAATGAGGAGCACAGATAATGTGGATAGTCAACATCTTTTCCCGAAGGTAGGGGAGTCTAAAACTAGAGGGCATAGATTTAAGGTGAGAGGTGAGAGATACAAAAGTGTCCAGAGGGGCAATTTTTTCACACAGAGGGTGGTGAGCATCTGGAACAAGCTGCCAGAGGTAGTAGTAGAGGCGGGTACAATTTTGTCTTTTAAAAAGCGTTTAGACAGTTACATGGATAAGATGGGTATAGAGGGATATGGGCCAAACGCGGGCAATTGGGAATAGCTTAGTGGTAAAAACTGGACGGCATGGACAATTTGGGCCAAAGGGCCTGTTTCCATGCTGTAAACCTCTATAACTGTATTTAAAATTTTCTTCAGCCAGATCTGGTGAGTATGGCTAGCAAGATTGAAGTATCATGCTGGTAAATAATCCATAATTCTTTCAATTATCCCAACAATCCATCTCATCCTCAATCTAAAAAAGGTGATCCTCGCTTTGTCAAAAGAGTATTGGCGTTACAACTGGAAAAGGCTGCCAAAATACTTGATACTCTTGTGCTTTTGTGAATAATTCATTGGAGAGATTAGTCTTTCACAGACGTGTAACACTGCCATTTATCATCAAACAAGGCAGCCAGACTTTGGTTTGCTTTTGACACTTTGCACTCGGCGAAGGGAGAGGGTTGTTCCTTTGTCTGCCTGAGCTGGTTCCAGAAAGGAAAGGGCCGCACTTCCGAACACAGGGGAACAAATGGCCTCCCAGCCAACTCAAAACAAAAGCTAAGCTGTTACAATTACTACCCATTCCCCCACTCAAATGACAAAGTGAGAACTTGGCTTTGCTCCAACTTTCCGCTTCACAACTGAATTAAGGTCAAATCTTAGTAATCAATGTGTGCTGGATGGAATGTTGAGGCCGGAATCGAAAGATCTTTTGAACATCTCCTGCAGTGTTTTTCACTGGGCTTTGAACCCATGCTGGCTCCAACCCCAAGGGACTAACTTGCTCTGCGTAATGTGCCTCACAAACACTTGTTTAATATAATCTGCATCGAAAGCCTGTTTAGCATGCAATCCCCATCACTTCATTTGGGGGGGGGGAGGAAGAGGTGTTGAGGGAGGGGTGGTGGAGGGCAGCAGATAAGAAGAGATCCTGCAAACCAAAAATAAGTTATCAACATCCAAGAAGTGGGTGGTTGAGTCCTGGGAGTACCGCTAAGGCAGAGGAATCAAGGAAGGCAAGTGCAAGGCTAGATAACAAGATGCTTGGGAAGAGTGGAGAGCAAAGATGACCTGGGTTGCTCTCCCAAGTGGTTCCCCATCCTTTAGATCAGCGGTTCTTAATCTTTTCCTTTATGCGGACCATAGATCATCATCAAAAGCTTTTGTGGACCATAACGTTAACAAGGAAGTTAGATAAAGGAGAACCAGGGGACGTGATTTATTTATATTTCCAGAAGGTCTTTGACAAGGTGCCGCATAGGAGACTGTTAAATAAGTTAAGTGCCCACGGTATTGAAGGGTAAGATCCTGGCATGGATAGAGGATTGGCTGACTGGCAGAAGGCAGAGAGTGGGGATAAAGGGGTCTTTTTCAGGATGGCAGCCGATGACTAGTGGTGTGCCTCAGGGGTCGGCGCTGGGACCACAACTTTTCACAATATACATTAACGATTTGGAGGAAGGAACTGAAGGCACTGTTGCTAAGTTTGCAGATGATACAATGATATGTAGAGGGACAGGTAGTATTGAGGAAACAGAGGGGCTGCAGAAGGACTTGGACAGGTTAGGAGAGTGGGTAAAGAAATGACAGATGGAATACAATGTGGAAAAATGTGAGGTTATGTCCTTTGGAAGGAGGAATGGAGGTATAGACTATTTTCTAAAAGGGAAAATGCTTTGGAAATCAGAAACACAAAGGGACTTGGGATCATTGTTCAAGATTCTCTTAAGGCTAATGTGCAGGTTCAGTCGGCAGTCAGGAATGCAAATGCAATATTAGCATTCATGTCGAGAGGGCTAGAATACAAGAGCAGGGATGTACTTCTGAGGCTGTATAAGGCTCTGGTCAGATCCCATTTGGAGTATTGTGAGCAGTTTTGGGCCCCATATCTAAGGAAGGATGTGCTGGCCTTGGAAAGGGTCCAGAGGAAGTTCACAAGAATGATCCCTGGAATGAAAAGCTTGTTGTATGAGGAACGGTTGAGGACTCTGGGTCTGTACTCATTGGAGTTTAGAAGGATGAGGGGTGATCTTATTGAAACTTACAGGATACTGCGAGGCCTGGATAGAGTGGACGTGGAGAGGATGTTTCCACTAGTAGAAAAAGCTAGAACCAGAGGGCATAACCTCAGGCTAAAGGAACGATCCTTTAAAACAGAGATGAGGAGGAATTTCTTCAGCTAGAGAGTGGTGAATCTGTGGAACTCTTTGCCGAAGAAGGCTGTGGAGGCCAGGTCATTGAGTGTCTTTAAGACTGAGATAGGTAGGTTCTTGATTAATAAGGGGATCAGGGGTTATGGGGAAAAGGCAGGAGAATGGGGATGAGAAAAATATCAGCCATGATTGAATGGCGGAGCAGACTCGATGGGCTGAGTGGCCTAATTCTACTCCTATGTCTTAGTGGACAGCAATGATGTCACAATTGTAGCTCTATGTGTACACATTATCAGAAGACCATAAGATATGGGAACAGAATTAGGCCATTCAGCCCATTGAGTCAATGACCTGGCCTCCACAGCCCTCTGTGGCAATGGGTTCCATAGATTCACAACCCTCTGGCTGAAGAAATTCCTCCTCATCTCAGTTTTAAAGAAGCATTCCTTCACTCTGAGGTTGTGCCCTCACGTTCTAGTCTCTCCCACTAGTGGAAACGTTCTCTCCGCATCCACTCTATTTAAGCCTCTCAGTATTCTGTAAGTTTCAATGAGATCCCTCCCTCATCCTTCTAAACTCCATCGAGTATAGACCCAAACTCCTCAACCGCTCCTCATATGACGAAACCTTCATTCCTGGAACCATTCTTGTGAACCTCCTCTGGACCCCCTCCAAGACCAACGCATCCTTCCTCAGGTATGGGGCACAAAACTGCTCACAATATTCCAAATGGGGTCCGACCAGAGCCTTATACAGCCTCAGCAGCACATCACACAATATTTACAGAGAGTATACTGTCACAAAACTGAATAGAATCATTTCAAAAAAATTAAAATAGTTTCTACTTTAAACTAAAACAGATACCCTGCAATCTAGCATCATGGTTCACAGGAACATTTATAAAACACTGGCTCATTGTCAACTGGAAAATAATGTTCAGTTCTGGCCATGGCATTTTAGGAAGGATGTAAAGGCATTGGTGAGGATGCAGAAAACATTTATGAGAATGGTAAATCCGGGGATGAGAGACTTCAGTTACAAGGATAGATGTAACTAAGGCTTTTCTCCGTGGAGAAAAGAATGTTTGGAGGAGATTAAATGTTCATAATCATGAGAGGTCTGGATAGAGGAGATCAGGAGAAACTGTTTCCATTAACTGAAGAATCGAGAGCCAGGGAGTACCAATTTACAGTGACTGGTAAAAGAACCAGCGGTGACATGAGGAAAATCTCACAGTGGGCGCAATCTTACCAGCCAATCACACCACGATCCTGCTGCAGTGCCCAGCCAAATCTCTGTTCACTACAGCAGGATGGGAAAATCCCGCTGGCGTGAACGGCCGTAACGTTCCGGCCTATGAGTGGTTCAGGTCTGGGATGCATTGCACAGGAGTGTGAATTTCAAAAGAGATTCGAATAATTATCTGAAGAGGAAACATTTGCAGGGCTGCAGGGAAGAGGTGAATGAGTGGGAGTAGCTGAGCAGCTCTTACAGAGAGCTAGCATGGACGCAATGGGCCGAATGGCCTCCTTTGGCGATGCAACCATTTTGTGATTCTATGGTGGGCATAAAGCACTCAACTTTCATTCTTCTTGTTGATGATGTCATCTGGATTGGATTACTACCTTTAAAACCTTCCCTTGGGCCCATTATGCTCAAAATAAATCATGTTTTTCTTGCACTGTACTCCTCACTTCCGAGCTCCGGGGCAGTCTTGTGTCCAGTGTCAGTGGGAGAAGCAGCAGAAACCACCCTAATGCTTGCAAAACTCTCCCTGCCATTACCTTGAACAAATGGTTCACTTGAGTTCGAAATATTGAAATCCTATCGTTCAAACACTTCAATAGTTTAATTATGCGAGGCATACTCACGGCAGCCAATACTGCAGCCTGATTTATAATCATTAGATGAGGGTTTTACTGAATTAAAGCTGCATCATCCCACAATGGTCCTTAATCACTTCTTGAGTATTGCTCAAAATTTCTCCCCTTTTTTTTGGAAAACATTCTCGATGAACAAGTCATTTCCAATTAATGCAGTGTTTGTGTCCATCACATGTCACAAGCCATACATGATATGACATATGCATGTTTGCATCACACCTTAAAACGGGAGCAAAAGAACACTCTTAATTGACTGTTGACACTTGTGGAACTTACCAATAACTGTACCCTAATTGACCTCAGCATCTGGCTCAGAGCAATTAGTCTCTAACTGACCTCAAGATGAATCTATAAAGTAATTAGACTCATGACCGTGAAGCACTAGTTATACACAGAAGAATACATTGTGCTTTACAGGGTAAAATAATTTTTCCTTTGTGGAAAAGCAAATTCTTTGGACTTTCCATGAGTAATTTTTTGGAAGGCCTCTTAGTTTGGTAGAGTTTGTTGTTTATACTGGGTTGCTATGTGGTTGTATTCACGATCAGAAGTATGAGTTTGGCGACAGCTGGGTTTCACGTCACACGCTTATTTTTACTTCCAGTTTGGAAACCACCAAAACTGATATTGGTCTGGAGTGGCCAGCCGTATCGAGAGTCTAATCAATGTCCTCGGAATGCGGGCACAAAGTCGACCAATTAGGGGATATCGCCACGCAGGTTTCGTTGCCAGCAAATGCAGGCTCGGGGGTCCCTCATTTGGTCTCGGCATTGGGGTCTGAAGCCCACGGGAAAATCCTGCTCATGCTGTCAGATTTTCTGGCCGTGCTCGTCCCAAGACCGGAAAAATCCCACCCAAGGTCAACATGGTCCTGTCCAGCTCGCTATGATTCTTGTGTGCGGGTGGGAAAATTCTGCCCGGTGTCTGTGCTTTTCTTTGTGCTGTTCTAACAATTGGTTCTCTGAGTTATCAGATGTGGACTGGGATTCTCCGACCTTGTCCGCGGCTGGGATTTTCCAGTCCCGCCGTTGTGAATGGAGATTTGGCTGAGCACCAAATAGTCCCTTCTCGCTGGCATCAGTGTCAGGACGTACGACATTGGCGAATTCCAGCCATGATCACTGCGGGCAGAATCTCACTACCTTGTGAAGCTCAACTACCCAATCTCGAACCATGAGAGGTAAAAAGTAATCAAGATATCGGACCTGGATGTTCATCCACTGAGTTGGAACCACACCACATTTGGGAGATGGAGGTGGTGCTTTGTTGTGGGCCGTGTACAAGATGCACCGATAAGGCTATATGTGGGAATCTGCAAACAGTCTGACAACGAGGTGACCTCCGCTTGACTCCAGATACCTCGCTGGGGTCAGGAGCAGAGGTCACAGAGACCTGCTCTGCTGTAATTCTGCCGGAAGGCAACATCATGTGTGTCTGGGCACGGCATATAGAATAAGCGTGGGCTCTTCCCCGAGCCATGATTAAGCTTTTATGGTAATGCCTCATTTTAAATTGCTGCAGGGAGCCATTTGCCAGATTAGCCACAAATAGAAGGATGTTAGCTGCGCATCCAAGAATTATTTCCCAGAACTTGCAGCAAATGTCTTGGGTCCTGCTGGAGTCCACCGCCCTCAGATACAGTAACACCAGGAAGACTGCGTTTAAATAGGAATGACCCTTCGAAAGGTCACCCTGACTCAGAACATTGGCTCTATTCTCTCTCCACAGATGCTGTCAGACCTGCTGAGATTTTCCAGCATTTTCTGTTTTCGATTCAGATTCCAGCATCCGGAGTATTTTGCGGCTGCATGTGCTTTGCTGGTATCAGTGTGTCACATGACGGCATCACTGTAACCTCCAGCTCGCCGCAACAGGACAGAGTTAGTGCCTCTCCTTTATCATCAGAGGCAGCGACTGGAGCCCAGCAGTTACTGGAGGACTGACCTGAGTGGGAGCTGCATTGTGGCTTTCAGGTACAGTGTTGGTTTACAGGAGGCTCTGAGTTTTCAGGATCGGGTGGCCCTGGACCAGTGCCTGTGGCGTCGGTGGAACCACCTGACATGAGGGTGCCATCGCTCGGGCTAATAGCACATGCCGGAACCCCACTTAAGACAACAGAGAGTTGCTGACAGAATGTCAGCAATAGACTCAGGGCTTGGCCAGTTGGTAGTTGTAAAAGAGAGGCAGCTCGTTGTCTCAAACACAGGGAGATTTTGATTTGATTTATTATTGTCACATGTATTAACATACAGTGAAAAGTATTGTTTCTTGCCTACTATACAGACAAAGCATACTGTACATAGAGAAGGAAACGAGAGAGTGCAGAATGTAGCGTTACAGTCATAGCTAGGGTGTAGAGAAAGATCAACTTAGTGCGAGGTAGGTTCATTCAAAAGTCTGACGGCAGCAGGGAAGAAGCTGTTCTTGAGTCGGTTGGTACGTGACCTCAGAATTTCCCGACGGCAGAAGGTGAAAGAGAGTATATACGGGGAGCGTGGTGTCCTTAATTATGCTGGCTGCTTTGCCGAGGCAGTGGGAAGTGTGGACAGAGTCATTGGATGGGAGGCTGGTTTGCGTGATGGATGGGCTTCATTCACAACACTTTGTCTGCGACCCACTCAATGACAAGGTCAGGTTTGAGTTTAAAACCTGTCTAGCAACTTGAGTAAAGTCACATCAGCCACTGTTGCACCTCTTCAGCCAGGGTTTTCTGAATAATTTCCATATTGTGTTTCAACATGCAGATTGTGGACTCCTTCATGGCTCACTGCCAAGCCTTGAAAGGTTCTGATGATATTCCCTAAACTATCTAATATCCTGTCAAAAAACAATGCTTCTGTTCTTTTATGGGGAGGCGATGGCCTCATGGCATTATTGCTCGATTATTAATCCAGAAACTCAACTAATGCTCTGAGGACTTGGGTTCGAATCCCACCATGGCAGATGGTGGAATTTGAATTCAATAAAAAAAATCCTAAGAATTTTAGGAACTAAGAATTTACTGATGACCATTGTTGATTGTTGGAAAAACCCATCTGTTCCTTCCTTTAGGGAAGGAAATCTGCTGTCTTTACCTGGTCTGGCCTACATGTGACCCCAGAGCCACAGCAATGTGGTTGACTCTCAACTGCCCTCGGGCAACAAGGGATGGGCAATAAATGCTGGCCAGCCAGCGACGCCCATGGCCCACGAATGAATATCAAAATGTATTTGGTAGGTGAATGGCAGGATGGTGTGAAACATGTACCGCAATGTCTGTCACTTGTAGAAAGTTCCTGCTGCCCTTGATTCCTGATATTGTGCTCACCTGTGGGCAAATCTTTCCAGGTTTCCTGCCAATACGGTTTACATTCAAAATTTACCACGGGGACCACTAAAAACACAATTCTAGTTAATTCACCATAAAACTTCATGGTATTGATTCCCTGTCTTGTTAATTTACCTATACACACGTAAGTTTGGTATAAAATTTACACTATTGCTCCCGAGTTTTGAGTAGCAGGGAAGGAGAAGTTAATCAAGCAGGTAAAAATACTTACAAATTAACTGTAAGGATTAGCCAGAGGTAGCAATGATTTGCATTTTATCAACCGTTCCTTTCTCGTTAGATACTACATAGAATTACATAGAATCTATTGCATGGACATAGGCCATTGGGCCCATCTGATCTATGATGGTGTTTAGGTGCCACACAGGTCTCCTCCCACTCTAATTATCTCTTCGTACTCGGTCCTCATATCGCTCTATTCCCCTGTTCCTCATTGTATGCGTCAACTTTCCCCTTTAACATGTCAATGCTATTTACAGGTTCACACCAATCTCTGAGAAAATAGACATAAAAGATCATTTTTCCTAAATTGAGCATTGCTGAGAAAAGACATTTTGTTGAAGCTTTTCATCTTGCACTCATCAGAACAACTGCAAGAATACCTGATGAGTGCAAGACCAGAAGCTTCAACAAAATGTCTTTTTTCAGCAGTACTCAAGTTCTGCCCCACCAAACGACGTTTTGTTCTAAATTCTTTATGCAATTTCACACCCCGGACATACTCTTTTCTACCTTCTTCCATTGGGAAAAAGATACAAAATTCTAAAAACATGTACCAACAGATTCAGGAACAGCTTCTTCCCTGCTGTCATCAGACTTTTGAACGGTCTTGTCATATATTAAGTTGATCTTTCTCTTCCCCCACCTGTTCCTGCAACACTATATTCTGCACCCTCTCCTTTCCTTCTCCCCTACGTACTCTATGAATGGTATGCTTTGTATAGCACGCAACAAACAATACTTTTCATTGTATCCCAATACATGTGCTTATAATAAATCAAATCAAATCAGCGTACGCAGTATTTTGCCTTTACCAAATTGTGTCTTGGCTTATATTTATGCTACTTTCTTAAAGGCAGAACCGATCAAACCTGTACAAGTGGATACCATCTTCATGGAATAGAATTTGGAAAACTTTTATTTGCTGCCATTTACTGACACACGATTATTTAAATGTTCTCAAAATCCATTACTTGTATCCAACATTGTAATGAAAACCACAGAGCATTTTCCTGCTCTTTCTCACTCCGCAGACAATAAAAGGATTGGAAACCCTCCTGCTAGAATACATTTTTTTTAATATCCCACTCTTAATAATGATAAAGAAGCACTGCTGTTACAACCCCTTCTAATACACATTTATTTGCAGAGAATGTTTATATCAACAGATTGTAAATTGAAGTACAGGTATTCAGTTTTTAAAAAACTTTGGTGCTCTCCATGCATGGTATAATTTGCATTGATATAAAATTAATATAAAATTAGGTTAAAGCAAGGGTTCCCAAACCATGGGTCGCGATGGGTCACGGGACAAGGTTTTTGGGGTCATGAGGTGAGACTATAATGGTAGCCGTGTAGCGGGTACTCTGTCCTGGGACTGGCCCCAAGAACACATGATGTACACACCCGATTAACTGTTAAAATATTTCTGCTCTCTGTATTGCTACCAAGGAGAACAAATTTCAGCAAGTGTTTAGTAAATTTCCATAACAATGATAAAAGGTATGAACTTGTCTTTTGTGCATTATGTTATTTTCTTGATGCTCTCCAATTTTGGAACAAAAGCAGGTTCGTCAAACATTTCTTTAATGCTTTTTTAAATGACTTGTGCTTTGATTTATTATTGTCTCATATATTGGGATACAGTGAAATGTGTTGTTTCTTGCGCGCTGTACAGACAGAACATACCGTTCATAGAGTACATAGGGGAGATGGTCAGGAGAGGGTGCAGAATGTAGTGTTATAGTCATACGAGGGTGTAGAGAAATATCAGCTTAATATAAGGTAGGTCCCTTCAAAAGTCTGATGGCAGCAGGGAAGAAGCTGTTCTTGAGTCGGTTGGTGCGTGTTCTCAGATTTTTGTATCTTTTTCCCGACAGAAGAAGGTGGAAGGGAGTATGTCCGGGGTGAGTGAGGTCCTTGATTATGCTGGCTGCTTTTTCCGAGGCAGCAGGAAGTGTAGATGGAGTCAATGGATGGGAGGTTGGTTTGCGTGAGGGACTGAGCTTCGTTCACAACCCTTTCTTGCGGTCTTGGTCGGAGCAGGCGCCATACCAAGCTGTGATGCAACCAGAAAGAATGCTTTCTATGGTGCATCTGTAAAGATCGGTGAGAGTGGTGGTGGACATGCTGAATTTCCTTAGCCTCCTGAGGAAGTACGTTGGTGGGCTTTCTTATGTAAAGCGTCGGGTGTTTGTTAGCTTACTCTCAGTTGCCCATTTTGTGCAGGTTCCTCAGCTTCAAGCTACATTTTTAAAAAAGGAAACATGAAGATTTGGAAATCGGAGGAATGAGCTATGAATATTACAGCACATAGATTAGTTGATACCTGTCAATCAAATTAACCAGCGGCATGCAAACTTGACAGTTCCTTTTGAAGATTGAAGAGGTAGAGAATAAAAAAAATTGAGTTAAAAAATTCTCAAGCCAGTGAATTGCTGAAATGGTAAAAAAAAAATTCCATTATAATTCAGTCTGTTTGTATTCAGCTGCATTTCTCTGTGCAGCAGATCAGCACACTAATTCAATTCCCCCAAATCCCGATTCGCAGCCTTGTTTGACAGAGGTGGCATCTGAATCGGTGCAGTAAACAATGCAATCCACCAGGGGTTTCGGCAGCGGCACTTGTGGGGAAGCATGTGAGGATTGCTCCCAGTGCTGTATTGATTTGCCCTTCATCTGTTTGAACAATGTAAAGCTGTGTTGCCCTGTTGCTCCTGATCTTCCCAATGCCTCTTGTGTGCACCGCCGATCCAGCTGTAGTTACTTCAGCCTCACCCCGGTTACTATGGCGATAACAACATAACTGAGGAAGCCACATTGTATTTGGTCTCTGCATGGCAAATCGGACGTTGCTACAGACCTCAGTATTGTAATGACTCTGACCTTGATTGGTCAGGACCAAATCTTGGCACTTAAGAAAGCAAAATAGAGTCATGATTTGCTGCTTAGTAAACTAGCGCAGGTCCCTCCAGCATGGCAGACATTAAGGAGTTTAAGAGTTTATTTATTAGTGTCACAAGTAGGCTTACATTAACATTGCAATGAAGTTACTGTGAAAATCCCCTTAGTCGCCACACTCCAGCAACAGTGACCCAAGCCGGGAATTGAACCCGGTCCCTGGCACTGTGAGGCTGCAGTGTTAACCACTGTGCCACCGTGCCACCCCACGGAATAGAGACCAAAGGGGTTTGTTGTAAAAACAATTAAGTTCACTGTTCTTATTTTAAAGTCCAATTTTGATGGTTTATTGTGCTATTTTTCTGCAGCTCAGTTTAGTTTATAATATTAATTTCAGATACCAGGTATTAAATTAATTTGGAGGTAAGTTTGACTATGATTTATAGTGTAGAAGAGTGATATGATATAAATATGATTTATGGTGTAGATTGGCTTAGTTGTAGGAGATAGGTGATGACACAAGGCTGCTTTAGTGACTGGAAGCCAGTGTCCAGTGGCACGCCACAGTGTTGGACCCTCATCATCTATGTCTTTTATATAAATTATATAAATGACTATGTGGGGGGGTTGGATTGGTAAGTTTGCGGATGACACAAAGATTGGCGGGTAGTTAACAGTGAGGCGGAATGTCTCGGGCTATGAGAGTGTTAAAATGATCTGAATGGCCCATTCAGCATGCTATAGCTCGCTATAGTTTAATACATCATCTTGAAACCACTCGGTTACTTTGTGTGGCTATTTGAGGGGAATGATAGTTTTAAATACAACAAGAAAACCATCGTAACAGCCCCTAACAGGCTACAAGAAGATAGAGACGGAATGGTCAAATAGGCAGATGAGTGGCAGATGGAATTTAACCCTGAAAAGTGTGAGGTGATACACTTTAGAAGGAGTAATTTGACAGAGAGTATTCAATGAATAGTAGGACACTAGGAAGTTCTGCGGAATAAAGGGACCATGGCGTGTTTGTCCACAGATCTCTGAAAGCGGAGGGCATGTTAGTAGGGTGGTTAAAAAGGCATATGGGACACTTGCCTTTATCAATCAATACAAATCTGGGAAGCCATGTTGGAGTTGTATAGAACTTTGGTGAGGCCACAGCTAGAATACTGTGTGCAGTTCTGGATGCCACATTATAGGAAGGATGCACTGGAATGCGCTGAAGTGAGTGCAGAGGAGATTCACCAAGATGCTGCCTGGGGTGAAACATTTAAGTTATGATGAGAGGGTGGATAGGCTTGGGTTGTTTTCATCGGAGCAGAGAAGACTGAGGGGCGGCTTAATTGAGATGTACAAGATTATGAGGGACATGGACAGACTGGATAAGGAGTAGCTGGTCCCCTTAGTTGAAGGGTCAGTCACGAGGGACATAGGTTCAAGGTGAGGGGCAGGAGGTTTAGGGGGGAATGTGAGGAAAAACATTTTTACCCAGAGGGTGGTGACGGACTGGAATGCGCTGCCTGGGAGAGTGGTGGAGGCAGGTTGCCTCACGTCCTTTAGAAAGTACTTGGATGAGTACTTGGCACATCACAATATTCAGGGCTATAGGCCAAGTGCTGGTAGATGGGATTAGGTGGAAGTTCAGGTGTTTCCAATGTGCTGGTGTGGATTCAATGGGCCGAAGGGCTTCTTCTGCACTGTCTGACTGTATGATTCTATGAGAAGTGATGATATTTTTGCTACTGCTCTTCATGTACCTCCCCTTGTTTTCAACTCTAGTGAAGTCAATTATAATGAAGGTCTGTAGAGCTGTGAAGTGGGCAGAAGATCCTGTTTTATATAATCACCCAATGTTAAAGTGACGCCCATTATGCCTTATGAACAAGGTTGAACCACTTTTCTTGACACTCCTCCTGCAAGATCTAATGCCAGGGCATCTGCCGTGGTGGGTTTTGAACCCAGGTCCCCAGAGCATTAATTACCCTCCGTCTCTGGATTGTTAGTCCAGTGACAATACCACTATGCCACCGCTTCCCCTTGGCCCACAATGGCGGGAACTTGTCCAAGAAGGTACTCAATGCAACTCATCATCCTCCTTGTGGAACTTGGTGGCCATGAAGGCCTCACAAGCATGCCTGCCCATGCGATGGCCTCTTCCGCTGAAGCCTCGGATTCCTTGAACTCTACGCCCTCATTCCCTTCAAGTCTTCCTCATCGGAGGAGACGTGTTGGCATCTGGCAAATCCTCCCTTCCTTTGCTTGTGCAGCATGCAGTAAACCACGGTGATCCATGAGACCCTGTGGGGAGGGTGCTGGAGTGCTCAGCCAGATCTGTCCAGGCATCCGAATCAAATCATTAAGATGCCTATGGTCCGTTCCACCAACGCTGGGATACTAGCATGAGCTTCGATGTACTTTCTGCTGGATTCTGTGACTGCTACACAGGTTTCATCAGCTACTTCCTCTGCGGGTACAATTTGTCATTGAGGAGCCAGTCCTGTACCCTGTATAGCCCCTCAGAGATGTTCGGAATCTGCGGTCTACTCAAGATGTGTGAGTTGTAGATATTTCCTGAGTATCTGACACCAACCTGCAGGATAGGTTCTCATGGTCACAGACAAGTTGTATGCTGAGTGAGTATCCTTTCCTGTTAATGTGTTAGAATGCCTGTTGCCAGAGTGCTTGTATAACCATCTGAGTGCAGTCAATAGAACCCTGCACCTATAGGAATACGGAGTCTCAACAAAAGCCAACGCTCCAGCATGGATGCCTGAGAGATCTCGCAGAGTTCCACTGGCGCGGAGGTTCAGAGCAGTTTTTACTTTCCCAGCCACTGGCAAAGACTGCTCCCTCAGTCCCCATGGCACCAATTCCTGGGGAATGTGGCAAATGTGAGTCACCAGATCCCTGGATTTGTGAAGACAATCGATGACACTGTCTCTTGCTCCTCTGCAGATAAGACATGTAAGGTTTTTCCACCCTTGGTCTAGTGATCCTCCTACCCACAATGTCACTGTGAGCCTCATCCGCCGTGTCTGGAGGGGACCCTGCTGCCTCTTGGTTTTGATCCTCTCTTTGGCAAGTCAGGTGCCTTCATCGCAAACTTCTCCTTCTTCTCTCTTGCCTTTATATGATTACGCAGACAGTGATAAATCCTGCCTCCATCTTCCTAATGGTCTCCTGTCTGCAGTATCAGTGAGAAACAGACAAGAATCAGCAAATGTCTCCTTTCTGTCAATGACTCATCAGTGATTGTGGCAAGAGCTTTTGTTCCAGTGTTGGCAACTATTTGCCCCTGAAAAGCTGGCTAGTATGGAGTACATATCAAAGTGTTCTTCACAGTGCATGCCCCTGCCCTCCACTCGCCCATCAGAGCCCAAACCAGCAGAGCTTATCCTCATTTGAATATTGTACCACAATGGATGATGGCGGTGCTGAACTCTCACCGCCAGCCCCGCTTGGACCCTCCCGGTCTGAGTATAGAAGCCCCTCCCATTAATGTTCAGATTTCCCTCCCTCACAGAGCTGTATTCCTTAATTCCCATTGTGACTGGGGCATATCTGTTTCTCGCCCCTGAACATTTTTAGGTGGATGCCCCACGTGAACCACACCCCTCCCCATCTAGAGGCCAATTGCACAGTTCAAGATATACCCCGCCCACACACACACATGCACACATAGACACACACAGAGACGCACACACACAGACACACACAAACAAGCACATCGCACGCGCACACACAGACGCACACACAAGTGCACACACAGACACGCACGTACATTATAAATGCAAGTTTTTTTTATCCTAATGGTCTTTGTGACACCTAGTTTGCACAATTACTTTTGCATTTGCCTACATTCCTGATGACATTTTAAAAATTGTTCGTGGCTGTGATGAGATTTGAGATATCCTGAGGTAGCACGGGTGGCACAGCGGTTAGCACTGCTGCCTCACAGCGGTGGGACCAAAGTTAGACCTTGGGTCACTGTCTATGTGGAGTTTGCACATTCACCTCGTGTCTGTGTGGGTTTCATCCGGGTGCTTCGGTTTCCCCCCACACTCCAAATATGTGCAGGTTCAGATGGATTGGCCATGCTAAATTGCCCCTTACTGTCCCAAAAATGTGTTGGTTAATATGTGGGGTTACGGGGATAGAGCAGAGGGGTGGGATTGGGTGAGATGCTCTGTCAGAAAGTCGGTGCAGGCTCAATGGGCCAAATGGACTGCACTGTAAAGATTCTATGATTCGATGAATTATGTAAATAACATTCCTTTCTTTACTCCACACGGCAGTAAATGTTTTTCTCTGCCTCTACTCCATGAGAGTAGTTGCTGGTGCCCTCCGGCATGTTCTTTTACATGGTGACTGCTTTCCACCCCCTCTGTAATAAAAAGCTGTTCAGTGGAACCAACTTGTGGCTTCGTCCTTTGTGGGTTATGAATCGAGATTGCTTACAAAATAAAATCTCTCATCACAACTGCCGACCGTCATTTATACTCTTCACACAGGAAGCAATAATTTCCTCGGTAATTTACGACTACGATTTGTATTGTTGTATTGTCTGCGGAACTTCTTCTTGGTTTCACGACCTTGGGGTGCAAAGGAAGGTTGACAGTTCTACTATTTGACATTCCCTCTCTCTGAAATATCAGTTCAATCATCTGTGAACCAATTAGCAGATTCCTCAATTAGTGACCATTTGAAATGGGGCGGCACGGTGGCACAGTGGTTAGCACTGCTGCCTCACAGTGCCAGCGACCAGGATTTGATTCCCGGCTCGGGTCACTGTCTGTGCAGAGTTTGCACATTCTCCCCGTGCCTGCATGGGTTTCCTCCAGGTGCTCCAGTTTCCTCCCGCACTCCAAAAGATGTGCGGGTTAGGTGGATTGGCCATGCTAAATTGCTCCCTTAGTGTCAGGGGGAACTAGCCAGGGTAAATGCATGGGGTTATGGGGATAGGGCCTGGGTGGAATTGTGGTCAGTGTAGACTCAATGGGCTGAATGGCCTCCTGGATGCCATAACATTAAAGGCTATGGGTCAAGTGCTGGCAAATGGGATTAGGTGGGCACGTCAGGGCATTTCATGCGTCGGTGCAGACTCGATGGGCTGAAGGGCCTCTTCTGCACTGTAGTACTCTGTGATTCTGCACTGTGAGATTCTATGATTCTATGAGGATTCTATGAAAACAAATGATTTTTGTGACGTTGTACCATGCGTGAGGATTGAAATTAATATTTGTTGAAACCTGGCACCACCTCTGCATGCAGCACATATTCTACAAATGTGGGGATGTTTCAGTTCAGTTAACAATATATAATGCTCAATGGGTCTATACCAGTGGTGGAGGGTCTGGTAAAATTTCCCCTCAGAGGAATTGTCAGTAGCAGGTCAGTAATGTCCCTTTGAGGGCACATCAGGCATTTGTATTAAACTGACATTAAAAAAATACTCAGCTGTACAATTGTAGGTTTTATTCACCAGGTTACAGCTGGGGAAAGCATTCTGAGCTTTAAGATGGATATTACCCTAATGGTGAGAGGGGACTAAGTTGAATTTTACTCATATAATTTGCCACCTTACTCTGATGTTACAATGTCACTTAAAACTCAACTTGTTAACAGAGAAAGTACCACCTTCAGCCTGCTCTCGGTGCATGGTGCGCAGTTCAGCATTAATATCCCCAGGAGCCAGCAAGCTAAATCCCTTCAAGGTCTCTCCCGCATCTCTCCGAAGACAACTTTATCCCGCGGACAGGGGAGTCGGGTCATCTCCTTCCTTTGAACTCCTTCCATCAACTGCAGCCTGACAGGTTGCAGCACTCTAATGATTTTGAGGAGCCTGTGTTCTTTTGAAGTGGGCCTTCTGCTGCCTGTTTTGGTGTTTCGTTCCCTGAGAGAATATCTTGGGCCTCAGCCTTCCATTATCATCGCCTTCTGTTCTCGCTAACCTGTACGTGTTGCAAGTGCAGTTCCAATTAAAACAAAACGAACCTCCTCACGTCATTCAGCTTTACACAGGATGCAACGATGATTGAAAGTAAACGTGTGATTTTGATTTAATCAGCTAATTAAGGTTCGTTCCGAAGAAAAACCAAAAAGAGTATGAAAGGGTTAATGCAGGTTAATCTCTGATGAGGAGCCACTCACCAATTATGCACTGTCTGTCTCTGTCTGCTGCTCATTAACCTGTTTTGTTTTACCTTAAAATCATAGAATCCCAACAGTGCAGAACGAGGCCATTCAACCCGTTGAGTCTGCATTGACTCTCCGACAGAGCATCCAACCTAGGCCCTATTCTCATAATCTCACATATTTACTGGCTAATTCCCCTCACCTACACATCTTGGGACACTAAGGGGCAATTTAGCATGGCCAGTCCACCTAATCTGCACGTCTTTGGTCTGTGGGAGGAAACCGGAGCACCCAGAGGAAACCCATGCAGACACGGGGAGAACGTGCAAACTCCACACAGAGAGTATCCAAGGCCGGAATTGAACCCAGATTCCTGTGAGACAGCTGTGCTAACCACTGTGCCGCCCTTGTATAATTTTGTTACTTTACTTTTTGATATCACATTATCGTTCTACAATTACAATGATTTATCTTCTTTAGATGGGATTATTCTGATTTAATTTGACATTAATACAATGAAATGGTTTAGTGTGTAATTAGCATTCTGATATAACCGAATGGCTTGCTAGGGCATTTAAGAGTCAACCACGTTGCTGATTGTCTGGAGTTACATGTAGGCCAGACCAGGTAAACACGGCAGATTTCCTTCCCTGAAGGACGTTGGGGAACCAGATGGGTTTTTACACAAATCGATTCTGAGACTAGCTTTTAATTCCAGATTTATTAATGAATTTAAATTCCACCATTTGAACCCATGCCCTCAAAGCATTAATCTGGGCCTCTGGATTACTAGTCCAGTGATATTACCACCATGACATTGTCTTCCCTGCAAAAGGAAAGTGTAGAGTTACTTGTATGAAAGATAGATGGTGTCCTCCGAACATTGAAAACCTGAACAGCATTCAATGGTTAAAAGAATTGTGCAATGAACAAATTTATCTGGAAATTGAATTTATTTGATAAATTTCCTTTAAGTGGAGACAAACATGTTCACTAAAAGCCAATAAGTGATTGAACCTTGTCAGAAATGGTCCATACAGCAGTTTGCTGTTCTGGGCTGTTTTAAAGTGGCACCACATGCCGTATAGCAAGAAGCAAGCTACACGCTATCAATCTTTCCTGTCGTCATACCAGCGCGGAAATTACTGGGAAGGATTTTGACTGCGAGGGGAATTTGGGAGGTGGCTGGTCGAGCGCTCCCTTCATCCACCAAAAATCCCTAGCCAGGTGCCAGAGCCATTTTGAAGACCAGGGTCTCATTTCCACAATCCCAGTGAGTGTGGTGATATGACGGCTTGCCCATTGGAAGGGACCAAGCTGGAAATATTCTTATCGACAGAGAAGGAGATAAGTGTTGTTGGGGAGGTTGCATGGAGGAGTCTTTTTTATTTTGTTTCTTGGGGTTTTTATTTTAATTCATTCGTGGGACATGGGGACTTGCTGGCTGGCCAACATTTATTACCCATCACTAGCTGCACTTGGTCAGAGGACAGTTGAGAGTCAACCACATTGTGGCCATCTCTGGCAAGGCCAGCATTTATTGCCCATTCCTAACTGCCCTTGAACAGGTCGGGGTGAAACACCTACAGCTACTCAACCATTCCAGATGGTTGTTAAGAGCCACCCACATTGCCATGGGTCTGGAGTCATAGATTCGATTTGATTTATTATTGTCACATGTATTAGTATACAGTGAAAAGTATTGTTTCTTGTGCGCTATGCAGACACAGCATACCATTCATAGAGTACATAGTGGAGAAGGAAAGGAGAGGGTGCAGAATGTAATGTTACAGTCACAGCGAGGGTGTAGAGAAAGATCAACTTAATATAAGATAGGTCCATTCAAAAGTCTGATGGCAGCAGGGAAGAAGCTGTTCTTGAGTCGGTCAGTACGAGTTCTCAGCCTTTTGTATCTTTTTCCCGACGGAAGAAGGTGGAAGAGACTATGTCTGGTGGACATGGGGTCCTTAATTCTGCTGGCTGCTTTTCCGATGCAGCAGGAAGTGTAGATGGAGTCAATGGATGGGAGGTTGGTTTGTGTGATGGACTGGGCCATGGTCAAAACACTTTGTAGTTTTTTGCGATCTTGGTCAGAACAGGAGCCATATCAAGCTGTGGTAGATCTGGAAAGGATGCTTTCTATGGTGCATCTGTAAAGGTTCATGAGATAGGTAAGATCAGCAGATTTCCTCCCCTGAACAAGGCCAGGTGAATTTTTACGTTAGTCGGATAGTTTCTTCATAATCATTAATAAGACTAGCTTTTAATTACAGATTTATTAACTAGTTGGATTTAAATTCTCCTGGCTGTCGTGGATTTGAACTCATGTCTCCAGAGCATTAGTCCTGGCCACTGGATCCCTAGTTCAATAAGATTACCACTGTGCTTTTCTTGCCCAACAATGGATTAAAAGATTTATATGGGAGCGGGAGGGGCATTTATTGAGATAGATTCTAATTGGAATAGCAGCTTTAATGTTTATGATAGCAAACTGAACAAAAACTGAGCTAGAAAACATAGAAACATAGAAACTAGAAGCAGAAGTAGGCCATTCGAAGCTTCAAACCTGCTCCGCCATTCACTATGATCATGGCTGATCATCAAATTCAAAATCCTGATTCCCCCCCTTCCCTCCCCCCATATCCCTTGATCAGCTTTAGCCCCAAGAGCACTTCATATTCAGGGATTGAAAAGCGAATCCCAAAATGGATGCTTTTCAAGACTGAGATGTTGTCCACTTTGGCTGCATACCACACTCACCTTTGCTATTCCGAAAATTTCTGTTATTTATTCGATAACTATTTTGAACTCACCCTCCTAAAACCCAGCCCACCCCTCTGAAAGATATCTTCATTGTGTATTGAACTAAAAAGCAATCATATTTGTTTAATCCTAATCATTGCTAATATACGAAGGTGACATTGTCAGAAGCATTTCAGAAAGGATTGCGGACTATTTTCCTACACTGTAATCCTACACTACACTCATCATCTGTGCCTTTTTTTAATTTTTGCCTATCTACCAGCAAGCTAGGTAACCAGTAATACCTACAGTGACAGTTTTATTGCCATAAATTCCACTCTATGAGTTTTCTCAGATGGTCGCTGTTTTCTTTTATAACTTATATTTTCAGTAGTACACGCACTCCCTCTGTACTCGCTTTCTCAATGTCTTTCGTGGACTTGTCCTCTGAGGGTAATGATGTTGAATTGTTACAGCGCCAGCATGATTGGCTGATCATATTGCTTATCGCCTGATGTCTGCCAAGTATTTGATTGGTCATGGCTCAGTCAATTATTGACGCTGAAATTGTTCATTAATATTTGGGCCAAATCATCATTTGACCACTAAAGCTTGATAATAATTGACTTTATTAATCATTGATTGTGCCAACAGTTTTCAGCCCTGCATTATCTATACCGACCTACTCCAACAGATAAATAATAACACTGTCATCAATTTAGCAACAACTGAGACCAACCTGCTCCATCTCCAAGTGAGCTGAAATGAGCTTGTGGAATTACAGAAATGCAACTGATGACCAGCGTTGGTTTGATGAAGGAATTATTACCATCCCCAATGGCCCAAAGTTTGTCCAGTTTTAAAGAAAATGAGCGAGATTTTCCAGTTTCCCAGCTACGTGTTACCCATCGGCGGGAGGTGGCACGTTGTTTGCGGGATTCCCTGATCCCGTCACTGTCAATGGGAATTCCTATTGATGTCACCTCATGCCAGCAGGAAATCCACGTGCGGGGGTGCGCTGCTGGCAGGACTGAAGAATCCCGCTGGAATGAACGGCCAGGGAATTCTTTGTCATCTCGCAAGAACACAACATTTAGCGCTTCACTCCCACTGTAGTTTCAACCAAATCAAGTGTTTCACTCTTGCCAACTAGAAAATCCGAGATGTTGCCAATCTACCAACTGTTTCGAGGCAGTGTGCTACATTTCTATCCAGTTACATTCACCATCACAAGGACATCATTAAGAGAATGACAACTTCAACCATTATAGGTCCTTGCTAATGTTGAGCAGGCCATACACTTGATGTGGAATCCTATTGCCTTCCTACTTGGGCATGGGGTTGTCAACTTTTACATGACCACTTCCATCTCCCATTGCAATCAAAGAGGTCCTTTGATCAGTTACTATAGAAAGAGCAGCTGTTGAAATTAACAAATGCCCCACTCATCCACCTCAAAAAACATTTTATTACTTACACACAGGAATGCATAAAACCTACTCCAACCATCCTAAGTTATAGGAGCAGGATTAGGCCATTCGGCCCATCGAGTCCGCTCCGCCATTCGATCATGGCTGAAATGCTCCTTTTCCCAATTTTCCTGCCTTCTCCCCATAACCTTTCAACCCATTACCAATCAAAATTCTGTCTAGCTCCTCCTTAAATTTATTCACTGTCCCAGCATCCACTGCACTTTGAGGTAGCAAATTCCACACATTCACAACCGTTTGGGAGAAGTAGTTTCTCCTCAACTCTGTTTTAAATTTGCTACCCCTTATCCTAAGACTATGACCTCTCATCCTAGAATGCCCCACCAGCGGAAGCATCTACTCCACGTCTACTTTATCCACACCTTTTATCATCTTCAATACCTCAATTTGATCATCAGCACTTCTGTTCTTACAAACTAAACGGTGCATTATGTGTGAAGGATATTCCCAGCATGTTTTGGCTTTCACTAAGACAATTGATCAATGGATTAATAAACAAGTATAATAGTTCATTAGCTATAAGTGGTGAAGGTTATAAATTCAGTGGTAGTGAATTTGCCAGTTTTGTACTCTTCCTAATTTTCTTTGCTATTAATTTCAATTATTTTCCAATAACAATTGGAATATTTCCAGTTGTAACTTTTATCCGTCAGAGCTATTGTATTTTATTAAACTCACTTCAAAATGAAATGTTCTCAGGATGCGAACATTTAAATCCAGCATTTATTGCTAGTTGCCCTTAAGAAGATGATGGTGAGCTTTCTTCTTGAGCCACTGCAGTGTATGTGGTGAATGCACTCCCCCAGTACTGTCAGCTGGTGAGTTCCAAGATTCTTAACCTGGTGACGATGAAGAAATAGTGATACATTTCCGAATCTGGTTGACCTGTGAGTTGGAAAGGAGCCTGGAGGTGATGATAAAAGCAAATTACTGAGGCTGCTGGAATCTGAAACAAAAGCAGAATCATAGAATCTACAGTGCAGAAGGAGGCCATTTGGCCCACCGACAACAATCCCACCCAGGTCACGTAACCCCACATATTTACCCTCCTACCCCGCCTGACACTAAGGGGTAATTTATCTTGGCCAATCAACCTAACCCACACATCTTTGGAGTGTGGGAGGAAACTGCAGAAAATGCTGGGAAATGTCAGCAGGTTTGACAACATCTGTGGAGAGAGAACAGAACCAACGTTTCGAGTCTGGATGACCCTTCGTCAGAGCTAAAGACAACTAGAAATAGGATGAGATTTATACTCCTATAGGATGAGAGCTCTGGTGAAGAGTCATCCAAGACTAGAAACATTGGTTCTGTTCTCTCTCCACCGATGCTGTCAGACCTGCTGAGATTTTCCAGAATTTTCTGTTTACGCTGCTGGAGGTGATGCTGTTTCTCTGATCTTGTCCTTCCAGATGCTGGAAGCCTTGGGGTTTGACAGGCACTGCTGACAGTGGTTTTTCTCCTTTAGTTGGAGGTTAGGATTGCATGAACTGTTCCACAGCTAAGAGGTAAGTGGATAAACAACGTGTTTGCAAATCTCCACTAAATTCTGCTCTTATGCGGATATGAGATAGCATCAACAATGTTGGTTGCACATATTTCTGGAGGTTTTACTACATAACATCCTACCTCTGTCCTCAGGTTTGTCTGCCCAGTCACCCCTATGCTCAGATATTTTCACAATTACCTGAGGTGAGGAACTATTTCTGGATTAAGGAACTGAAAGATAATACATCATCATTATTTAACATCCTGATGATTTAGCTCATGGGGTTAGAATCATAGAATCCCTACAGTACAGGAGAAAGCCATTTGGCCCGTCGAGTCTGTGCCAACTCTCCAATACAGCATCTTACCCAGACCCTATCCCAGTAGCCCCACATATTTACCCTGAACCTATACATGTTTGGACCGTGGGAGGAAACGAGAGCACCGGAGGAAAACCACACAGACACGGGAAGAACGTGCAAACTCCACATAGACAGTCACCCAAGGTCTTTTGAACCTGGGTCCCCGGCGCTGTGAGGCAGCAGTGCTAACCACTGTGCCACCCGCAGCATGCTCACAGCAGTATCCAGGAAATGAACCTTTGGTTAGAATTCTCCGACCTCGCCCACAGCTGGGGATTCCTCAGTCCCACTGCCGCAAATGGAGATTTGGCCGAGCGCCAAATTCTCCGTTCTAGCTGGCAGCGGTAGCAGAGCATGCAAGACCAGAGAATCCAGGCCCTTATTTCTTGGAGCCTCAAGGACAATCTGGCATGGTGACCTACTGCCTAGGTTGGCTCACCCACCTGTCCATCTCTCCTTCCCCATGGTAAGGAACTGCCATCTCCTTGGCACCTCTGCCTGAGGCATTGCTAAAATGCAGGGGGATTTCTTCGGTAAGCCAACTTGCATATTGATACATTGACACACTGCTCTGTCGTGCCACCATGATATTACATCAATTCTATTAACAGTCTGTCTCGGGCTCATAAATTCACATTCACCCAACAGTGACCTCTGAGTGTACACAGCTCTGTTTTTAATTTAAGCAAGCATTTATTACTTAAATAACATTAAAACATGATCAAAGGGAAGTAATTAGCAGAATTCATTTAGGAAGGATCTGATGTTTAATTTTCTATTGAGGGAAAGGTATTCTGTCTGAGCAAATTAGAACTTTGTAAATTACTTCTGTGTGTTTACTAGGATCATGTCACTGAAACTGTGTTTCTGCCTGGTGTTAGCTTGTATGGACTATATTTAAAAGCCGTTAGCAATGTGCCTTATTGATGGTCCCTGCGGGCCTTGTCGGCAAAGGCTCTGCCTGGTGAATATACATAGATCAGAAGATCGCAGGTTCAAATCTTGAGTTGTACTCAGTTATCTGGTCTCAACCAGGGCCCCCATGTAAGATATGAAAACTTACTTCAGTGCCCAACATTCCAGCACCTATTTATTGTCCGGTGACCGCTGGGTGGAAAATCGATGGGTGGGATTTTACGACCTCACTTGGACGAAGCTTGTAAAATCCCACCGGGGCCAATGGAGAATTATGTTCTGCGAGCTTTGCCCGCCCTGATTCCAGGGACGGGCGAGGCAGTGAAATTCCGGCTGATGTGTCTGGATTTTGGATGAGGAGAAAATTATCTTGGCTGTGGCGCACCAACTTGCTGCCAATATTCAGTGATGAAGATCATACAGAAATAATCGGAGTGAGAGACCAAGGGCTGTTGCTACCCCTGGAAATATTCCTCCAGTAATAGTTAACGTCTTCTCATGCAGGAGGGAAGAGAGAAAAATTAGGAAGGGCAAAACATTCTATTGACCTGCACGGGACCAAATTTCCTCTTCTGTAGGTAACCTGGAGAGGACAGGAAAATCTTCACCATGTCGCTATCCATTTCTGGAATGCTCTGCCAGATAGAGGTGTATAAGATGTTGAGAGGTATTGGTAGATTGGATTCTCAGAGGCTTTTACCCAGGGCTGAAATGGTTGCCACAAGAGGTCACACGTTTAGGGTGCTGGGGAGTAGGTACAGAGGAGATTTTAGGGGTAAGTTTTTCACTCAGAGGGTGGTGGGTGCGTGGAATCGGCTGCCGGTAGTGGTGGTGGAGGCGGATTCAATAGGGTCTTTTAAGAGACTTTTGGATAAGTTCATGGAAGTTAGTAAGATAGAGGGTTATAGATAAGCCTAGTAGGTAGGGACATGTTCGGCACAACTTGTGGGCCGAAGGGCCTGTCTGTGCTGTAGCTTTTCTATGTTCTATGTTCTAAATAACTTTGGGTGTATAATGTATCCATCCAAATATAATGATGCCGTACAAGCGATTCAACATCTTTCCCGTCATTTTCACACGAAAAATGCAAGCTGCCAGTGTTGAGTGGGCTGGGTGGGAGGGAAGAATTGAAATTTTAAGCCGCTGCCTTTACCAGATTGATTAATGGCAACCGATTCACAGACTGGAGGAACGTGGACACTTGGGAGTTCAGATAAACAAATTCTTAAAAAGTGAAAGGACAAGGCGATGGAAAGCATCTGGATTCCTAGGTTTTATAAATAAGGGCAACAAGTATTGTGCTAAATTAATACAAATTGTTGGTTATAGGCTGTAATTGAAACATGTCCGGTTTTGAGTATCCCAATTTAAAGTTTTTTTTTAAAGTTTATTTATTAGTGCCACAAGTAGGCTTACATTAACACTGCAATGAAGTTACTGTGAAAATCCCCTAGTCGCCACACTCCGGCGCCTGTTTAGGTACACTGAGGGAGAATTTAGCTTGGCAGTGCACCTAACCAGCACGTCTTTCGGACTGTGGGAGGAAACTGGAGCACCTGGCGGAAACGCACGCAGACACGGGGAGAACGTGCAGATTCCGCACAGACAGTGACCCAAGTTGGGAATTGAACCCATGTCCCTGGTGCTGTGAGGCAGCAGTGCTAACCACTGTGCCACCATTTGGAAACATCATCACTGTCATGGTCGGGGGACATAGGAGATACACAAGGGTGATATTCAAATTGTTCTAGTTCTGAGGAAAGACTAGACAAACTGGGACTCTTTCTATTAGAACAGTGATGAAGTCACCCATAATTACAGATGTTCCTTTATTGCAGGCATCTCTAATTTCCTGTTTAATGACACCCCCAACACCACCACTGCAGGTTAGGGGTCTATATACAACCCCACTAATGTTTTTTGCCCCTAGGTGTTTCTCAGCTCTATCCATACAGATTTCACATTGAGCCATAATCCTTCCTCACTATTGATCTTTAACTAGCAAAGCAATCCCATCGCCTTTCCCTTTTTGCCTGTCCTTCCTAAATATTGGGTACCCTTGCATGTTCAGTTCCCATCCCTGGTCACCCTGTTTTCAGCCCTGTCCTGACTACAGGTCACCAGCCTAAAACATTAACCCTGCTTCTGTCTCCACAGACTTAGCAGAATATTTCCACTATTTTCAGTCTTTAGTTTAATGGTGGAGTCAGCTTTCACGTAACTTTTGATTTGATTTGATTTATTATTGTCACAATAATAAATTATTATTATTAATTTATTGTACAGACAGAGCATACCATTCATAGAGTACATAAGGGAGAAGGAAGAGTGCAGAATATAGTGTTGCAGTTACAGATAGGGTGTAGAGAAAGATCAACTTAATATATGGTAGGTCCATTCAAAAAACTATGAAAGGTTGTGAACATAGCCTAATCTATCATGCAAACCAACCTCCCATCCCATGACTCCATTTACACTTCCTGCTGCCTCGGAAAAGCAGCCAGCATAATCAAGGACCCCACGCACCCCGGACATACTCCCTGCCAGCAGCAGGGAAGACGCTGTTCTTGAGTCAGATGGTAGCAGGGAAGACGCTGTTCTTGAGTCAGATGGTACGTGATCTCAGACATTTATATCTTTTTCCTGTTGGAAGAAGGCGGAAGAGAGTGCGTGTGGTCCTTGATCATGCTGGCTGCTTTTCCGAGGCAGCCGGAAGTGTAGACAGAGTCAATGGATGGGAGGCTGGTTTGCGTGATGGACTGGGCTATGTTCACAAGCCTTTGGAGTTTCTTGCGGCCTTGGTCGGAGCAGAGCTTTTGAAATAGCAAATGATTCTCTGCATCACTAACAAAGAAACTGGAATTTCCATCAATATTTTCAAATACTTATAATTAAACAGTAACCATTTATAACAAAACCAGCACTTGCAAGCAGTTATTGAGGCTGATGTCACATTGAGACAGAATTATGATTGAAACTGGAGTAGTTAGTATCAATGAACAGATGAATGCTTACCACATTTGTGTGACATTGCTTTGTTTGAAATTTTAATTTCTATAAAATAAACAGCGCTGGATTAGTGGACAGGGGAACAAATGAACATGATGAATTTTCAAGCACCAACAATAGTTTTCAGGCTATGATCTTTGAAGTCATGTCAGTTAATGAATCTCATTCTGGTGTTAATTCAGTCCCCTCATATCCAGTCCCCACTGCTATTGAAAATAGAATAAAAATGCAAACGGACTTCAAACTGATTCAGTTACCAAGGTCAAATCACTTTGACAAAATCCAGCTGTACAATTCCAGTACACTGGCGCGCATTGCATGAAAGTCTAATCTGCTCTCTAATCCAGGTTACCTGTGCCCATTCAGCAAAATGTTAATTGTTTTATAATGTACAGTGGTATACAACGTATGCAAATATAATCTAGTCTATAATTCCAGTTTTGCTGGTGTACATAAGAACATAAGAACATAAGAAATAGGAGCAGGAGTAGGCCATCTAGCCCCTTGAGCCTGCCCCGCCATTCAATAAAATCATGGCTGATCTAACGTGGATCAGTTCCACTTACCCGCCTGATCCCTATAACCCCTAATTCCCAAACCGATCAGGAATCCATCTATCCGTGATTTAAACATATTCAACGAGGTAGCCTCCACCACTTCAGTGGGCAGAGAATTCCAGAGATTCACCACCCTCTGAGAGAAGAAGTTCCTCCTCAACTCTGTCCTAAACTGACCCCCCTTTAGTTCTAGCTCCCTTTCTAAGTGGAAAGAATCTCTCCACCTCTACCCTATCCAGCCCCTTCATTATCTTATAGGTCTCTATAACATCCCCCCTCAGCCTTCTAAATTCCAGCCTTCTAAATTCCAACGAGTACAAACCCAATCTGCTCAGTCTCTCCTCATAATCATAATCACATATTCATAGATTCATAGAATCCCTACAGTGCAGAAGGAGGCCATTCAGCCCATTGAGCCTGCATTGACTCTCTGACAGAGTATCCCACCCAATCCCTATCCCCATAACCCCTCATACTTACCCCTCTAATCCTCCAAACCTATCTGTCATTGAACACTAAAGAGCAATTTAGCATGGCCAGTCCACCTAATCTGCATGCAAATCTTTGGACTGTGAAAGGAACCCAGAGCACCCAGAGGAAACCCACGCAGAAATAGGGAGAACATACAAACTTCACACAGTGACCCGAGACTGGAATCGAACCAGGGTCCCTGACGCGATGAGGCAGCAGTGCTAACCACTGTGCCACCGTGCCGCCCTTAGAATGGTATCCGTTGATTTCCATTATGGGTTGATGTCAGAGAAACAAGGACACTTATGCCAACATTAAAGAAAGTTGCTGAAATGAACGTGTTGAAATTAAATTCTGTGGCAAAGTGCCCACATTTGTTCATTGGCTCTTTCATTTTCCATTTTCCCTCAAGCCTCTTCATTTCCATTCATTTATTTACAGCTTGTGAGAACACGAGGTTACTGATCCCTCACAACATGCCATACCCGTGCCTCTCCTTCAGCGGCTATGGCAGACCCAGCTATGGAGCTGTGCGTTCAGCCAGATCATCGACACGGATGCCATCATCTCACGCGAAAACACCATCCACCAGGTACACAGTACATACTCTTGCAACTCGGCCAACATTGTCTACCTGTTACACTGCAGGAAAGGATGTCCCGAGGCATGGTACATTGGGGAAACCATGCAGATGCTACGACAATGGATGAATGAACACTGCTCGACAATCACCAGGCAAGACTGTTCTCTTCCTGTTGGGGAGCACTTCAGCGGTCACGGGCATTCAGCCTCTGATCTCTGGGTAAGCGTTCTCCAAGGCGGCCTTCACGACACACGACAGCGCAGAGTCGCTGAGCAGAGATTGATAGCCAGGTTCCGCACACATGAGGACGGCCTCAACCGGGATATTGGGTTCATGTCACACTATCTGTAACCCCCACAACCTGCCTGGATGTGCAAAATCTCACTAGCTGTCCTGTCTGGAGACAATACACATCTCTTTAACCTGTGCTTAATGCTCCCTCCACTCACATTGTCTGTACCTTTAAGACTTGATTAGCGGTAAAGACTCACATTCCAATCATTATTCATGTAAATTGAGTTTGTGTCTTTGTGCCCTGTTTGTAATCAGAACTCCCACCCACCTGACGAAGGGACAGCCTGTTCCGAAAGCTAGTGGCTTTTGCTACCAAATAAATCTGTTGGACTTTAACCTGGTGTTGTTAGGCTTCTTACTGTGTTTACCCCAGTCCAACGCCGGCATCTCCACATCATGGCTGTGCATTCAGGCCAGGGAGTAAGTTCTTTCTGGCCGCCAGGACTAACCTTACACCTGGGATGAACCAGCTGATCTGAGCTGGCAAACAGGCGCACGTGCCATACTTGGGATTCAAACATACAGAGCATTTCATTCATAGAATCCTCACAGTGCAGAAGGAGGCCTTTGAGCTCATTGAATCTGCACCGACCACAATCCCACCCAGGGTCTATCCCTCTAACCCCAATGTATTTACCCTACTAATCCCCCTGACACTAAGGGCCAATTTAGCACGGCCAAGCAACCTGATCTGCACATCTTTGGACCGTGGGAGGAAACCAGAGCACCCAGAGGAAACCCATGCAGACATGGGGAGAATGTGCAAACTCCACACAGACAGTGACCGGGAATCGAAATCAAACCGGGAATCGAACCCAGGTCCCTGGCGCGGTGAGGCAGCAGTGCCAACCACTGTGCCACCGTGCCACCCAGCTTTTCATGCTTAGCGCTGGCACGCTGCTCATACATACAGAAGGACACTTTCCAGAATGAAAGAGACATCACCTCTTCACCTCTGTTGATGTGCTCCACTGCTGAAAATCCACTGTACAAAAAATAGATCAAGTTGTTTGAATTTGGTTTCAAAGCATGTGGCTTGAAGGCAGATTCAGAGACTGAAATCAATTTCCTTTTTATGTCCTGTTCTTTAGTCGTAGCATCACAAAGTTCCTAAGCCCAATCTACGGTAGCACTTTCACAATTCCATAGGATCAGGCTGATTGTACTCAGGTCAGTGAGCAAGTCTGCTTTCTAAGGTTTGGATTTACATGCATCTCTTTACCTGGCCAGCACAATACTAACAAGTACAATCTACCCGACAATGTGGAAAATTGCCCATTTATGTCCTGTCCACAAAAAGCAGGACAAACCCAATCCGGCCAATTACCGCCCCCCCAATCTACTCTCCATCAACAGGCACAATGGCACAGTGGTTAGCACTGCTGCTTCACCCGCGCCAGGGACCCAGGTTTGATTCCCGGCTGGGGTCACTGTCTGTGCGGAGTCTGCACGCTCTTCCCGTGTCTGGATGTGTTTCCTCCGGGTGCTCCCGTTTCCTCCCACAGTCCGAAAGACGTGTGGTTAGGTGCATTGGCCATGCTAAATTCTCCTTCAGTGTAGCTGAACAGGCGCCGGAGTGTGGCGACTAGGGGATTTTCACAGTAACTTCGTTGCAGTGTTAATGTAAGCCTACTTGTGACACTAATAAATAAACTTTAAACAACGTGAAAGAAGTTGTTGTCAACCGTGGAATCAAATGGCACTTACTTACTGTTTGAGCTTTGAACTGCAATCATTACTAAGCAATTTCTGACTTGCCATAGTCATGTGACCTCTGACATGAGGGAGTGTTTGGGGCTGAGCTTTGGAAAGCTGGAGAGGCAGTTCGGCACCACCTTCTCAAGGACAATTAGGGATGGGCAATAAATGCTGGCCAGCTAGCAACGCCCACATCCGATGAATGACTAACGAAACATAATGATCTTCACAGACATGTGAAAAGTGGCTCAACACAACAATCCAAAAATGAAGCCCTCAAAAGGAAGGTTGAAGCCAAATGTTGGCTCATACCGAGAGGACAAATTCGTCTGAGAGCCCAATTCAATGGTAAGAATGAAGATTTGGAGTTCTAAATCAGAGACGGTACACGACAATCTCTCATCTCAGCAAGAGCAAGTCTAAAGCTCATAGGGCAACGAGATAGAGCTTGCCAGATGAACCTGAAGCTGAACAAGAACGAATTGCAACAGGAGATGCTTGAAGTCGAGTGCACAAGTCATGGATTGACAGCAATGAGTCTTCACCTGGATCCTGACAAGGTGAAAGCTGTAGCAGCATGCAGCAACCAATAGATGTGAAAGCTGTGCAACGATTTGTTAAATTGTTGAACAATTTAGCAATTTTTTTGCCCAATTTGTCTTTGGAATGCGAACCATTACACAAGCTCGCTGTGAGGGATGCGCAGTGATGTTGGGGCAACGTTCACTAAAATCAAACAACTAGCATCCTTACAGTGCAGAAGGAGGCCATTCGGCCCATCGAGTCTGCACTGACCACAATGCCACCCAAGCCTTCCCCGTAGCCCCGTGTAATTACCCTGCTAATCCCCTGACTTTAGCATGGCCAATCAACCTAACCCGCACATCTTTGGATTGTGGGAGGAAATCGGAGCACCCGGAGGAAACCCACGCAGACTCGGGGAGACCGTGCAAACCCCACACAGACAGTGACTCAAGCTGAGAATCGAACCCAGGGTCCCTGATGCTGTGAGGCAGCAGTGCCACAGACCAATGTCTGTGCTGAAATACTATGTCATCAGTGACAGAGTCATTTTGCAGTGCGATGCCAGGGATACAGGGTCTTGGAGCAACCCCAATGCAGCAAGGACAACCAGTCGCTTTTGCATCCAGGCATTAACCCAAACTGAACAATGCTATGTTCCAATTGAGGAAGAGTGCCTGGCTATTGTCTTTGCTTGTGAACATTTTCATCAATACTTGCTTGAGAGAGACAAAGAAATAACAGAGTCCAACCACAAGCCACTTTGAAGCATTTTTCTCAAACCGCTACTATTTGCTCCAAAGCATCTGCAAAGAATGTTACTTCATTGAGAGATATCATCTGAACATGACATACATGCAATGGATACAGATGACATCGCTGAGATGCTGGTGACAGCAACACTCCCCATGAAGAAAGTTAGAGATGCTGCAATTGGATGTGAAATCTTCCAGATTTGCCACCCAGGGGAAGGTTAGCAGCAGGAAGGGCACCTCACTGTAAAACCTCCTGCCAAATTGTGTGCTGTGTTAGAATGTAACCGGTGACAACTTTGTATTGGATGTAATGTGACCAATGGGAACAAGATGTAAGGGTCAGCTGACCCAGTAAATCATGGAACCAATTTCAGAGTGATGTAATAGTCAGCTGATTAGCTGATTCACTATAAATAAGGAACTATGTAGAATTGTGGGAAGCTTGGAGTGGCCTAGGGCAAGGCCCCAAGTTTGGAGTAATGATGTTTCTTTAGTAAACTCAACATTGATTTATAAGTTGGAGTAAGTTTTGTTGTATTTTCACTAGCTGCATTTTGAAGAATTCCTTCTGAAGAAACATGCTGACCCCATACAACACAGGCAAAAGCTAAACGATGAGGAAAATTATAAATATCCATACCATAGTTCCTTGACTATATATCATTTGATAAGACTATGGGCGGGATTCTCCCAACCCCCCCCCATCCCCACCCCACATTTTGGTGCATTTTGTGGAGGTGGTTCATCATTGGCTGCCAACGGATCTTCTGGTCTTGCCAATGTCAATGGCATTTTGTAGGGCTTGCCTAACCTGCTGCCAAAAACCCACCACGGGGTCGGAAAATCCCACCCTATGTAGTTCATTGCTTCGCAGTGAGTTACTTTCTATTACTGATATCTCGTTATGCACAAATAATTTCTCCCCACACTTTTCAATTTGCTTCTCATTTGCACTGTCGCTAATCTTGGCCACCTGTACAATGATTGTTTACCACCTACCCTGTCTTGCTGAATGTGCTGAGGTCCCATAGGGAAAATAACCCCATGTAAGGAATGATGTTCATGGAGAGGTGTAGCGTGGTTCAGCCTGGCTTCAACATCTGCCCCATGGGCTTAATCCCATGCTGCCTGTCACAAGTTACGGCCTATTTCTCACCTTCACTCCCGAGGAATCACAATCAACAAGGTAAGCGCCATTCACGTGGCAAACTGAACGTGCCAAAGTCAAATACCAGCGCAATCAACTGATTCATCACAGAGGAAGCAAACATTTAATGCTCTTATAGAATGAGCACGCTCACATGGTATGTGACTCCCACTTCCACTAGCGCGCCTCTTCAAAGACTCACCTTAAAAATACACAATACTGTTTGCATTGATTCAGCTGCAGCTGGACCAGTGAAGTAAGCGTCAGACACTCCCAAGGCAGATCTCAAATGGAGTGGAGAAACAATCGAAACATACAAAGTAGGAGCAGGAGCCATTCGGCCCCTTGAGCCTCCTCCTCCCCCATTCAATATGATCATGGCTGATTCTCTATCTCAGCACCTGTACTCCTGTGCTCTCCCCATACCTTCTATCCATTTCCTTCTTAAATATATACAGTGACTTGGCTTCCAGAGCCTTCTGCGGTAGAGAACTGAATAGATTCACCACTCTCTGGGTGAAGAAATTTAGAATCCTAGAATCCTTACAATGCAGAAGTAGACTAATCAGCCCATCAAGTCTGCACCAACTCTTGGAGCATCCCACTCAGACCCAAGCCCTGTAACCCCACTAACCCCCCTAATCTAACCATTTTATTCCAGAACCCCTCCGCCCAAGCTGGTGGGAAGATTGGTAGTAGAAAATATGGCTGGAATTTTACTGGCCCGTCCGCCACGGGAATCGGAGCGGGCAAGGAGCGGACCATGGAAATGTCCGTCAACTTCGGGTGGGATTTTATGGCCTCGTTCGTCTTGTGATATCTCCCAACACTGAGTTGAGCTGAGAAAACAGCAAGAGATGGCTCTTTTTTTTAAACCAAGATTAAGAGATTTCAGTCATGTGGAGAGATTAGGCTGGGTTTTCTCTCCTTCCTGCAGCGAAGGTTAAGGGAATAACTCTTCAAAACTATGTGGGTTTGATGGAGTAAATAAGGAAAAATGGCTTCCACTGGCAAGGGGGTCAGAGATCGCGGATTGAAGATAATTGGCAAAAGAATCAGGCAAGAGGTGAGGAAAATTTATTTGGTGCAGTGAGTTGTTCTGATCTCTGGAACGCATTGCTTGAAGCACTTTCAATAGTAACTTTCAAAAGGGGATTGGATAAATACTTGATCGAGCAAGGGAATGGACATAATGGTTAGTTCTTTGAAGAAACTGACACAGTTCTGACAGGCCAATGGTCTCCTTCTGTGCTGTAATATTCAAGGATTCTATGATGTTTAAGAACTCTATTACATGTCACTTATTAAATAATGATGATTTTTAAATTATTAATTGTCCAGAAATGTAAGGTTGTGGGTGGAATTTTCCAGACATTCCCACCTTTGGGAACAACGTTGACATTTTTTTTATTCATTCATGGGACATGGGTGTCTCTGGCTGGCCAACATTTATTGCCCATCCCTAGTTGCCCTTGGGAGTCAACCACATAGCAGTGGTTCTGGAGTCACACGTAGGCCAGACCAAGTAAAGATGGCAGATTTCCTTCCTTAAAGACATTAGTGAACCAGATGGATTTTTCCAACAATCGACAATGGTTTCATGGTCATCGGTAGATTCTTAATTCCAGATTTGTTTTAGTGAATTCAAATTCCACCATTTGCCGTGGCGGGGTTCGAACCTAGGTCCCCAGGATAGTAGCTGAGTTTCTGGATTAATAGCCTAGTGATAATACCACTAGGCCATTGCAGGACTGAAAGACCGTGGGGCGTTTGGAAGCATTCTTTCTACATGACCTTACTTTTCCCTTGCGCACATATCATAGTTGAATGTGAGACTGCAGTGGTGGCCCCTTGTCTCCTGGCCTCCACTTAGTACATGTTGGCATATTTCTCTCCCCTTCCACCCCTGATGCATCTTCCTTGCCTGGTGTAACACGAAGGGGTTATCTATCCATTGTTATCTCAAGGCCTGAAGGTGAAAGGCCAGTGCGAGATCGGGGGACACATTGAAAGAAAGAGGCGCACATTCAAAGAGATGGGACAGAAACGATGTGAGAACTATAGAAGAGGGAGAGACACATGAGAAATGTAGAGCAGACAAAGTCGATTTTAGTGAAATTTTAATAACGGGTTAGGATGAGGAATCTAGGGGAGGCGATGGCCTAGTGGTATTATCGCTGGACTATTAATCCAGAAACTTAGCTAATAGAACATCGAACATAGAACATAGAACATTACAGCGCAGTACAGGCCCTTCGGCCCTCGATGTTGCGCCGAGCAGTGGAATCAATCTAAAGCCCCTCTAACCTACACTATTCCAATATCATCCATATGTTTATCCAATAACCATTTGAATGCTCTTAATGTTGACGAGTCCACTACTGCTGCAGGCAGGGCATTCCACGCCCTTACTACTCTCTGAGTAAAGATGTTCTGGGGACCCAGGTTCGAATCTTGTCATGGCAGGTAGTGGAATTTGAATTCAATAAAAAGTATCTGGAATTAAGAATCTACTGATGACTATGAAACCATTGTTGATTGTTTGAAAAATCCATCTGGTTCACTAATGTCCTTTAGGGAAGGAAATCTGCCGTCCTTACCCGGTCTGGCCTACATGTGACTCCAGAGCCACAGCAATGGGGTTGACTCTCAGCAAGGGCAACTAGGGATGGACGATAAATGCTGGCCAGCCAGCGACGCCCAGTTCCACAAATGAATAAAAAAAACATTGGGTTTGTTTTTATAATTTGCATTCATAACTTAAACAGGGAATTGTTCCTAAGCAGACCTCTTTGAGATAAGTATATGGTTCATTTGAGGCTGTTATACTTTAGGAAGAAACCATGGATTAAATAAACTTGCTGTGATTACATTGAAACACTTCAGCGTAGGCACCAAGAATCCGCTACACAGAGCATACTGGCTGCTGGGATTCCCTCCAGCTGCAATATAAAATAAGAATGAAGCTATTGTCCACATTCCACAATGAATACTGTGAGAGCAACAGATTTGTGGGACTGGTTTCAAGGCAGTAATCTCATTTTAGGGTTCAGATGTTGGTTATAAGCTTCTCCAGCTCCACATCACGGTCTATGATGTCATCTGGACCTCTTGATTCAATTAGTGTCTGGTAATTGCTCCCATGTATCCATTACTCTCCACTTAATCCTTTTCCTGTCTCAGCCTTGACAGAAGGTGCAAGGTGAAACACATCCTTATTAAGTGAATCACTTGTTCACAAATAAAATACAAACATTTTATTAGGAGCTTCAAGGTAACAAGATTTAATGTTGTCATTTTTCCTATGTTTTTCTGTCACTGCAACCTCTCCTGTGAATAGACCTTGCTCAGAATGGTTCAAATGTTCTGAGGAGCTACAGAAGCGACCTGTCTTGGGCAGGTTCGCATCCAAATTACAATGGTACCATCAAGCGAGCCCCAATAATTACTGAAAGGGAATGGAACTGATCTTGCACAGAGTGGGCACACTGCTTTTTTTTATTTGTTCATCGATGGGAGGTTCACTGGCGAGGTCAACATTCATTGCCCACCCCTAATTGCCCTTGTGAAGGTGGTGGTGAGCTGCCTTCTTGAACTGTTATAGTCCATGTGGTGTAGGTACACCTCCAGTGCTGTTAGTCAGGTAGTTCCAGGATTTTGACCCAATGACAATGAACAAACAGTGGTACATTTCCAAGTCATGATGGTGAGTGGCTTGGAGGGAACTTCTGGTTGGTGGTATTCCCACGTATCCCCTACCCTTGTCCTTCTAGATTGTAGGGGTTGTGGGATTGTCAAAAGAGCCTTGGGTGAATTCCTTCAGTGGATCTTGTAGACGGTACACACTGCTGCTATTGTGCTCGGTGATGGAGGGAGTGAATGTTTGTGGCAAGGTTGCCAATCAAGTGGGTTGCTTTGTCTTGGATGGTGTCAAGCTTCTTGAGTATTGTTAGAGCTGCACTCATCCAGGCAAGTGGAGAACATTCCATCACACTCCTTACTTGTGCCTTGTAGATGGTGAACAGGCTTTGGGGAGTCAGGAGGTGAGTTACTTGACACAGGATTCCTAGTCCAGTTGAGTTTCTAGTCAATGGTAACCCCCCAGGATGTTGATAATGGGGGATTCAGCGATGGTATTGTAATTGAATGTTAAGGAGCAATGGTTAGTTACTCTCTTGTTGGAGATGGTCATTGCCTAACACTTGTGTAGAATGAATACTACTTGGCACCTGTCAGCCCAAGTTTGGATATTTTCCAGTTCTTGTTGCACTTGGACATGGACTGCTTCTGAATGTCTTTGTTTAGACTTCTAGGGTTTTATGGGCTGCTGCGGATAATGTTACATACATTCGAGCAAAAATATATGCATAGTAAAATGATTACAAAAACTACTTGCACAAAAGATAGATCTCTGTTTACATCTCTGTGTAACATATAGATGGCTTACTAATTCTCCTGGATTGGGTAATGGTCCGACCTTCCTGAGACCTAGACTTGTCTCCTCGGGGTTCTTGACCTTTAGGTGCATGAGTGTCCTCTGTTTTATCAGAATGTTGACTGTATTCATGGTGGTCTTCCACAATTTCACTTTCCGAGCTCACCTTTGCATGTGTTTCAGAAGCGATTGGAGTGATGAATGTTATACAGTTGGACAATTCCCTTAGTTGGTTTCTGTTTCACTTCAGTGTAGTTCCCTGTGAACTCCTAAAATCTTGGCTCATTGCACACTTCGGATATTTCTGCAGGTGACCAGTTCCTTTGGGTAGTTATGACTGTGACAACGTGTAAGTGGCCGAGAGTCTTAGGGTAAAAGTACCTGTTTTTCTTTGAAAATCACAGCTCTTGTATTATGTAGTTCATTTTTGTATGTCAGGGTGTCAAGGGAGTTGTCAAGAGGAGGGGTTCAATATCTATAATTGGGGTTCAGTCATGGAGTTAGCCAGGGGTTAGACTAAGATTTTTCTGTCTAACAATTCTTGGGTGACTCTAGCTCAGAGTCAGAGACATTTGTGGAGGGAATCAGGGAACAATGGAATTGCCCTTCAGAAGTTCAAATTTCCTGAACAATTCCTCTGGAGATCAATGCATTGGGACCTCCGTAGGATTCCAACGTACATCTTGGGTCATCTGTCAAGTCTCAAGTGATCCAAAGACTGGAAGTCCTGGACAATAGAGTCCATGAAACACTCAAAGGAGATCAGGTTCATCATCTGTCAGGATGTAAGTAGCTATCTCTCAGTTGCCACATTTAATGTGAAATGTGAGGAACACCCTGCAACACATTTTGTTCCCTCTATTATTCAATAGTTAAATATTTTTAAAAAGTATTTTGTGTATTTTCACATCTATAGCCACAAAGGGGAAGAATAGAGAAAAACCAATGATTGCAGGAAAATGCTTGTGAAATCCGGGCCCAAATAAATACACGGATCTTCTGAATCCAAATGTTTCCACACTAAATGTGGGAATTCATTTTATTCTTTCTGTAGTTTGATGTACTTCTCTGCAACACATGGAAATATCATCTAAACAGAGGCCTGGAGGAATGAGAGATTAATATTCAATTGGGCTGGTTTTTATGCTCCACCACTGGATGTTGGAAGGGAGGAGGAGGTATGTAAAATCCAGGGGGCATATTTCCTTCCATCTCCCAGCCTGACCATCCCCGACACATCTGAAATTGTATGGGTTGCGGGAGAAGCATCCAGCCGCTATCCACCCTGAGGCCTATTGAGGCCTTTCTGTCAACAATTAATGGCTACTTGCATCCCAACCTGCAGAAGCTCAGGCCATGCAGGAAGATTGACAGGTTTATCACCTTGTCCCCAAAGGTCCCCTTTCAGCGCTCTTCCTGGCCTCTTGAATCCAGTCTCTTAAACCATCTCCCCTTGCCCACTACTCTCACCCACCCCCCACCACCCCCGCCCAGCCCTCACTGAGACTCTTGACTCAGACTTGCCAGGGCTCTTTGGCATGGTGGCACTGCCCGCAGTCACCACTCCTGGCTGGTGTTGCTGGGACCCCAGAGCTGCTAACCATCTGATTGGCCAGCAGATCTCTAAGGTTGGACTGCCTGTCTCCCAGTAAAGGGGCAGAAGTTTTGCCTTAAAGAAAATAATGCTATTTCCAGGATTACAGGGTATTCATCAGTGTTCCCCCTCCCCAGGGGGAGCCAGTTGGGGCGGGGGCGGGGGGGTGGAATTGCAATGCCCTGTAAAATTCAGAGTGGTGAACAAACAAACAGGCTTATAATCCTGCCTCATGCTGTTTATTTGGAACCACCTTAAAGGTTTTGGACAAAAATAGTAACAACTGCCATTTTGTAAAAGCAGATTAGTTACAAATCTATTTCCCACGAGTACCCAGGAGTAAGCTTGTTCATGAAATATATCAACAAATGGGGTAATTTCTATTTTTAACCGAATCGTAACAGTGACCGTTACTTGACTATTCCAGTTAGAGGAAATCATTAAAAATCTAAAATGTTCGGCCATTATATGTGAATCATAGAATCCTTGCAGTGCAGTTCGAGGCCATTGAGTCTGCACCAACCACAATCCCACAAGGCCCCATTCCCACAACCCCTCAAATTTATCTTGCTAATACCCCTGACACCAGGGTTAATTTAGTATGGCCAATCAACCCGCACATCTTTAGACTATGGGAGGAAACCGGAGCACCCAGAGGAAACCCACGCAGACACGGGGAGAATGTGCAATCTCCACACAGGCAGTGACCCGAGGCCGGAATTGAACCCGGGTCCCTGGCATTGTGAGACAGCAGACAACAGTAACCACTGAGCCACCATGCTGCCCCATGCGGTTGGTCCAATGAATTTCCCAATGCAACTGAGGTATCGAGGAACGGACAAGGTAATGGAAGATTTATGAAAATTAAAGTTAATTAACTCACCCAGAACAGAACTTTCTTCACTGTTGACAACTTATATAATTCTGCACGTTGTCTGCAAAAGAATTCAGATTTGCATGCACAAGTTTTCTAAAATTATACTAAATGAAAGGGAAAGGGTAACAAATTGTTGGACAGAAAAAACCTACTGTTAGAAACACAATGACACTAAATCGAGTTGGATCGAGCTTCACTCTAAAGGATGTTTTCTCCTCGTTGATCCTATAAGATCCTATGAGATTGAGTATGATTGTCTCCAGTACTATATTTCAGTGGAGGGAAGTCAGAAGAAAAGTGTTTGCATTTATATATCAACTAATCAGTTCTCTTGCCACTTATAGGGCGACACGGTGGCACAGTGGTTAGCACTGCTTCCTCACAGTGCCAGGGACCCAGGTTCAATTCCAGACTCAGGTCACTGTCTGTATGGAGTTTGCACGTTCTCCCTGGATCTGCGTGGGTTTCCTCCCACACTCCAAAAATGTGCAGGTTAGGTTGATTGGCCATGCAAAATTGCCTCTTAGCGTTAGGAGGTCTAGCAGAGTAAATACATGGGGATACAGAGATAGGGCCTAGGTGGGATTGTTGTTAGTGCAGGCTAGAGGGGCTGAACGGCCCCCTTCTGCACTGTAGAGATTCTATGAGTCTATGATTCTCATGGAACTAAATACTCTAATCCACTACTACTGTTGTAACAGAGGCAAGCACACAACTGCGAGGTCCCACCTAGCTGCACTCGCTAGGATAGTTCCTTGCTTTTCAAGTGGTGTCACAGGATTAAGAATACCCAGCTGAGATACCAGGGTAGGCAGGTGAGATCGGAGTTTAATAGCTCTTCCAAGGGATGAGACAATTGACAGTGTGGCATAGGAGTATCAGCCCGCAGTGTTAGTTCAAATCCTAGAGTGGTGTTTAGAGCTTGAACCTCTCAATCAAAGGTGGGACTGCTGCCAAATGAGCTAAGCTGACACCGCTAAATAGTTATGCTATCGACAAAAGGTTCGAGCTCCGTTTTGTACAAACTTACAAGCAATGGTAGCACTTCAACATTTGAAACAATGAGGATTGCGACTATTTATTTGATGTACCTCGAGTCAGCCAGCAATTATAATGGCTTCAGATTTATTAGTTATGTTTGGTAAAATGTTCTAAAGAGTATTTTAAAGCACAGTCTTTCGAGTATAGAAGCTCCACTGTCATTAACAAGGCCGCTGTATAGAGAAAAATCACAGGCAGACTGTGATTTTTTTTTTCTGTTTATCGATATCAATAGATATCAGCTATAGTGTGAAACCCTGGACCATTGCTGGGGTCTCACAAGTGTGGGCTCTTTTAATCAGCGTACCCAATAATAATCTTGCTTCCGAATTGGATAAGAGCTATGCTTCTAATTGTAATTGAAAGGTGTTTAAGTATATCACTCAGTATAAGTGAGAGCTCTTAGAGCCAAAAGAACAAATAAATAAATGAGAGGTGCTGTGCAACGCAATTGGGCTGTGGGAATGTGGGGTCTTCTCCGACCCTGGTCAAAAGGGAGGGGGGAAGAAAGGTATATAAAGCAAAACACAGAATGATTCTGGGAAATAGGGTGAAAGAAGAGATTAAGGGTAGAATTCTGCTGGAGACTTGCATGGGGTCCTGGCCATTATTCATAGAATCCATAGAATCTCTGCAATACAGAAGGAGGCCATTCGGCCCATCGCGTCTGCACTGACCAAAATCCCACTTGGGTCCTATTCCCATAACCCCACATATTTACCTTACTAATCCCCCTGACACTAGGGTCAATTTTGCATGGCCATTCAACCTAATTGTGGGAGGAAACCAGAGCACCCAGAGGAAACCCACGCAGACACGGGGTGAACATGCAAACTCCACACACAGACAGACACCCGAGGCCAGAATTGAACCCGGGTCCCTGGCGCTGTGAGATAACAGTGCTACCCACTGTGCCACTTTGCTGCCCATTATTGACTGTGCTGTCATCTCTGCTCCAAGTGTACAATAAGTTTAATCTAAAATGAGTTGAAGCTTGTGTTATCTCCATTTATGTGGGTCTTTGCAATATGTTAAAGTGCAGAGATGAAGCAACGGTGGAAAGAGAGCAAGTTACTACCCACTAAAATGTGCTTTTCTGATTTTGTCTCAGATTTGAGTTAAATCACAGAATTCTACCCTTAACCTCTTCTTTCACCCTATTTCCCAGAATCATTCTGTGTTTTGCTTTATATAAGACCATAAGACCATAAGACATTGGAGCGGAAGTAAGGCCATTCGGCCCATCGAGTCCACTCCACCATTCAATCATGGTTGATTTCAACTCCATTTACCCGCTCTCTCCCCATAGCCCTTAATTCCTCGAGAAATCAAGAATATACCTTTCTTCCCCCTCCCTTTTGCCCAGGGTCGGAGAAGACCCCACATTCCCACAGCCCAATCGCGTTGCACAGCACCTCTCATTTATTTATTTGTTCTTTTGGCTCTAAGAGCTCTCACTTATACTGAGTGATGTACTTAAACACCTTATTATTAAAACAACAGTGTGTTAGACTGTAAAGACTGTTTGGGAAGTAAATTTATACTTTCATAGCATAGCTGATAACACATTTATTCCTTGACCACAGCAGCTACTATGATCAAATGAAACAAATAAAAAGGAAAGAAAAGACATATGAAAAGGAAGGGGTGGATACCATCAACACAAAAAGAATGTATTGGAAGGGAGTAACCAAGCCTCTAGAAGATGAAAGCCTGGAAAAAGACACCGGGACCCCTCTTAAAGGATACCTTCACTTGCAGGAGAGAACAATAAAAGAACATTATAAACACATGGAACTGGGATTGACCCCTGAATCTGATCCTAGGCAGCAAACTCTCGAAGGATTCAAGGCACTAAAATGTATTTTTTATTAAGAAAGCTCTTTCAAATATTTCTTTAAGCAAGTGCTGATTGCTTTCATTTGTCAAATGTATGAAAAAGGAGAATGGAATCACTGCCCATAGATTTAAGAGAATCGGTTCAATTAAATCTAACCTCCAGACTTCAAAAATTCACAATGGGTATTCTTGTGTTTTCTTATCATTACAGTGAAAGGTCAATTGAATAAAAATGTCAGTAATCTCGGAGACAGATCATATTTTTACTGCGATCCCTGTATCAGTCGCAGTTTTGTTTTTACAGCCATATTGTCATAGAATCATAGAATCCCTACAGTGCAGAAAGAGGCCATTCAGCCCATCGAGCCTGCACCGACAACTATCCCAACCAGGGTCTATCCCCATAACACCACACATATACCCTGCTAATCTCCCTGACACTAAGGGATAATTTAGCATGGCCAATCCACCTAACCTGCACATCTTGGAGGAAACCAGAGCACCCGGAGGAAACGCACGGGGAGAATGTGCACAGTCACCCGAAGCCGGAATTGAACCCGGGTCCCTGACGCTGTGAGGCAGCAATGCTGACCACCGTGCCGTCCCAAAGGTCCGTTGGCCTCAGGCAGGAATTTCCAGCCTTGGGGTGAGCGCTGCCAAAAAGATCCCACCCCTGGGGTCTCCCATTGAAATCAGAGACAAAAATGTCTGTCAGAGGGTCATGATATCTTCTCCAGAGAGGGTGGGAGGCAGGGTCATTCAATATTTTAAGGCAAAGGTAGATAGATTCTTGACTAACAATGGAGTCAAAGGTTACCGGGGGTTGGCAGGAGTGTGGAGTTAGAACCATAGAACCATAAAAAATTACAGCTCAGAAACAGGCCTTTTGGCCCTTCTTGTCTGTGCCGAACCATTTTTTGCCTAGTCCCACTGACCTGCACTTGGACCATATCCCTCCATACCCCTCTCATCCATGAACCCGTCCAAGTTTTTCTTAAATGTTAAAAGTGACCCTGCATTTACCACTTTACCACTTTATCCGGCAGCCCATTCCACACTCCCACCACAATCAGATCAGATCACAATCAGATCAGCCATGTTCTTATTGAATGGCATAGCAGGCTCAAGGGGCCGAATGGCCTACTACTGTCCTGATTCATATGTTTGGAGGAAAGATTTCCACAAAACCTCAGTAGTGCCATGACCTGCTGATGTAATCTAATAATTCGCATATTTTGGCTAACTTTAGCCATCAGAAACATGCATGCTTGCAATTTTGTTTTTTCATATTCATTCATGGGATGTGAGTGTCACTGGCTGGGCCAGCATTTATTGCCCATCCCTGAGGGCATTTAAGAGTCAGCCACATTGCTGTGGGTCTGGAGTCACATGTCGGCCAGACCGGGTAAGGACGGCAGATTTCCTTCCCAAAAGGACATTAGTGAACCAGATGGGTTTTTCTGACAATGGTTTCATTGTCATCACCAGATTGTTAATGAATTCAAATTTCACCATAATGTGGAGTTGCCAGTGTTGGACTGGGGAGGGCACAGTAAGTAGTCTCAGAACACCAGGTTAAAGTCCAACAGGTTTATTTGGTAGCACGAGCTTTCGGAGCGTTGTCCCTTCATCAGGTGAGTTTGCCGTGGTGGGATTTGAACCCGGGTCCCCAGATGAGCACCCTGGATCTCTTGGATTATTAGTTCAGCGACAATACCACTACGCCACTGTCTCCCCTGTTTGTGTTCAATGATCTTGGAAATGTTGGTTCACTTGTTCAGCGACTGGAGTTTCTGCAAGAAGTAACATGTTATTTGTCCCCCATTTCATTCACAAATGATCCTAAATGTCAGGGCTTAAGCCAAAATTAATAATTAGCAGCAGAAGCAGAAACAAGTTAACGCCCTTTGCATTCATAATATTAATGTACGTTACTGAAAGGGTTAAATTTGAATGAACTCGCTTGCTGGCAAGTAACCTCCCGTCCTGCTTGACTGAGCTCCTTTTTGTGATTGAGTTTGAATAGTACCATTTAATATCATCTGGAATAGCATATTGGAAGATGATCAATTATCTGACATGCTTGATGGTTCCAGCAGTGGTTTATCTCTCTCATGAGCCACTGCTGGAAATACTCACTGATTCCACTATAAAGTGTGGCGTGAAATGAATAAATGACTTGGGAGGAGTGGTTTATTGAAAACTAAACCACCTCATGAATATTTGAACTCCAAAACCCATTCACTTTTCAAACTAATGGTTGATGTGGTCTGGTGTCACGCCGTGGTTCACTTCTCAGTAACTCACTGCGCACTCATCCATCTGAATAGTAAAGACACTAGCCCCGTGTTTTTGTGAATAAGCCATTCAACCTCCCCACGAGAGGAGGAAGGACCATTTGAATATTTTTAATTAATGTTTCCACTGATCGTTAAATAGGGACCGTTCCCTTTTGCACAAATGCGTTGTTGCCTCTACATGACTAATTGTGATAGGGGTGGAGTTGATGTGTGTGAGCAGGAGGGTTTAGGAGAGAGAAAAAAAAGATGCAAGCTTTGACTTTTCAGGCACTTTGAGTGTCCATGAAATGGTCAGTAAAGCAGAAAGAGCTCACCAATAATGATTTGATCAATCAGGATAGAGTCAATCTGCCCATAGGACATAGCTGAAATAACAAATCACCCTCGCTCTGAAAGGATAGCACCGCACAGTTCACTGTTCTACACATCTTTCATCTTTATAGCAGTGACCTGCATCAAAGCAATCCATCACAGAAAGCTTTTACAGTGAAAATGTCTATGTAGTGCTAAAATAGTTTCAATCAATTTGCATAAGATATAAAGAAATGTATTAAAAATTGTGCCCCCCTGCATATCTCAGGTACAAAGGTATTTTTAGCCAGGGAGAGAAAGCTGTTTTTGAAAATCCAAATGATAGATGACAGGAAGGTGGCTTACGGTGTAGAACATTTTTAATCCACAAATCATTCTGTATGGATTGTTCTTAATGATGTGCAATGGAGGAGCGTCAAAGAGGAGATGCATTAGTATTTAACACTGTATTTTGTAGTAAGCATATGTAATGATGTAATGGGAAAGTTAGAGATTCTTTCCATGTGATTGGCTGAGCAGTTACCACGACAACCGAGTCATCATTGGTCAGTTGAGGTCTCAGTTCACTAATACGACCAATATGGAATAATTGAAGATTTTCAGTTTAACGGGCTAGCCCTTGTGATTTATAGCTAGAATGACAATGTGTGGTGGCAAAATATATTAGATATAATTTTTTTGAAGGAGTATTGGTCGACTGTACAGTAAAACACACTTAGGGTCACCTGATATAAACTTCGATGAACCAATAGTCCAAGAAAGCTCTGTTAAAGCTACCTGTGATTTGTTAATGATTTACAATTTACATAGTTAATTTTACATTTTTTTTAACTTGATGATGCAGAGTGGTCACTTAGTTTAGAACAATACCATTTAATATTCAGCACTGAGTTTGCATCCAGTCATCATCGCTGGGATGAAGTTCTTGACTGGCAGCTGTTAACAACCCTTAAGTAAAATGACTTTGGGTGACACCAACTCAGTTCTCGGCAGACACGTGTGGAGAGTTCAGAGAGAAAAAGAACACTATGCTACGAACAATGCAAAAGATAATTTCGGCAATTACACACAGTGAGGTGATATAGATAGAAAGTGTCATGATAACAAAAAAATGGGAACTAAACGTTTGTGCAGGGTATATTTTCATGGCCTAGTTTCATGACTAGAGTACAGCTTTTAGAAATTAGTAAGGCCTCTGATCGGATTGTAGCTTTTGCTAGGAATATTTCATTTATAATATTAAATGTTACTTGCCGGAAAGGATTCAAAACAATTCAAAGTTGAAAATCTTTGGGCATCATCCTCATGTAGCCAAACAAGAAGTATCTGTAAAATCTGCAGATAACCAACCCTGACACTGGACCCTGGGAGAGCAGATATAAATTTGTTAATATTCAATTTATAACCTGTTCTTAATTCAGATTGATATAAACATGGCTAACAAATCAGTATTTTCACAAATTAAAAGTATTAGATTGTTACCAAAGAAAAAAGTAGAAAATATGATTTTAAATCGTATTTGCTTTGGTTATGGACATAAAGATAACTTCAAACTTATATCATTATGTCACGTAGGGGAGGCAGTAGTGTAGTGATATTGTCACTGGACTAGTAATCCAGAGACCCAGCAAAATGCTCTGGGGACTCAGATTCAAATTCCACCAGGGGAGATCTGGAATTAGAAGTCTAATGATGACAATGAAACCATTATTGATTGTCACAAAAACCCATCTGGTTCACTAATGTCCTTTAAGGAAGGAAATCTGTCATCCTTACCTGATCTGGCCCAAATGTGACTCCAGACTCACAGCAATGTGGCTGCTGCTTAAATGCCCTCAGGGATGGGCAATAAAGGCTGGCCCAGCCAGCGACGCCCACATCCCATGAATGAATTTTAAAAAAACTTGGCTCATTGCTACTTGCTACTTGCAACTTGCTACCATGGGCGGCACAGTAGCATAGTGGTTAGCACTGCTGCTTCACAGCTCCAGGGACTCGGGTTCGATTCCCAGCTTGGGTCACTGTCTGTGTGGAGTTTGCACATTCTCCCCGTGTCTGCGTGGGTTTCCTCTGGGTGCTCCGGTTTCCTCCCACAGTCCAAAGATGTGCGGGTTAGGTTGATCGGCCATGCTAAAATTGCCCCTTAGTGTCCTGGGATGTGTACGGTAAATATGTAGGGATATGGGGGTAGGGCCTGGGTGGGATTGTGGTCGGTGCAGACTTGATGGGCCAGATGGCCTCTTTCTGCACTGTAGGGTTTCTATGATTTCATAGCAGTCTTTCTCCTGAATCAGAAGATTCGAGCCCTGCTCCAGAGCTTGACAGTCTAGGCTGAAACAAAGTAAAATAAAGTTTAGTTATTAGTCACAAGTAGGCTTACATTAAACACTGCAAGTTACTAAGAAAATCCCCTAGTCACCATACTGCGGGGCCTGTTCAGATACATTGAGGGAGAATTTAGCATGGCCAATGCACCTAACCAGCACGTCTTTTGGACTGTGGGAGAAAACCAGAGCACCCAGAGAAAACCCACAGGGAGAACATGCAGACTCCGCACAGACAATGACCCAAGCCAGGAATCAAACCCAGGTTCCTGGTGTTATGAGGCAGCAGCTCTAACCACTGTGCCGTCCATACATCTGTGTAACGGTGAAGGGTATGGCTTGAGTCTTGATTTAGATGCTGATTAAGACCCACGTTTGATGGCACAGGTTAGAAGTTAAAGACTCCATGGTAATACTTGAAGAAGAGTGTCAGAAGTGATCCGAGACAATATTCCACCAATAATCAATGGTTTGTATTATTATTGTCTGTGGAACACATGTTGTGTTCAAAATGTTTAGAACTGTTGTGACTGCACTAGGTTGTATTAAAATGCTTTGGATGTTCCTGAGACGCAGGATGGGATACAATATTTGGGCTTTTCAATTATGCAAGTTATGTCTTCAATCAAGTATCTCTTAAGAACATAAGAGCTAACAGGCTGCTTCAGCAACTATGAGGTCTATTTTATGATTTAGCCATTCCTGCATATCTTAATGCATGCATGTAGCTGTTACCCAAATAGTTAAGTTAACCTTGTATATCGTAGGTCTGTGCCGATGTCTAGTGGGATCTCTTTTGGAGAAGGTACATTGTTAGGAAGAAAGCTTTGAAATATATTGTGATATAGGAATGATTGATGATGTCATTGGGTGTAAAGTAGAACATGTCCCATTTTCCCTGGCGCTGTTCTTCCTTAATGAGAACAGCACCCCCTCCCCAATCAATAGAAAATCACTTTTAGAATGTGAACAGATAAATGTAACAGACTGGGTGATTCACACAGCTGTCAACTGTTCTGGTAGGATGTCACAGTATGTATTCAATGTTTGTCCACCTTAAAGAGACAGAAAAGAAGCTTGATAAAAACTTCAGTGGACAGGTAGGTTTTATCTGCATTTCTGTCCGTAGGGAAATTTGACTGTCAAATAAATTTTGCAATGCGTAGACATTTTTAGTAAATCTCTGAATATGTTGAGTTCCTGTCAAAAATCTTTGGTTACAAAACCCAACTAATGTGTAAATAGTACGTCACTGCAGGAAAAGCTTCCGAATGTAATGCTACTGCTGCTGTTTGGTCGCCAATTCTGAAATTCTGTCCAAGTGTGTTGCCAGCCTAGGTTTTCTGACATTGGTACAGTTTGGATCCAAGAGTCTAGGAATAGGTTTTAGCCAGACTTAATGCACAGTTTGAACCAAATTTGTAAGAGATTGGCTCCTGAGCATTGCTCCAGGTTTGAGCGCATGGACAGGACACAGCAGTGCCAGGAGTGAAAAATTATTATATTAGGAAATGTAAAAGAATATGAGAAACTGTAAGAACTGGGGACGGAAATTTGGAAAACCTTTTGAAAGACTCTGGAAGAATCCCCATAGAAATTCCACAGTGCAGAAGGAAGTCATTCAGTCCATTGAGTTTGCAAGAACACTCCATCAAGGCTCACACCCCACCCCATCCCTGGAACCCTGTGCATTTACCATGGCCGATCCACCTAACCCGCACATCTTTGGACTGTGGGGGGAAACTGGAGTATCCGGAGAAAATCAACAAATGAGCAGAGCACAAGTGCAGTCTGACCTGACTGGCACTCGCCCGTTGGGCTATATTTTCTTTCAAACACTGCATACAGTGGAATCAAAAGAGAAAATGCTGGAAAATCTCAGCAGGTCTGGCAGGAGAGAAAAGAGCTGACGTTTTGAGTCCAAATGACCCTTTGTCAAAGCTTTAACAGCTTTGACAAAGGGTCATCTCACCTCGAGACGTCAGCTCACCAGATTCCCTTTACTTACAAACTTCTCTCCATTCCTAAGAGTGCTTCAGGTACAAAGAACATAATAAGAACATAAGAACTAGGAACTGGAGTAGGTCATCTGGCCCCTCGAGCCTGCTCCGCCATTCAATAAGATCATGGCTGATCTTTTCGTGGACTCAGCTCCACTTACCTGCCCGCTCACCATAACCCTTAATTCCTTTTCAAAAATTTATCTATATTTGCCTTAAAAACATTTAATGAGGTAGCCTCAACTGTTTCACTGGGCAGGTAATTCCACAGATTCACAGCCCTTTATGTGAAGAGGTTCCTCTTCAACTCAGTCCTAAATCTGCTCTCCCTTATTTTGAGGCCATGTCCCCTAGTTCTAGTTTCACCTGCCAGTGGAAAAAACTTCCCTGCTTTTATCTTATCTATTCCCTTCATAATCTTATACGTTTCTATATGATCTCCCCTCATTCTTCTGAATTCCAATGAGTATAGCCCCAGTCTACACTGTCTCTTCTCATAAGCCAACCCTCTCGACTCTGGAATCAACCTCGTGAAACTCCTCTGCACACCCTCCAGTGCCAGTATATCCTTTCTCAAGTAAGGAGACCAGAAATATACACAGTACTCCAGGTGTGGCCTCACCAGCACTTTATACAGCTGCAACATAACCTCGCTGTTTTTAAACTCCATCTCTCTAGCACTGAAGGACGAAATTCCATTTGCCTTCTTAATTACCTGCTGCACCTACAAACCAAATTTTTGTGATTCATGCACAAGGGACCCAAGTCCCTCTGCACAGCACCATGTTGCAATTTTTTACCATTTAAATAATAGTCCATTTTGCTGTTATTCCTCCCAAAATGGATGATCTCATATTTACCAATATTGTACTCTATCTGCCAGTTCCTTGCCCACTCACTTGCACTATCTATATTCCTTTGCAGACTTTCAGCGTCCACTGCACAATTTGATCTGCCACTCATCTTAGTGTCATCTGCGAATTTTGACACACTACACTTGGTCCCCAACTTCAAATCATCTACTTAAATCGTAAACAATTGTGGTCCCAACACTGATCCCTGAGGCACACCACTAGTCACTGATCGCCAACCAGAAAAACACCCTTTACCCCAACTCTTTGTTTTCTGTTAGTTAACCAATCCTCTATCCATGCTAATACATTACCCGTAACACCGTGCATCTTTATCTTATGCAGCAGCCTTTGGTGCAGCACCTTGTCTAATGCCTTCTGGAAATCCAGATACACCACATCCACAGGTTCCCCATTGTCCACTGCGCATGTAATGTTCTCAAAGAATTCCACCAAATTAGCCAAATATGACCTGTCCTTCATGAACCCATGTTGCATATTTTCAATGGGACAATTTACATAGAAACCCTACAGTGCAGAAGGAGGCCATTCGGCCCATCGAGTCTGCACCGACCACAATCCCACCCAGGCCCTACCCCCACACATTTACCCGCTAATCCCTCTAACCTACGCATCCCAGGACTCTAAGGGGCAATTTTTAACCTAGCCAATCAACCTAACCCGCACATCTTTGGACTGTGGGAGGAAACCGGAGCACCCGGAGGAAACCCACGCAGACACGAGGAGAATGTGCAAACTCCACACAGACAGTGACCCGAGCCGGGAATCGAACCCGGGACCCTGGAGCTGTGAAGCAGCAGTGCTAACCACTGTGCTACCGTGCCGCCCCAGATGTCTTGCTATTTCTTCCTTGATGATAGATTCAAGCATTTCCCCTACTACAGAAGTGAAGCTAACCAGCCTATAGTTACCTGCCTTTTGTCTACCTCCTTTTTTAAACAGTGGCATCACATTTGCTGTTTTCCAATCTGTGGGAACCACTCCAGAGTCCAGCAAATTTTGGTAAATTTCCACAAGTGCATTTGCTATTTCCCCCACCATCTCTTTTAGTACCCTGGGATGCATTCCATCAGGGCTAGGAGACTTGTCTACCCCATTAGCTTGCCCAATCCTACCTCTTTAGTGATAATGATAGTTTCTAGGTCCTCACCTGCCACAGCCTTCCTGTCATCAATTTTTGGCATGTTATTTGTGTCTTCCACTGTGAAGACCGACAAAAAATACTTGTTCAATGCATCAGCCATTTCCTTATTTCCAGTTATTACATCCCCCTTCTCATCCTCTAAAGGACCAATGTTTACTTTAGCCACTCTTTTTCATTTTATATATTTGTAGAAACGTTTGTTATCTGTTTTTATATTCTGAGCTAGTTTACTCTCATAATCCATCTTACTTTCCTTTATAGCTTTTCTCGTGGCTTTCTGTTGACCTTTAAAGATTTCCCAATCCTCTAGTTTCCCACTAATCTTTGCCATTTTGTATGCATTTTCTTTCAATTTGATACCCTCCTTTATTTCCTTCGATATCCATGGCTAATTATCTCTTTTTCTACAGTCCTTCCTTATCACTGGTATATACTTTTGCTGAGCACTGTGAAAAATTGCTTTGAAAGTCCTCCACTGTTCCTCAATTGTCCCACCATAAAGTTTTTGCTCCCAGTCTACCTTAGCCAACTCCTCCCTCATCCGATTGTAGTCTCCTTTGTTTAAGCACAGGACACGAGTATTGGATTTTACCTTCTCACGGTCCATCTGTATTTTAAATTCAACCATACTGTGAACACTTTTTCCGAGGGGATCCCTGACTGTAAGATCATTAATTATTCCTGTCTCATTACACAGGACCAAATCTAGCATAGCTTGCTCTCTTGTAGATTCCATTATGTACTGTTCAAGGCAGCTATCGCGGATACATTCTATGAACTCTTCCTCAAGGCTGCCTTGACCGACCAGTTTTGACCAATTGACATGTAGATTAAAATACCCCCTAATAATTGCTGTACCAGTTTTACATGCATCAGTTATTTCTTTGCTTATTTCTCACCCCACCGTGATGTCATTATTTGGCTGCCTATAGAAACTAAGCCTATCAGTGACTTTTTCTCCTTGCTATTTCCAATTTCCACCCAAATGGATTCAACCTTTTTTCCATAGAATCTATATCATCTCTTACTACCGCCCTGATGTCATCCTTAAATATCAGAGCTACACCACCTCCCTTACCTTCCTGTCTGTCCTTCCGAACAGTCTGATACCCCTGGATATTTAACTCCCAGTCGTGACTATCCTGCAACCATGTCTCTGTAATGGCCACCAAATCATATTCATTTGCAATGATTTGTACCGTCAACTCATTTACATTGTTTCAAATGCTATGAGCATCCAGATAAAGTGCCTTATGCTAATTTTTATACCTCCTTTTTGAATTCTAACACTTCCATTAATAACATAACATAAAGCCAGAATCCAGAGTGTCAGTAGACAATTTACAATTAAGGCTCCCTGATTGGGCAGGCGATCGTTAACTCAATCAGGGGGCTCATACTCCTTGAGGCTAACCTCATGGGCCTCAGTGAGGTCATTGGGTGCCCAGTTTATGCTGACATTATATGGACACCATGCTCTTACATTGATAGAAAGATAAGTCAGGTACTTGTAATATCAGCTTTCCCCATCCACAGAAATGTACAAGGCAGTAAGTGGGTAGAGATCTGATATAATGAGTGTGAATCAGGTGAACTCTATCAGAAAAATGCCTGCTACTTGGTCTAATGGGTCTCTCATAATCTTGTATCCTTCGGTCAGGTCGTCCCTCAGTCTTCTATGCTCCAACGAAAACAACCCAAACCTATCCACCCTTTCTTCATAACTTAAATGTTCCATCCCAGACAGCATCCTGGTGAATCTCCTCTGCATCCCCTCCAGTGCAATCACGTCCTTCCTATAATGTGGTGACCAGAACTGCACACACTACTCTAGCTGTGGCCGAACCAATGTTCAATACAACTCCAACATGACTTCCCTAATCTTGTAATCTATGCCTTGATTGATAAAAGGCAAGTGTCCCATCTGCCTTTTTCATCACCCGACTAACATGCCCTTCCGCTTTCAGAGATCTGTGGACAAACACGCCAAGGTCCCTTTGTTCCACAGAACTTCCTAGTGTCCTACTATTCATCGTGTACTTTCTTGTCAAATTACTCCTTCCAAAGTGTATCACCTCACACTTTTCAGGGTTAAATTCCATATGCCACTTATCTATCCATTTGGCCATTCCGTCTATATCATCTTGTAGCCCAAGACACTCCGCCTCACTGTTAACCACCCAGCCAATCTCTGTGTCATCCGCAAATTTACTAATCCTGCCTCCACACAATCACCAATGTCATTTATATAAATGACAAATAATAGGGGGTCCAACACAAATCTCTGTTGAATGCCACTGGGCACTGGCTTCCAGTCACTTACAGCCTTCTGTCATCACCCTCTGTCTCCTACAACTGAGCCAATTTTGAATCCACTTTACCAAATTACCCTGTATCCCACATGAATTTACCTTCTTTAACATCATTTACACGTCTGTTTGATTCTTCCATAATAGGTTAGTGTTAAGGCAAACTTCACAAATAACTAAGTGAATTTTTAAGGTTTTGCTTAAAGCAGACATATAAAGTGCTCAGATCAAAGCAACCAGCTGGACTCTTTTGACTGACCTTACAATTTAGATGTGTTATGCACCGTAAGAGTAAATACAATTGACTATTTTATGTGCCAAGTAGTCCCTGGGACAAACAGGAAAAGAGATCAATTAGGGAAACAAAAATCTGGAAAATTCATATCTTGCCCCTTTAAAGAAATAAAACTAATCCAGGAGACGATGGAAGGGACCCTTGGTGGGTTCCCTGGTGGCGGGATGGGCGAGACATGAATCACACACGTCATGCATCGGTGGGACTGGAAAATCCAACGGCCAATTGCAATAAGCCTCCACCTATGGAAACACACAGCAAGATGGCCAGAAAATCCCACCCTATGCTGTCTGTCCTTTATATTGTTAGGTTCCTATCACTTTTATGGCACCCTCTACCTCAGCCAGAACTCATCTAGCTTTCTATTGAACATATACAGTGAATCAGCATTCGCCAACGTTGTAACCCAGCCCAGAAACTCCGAGGTGTTTTACGAAGATAGCTTAGACCGTAAATTATTACATTTGATTTAGGCATGGGTGAGCATAAGGTGTTTCACTCCAGGGCATTATTCAAGTGACCCACAAGGAAACTTTTATCAAAGTTTATTTAAGAACACAGTTATGGTATAATAAAAGATTTAGCGTAACCTTTTATGTTAAATTGGTAATATTTACCATTTACAAGAATATAACATGATGCAGTATAAACCTTAACACCTAGCTTTCTATAATGCTCCAAGTCAAACAACATCCCACAAACATACACTCCTTCATAGACTTGGCACAAAATGCAAGTATGCTCACGTGATGCTGCATTTTCAGCTTTTCAACACCTGCCGTCAATTGGTCCTTTGAGTGTTGGATTAAATCTCTGAAGCTTCCCAGTCCTGGGACTTTCAGCACGTCTCTGGGGAGAGAGAGAAACAGAGACACTGCTTTCTGTCTCAAGTCTAAACAGCATCTGACAGCAACCCACACACAGCAGAATTCCCAACTCCAGAGAGAGGGGAAAAGCACTGTTGCTGCTCTCCACACCAGGTTATTACCGAAAAACGAAATTTAAGACTTGGACTTTTCTGTGGAAAAAAAACTGTCCCCAAACATCTCCTGACCTGTCAATCATGCGCCACCCAGCAATGCCAAAAGGATCATAAAACCGCAGGACACTGCGTTAGGCCAGATTAAAAATAGACATGATGTCCATTATATTGCTTCACTCACCTGATGAAGGAGCAACGCTCTGAAAGCTCGTGATTCCAAATAAACCTGTTGGACTTTAACCTGGTGTTGTGAGACTTCTTACTGTGCCCACCCCAGTCTAACACCGGCTTTTCCACATCATGGCTTCAGTAACAATTAGAGGACACTGGTTACAGACAAAATGGTGCCAATAAAATGCTAGGAGCTGCTTGAAAAACCTGTGAAGAAACATGAATAAAATACATTTCTTAAAGGCACAGTAGTGTCACATCACACAAACTGATAACTTATTCTCTGAGAATACATCCATTCTGTATTGGATGATAATTCTAACTTGAATAGGAATGTGGAACTTTGACTTTATTAATAAAGGCACAGAATTTTTTTTGAAGTATGTTAAATTTCAAAGGTGCTCAGACAAAAGCTGGGGAGGCAGGAAGAGTGTTCGCCAACCACCGCAGCTGACTGTAATGTATGGCTGTGCTGACGCTCTCCGAGTCAGGCAAGGGATTGTAAGGGATTGGAGTGGTGGGAATAAAAAACAGGAGCGCTAATTGTCCCGCCAAAAAGGCCTTTTAGCTAAGATCAAGTGTAGTTTTTGATCCTGCACTTGACAGAAGTCAATGAGGTTACATTGAGGCTTCATTTGAAGCAATTTTTAAAAATGGCATCTAGGCCTTTTGGCCAAGATGCAAATGAGATCAAACACTTGAGGGGGTGCAATGCCTGCTCCTATCAGCTTGGATCATGTAGATCGAGCCCAAGACAGGAAGAGGGCAGCCTGTCTTGTCAGCTTGGATCTGTAATGTCTCGCTGGTCGAGACTTTGAATTGGACTTTGATTGGATTTGATTGGATATAACTAAAAAAAAATGCCAAAAAGGTGGTATGCAAATTTGCAGAAAGAGCATTCACTTCCAGGCGGTGTGCCACTGCAAGAAACCTGTCCAGAATAAGCCAAACAAAAGGACTTTGAAAGGTGATGAGATCCATGAAGCAGAAAATATCAGTAATACTGAGAGGGCTTTACTTGGAAAGGTGCAGGAACTGAACAGAATTTACTGGAGTTAAAGGTAAATTACTGTGGATGCTGGAATCTGCAAAAATAACAGAAAATGCTGGAAAATCCCAGCAGGTCTGACAGCATCTGTGGAGAGAGAGCGTAGAGCTAACGTTTCGAGTCAGGATGGCTCAAAAGGTAGCTTTATTCTCTCTCCACAGATGCTGCCAGACCTGCAGAGATTTTCTGTTACCGGAGAACTGAGATTCTAGTAGAGGGAAGTAAGACATGTTTTAAGTGAGGCACAGGTGCAACTGTGCTCTTTCTGATGCTGAGCCATACTGGGCAGAAGGTATAGAACTCAAGACCATAGGACAACTAAATGCAGCCCTTCACTATAACGAGAGAAAAATCAATGAAAGCTCATACGTGATCCTGAACTGGAGCTGTTTCCTCTCAAACTGGGAAATCTGTACCGACTTGCAGCTGAGAAGCTGGAAAAATTGAGGTGATCAGCCTATAATCTTCAGAGTTGAATTTCCACAGCTGTTCACAGGATCAGGAAAGCTTAAAGACAATGTGCCACATCTGTCCATGTCCCGAAACGCAACCAATGTTTACATCTGGAAAAGTTCCTCATCCACTCTTACCAAAGGTAAAGAAGGAAATTGACTCTTTGTTGAAGCAACCTGAAACAACTTGTCCTCCATGCCGACACTATAGTTAAGAAAGCCCACCAATGCCTCTACTTTCTCAGGAGACTAAAGAAATTTGGCATGTCCGCTATGACTCTCGCCAACTTCTACAGATGCACCATAGAAAGCATTCTTTCTGGTTGTATCACAGGTTCCTGCTCTGTCCAAGATCTCAAGAAACTATAAAAATCGTGAACAAAGCCCAGTCCATCACTCAAACCAGCCTCCCATCCAGTGACACTGTCTACACTTTCCGCTCCCTCGGAAAAGCAGCCAGCATAATCAAGGACCCCACACACCCTGGATATATTCTCTGCCATTTTCTTTGGTTGGGAAAAATCTGAGATCATGCACCAACCACTTCAGGAAGCCTAGAGGAGAACATGCCTCTGTCTATATCAATGGGGACAAAGTAGAAATGGTCGAAAGCTTCATGTTTTTAGGTGTCCCGATCACCAACAACCTGTCCTGGTCCCCCCATGCTGACACTATAGTTAAGAAAGCACATCAACGCCTCTACTTTCTCAGAAGACTAAGGAAATTTGGCAGGTCAGCTATGACTCTCTCCAACTTTTACAGATGCACCATACAAAGCATTTTTCTAGTTGTATCACAGCTTGGCATGTCTCCTGCTCTGCCCAAGACCGCAAGGAACTACAAAAGGTTGTGAATGTAGCTCAATCCACCATACAACCAACCTCCCATCCACTGATTCTGTCCACATAATTAAGGACGCCACGCACCCCGGACATTCTCTCTTCCAACGTCTTCCATCGGGAAAAAGATACAAAAGTCTGAGGTCACGAACCAACCGACTCAAAAATAGCTTCTTCTCTGCTGCCATCAGATTTTTGAATGGACCGATCTCGCATTAAGTTGATCTTTCTCTACACCCTAGCTATGACTGTAACACTACATTTTTCACTCCTTTCCTTCCCTATATACAAAATGCGTTGTCTATATAGCACGCAAGAAACAATAATTTTCACTGTATACTAACACATGTGACAATAATAAATCAAATCAAATCAAGGGGTTATTTCACCAGTAAGAACCAACAAGTTGGAGCTCGGGCTTGGTCCCAGGACTAATGGACCTATCAGAATCTGCGTAGATCTTACACAGCTGACCAAAGCAATCGAACACAAAGTTCATCCCATATCATCTGTGCATGAGAGTTGAGAAGAATGCAATCCTCACAAAGCTAGATGCGAATAGTGTTTTTTGGCAACTACCCCTCGATGATGAAACCAATCTGATCACACTATTAGGCAGGCTCTGTTTCAACAGAATATCCTTTGGCATCACATCAGCATCAGAATCTTCTAGAGGACAACGTCAAGCACCCTAGAAGGACTAGATGAAGTCACATGTCTCATGGATGACGTCCTGATCCATGGGTCCATCAGACAGAATGTGACACCAGTGTGTGAGCTGTGCTGTGACGCCTACAGGGAGCAGAACTTGCACTCAATGAAAATGCAAATTCTCAGTCAAATTCCTTGGGCATATTGTGGATGCATCCGGGGTTGGAGTTGATTCCCAGAAGACAAGAGCATTCAAAGTGTTTTCATCTCTTCACAACATGACTGAGTGCCAGAGCTGGGCAGGCGATGGCCAAGTGGTATTATCGCTGGACTATTAATTCTTAAATCCAGCTAATGTTCTGGGGATGGGGGTTCAGATCCCACCATGGCAGTTGGTAGAATTTGAATTCATTAAAAAAAATCTGGAATTAAGAACCTACAGTTGACCATGAAACCATTGTCAATTGTCGGAAAAATCCACCTGCTTCACTGATGTCCTTTAAGGAAGGAAATCTGCCACCCTTACCTGGTCTGGCCTACATGTGACTCCAGAGCCACAGCAATGTGGTTGATGCTTAACTGCCCTCAGGCAACTAGGCAATAAATGCTGGTCAGTCAGGGATGCCCGTGAATAAAAAAAATAATTCATGGGGGTAAACCAAGTCAGAAAGTAATTGGTCAGCTTAGCTGTTGCCAATAAGCCACTACCTCAGCTGGGTGAAGTGAAGTAACAGCAGGGTCACCATTCTGAAGCAGTGATTACATCGCTGAAGGAGACATTTCCCACTCATGGAATCCCAGACATGGTAATCTCCAACAGTGGACTATAGTTTAAAGATTTCACAGCATTGTATGGACTTGTCCATAATGCCAGCTGACCAAGATACTCTCAAGCCAATGATGAGGCTGAAGGAAGAGAGCGTACATGGAAAGCATTGCTGAGGCAACATGGTGGCACAGTGGTTAGCACTGCTGCCTCACAGCGCCAGGGACCCGGGTTCAATTCCCAGCTTGGGTCACTGACTGTGGAGTTTGCACATTCTCCCCATGTCTGCGTGGGTTTCCTTCGGATGCTCTGGTTATCTCTCACAGTCCAAAGATGTGCGGGTTAGGTGGATTGGCCATGTTAAATTGCCCTTTAGTGTCAGGGGGGACTAGCTACGGTAAATGCATGGGGTTATGGGAATAGGGCCTGGGTGTGATTGTGGTCGGTGCAGACTCGATGGGCCAAATGTCCTCCCTCTGCACTGTTGGTATTCTATGGGTTCTAAGAAGAACGCTGACATCCAACTTACACTAATCGTTCAACTTGAAATTGGTCCAGCACCATGTGAACTTCTCATGGGAACTAGCCTGAGAATACAACTCCCTACTCTCGTATGGATGCTCATGCTATGTGTACTAGCTGATGACTTGCACAGGGTGAGGGAAAAAGGGGATGAGTCTCAGCCAGATGTGGAGCCATGAAACACATCATAAAACACACAACCTGTCAGATCTCCAACCAGGTGAGCCAGTTTGGATTCAAGACCAAGCTAGTTATGTACAAATGCTCGAACAGATGCCACATCCACAGCCATCCTTATTCAAATGAAAATGGCACATTGAGTTGGAACAGCTGTGCGCCGGTTACCGCACAGAAGCAACCTCCAACACAGTCGAAGCTATCACCTTCCCAACTGAACAGACCAGAGACGCTGTGTTCATTGAGATATCCAGGCAACAACCAGACTGGTGAATCTGAATCATCTACAAATTCTCCTTCTGCCCATCAGAGTTCGAGAGATCACACGGAGGACTCGAATCTATATTCTCCTCCATAGGGGCAAAGGACCTAATTGGGGTAGACTGTGAAACCAGCACAGCAAATGTCCCAATGAAAAGAAATGGAAGTCAAAGATTTGGGGGAGATGTACCAAAATAGGGATAATGAGAGACTTGGGGAGAGATTTATAATAGGGAGAATGAGAGACTTGGGGAAAGATTTATGATCGGGATAATGAACAGTGCAGTATAAGGGGTTAATTCTAATTAATGAGACAGTATAAGGCAGTGTTGCTAAGTTTGCAGATGATACAAAGATATGGAGGGGGACAGGTAGTATTGAGGAAGCAGGGGGGCTGCAGAGGACTTGGACAGGTTAGGAGAGTGGGCAAAAAAGTGGCAGATGGAATACAATGTGGAAAAGTGTGAGGTTATGCACTTTGGAAGGAGGAATGGAAGCATAAACTATTTTCTAAATGGGAAAATGCTTAGGAAATCAGAAGCACAAAGGGAGTTGGGTGTCCTTGTTCAAAATTCTTGTTCAAAAACTTGTTCAAAGACTATTTCCTCGGGTGGATGGAGCTATTACAAGGGGGCATAACTATAGGGTTCGTGGTGGGAGATATAGGAAGGATATCAGAGGTAGATTCTTTACGCAGAGAGTGGTTGGGGTGTCGAATGGACTGCCTGCAGTGATAGTGGAGTCAGACACTTTAGGAACATTTAAGCGGTTATTGGATAGGCACATGGAGCACACCAGGATGATAGGGAGTGGAATAGCTTGATCTTGGTTTCAGATAAAGCTCGGCACAACATCGTGGGCCAAAGGGCCTGTTCTGTGCTGTACTGTTCTATGTTCTCTTAAGGTTAACGTGCAGTTTCAGTCGACAGTTAGGAAGACAAATGTAATGTTCACATTCATGTCAAGAGGGCTAAATGCAAGAGCAGGGATGCATTTCTGAAGCTGTATAAGGAGTATTGTGAGCAGTTTTGGGCCCTGTGTCTAAGGAAGGATGTGCTGGCCTTGGAAAGGGTCCAGAGAAGGTTCACAAGAATGATCCCTGGAATGAAGAGCTTGTTGTATGAGGAACGGTTGAAGACTCTGGGTATGTATTCATTGGAATTTAGAAGGATGAGGGGGGATCTTATTGAAACTTACAGGATACTGCGAGGCCTGGATAGAGTGGACGTGGAGAGGATGTTTCCACTCGTAGGAAAAACTAGAACCAGAGGGCACAACTTCAGGCTAAAGGGATGATCCTTTAAAACAGAGATGAGGAGGAATTTCTTCAGCCAGAGAGTGGTGAATCTGTGGAACTCTTTGCCGCAGAAGGTTGTGGAGGCCAGGTCATTGAGTGTCTTTAAGACAGAGATAGATAGTTTCTTGATTAATAAGGAGATCAGGGGTTATGGGGAAAAGGCAGGAGAATGGGAATGAAAAAAATATCAGTTATGATTAAATGGCGGAGCAGACTCGATGGGCTGAGTGGCCTAATTCTGCTCCTATGGTTTGTGGTCTTATGGTCTTATAAGTGATCACAGGAAGTGATGTGATGTCTTATGATCTTGCTCTCTCTTATTGAACCTCATTCAGCCACAGTAAGTTGTCTCTTAGTAAAGTTATTGTGTTCCTCACCTTAGCAGGTTCTATAAATCTTCAGTGTTAGCACAACAAGACTACAAACATGAAATTTTACTATTAAACCCACTAAACTCTTAATCCAATGGTAAAGGAGGAAGGAGTGAAAAACATCAATTCCAATGGAACTGAGTGATGTACAGGAAGAAGATAGCGACATGACAACAACAACCATATTCAGCATGTTTAACATCGCAACAGAATCCTCCAAGGGTGGAGTTGAAGAGACTGAGGACGAGGGAGGGTCTGAGAAGATGACCAAAATCATCACTGGAAGTAAGCGGTTTCTGAAGACAGTGAAAGAAGCAGCATGTTGGAGAGATTATTCAATGGCGTGTAAGATAAAGAGCGGAATTCTCTGATCTCGTCTCTGCCCGCTCCGCTGCAAGTGAGAACGAAGAATTTGACGTTCCAGCCAAAACTCCATTCACTCCAGCGGCACTGGAGAAGCCCAGCATAAGTCTCTGGTATCACTGGATGAATTAAGGAGACGTATGGCAGCAGACCAGAGCCAGAAGAATGAAAGGCACAAGTTAGGATATAGAGCCAGGAGATCGTATAGAGGCAGATGAAGTAACGCTAAGGAAAGATTTGTAAATAGCAATGAGGTTAGCAAATAATTCAATATACTTTTGATCCTATGGAACAGGAATGGCATATGGGGCAGCACGGTGACACAGTGGTTAGCACTGCTGCCTCACAGCACCAGGGACCCAGGTTCGATTCCCAGCTTGGGTCTCTGCGGAGTTTACATATTCTCCCCGTGTCTGTGTGGGTTTCCTCTGGGTGTTCTGGTTTCCTCCCAGAGTCCGAAAGATGTGCTGGTTAGGTGAATTGGCTATGCTAAATTCTCCCTCAGCGTACCCTAACAGGTGCCGGAGTGTGGCGACTAGGGGATTTTCACAGTAACTTCACTGCAGTGTTAATGTAAGCCTACTTGTGACACTAACAAAAAAACTTTAAAACTTTATATCTATTAATTATCAAAGACTGTTCCTTAAGAAGAAAATAACCTTTAAATCATCAATTAGTAGTCACTTGGAACAGGTCTGTCTGCAAATATGTTGGATATGCTTTACAGTGATGGTAAAGTCAGTAATATGAAATTTCACCAATATTTATCAGTAATAAATTCTTTGCGATCGTTTCGATATTGAGCTGGTAGTGCAGCCCTCAGTGAACCATTTCTGACCCAAAGTCATCACCTCTTGTTCCAAACCTAGCCTTCTAAGAGTTGTTAATGTATCTCATCGAGCCACCAGCAAAATGTACCAGGGAAAACCTTAACAGAATTTGAAGCCAAATTTCAATGGAATTGACTGAAATAGAAACATTTTAAGCCGTTTCTTTTGACGAAGAACGAACATATTTTCTGGTAATAATTTCAGATTGATTCTGAGCTTTTCCTTGCTCGCTCGAATTAACCATGTTTGGATAAAATGGGCTATCTGGTTTGAGATTTCTCATTCCTACGAAAAATTGGATCGGAAAAAAATGAGAGCAGAAATTAACGATGCAATCTTTTGCTGTTCCTCTGCTAATTTTAGTGGAGCATTAACCTGTTTATTTTAAGTAGGTTAACTCCTCCATTATGTTGACAGCCAGAAGAATGTCACAGAAAGGAACTATGCAATATCAAAAATAGTGATTTCACTGTTATTAGGAGTAAGACTTCAATAAACAAGTCATTTTTTGTGTGTGTGTGTGTGTCTGTGTGTGTGGCCGATATTTTATGACCTCGTTCGGGCGAGGCTCGTAAAATCCCGCCCGAGACCAACGGAGAATTCTGTTCTGCAAGCTGCGCGCGCCCCAATTCTGGGGCAGGTTTGGCGGTAACATTCCAGCCTCTGTGTGTATATGTGCGTGTGTGTGTATACGTGTGTTTGTATGTGTGTGCGTGTGTGTGTGTGTATTTCTGTGTCTGTCTGAGAAAACACCAGGATACAAGGGCTTATGAACATTCTGAAGCTGCCCCATTTTGATTTGAGGAGTACGTATCTGTAAACTGCCGGGGATCAATGAAATTATTTGTTCTGGACGTTAATTTCGATAGTCTTCTTCATGTAAGTGTAGATATTCCTTAGACGCATGTATTTTTAAAAGCCTGCATTTCCCTAATTCATTTCTGTGCAGACCTGATCTGCTGCGTGTATAAATAAGGGTAATTTTTAAGTGTATAATTCTGCAATCTATATGTACAAGTCAGAGCAGCTTTCCGAAGTGGCCAGTTACACAGTCATTACCTTAACAGATATGGCTTTGCTTGTGGCTCAGGTAAATCTAATTAACGTATATGTCATTTTGTGCAGCCCGTTTCTCTACCAAATGTCGAATAAAGCAGCTTAGTTCAAGAGGAAATGTGTCATTGAAATATGAACAAAAATTATCCCTTAAAATCCTCTGTGCCACATCAAAGTAGAATTATAGGCCAGTGGCTTTTGTGTAAGTTCAAAGCACAGTATATGAGGTAAAATAGACAAAGCCCATACTCATTTCAAAGTAGATTTGCCCTCATCTTGACTTTTCATCTCAGGTTCTTGAATAAAATACCGTCTCACCATATTCAACAAAAAGGTTATTTTTAGTCAATTATCTGTCGTTTGGATATTTGGCCTGTGAAACATCAACTGGTATTTTCACGTGAAATTATTGCATTTATTTCCTCGCTTCCCATTTCTTTCCTTCCTTCCCAGAGTTACTGAGCCTCTTTCGCGAGTAAGTGGTGCAATTTGCTTCTAAGGTGTTTGCATAATTTAAGGGACCCGCGTCCATGGGCCGAGACTGGAGTGACAGTATTTCCCCGGCAAGTGAACTGATAAAACTCACAACACGTATTGACTGGCAGGTTCAAGCGTCAGTCCCACTGGCACATAAGCCTGTGACCGCACAGATGTGAAGCCGCGGTGAGTAAATGCTGCTCTAAACTATGGAGGCATGAAATTGCATATGGATCCCTTTGGAAGGTGGGCGGTACTCACTTTGGAGGGTACTTGACTCCTGAAAGCAAAATGACGTGCGCGTTTGCAGGGATCCAACCTGGCACGTTCAACTAATTTTAACTTCCAGCTCACCGCTTGCGCCGAATACAATTTCTGATTCCATTCAATGTTGCAAATCACTACCGGTTTCGAAAATTAATTTTTTTTAAAACAGCTGTATGTGTCGCTGACTTCTTTTTGTTGTCCTGATTTTCGTTTTGATAAAAAAATCTTTATATCCAAACCAGAGGGAGGTCTCATTGTGGAAGTTGAAAGGGGAAAAATAAATAATTGATTATGAAAAAATCATGAGCCCTCTTTCACGCCCCCCCAACACTCCCTCACCACCCCACCCAAATCAAGAAAAATGTGTTGCATTCAACTGATGCTAATGCCATGAACATCTGAGCAGAAAGCAGTGTCAGTCTGTGGTAAATCAGCAGCGAAGCCGGAGGCCACCAACAGCTTCGGCACAATCTGCTGTGCTATGCAGAGCCTATTTTGAGAACCTTAAGGCTGACCTAAAAGCATTGATGGGTTGTATGGTGATCAATACAGTTATATTACTGAAAGATGGTTCTGTGCACCTGCAATGATTATAGGAGTGAAACGACTGAACTGTGGTTTGATTAATAATCAATTGCATTGAATAATATGCTGAAAATATGCATAGCTGATTACAGTAATTAATGGAATATTAGTTGGACTGACTTTCATCATTAAGAACTTTGTTGAATTTTGCTGATATCCTGTATTCAAAGCAGCAATTAAAAACTTCATTGGTGCCACAATTTTCTTGTAGCTGATACTTGCTGGCAATTTTGAAGGGTGAGATCTTGAAGCAGTTAAGTGTACGTGTGTGTGTGTGTGTGTATGTGTACGCGTGTGTGTACATGTGTGTGTGTACATGTGTGTGTGTACATGTGTGTGTACGTGTGTGTATGTGTGTGTACGTGTGCATGTGTGTGTGTACGTGTATGTCTCTGTATATGTACGTATGTGTGTGTGTATGTCTCTGTATGTGTACGTGTGTGTGCGTGTATGTGTCTGTGTACGTATGTGTGTGTGTGTACATGTATGTGTGTGTGTGTGTTACTTTCCCATGGCATTACCCACAAAATCATAGAATCTCTACAGTGCAGAAGGAGGCCATTCAGCCCATCATAGAAATCATAGAAACCCTACAGTGCAGAAGGAGGCCATTCGGCCCATCGAGTCTGCACCAACAACAAGCCCACCCAGACCCCATCCTTGTAACCCCACATATTTACCCGCTAATCCCTCTAACCTATGCGTCCCGGGACACTAAGAGGCAATTTAGCATGGCCAATGCACCTAACCTGCACATCTTTGGAGGAAATCGGAGCACCTAGAGGAAACCCACGCAGACACGGGGAGAACATGCAAACTCCACACAGACAGTGACCCAAGCCGGGAATCGGGTCCTTGGAGCTGTGAGACAGCAGTGCTAACCACTGTGCCACCCTGCCGCCCCAAATGTCAGGAGAAAATGAATTATCCTCAGAGGGTCTGAATGATGTTGTAGGTATAGATATAGGGTTCAGGAGTTTCTGGAAGTAATGAAGCTCCATCTCACTGTGGATGTGTTTTTTTAATTCATTTACGGGATGTGGGCATCGCTGGTGAGGCCAGCATTTATTGCCCATGCCAACATTTATTGCCCATGCACTGTAGACATGAGTGTGTGTTACAGATGGGCTCAACTCTGATGCAGCCATCTCAGAACCACTTTCTTGCATCCTTACATTGTCAACATTCAAGCCTCTTCCAATCCCTCGGAAACAAAAACAGAAAATGCTGGACAACCTCCGCGAGTCTGACATTATCCGTGGAGAGGGAATAGAGCCAACATTTCGAGTCTGGCTGACCCTTCGTCAGAGCTGCCTTTATTTCCTTCTGTTCCTTTTCAAAAATGAACCCTTAACTATTAAATTCACAACTGCTAAGTTTTTGATCTTCCATTTGGCGCTATCCATCTACAGCAGTGGATTTACACAATCTTTACACCTGCCTCCACTTTTCGTACTCTTATCACCATTACTTGCTCCCATTCACGTTAGCTTCCTCAGTGCTTTAAGTTCATCCGGCCTCTTGCCAACACTATCGTTCATTTGCTTAAATCTCTGTGCCCTGGCCTTCCAGCTTCACCTTGAGAACTAATTGGATGGAGCTTGTGAAGTTCTTTTTCATGAGGATTGAGACCATTCAGTTGCTTGCTGCTTTTTTTCTCCTTTCCCCTTCCCCTCCCTTCCCCTCACCCATCAAGCTACCCTGCTCCCCCACCCCCTCAAGGACTCCCCATGCCTAACCCTGAACATCTCATTAGTTTTTCCTATTGTGGCCTCTCTGAGCTCACCTTCCCTCAGGTACCATCCATTCTTTTTGCCAAAACCACCATCTTCAAAAAGAAAACACACAGTTGCCCATCATCAACTTAGCTTTACCCTTCAATGTTTTAAAGGATATATTTATTTACCTCACAAAGTTATGCACATCTTTCCCATTTGAATTGGATCCAAAGAGGTGATGACTTTTCTCAGCCCAGGCTCTTTTGATCTTTCCACCCACCGCCAATGAAATATCAGATATCAAGGACAGGATTTTCCTTACAGACTTCAGAAACTCACCATCATGATCAGATGGGGGTGAGAACCCAGCACTGTACGGTGAACATTCACCTGGCTGTATGGCCGTGGTGGGGGTGGGGGTGAGGGTGGGGGTTGGTTGGCATCGGCATCCAATTAAGGATGGCAGGAAGGCACTTGAAGCTGATGGGCCTTAGCAGCCAGGCCCATCATTGTTGAGGACAAGGCAGTGTGGGGAGCGGGAGGGGGGTGGGAGGTGGGGGGGTGGGGGGGGGGGGTGGGGGGGGGGGATGGTGGAAACTACCCAAGCACTGGGCGGCCTGTGGCTGCAGCTAAAGTCATGCAAGTGGGGAGGGCTTCTAAGCCTGCCTGGATTACTGTCCACAGTACACCGCCTCTGGTCAGCTGCATTGTCCCCTGATGTCTCCAGGGATCTGAAGTCAAGGTCCCACGTTAGGCTTTAATAGTCCTTTTGACAAGGTCAATTGGCAACCCCTCGCTTGCCACGAAATTCAGCTCCAAGTTTTGGATAGGCTATTCTCCTCCAGTACAGGAGCAAAATGCTGTGGATGCTGGAAATCTGAAATAAAAACAAAAAATGCTGGAGAACTCAGCAGGTCTGCGGAGAAAGAAATAATTTTTGAGGTGGAGAACTGGCTCCTCCAGCTCCAGCACAAACCCCTTCTTCTTCCGACTAGCTTATTGTGCATTGCCTCCCCTCTCACCTTCACAGGGGCAACCGTGTCTCCAGCAGATAAAACAAATTCTGGAGTTTTGCCCTGAAACAGTCTCTCCACGTCCATCTCCTCCTTTAAGACCTTTGTGAAAGCATGTTTATTTCCAAACAACATTTTAATCCAATTAGATCTCATTTATTTCAGAGCTTTGTGCAAGTGTAATGGTCAGGTTCAGTCAGCCATATTCTCCTCGTCCACCATTTCCCAAATATGGATTATCACAATTGTCCAGGCTCCTCACTTTTTAAATTCTTTCACGGGCTGTGGGCATAGCTGACTAGGTCAGCATTTGTTGCCCATCTCTAGTCACCCTTGAGAAGGTGGTGGTAAGCTGCCTTCCTGAACCTCTGCAGTCCATGTGGCATAGGTACATCCACAGTGCTGTTTGGAAGGGAGTTCCAGAATTTTGACCCAGCAACAGTGAAGGAACAGTGATACAGTTCCAAGTCAGGATGATGTGTGGCAAGGAGGAGAATTTGCAGGTGGTGGCATTCCCTGCATCTGCTGCCCTTTTCCTACCAGCTGGTGGAAGCCCTGGGTTTAGAAGCCTTGGTGGGTTCCTGCAGTGCATCTTGTAGATGATACACACGACAGCCACTTTTTGTCAGTCATGGAGGGAGAGAATGTTTAAGGTGGGGAACTTTTCCTTTGAGAGATTTCTCCTCCAACCTAAGCGAAGATCATTTACAATTTTGCCTGAAAATAATGGTAATGTAGAATGAACTTTTTAATTATTCGTGCATGGGATGTGGGTGTCACTGGCTAGGCCAGCATCTATTGCCCATCTGTAATAAACCCGCAGAGGCAGAAGTCCCTTCACCAAAATCCCTTTAATTACAAGTCTAACAGCAGTACACAGAGTGCTCTTAGACTTGTAAAGGTAGTTAGCAGTCTACCTCCGGGGGTGTCAGAGGAACTGACACTCATGTCTAAGTACAAAGCAAAGACTCCCTGATTGGCCCATCAATTGGATCCTTAATCAGGGACTTCATATTCCAATAGGCCAACCTCAATGGTCTAGTTGAAGTCATTACACCATCCCTAAGGGTATTTAAGAGTCAACCACATTGCTGTGGGTCTGGAGTCATGTGTAGGCCAAGCCAGGTAAGGACAGCAGATTTCCTTCCCTAAAGGACATTAGTGAACCAGATGGGTTTTTACAACAATTGACAATGGTTTCATGGTCATCATCAGACTTTTAATTCCAGATTTTTATTAAATTCAAATTTCACCATTTGCCATGGTGGGATTTGAACTTGCGTCCCCTGGGTGTTACCCAAAGTCTCTGGATTACTATGCTAGTGACAATACCACTGTGACAATATCACTGCGCCACTCGCTCCACTGGCAGTGTTACCCAATGTTACCCAATCAGAGGTCCTGTGATCCCAACAAAATCATTTAAGCAATGCTTTTAGTCATTAGTTCATATCATTTAGTCGATGATGATCTTCCAGTCAGCACTGCTACTCGCTTCCAGGCTGAGCATTGTTGTATATTGTGCAACAATTTCAAATCATTTCTATTTCCTATTGAAATTAATGATATCTGAAGTTTGTTAGTTCAATAAACCAGTGCCACAGTTACAGTCAGAATCATAGGATCCCTACAGTGCAGAAGGAAGCAATTCAACCAATTGAGTCTGCACCAACAACAATCCCACCCAGGCCCTATCCCTGTAACCCCACATATTTACCCTGCTAATCTCCTGACACTAGGGTCAATTTAGCATGGCCAATCAACCTGACCCGCACATCTTTGAAGTTCAGGCATTTTCTTGAGGACAGAGTTGCACAGTGTATCACCTTGACAAGTTAATTCTATCTAAATCATCTGCAAACAGCATATTTGGTACAGCATTGGGTCATCTTGTTTAAAAGCTTGTGCTTTCTGTTTCTTGGACTCTTGTCTCTTTCAGATATGTGGTAATCTATAACTAATACTGAGACTCTGCACATGTTTAAAGGTAATCGTTTAAAAATAAATCTTATTTGGGCTTCCAGGAACAATCTGTTTTTGTCTCAGAACACACACACACTGAATTCTCACGTGCAGGAGCACTGAGTTAGACCTCCTGCATTTTCAAGGCAATAGTTGCTCAGTTGTCTCTACTCACCCGGCTTTAAGGAATTAAGTAATTTAAGAACAATTGATTTTCCCAAATAGTGAGCAGTCGTCCTTTCCAGAATGAGAGCTGTTATTTTCTGTTTCTGAAGCACAGGGAGGCAAGCTGCTGAAAGGTTATTACAAAAGGGGAACCCGTAATGGATGAAAGTCAGATATTGAGTGACAGACTCTGCACACTTTCTCTGATAAATGCACTCTCATACATGAGAACCCAAGGTCAGTGTGTGCCTAAAGCAGCAGGCCTTTCCACCACCATTGTCAGCTGCTTCACTCTTCTGACTTTTAAAGCACTTTAGAATGAGCCTTTAGGGTGCCTTGGCTACAGTCATTATGCTGATACACTTCATAGCATTTACAGTGAATGGATAATACAACTAACTCAATTATGTACCTGGCATGATAGCATAGTGGTTAGCATCTTCACCACTGCTGCAAAATTAGCATGATGATGGGAAGACATCAGGTTCTCTTCTCAAAGCTTTCCCCCTCCATTGGAGTGGCACGATGGCACTGTGGTTAGCCCTGCTGCCCCTCAGCACCAGGGACTGGGGTTCGATTCCAGCCTTGGGAGTCTGTACTGAGTAGCATCTGCACGTTCTCCCCGTATCTGCATGGGTTTCTTCCGGCTGCTCCAGTTTCTTTCCACAGTCCAAAGATGTGTGGGTTAGGTTTAAACATGATAAATTGACCCTTACCGTCAGGGGAATTAGCAGGGTAAATACGTGGGGTTACGGGAATAGGGTCTGGGTGGATTGTTGTTGATGCAGGCTCAATGGGCTGAATGGCCTCTTTCTGCTTTGTAGGGATTCTAAGATTCTAAGAAGTAACTGGATCATGAAAATATATTTATTTTACCTTCTATTAATTTGGTGGATGCATCCCTAAATTAAAAAAAAATTCTATTCCTAATTTCCTTCCACTGAAGAGGTTTGATTGATTTGGTTTGATTTTGATTTATTATTGTCACATGTATTAGTATACAATGAAAGGTATTGTTTCTTGTGCACTTTACAGACAAAGCATACTGTACATAGAGAAGGAAAGGAGAGAGTGCAGAATGTAGTGTTACAGTCATAGCTAGGGTGTAGAAAAAGATCAATTTAATGCGAGGTATGTTCATTCAAAAGCCTGATGGCAGCAGGGAAGAAGCTGTTCTTGAGTCAGTTGGTACGTGACCTCAAGAGTTTTGTACCTTTTTCCTGATGGAAGAAAGTATGTCCGGGGTGCGTGGAGCCCTTAATTATGCTGGCTGCTTTTCCGAGGCAGCAGGAAGTGTAAACAGAGTCAATGGATGGGAAGCTGGTTTGAGTGATGGACTGGGCTTCGTTCACAACCCTTTGTAGTTTCTTATAATCTTGGATAGGGCAGGAGCCATAGCAAGCTGATACAAACAGAAAGAATGATTTCTATGGTGCATCTATAAATGTTGGTGAGAGTCGTAGGGGACATGCCAAATTTCCTTAGTCTTCTGAGAAAGTAGAGGCGTTGGTGGGCTGAGTTGGACAGACTGAAAGTTGTCAGCATCAGTAGTTGATGCTACTTCATAACTGGCCAATCATTGCTCAATCTCCCGTCCCATTACGGAGTAGAATCTTCTACTCAAGACACATAAATTTGAATGACGGCTGGATCACCACTTCACAATTGTGACGCTAGTATACCTTTAAGAAATGCTTTTTTGATCATGTTCTCTACAGTTTGTCAGCAGGCCTTTTGGACTCACTGTGGCAGCAGCTGCCTGCTTGAATGTTGTTTTATTGCTGCTTCAATGGCTTAAATGGGGTTTTGTTTATTTTTAATCTGGGCATCATGCACTGACTTGCTGACTTGAAATTTACAACTGGTTGGCAGGTCATGTGTTTTGATCAGTTTTTTTTTCATAGTGGATTCAAAGCTTCACTTTCAGTTTTGGGCTGCTGGCTGCAGTTATAGTTTAGAGAGTTTTTGGATGTCAGACTGAAAAGCAGTGTTTTTCTCTCTCTGCCTGGTCTTGTAAATTCTGCTGGCTATCTGGAAGCAAGTCTTCTTGACTTCCTGGAGTGAAAACTCTGCTGGTGGTTATTTGCTAGCCAGTAACTAGAGTCTCTCTCTCTCTCTCCCTGTTGCTTTGGGAAGCTGTTCTGACTTCAAGCTTGTCAGTGTGTACATTAAGAGAACTGCAACATCCAACCAAGGGACTAAGTTCCAGCATTACGGGAACATTTGTATTTTTTGTGCTAAACCTGTTTCAGGAAGTTTTGTCTGGAAAATTTCATATATTTGTCAAAATACAATATCATGGGTTTTTGTTCTTGTTTTTAATTGGTAAAAGTTATTGCTAATTTTCTTTCCATACGTGTTAACTGTATTCTTAAATAAACTTTGTTTGATAAAAGCTCCCAAGTGGGTCATTTGAATCATACCTGAAGTAAAACATCTCATGCTTACCTTAGCCAAATGAAATTGCAAAACATGTGATCCAGGCGGACTTCATAAAACACATTGGAGTTTCTGACCTGAATTATAACACAATTCAATGCCCAGTGCTCCATACTTATCTGGTTTACTTGTAGCTAGGAACTTTGATTGATCAAGTACTTGCGTGCCACAGTTATACCACTTCGCTGTAGTTTGAGTGATCCATAATCACATCCTGTGCCATTGTAAAGCAAAACCAACTTTTTCAGTGGGCACTTGCTAGAAGACACACATATTCATCCACAGAAACCTGTCCTCTGCAAGCAAACGGAACATATTCGGGCATGGTGCCTCTTTTCAGAGGCATGGGAGACAAACATTCACTGGTACATTCTCCATGGCAACATCTCAGCTAATCAGGGACAACTTGCCAACCAATCAGCATCATTTTCTCATGCAATATAAATTGTTACTGCCTTCGAACTTTTATATTCTAACATCTGTCCTAATGTGTGCAAGATGAAAAGCTTCAATAGTATATCTCCTTTTTTTCCCCAGCAATATTCAATTTCTGCACCAACAAGTGACTAATTGTTGACATTGTCCGAGAAGATTATCTGAGAAACTTTTAGAGATTTCTATGAGATTCTCTCTCACTCTTCTAAACTCCAATGAATACAATCCTAACCAACTTAGTCTCTCCTCATATTACAGATCTGCCATCCCAGGAATCAGCCTTGTAAACCTTCGCTATAGCAAGGACATCCTTCCTCAGATAAGGACACCAAAACTGCACACAATACTCCAGGTGTGGCCTTGCCAATGCCCTATACAATTGCAGTAAAAAATCCCTATTCCTATACTCAAATCATCTTTCTATGAAGGCCAACATACCATTTACCTGAACCAGGGTTACAAATCTACTGATCAGGAAGGGTCCACCTCCACCCTTTTGAAGAGTCAACCTCATCAAAGCTATAGCCCATTAAATACTTATTCTGTCAATGAGCTCTGAAGAAGAGTCATATGGATTCGAAACATTAACCCTGTTCCTTTCTCCACAGATGCTGCCAGATCTGCCAGATTCTGTCGGAGTTTTTCCGACAGAAACAATAAATACTCGCCACCCAGCAAAGCCCGTGTCCCACAAGTAAATAAAATAAATGTACTTCAATGTACAATAGTTGAAAATTTGCTGTCTTGGTGGGCTGGCTGGGACCTACAAATTCAGAAAAGAACAGAATTAATTTTACTCTGCAAACAGTGACATTTAGCGATACACACAAGCCTGACAGCGTAATAGTTTCTAATTTCCTTACACCTGGGTACAGCTTTAAAGCTGTTTTTGAATCATAAATCATAGAATTATAGAAACCTTACAGTGCAGAAGGAGGCCATTCAGCCCATCAAGTCTGCACCGACCACAATCCCACCCATGTCCTATTCCCATAACCCCACATATTTACCCTTCTAATTCCCCTGACACTAGGGCCAATTTAGCATAGCCAATCAACCTAACCCGCACATCTTTGGACTGTGGGAGGAACCCGGAGGAAACCCACACAGACATGGGAAGAATGTGCAAATTCTACACAGGCAGTGACCCGAGGCTAGAATTGAACCCGGGTCCCTGGCAGCAGTGCTAACCCAAATGATGTCCTATGAGCCCATTTTGATTATTTATAAATTTACCCCTATCATTGGGAATGGTGGCTTCATTCTTGGGGCAGCAATCACCAAAAGTGTTGATTTGCATCTTCAGCGGAGGTTTACAGATTTCTAAAGATTTACTCGCACTCATGGAAAGTAACCTGACATGAACCTTGCATCATGCCGTTACTCAGCTGGGCTCCTTCAAGCAGCCACAGGAAGTCCGGGCCAAATCACTGAATTGCAATTCTCTTGGGTTTGCGTAGAAATAGGCGTGAATGAAAAGGAAATTGAGGGATGGGTGTATCAAGGGCAGCTGACCCATTGCCACTCATACTACAACTGAGCTGATATTAAAGGATCCACCACAGGCTGAGTTGCAGTTCACTTGAGTATGTGTTTTGTGTATGTTTTGATGTGGAGATGCCGGTGTTGGACTGGGGTGGGCACAGTAAGAAGTCTCTCAAAACCAGGTTAAAGTCCAACAGGTTTATTTGGTATCACGAGTTTTCGGAGCACTGCTCCTTCATCAGGTGAGTCCAGGGTTTCCCAATCTTTTCCAGCTTTCTGACTTCCCAAGAGTCCTGACTGAATCCCTGAGAAACATTCTTATGTTCAAAGAGTTAAACCACAAAATATTGATTGTTTTTGTGCAATTGGTACAAACATACAAAAACACATTTTCTACTTATATGCATGCATTTATTATCATTAAAAAGTTCTCTTATTCAACAAAGCCATTCGTACCCGCCTCTACAACCGAGTAGTAGAGGTGGGTACAATTTCGTCTTTTAAATAGTATTTAGACAGTTACATGGGTAAGATGGATATAGAGGGAAATGGGCCAAATGCGGGCAATTGGAACTAGCTTAAGGGTTTAAAAAAAAGGACGGCATGGACAAGTTGGGCCGAAGGGCCTGTTTCCATGCTGTAAACCTCTATGACTCTATGAAAGCAATAAGTCTTCAGGTTTGTAAAGTTCAAATCACGCATATTTTCCCAGGTAAAGCAAAGGTGGGAAAGTCAAGTCAGATACTGAGGCCCTGATACCAATTGAAAGATGTGATGAGAGGGGTTGGGGAGAAGGCTGTCCAAAATGTGGGGTCACCCGGATGTGTGGCCAATGCCTCTGTCAGTGGCTTTTTATCGCGGACACTTCAGTAGCATTTTACTGCCAGGCTTTCCATCCAATCAGCAGCGGTGAACATGATCAGGACTTCCAAAGATGGAAGCGTTGGGATTGACAAGGACAAAAGAGAAAGTTTCTGAATCCATTTGAGATGCTCAGAGGCTGTGCTCCGGTTGATTGATGCCTCAGTTGGTGCACTGCTAGGGGGTGTGAGGAGCCAAGGGATGTAATATTCCTTAGCAATGGGAGACAGGAACCAATGGTGGAAGCAGAGGAGGCAAACAAGAATCAAGAATCGAGTGTCACGCTCCTGAATGAAGTGTTCATTGACTTAACCTGGTTAGGAAAGGTGATTGCAGTTACCCGCACCTACATCCTGTGATGCAGATTGTCTATGCTACCTTCTTAAGCATGCTCCATTACATCACTGCTCACACCCACTTACTTTGCAAGTACACCCACCCTTTTCTGTCTACGCATTTCCTCACATTCCATCAACTACTGCCACACATCATCATCCTAAAGCAATCCCATAAGACCATAAGATATAGCAGCAGAATTAGGCCATTTGGCCCATCTAGTCTGCTCGGCCATTCAATCATGGCTGATAAGTTTCTCAACCCCATTCTCCTGATTTTTCCCTGTAACCCTTGATCTCTTTACCAATCAAGAACATATCTATCTCTGTCTTAAATGTACTCAATGACCTGGCCTCCATAGCCTTCTGTGGCAATGAATTCCATAGATTCACCACCCTTCAGCCCTTCTTCCTGATACTCCCCACCACAAATAACATTCATCACTGGCCATTACACTCATTCCTTCCCTCGTAGGAGAAGAAGAGAGCAGACAACGCAAGGGAAGAGGAGACAAGTGGAGTGTGTGCCCCAGCCATTTCACAACCAATAACAGCAGAGAAGACACTGGAAAACAGTGGAGATCCAGTGCGTCTGCCCATCGGAGATGGGAAGACAGGATGCTTCCTTACCTAATAATACATTCACATGTCATATGGCACTCAGTCATATTGACCATGTTGCAAAGGTGAGTGAAATAGGATCATTCTTATAATGATAACGTGCACCATTCGTACTTCCCAGAACTAATTAATGTCCTTTCTTTCCCATAAGGCCTTCACACATTCTGCTGAAATTACTGCACATCATAAATAATGATTCCTCGGAGGAACTGAATCCTGCGCCACCTCCGGTTCAGGTGGAACAGTCTTTGGCAGGGGCCACACAGGCTCACGCATACCCTGTACCAGCTCAGATACTACGACTCCAGTGAGACCTTGTAAATATAAGTACGTGGGGTTTCACCTGATGTCTCACATTCACAAGTGAGTGAGAGTCGATGGTGGTGCAGGTCGGCACTGGAGAAACTGCATCAAAGTGTGTCAGCTCAATTCGACATCTTGGTGGTGGTCCCTTTGGGAACATCATAGAAAAAGACTGTCAGCAGAAAATGTTCAGAGCGCTGACAAGCCTTCCAAGTATATTCACCATGATTGCACAGAGAATGGAGAAATCCATCTTAAATATCAGCAAGTTAATGTTGAAATCCTTTGAGATGATGTTTTCATTCCTGGATAGAGTAGCTCTATTGAGGGGGGCATCAAACACTCTGATACAATTAGTCTATCATATCTTGATCATAGCCATGCAGACTTTGAATGTTGCCATGTCCACCACTGTTTAGGATGACAGACCTGTGCCTTCACTTTTCAACTCTCTACTGATGTGCACTAAAGTGCTCCCTAGGACAATGCTCACAGTGTAATGCATCTGGGCTATGAGAGGTGTGATGGCGGAAGGAGAGCCACAAGCAGGGACTCGACTCAAAGCACTCCCACTATTTAAAAAATTCATTCATGGGACATGGGCGTCGCTGGCTGGCCAGCATTATTTATTGCCTATCCCTAGTTGTCCCTTGGAGGGAAGTTGAGAGTCACTAGGTCAGGTAAGGATGGCAGATTTCCTTCCCTAAAGGACGTTAGTGAACCAGATGGGTTTTTCCGACAATCAACAATGGTTTCATGGTCATCCGTAGATTCTTATTTCCAGATATTTTTTATGGCATTCAAATTCCACCATCTGCCGTGGCGGGATTCGAACCCGGGTCCCCAGAACATTAGCTGAGTTTCTGGATTAACAGTCTAGCGATAATGCCACTAGGCCATCGCCTCCCCATTTACCCCTTGCCTCTCTCTGCCTCCCACCAGTCAGTACCCAACATGCTGCCTTGTGTCTCAGTGGCCAAGTCTGTCATTGCAAAGGTGCAGGAGGGGCAGTGTTTGGCTGGAGCCATACAGCTTCCAAATTCCAGAGGATGGGAGCCAAAAGCCCCTCTGCCTGCCTTTACTCTACTTGAACCATGGCATGCATCATAGCCTTCTTCTGCACTGTAGAATTCTATGATTCTATGATGTAGGAATTTAGTCATAGGGTCATTACTGCCCTTCGACCCATCATGTCTGCACTAGTTCTCAAGCGCCTATCAACTCTAATGTCATTTTCCAACACTTGGTCTGTAGCATTGGTGTTTCAAGTGCTCAAGAAAAAAGTGTAGCAAAAGAAACTGTGGCGTTGTGAGGGTATGCAAATAGGTGTACAAGAAACCATTGTGCTGAGTTTCTGTTCTCTAACCACATAAATAGTATACTTTTCACCACTTTCCCACCTCATCCATTCCTGGCTGCTGGATAACAAGCTGCTTTAAACTTGCTTAATGGTTAATAGTGAGGTACACATTGATGAGACTCGATGGAGGGGGAGTCCAGGTCGTTGGTTGTTTGCCGGACCACTTTGTGTCTGGCCTCGGAGGGTGTACGGCGGCTGAAGAATGGTATGTGATTGTAAGATTAACCCAATAGGGCAGCTGAAATGAATCTTCCATTAAGAGGGGAAGCCCAGGCTGGCAGCAACAGTTTCACTGATGAGTTAGCGGAGCGGACATTAAAGTCAAAAGCCTGTTAACCATCACTCTAACTGAATGTTTAACACACATTAATTGCCCACCCACCTCTCCTGAAGAGTTGCATGGATGTACCCTTAACACCGCTGGAGTGACATTCAGAGATCGGCAGGTTGGGAGGCAATTTCCTGATCTGATGTTAATTTCCCCCATTTTAACACCTCCCCCAGCCTTTCGACCAATACCAAACCCACCTCCTCCATGTTAAAATTCCCACTGGGGATCAAGCAGGCAGCAAATTTAATCCACAATGACTGCACCTGAAGTGGAAACAAACCTTTCACTATATTCAAAATGTGACACAAGAACCTTTTACCTTCCTAAATTACCTTCCTTAATCGTGAAAGTACAAAGCTTGCCTTGCTCTGAACGCTACACATAAAGCCAAATGCGTACATGCTCTAACTGCAATGCTGTGTGTAATGATGATGAGTCTTTCACTTATTGTCAAAGCAAGAAGCAGCTACTTAGCACAGTGTCACTGCTTTGAATCGGTCAATAAATGAGAGCACTTGTCGGTAATTTGTCATGTGAAGTATGTAACAAACCAGAAAAAGCTGGAGACACACAGCAGGTCAGAAGGTATTTGTGTCGAAAACAGACAAGTCGATGTTTCAGGCTGGGCCCTTCTTAGAACTCTGTGAGTAGTCCTCAGCATTAGATTGACAATATTGGTGTTGCTATTCTGGTACAGTAACTGGGAATCAGACTGGCAAAGTTACACAACTTTAAACTTTCAAAGTGTTTTATTATTAAACTTATGACCATTAAGTACTTTTTAAAATGCTTGTTGTTTTGGATTAATCAGCAGTAAACAACAACAATATTTTACTTCAATTACCAATAATATTACCAATGGTCATGTCTATCTGAGTTTTCCCAGTGTCCTGGCTAACCTTTATTTTTCAACCCACACTGCTAAAACAGATTAACTGGTTTTCCTCCCACAGTCCAAAAGATGTGCTGGTTAGGTGCATTGGCCATGCTAAATTCTCCCTCAGTGTACCCGAACAGGTGCCCGAGTGTGGTGGCTAGGGGATTTTCACAGTAACTTCATTGCAGTGTTAATGTAAGTCTACTTGTGGCACAAATAAATAAACTTGAAAACTGTCTCATTGCTATTCACTGGACCTTACAACATACATTATTGGCTATCATGTTTGCCTTGGTACCTCGCACCTCAAAAGTAATATATTGAATGTGAAGGGCTTCAGGATGCTTTGCAAAATGGGAATTTGTTGTGTAACTGTAAGTTCTTCCTTTCATTCTCACATTTAGGCATTCTTGCCTAAACCACTTGTGCAACGAGATTCACAGAAGAACCCTGTGTTAAAGGATATACAGAAATCAGTTGTTAAACCTAACGCTCTGTAACGTAAACTGGATGCACAAGAAAGCAGAGTAACACACTAACCGGACAGCTCCAAGACTGTCAAAACTTTCCTTTATGTGGCACATTTCACATGACATTCCAAGGTACTTCATACTAGGCAGGATTTTTTTTTTCATTCGTGGGAAATGGGCGTCGTTGGCTGGCCAGCATTTTTTGCCCATCCCTAGTTGCCCGAGGACAGTTGAGAGTCAACCACATTGCTGTGGTTCTGGAGTCACATGTAGGCTGGACCGGGTAAGGACGGCAGATTTCCTTCCCTAAAGGACATTAGTGAGCCAGATGGGTTTTTCTTGACAATCGACAATGGTTTCATAATCATCAGTAGATTCTTAATTCCAGGTAATTTTCATTAAATTCAAATTCCACCATCTGCCATGGTGGGATTCGAACCTAGGTCCCCACAACATTAGCTGAGTTCCTGGATTAATAGTCTAGCGATAATACCACTCGGCCATTGCCTCCTCTGGACAGTAGAAGTTAAACAAAAGGAGAAGAAAACAGATTTTTATATTATCAATTCTCAAATCATTACACTTGAAAATTAGAGTGTAAATGATTTAAATCACCATTGTCACCTTTAACCCATTCCTGTTTATTGATGACCAATTATCAATACTGCTATATTATTTTCTTGGAGAAGAAATAGTGTAGTTACCTGGCAGGGGCGTGGCTAGCCCATTGCACTTGAGGTGCGCTGACCCCTGGTTTTCCCAGGCTAGGGTAGAGTAAAGAATCAGGGTAGCCAATGAGCTTGAACCGAGGCTTTACCTGATGCAATTTTTCAAAGCCATCCCAGCCTTTTGGTTAAGATGAAACGTCAGATCAAACCCGGGATGGGGTACAATGCCTCATCCTGTCAAAGAACAAAGAACAATACAGCACAGGAACAGGCCCTTCGGCCCTCCAAGCCCGTGCCGCTCCCTGGTCCAAACTAGACCATTCTTTTGTATTCCTCCATTCCCACTTCGTTCATATGGCTGTCGAGATAAGTCTTAAACGTTCCCAGTGTGTCCTCCTCCACCACCTTGCCTGGCAGCGCATTCCAGGCCCCCACCACCCACTGTGTAAAATATGTCCTTCTGATATCTGTGTTAAACCTCCCCCCCTTCACCTTGAACCTATGACCCCTCGTGAACGTCACCACCGACCTGGGGAAAAGCTTCCCACCGCTCACCCTATCTATGCCTTTCATAATTTTATACACCTCTATTAAGTCTCCCCTCATCCTCCGTCTTTCCAGGGAGAACAACCCCAGTTTACCCAATCTCTCCTCATAACTAAGCCCCTCCATACCAGGCAACATCCTGGTAAACCTCCTCTGTACTCTCTCCAAAGCCTCCACGCCCTTCTGGTAGTGTGGCGACCAGAACTGGACGCAGTATTCCAAATGCGGCCGAACCAACGTTCTATACATCTGCAACATCAGACCCCAACTTTTATACTCTATGCCCCGTCCTATAAAGGCAAGCATGCCATATGCCTTCTTCACCACCTTCTCCACCTGTGACGTCACCTTCAAGGATCTGTGGACTTGCACACCCAGGTCCCTCTGCGTATCTACACCCTTTATGGTTCTGCCATTTATCGTATAGCTCCTCCCTACATTATTTCTACCAAAATGCATCACTTCGCATTTATCAGGATTGAACTCCATCTGCCATTTCTTTGCCCAAATTTCCAGCCTATCTATATCCTTCTGTAGCCTCTGACAATGCTCCTCACTATCTGCAAGTCCTGCCAATTTTGTGTCGTCCGCAAACTTACTGATCACCCCAGTTACACCTTCTTCCAGATCGTTTATATAAATCACAAACAGCAGAGGTCCCAATACAGAGCCCTGCGGAACACCACTAGTCACAGGCCTCCAGCCGGAAAAAGCCCCTTCCACTACCACCCTCTGTCTTCTGTGACCAAGCCAGTTCTCCACCCATCTAGCCACCTCCCTTTATCCCATGAGATCCAACCTTTTTCACCAGCCTACCATGAGGGACTTTGTCAAACGCTTTACTAAAGTCCATATAGACGACATCCACAGCCCTTCCCTCGTCAACCATTCTGGTCACTTCTTCAAAAAACTCCACCAGGTCAGTGAGGCATGACCTCCCTCTCACTGTCAGCTTGGATCTTCTTTGATCAAGCCCAAGATGGGGTGCAATGTCTCATCTTGTCAGCTTGGATCTTGTTTGTCCCTCAAGTGTGGGCCATGAATTAGATTCAATTTGAATTTGGTTTTTTTGAATGGAATAAAACTTTGAAAGAAAAAGTATGTGAGGAATTTTGGAGTAGATATTTGTCCTGTACGGTGACACAAAGCAAGTGATATCAGATTAGTTATGTGCAAGGTCTGATATTTAATTACATTGGCTGTAGTAGAATTGACTATCAGGGACTATGTATAATGGTTGACCAATCCCATATCGCCCGTTTTTTTACCAGCAACTGAGCCAAGTAGCTACACATATCCGTCAGGATGTTGGATCAGAGTCGGAGGAAGCTGCAGGTGTTTATTTCAAAAGGAAATCACTGTAACTAGCTTTCTTTTCAGTAATGGGAGTTGGGAACAGGCTGCATCCCTTCATTCTGCTCCCTCCAAGTTTAACAAAAATCAATGATGGTCTTAACATCTGCTCCAGTAGATATATAGACCAATGATGCAAGCTAAGAAAGCTGAACGTTCCTTAAAGGATGGACAGGAGAAGACAAATGGGTGATAGTAGAGAGGCAGCATTTATATGCTTCATTAGAGAGATTATACAAATTATATATTCCTGCTATTTGAACAATATGTCCAAATAATGAAATAACAATCAAGTCCTATACGGTGCTTGTGTTTAAAGTTTATTTATTTGTCACAAGTAAGGCTTAATTAACACCGCAATGAAGTTACTGTGAAATTCCGCTAGTTGCCACACTTCGGCGCCTGTTCGGTTCAATGCACCGAACCAGCACGTCTTTCAGATTGTGGGAGGAAACCGGAGCACCCGGAGGAAACGCACGCGAGTATGGGGAGAACATGCAAACTCCACACAAACAGTGACCCAAGCTGGAAATCGAACCCTGGCACAGTGAGGTGTTTTTCCCACAGTGTATTCTGTACATTGACCTACACTTCCATCCTATTAGCCTTATCACTGTGAATGTATTGTATTAAACAAAGTGTAGTACAATTGATTGCCAAATACATATAATGCTTGTCCAAAATAAATGAAGTCACCATCATTTTATTTCTTTAACAGGAGTAAAGCATTGTGTTGTTCAAACCAAATCAATATTCAAAGATTGAAGGAAGCCACGTTTTGATTCCTTCCACAATGATTTTATGCATGTTTACTTCCACTAGCATGTTTCTTTGATTTTCTCTTAACTATGGTAGACTTCTCCTATCAGGTAAATTGATCTGCAGTTAGATCCCCACTGTAAGCCTGCTAATGTTGAATCAAGGAATAGCTTCTTATTTCTGTATCCAATCTATTCTTTGAGGTTGATGATGCGACCCACATTGGAGTCGCCTAGTAGGTGCATGATGCACAAAATGCATTGGGCGTACATGTAAAATGTATTGGGAATGCATTCTTCCTTTCTTATTCCTAAACGGTTCTTCCATTATTTATCTTCCAAGCAAAGCCAGAGTTGCAATCTGCAATTCTTGCTTTAACTTGCCCTCCTTAATATCTGACACATTTTTAATGCGGCTGCTACCTGACAAAGATCTTTGTTCTTTGAAGGCGTCACATGGAGGCATTTGATAAAGTGCCACATCAAGGTTATTGTGGAAAGTAAAAGCTCATTGTCTCAGGGGGGTAGGTAACATGTTAACGTGGAAAAAAAATTGGCTGGCTAACAGGAAACAGAAGGTCTTTTTCTGGTTGGCAAGATGTAATGAGTGGTATGCCACAGGGATTAGTGCTGGGGCCTCAAATTTTTACAATTGATATAATTGACTTGGACTCAAAGCTTTGTTGCTAACTTTGCTGATGATACAAAGATAGGTAGGAAAGTGAATTGTGAAGAGGAAGCTACAAAGGTCGAGGGGATGGGCAAAAAATCTGGAAAATGGAGTATATTGTGGACAAATGTGAAATTGTCCATTTTGGCAGGAAGAGTAATAAAGGAGCACATCATCTAAATGATGAGGAATTGCAGGGCTCTTAGGTGCAGAGGGATCTGGGTGTCCTAGTGAATTCATCACAAAAGACAAGAATGCAGGCACAGCAAGTCATTAGGAAAGCTAACAGAATGTTATTGTTGATTGCAAGGGCCATTAAATATAACAGTCAGGAAGTTATGATTCAGTCATACAGGAAGGTGGTTAGACCACATACTGTGTACAATATTGTCTCCTTATTTAAGGAAGGATATACATGCATTCGAAGTAGTTCAGAGAAGGTTTACCAAACTAATACCGGGAATGGACATGTTTCCTATTGAGGAAAAACTGGATAGGCTGGGCTCGTATCCAGTGGAGTTTAGAAGAGTTAAGAGGTGACTTGATTGAAACATATAAGATCCTGAGGGATCTTGACAAGGTCATTAAGGAGAGGATGTTTCCTCTTGAGGGAGAATCTAGAACTAGGGAGTCACTGTTTAAAACTTAAAGGTCACTCACTTAAGACAGAAGTGAAAAAAAATTATTTCTCTGAGGGTAGTGAGTTTTCAGAATTCCCTTCCTCAAAAAACAGTGGAGGCAGAGTCTTTGAATGTTTTCAAGGCAAAAGTAAATAGATTCTTGATAAACAAGGGGGTGAAAGGTTATTGGGGTAGGTGGGAGGTTACAGCGATGATCTTATTGAATGGTGGAGCAGGCTTGAAAGGCCGAGTGGCCTACTCCTGCTCCTAGTTCATATGTTTGTATGTTTATAGAATCATAGAACCCCTACAATACATAAGGAGGCCATTCGGCCCATTGAGTCTGCACCAACAGACCCTATCCCTGTAACCCCACGTATTTACCCTGCTAAACCCCCTGACACTAAGGGGTGGATTTTTCATGGCCAATCAATCTAATCCACACATCTTTGGAGTGTGGGAGGAAACTAGAGCACCCAGAGGAAGCCCACGCAGACACGAGGAGAATGTGCAAACTCCACACAGACAGTGACTCGATGCCAGAACTGAAGCTAGGTCCCTGGCGCTGTGAGGCAGCAGTGCTAATCACTGTGCCACCTTACTTTGGTGGAATGTGTACCTAACTGGGAGTCCAATGGATGTGACTGCAACCAGTCATAATGTATGTATCTAATGAAAGAGATATTCCCTCTTGTTAATGTATGCCTACAAATGTAAGAAACAGGAGCCTGAAGAGGCCACACCGCCCCTCAAGCCTGTGCAGCCATTTAACACAATCGTGGCTGATATTCCGCTACCGCCCCCTTTCCTACCCACTCTTCATGCCCTGTGATTCCCTGAAAGATTAAAAATCTCTCTCATCCAGTTAATAGCAGTCTAGTGGAAGGATAAGTATATTTGTGGAAGTTGCATATTAATCCAAGCCCATATAGGACAATTTAATGATGAAGGTGCAAGGTTATCTCAGTGTAGTGATAAATTCAAACTCTACATAGAAAAGGACATGAAATAACAGCAGACAATGGGTCCACCTTTAATAATGGTGAATATGCAAAGGTTTTCGCATTTGAACCAGAATTAAATTAAATATTCCACAGGTATAAAGCCTGTTAAATGCCTATGAAGAAGTCTTCATGGAAGAAGGAGAGCTATTGCAAAAGAACTGAAATAAAATGCTCTGAATTTAAATTGAGGTTTGAAAATGTTGATCTGAAATATGATTTGGTCTTGTAAGGCTGAGTTTGTATCTTTTAAAAGCATATTGCATTGAATAGCCATTGTTACTTGTGTTAAAAGTAAAATATAAAGAGGGGTTTGATTTTAACAGTGTCAATGTTAAGTGGACTTAATTGTGATTAGAAACCTGAGCATTCTGAAAGATGTCAAGAAAATCCAAGATTCAAAACATTAAGGACCACAGTGTATGAGCCAAGGTTCTTGTTGGAGTCACAGAGGATGATCATTTTCTTGCTCTGACGATCAGGCAATCTTTGGTTGAGAGGCATTCAGTTGGAGTAAGGCAAGTAACTGCGAATGATATAAGTGCCAAATGTCGAAGATGTGCTGAAATTTCTTGATAAATAAACCCACCACGTCCATTGATCTTCCTGTATATCAGCAGCCTACATTGCTTCCAAGGAGCACAGATTCCAACTAGGATGTAAATGATCACTGGTGTCTATTGGAAAAAAATCCACACTTGATACTAGCCAGGCTTGTGAACTAGTTGCTGAAGTGTGTTTAGCAGTAGCTTGATGGTTGACTGAATTATGGGCTGTAGCAGCCATTAACCTTCTACATTGCGCTGCAAAATATTTAATTGTGAAGTTTTAACTTGGGGTGGCACGGTGGTTAACACTGCTGCCTCATGTCCCCAGGGACCCAGGTTCAATTCTGCCTCGAGTCACTGTCTGTGTAGAGTTTGCAAGCTCTCCTCGTGTTTGTGTGGGTTTCTTCCGGGTGCTCCGGTTTCCTCCCGCATTCCAAAGTGGTGCCGGTCAGGTTGATTGGCCATGATAACTTGCCCCTCAGTGTTAGGCCAATTATCAGGGTAAATACATGAGGTAATACAGGGATGGGACCTGGGTGGGATTGTTGTCGGTGCAGGCTCGATGTGCAGAATGGCCTCCTTCTGCACTGTAGGGAATCTATGATTGTATGGGCATGAGAATTCCTGTGTTGGCCTGTGAACTGGGAAGAAGTGCGATATTTGTTTCTCAAATCCAAAGTACTTTAAACTTACCCAAACATGGAATTTTACAGAAAGGGAGGAGGGCAACTAGGCTCACGCTGGACAGGCTCTCCATTGTGTGAAAATGGCTGAAGTGGGCATAAGTCCCACCCTCAACTCAGCAATTCACGCTTTTGTAGGGGCGGGAATGTGGGGAAGAGTTCATTTTGCACATCCACAGTTTACAGAGGCATCCGTCCATTTAAATCGTCAGCTGCCTCCACTCAGTGGGATTTTAGTTGGAGTGTGAAACCCAAAGTGGTAAAAGCAGGACTGAATTTTGTGTCTTTGTTTAGATAGCCGGGGTACCCCTTTGGAAGGTGTTATGGTTCAGGTCAGAAACTCCAAAGTGTTTTTTGGAGTCTGCCTGGATCATAAATTTTGCACCTTGAAGTTGGCTAGGATAAGCATGATAGGTTTCACCTCAGGTATGATTGAAATTTGATTAGATCTGATTTGATTTGATTTATTATTGTCACATGTATTAGTATAATGCATACCGTTGATAGAGAAGGAGAGAGTGCAGAATGTAGTGTTACAGTTGTTGCTAGGGTGTAGAGAAAGATCAACTTAATGCAAGGTAGGTCCATTCAAAAGTCTGATGGCAGCAGGGAAGAAGCTGTTCTTGAGACGGTTGGTACATGACCTCAGACTTTTGACGGAAGAAGGTGGAAGAGAGTATGTCTGGGGTGTGTGGGGTTCTTAATTATGCTGGCTGCTTTTCCGAGACAGTGGGAAGTATAGACAGAGTCAAAGGATGGGAGGCTGGTTTGCGAGATGGATTGGGCTACATTCACAACCTTTTGTAGTTTCTTGCGGTCTTAGGCAGAGCAGGAGCCATACCCAAGCTGTGATACAACCAGAAAGAATGCTTTCTATGGTGCATCTGTAAATGTTGGTGGGAGTCATAGCTGACATGCCAAATTTCTTTAATCTTCTGAGAAAGTAGAGGCGTTGGTGATCTTTCTTAACTATAGTGCCAGCATGGCAATGACCCACTAGGGAGCTTTTATCAAACAAAGTTTATTCAAGAATATAGTTAACATGTATAGTAAGAATATTAGCAATAACTGTTATCAATTACAAACAAACAAAATAACCACAATAATATATAATCCTTAACAAATATATCTACGATGTTCCAATCAAATCAATCCCATAAACAAAACCCTTCCAGAGGTTTAACACAGGAAAGACTATTGCTCATCTGATGCTGGAACTGAGTTCTCTTGATACACTCAGAACAGTTTGAAGTCAGAACAGCTTTCCAGAACACCAGGGAGAGACTCTGGTCAAGCCACCAACAGCAGATTTTCTACTGCAGGAAGGCAACAAGCCTTGCTTTCAGCTAACCAGCAGAACTTCTAAAACCCAAGAGAGAGAGAGACAGATTTCAATCTGATGTCCACTCCCTTCTAAACTAAAACACTAAACAGCAGCACAGGAACGAGCTCCTGTCACCTGACCTGTCAACCAGTTTTTCTCCTAACGATGCAGAGTCATAAAACAATCCAGAGTAAAAATAAATGAACCGCATTTAAACCACTGTAGGAGCAATAAAAGGACCCCTACAGATAGCCCTGCACCAATGAGAGCTGAGGCTGTGAGAGCTGCAGAGAGCATGATTTTAAAATGGAACTCTTAAAAGTACACTAACATCACAAGGGGTAAAGCACCTCTTTATATCTGGTCCCTGGGCACCATTGAGGGAGGTAAGGTAGTCTTTGGAATTGTTAAAAGTAGGCATAAGTAGGCATAAGAAGTGCATAAACTCATTCTGCCAAGCTCATCAGAACTGTCAACAGACCTGCCAAAATCAACTGTCAAAACTGTCAGAAGCACCTGTCCAAGGGATGTCACAAAGGCGCAAGATAATCTGTCAAACTGAGCTGAAAAAGTGTCAAGTGGTACTGTCAAAAGCACCTACCTGTCAAAGGGGGCTGTCAAGCTGTTAAGGCATTTAAAACTCCTGCCATTTAAATCTTTGAAAAACTGCCTGGAATGTTAAAATAAAACCTGCTTGCTCTGACCGATTTCATGACCATCCATTATTGCAGTATGGTTCCTACTTTTTCAGTTTGATTCGCAGCTATGTGTGATTATAGACTCTTTGAAGTGAATTCCAATGAATGTTGCTATGAGGGATTGTGCACTTGAATGGAATGTTTGTTGTTCTAAAGCTTTGAATCATAGAATCATAGAAACCCTACAGCACAGAAAGAGGCCATTCGGCCCATCGAGTCTGCACCGACCACAATCCCACCAAGGCCCTACCCCCATACCCCTACATATTTTACCCACTAATCCCTCTAACCTACACATCACAGGACACTAAGGGCAATTTTAGCATGGCTAATCAACCTAACCCACACATCTTTGGACTGTGGGAGGAAACCGGAGCACCTGGAGGAAACTCACGCAAACACGAGGAGAATGTGCAAACTCCACACAGACAGTGACCCAAGCCGGGAATCAAACCCAGGTCCCTGGAGCTGATAAGCAGCGGTGCTAACCACTGTGCTACCGTGCCGCCCATTGAAGGAATGTAAATATAGTAAATGTTTCTTTTTATGAATGAGATGTCTCTTTAGTATAGTGAAGTCTGCAATAGACACAGACGTTATTTTATCTCATCTCTGCGTGGGTCCTGAGGTCTGCCCATTCTGAATATTTGGTGATTTGGCTTGGTAGGTATAAGGGCAAAGGGTGGAAGTTCTTACTTTTCCTTTCTTTTTTTTCTCTTTCCTAATTTATTTTTCTGTATCTGATTTGACTTTAATCTACTTCTCTTTCTCACTATTCTCTGCTATTTCATTCTCAATCATTAAGTATCATTAGTTAATGAGACACACTGCCCAATCATAGTGCAGAAAGAGTCCATTCGGCCCATCGAGGCTGCACCGACTCTCTGACAGAGCATCTTACCCAGGCCCTCCCCCCTACTCTATCCCTGTAACCCCACAAATTTGCCATGGTTAATCCCCATTTAACCTATACATCTTGGGACACCAAAGGACAACTTAACATGGCCAATCCACCTAATCTGCACATGTTTGGATTGTGGGAGGAAACTGTAGCACCCAGTTGGAATTGGCTGACCCAGCATGGAAATTTTAAATCTGAGTTACATCCAGACCCCGCTGAAGATTGTATCTTTCTCTATCTCTAACCCTGGTTCATGATTCACTGAACCCGAATCAGGCTCTGCCCACAAAGCTAGGAATGCAACCGGATCGAAATGGTACGATTCTGCCAATTGCATGAGTTTGGAAAGGCTTTACAAATTCACTTATTTTCAGAGGTGCATGTTGAAGAAGCTTTCTCAGATCAAAATATATTTAATTTAATTAAGAAACTGACTAGCACATAAGTAAAACTATCAAATGGTTCAGCATAGTTTAAGCCATTTTCATTTCTTTCAAACCAGCAGTTTAAAATGCCCAACTTTGGCGATAAACCCACTTTCAGCTGAGTTAATAAAACTGCATCAAGTTGCCGCTTTTAAATGCATCAAGGAATATTTTTAAATGAAATAGAAATTGTTATTTCCTATTAAGCCTGACTAATGGCAGATTTTACATTTGTGGTTATGCAAATGAATTTCAGAGGAAAATTGAAGTGTAACCTAACAGCACATTTACAAAAGTATTTTGAACATAATTTCCCGATTGTGCCCAAAGTGGAAACTTTACCTCTTTGTCATCCTATATGTATTTATGAACTAAATGCTTTTCAGTCTTGCAAAGTTAGATTTATTCATTCATGATAAGGACAGATTAGCACAGCTGCCTTACAGCACCAGGGACCAGGGTTCGATTCCTGGCTTGGGTCACTGTCTGTGCAGAGTCTGTGCGTTCTCCCCATGCCTGCGTGGGTTTCCTTCTGGTGCTCCGGTTTCCTCCCACAGTCCGAAAGACGTGCTGGTTAGGTGCATTGGCCATGCTAAATTCTCCCTCAGTGTACCCAAAGAGGCACCTGAGTGAGGCGACCAGGGGAATTTCACAGTAACTTCATTGCAGTGTTAATGTAAGCCTACTTGTGACACTAATAAATAAAAAAACAATTTCCTGCTTGAACACCAGCAGCAAACAGTGGTATAAATAATCCCACTGTCACCTTGACTTCTGTGTATAAAATATCAAAGCAAAGACATGTCTTATGGAACACATGAAAGATCCAAGGCTTCACATTTGCCTCTCGAAGCAATTGTCAGTCAATGTATTTTGTCAGTTTGAGTGTGATAAGAGGCATCATTATGTATTGCGTTTTCAAATGGTTGTTACCTTCTTCACAAGGAAGCCATCAATTAATGCAGTACAAATGGCACCTTACCTGTACAAAAAGAAATCAATGGAAGTCATTCAAACACTCGAAGGGCAATGCAGCACACATCTTATTTTTCACTATGTTTGGAATGTAATCTTTACAGGAAATTTTAAAAGATTTTTTAGGCAACACAGGATGCTTTTTTCACAATGAGGGCTGGATAGCGATGTTAGAATGTGAGTAGTTACGATTGAAGTGTTCAATAGAATGTTTTCTCTTCGCCGTTGAAGGAATAAAGATCTGATTCGACTTTCCTAGAATCCCCGTTTTGGAGTTCACCAAAACAATAGTGGAGAATGTTCAGGCAGCGCCTACAGTCAAGTTCATATGCGACACCAGGCCTTTTCAATGCCTCTTTGCACATGTATATTTGAATCCCGTTCTAAATGCTGCATGGCACTCAGGTCATTTGGTCACTTTCACTCTCCGTTCTCTCTTACGGTACCACATACAGAGAATGCCGAACCTCCACCGATTGCTGGAAGTGTCAATTTCTTGCTCTTCCGAGAGGCCATTTTGTTAAGTGGCCGTGCATCCACAGGAATTGTGCGAATGGCAAATATTTTCTCTGACTTTCAGGGAAGGGAAATCTTCCTATTAGCTTGAAATAACATTGGGGATGATCTAACCGGCTCATCCCGCTGGTCGATGGGAGGGGCGAGCTGGTAAGATTGCGCGAGAGACGAAAACTCAGGTTCGTGCCCGCTTTCTCGCCTCCCATGACTTTACCGGGCCTGGGTTTCCAGTCAGCTCAGCTTCGTACCCGGGAAGGACGTGAGGCTGATTATAATATTTAAATCTATTTAAATCGTGATTTAAAATGATTACTGAGCCTGGAACGCAATTGTCTGGGCTCACTTGCCTTAGTGGCCTTGCCGGTGAAGGTCTCCACCAGTGAGCATCATGTATGGTCCCCCGCAATGGGGACTTGACATGATGGCCTTGCCGGTAGGACCAGAGGCCACTAAGGCCTCCTGGGAGGTCGGGAGCAGGGGGGCCAGCCTAGCACTGCCCACCGGGAGCTGGGCTTAAGGGGAGGGGGTGGGGCCATGATGGGGGCCGAGCCTAAGTGGAGGCGGGCAGGAGGAGCTGCGGACTCTGCAATGGGGGTCAGCTGGGGGGACGGGGGGAGGGGGGGGTGCGGGGGGGTAGCTGCGCACTCTGCAACCAGCAATTGGCCAGCGTGGCAATTGCGACCAGGCTGGGCCGGCGGTGGAGGGGGTGCAATCAGCCATGGGTGTGTGTGGGGTGATATTCGGGGGGTGGGGGGGTCTGATCAACCAGGGAGGCCAGCAATAGCATGGGGGGAGGGAGTGGGCAACATCCGGGGTGGGGGCGGGGTGGTGGAGGTGATTGACAGATCTCCTTTGTTGCACAGAAATGAGAGATCTGCGCATGCATGATTGTGCCCTTTACTGTGAGCAGCCAGCATTCTGGTGAGCTTAGGCCCCACCCCCTCCCCCGACTGGCGGGAAACAGATTGTGCATCATTTTGTGCACCAAGTGGCATAAGCTTTGATTTGTAGCCTTGGCAAAAAAACAGATCTGTAACTCTTCCGTTTTCATGCACGTTCAGCACTGAGAATTGTTTTGGTAAGATCTTCCCCTTTGAATTGAATTTTAGATTGGTGTTTCAGAGTCACCTTCTGAAATGTTACCTCATCAGTTCACTACATTAGCACTTCTGTTATTTTCAAAAAGAGACAATGTTCTAACAGTAGAGACTCCAGCGTGGTGCACATGGATATCTGTAATGGGCGGTTAGGCAATAATTTATTTAACCTTTTAAGTTTTTGCTTCATCATAGTTGTTGGGATTTGTGGTACATTGTGGAAGAGCAGAACTCCCAAACACGCTAAATGGAAAGATTGGATAGGGGCTGTCCTGTGTTTAACAGACTCCTTTTCGAATGTTCCTATGCCATTGGAATGATCCTGAAACAAGATGTTCTGCTATTTGTATAATTTTTCTAACCAAGTGTGATAGAACTGCAAATGTGAATTAAGTTTTTTCAGGCTGGCTTAACCGTGTCACAAGTAGGCTTACATTAACACTGCAATGAAGTTACTGTGAAAATCCCCTAGTCGCCACACTCTGGCGCCTGTCCAGGTACACTGAGGGAGAATTTAGCATGGCCAATGCACCTAACCAGCACGTCTTTCGGACTGTGGGAGGAAACCCACACAGACACCAGGAGAACATGCAGACTCCGCACAGACAGTGACCCAAGCTGGGAATCGAACCCGGGTCCCTGACATTGAGAGGCAACTGTGCCATAGAAATCAAGTACTGGACAAATGTACAAAATTATGAAATAGATTTGTGCCACGAAGATGAATTTATTAAAGGTTAGGTTTTGGTTTGCTTTCATTTACTGCAAATACGTGAACATGTGTGAGGAAAGTAAGATAATCTTTTCCACTTTATAGGCACGTCAACAAGTACTTGCCGGTCAGTCGTGGTGAGGGTCAAGTGGGAAGTAGGAAGACAGTGGCTGTCCATAAATCCGAACTGTAACATCAGAACCCGGAGCAGACATTTCATAATTCAGCAGACCAAAGTGCTACCAAAATGGATTCACATAGTGCTGAACACGAGATTTGTTTTTCACAAGCGGAGATCTTCCACAAGCTGAGTTGACTTAATTTTAACTACCAAAGAGATTAATTGTAGACATGTGTGTGCCAATTTTGAAACAGCTTCGAGTTTAGATAACTTGGCCGCAAAGCTGAGTTTCAGCCGGCCGAAAGAGCAAAAGCCTTTCACTCGAGTAATACTTTTTTCTCGCAATCCAGTGTAAATGGGGTTTTTTTTTTAGCAATCACATCTTGCTGCTTGTTTGAACAATAACTCTGTGTGACAGAAAGCTTTACACCCAACGCTAAGGGGAGCACAGAACGATGAAGGGACTGTATTAACACAAAAGCAATGGTGAACCAATTTCTACCTGAGGTGTGTGGACATGTCATCACTAATGACACAGTGTGCTCATACTCTGAAGCATGATGGGAAATGCATCAGAAAAAGCAGGAAAAAGGTGGACCAATGCCAGCCCGGGGATAACGAGAAGCCAAAAGTGAAACACAGGTTTTGGTCCTAACGTTACTACGCTGTATCTTAAACGGCAAATCGGTGAGAATCAGGAAAACACTGGAACAAAAATGTGGGATATTACTGTCATCTCAACGGCTGCAAAATTGCTATGGCAGTGAGCCAATCAATAGGGCTGTTTCACCATGTGCAATTGCATCAGTTGGATAGCTATTGACTGGAATCAAGATCTATATCTGTATTGAAATGACTTGCTTGGATTAACACCCAGCTAAAAGCCTGATCAAGGCAGTTTGCGACCAATCCTTTAGCATAATTACTGGCACGATACACTTCCTGCACTGAGTGCTAGGCCCGAGCAGAACCATCACACTAATAGCAAATATTTTAAGCTTTATTGTTGGTTTTCAATGTGTAATTAGTTCAAATGTAAATAAAAAAGTGCTTAATTAAGAATCTTAAAAAGGACACACACAACATTCAGGAACTGTACCGGTTTACAGTAGCATCATAAAATCGATTCGTGCAATCTAAATTATCTTTTATAATGGACGTCTGTGCAAAAGCATATTTAAATATATGGTTTTTTTTGTTTAAAAGCCGACGGTATCTGAGCTGGACAACAAGCTTCATCCATTAATGGAAATGATAGATGGACATGATACATTATTCAGGGAGATAGCATCCTTTTATTGTTGACTACTCTTCTACTTCAAGTAGTCATCAACCCTTTCAACAAACTTTAGCCATATGCCTATCATTCCATTGAAACATCAGCCTTTATGCACAATTAACACGGTATAACATCACATCAAGCATGCTTATTACCTTCCCTGGCTTCCGCTGACTTTACTTCAAAATGCATTGACGTCTGGTTGTCTTATCTTTGGTTATTGGTTTTTCTGGAACTCTGTAACAAAACAACTAACAATGTTCCCAAACATTCAGTTTAACAAACAGTCGGTTTTCCTCTTGTAATCTTAGTGCCTGCGTCAAAAGTTTGACGTGTATTCAATTAATGAAATCAAGCGAATTACAGTCCGTTTAAAAATGTCATGATCTGGACAATTCTTCGGTTAAGTTTTGTTTCAAAATAGGACGAAGATAATTCTGTCTCACACTCAAAAACGCATGATGGAAGAGAGTATATAAAATTTACCACTAAATGGTAGAAGTCACACTTTGGTATAAAGTAATTATGAACAGGAATCATAGAGTTTCCCTTTGCCTAAACTCATGAGCTAAATTTCTCCTTGAACCGATCTCAGGGTTTATCGGCAATGTGCTACACCTTGAGAAGAAATCTCTTTCAGTTGCTCACATTCTTACTGAGATTAACAAATACGTTGCAGCTCGTATTCCTGGGAAGGTTGGACATGTATCTCTGTTGTAGTCACTTCCTAAAAATACATTCTAAGATATAGGCATCTCAGGCAAGTACAGCATTTATTGCCAATTTATAGTCACCTGTGTGAAGTTTCTGGTAGGCCTTCTTTTTGAACCATGTGGCGAAAGTGTTCTCGCAATGTTGGTAAGTAGGGTTTTCCAGGAGTTTGACTGTGTCCCAGCAATGGTGATATGTACCCAAGTCAGGGTGATGTGCAACTTAAAGGGGAATGTGAAATCATATGATGTTCCCATAGACATGCTGCCCTCACCTTTCTAGGTGGTGGAGGTTGAGAGTTTGCAAGATACTGTTGAAAAAGCCTTGGTGAGTTGCTACAACTAAGGCAATCTGATTTAAGGTCTCAATTTACTGTCTTCCAGACTCATTGTCAATGACCAATATTAATGTGTAGTTAAAATTGATACTAAAGAAATATTGTATGAACAATTCATTGTGTGTGGTGTGTTTTAATTTATATGTCTTAGTCTTCATTCCTGAAGATTGCTGACATTTAATGTATTTAATTTGTGTGACCAGATCTATTTTCTAATTTAGTTTGCTGTTTCTATTCATGTTATTCATCATTATTTTATTTTCTGATATTTCTTTAATAGAGAAAATGCAATGTAGATATTGTATAATTTAGAGTGTACAGTAAGTCGGAAAGAACAATTTTTCACATTTACACAAAGCCTTTTATGTCCTTGAGATCTTTCCAGCCAATGAGCAGCTTGTCAGTTCTGCTTCATTGTTTTTTGATGAATTCTCTGTCGCTGAGGGTTCCTGGATATTCAGTTGTTGAGTATATCTCAGGCTGAGATCAATAGATCTTTGGACTTGAAGGGAATCATGGGATATAGGGATTGGGTGAGGAAGTGCAGCTGAGGTCGAAGGTCAACCATGATCTTACTGAATGACGGACCAGGCTCAAGGGCCCCTATGGCCTATGCCTGTTTTTATTTCTTATGTTAAGACGCACTAGCACAGGTCCAATGCCATCCCATGATCAGAATTAGAGACAGATGATTTAATTCATAATTTCTTTATTGCAATAGACATATTCTTTAAACAGATATCACATGTATAAAGAGCAGAGAATGTGTTAATGTGTTTAGTTTAGAGCATGTGCCTCGCTATTAACAAATCATGATCAAGTCCCCATCCACATTGGAATTATGCCATTCAAAGTTGGCCAGCACTTCGCCTTGGCTAATGGATGCCAATGAGTTCTCTCAATGTAAAGTTTCACAATATGGAGTACTGACCAGCAAATGGTGAGAGAATTCTTCAGTGCAGCTAAAATCTAATGGAGAATTCATCTATGTAATGGACTTCCATGATAGGCTTGCATCTGATTTTCTGGTATAGTATAGTGATTGATATGTCAGTTATTTAAAGTCCTTATTCAAATCCCTTAAGTTCAAAGTTAGAACCTCATCAGAGATCCATGATAGTTTTGAGCGTAACTATTACTCCTGCAATATCAGTAGTTGACTCAATTTGGGTCAGTGATTTATAGAGTTGCTTTGAAATTAAGTACAACAAAGATATGTTGACAGATTGGATTAAGTAACTCGTTTAAGACAACGTCAAATGGAGTTAACATTGAACTAATACTATGAAATCAAGCGAATTGATCCTAACTCTGAGGAGAAAACAGGGTAGAATTTTAACGCGAGTCATCTCAATCCTTCATTGTATCAGTGAAAGGACCACCAAACATTGGAGAAGCAATGTAATATACTATATTTCTGCAGAAAGTCAAAACCAACATTTTTATTCAGACATCTCTTGTTCTAAAAGAAACACTGGTTGCTTCCATAAATGTTACTTACATTTCCACAATGTCAACCACATCCTTCTGTAGATAGGAACTGTGGGAAACCATGGACTTGTGTAACCGCAACTCGGATCTCAGTCACTGAACTGAAGCAACACAAATTCTGATGTTACTTGCCGCTCTTGTCTTGTGTGGGATGTCATGACTATCTGTTCTATTTAATGAAAGCTTCCACATTATTTTGATTTGATTGATATTGTCACATATACAGTGAAAAGTACAGATGAAATATACTGTACATAGAGAAGGAAAGGAGAGGGTGCAGAACGTAGTGTTACAGTCATAGCTCGGGTGTAGAGAAAGATCAACTTAATGCAAGGTAAGTTCATTCAAAAGTCTGATGGCAGCAGGGGAGAGGCTGTTTTTGAGTCAGTTGATACGTGTCCCCAGACTTTTGTATCTTTTTCCCAATGGAAGGTGGAAGAGTGTATGTCTGGTGTGTGTGGGGTCCTTGATTATGCTGGCTGCTTTGCCAAGACAGCGGGAAGTGTAGATAGAGTCAATGGATGAGAGGCTGGTTTGAGTGATGGACTGGGCTTCGTTCATGATGCTTTGTAGTTTATTATGGTCTTGGGCTGAGCAGGAGCCATACCAAGCTGTGATACAACCAGAAAAAATGCTTTCTATGGTGCATCTGGAAAAGTTGGTGAGAGTTGTGGCGGACATGCCAAATTTCCTTAGTCTCCTGAGAAAGTAGAAGCGTTGGCGGGCTTTCTTAACTATAGTTATATATGTTTATTGTTTATGGAGTTAATAACCATTTAACAGAGTGGGATTAACAACTCTTTCTGTCTAGATTTGTCATGATGTAGTCATCTCATTCTGCACCTTAAATTTCTTAATTCAATCAAGTATGCCTAATAGAGATTTAAATACAGTATCTTAAATCAGAAAAGTTTACTTTGTGAAATGTTGCAATTTGCAAAATCAAGTGTATAATCTATATATATATATATGCACCTACTACTGCTGAAAGAAACAAAATAAAGAAACATGACTGTCCCACGATAATAACATTCAGATGTGGTTCAATTCAACTCTATTCAGAAATATTCAATATTTGATAAACTTTCGCTGCTTCGTCAGCCAGCTTGAAACAAACAAAAGATAGGAGATAAGGAAATAACGCTGCGAAAACACTGAGGGCATGGTCTTACCAGCCGTCCACACCATGCTCCCGCTGCAGCGACATCGGAGAACTTGGCGCCCAGGCAAATCTCCATTCACTGTAGAGGGATGGGAAAATCCCATCGGCATGAACGGCCGTAACATTCCAGCCTAATGTTTCTCCCCACAGATGCTGCCTGACGGCTGAGTTTTTCCAGCATTTTCCATTTTTATTATAGGACATAGGGGTCTTGGAGAAATATTAAACTTTTCTGACATTATCCATTATCCATTGAATTTGTTATTCCCTTTCGGTTATAAAGAATCAGTCAATAATTGATATTTCATGCAGACTATAAAAGATAAACTCACTTTTAAATCACTAATTGGCCAGGAAGCTCTATAGGTTTTCTATCATTTGCAAGCACTTATGACCAATTAAATTTGCCTGTTACAGGAAGAAAAATCAACCATGATAACATCATTCCACAACATGTCAATTGTTTGAGAACTTTTTGAAGTTCTCGCTGCAATATCCTTTTTTGAACAAATCCGTCTTTGATGCACCCTTTTAGTTATGATGTAAACAGAACTTGCACCCATGCATCTGCAAAATGACAGAAAATGCATCCGGGGTTATACAACTCATACAAGTTGTGGTGTACCCTACAGCAACGGACAGGGCTTATAGGGGAGGCGATGGCCTAGTGGTAATATCGCTGGACTATTAATCCAGAAACTCAGCTAATGGTCTGGGGACCTGTGTACAAATCCTGCCACGGCAAATGGTGGAATTTGAATTCAATAAAAAATATCTGGAATTAAGAATCTACTGATGACCATGAAACCATTGTCGATTTTTGGAAAAACCCATCTGGTTCACTAATGTGCTTTAGGGAAGGAAATCTGCTGTCCTTACCTGCTCTAGCCTACATGTGACTCCAGAGCCACAGCAATGTGGTTGACTCTCAACTGCCCTTGGGCAACTAGGGATGGGCAATAAATGCTGGCCAGTCAGAGATGCCCATGTCGCATGAATGAATAAAAAAAAACCAATAAACCCCACTATATGACATTTATTTCCATCTGTCTTATAACAAAGGTTGGTGAAATGGCTATTTATTTTTCAACCCTTGAATTTTCTTTGGCCGGAACTCAAAACACTATTGCAATTTGCATGTGCAATGAGCTGATGAGAAATCTCCAGAGCCAGTGTACAAGAAATGCTGCCAACTCCTGGAGGGCCCCTGGATATAACTGAAGAATTCATCAGAAATAGGGTGGCACGGTGGCACAGTGGTTAGCACTGCTGCCTCACAGTGCTAGGGACCTGCGTTTGATCCCCAGCTTGGGCACTGTCTGTGCGGAGTCTGCACATTCTCCCCAAGTCTGCGTGGGTTTCCTTCGGGTGCTCCGGTTTCCTCCCACAGTACAAAAGACCGTGCTGGCTTGGTGCATTGGCCATGCTAAATTCTCCCTCAGCATACCCAAACAGGCACTGGAGTGTGGCGACGAGTGGATTTTCACAGTGACTTAGAGTCATAGAGTCATAGAGGTTTACAGCATGGAAATAGGCCCTTCGGCCCAACTTGCCCATGCCGCCCTTTTGTTTAAACTCCTAAGCTAGTCTCAATTGCCCGCATTTGACCCATATCCCTCGATACCCATCTTACCCATGTAACTGTCTAAATGCTTTTTAAGGGACAAAATTGTACCCGCCTAAACTACTACCTCTGGCAGCTTGTTCCAGACACTCACCATCCTCTGTGTGAAAAAATTGCCCCTCTGGATACTTTCATACCTCGCCCCTCTCACTTTAAACCTATGCCCTCTAGTTTTAGACCATCTTACCTTTTGGAAAAGATATTGACTATCTAACTGATCTATGCCCCTCATTATTTTATAGACCTCTATATGATCACCTCTCAGCCTCCTACGCTTCAGAGAAAAAAGTCCCAGTCTATCCAGCCTCTCCCTATAAATCAAACCATCAAGTCCCGGTAGCATCCTAATAAATCTTTTCTGCACTCTTTCTAGATTAATAATATCCTTTCTGTAATAGGGTGACCAGAACTGTACACAGTATTCCAAGTATGGCCTTACCAATGTCTTGTACAACTTCAATAAGATGTCCCATCTCATTTATTGCAGTGTTAATATAAAACTACTTGTGATACTAATAAATAAACTTTTAAAGAAAACTCGGTTTCTTGTGACATTGTTAGGAAGCTTCAATGGTGAAACAATGGTCTATGAAGGAAAAGTCGCCGTCTGAAGCTTTGAAGGAAGGGAGCCAACTCACTGCCCTACTTTTTGCTTCTTTGAGGTTTTCTTGTATTAGTTAAGTGCTGACAAATTGCTGGTTCTCCCTATTAGTTTTACGAGCTGTAAAGTGGATTACATCCCTGCAATCAGTTCATATGTAGCACTCTGTGGAAAATGCAAATCAAACAAATGAGATGTTTCAGAAAGTAATGTGTGTGAAACAAATGCGTTCAATTTTCTTTTGCCACTGAAGCAATGGAAGAAAAGTTCTTCCTGTACGTTTACAGACATGAGCTTTTGTAAATATTAAATCCAAGAAAATAAGAGCTAATATTGTGGAATCAAAATCATTTCACAACAGTTGATTAATCCTAACACCAATAATGCTGCTCATTCTGTGAGAGAACTCTGAACTGAGATGTTTCTTAAAAATGAAAGACATTTTCACCCATTTTCACCAACCAAAGTGGAGAGCAATTGTATCCATTCTATTGTCCAAAGATATTAATTAACAATTAGTTCAAACTTTTTTCCTTACATTCGATGATGAAGCTCATTTGTATTTAGCTTTCATTCAAAATGGGGGCAACATGGTGGCACAGTGGTTAACACTGCTGCCTCATAGCGCGAGGCACCTAGGTTCAATTCCCGGCTTGGGTCACTGTCTATGTGGAGTTTGCGCGTTCTCCCCATGTCTGTGTGTATCTCCTCTGGGTGCTCCAATAAGTCCGAAAGACGTGCTGGTTAGGTGCATTGGCCATTCTAAATTCTCCCTCAGTGTACCCGGACAGGCGCCAGAGTGTGGCGACTAGGGGATTTTCACAGTAACTTCATTGCAGTGTTAATGTAAGCCTACTTGTGACTAATAAATAAACTTTAACTTAAAATAGTGACACGAGAACAGGCTGTTTCATTATACGGATGCAGGTTTGAACCTTGTGTGAGGACTTGCTTGTCTCTTGCTTACTGCTGATCCATGAGGGCCACTGAGTGGAACACAGGTTCCAGAAAGAAATAAACATTAGGGACCAAATAATTACATGGGCTGCTCTAAAAATCTACCTGGCACTTAGTTACAAAACTCCATTGATAAAACCGAGGAATAAACCGGTCTGTTCTCTGAGAGGAGTAACTGTGGTAATAAGGCTAAAGAACAAAGAACAAAGAACAGTACAGCACAGGAAAGAGATAAATGTTTATATATTTTTTAAAATGGCAAGTATGTGGTGAAAATCACAGTGAAGGTAACACAACGAACATTTCAAAAGGGCAATTATTTTTTCTTTGGTTGCATCAGAAGTGAAGACATTTCAAATCCATGCACTTAATACACAAACAGAAAAAAGCTCTGTGCACCTGAGGTTCATTGAAAATGCTTAGTTCAATTGCTAAAATGAGGATAGCTGTGACTGACTCATCAAATCCCTCAACAATTTCTGTGGCGCTTTCATCACATTTTACATTGGTCTTGAAAGAAATGGCTGAACACACAGAGCCTGATATAGGTTTACTTTTAAATCTTCATTTGGTTTGGTTTGATGTCTCTGTGGGACAGTGAGCATACTCTTAGCATCTACCACATCATGGCTGCTGTGTGTATGCCGTGTAGGTGTGGCATCATATGATGTATCACAGCTTGGTATGGCTCCTGCTCTGACCAAGATCACAACAAACTACAAAGGGTTGTGAACATAGCCCAGTCAATCAAACAAACCAACCTCCCATGCATTGACTCCGTCTACACTTCCCGCTGCCTCAGAAAAGCAGCCAGCATAATCAAATACCTCACGCACCCCGGACATACTCTCTTCCACCTTCTTCCATCAGGATAAAGATACAAAAGTCTGAGATCAAGACCGGGATTTTCTGGCCGCGTTCGCTTCCAAATCAGAAAATCCAGCCCGAGGTGAATGGACCTTTCTATGGATCACCCCTCGCCCACTCCGATTCCCGTGGTGGGCAGAAGAGGAAAATTCGCTCTCACTGTACCAACCAACTCAAGAACAGCTTCTTCCCTGCTGCCATCAGACTTTTGAATGTACCTACCATATATCAAGCTGATCTTTCTCTACACCCTAGCTATGACTGTAGCACTTTATTCTCTCCTTTCCTTCTCCCCTGTGTGCTCTATGAACGGTATGCTTTGTCTGTATAGCGTGCAAGAAACAATACTTTTTACTGTATCCCAATACATGTGACAATAATAAACCAAATCAAATACATATAGCGGACTGGCATTTCAGATTGGTACCTCTGGCTTTGAGTCTTCACAATAGTTTACACTGGCTGAACATGTATCGACGCAGCACAAAGTCAGGTTCACCAGCAATGTGGGAGAAGGAGATTTGCGACTCTGCGCAGAATGCAAAAGTCAATAACCGACACCATCTTGGCAGTGCATTATAATTTTCAACTGATATCAATTCTAATGAAATATGAATTTCCAGCCCTAACCAAAGGGAAGGCGTGCTGAGGTAAAACAAAACGGTGCATTTTCATTTCAACCCTCTTGTGAAGACAGCAGAAGACTCAATCCAATGGCTGTAAAATTTGAGCGTCATTGTCAGCTAACATTGGTTAAAACCTAGACGTGCGTGCTTAGCCGATGCATATTCTTGAAAGGATCCACGGCATTATTTGCTTGGACGTGGAATGTGAGTTTGAGTTCAGCAGCTGAAAAGAAATAATCGCAAACCTGCATTCTTCTCTGATTAGCTCACCCCTGGCTAGAATTAAAATGCTCTGACCTACAGCCAATCTGCATTTGCATTGCATGCCAGGTCGATTGGGTATTGATTCCGATTCCCTATCAGTGGTCAGTTGGGCTAATCAGACTTGCAGGGCTTCCACTCAGTGCTCCATGAAAAGAAAAACCTAGCTGATCTTTGGGTACTTTCACCTTTCCCCCCCAGTGTTCATAGACACCGCTACAGGCAAAATCAATACCGCATAGAGACAGGAGGGGAATATTTTTAGCTCCTAATTGGGAATGCGCTTTGACAAGGCCCAGGGAGTGTGAGAGAAAGGGCTTTGTTCGAATACAATAATTTGATGTTGTTATAGACCCATAAAATATATGAAGAAATGCGCTTGGAAAAAAAATTGCTAGGTTTGCCTCGGTTGCCTGTTAAGACTGCCTTTAACGTATACCAGTTATTAACCATAAAATGTGAATTATGTTTTAAGAAATTGTGAGATTGACTTAAATTATTGGAGAGAAAAAATCAATTTTTTTCATTAGTGCAGTATTTAGTATGTCAGACATAGGTTTCATTTTAATATTTCACCGGGCCAAATTAGAATCGTACAAAATATCCAACATAACAAACTATCTTATTAACACACATGCGCGTGACACTCACATTCTGTGTAGGATACGAGCATTGTAAGTTCAGTGGATTTTCCTTTACCTTCCCTTGCTAGTCCTGTCAAAATTGTATGTCAAACACGTAATTTTTGATGTTTATAGATAGAAGAAAAAAATCAATGGCATTAAAAACCAACCGTTGCTTAAATTGAATGTGATATCCAGATTTGCAAAACAAAATATGACAGGAGAAGCGAGGTGCATTCGGCAAAAGATTAACAAGCTGTTAAAAAAGATTAATGTGTTAGGTTCTTCTTTGGGACACAGGCATGAGACCACACTACACCTAGAGTAGAAACAGCACAGCTAAAATTTAGGGTGAATATATGTATTATTGATTATTCATTGATTACTCGTGTAGTGCTAATATCACACGTATGTAAAAAATAAAAGAATAAATGGTTTTCGGTTTGACACTTTACACAGCAAACAATTCATTTCATGTTAATTACATTTCCTGAACATTGTATCCTGTCAGATGGTGACCTTCAACTACAGGAGGAAGAGGGTGTGAAAAGGTCAGTGGGGACTTTATGATTGTTTGCGAGCATCCCCGCTGAACCTCTGAACAACCACTTGATGCTGCGTTCAGACTCTGTGCGTAACGACCACCAGTTTAACATGAGACAAAGAACCTGAGTGACTAAACTGTGGATCTTAGTAGGCTGGCGACTGATGTTATGGAGATCCACAATGAGGAAGGTCTCCCTTGGTTGCAAAGCAAAGTATTTTTTAATGGATAGGAATTTGGTGACATAAAATAAATTAAAACAACTAAAGAAGATCTTTGGAGTTCCATTAGGTCATGGTGTGCCTTACTCCATGTTGAATGGGCATTGGGAGTAATATTCTTTCTGACTTTGCTATCTGAAGATAGAAAACACCAAAGTTCCAAGGTTTTCATTATCTTTTTGGCTTTTGGCAGACAGATGTTAATCCTGACTATAGAATTCTTCTTGGTGTAATATCTAAGTTTGTGCTCAGAACATTTGAGGGTTGTCACTCAGGGGTATATTATCCTCTACTGTACCTCGATTCTCTTTTCCACTGTGTCTTTTAGCATTTGTCTTTCATTTTTCAAATGCCCTGTGTCATCTCCAAATCACAAGGACGGCCCCCTCTGTGGGCCATGGAATGCCATGGGAAGCACAGTGGCACAGTGGTTAGCGCTGCTGCCTCACAGCGCCAGGGACCTGGACTCAATTCCTGGCTTGGATCACTGTCTGTGCAGAGTCTGCACGTTCTCCCTGTGTCTGAGTCGATTTCCTCTGGGTGCTCATGTTTCCTCTCACAAGTCCGAAAGACGCGCTGGTTAGGTGCATTGGCCATGTGCTAAATTCTCCCTCAGTCGCTGGAGTGTGATGACTAGGGGATTTTCACAGCAACTTCATTGCAGTGTTAATGAAAGCCTACTTGTGACACTAATAAATAAACTTTAAATCAAGGAGAGGAACCCCCCCCTTCCCCCACCCACCCGCTTCCCCCACCACCCCCCCTCCCCCCCAGCCCAACCACTAACCTCAGAGCCTGCTGGGAGGTTGCCTGGTCTCCCCAAGTGGCGGTAAGCCACCCCAACACAAGGCAAAATGCCCACTGAGGCAGGGTGGCTCTCTATTGGCCACTTAAGTGGCTCAACTGGCCTCTCGGCAGACATCCAAACCATCACCTTCATCACTGCTACAATATAGCATGGTGATGGGAAGACCTCAGGGTCTCCTCCCAAAGCTTTGCCCCTCCATTTCACCTGCCCTCCCACCTCCCAGCACATCCCCAAAGGGACTAGAGAATTCCTGACAATAAGTCATGTCACGTACTCACTGAGATGACCTTCAAGGCAACTGCAATCCATGAGAGAATTTCTACCCAAATGTGCTTTCACCTTAATTTCAGAACAATCCGTATCATGCACACACACTTGTTTGTTGTAAATGTATCGTGTTTAAATTTTCTGTTTCCTGCAACGATTGTGAAATAAAAAACCTTGGGGGCAATTCTCCCAGCCTGCTGCGCTGCTTTTGTAATGCAGTGGGCTGGGAGACTCTAGCGGGGGCCGTTACGCGGGCTCCCCGCTGGGCGCCATGGCCAGTGGGATTTTCAGTGCGTCAGCTCTGCCCCAGAAATCAGCATGGAGCTGCATAATTTATTTAAATGATGATTTGAATATATTTTAAATCCCATTAGTGGGCCCAGGCTCAATTCTCCAGGCCTGCAAGTGTCTTCCCTGCACCCCCCTCCCAACCCCGCCAGGAGTGGTTCACTCCAGCGGAGTTTGCTAGAGCTCCCCACTTACAGGGAGCTAGTGGCCCAATGCTGTTGGAGTGAAGCGGGGGCCATCGAGGCCCCCCAGAGGCTCAGGGGCCAGGAGGGTGCCCCCTGGGCCTTGCCACCTTGGCAGTGCCAGCCTGATCCCCTGGCACTGCCCAAGGGGCAAAGTGCCAATGTCCGGGAGGTACCTTGGCATTGGCCACTGGGTATCGGGCAGTGCCAAGCAGGTGGGGCCGAATGGGGGTGGCGCCGAATGAGGGTGGGGCCTCTGGGGGAGATCAGTGGGAGTGGTGGCCCCGCTGCCACTCTGCACTCGGTGGTGACAGAGAGAGGGGGGAGTCAGTGATTGGGGCTGGCCATCGGGATGGGTGGGTCGGCTATCTGCCTGCTTGGGGTGGGGGGGATTGGAGCTGTGAGGGGGTTCAGACTACGGGGGGGGGTTGGAATCAGGAGATGGGGGCCTGCGGGGGAATGGGGAGATGGAGGTGGGCCGGGGGCAGGGGAAGGGGGTTGAGGCTGTGCCGGACATGTTGGGGGGGCCGGCGATCGGGCTGTGGGGGAGTCATACAGCCGGCCATGTGGGGGCGGGGCTGGCCAGCAATCGAGCTGGCCAGTGATCAGGAGTCGGCAATGCAGGGCCACTCCGCAAGCACCGCTCTCGGCGCTGCCAGATCAGCGCATGCGCAGTGGCCCGCTCAGCGCTATGCTGCCGGCCTCTCCAGCGGGAATAGAACCCACCCACAGATGTTTGGAGTGATTCATGCTGATGTATTCTGCAGTGCACAGAGTGTGGGAGATTCATTTTGGAACTCTGGCTGAAAAAAACCAGCGTGAATTATTTTGGGAGAGTAGCCAACTTCACACACAATCCAAACTCAATTCATGATGATATTCGGCAGCGCTTCTTGTGATCCAGTTCTTCAGACCAACACCCGGAGACATCACTGCCTTGAAGATTAGTGATAGTGTTGGCGAAGACTGTGGACAGGATTTTCCAGGCTTGCCTGCCCAGAGACCGGAAATTCCCATCTGAGGTCAACAGACCTTTTAATGGTCCATTAAATAGTCGATGATTCCCGCGATGGGCGAGATTGGAAAATGTACCCCCATAAGACATCTGCCAAGGGGCTGGAGGTGGACCAGACCTCAGTGCCGCTGAAATGGAAGAAAATAGAAGCAAGAAAACAAATCAAAACAGAAAATGCCGGAAATAAGCAGGTCTGGCAGCGTTTATAGTGAAAGAAACAGAGTTGATACTTTAAGTTAAAGATGCTTTGACTGATTGGTCATTGCTCTGAAATGTTAATGAGGCCAGGATTTTCCAGTCCCACCGTGGCAGGATACGCCGCAAGGGATGCAGCAGACAAGTCAAAAGTCCATTGACTTTCAGCAGGACCGGAAAATCCCAGCTTCAGACGGGGCCAGAAAATCCCGGCCACTGTTTCTCCCTTCGCAGATGCTGCCAGAACTTCTATTTTATTCATTCGTGGGACATGGGCGTCGCTGGCTGGCCAGCATTTATTGCCCATCCCTAGTTGCCCTTGAGAAGGTGGTGGTGAGCTGCCTTCTTGAATCGCTGCAGTCCACGTGCTGTGGGTTGACCCACAATGCCGTTAGGGAGGGAATTCCAGGATTTTGACCCAGCGACTGCGAAGGAACAGCGATTTATTTCCAAGTCAGGATGGTGAGTGGCTTGGAGGGGAACTTACAGGTGGTGGGGTCCCCATGTATCTGCTGCCCTTGTCCTTCTAGATGGAAGTGTTCATGGGTTTGGAAAGTGCTGTCCAAAGGATCTTTGGTGAATTGCTGTTGTGCATCTTGTAGATGGAACACACTGCTGCTACTGAGCGTCAATGGTGGAGGGAGTGAATGTTTGTAGATGTGGTGCCAATCAAGTGGGCTACTTTGTCCTGGATGGTGTCAAGCTTCTTGAGTTGTTGGAGCTGCACCCATCCAGGCAAGTGGGAGTTTTCCATCACTGAGCATTTCCAGCATTTTCTATTTTGTGTTCAGATTTTCAGCAGCCGCAGCATTTTGCTGTTGTACAAAGTTTCTCCAGGTCCCCAGACAGGGCCAAACGGGACAGAAGGTTAGTATTGAAATATCAGAGCAAACAATTAGTGCCTATTCCTTCAGATGCACCCAAGCTTGCTGGAGGAGAACTTTCATCCCCCTTTTCAAACCATTCAAAACACCTGTTGCACAGCTGCCTTGCTGCATTCAGAGAGAAAGTAAAATGGTGACATTATATCATAGAATTAGCAAAACAGGTTTGCCTAGATTGGATGCTGCCCCATTCATAACTCCTTTGCATCCACTTTTCAATGCTGTGTGACATTCGCATTTGCAGGTGTTATGGGCCAACATGGCCGCCAGTTGATGATATGCCACAGTATGTATTGGTTTGGGGAGAGATCCATTCAACAATATATTTTCCTCATGCTCTCGGATAGCCATGCACCAAAGAATAGGAGCTTGAATAAGCTGTTCAAGTTAAAAGATAGGGTAGATTCAAAAAGAATGTTCCCAATGGTTGGGAAGTCCAGAACTAGGGGTCATAGTTTGAGGATAAGGGATAAACCTTTTAGGACTGAGGTGAGGAGAAATTTCTTCACCCAGGGAGCGGTGAATCTGTGGCGTTCACTACCACAGAAAGTAGTTGAGGCCAAAACGTTGTGTGATTTCAAGAAGAAATTAGATAAAGCTCCGGGGGCTCAAGGGATATTGGGAGAGAACGGGATCAGGGTATTGAATTTGATGATCAACCATGATCAAAATGTGGCGGAGCAGACTTGAAGGGCCAAATGGCCTACTCTTGCTTCCAGTTTCTAAGATGGAGATAAAGGAGAGACAGAAGGGACAGAAATGAAAATCACCAAGGTTGCGAATAGTAAGCGATAGCGACAATCATAGAAGAATCATAGAATCCCGACACCGTTCGGCCCATCGAGCCTGCACTGACAATGATCCCACCCAGGCCCTATCCCTGTAACCCCATATATTTACCCTGCTAATCCCCTTGACACTAAGGGGCAATTTAGCATGGCCAATCCACCTAACTCACACATCTTTGAAGCGTGAGAGGAAACCGGAGCACCCGGAGGAAACCCACGCAGACACGGGGAGAATGTGCAAACTCCACACAGACAGTGACCCAAGCTGGGAATTGAACCCGGATCCCTGATGCTGTGAGGCAGCAGTGCTAACCACTGTGCCACCATTCTGCCCATGCCAATGATGCTTATAAAGACGTAAAATGGGGATTATCCGGGTTATAAGGGTTGTCAAAGCGGCAACATGTACAGACAGGCAAGATGAAGAAATTGGATACAATGCTGAAAAATCCATACACTTAATGTGTGTGTACCACTACTGAAAGATTTAAAACTGAGATATGATTATGCTTATTGAGGGATAATTATTCAGAAATAAAACCGTCTGACATCCTTCCAATCTGCACATTTTGATCTGACATTAGACATCCCTTGTGACGTTGTTGCTTGGACCTCAACATTTGTTTTCATTTCTAACTATTTCTTATGATTTCATTTTATCTTACCTCCGACAAAATGTGTCCCAGCGATTCAGTGCTTTGTTGCAGATTTATATAAAATATTCTTCTGGGTTTATACACTTTGCTTCATCCATCGTGCCCAGATTAGCACAAGACTTTTCCCGTTTAAGTGCCTGTAATGAGTTCTCACCCTACACTGTAAAAAATAACACAATTAACATAATCTTTGTGTAGCAACACTTGAGATTAATCTGCTTGTAATATTCTGAGTAGGTTAAGGGATATTAGACAAATTGTAACTTTTGTGGATATTGAAGGTATTATTAACTCATTAATAGAACAAAGCTAACAATATGCACCCATTTTTTTTTAATGTAGGTCATTATTTTCTGAGGCGGAGATTATTACTGTTCAATTGATGCTCAAGCACCATGTTTAAAGGATTGAAAGGGCAGTCTACAATACAGCTCAAGGTGATACTCACCTCTGGCCTATCTGCAGTCCCACTGCCCACTGTCCATCCATCAAACAGCCACTTGACAACAGTCTCTTCAACCATATTTCAGACAGTGAACATTATCTATTGATTTATTGACAACCGCAGGCCTGGGCCAAGAGCTGCGACTCAGGGAGCCTATCTGCTCTCTGCCAGCTTTCAGTCAGGGATTTAGCTCTCTCCTGTTATCTCAGTCTTGTGGAAATGGCTGCAACATTCCTATTCAAAACTGCAAAGCAGACTGAGATTAGGAACCCTTCCACTGTTTCAAATGGAAAAATCTCATTCCGCTGAAAGAAAATTCCCCATCACATTGAATCCCGTGTAAACTCGTCCCGACGCCAAAAGAATTAAAAGTGGTTTTGGCAGGATTTCCATGTTTTTACTACCACAGATCAGAGCCTGGTTATGAAGACCCGAAATTCTTCTATTCCCCTGCCTTTCCTATAAATTACATCCCTGCATTCAAGATACATGTTAATTTATTGCAATGTTGCACCTCCTAGCCAATGGTAACTTGACCAATTATCTCCACCAAGCAACCAGGATTCTACTCATTGCATATTCTCAGTGTCATCCAGGTACTGCTGGGCAGGATGTTGAGTGGAGGTCTGGCACCTCCCATAGGGGATGGAGCAAAAATAACAGGTCCATGAAAGAGAAACTTTAAATTGCAGAAAGGAAACCCACTTACACATTGCACAACTGAAAAAAAACATACTTCACGGCATACTTTACACTGTCCTTTATGTTTTCACATTTCCTACACATGATTCAAAGCGATTCTTAATTCCTGAAGATTTATTCTTGATCGCTTCTCTTCTCAGCCCGGGAACTTGCAATCTTAGAACAGGCTTTCACAGTGAGCTTATTATTTCTTGCAGAATCTCCCTCTATCCCAAGCTAGGTGACTCTTCCATCCTCATTTTCACTCCCCACACATTTGTTCTGAGCATGAGCTCCCACTCTCATTCTTACACGGCAAAATGTAAAGACTTTTTGTCTTCTAGCTGCTCACTCTCTGCTGGATCCAGACAGACTCATCTGTGATATTCAGTGATATTCTTGGAAAGCTTGCAACCTGGTCATTAGAATGGTCTCCTCTGCATCTTCTGCCATGGCAATGTGAATCACGTGGACTTGTGTCTGATGAAATATGCTAATTAGCTATCACTGAGAACCCAACTCTCGTTCATCTTGGAACTAAATGGGCAGTATAAAGCACAGATGTTTGCAACCCAATATTCTCTACGTTTTAATGGAACTTTGGAGACTCTCAGAGCCCGATTTTACCATTTTGATTTTAAGTGCTAGGTGGACTTGAAACTGGGAGTGTTTCAGATCCGACTTTTGGACCCGTTCTCAGGCGCTCCCATACACACTCTGCCTCCAAATTATCAGAGAGTCCAAATCGTGCTGCACAAGCCTGTGGGCGGGGCCTAACGCGCCCGAAATCCTGCAGCTCCGATCGGCACCTCCGACTGCGCATGCGCAGAAAAAAAGATAGAATGTTGCTCCCCCGCCACATCTTTCCCGGGCCGGATAATGCCTCCCCCTGGACCCCACAGACATTGTCCCACCCCCACAACATTACTGACCCCCTCATCCCCCCACACCCCCACCACCCAGACCAATCACAGGCCCCTCCACCCCTCTTCCCCCCCCCCCCCACCGATCTCAGGCAGAGTGGCAGCGGACACCCCCTTCCCCCACACTGATCTCAGGTGGACTGACAGCAGACCCTCCCTTCCCCCACACTGATCTCAGGCAGAGTGGCAGCGAACCCTCCCTTCCCCCACACTGATCTCAGGCAGAGTGGCAGTGGACCCTCCCTTCCCCCACACTGATCTCAGGCAGAGTGGCAGTGGACCCTCCCTTCCCCCCACTGATCTCAGGCAGAGTGGCAGCGAACCCTCCCTTCCCCCACACTGATCTCAGGCAGAGTGGCAGTGGACTCTCCCTTCCCCCACACTGATCTCAGGCAGAGTGGCAGTGGACCCTCCCTTCCCCCCACTGATCTCAGGCAGAGTGGCAGCGAACCCTCCCTTCCCCCACACTGATCTCAGGTGGACTGACAGCAGACCCTCCCTTCCCCCACTGATCTCAGGCAGAGTGGCAGCGAACCCTCCCTTCCCCCACACTGATCTCAGGCAGAGTGGCAGTAGACCCTCCCTTCCCCCCACTGATCTCAGGCAGAGTGGCAGTGGACCCTCCCTTCCCCCACTGATCTCAGGCAGAGTGGCAGTGGACCCTCCCACCCCCCCCCCCCACCCCTCCTACTGATCTCAAGCAGAGAGCCATCGGATGCTCGGCACTTGCCTCCTCACTAACTGGAGTGCCTGAATCGGACTTCTGTGGAGCATGTGTGTTTTGTGCCGAACCTGGATGGGCGAATGCGGTGGTAAAGGGGGAAGTGCCGGTAAGGTTGGGCGTGCAGCCCATTAAGTCAATTTAAATGCATGCAAATGCATTTAAATGGCCGTCGCGCGTGTTTCGGGCACGGTTCCGATCGCGGCCATTTTCAGGTCTCGGTAAAGAGTGAACCAGCGAGGAGGTGGGCACGGATCGCATTATTTGCCTCACGCCCGACTTTACCAAGTTTTCGCGCCCAAAAACGGGTGCAACTTGATGGTAAAATCGGGCCCTCAGTCTCTGATGTTAACAGATTATTAATATTATAATGAATAACAATGGCAGATTGCTGCCATTTGCTCCAAGCATAAATATCTTGCACCTTCTTCCCACTAAACAATCCAAGCCTTCCTTTTATCCCTGACAATCAAATAATCTACGTTTACTGTCAGGCTAACTTCAGAATAGGTCTCCCAATCCCCACTGCCGCGCAACCCCCCCCCCCCCCCAACCCCCAGTACCCCTCCCCCTCCAGCCCGCCTTTCATTTTACCTTAAAATCACAGTCCAAAATCTGAACAATCTTATAAATCTCATAATTGCAACACAACAACAACGCGTAGTCAAGAATTTCACAGGAATATGATCAGGCACAAAATTAACAAGCCAAAGAACAAGGCACTGGGATAAATGATCAAATGGAGAAGTTTACAGCAGGAGGCTTTGCAAAAAGACAAAAGGAGGTCAAATCCAATAAGTTACCGAACATTGGTAATTATTTAGAACTTATTTTATAGAAATCATTAATAAGACGATGTCTATATCTGGTGATCATATTATATTTAGTATAGTCACTTCCCAGTGAACTCTGTAATGAACCACACTAATGTTAAATGCAAGGGTATCCCAAAACCCAGAAGGGTAAGTTGGAACACCGATTCATAGTGATGTATGTATTTTTTTTGGTATTATGTGAGGAAGAATAATGTACAACCCATTGAGGAAACAGTCCAGTTGTTGGGTGAACAAAATTAATAAAGAATATTTAATAACTTAAAACAAAAACACAAATGACAAGAAGGACTATAACACTCTAAGGATATTGATGGTCATACACACATAATTCTACATGAAACTATTCCTTGGTCCCCAAATCTACCTGAACTCTGAGGCGTGCCTTTTACCTGAACCCTGAGACCTACCTTTTACCTGAACTTTTCCCAAACAACATCAAATATTAAGTAATTCTTTGAGCTAACTTCAGCAAATAATTACTGCAACCAACTTAAGGTGGCCACATCTGGGAAATTGTCTTCTGGTTCAACAACGGTAGAAAATGGCTGCGTCTCTCAGGAGACTATAACTGCAACTGCAGCTCTGATGTTGAGCTGTCTCTCGTCCTTGTCTTCTTATGGTTCTACACCTATACCCTTTGATTTTATCCCCTGTGGAGTCAGCTTTTAGCAAGTAATTTCCTTATCTCACTTTGAAGTTACCAATTCTATCGCCCTATTGTTTTTTTCTCGTCACATATATAAAATACTTGTTTCCCACTGACAGGTCACTTCACATCTTATTATTTCTCCAGCTGTCTACCTCTAATCAATTCCCTGCTTTTACTCTACTGTTAAATCTTAATTTTCTTCAATTCTTAGCAACTCCCTAACCTTATTGCATTACATGAAGCTATGCACCAAAAGCTGTCAAACATAAAGTTTATTTATTTGTCAGTCACAGGTCACAAAACCAATTTAAAAATTCATGCTGCCAAATTCAAATTCAATGGAAAAAAATTAAAAAACAAAACAGGCCATAAAAAAGGCTGAGGAAGTTAATTTCTCTCAGAATCATGGAATCTTACAGCAGAGACTGGAACTATATAAACTCGGAGAGCTTCATCAGTGTTCCTTTATCTTACACATGATTAAAAACCTCCAACATCTTCCTACTGATGCATACAATACTGGCTTCTTAGAAAAATATGTTGACTGATGTTTGCAGACTGCCATTCCTAATAAAATTCAGAGCGAGCAAGAGCCAGATCGTAGAGGGATGCAGACAAATACACATTTTCCTCTGCTGTTCTTTTGCACACACACACCCATTATTGTGCCATTGAATCATCTCAACTGGCTCAGTGCTTCTTCCTGAAAATGAATTAATTTCTTTAAAATGCATTTTTCCTTTCTTCTTGACTGAAGACAATAGGTGAAAATCAATACCAGCCTTCTGTCCGCCATCACGTCACATATACCAAGCAATCTTTCAGACCTCACTAACAGAAATGCATTAACTAATATACAACCATGTAAGTAGTGACAAAGGTTCGAATACTCAGTATCTATTGACACTAAAGTTCCAACTGGGATCCACAGCCTACTTGTCTCTTTTCCCCAGTCCATGAAGAAATTGAATAGTTATCAAGGGGGGGTTGTTGGGGCGGGGGGGTGGGGGGGGGCGGTGGAGGGTGACACAGTGGGTTAGCACTGCTGCTTCACAGCACCAAGGACCCAGGTTCGATTCCCAGCTTGAGTCACTGTCTGTGCTGAGTTTGCACATTCTCCCTGTGTCTGTATGGGTTTCCTCCGGGTGCTCCGGTTTCCTCCCATAGTTCAAAAGATGTGCTGGTTAGGTGCATTGGTCATGCTAAATTCTCCCTCAGTATACTGGACTAGGGGATTGTCACAGTAACTTCATTGCAGTGTTAATGCAAGCCTACTTGTGACACGAATAAATAAAAGAAAGAAAATGGGATAAAACATAGAAATGTATAAACCCTCAAAAGTGTCGGCAGTGAATGTGGATTTGTTCATTCCAAATATTCTAATTCCACTGATCTCGGACGCAATCTTTTCAGAAAGAAGCAGAATGTTTTTTTATTTATTTAAATATTCAGATTTTCTCAGCTTGTTTCTCCAGTAAGTAATCGTTAACGAACTTCCATTAAATTGTGGCTCCATTGAACTTGCAATTATTCTTTTGTGAAGGCTAATTATCTATATGGAGGCTTTCGCTTGATGAATGGTTTCCTATGAAAATAAACCGGAGGCAAATATTTCTGATTGGAGAAGGAGGCTGAGGTTGTATCCATTTTTTTTACTCCTTTAGGGGATGTTGGTATCACTGGCAAAGCCCGAATTTATAGCTCCCAATGGTGAACAAGCTTCTTCAACAAGGAGGCAGTGATAGAGTATTAATCTCATTGGACTAACAATCCAGGACATGGGTTCGAATCCCATCATGGCAGATGGTGAAATTCAAATTCAATGAAAAATCTGGAATCAAAAGTCTAATTATGACCATATCGAATGTTGTAAAATCCCATCAGGTTCACTCATGAAATCTGCCGTCCTTATCTGGTCGAGCCTTCAATGGTTGAAGTGCCACTCTTGTGCCCACTGAAATGGCCTACCAACTACTCAGTTCAAGTGCAATTAGGACTGGGCAATAAAAGAGGCCATATGTTGAAGGGGGAAGACAGCCTTACCTGAGCTACCTGTGGAACCATATTCATCATGAGCCGATAAGGAATCGAATGCACAAGCCATATCCAACTTATCAGACAATCATATACCTGACATAAACCTCATCCTCCCAGACAGACACCAGACATAAACCCCACCCACCCCAAATAGACAGATACCAGACATAAACCCCACCCTCCCCAAATAGACAGATATCAGAGATTAACCCCATCTCCCCAGACAGACAGACACCAGACACAAATTTCACCCTTCCAGACAGACACCAGACAGAAACCCCACCCTCCCCAGACAGATAGATACCAGACATTAACCCCACCCTCCCCAGACAAACAGATACCAGACATAAACCTCACCCTTCCAGACAGACACCAGACATAAACCCCACCCACCCCAAATATACAGATACCAGACATAAACCCCACCCTCCCCAAATAGACAGATATCAGAGATTAACCCCATCTCCCCAGACAGACAGATACCAGACACAAACTTCACCCTTCCAAACAGACACCAGACAGAAACCCCACCCTCCCCAGACAGATAGATACCAGACATTAACCCCACCCTCCCCAGACAAACAGATACCAGACATAAACCTCACCCTTCCAGACAGACACCAGACAGAAACCCCACCCTCCCTAGACAGATAGATACCAGACATTAAACCTCACTCTCCCCAGAAGGACAGATACACTAAGAAGCTTTTATCAAAACTAGCTTTATTTAACAATACAGTTTAACTATAACAAATGAATTAGCTTAACTTTTACCAATTGAAATACTTAAACATGACAAGGTACAATTCTTGATTAATTAATTAATTACAGCATGCAATAAAAAAGGCAAATGGAGGACTGGAGTATAAAAGTAGAGAAGTGTTGTTGCAATTGTATAGGGTGTTAGTGAGACCACATCTGGAGTATTGTGTCCAGTTTTGGTCTCCTTATTTGAGGAAGGGTGAGGTGGCATTGGAGGCAGTTCAGAGGAGGTTCACCAGTGTTTTCTGATTGAATCATGTAGGTGAGAAACTGTAGGCGGTCAAGGATGGATATTTGAAAGGCACAAGAGAAAATGGTGTGATAGTGGGAAGTGAGGCTATTGCAGATTATTAGTTACAATTAGATAGGTGTGAATTAAGCCAGCTGAATGTAGTCCTTCCAAAATGAGTGCAAAACACACCCTCAATAAAGTGACTGAGATCAGACGCATACTTTACCCTTTGTTAATGAGCAGAATCAGATATATGCTCCACCCTCACAAGATTGGCAGAGACCAGATATTCCTACCAGGCGAGGAATACTGAGGTGAGTAACTCACCTCCTGACTCCCCAAAGCCTGCCCACCATTTACAAGGCACAAGTCAGCAGGAGGGTGATGGAATATTCCCCATTTGCATGGATGAGTATAGCTCCAACAATCTCAAGAACCTTGACACCATCAGGACAAAGCAGCCCACTTGATTGCCACCACATCCACAAACATCCACTCCCTCCACCACCGACACTCAGTAGCAGCAGTGTGTACTATCTACAAGATACACTGCAGAAAGTCACCAAAGGTCCTTAGACAGCACCTTCCAAACCCACTACCACTTCCATCAAAAGGACAAGGGCAACAGCTACATGGGAACACCACCACCTGCAGGTTCCTCTCCAAGCCACTATCCATCCTGACTTATATCACCATTCCTTTGCAGTTGCTGGGTCAAAATCCTGGAATTACCTCCCTAACGGCATTGTGGGTCAACCCACAGCACTTGGCCTGCAGCGTTTCAAGAAGGCAGCTCACCACCTCCTTCTCACGGGCAACTAGGGATGGGCAATAAATGCTGGCCCAGCCAGCGATGCCCATGTCCCATGAATGAATAAAAAGACAAATATCTTATCCTCATCAGATTGACAAACAGCAGATACATAGCCAAACCTCACCCAATTAACAAAATTCAGACATGTAGCCCATCCGGGCAAGTGGGGAATATTCCATTAACCCCCCCTACGACTTGGTGTTGGAGAGGCTTTGAGGAGGCAGGAATGGCCAGAACCTGTATATCCTGCAGCAGGAGGCTGCAAGGTGTGGAATAAACATGCATGATGTAATAAGGATGTCAGCTCACAGGACTGAAAAGTAAGAAAGTTCTGGAAGGAGGAGAAGCTGCAACTTCATGTAGAGGACCAAATGCATAAACACTTGCTATAAATAAAGACTAACGGTTTTGAGAAACTACAGACTCAAGCAGCACACTTTAGGAGAAAAGGCAATCACCAAAATACCTGTCTAGACTCAACCACACAACAAAACATGGTGGCAGCGAGTAAAAGACCCAGCAAACCTTACAAGATACAGGGCTGACAAGAAAAGAGATCCCAGAAGAAGGACAAAAGGAAAAATAATTTAAGACTGACAAAGATGCTGGAACATCGTGGAAGCAGCAGATATAAGCTGAGACACGGTCCTGGAGATTGGACAGAATTGAGCACAGGCCCGAAGTAGAAAGCAAGAGCGCAGAGGCAGGAACAATTCCAGGGCTCAGCAGAAACATGGAACCACGACCACTCCCAGAACCATTTCAGAGTGCAGAAAGCTCACAACAGACCCAGAACTGGAAACACTGGAGAACATATTTCACAAGATATTGAACCTCTTCAGGATTACCCAGAAAGATCAGGAAGACCGGGTCAGTACACTACCTTACGCAGTAGGATCTATTGCTGATGATATCATAGGAAGACAACAGACTTCAACTTCCTGGGGGAAGTCCTGCAAGCCTTTGACTTTTATGTCAGCATCGATCAAAATTTAATAATGGAGAGGGCTAAAGGTGAAAGCATGGATTTATTCATCAAGGATCTCTATAGACTGGCAAAGAACTATAATTACAGAACCGTAAAGGAGAGCTGATTCACCTCAGAATCATATTGCGGGTCCTGGATGAAGCATTTCAGTTCTCTTACAGACAAGGGAGGATTTAACACGAGTGAAAGATTGTCAGGCAAACGGAACTCGGGAAACAGAAATGGGCCTTTGTTCATGAGGAAGGAAGGGTCCCGTGGAAAAGATCAGGTGGGGCCATTCAGCTTGTAAGCCAGAAATGAGAAAGCGTGCCAAAGCTCCAAGCCTCCAAAATATCAACTATCATTTTGAATTGATGTGGTGGGAACAAACCGCACGAGAAAGGAGAATGAACAGGAAGTGGGGCAGCGTGTGGAAAATGAAGCCACTTCAACAATGTGGGTGGAATTTTCCCATCCTGCCTGCAACAGGAATTGCAACAGGACCATGCAAAGCTCCATTGACCTCAGGCAGGAATTTCTGGCCTTGGGGAAAGCATGGCCAGAAAATCCCACCCTGTGTGTTGCTTGACAGCCTGTAATAAGAGGTAGAAAGTTTTAAAATAGAGCCAGATAAAAAAGTGATAGAAGCACGAGCAAAGAAAGTAACCTTCCTGGGGGTAGTAAATGATACTGAAAACAAGTATTGAAGTATTATCCGTGTAGGATATCCCACATGGTTTAAGCTAGATGCAGGAGCAGGGGGTTCTGTTTTATTAGATGAAGTCAAATGGCTCAGATTGGGTGGGATTTTCCACTCCCCACCCCTACAACGTGTTGTGTTTTGTAGAGGCGGCCCACCAGGATCTTCCACGCTTGCTACTGTTAATGGGGCTTCCAATTGTTCACACCCATTTGTTCATGACCTGTGGGACTGGCTGAAAAATCCCATCCATTATGTTGCAACCCTCATCCATAAAAGTGCAAGGTCCTGGTGTTCCAACTTTAAAATTGAAAGGCCAACTCATGGCAAAGCTGAAATATAAAGGTGGAGAAACTCTTGATTCTCTCCACACCATTCAGAAAGGAACAAACAAGAAGATTTACAATTTATTGAGGATGTCACCAAGACTAACCCTAACCCTAATGCAGGACGCATGCCCTCTGCTTTCCGCTAAAATAAGATGGCAGCTGGTAACCGGGGCCTCGCCCCGGGAGAACAAACCGGAGCTGCAAATGAGGAACCTGCAGCGTGTTAGAAGGATTTGTTGGGAAAACTCAAACTGAACACCACATCACAATCTAACGGAGTTGCCAGAAGGCGAAACATATACATCCTGAATCACTCAGCACATAACAGCTGCTGCAAAAGAGGTCCCGGAAATAAAACAAGCCCAGCAAGGGAATGAAGATACCTCCAAAGTCTGAGTATATTGTCTGGAAGGATGGCCAAATTTGATCCTCACTAATCTGATACTATGTCAGCACCTTGAACAGCACAAGTATCTCACAGTCATTGATGAATTGTAAGTCTTCAACGTGAGAATAATCATAGCGAGGATACTTTGGTTTGATATTCTTCAAACACTAGGAGCAACTAAATATCAGGCAAGACATTGGTGGCTAGACATTATTCACTCCAGAAGAAATGATTTGTCTTTCTTGTGCCAAGAACAGCCAAGAACAAAAGGAACCTCACTTACCACCTAATTTTTCATCAAGGCCCCGGGAGTGCCTGAAAATTGACTTATTTGAATTTAGGGGAAAACCTTCCTTATTGTCATTGATTACTACTGACAATCGATTGAAGATTTTTTTATTCATTCGAGGGATGTGGGCTTTGCTGGCTAGGCCAGAATTCATTACCCATCCTTAACTGCCCTTGAGAAAATGGTGATGGGCTGCCTTCTTGAACCACTACAGTCCATGTGGTGTAGGTACATCCACAGTGCTGTTGGAGGGGAATTCCAGGAATAGAGATGCAGTACATAAAAAGTCATGGTTTTGAGAAACTATAGACTCAAGCAGCATACTTTAGGAGAATCGAGAACCCCAAAAATCCCCTGACCAATAAACACAGGGGAGTCAGGACTTGAACCACCTATTGAAGAATATTCAGCTGCTGGCCTGTGTTTGATGGCCGCTCCTGACTTGACTCCTCCAGGCCTCTCCAACACCTACAAGGCACAAGTCAGGAGTTTGATGGAATACTCTCCACTTGCCTGGATGCGTGCAGCTCCAACAACACTCAAGAAGCTCAGCACCATCTAGGACAAAGCCGTGTTTGCTCGGGAGTCCACCACCAGCTTAATATCCCTTGCCCTCTGGTGTATCATGCTACATCTGCAGGATGCATTGTCACCAAATCATTGGAATTAGTAGTGAGGGAAGCCACTGTGGATGTTTGCGATGATGTCCAGAAAAGCCATACCAGCGATGATCCTGCAGCCCGGCATTTGTTTACGTAGTGTAATGGTTATCACGTTCGCCTCACGTGCGAAAGGTCCCGTTCGAAACCAGGCAGAAACATCAAATGTTTCTTGTTCAGTTTGTGGGACATTTACAGAATTTAAATTTATGGGGCAGGACGACGGCACAGTGGTCAGCACTGCTGCCTCCCAGCTCCAGGGACCTGGATTCGATTCCCGGCTTGGGTCACTGTCTTTGTAGAGTTTGCACCTTCTCCCCATGTCTGCGTGGGTTTCCTCCGGGTGCTCCGGTTTCTTCCCACACTCCAAAGATGTGTGCTTTAGGTTGATTGGCCATGATAAATTGCCCCTTAGTGTCACGGGATGCGTAGGTTTAGAGGGATTAGCGATGTAAATATGTGGGTTACATGGATTGGGCCTGGGTGAGGTTGTTGTCAGTGAAGACTCGATGGGCTGAATGGCCTCCTTCTGTACTGTAGGGATTCTTCTTAAATTTGAAGAGAATCTGAATTGTAAAAATCGCAGTACTGTTTTTCTCTGCAGAGTTCTGATTCCAATGATTCCAATCAGATGTTGAATACACCTGTTTTTAAATAAAAGCAGATGCAGGGTGCAGGGTTTAAAATTACAGTGGCTTAACATTTCAATTTATTGAATGATAAAATTTTAATACTTTATGAATGCTCTAAAATCTACCACTTTAACCCTAATTGTTGGAAGTATGTTGACCTTAGCTGCGTGCTTGCAGATGTACAGTCTCAGGCAAGAAATTGCAAAAAGACCTTGCCTTGGTTAAAAGATTTGTTAAGTTATCTGGATGTGTACAACTCATCTGTTCCTTCATACATTTTTATTTTCTGATTTAAAAAAGCTGCAGAAATCAATATCCTCAGGGAGTTAGGTACCTGACTAAAATCTAAACACTTAACCCTTATCCCAAGCATTCCCTTCCAGAAGTTAAAGATTTAATTGAAGTTCAAAATATTACCTTGTGTCACCAAGATAATATTCCCACTGGAAAACTAAATCCCTAGCTAAAGTTCCAAACAATAACCTGTGCCATCTATTTCATGGAAGTAATTTTATATTTCTTCTAAGTATTTAACTGGTGTCCTTAATATTTTTCTATTAAAAACCTTGTTAAGTTAATGACAATATTTTGTTTATTACAATATTAGATGAATAATAGCAGTTTTTGTTATCTTATGTTCTAAGCATTAGAATCATAGAATCATAGAATCCCAACAATGCAAAAAGAGGCCATTCAGCCCACCGAGCCTGCACCGACAACAATCCCACACAGGCCCTATCCCCCTAACGCCACATCTTTACCCTGCTAATCCCCTTGAACTAAGGGGCAATTTGGCATGGCCAATCCACCTGACATGCACAGAAATCACAGAAACCCTACAGTGCAGAAGGAGGCCATTCAGCCCCTCGAATCTGCACCGACCACAATCCCACCCAGGCCCTACCCCCACATATTTTTACCCGCTAATCCCTCTAACCTATGCATCTCAGGACTCTAAGGGGCAATTTTTAACCTGGCCAATCAACCTAACCCGCACATCTTTGGACTGTGGGAGGAAACCGGAGCACCCGGAGGAAACCCACGCAGACACGAGGAGAATGTGCAAACTCCACACAGACAGTGACCCAAGCCGGGCATCGAACCCAGGTCCCTGGAGCTGTGAAGCAGCAGTGCTAACCACTGTGCTACCGTGCCACCCCTAACAGTTTTGGACTGTGGGAAGAAACCAGAGCACCCAAAGGAAACCCATGCAGGCACAAGGAGAATGTGCAAACTCCACACGGACAGTTGCCCAAGGCCAGAATCGAGCCCGGTTCCTGGCGCTGTGAGGCAGCAGTGCTAACCACTGAGCCGCCCTATGATTAAAGATGAACGCTGAAAAAAATCATAATCTGCATGATTTAAATTCAGCTTTAAAGTTTACTTAATTGATTTGATCATTTTGTGTTTGGGTTTTTCTTAACAAAAAAAAGGAGGTAAATATAAGAGGATGAAGAACTCAAGATCAATAGTCCACGGGTCTGTCCAGCTATTAAATCTAAAGAAAATCAGTTGGGGTTTCTGCCAGTCATTAGACAGGTGAGTGTTGGAGTCACATCTAAAGTGGTCCTTGCACCTCCTTGACCCAAATAAGTGAAATGTGCTTAAACTGACCCCGCAATCTCTGACAGGCTCAACTCTGGAAGGCATCATCAGACATGACTTTGCAAAAGTTCAGCACCCTTTATGCTCAGGCATGATTGCTGATGATTGCACAATGTCCAGCACCATTCAAAAGTCCTCAGATATTGCAGCAGTCCAGGTCCTTTTGCAGCAAGACCCGGACAACATTCAGCCCTGAAATGATAAGAGTGAGTAACATTCTCACCATCCCAGTACCTGGCAATGATAATCTCCAACTATTTTCTTTCCAAACATGTTAACTGTATTCTTAAAAAAAATTTGTTTGATAAAAGCTTTCTAGTGGGTCATTTGAATCATACAGGAAGTGAAACATATCATGCTTACACTACTCTAACCATCTCCCCTTGATGTCCAAATGCCCCCTGGATAGCATTAATTGCTAATTGTGTATCAACTGGGTGTTAACTGTATCCAGGTGTTGGGCATTTATTAGGGATTAACCTGTGCTCATATATCGAGGCAGAATTTGATTTCTTAATTTGAACCCAATCTTTACTCAAAAGTACATATAGAGACAGACTGAAAGAAGGTGTGGCGCTAGTACCTTTAAGAATTTTTTAAAATCATGTTCTCTGCAGTTAAGCAGCTTTGGGTGTTTCATTGTTGTCAGGCTGTCTGGTTAGAAGTCCTTTTGTTGCTGCTTCAATAGTTTAAATGGGGTTTTGTTTATTTTTTAAAATCTGGGCCTCATGCATTGACTTGGAATTTATGACTGGGTGGCAGGTCATGTGTTTTGGACAGTTCTTTTTTCATAGTGAATTCAAGGTTTCACTTTCAGTTTTGGGCTGCTAACTGCTGTTTTACTGTAGAAGGGGTTTGGACATCAGACTGAAAAGTAGTGTTTCTCTCTCTCTCTCTTTCTCCCTGGTAATAGAAATTCCGCTGGCGAGCTGGAAGCAAGGCTTCTTGCTTTCCTGAAGTGAAAACTCTGAGGTTGGCGGTTTTGCTAGCTAGTATCTAGATTCTCTCTCTCGCTCCCTGGTGTTTTGGAAAGCTGTTCTGACTTCAAGTTTGTCTATGTGTGCATCAAGAGGGCTGCTGGAAGTTATAAGGCTGAGAAGCCAGAGCTTCAATTCTCCAACCAAGGGTCTAAGTTCCAGCATCACGTGAGCTTTTGTATTTTCTGTGCTAAACCTGTGGCAAGGGTTTTGTTTAGGGAAGTTTGTTTGATTGGAACATACTTGTTAAGGGTGATACAACATCATGGTTGTTTTTCCTCCTTGCTTGTAATTGGTAAAAGTGATTGATAATTTTCTTTCCATTCATGTTAACTGTATTCTTAAATAAATGTTGTTTGATAAAAGCTCCCGAGTGGGTCATTTGAATCATACCTGAAGTGAAACATCTCATGATTATCCTAGCCAAATTCAAATTGCAAAACCTATGATCCAGGCGGACTTCATAAAACACATTGGGCGAGATTTTATGGCCTCACCTCAAGTGAGACTGGAAATTCCCGCCTGAGATCAACGGAGATTTCCGTCATCGGATCCTCGTCCGCTCCGATTCCATGGTGGGCGAGGCGGTAGAATTCCGCCATTTGGAGTTTCTGACCTGAATTATAACAAAGGATTGGTGAGGTGGATGACATGAAATGTGCATCTGCGTTAAATAAAAAGCTTGTAATTGTTTTAAGACTGGGCTCCAGTATTCAATCCTTTAGAACCACAATTTCTAAGGTTAAAGGAATTTACTTGGACAAGGGTGCCTCCACCTCAGCAGAAATCAAGCAATGGGGAAGTTAAAATGGATATACACAATCTATTCACACTCTGTTGTAACTTTAAAATGTCTGGGGTTTTGGTTGGGTGTATAAAGCCTCTGTCTGTCTGAGTCAGGCAGGTGAATTGTATATCTGTGGAAATTGAGGTCCTCTGGCATTATTTGGACTGCTCACTGCTGTATGTGCCGAGAGGTAAAGTGGGCCATTCACAGTGCGTAGTCACCAACTGCTCACCTGACAGAAAAGGTCTTTTAAGGTTATTTTTAAACATACGTGGACGTGTTCCTCTGGACCTTAAGAGCAAAGACCTTCTCTGCTTAGGCCACATCATGAAATACAACCACCTCTGGGACACCTGTTCCCAGCAGTCACATCTCGATCCTTTCACCTTCCACTTACAATGATAGATGAGATGATGTTGGAGTGTGGCAACCTCTTGTGAGCTGTGAGCTTGTGAGCACACCCTCTAATTCTATCTTTTACTCTCATTCTATGCTTTAAAAACTTTTCTCTAACTCTTATAAGCTCTTTAGCATTGCTTTCTCCACACCCTAACTGTGACTGTAACACTACATTCTGTACCCTCAGCTTTCCTTCTCACCTATGTACTCTATGAACAGTATGCTTTGCCTGTATAGTGCGCAAGAAACAATGTTTTTCACTGTATCCCAATACATGTGACAATAATAAATCAAATCAAAGATCAATAAATTAGAATTCCCCCGCCCCTCGTGTTTAGAAATTTCTTACAAACAAATACTCCAGTGAACTTCCTGTCTACCAGCATGCTGATATCTGCCCCTCAGCCCCCAAATTGCTTCATGAAGTTGGTGCCTTGCAAAACTAATTTACAAGCGAATACAAGTGTGCCGAACGGTATTAAGGATTCCACTGAGCCCCATTTTAACTGCACTGAGCAATTAACCCTTAATCTGTGCAGAGGTTCCGTAAATAAAGAACACATTGAACAGATGTGAAATTCAACACAAGTTATTAGGACTGGTTGCTGAAAATAAGAATCAAATGTGAACTTCAAACAAAACTTTGCGCCAGTCCAATGCTTGCGCTGCACAAAAGCGATTTCAGGGAAACGTGCCGTGCCAGAGCTGATAAGACTTTTCTTTTCTGATGAATACTTTTAAGCTCCAAATCGGGGCAAAAAAAGGCAAGCTTTCCCAAAGTGGATAGACAGCAAAAAAACTGTGAAGAAAAGAACAGCCTGAACCAAAATGGAGAAAAGAAATAATGAGAACAGACAATCGGTACACGACACACAAGGAATATATACGGACCTTCCAAATTCCATACATACTTCTTTGCCCAAAAATATTGGAAGACCACATTGCTCTCTCGAACTAACCCACATTCAGAAAATATATGCCAACTCTAATTTAGATACATGCTATTACATAAATTCTTTATTGACTGGTTTTTCAAGTATATTCTGTTGAAATAATTGGAAACATTTATATTTCTAATTGGGATAATAACAATTGGAAGCATTGGACAGCACAGTGGCACAATGGTTAGCACTGCAGCCTCACAGCGTCAGGGATCCGGGTTCGATTCCGGCCTTGGGTTACTCTGTGTGTGGAGTTTGCACATTCTCCCTGTGTCTGCGTGGGTTTCCTCTGGGTGCTCCAGTTTGCTCCCATGCTCCAAAGATGTGTAGGTTAGATGGACTGGCCATGCTAAATTGCCCCTTAGTGTCCCAAGATGTTAGGAGGATTAGTGGGTTAAATTATGGGGTTATGGGGATAGGGGAGGGAATGGGCCTGGGCAAGATGCTGTCAGTTAGTCAGTGCAGATCCAATGGGCCAAATGGCCTCCTTCTGCACCGTAAGGATTCCATGATTCTCGGATTTAGTAGTTGAGAAAAGAAAAACATCCACTTAGGATTCTGCACTGAATTTATATGATTGCGTTAGAAACATGCTGCATTAATTTTATTCAGGGCTTGAATTTAACTATTATTTAAAGAAAATCTAAATATTGAGATGTTATTTCATGCTAGGTTCTTGTCAGAATGTCGTTAATCCTTTCTACTCTTCCAATGAAAACCATCCCAAGAAAATATCTCACGTGACATCTTGCTGGAGGAAGAGAATGTTATTCAGGAAAAGTAAGTTCCTTGTTCATTGTATAGCCTGAACCAATGGTCCATGACTCCTGTACAAAAATACTAACACAAAATAAGAGATAATGGCTCGGATTTTTAGGATGATTGGAATTTCCGTCCAGCCATCCAAAGAGCTGATGGGAACACATCCCTGACTTGTTAACAAGCTCAATTAACCCTTATTATTGATTTCAATGGGTGGATTTTTAAGGGGCAATTTAGCATGGCCAGTCCATCTAACCTACACATCTTTGGAGCATGGGAGCAAACTGGAGCACCCAGAGGAAACCCACGCAGACACAGGGAGAAAGTGCAAACTCCACACACAGAGTAACCCAAGGCCGGAATCGAACCCGGGTCCCTGACGCTGTGAGGCTGCAGTGCTAACCATTGTGCCACTGTGCCGTCCAATGCTTCCAATTGTTATTATCCCAATTAGAAACATAAATGTTTCCAATTATTTCAACAGAATATACTTGAAAAACCAGTCAATAAAGAATTTATGTAATAGCATGTATCTAATAATACTTGAAAAACCATTCATCCCAATTCCCATGGTGGGCGGGGCGGTAAAATCCCGGCCAATATGTCGGCTTGGCTGCCAATTTTGGTGCCCACCAGTCTGCTGGGTTATGGGGGTGAGCTCAGGGGGTTTGCAGGAAGGTGAGTAAGCATCCTATTTTATATGTTTCATTTCCTTGCTGAAAACATACCCGATGGGGAGACATAAAATCAGCCCAGTTTCTTGATTCAATTCTGCCTCCTGCCTTTCTGTCTCTGATAGAAAAACCTCTGCCCACCACTCACGGTGTTTAAATACACGGGTTTACGTCAGCACGGACAGGCAGTCATGCCAATGTAAAGGCACCAAAAATAGAGCATAGTGAAAATGAAATTCTTTGATATCTGGATCATTCTAAAAGATCTGGAGCCAACTTCACTTTCTGCTTTATAATGTGCAGGCAGCTCTCTGACGACATGATAGGGCGGCAGGGTGGCACAGTGGTTAGCACTGCTGCCTCACAGTGCCAGGGACCAGGGTTCAATTCCTGGCTTGGGTCATTGTCTGTGTAGAGTCTGCACGTTCTCCCTGTGCCTGCGTGGGTTCCCTCCCACAGTCTGAAAGACGTGCTGGTTAGGCCATGCTAAATTTTCCCTCAGTGTACCCGAACAGGTGTCGGAGTGTGGCAACTAGGGGATTTTCAAAATAACTTCACTGCAGTGTTAATGTAAGCCTACTTGTGACACTAATAACTAAACTTTGGCAAAGAACTCCACACCCCTCGAAAACTGGGATTCTTCTTGCCGATTAGGTAATGAGCTACTCACTTCACGCCTCATGTTCACCAAAATTAAGCATCAGCTGAGTAGTTTCTTTGCATCTCTCACAGGTCAAATAGCTGTCAACTGTCAATTTCTGCCACTTATGATCAGCTTCTTTCTGCATTAAAGGCTGTGATGATATGTGCCTGCATGCATTACAATGTAAGATACTCAGCAGAACAAGAGTTAATGTGACACTGGATACCAGCACCATCCACAGTGCGATGTATGTCATCAAATGATCAGAAAGGGATCTAGAAGAACACTCTGTAAGCAGCTAGCCTGCATGGTGGAACACCAACACCATGTATGACAGTACCTTGGAACTGTAAGTAGTTCAAAGCCTACTGATAAAGGTGTTTATGTTAAAGTACACGAGCCTCAAGATCTTATTAATGAGATACCATCACTGCAACACAAAGAACCCATATTCTGACATTTTGTCGGAACAGGATTTGGTGGTACTAACATGGTGATCAACAGTGGTGATCAACAGTGATAAGATGGCAATAAATGCGGAACTTAGAACAGTATCCCAAAATATGGAAAAAACAGAAGCCTAACTAGAGAGACGCACACATTGGAAAAGATACTGCCATGTCCTGAATCAAAGCATCTGGGCAGTTACAAGATAGATGAACAACGTAGAGAACACGGCAAGACCCCTAGATTAGATCCACAGAGGGGTGATCAAAAGCAGAAAAAGCCACCACTGCCGTCAGTGGCCTCAACTCTACTTTTCCCACCCGGCATCGGCCTTTGCCGCTATTGGAAAAAATCTCACCCAGGGACTCAACCAGCCACAGCAGAGACAGCTGAATAAAAAGAACAGTGACAGTCTTAAAGTGACAATACACTTAAAGTGGCAACCACAAGAAAAATAAACAGCTATGGGCAAGAAAATTAGAGAAGATCTGAGACCAAAAAAGTCAAAGACATCAAAGTGAAGGCAACCAAGACCCCAAAGGAGAGGCAATAATGACCTCAAAGAGGAGGCAACAGGAAACTGAGAAAGGAGGCACTAGAAACCCCAGAGAGGGGGAAACAGAAGAACTCAGAGACGAGGCAACAGAACATTCCAGATGGAGGACATGAAAGGCCTAATTTAGGAGGCAACAGAAGACCGCAAAAGGAAAGACAATGACAAACCCCAAAAGGAGGGCAATGAAAAAGACCCCAGGAGAGCAACAAATGAGACCAAATGATGGGCAACAGATGACCTCAGAGGGAGGCCATCAAATGACCTCTAAAGGAAGCTGGAAATTATTGAACACAAAGAGATATCAGCAAAAAGAATCAAAGCTCGAGAGAAGACATCGAAGCAAGAAGATGAAATGGCTAACAGCAAACTTGCAGATAAAAGAAGAAAGTTACAAAAATTTACAAAATGAAGATAAGGAAGAGAAATTATTGAAGACAATGGGAAATAAGCTGAACTTCACGAAACAGCAAGTGGAGAATAAGAACGTGTGCAGTGAAGAATTGAATCAGGAGAATAAGAGCTCAAAGAAGGAGCTTATAGAATAAACTAAGCAGTGTAGTGTTTAGTTTACGCAAACCATCATGCAAACCAGCCTCCCATCCATTGACTCTGTCTACACTTCCCGCTGCCTCGGCAAAGCAGCCAGCATAATCAAGGACCCCACGCACCCTGGACATTCTCTCTTCCATCTTCTTCCTTCAGAAAAAAGACACAAAAGTCTGAGGTCACGTACCAACCGACTCAAGAACAGCTTCTTCCCTGCTGCCATCAGACTTTTGAATGGGCCTATCTAAGATGATCTTTCTCTACACCCTAGCTATAACAGTAACACTACATTCTGCACTCGCTCCTTTCCTTCTCTATGAATGGTATGCTTTGTCTGTATAGCACACAAGAAACAATATTTTTCACTGTATACTAATACATGTGACAATAATAAATCAAATCAAATCTTATAAAATTGAGATGGGGCAATTGACTTTGGAACGGCCAAGCCTCAACAAGCAATCCCAAGAAAATATTCAGGGCTTTCAGAAGGAAGCGTGACAATGAGAAAGTAACTGAAGAGATAAAAACATTGAGATTGACTCAGAATCAACAATTCGCACATAGAAAAAAACTGAGATTACGAGCCAGAACAAGATAGCTGAAATGGACATAGGAATGGAAGATCACATAGAATAATATGGCCCGTAAAAAAAAAAATGCTGAATTGAAATGTTGGAAAGAAAATGAACCAAATATCAACGGGTGAGATTCTCCGGCCTCCCAGCTGTATGTTTTCCACTGGTGGGAGGTGGCGCATTGTTTGCTAGCACTGGGGTTCTCTGGTCCCGCCGCTGTCAATGGGAATTCCCACTGACCTCACTCCATGCTGGCAGGAAACCCATGGGCGGAGGTGCGCTGCCGGTGGGACTGGAGAAACTTGCCGGTGTGAACGGCCAGAGAATTCGGGTCAATTTATCTAAAAAAGCCTTTGGAAATTGATTGTCAGATGGGAGCTCGCAGTTATAATATAAGAGCTTTAGAAAGTAACTGAGGAAAAGAAAGTTTTTGCCAAGCAAACTAACGGAATTAAGATAGTCAAATCTTTCAAAGGTGAATTAAAGAAGAAAGAGGCATAAAACCTATGTTCAGATTACAATATCCTGCTAGCAGAGAAGAAAGTTTATTACATGACCCAAGTACCAGAACACTGAGTGCTACTACCATTCTTTCACACGTGACAGACGGAGATTGGAAGATTGTCAAGACTTAGGACCATTTGATTTCATACAGCAAGGATAGGAAATAAAATTTGTTTTGCGATAGGAGGAAAGAATTGTAATACTCCGTTAGAGGGGTAGCAAGGTTGTTGAAAAAAGAAAGAGGGGTGTGATTGACAGGTACATGCATGTATTATAATGTAAGATGCTTGCTGGAGCAAGGGTAATGTGGGACTGAAGAATGGCACTGCCCACAGTATGAAGATACTGTGTTATTAATATATTTTACGTTTAAGGGAGACTTCTTTAAGAGGCAAAGGGTCCGATTTTACCATTTTGATTCTAAGTGCTGAATCTGGGTGCAATTCAGATCCGAGTTGGAAATCTGCTTTCAGGCATTCCCATACGCACTTAGCCTGAAAAATAAATTGCGAGTCTGAATCACGCAGTGGGCGGGGCTTATCGCACCTGAAGCACTGCTGCTCCGATCGGAGCTTTGAACTGCGCATGTGCATTAAAAAATAATTGAAAAACGCTCCCCTGCCACATTGCTCCCGGGCTGTAAAAAGCAGATAAAGCAGCCCAGAGGTGAAAAGTGGGAGCGATGGCCCCCACAGACATCGCCCCACCCCCACAACATAACTGTTCCCCTTATCCACCCACTCCCCCCCGCCGCCCCCCACTACCCAGACTGATCACGACGCTCTGCTCCCTTACCCCCCCACTGATCGCCCACAGAGTGGCAGCGGTTCCCCCCTGCCCCTGCTCCCCCACACCCCACCGGAGAGCGATCGGACCTCCCCCCGCCCCCCCCCCTCCCCCCAGAGATACATCTGACCCTCCTCGCTGCCCCCACCAGAGAATGATCGGGCCTCCCTCCTCCTCCTCCCCCCCCGCCCCCCCCCCCCACCAGAAAACCATTTAGTCTCCCTCCTCCCCCCACCAGAGAATGATCAGGCCTCCCTCCTCCCCCCCCCCTCCCCCCCCGCCAGAGATACATCTGACCTGCCTCCCTTCTCCTTTCCCCCCATCAGAGAATGATCGGGCCTCCCTCCTCTCCACCCCCCCCCCTCCCCCGCCAGAGATACATCTGACCTGCCTCCCTTCTCCCTCCTCCCCACCAGAGAATGATCGGGCCTCCCTCCTCCTTTCCCCTGACCAACAGAAATACATCTGACCCTCCTCCCTCCCCCTACCAGAGAGTGGTAGGTGCCTGGAACTCGTTGCCGGGGGAGGTAGCAGAAGCGGATACGGTAGGGACTTTTAAGGGGCGTCTTGACATGTACATGAATGAGTTGGGAATAGAGGGATATGGTCCCCGAAAGCGTAGGGGGTTTCAGGTTAAGTCGGGCAGCATGGTCAGTGCAGGCTTGGAGGGCTGAAGGGCCTGTTCCTGTGCTGTAATTTTCTTTGTTCTTTGAAGCATTCTTTCCTCACAGTTATGCCAAAATTGAAATATTGTTGGGGGCTAGTCTGGCTTCAGAATATACCTTGGGGTTTCTGATCTGGCACCCTAACAAAAAAATGGGATTTTTGTGGGAGTAAAAACTATAATGCCTTGTTTGGTTTAGGATTATTGAACACAAAGATAGAGGGTGTTGAGACATTGGTGCTATTTTTCAGGTGGTGTATTTGGTTAGTTTAAATAGAAAGTGCCCTGGGGAGAAAAATGCCTCTTTCAGTGGCTAAGGATTTCTTGGGTGCGGAAAAGGTCACTTGGAATGGTTTACAGAAGATGGTTAAAAAACAAGCTTTTGGATTTGGCAAATAAGATGAAACTGATTTTGGTTGAATGGGTGAGGGAAGATGAGATGATTTCAGTGATAGCTCAGCATTTAAATTTGACAGAAACACAGTCTGAAGCGTTGGAATTGGCTAAAATGCAATTGCAAATGAAACAGTTGCAACAAGAAGGCGAATTGAGGCAGCTTGAACAGGAAAAAGAAATTAGATTGATTTACAATTAAAAGCAACAGAAAGAAAGAGAGAGGCAATTGTAGCAGAAAAGGAAAGAGGACAAAAAGTGAAAAAACGGGAAAGCATTATAACTCCAGGAACAGAAAAGAAAACTTCTACCTGAAATGGTACCAGAGCAAATTGTGAGATTGACAGTAAAAATAGCAGATGATTTTGCAGTGGTTCATAAATCAATGTTTGGTTTTCAACATCAATTTCAATCTGTAAAGAATAGAAACTGTGGAAAAGAGAAATCTTCAGATAGCCAAGGCAATGGAGGTCTCACTGGAGATAGTAAGGATAGTTTACCTCAGGTTAAAAAGGAAATATGAAGGTGGAAGAAAGATAAGAAACCTTAGATGTTTTCATTGCAATAAAGTTGAGATGTTGTTGCTCAAGAAAGACAGACATGGTAAAACAGAATAAGCCAATGCAGTTTGTTAAAGTGGCAAAGGAAACCATGGTTGAAACTAAAGAGGTGCAAAGGAATGTACAGCCTGTTCAGAGGTTAGTTGATAAGCAAATGTCAGATCTTTTTAAGGATTTTATTTGTGTGAGTAAAGTTTACTCATGTGTACAAGGAGGAGTAGGAAAGTAAGTCAAGATACAGGAACAAGTCAATCTTTGATAGTGAAAGAAAAGGGAGCTATGTAATTCAGAAGGAGTATTGCCTGAAAAGTTGGAAATATGTGAAATGAGTGGTGAAAAGAGTGGTGCTCCATTATGTACGGTAAGGTTGGAGAGTTCAGTGAAGATTGGTGAAGTAGTGGTAGGGGTAACAAAAAAAAATTCTTTTTCAGGGATACAATTTATCCCGGGTAACGATATAGCTGGATCACAGGTGGGAGTGAGTCCCACTGTGGTGGAAAAGCCAGTAAAAAATCAAAAAACTGAGGTGTTGCAGGGAGCATATCCTGGTATATTTCCTGAATGTGGAGTAACGAGATTAAAAAGCCACAGGTTGAGACAGGAGGAGGAGAAATCAAAGAGTAAAGATAATGAGGTTGATGCTCAATTATCATAGAACAGTACAGCACAGAACAGGCCCTTCGGCCCACGATGTTGTGCCGAGCTTTATCTGAAACCAAGATCAAGCTATCCCACTCCCTATCATCCTGGTGTGCTCCATGTGCCTATCCAATAACCGCTTAAATGTTCCTAAAGTGTCTGACTCCACTATCACTGCAGGCAGTCCATTCCACACCCCAACCACTCTCTGCGTAAAGAACCTACCTCTGACATCCTTCCTATATCTCCCACCATGAACCTTATAGTTATGCCCCCTTGTAATAGCTCCATCCACCCGAGGAAATAATCTTTGAACGTTCACTCTATCTATCCCCTTCATCATTTTATAAACCTCTATTGTCTCCCCTCAGCCTCCTCCGCTCCAGAGAGAACAGCCCTAGCTCCCTCAATCTTTCCTCATAAGACCTACCCTCCAAACCAGGCAGCATCCTGGTAAATCTCCTCTGCACTCTTTCCAGCGCTTCCACATCCTTCTTATAGTGAGGTGACCAGAACTGCACACAATATTCCAAATGTGGTCTCACCAAGGTCCTGTACAGTTGCAGCATAACCCCACGGCTCTTAAAACTCCAACCCCCTGCTAATAAAAGCTAACACACTATAGGCCTTCTTCACAGCTCTATCCACTTGAGTGGCAACCTTTAGAGATCTGTGGATATGGACCCCAAGATCTCTCTGTTCCTCCACAGTCTTCAGAACCCTACCTTTGACCCTGTAATCCACATTTAAATTAGTCCTACCAAAATGAATCACCTCACATTTATCAGGGTTAAACTCCATTTGCCATTTTTCAGCCCAGCTTTGCATCCTATCTATGTCTCTTTGCAGCCTACAACAGCCCTCCACCTCATCCACTAGTCCACCAATCTCGGTGTCATCAGCAAATTTACTGATCCACTCTTCAGCCCCCTCCTCTCAGTCATTAATAAGAAACCATCTTTGACCAGATAGTTGATAAAGAACAAGAATAGGTGAAGGATGAAATGGATATCCTCTCTTCAGGAAAGTTAGCAGAATGACAACAGAAAGATGAAGAGATAAAGCAGTTGTATCAGAAAGCAAACACAGAAGAAGAATCTGAGTGTATACCGGAGTGTTATTATATTAGAAATAATGTCCAAATGAGGAAGTGGAGACCTTTGCATATTCAGGTGGATTATCACTAGGGTCCTAATTGGTTACATGGGACCCCTCCCTAAACAAAATGTGGGAATAAGTATTTGCTGACCATAATGGATGTGTCTACTAGATTTCCCGAGGCTTTTGTATTACGTAATATTACTGCTCAAAGGATTGTAGAGGAGTTACTTGATTTTTTTTTAGCCAGATATGGACTGCCCACAAAAATCCACTCAGATCAAGGATCAAATTTTACATCAATGTTATTCAGGGCAGTTATGGATAGATTCGGAATAAAACAATTTAAATCAACTGCGACCATCCAAAATCACAGGGAGCATTAGAAGAGTGGCATCAAACTTTAACGGCCATGTTGAGAGCCTATAGTCAGGATTATCCAGAGGGTTGGGATAAAGGAATTCTGTTTGTACCTTTTACAATTAGGGATGCCCCTGAAGAATCAACTAAATTCAATCCATTCAAATTTATTTTTGGTCATGAGGTAAGAGGACCACTTAAATTAATCAAGAAGAAATTGGTGTTTTGAAACTACATTGTTGAACAATGTGTCAAACTTTAGGGAGAGATTAACTAGGGTTGGTGAGTTGGCTAGACAACATTTAAAAGGGGCATAGCATGTGATGAAAAAGAAGAGGTTAAGAGATCAAAAATGTATAGTTTTCTTAATGGGGAAAAAGTATTAGTATTATTACCAGTGGTAGATGAACCTTTAAAAGCAAGGTTCAGTGGGTCTTATCAAATCTATTTAAAATTAAGTGATTACTTGATTTAAAAAATGCCAGATAGAAGGAAAACACACAGTGTGTCATGTTAATATGCTCAAACGGTATTTTGATAGGGAAGGAAAGCAGAAGCAGGATGTGTTAGTTGTTACAATTCAGAGTGACTACACAAATCCAGATGATTCTGAACTTGACATTCTACAAATTAGATTGGACAATGAGGAAGCAATCCAAAATTGGAATAAATTACCGAGTTACCTTCTGGAGAAAAATCAAAATGACCTGAACGAGTTATTACAATCACATAAAACTATATGTAGAAACAAACTGAGAAGTACTAAAGTAATTGTGCATGATGTAGATGTAGGAAATGCTGTTCCAATTAAGCAGCATCAGTATAGATTTAATCCACTCAAATTGGCACAAGCTCAGAAGGAGAGGCTGACGTTTGTTCAGTCTGAGATGCAGCAGCTAAAAGTCTTGATCAAACACTTTGAAGGGTAGTTACAAAACTCAGTTAATGAAGACACAAATGGAGGCAGATGAGTACAATGTTAAACTGTCGAAGGCTGAGAAGAAGAACAACTTACTGGAAGATGATGTGAATAAGAAAAGTGAGCAGGTGCAGAGACTGATGTAAGAAAGGTTGACTGATTTGGAGCCTGTTCCTGAGTTGTTGGAATTAACTGAACATAAACTACATGACTGTCAACATAAACAGCAGCTCATCATCTATGAGAGGAAAAATGTAAATCAGTCAGCAATCATACGTGATCTCAAGATGGAGATTGAAGAACAGAAATATTTTACTAGCACAGAGAGAAGAAAAGGACAACGATGTGAAATAAGACTGTTTGGTAACATTGTACCATCATTCCAAATGAATTGCTGGGATAATGAATCTCTACAGCTTGCACAGACATGGATACCCAGAGAAACAGTACTGTTCAAAGCTGATGTTCAAAGGATTCACGATGGTTTTCGCAACAGGATAGATGCCACAATGATCGTTAAAACCATAATTCCAGCAAATAAAGAACAAAGAACAAAGAACAGTACAGCACAGGAAACAGGCCCTTCGGCCCTCCAAGCCTGTGCCGCTCATTGGTCCAACTAGACCATTCGTTTGTATTCCTCCATTCCCAGGCTGCTCATGTGACTATCCAGGTAAGTCTTAAATGATGCCAGCATGTCTGCCTCCACCACCCTACTTGGCAGCGCATTCCAGGCCCCCACGACACTCTGTGTAAAATATGTCCCTCTGATATCTGAGTTATACCTCGCCCCTCTCACCTTGAGCCCATGACCCCTAGTGATCGTCACCTCCAGCCTGGGAAAAAGCTTCCCACTGTTCACCTTATCTATACCCTTCATAATTTTGTACACCTCTATTAGGTCTCCCCTCTTCTCCGTCTTTCCAGGGAGAACAAGCCCAGTTTACCCAATCTCTCCTCATAGCTAAGACCTTCCATACCAGGCAACATCCTGGTAAACCCTCTCTGCACTCTCTCTAAAGCCTCCACGTCCTTCTGGTAGTGCGGCGACCAGAACTGGATGCAGTACTCCAAATGTGGCCTAACCAGCGTTCTATACAGCTGCAACATCAGACTCCAGCTTTTATACTCTATACCCCATCCTATAAAGGCAAGCATACCATATGCCTTCTTCACCACCTTCTCCACCTGTGCTGCCACCTTCAAGGATTTGTGGACTTGCACACCTAGGTCCCTCTGTGTTTCTATACTCTTGATGGCGCTGCCATTTATTGTATAACTCCCCCCTACATTAGTTCTTCCAAAATGCATCACTTCGCATTTATCTGGATTAAATTCCATCTGCCATTTCTCCACCCAATTTTCCAGCCTATCTATGTCAAATCTATATTTATACCAAAGATGCCAGATAACTTTGCCGAAGAATATGCAGAAAATGACAATGAAAATCCAGAACAAACAAATGAATTAATAAACTACATTGGAATTAAAAGATGTACTTTCAATGTCCAATGTACTTCATCAATGTTGCTTCATGGGGGAGAAATCATAGAAACCCTACAGTGCAGAAGGAGGCCATTTGGCCCATCGAGTCTGCACCGACCACAATCCCACCCAGGCCCTACCCCCACATATTTTACCCACTAATCCCTCTAACCTACGCATCCCAGGACTCTAAGGGGCAATTTTTAACCTGGCCAATCAACCTAACCCGCACATCTTTGGACTGTGGGAGGAAACCGGAGCACCCGGAGGAAACCCACGCAGACACGAGGAGAATGTGCAAACTCCACACAGACAGTGACCCGAGCCGGGAATCGAACCCGGGACCCTGGAGCTGTGAAGCAGCAGTGCTAACCACTGTGCTACCGTGCCGCCCATTTGAAAGAGCGTTTTTGAACAGTTTCAGAATTGGGAATTGTATGCAATGGAAAATCCACTAGTGCAAACCAAGGATGCAGAAAAAGAAGAAAATCCTAACCTGAAGCTAAAAATAGGAGACTCAGGAAAGAATGTTGAGCGTACCATTTTGTAACAGAAGGGAGAGTTGGACTACCTGACAAAGGACTTAAGGCTAGTTAACAAGAAAGGGGACAGGGATAAAGTGACCCTTCTTGATGGCACTGAACAACACGTGAAGTTGAGAAAGCGTGCAAAGGGACATGTTCTCTTTGACAAATTCTGTGAGCAGCTCAACCTGCTGGAAAAGGACTTTGGTTTGACATTTCAGGACTCTGGAAATCAAAAGAACTGGGCTGAAATTAAAAAACAAATCCAATGCATTCAATGTAAAGTTTAACCCTCCAGATCCTGCCCAGTTCTCTGAGGATATCAGCAGAATTTATTTTAAATCATGACAACGGAACTGAGCTTGGATTTGGAATCAAAGCAGGATCAAGAACAGACAGAGGCCTCTGAAAGGAAAGAGGAAACAGCTGAACAACTGCAATGTGTCGGGCAGGAAGAGAGAACGTGATTGCAGATGCTTCATCAACTTTGATGAGAAAGAAGGAGGGAATGTTCAAGGTTGGAAAAGAAAGATTGAACTAGATCATACTATTGTTAAATTTGCTTGCTGAGATGTAATGAGATATATATCTTATAGCATACTAATAGTGTGAAAGCTATTTTGAAATGAAGCCATCTTTTCATACTGTTGGTTAATTTTTTAAGGGGGAGGTGCGATGAAACTGTGCTATGAATATATTTTATGTTTAAGGGGGGACTGCAGTATCTTGTTACAAGCAGTTGGATTGTCTGGTGGGAATGCTACAGATGCTGAGAAAGCAGGATAATTATTCATTTTAGCCATGTAAGTGTTTATTTAGTAGAAGGCTTAATGGGGTGTTTTTTGATTAAAGTAATAAGGTGAGTTAGATATATAGGGAGAGGGGATACTATAAATTGTTAGGCTTGTAGGGAAAAACAGTTTCATTTTCATTTTATAAAAAAAGAATAGTTTCTGATTGGAGCTGGCAAACAGATGAGGCACTCTTTCTCACTCCCCAGAAGCTTTATGAAAGCTCCATTGCTGTTACCCCAAGTTAAAGCAACTGTGCCTGGATTTGTTAATTATTTTTAAAAAGAGGTTTAAACCTGTAAGAGAAATTTTGCTGAATTTGAACTGGATAGTAAGTAGTTGGAAGTTAAGAATTTGTTTCGTTGCATGTTTAAAGATTATTCAAAGGTTAAGAGTTAAACAGTTTCATTTTATTCGAGGCATATGTGTGACTATGGTTCGAATAAAGCTTGTTTTGATAAAAGATCCCTAATTTGTTGATGGAATTACTCTTGATGTGAAGCACCCTCTCCTCATATTTACCAATATAGAAAAGTTGCTGGGGTCTAGTCTGACTTCATAGTATGCCTTGGGGTTTCTGATCTTGCACCCCAACAACAGTATGATGTATGTAGTCACATGATCAGAGAACAGTCGAGAAGAACAATCTGTAAGCAGCTAACCTGCATGGTGGAACATCACACATGACAATACCTTGGAATTGTAAATAGTTAAAGAGTAACAATAAAGGTGTTTATGTTTAAGCACACAAGCCCCAAGATCTCATTAATGAGACATCGCCACAGCAACATAAATAAACCAAATTATGACAAAAGGTGTTTTATAAATATAGATCATTGTTAGAGTTGAAAAGGTTTTGAGCTATTTTGACATAATAAAGCACTATATAAATTCAGCAGAGGAACGTATTAATTGCAGGACAGTAGCAATTAATATCCTTTTATTTATAGTTCAGCTTCTCTGAACTTCCGTCTCCTGCATCTCTATAAATGGCCTCATCACCGTGAAATATTTCAAAAGCATTTCATACTGCGATGTGTTCTTGTTGTCTTTTAGTGCTCAGATGCTGTTAATAATCACACTTGGAGCTTGTAAGGATCAGAACTCATTGGACGCGGTTTTCCAGTCCCGAGACCAGAAATTCCCACGTGAGGTCAACACAGTGGACACACAATAGTAAAAAATGCAAGCTTCGCACTGAATTTAAATCTTCATTTTGATTGAGAGATTATAATCATAATTCTCCATGGAAAAATAAATCCAAATTGTTTGTTTGTTTGGAAGTGTGTTTATTTGACCTCTAACCTGGGCTATACAGTCAGTGATACTTGCGGTATTTAAATCATAATCAGGCAGTATCTCCTTGAAACTCACCTTGTCCATCAATATTAGAAGCTTTCCTGCTCGGTGCACCCTCGGTGAGCCGTTCAGTTCTCTTTTGAGCTTTGCTACTGATAGCTATCTGGATTATCTCAATCACTGGCAACTGCATTTAAAAAGGATTCTTTATTCTTTTATATATATATTTTTTAACATAGTCACGGTTCCTTGCCTTCATCCTTCAACACATCTTTGATCATCGCATCTCGGCCTTTTGGCTAAGATCAAGTGTAGTATCGACATGCTGTGCTTGGTTGAAGTCATTAGGTTACATTTTAGCTTCATTTGAAGCAATTTTTAAAAGCGGCATCTCGGCCTTTTGGCTAAGATGCAAATGAGATCAAGCCTAGGAGGAGGAGCTATGCCTACTCCAATCAGCTTGGATCATGTAGATCAAGCCCAAGACAGGAGGTGAGAGCCCTGTCTTGTCAGCTTGGATCGGGAATGTCTCAACTTGTTGAGACTCTGAATTGGACTTGATTTGATTGAATTGGAATAAAAACAAAAAAGAAACACGGCCTGATACAGTTATTCTGGGTGGCTCAAAAAATTCAATCTTTTCTTTTGCATGTTTGATGACTTCCATCAAAGAAGTTTCTCACCAGGAAGGAATGTGCCTTCCCAAATCCATTCTCCATCTTGGTATTAGTGATCACGTTTGCTTTATATGTTGGTGACATGAACATAGCCCCAGCTACTTCTATGCCCACTTGTGTTCCGAGCATACGGTTTTATATCAGTTTGATTGACTGGTATTCCACTGAGCTCCAACTAATAGTGCTACGGTATAAGCTCAAATCCCAGCAGCATCACACATTAGTATCAAATTAAGCAAATTGCTCCTTACGCCTTTTACGAACTGGCCTCCATGTCCTAGCTGTGAAATACTTAGGGTAGCACAGTGGTTAGCACTGCAGCCTCACAGAGCCAGGGACCCGGCTTCAATTCCGGCCTTGGGTCACTCTGTGCGGGAGTCTGTACGTTCTCCCTGTGTCTGCGTGGGTTTCTCTCAGGTGCTCCGATTTCCTCCACAGTCCAAAGGTTTGCAGGTTAGGAGGATTGGCCATGCTAAATTGCCCCTTAATGTCTTGGGATATGAAGATTAGGGGGGACTTAGCGGGGTAAATCGTGGGGTTATGGGGATAGGGGCGAGGGGGAGATGGGTAAGATGCTATCGGTTAGTCGGTACTGACTCGATGGACCAAATGGCCCCCTTCTGCACTGTTGGGATTCTATAATTTAGTAGTTGAGAAAAGAGAAACATCCACTCAGGATTCTCTGTTGAATTTATATGATTGGTTTAGATATATGCTGCATTAATTTTATTCAGGGCTTGAGTTTAACTATTATTTAAAGAATAAATGTAGAGGTGTTATTTCATGCTAGGTTCTTGTCAGAGAGTTGGTGCAGACTCGATGGACCGAAGGGCCTCCTTCTGCACCGTGGGGAGTTTGTGATTCTATTCTATGATTCTGATCAATAATCCGTCATATCTTGTAGTATTTCAGCTGGTTAAGAAAGTTTTTTTTATTGAAGATAATAGGAATTCTGCTGAGTTCTAGACTGGTGTAGATTAAAAAGATTAGTCAATATACAGCTGAAATATATAGATATATGCTACTGAAATGCTGCTTTGGTGTCTGTACTGGCATTTTAAGTCACGAGTCCAAAATCTACACTCCGTTTTAACAAAGGAAATCCAATCCAAACAGGTTTGTAATCTATAGAGGTGCGCAGTTTTTTTTTTAAAAGACTAGATCATGCCATTAAGTAGTTGACATTGAAAAGGGACCTGATTTTAGCAATCTTGCCCTTAACCCGAGTGTCCAGGATGTGAAATAGTTTTAAACTTTTGATCTCCAATAAAACTCTAGGTAATAATCCTGATTGAGTCATCTCATTTAACATTAGACTATAAAACGGGATCTTACCGTCAAAATCATTCATTTACAATGTCAGGGATTCTGATAGGAATGCAACAAATTGTAGTTGAAAATATTCTATTTTTTGAGTAAGGAGCCAGCTTGCGAACAACGGCCCTGATTAACTTTTTATAGCATACGGTGTTTATTGTGCATTTGCTGGTGGGTATGATTTCTGAAACGGAGGAGTAGAGCTGTGAAGAGTAATCAATATCATAGGTTTCATAGACATGATGAAGCTGCTCATCATATTTGAGGGGAGAAGGGCAGGATATTGTATTTATAAAAATACCCTGATTTCTTTCTGTCCAATTATATTTTGCGGTGTTGTGTATATACATGCGATTTCTTGCGACAGGAAATGTATGCAATGATGGTGGTGTAGATTTTGTTTCTTGAATAACCACAGCATTGATTTAAGAACGTGTTCTTTACATGTACTGTTGCTGCAAATGTTGGTCAGATATTGATCAGTCTGTCTTGCTGTTATGGTTTCAGCTATGAGGGGGAGATAAAAAAGAGAGGAAAGAACACTATTTGAAATAGGTGCTTTTAAAAATTCATACGCCAATAAAAATGTTATCTTTTCCACTGTCATTTTTGATAACATTCATTCAGAAGCTCCCCACATTCTGGCTTAAGTAATTCATTGAATGTTCACTCTATTAATCACATTTTTTGTTTCTTTTTCAACACAAATCTTACAGAATTTCTCCATTTTATTCACAGAATTGTATGTGATTTTGATCTGTTAATACTTCACCAAAAAGTGACATAATTAGAAACGTACATTAATGTCATGTGGGAAGGCGATGGTCCAACCTGAAATACAAATTTGAGGCAAGAGTTAAGTTACGGTTGCAGGATTTTTGTTACATGGCCTGCTCAATCTTGCTTTTAAAGAGATTGATTAGTGGGTCATGAAAAGCAATGTACTATTTTGTAAATGTTCCCTATTGCTTCAACAATGCAAACTCACGTTCATCTGACAGCACACGTTTCCTGGATACCATGTGCTCACTCGATTGCCTGCTTGCTTTTCTGCAACTAATAACATTGTGAATTTGTTGATCCATTGGTACAGGAACCGTGCTTGCTACCTCAGGTGCTTGTCAATCCCAGTGTCATTCATTATGTAACCATGATCACTGCATTCTTCCATCTTGCTAATCCCACAGAATTTCCCATTGGAAGGTCAGGCTGCATTTTAAAATCCCTGAGCACTGCAGTAACTCTCCGCAACCAGTCGCAAAACAATAGGTTTTAGTTTATTTTTACTTGTCACATGTTTCCGGACAGTTGCTTTCATTTTCTGACTGTTTAAATATCCTGCCTTAAAAATGTACAAGATTTAAATCTTTTTCCGCAGTCAAATAAGAGGCAGATACGCAAATATTTTGAAACCTCCAGACACCATCCAGTAGCAAAAGAGTTAAAAAGCGGCTCAATAAAAGCTCGAAACATGCATGGAAGCTTGGAATCTGCTACTCACTGGAACATTTTACAACCTAACTGTGGTGAGATATTGGAACTACTTGAAATAAACAATAAAGAGAAAATTCTCATATGGCAGACTTTCAAATGTTGAAGAGAAGATGTGTGATTTACGTCCATTAATAACCACGGTTTTTTCTGAAGCTTTATAAATCATAAATTGGGATAGATTTGAAATGATTTTGGCTTGAAACAGGCAACCTCAAGGACAGTCATTGCTCCATCTTCAATCTGTGTAACCTGATAATTAGAAGAAAAAAGTCAATAACAATTACACATAACAGCCACTTGCCAGAATTGACACAAATTATTTTAATTTTATGGTGTTATTGATGATCACGTATTACGCGCCTTCCCCCTTTTCAGTTGTGTTTCCACTGATGGCGATTTTTCACATTTTTTCAAATAAATTTCATTGCCTATCTACTTATCTAACATGCAGCATCCAATTGAAGACAAAGATCTTTAGAAGAAACAGCTCACTCTTCTTTGATCCCTTTGCACACCATCGACTCTTGCTGTATCGCGCACCTGAACACACATTTTCTCACTTTCTGCTCATTAATTCATTGAGCACTGTATCAAACACAAAACAATACATCACAAAAAAAGGAATGTCCTCCTGAGAACACTTCAAATAAAATAAAAATGCATCGCAGATGTGGACAATTCCAGCTTAGAAAGATAGAACGCCCAAACTTTTCAAAAGTTATTTTCCAGATATTAGGTTTTTTTTTTATTCATTTGTGGGACATGGGTGTCGCTGGCTCGGCCAGCATTTATTGCCCATCCCTAGTTGCCCTTGGAGGGCAGTTGAGAGTCAACCGCATTGCTGTGGCTCTGGAGTCACATGTAGGCCAGACCAGGTAAGGACAGCAGATTTCCTTCCCTAAAGGACATTAGTGAACCAGATGGGTTTTTCCAACAATGGTTTCTTGGTCGTCAGTAGATTCTTAATTCCAGATATTTTTTATTGAATTCAAATTCCACCATCTGCCATGGCGGGATTCGAACCCTGTATCCCCAGAACATTAGCTGAGTTTCTGGATTAATAGTCGAGTGATAATGCCACTAGGCCATCGCCTCTTGCGAGATGATGAGCAGTTGGAAGCTTTCGTACCTGGGATTATCTTGAATGGATGTCTCCCTTTTGCCTTTCAATAAATCATTCAATGTCATCTCTGCCTGTACAGTTTTGTTTTCAAATTGTAAAATACCTGCAGCCTGTTCCATGGTTTCCCTCAGAGCAGTTCCTGGGGGACAAAACTTTAGTGGCTTCTATAGTTTGAGGTGCAGGAGGCACACGGACTCAGTGATCATCCAAAACATTGGTTAATGTCAAACAGAAGAACAAAATATTAATCGCCTAGTAAAATGCATGCATAACACCCTGAACAATGAAAGCAACAAAATGAACATAGTTTATTTACAGCAGGGATAGATTTGCAGGTACAACCAATTTTGCAACTGCCGACTTGATAGAATCATAGAATTACTACAGTGCAGAAAGGGGCAATTTGGCCCATCGAATCGTATCCCCTTATCCACATATAGTTACCCTGCTAATCATCCTGGCACTCAGGGGCAATTTAGCATGGCCAATCAGCCTAACCCGCACATAGAGGGAGCACAGTGAAGGTGTATCAGGTTGATTCCTGGGATGGCAGGTCTGTCGTATGAGGAGAGGCTAAGTCTGTTAGGATTATATTCATTAGAGTTTAGAAGAGTGAGAGGGGATCTCATAGAAACTTATAAACTTCTAACAGGGTTAGACAGGGTAGATTCAGAAAGAATGTTCCCAGTGGTGGGGGAGTCCAGAACTAGGGGTCATAGTTTGAGGTTAAGGGATAAACCTTTTAGAACTGAGGTGAGGAGAAATTTCTTCACTCAGAGCGTGGTGAATGTGTGGAATTCACCACAGGTTCTGAGAATTTAAAGAAAAATGAAAAATTATTTTTGTCAAGAGTGTTGAGAAATCTGATTATGTTATTGGATAAATATTTTTCTGGTGACTTTTTAAAAAAAGATGTGTATCTAAGTCTGCAAATTCCATACTACAGGTGACCTGCACTCCCACTCCGCAGGGAGATGTGTGCTGCTCTGAAGGCTTAAGTGTTGTGGCACATAATGTTGAGGTTCATCACTTCTAGGAGATGTTTTCACTGGATAAACCATTAGAAAGATCCAGTCCATTCCCATTTAAAGATTGAAGTTTTTCCATATTCCTCTTATTATATAGAGGCAAAGAAAATCTAAAGTTAAAGTTTATTTATTTGTCACAAGTAAGGCTTGCATTAACACTCCAATGAAGTTACTGTGAATTTCCCCTAGTTGCCACAGTCCGGCGCCTGTTCAGGTCAATGCACCTAATCAGCCCGTCTTTCAGAATGTGGGAGGAGACCAGAGCACCCAAAGGAAACCCACGCAGACATGGGGAGAATGTGCAAATTCCACACAGACAGTGACCCAAGCCGGGAATCGAGCCCGTGTCCCTGGTGCTATGAAGCGGCAGTGCTAACCACTGTGCTACCGTGCCGCCCCAATAAAATGACTAAGAACCAATAATATAGAATTTGTTTGATTTGTGACGTGTTCTAATTACAGTCTTTTATCTTTCAGGATCCAAGTGACTAGTTTTCATTGGAATCCTGGTGGCTGGATTCACGTATGACAAACAGGTAGAAAAGTAAATTGCTGCAAATGTTGGGGATTTGAAGTGAAATGGCAGAAACCCATGGAACACCAGGCAGAAGCTGTGGAGAAACCAACAAGTTCAAATTGCTGGGAGAGTCACGTGTGATGAACCTTAATGGGCAGGATTATCCAGTCCTTCACGCCAGCGGGATTTACAGACCTAGATTATCTGCACTTGTCTCTGGAATGGGACAAGTTTCAGGTACCAGTCTCTTGGAAACTTTATAAATAAGCCACAGGGTCACACACAGACATCCAATTGAGATCTGAAGTTCAGAACAGGATAGCTGTCAGTGTGATCTTCCGATTCCGCCGAGCCCGACCCTCCCCATGGTGGGTTCTCTGGCCACAGGATAGGTGAGCCGTACAAAACACCATAGACACCGGCAGAATCAGAAGATCCAATGATTCTGATTCTGGATCAGAATGTGCAGACTCCGCACAGACAGACAGTCTCCCAAGCCAGGAATCGAACCCGGGTCCCTGGGTGAGCTGCCTCTGCTGCCGGATATCAGAACATTTCTCCCCTTAAAAGAGTGGCACGAGACACTTTCTGTCCATCTGAGGGGGCAGATGGGTGTAACACTGCATTTGAAAAGTGGCACCTTGGACAGTGCAGCTCTCTTAAAGCACTGCACTGAATAGTCAGCCTGGATTGTGTGCTCTTGTCAATGGAATGGGATAAATTTGAGGTACCAGCCTCTTAGAAACTTGACAAAAGAGCCACCGGGTAACATACAGACATCCAATTGATATCTCAAGTTCAGGACCGCTGCTAGCACAATATTTGTTGTTTTGGTCGCTGTGTGAGCGAGTCTGAGCATGGCAGCTGCCAGATTGTTTTGGGGGCATTCTTGTTCCCCTAGGGCCCACAAAGAGAATTTGACATTTAATGTTTGGCTAGCCTCCTTGATTCCATCTGCCATGAACAGGCTGCAACCAGTTCCGACAGAAAATAACGATCCAACTTATGTCAAAGAACCCAAATTCCCATCTTAAAATAGGCCATTCACCTGGAACTACTAGATGCTTTGGACGTCCAACAGTGGAGCTGATAATGGGACGCCAAGCCTACCAACCACTTGTCGTGATCGTCACCACCACATTAATGCTGGGTGCAGTGTGACAGGACTGCTCCTGTTGTACAAAAAATAATAAATGGCACAGAGGGTGGTACAGTGGTTAGCACCGCTGCCTCACAGCGCCAGGGACCTGGGTTCGATTCCTGGCTTGGGAGACTGTCTGTCTCTGTGGAGTCTGCACGTTCTCCCTGTGTCTGCTCCGGTTTCCTCCCACAGTCTGGAAGAGGTGCTAGTTTGGTGCATTGGCCATGTTAAATTCACCCTCAATGTACCCGAACAGATGCCGGAGTGTGATGACGAGGGGAATTTTCACAGTAACTTCATTGCAGTGTTAATGTAAGCCTACTCATGACACTGATAAATAAACTTTAAATGTACTTAAAACAGAAAATTCGACCTCTAGATGAGATGTTCCTCTTGATGTATTATCCTAGTTTTCTGTTTGAGATGCTGAGTGACTGGAGGATGTCCACCTCTTTTGTACAGTTGTTTCTATTATCACGGTAAAGTCGAATATATTGAAGACAATCCCTCAAATTTTGCTCTTGGTTTGTTGCAGCGTAAATGTGGATGACATCAACTCAGTATTAGAACTTCAGAGTCCAGTTTGCTTGCCGTTCAATCTTATTGAATATGATGAAGCAATATATTGAAGCTGTCCAATTCACTTGATCAATTATTTGCCGATATCTGTGCAGAAGGAATAAGGGAAACGTTCTTTGTTTGTGTTCATATAGACTGTACTGCAACATCCCCTTTATTTTTAAAGCAAATATCAGCTGAAAATTGCCAAGTGCGGTGCAGCTAATAGCAACAACCTACATATAGGTTGCAGTAAAGTACCTCTTGTGCTGCAGTGCTATGCTCTTTGCCTCTTCCCTTTGAGTGATCAATACTATTTCAGATCTGTGTGGAACGCTATGAAAAACACATGAAACAAATGCACCTCAATGCTGGCTTTAACACCGATTACTGTCCATTTCAGTGTGCCAAACATCTTAATGCTTCTCCCTCAAAGATGTAACTTCCAGTAATTTTCTTAATATTGTGTGGTAAAAGTTAAAAGGAATGCACCAAAGCACAGAATATTTCCTAATTTACATCATTCATGCACTTGCCATAGAAATGCTCATTTATAATACTTAAAAGTGATGCTTGTAATTCAAGAATAGCCAGCTATTCCTGCGTTGCTGGCTATTTGAATGTGTTGTACACCATTTTCATCACACTGCTGTTATATCCCCCTCTTGACATGTAATGTGACAATAATATCATGACCTTCAATAGAACATAGCGGTGAGCGATAGCAGGTATCCATGTGTGCGTCAGATGGTAGTGTTAAGATTGATCTCCATATTTTGTGCACATTAACGATTAGATAGCAGAAATGGACTATAACTTTCAACCTTTTAATACTTGCGTAAACTAACTGATTTTCCTCCATGTGATTGATGCCATTAAAACTCAGATTTATTGCACGTGCTGTATGTTCTCCAGATTCGCTTATCTTAATTGTGACATTCTCAAATTGTGCGTCATTTTCAATAGAAAGATCACTTAGATCTGAAACATTGGAGCGAATTTTCCCGTTCCGCCCGCTACGGAAACCGTAGCAGGCGAGGGACAGACCATGGAATGGTGCGCTGATCTCAGGTAGAATTTTCCAGTTTCGGGGTGAGCGCGGCCAGAAAATCCCACCCTTTAACTCTGGCCAAAATTCTCCAGCCACTCACACCCCGTCACCGCTGCCAGCGAGGACGGAGAACTTGGCGCTCAGCCAAAATCTCCGTTCACTGCAGTGAAACCAGATAATCCCGCTGGCGTGAGCGGCCGGAGAATCCCACCCATTGGCAGGCGGGCCGGTAAAATTCCGGCCATTGTTTCTCTCCACGGATGTTGCCAGAGATGCTGAGTTTATCCAGCATTCTCTGTTTTTATTTCAGAATCCCAGCATCTGCATTATTTTGCTTTTATTTAAATGCTATATCAGGGTCTGCTATACGATATCATACATTGTTGTACTCTGACTCCAAATGTTATTCTGCATAAAGGCTAGCTGGAGCACGAAACTGCTTTTGTAACAAGCGTCAGTCTGTATATAAATCTAACACTTGTTTCGTATGCTGCACTGTGCAATCCAACTATTGCTCTTTGAACCATTAAACCTTGATAACAATAAAACTGGCTCGTTAATATTTTTTCTAATCAAGATCATTGATAATATATCTTAAATGTTCACATCTGCCTGCAGTTTTAATCAATTTCTTGTTGTGGCTTGACTCAATTTTTTCCACTTTAGAATTTCCTGCCAATTTGGACAATAAATTCCACCAACCCACTGGTGGAATTTCAATTCAATAAAAAATATTTGGAATTAAGAATCTACTGATGACTATGAAACCATTGTCAATTGTCGGAAAAACCCATCTGGTTCACTAATGTCCTTTAGGGAAGGAAATCTGCTGTCCTTACCCGGTCTGGCCTACATGTGACTCCAGACTCACAGCAATGTGCTTGACTCTCAGCTGTCCTCTGAAATGGCCTAGCAAGCCACTCAGTCCAAGGGCAACTAGGGATGGGCAATAAATGCTGGCTAGCCAGTGACACCCATGTCCCACGAATGAATTTTAAAGAAACAAACTTCCTATGTAAACTTTGAGCTGTAGTTCTACCTCACCACCAATGGTGGCACTATAGCACCTCAGCCTTGTGGCTCCTGCCTACTCTCACAAATAATACTTAAACTGTCTCTATATTGTAAACATTAATGAAATCTAGCAAGGTGGTTGCTAACCATTACAACGAGTATTGTGTTCAATTGTATTGTTGGAGAACAGCAGACAAAATAAAAGATAAAATGGCCGAAGCTTTTAAGAAAGAAGGCTTGAGGCTGTAGCAGCAGGGTGCAAAAGTAGACAGTTACTTCATGGCAATTCCACTATAAAGTGGAACCTGTTGATTTTAATTGTAGTGCAGCATTTCTATTGTCCATTGCTATTGAGAAAAATATACCATCTATATTGACAGAATAATAATTATAAAAGCAAAATGCTGCAGACGCTGGAAATAAGAACTTAAGAACTAGGGGCAGGAGTAGGCGTTTCAGCTCCTCGGGCCTGCTCCGCCATTTAATACGATCATAGCTGATCCCATCTCAGATTCAACTCCGCTTTCCTGCCCATAGCCCTTCAAACCCTTACTAAATTAAAAATCTTTCCACCTCTTCCTTAAAAATTTACTCGGAGCCCCAGCACATTTCATTTAAAGTTTATTTAGTAGGCTTACTAATGAAGTTACTGTGAAAATCCCCTAGTTGCCACACTCTGGCGTGTGTTTGGGTGCACTGAGGGAGAATTTAGCATGGCCAATGCACCTAACCAGCACGTCTTTCAGACTATGGGAGGAAACTGGAGCACCCGGAGGAAACCCACACAGACACAGGGAGAATGTGCAGACTCCGCGCAGACAGTGACCCAAGCTGGGAATCGAACCCCGGGTCCCTAGTGCTGTGAGGCAGCAGCACTAACCATTGTGCCACTGAGCCGCCCCTTCTCTGGGGTAGCGAATTCCACAGACTCAGAAATAAAAATAGAAAATGCAAGAAATACTGAGCGGGTCAGACAGCATCAGTGGAGAGAGAAATAGAGGTAACATTTTTAGTCAAATATTATTTCTTCAGAACTTTTCAACTCAAAACATGAACTGTTTCTCTCTCCACAGGTGCTGCCAGACCCGCTGAGATTTTCCAGCACTTTATGCTTTAATTAATTATGATTGTAACTGCTTAGAGACAAAGCAGGGCATCCTCCCCAGGTAATCGTGGAAGTCTCCTCTGAGACACTTAATGCAACACCAAGCGATAAATGGCAAAGGGGCAGCCTGTCAGAGTTGGGTTGCTTTCACTGTTGATTCCTTTCGCCAGGGCTGGAGGAATTCTAACGATAAGTGAAATCTGCCCTCGATGTTTCAATGAGAACACTACTCATTCATCTCAACTCTCAGGTACACAGACCTAGTCTACAAAATCTCTCCTGATGGAACCATCTCTTCCCACCAGGAACCGCTCGAACGAATCTTTGTTGCACTGCCACTAAACAAGTGTTTGGCTCCTTCGGTAAGAAGACCAACTACAGCGCTAGCTAGCAATGATACAAAAAAGAGAACCAAAGAGGTAGATCTCCCCCTGTCAGTAAAGAGTCCCTCCCTGTTGGTATACAGCCTCTCCGTGGGAGTACACAGCCCCTCCCTGTCAGTACACAGCCCCTCCCTGTCAGTATGCAGCCCCTCCCTATCAGTACGCAGTCTCAACCTGTCAGTACGCAGCCCCTCTCTGTCAGTACACAGTCTCTCCCTGACAGTACATAGTCTCTGCCTGATGGTACACAGTCTCCCTGTCAGTACACAGTCTTTCCCTGACGGTACACAGTCTCTGCCTGATGGTACACAGTCTCAACCTGTCAGTATACAGCCTCTCCCTGTCGGTACATAGTCCCTCCCTATCAGTACACAAGCCCCTCCATGTCAGTACACAGTCTCCTTGTCGGTACACAGACCCTCCCTGATGGTACACAGCCCCTCCCTGTCAGTACACTGCCCATCCCTGTCAGTACACAGTCCCAGAGTGGGGTGCCTGAGCCACTCCAGAGTGGGGTTCTGAAGCCACTCCAAAGTGGGGTTCCTGAGCCACTCCAGAGTGGGGTTCCGGAGCCACTCCAGAGTGGGCTTCTGGAGCCACTCCAGAGTGGGGTTCCAGAGCCATGCCAGGCGATGTTTACCTCAGAATTGACCATGGTGCAAACCCTTGTATTTGGAGACGCAGAAGGCTGCCACCATCAGCTAAGCAGACCAAGGTTTTAGACACTACCCCAGGTGTGGCCTTATCTGTGATGTCGATAACTAGGGTACATGAAGATTTAATGTAAAGTTATCTCATTGACCTTCAGATTGCTGCTCGAGCACACCTTTCTCAGAACCCCGAGACTGTACTGCCTTCAAACAGTTTCTTCAAACCTTCAGCCATTTAGCAGTTTATGATTGGATTTGTGCATTTGAAAAAACTGCTCTGAAGTCTCTTTGAGTTGGTAAATCTCTTTGAAGTGACTCTATTTTCTATTGGGCACCAGAAAGATCAGAAAGAAAGCAATGAGCATCTTCTGAGTGCTGTCACATGATGCAGCAGAAAGGAAGATGTTGCTGCTGGGGAGAGGGGGGTGGGATAGCTTTTCGTTACATCGCTGGAACATTGGTCATCCAGTGCAGATTGATGTGTCATCCTTCCAGTTCCTTGGAAAAGAGCTCTGATATATTTTCATGAAAAAATGAATTATCTCAGGCAAGAGATGGAAGTAGGCCTCAAAGTAAATTCAGAAAGCTGGAAATGTCATTGGCTAAATGGGGGATGGGGGACAGGGGGGTCATCATCAGCAATACTGGGATCTTCTGGTCCTATCATAGAATCACTACAGTGCAGAAGGAGGCCATTCGCCAATTGAGGCTGCACCAACCACAATCCCACCCAGGCCCTATCCCCATAACCCATGCCTTTACCCTAGCTAGTCCCCCTAACACTGAGGGGCAATTTAGTATGGCCAATCCACCTAACCCGCACATCTTTGGACTGTGGGAGGAAACCGGGGCACCTGGAGGAAACCCACACAGACACGGGGAGAATGTGCAAACTCCACACAGAGTGACCCAAGCCGAGAATCTAACTTGAGTCCCTGGCACTGTGAGGCAGCAGTGCTAACCACTGTGCCACAGTGCCGCCCACCAATAGAGACCCCCTCCCCCACCTGCTTCTCCCCACCCACCCCGCCCCCCCCCACTGTGGCTTCTCCAGCAGCGAAGTGTGCGAACAACGAGAAATGTTGTTGGCAGCGGAAGGACCAGAAGCTCCCATCTCTGTTGCTACAAAACACACCGCAGGGGGCAGGGGAAAAGTGGGGGAGGAGGGTTTCCGAAAATCCCGTCCACAGGGGTGATCTTACCGCCCGTTCACATCACATTCCCGCTGTGGCGAAGACGGAAATTTTGGTGACAAGCCAAATCTCTGTTCAATGCAGCGGGATGGGAAAATCCTGAACGGTCATAACATTTTGACCATGGAGCCTGAATGGTTGCAATCTAATCTTCAACACAACATGATTCTCCACGTTTACAAATAAAATAAAGTCCAATTTATTTCTACACTCTGGGAGAAATATCCGAAAGGTGAATTATCAGCTAGGGAGTAAAATCAGCCAGATCATTAAATGATTGGACAATAACAACTCTATGAAGCTATCATAAGAGTCGTCTGAAAAATAGATAGAGTCTGGATGGTATGAGCTCTTTCAACCGTCTCTATTTCTGCAGCAGCCAAAAAGCAGAGAAAAATGGTTTGCAAATTTAATGCAAAATGCACTTCACCATGAACATCCTGATAAACCATCAGCCAGGGTTCAATCGGGCTGACGGCGGTCCCGGCCACTGGTTAGGAAACCAGCAGGAAACCCCTTCTGTTCCTAAGGGAGAGGCTTGACAGTATCAAGGGCCCCTCAGGCATTTCATAGAGTCACAGAGGTTTACAGCATGGAAACAGGCCCTTTGACCCAACTTGTCTATGCCACCCTTACTTTTTTTTTTAAAAACCCCTAAGCTAATCCCAATTGCCCGCATTTGGCCCATATCCCTGTATACCCATCGTACCCATGTAACTATCTAAATGCTTTTTAAAAGATAAAATTGTACCCACCTCTACAACTACCTCTGGCAGCTTGTTCCAGACACTCGGCACCCTCTGTGTGAAACAATTGCCCCTCTGGACACTTTTGTACCTTTCCCCTCTCACCTTAAACCTATGCCCTCTAGTTTTAGCCTCCCCTACTTTTGGGAAAAGATGTTGATTATCTACCTTGTCCATGCCCTTCATTATTTTATATTATTTTATTTAAATTGCCATCCCCCAAATTGAGGCGGCTAAAGTACTGCCTGCTGAGAACTGACGGCCAATCCAAAAATGGCCTTCAGGGTCCGATTTATTGACCCTAAATTAATCGCCATATCATTAATTCACAGTAAATTGGAGGAATTGCTGGTGTATAAAGGAGGCTTGTGGCATTTGTACAGCAGGAAGTATCTTTCATAAGTTAGAACTAACTAACATTACTGGAACCGATGTATCCTGCATCTGACCTTTGATATATCTTAGTTCTTGATAAAAGACACTGAAGTACCAAAACAGGGGAGACAAGTTCCCTCGCTAATGGATGAGTGAGATCTGTTTGAGTGCATGATGCCATGTTGATAGTGAAAGGAGCTGAGAGGACAAACCCTGGCAGAGTGGATGAGATCATTCATCTGTTTCCTGCCCTGGATGGTGCTTCATGAGCGGGTGACAGCCGTGCCGACCTCTTTTTTTATTCATTCTTGGGACATGGGCATCGCTGGCTGGCCAGCATTTATTGCCCATCCCTAGTTGCCCGAGGGCAGTTAAGATCAACCACATTGCTGTGGGTCTGGAGTCACATGTAGGCCAGACCAGGTAAGGACGGCAGATTTCCTTCCTTAAAGGACATTAGTGAACCAGATGGGTTTTTCCGACAATCAACAATGGTTTCTTTCATGGTCATCAGTAGATTCTTAATTCCAGATTTTAAAAAAAACTAAATTTAAATTCCATCATCTGACGTGGCAGGATTCGAACTCGGGTCCCCAGAACATTGGCTGGGTTTCTGGACTAATAGTCTAGTAATAATATCACTAGTACCTCCTGGGCAACGGCCTCCCAGGCCGGAAAGGTAAAGTTGGTGTGCTCCTTTGAGCCATCCCTGGGATAGGGGAGACGCTGGTGGGTCTGTATTCCCCGAATGCCTTCTGCCTGATGAGCCTCTTTCCTCTGGGGTTGCTGATATCGGTCTGATAAAGATGGGTGGGCTGGAGAGAGTGATATGAGTGCGCTGCACCGATGTTTAAATATGGCGTCGGGGCCTTCGAAGCCACTAGCTGAATGCAAGTAGACAAATCAGTTGCCAGCATGCTAGGAGAGGCGGGCGGGAACTCGCCTGTGCATAATTAATGTAGTTCAAGTGCAGAATCTGGCACTTAATCTGAAAATGGGAGAATTCTGTGTTCTCCAGGCATCAAAACTCATGTCAGAATTTGATCATCAAAAAGAACTGTGCATTTTCCCCAAAAGATAAGCAAACCAGATTCAGCAAGACAAAACAAAACCTCCTTTGTTAACTGAGACCCTGCTGGACTCGAAAACTATCCAAAAGGGGGCCAAAATAGTACAACACAATGGTCAGCATATTCCAGCCTTTATCTTCACGGCTTCCTTAACTAGCTCAAGATTAAAACAGCAATGTAATATATTAGAGACTCGTTAAAATGGTAGTCTTCTCTGTTCTTTTACTGCTTTTCTTCTTAATCAACATCACTTGAAAATCCTTCCAGTTAAAAAAAAGCAGCAAATTGTATTGCAGAGATTTTAAACTTACTTTTTATTTTGTCAGCTGAGTACTTTGTTTATTCTAAAGGTGGAATTAAGCATCAGAGCATGTTGTGTTTCTCACTGCTTACTGGTAAACTGCTGTCGCACCTCAGGGAAGGCATTGCCTGCATGAGGTTCCTTCACCATCATCAAGGACAATTAAAAATGGCATAGGAATTTGGGTGCTTGGGGAGTTGGGGTGGGGTGAAGGACAAGGGGGAAGTTTTTTACACAGAGGGTGGTGGGGGCCTGGAATGCACTGCCAAGTGAGGTGGTTGAGGCAGTTACGTTAGCCACATTTAAGACTTAGCTTGATAGGCATATGAACAAACGGGGAAAAGAGGGATATAAGCGGTTGGTCTAAATAGGTAAACGTGATCAGCGCAGGCTTGGAGGGCCGAAGGGCCTATTACTGTGCTGTACTGTTCTGTGTTCTTTGTAAGTGCCCTGCACCAAGATGGTGAGGGCCTGTGGCTCCTGAGATATTGGGCCTTAGATTTTGTTACTCTAATGACTCAGGAATCCGACCGCAAAGGAACAATGTTTCAATCTTAAATCAAAAATTAAATCACAGCCCTGTGGTATGTATACATGTGTCCCATCTGGGATGATAGATCACTGGACCCATTCAGGGGTCTGCCTTATCAAGGGCTTGGGAGACATGTTCCACCTGCGTAGGCAATCGCCTATTATTCAATGTATTCCACGAGTCTCACAGGGAGATCAATTAAGGATTCCCCCTGTAAGTCCTGAGGGTTATCACAGTTACCATAGAGCGGATGCCACTGGCTCGATTCCAATAGGGATCTATCTCTGGGTGTCTTGAGCACCCACAATAGGCTCCTTTTAATATGGAATTCAGAGATTTTCATTCCTGGACTGTAGTATCTTGCAAAGACGGGTGACCACCAAGTAGATTAACAAATGGATAAAAGCAAATTACTGCGGATGCTGGAATCTGAAACCAAAAGGGAAAAACGCTGGAAAATCTCAGCAGGCCTGGCAGCATCTGTAAGGAGAGAAAAGAGCTGACGTTTCAAATCCAGATGACTCTTTGTCAAAGCTAAAAGGCATGGAAAGTGGGAGATATTCATACTGCAGAGTGAGGGAATGAAAGATGAGTCATAGCCACAGAAACCAGGGGAAAAGACTGCTAATAACTGTCCACAGAGAGAATAAAAGGTGTGAATGGCCAAACGGTAGAGAAGCTGTAAACTGTGACAGATGAAGATGTGGGGGTGGAAAAGATGGGACAGAGGTAGAATGTAGAAAAGGGAAAGGTAAGGGAAGGAGGATGAAGTAGGTGGAAAGAGTTGGGGAGGAGAAAAATGAAGAAAGACAATAAAGAAATAAAAGGTAGAGAACAGTCAAAAATTAAACAAAATAGAATGAAAACAAAGGTTAATGAATGGACTGTTTATTAATAATTACAGAAGGAATTATGGAAAGAGAGTGATATAAAGGTTACCGTACTCCACCACTCCAGACTCCTAAACTGGCCAGGAATACCTCAGCTCCAGGATATGCAGGCTCCAGCCCGATTGGCTGAATGGATCACATGATTCTCTGAGAACTTGCCCCTTAAAGGGGCACACTGCCACATGGCCGCATCTCATTTATTCCAATACTTCGAAACATTCTTGTCGAGCCTTTCGTTTCTCTCATTTTGATAATAATTAATGTTATTTACAGGAAATAATTCCTGGGAGACGCTTGACAGAGCAACCTCTGCGAGACGATGATATGGGAACCAATGAATGATATGGGTCGAAGGGTATTTCTCCTACAGTAAGTTACCTGATAAGTTAGACATGGGGAGAGCAACAGTGGGCTCATTTCCAACCTGCTGCCTTCCTGTCTTGGCTATGGGTCATGCATGTTCTCCCATTCCAGCGGGATTCACCTTTTCAGGTCTTTAGGTACCAATAATCCACCAGAGTGCATTTACCCAATGGGGAGAACCACACAGTGCAGTGGATTTTTACAGGCAAAATACGACAGATGCGGGAATCTGAAACACAAAATCTCAGCAGGTCTGACAGCATCTGTGCAGAGAGAACCGTCAATTCTGACCAAGTCTCATCCAGACTCGAAACGTTGGCTCTACTCTCTCTCCACAGATGCTGTCAGACCTGCTGGGTTTTTCCAGCATTTTCTGTTGTTGCTTGAGTGGGTTTCTAACATGGGTTGGTCCCTTTGCATTCCCAATTAATGCTCCTCTGAATTCAATGGTTGCCCCTGAGACCTCGAAATTAGCCACACCACTTACGTCACAGTAGGCCACTCCAGCATGATGTCATCGTTAGCCCTTCCTTGACATCACAGGGTGCAAAATAGGCTGCAATTGAATGATAAAAGCCATCAACATTTATTCTCACTAAGAATGAAATTGAAACTGGACTTTTATTTATTTTATTGATCTGCTCACACAGTGTCATATATAAAGGTGAGATATTACAGCAGATCGACTTTCAACTGCAGGCACGGTGGATAGGGCTTTGTATCGATGGCAGTGTTTGACTCCCTCGAAAATGTAACAGCTAGCAAGAATCAAAATTAAGTTCTTCAGGCTGAATGCAACAAATTGTCCAGAATTTCTTCTGAATCGTGAATTTCTATCCAACGATCACAGTTTTAAAGTTAAACGTCTGCAAGAATTGATAAGGGGAAAGTATTTATTAAAACATGACGATACGTGAATCATGTCGACAGATTTCAATCCTGAAATGTATCTATTCAAGTGCTCTGTTAGGCTCTGTTATTAATACAATTGTCGCTTAGTGACCCAGTTCTTAAACATAGGTTTCATGCATGGTGCTAACCTAGCCATCAAATGCCACAGCAGTCAATAACCTATCAGGCTGCACCTATCATTTACTTGGGGAGAAGTTGAGGCGGGGGGGGGGCGGTGGTTTAAGTGCTGTGATAAATAACTGGTATCCTAAACCTGAAATCAACAGGGGAGCAATCAATGAGAACTTCCCCAGGGTCACACATTACAAAAGTGTAACAGAGGGGCACAGGTGGAGCCAGTGCAGGGCACTTGCAGGTCATTTCCTTAATAAGATTAATTCACCCAGTTCATTGTATCGCTTTTAATTGCAAACCCCGTTTTGACAACAAAATTACAACAGGTGATTAAAGAGATTGTAATTTTCTTTTTCGCTGCCTGACGTCAGCTAAGTAATCCGTCCTGCAATAATAAAATAAAGTAACATTTTCCTTAAGACAATGACCCTTGACCTTTGGCTCCCAAGGCTCCTAATGACGGACGTGACCCTGGATCACGCAGGGATGAATAAGATGTAAAACTAGTGACTCCATGTGAACAACTCTATGTCCACTTCCTTCACTTTCTTTCAGCTCCCACTTGTGTTTTGTGAGATGTCAGGTGGTTAAAATGTAACTGGACGTTGAGACAGTTCACTTTTCTTTGCAAAAAGTTTTTAAAGTTAATTTATTAGTCACAACTAGGCTTACATTAACACTGCAATGAAGTTACTGTGAAAACCCCCCAGTCGCCACACTCCAGCACCTGCACGGGTACACTGAGGGAGAATTTAGCATGGCCAATGCACCTAACCAGCACGTCTTTCGGACAATAGGAAGAAACTGGAGGAAACCCACACAGACACAGGGAGAACATGCAAACTCCACACAGACAGTGACCCAAGCTGGGAATCGAACCCGGATCCTAGCGTTGTGAGGCAGCAGTGCTAACAACTGTGCCGAGTGCTGAAGTAACTCGATCCAGTTTTGGTGGTCGAAGCATCTGCAATGATGGCAGCTTTTAAATTCTCAGATTTTGTTTTGCAATATTTCCAGGCATTGTATTTGATTCTTTTACTGAAAACTCGACTCTACAACCAGCCTAACCTGTTACTCTCTGTTACTCCTTCAATTGTATTTTATCCTGAAGTAATCTGATCTTGAATGCCGCACAACCGTCCTCCCTTTGCAGAGTCTCCCACTGGTTCAAAGCTTTCATAGAATCATAGAATTCCTACAGTGCAGAAGGAGGCCATTCGGCCCATCGAGGCTGCACCGACCACAATCCCACCCAGCCGCTATCCCCGTAACCCCATTTATTTACCCTGCTAATTCCCTTGACACTAAGGGGTAATTTAGCACGGCCAATCAACCTAACCCACACATCTTTGGAATGTGGGAGGAAACCGGAGTGCCTGGAGGAAACCCACGCAGACATGGGGAGAGCGTGCAAACTCCACACAGTCGGTGACCAAAGCTGGGAATCGAATCCGGGCCCCTGGTGTTGTGACGCAGCAGTGCTAACCACTGTGCCACCGTGCCGCCCTAGTTTTCTTGTTGATGTAACAAGAAAACCTGCCGTGTCCCCAGTCCACTCTGGAGTTCAAAAAGCTCGAGGTAGTTCTTTTATTCAAATGGGAATGCCAAATGGTTCGCACAAGAGGAAACACTGATGTCCTTGGATGATGGAGGCTGTATGACCCAAATAGTCACCAAGCGCCTTGTGAAGATTTGGGGGGTGGGGTGGGGAATTTTATGGAGCCTGGAAAAGTGAGAAACGTGACGTGCAGTGCAACTGATTTTGGCAGGAGCCGGAATTTCGATTTCCAATAGTGGGGTGAGATGTAAACACGTCAGCACGGAACTGTGGCACATTGGATCTCACACCGTCCTGCACCGGGTTCCTACTTGTGATGCACTTACATTCTATGAACACCCATTAGAGTGCATCTTGTAATCACAACCTACATTCAAGACACAGGCAGCGGCACACAGCAATCTTGAGGTGCCGGTTCATCTCCGTTTAAAGGTGGCGTGTAACAGGCAGATCTGTGCTGCTGTGCTTGAGGTCAGCATTTCTCCCTGTTGAACTTGTGGCTTGAGGGAGGGGAGCAGGAGAATGTCGGCTTGCATCGCAGCTCAGGACTGGCAAGACTGGGTCAGTGGTGAGGGAATGTGGAGAGGGCTTGTGGGCATGAAGGAGTGAAAGTGTGATTTAAGGGAGGACAGCGTGTGAGTTCGAGGACGTGGAGCAGTGGGAAAGGGAAGGGCCAGGTTTCCTGGGTGTGGGGGGGGCAGTTGGCGAGAACATTCTGCCAGGGTAAGAAAATCAGAGGCCTAAAGGGCAGGATCCGTACTGTCCACATGTGAGTCCATCTCAGGATGTTGGCTGGCAGAGTCCTTACAGGGCAGCACTGCTGCCTCATAGCAACAGGGCCCGGGTTCGATTCTGGCCTTGGGTGACTGTGTGGATTTTCCCTCCCTTCTGTGTCGACACGGGTTTCATGGAATCATAGAATCTACAGTGCAGAAAGAGGCCATTTGGCCCATCGAGCCTGCACCGACAATAATCCCACCCAGGTACTGTTCTATCCCTGTAACCTCATATGTTTACCCTCATGATCCCCCTGACATTAAGGGGCAGTTTAGCATGGCCAATCAACCTAACATGCACATCTTTGGACTGTGGGAGGAAACTGGAGCACCCGGAGGGAACCTACGCAGACACGGGGAGAACATGCAAACTCTACACAGACAGTGACCCAAGGCCGGAATTGAACCCTAGTCCCTGGGCGCTGTGAGGCAGCAGTTCCTCTGAGTGCTCTGGTTTCCTCCCACAGTCCAAAGATTTGAAGGTTAGGTGGATTGGCTATGTTAAATGCACAGGGTTACAGGGATAGGCAGAGGGAATGCCCGAATGGGATGCTCCTTCAGAGAGTTGGTGCAGACTCGATGGACCAGATGGCCTCTTTCTGTACTGTAGGGGTTCTATGGTTCACCTACAACATTTCCGTTGTCCCCATTGGGAGTGATCTCAAACAACTTCCTTTACAAAGCACAGAAGGGAGGTCCAGCTGAACCTGCAAGTTCAGCCATGTCCCAGAGTGCTGAGTACAACACTGGACATTAACACTCAATATAGAGTGAATGCAAAAAACACAGCATTGTTTCCTCCACAGTAAAGAAATGTTCCGAACTCCCCTGTAACCATCACCGCATACCAAACCCATGAGGCATGCCAGGACAATTAGCTCTCTCACCAAGCTATTCTCAGCAAATAACAATGATGAACACAAGAATAAAGTGAAAGGGGTAGAATGTGAAATATTTACTAGTGGAAGTTAAATTTGAAAAATTCCCATGCCACCTTTCGTGCTCTCACTGAGTCAATGATAATGGAGTTGGGCAGGAAGGTTGTGGCCAGGGTGAAGAGTCTTTTTGTTTGTCCAGGAGGCTCTGTTACACCTCCTGCATTGTCAGCTGACCGCATGTTTCATTTTGCAGAGCTTCGCCCGCCGTGTGATCACACATGTCTCCGGGACCCACCACCAGCACTTTACACTTTAATTGTAATTGCATTGGAACCAATAAAAAAATGCCGATATTGCCGCCATTTCCCAATCGGAAAAAGCAGTTGGCACCAGTATTCTTATTTCCCGGTTTTTGCTGATGGTCCATTTTAAAGTATTGAAGACCAGCTTGGACCAATATGCTTTTTCCCAGCTTTTACTGCATTTTTCATTCCGGCCATCACTGCCATCAGGAACGGAGTGTCACGGTTAAAATTCCGCCCAGGAGGTGTGGGAATTGTCTGAGTGTCGGTCACGTGATGCCGCGTGCTTTTCCATAACGGTGTGGCCGACCACATTCATATGTGTCAAAGCCACTGGCCGGGATTTTCCCTCCCTTCCCGCCAGTGGGATCTTCCTGCCCCGCTGAAGGTGACTCCCCGTGACGGGTTCCTCGGTGGCTCTGCCAGCGAGCAACACGAATGGCCATTGACTTCAGCGGGACGGCAACATCCTACTGGTGGCCAATGATGAGCCGTTTCTGCGGCCAGCAAACCCATCATGGGGTGGGGGGGGGTGTGGGTGGGGGGGGGGGGGGGGGTGTGCGTACAGGGGACATAAAATCCCAGCCACGATCTTTGACCTCACGAATATTTATATGGTTGCATTTTTCTTGGGCTATATTCAACTAAGGACAAATATTTCCAAATAGACAAGAAATTAATAATCAAATAGTTTTACCAGTATGCCAGATCAAGTGCTAAAGTTTAGTTGACTGAGAAATTCATATTTTATTCTGGCATCATATTTGCGATCTCCATTTCATTTTGCACACACATAATATTTTGTGTTTGAATAGTTCCTTGTTGCGAAGTTGAGTTTGTGAGGTTGGAATTTGATGTTGGTGAAGGTGTAAAAAGTTGTAAAAATGCAAGAGAAAAATAAGTTGTGTGGTCTCTTTAAAAGCTGGTGTTTTGGTTCAGTGCTTCGAGGTTTAAAATGCAAAGTACATCCAAAGTCCAGGCTGAAATATTTGTATCAAAAAGTCAAGCCGTAGTCTTGACAAAGACACCCTGTTTTTGTTTGAATTTTGCCCAATCAATTTAAAGCAGGCACTCAGCTACCAAGAACCTATAAGATTTGAATTTGATGATGTTGACACCAGCAGACCAATCCTATTGTAGGAAAACTGATAGGTCATTACAGGTATAAAAGAGGGGGAAAGAAGGAAAAACGGGAGATAACAACTGCCACCTCTCAAGTCTCGAGAGGGGGAGAGCATCTCTCTTTCCTGCCAGCTTTATAAATCTCTTAAGAGAATGCATCATCTAACCAGCAAAAGATACCCAAATCAAAAAGAACTTACAGACAGAGAAATCAACTGAGAAACTCCAGAAAGTTCCAAAAGACACAAAACCTGGTTGTATATTTTTTTGAGCGTGACTAAATTCGATTATTACTTTTTTTTGGTTAATGAATGGATATTGTACTTATTTGAACAGCATTCCAATAGAACCTTATTTTATGCAGTATATCACTTGTTTAGTTAAAGTTCCCAGTTAGTTCAATAAATAAATGGTTACGTGTTCATTTTAAAGTGAGTGTCAGGTATTTCTGTTAGTTAACCACTAAACATTACTGAAGAACAGTTCACACCTTCCCACACACTTTTAACAGATTACGAGGCGAGGTATTCCTCTTTGGGGGATTCGGTGTTACTTCTTTAGGGGTCAACCACGCTTCGTAACATGGTTTATGAACGTATTCATTTTATACTGAGTCAGAAAATAACATCTGCCAAAACTACATCTTGGCTGATAACTGTATAGTAACAGCGGGCTGTTTCCCCTGCATTTAGTATTCTTTTAGAAAAGTTCTTATCCTCTCACTATTATCCTGTCACAAACTACTTAATATTGCACAAAGGGATCTGTGGCAATATATTTAACTTGACATCCAACACTAACATTTCTATTAATTATTTTGTTAGTGTTTCTCCCTCCTCGTGAAAAAAGTAAACCAAGAAAATCATATGAAAAGTGGGTTTGTTGCAAAGAGACAATTTCGTTTCGACTGAGCTTAATTCTTTACCATCCATGTCCTGAGCTTTATGTTTTAACTTTCTTTAACCTTGTGTTAGGGGTTTTTTTTGTCATCTTTAGTTTTATTTGTCCTTGGTTTCATTTTGCATTTTTAACGCTCGTTTGTCTTGGTGCATTTTTTTATTTTGCTTGTTTGATTTTGGTTGCAAACTTGTTTTGGAGCCATTTCTTTGTAAAAGTGGCGACTTTAATTTGTTGTCACAGAGAGGCTGGATTTTATGACACCCCCTCCACCCCGCTGGGCCTGTTTTCTGTTGTAAGGTGGGGTAAAATGTGACAGGTGGCTACTGTGCCACCTACCTGCCTACCCCCCCCCCCCCCCAACCTTTCCCCATAAAATGGTCAGCGGGCAGGCACCAAGATTGGCAGCCTGCCCACCATTTTTTGTAAAGATAATTAACAGGCTTGTTGAGGAGCCAATTGACCCAAATCTTGTGCTGCCCACGTGCATAAATCAGGTGGTGTGGGCAGGTGGCTGGGAGTGTGCGCGCCATTTTTTTAGTCCAGTCTGGTTAAAAGATGGGAAGGGTGGGGGTGGGGGTGGGGGCAGGTACATTCTTTGTGGGTGCTCTGAGCTCATCGGGACACCCCCACCAAATTGATTTGATTTGATTTATTATTGTCACATGTATTAACGTACAGTGAAAAGTATTGTTTCTTGCGCGCAATACAGACAAAGCATACCATTCATAGAGAAGGAAACGAGAGAGTGCAGAATGTAGTGTTACAGTCATAGCTAGGGGATTGAGAAAGATCAATTTAATATAAGGTAAGTCCATTCAAAAATCTGACAGCAGCAGGGAAGAAGCTGTTCTTGAGTCGGTCGGTACGTGACCTCAGACTTTTGTATCTTCTTCCGGATGGAAGAAGGTGGAAGAGAGAACGTCCGGGGTGCGTGGGGCCCTTAATTATGCTGGCTGCTTTGCCGAGGCAGTGGGAAATGTAGACGGAGTCAATGGATGGGAGGCTAGTTTGCGTGATGGATTGGGCTACTTTCACGACCTTTATAACATCCAGCCTGGCCAACAAAGCTTGCCCCTCCCCCACCCCAACTCCTCTCACCCCCTCCTTAGGTTCCCTGATCCCTCCCTATCCAAAATCTGGGATTTGCCACGCTCTGGACACCACGGGCAGGATTTTCTGTGCAGCCTGCCCCATGTCTCACAGTGGTGGAGGAGGCCTGTGGGGTTTCCCGTTGAGTGCACCTGAGGCAGGGGTGTGCCATCAGCAGATCCAGAAGACCACGCTGGCATGAATGGCCAAAAAGGTTCCTGCCTGTAGCTGTCTTCATTCCTGTGTCCTACTTGCAATTCCAGCCGTGCCCACTACTGAAGTGTGGCACTGTTGAGACTGCTAGAGCTGGCAAGCATTTCCCAAGGAGCAGACCTCCTTCCACTGAGCGGTAGAAGATCTACTTTCACCGACTTAAGGCCGCCCACAGTGTGTTATTGCAATGGGATGGCGTTGTTTAATTTGGTTTGGCTGGCATCCAGTATTTCAGTTGGGCGCAGAGGCGGGGGGAGGAGGGTGGTAGGGGGTGCGAGCAGTACACCCCCACCCCCCTCACCCCACCCCCATAAGATTTCCTGTGGAGAGTGCAGGAGTTGTTACATAATCCCTGCGTTGCCTGGTATGAAATGAATGATCAGAAAAACCTATCGGCCCCATTGACATCTGGGTCTGAATTCTTGAAACATGTGCAAAACTTCATAAAATGTACATTTTGTAATGTTATTTTAATTCCATGATAAATGACATGCAACTGAATTACAAATATCTGATATCCATCACCCGATTACAAGGGTGAAATCCTAAATTAGTTCAGGGTTCTGCGACTACATTTTCATCTTTTGATTGCCATGGTTACCGATATGAATCCATAAACTGTTTAAACATCGCCTTGAAGTAACTTCAAAATCACGCAGGAAGAGAGGACCAGAAAAATGAAGGCATGGGGAAGCCCCACAGGACCATTTCCCAACTGGGAATTATATCCTGATTATTAAAAAGTATCCTGTCTGCTTATAGAATATTTGTGGAGATGCCGGCGTTGGACTGGGGTAAACACAGTAAGACGTTTAAGCTGAAGTTTAACCTGGTGTTGTTAAACTTCTTACTATAGAATATTTGCCAACTGCATATTGCCACTGCTTGATAGTTGAATGCTGGCAAATCTATTTGTGGGCACAGCATTCTCCACATTACCACAAAGGTACCAGGGCTCCAGTTCCAGCCATAATTGGACACAAGCTGAAGGATTAGAAACTCATCTGCTCTGATTGGTGGGTTCAAAGGTCACTATTAACAATGTGCCCACGAGGCTCCAGATCAAGATGTAAAATTTGTGTAGCCACCTCATCTGAGGTGGGCGGCACGGTGGCACAGTGGTTAGCACTGTTGCCTCACAGTGCCAGGGACCGGGGTTCGATTCCAACCTTGGAGTCTGTATGGAGTTTGCACATTCTCCCCGTGTCTGCGTGGGTTTCCTCCAGGTGCTCCAGTTTCCTCCCACAGTACAAAGGTGTGCAGATTAGATGGATTGGCCATGCTAAATTGCCCCTTTGTGTCCCAAGGTTAGGGGGATTAGCGGGGTCAATACATGAGGTTACAGGGAAAGTACCTGGGTGGGTTATTCTGTTGGAGAGTCATTTGCAGACTTGATGGGCCAAATGGCCTCCTTCTGCACTGTAGGGATCTATGATTCTATGAGTACGACATTTATCTGTGCTCCATAACACTACCAGCAAAGTCTGCACACAGCAGGAAGTCCCAGCAGCATAATTTGCCAGTTACGTGGTATAAACAATCTGCTTTCTCTTAAAGGCAGGCTGTCTCTTAAAGGGAAACTGCTTAAAATGATTGCTGCAATGGAAGCTCTTGGAAACGGAACAGGGCAGACAGAGGAAGCATCATGACAGATGCAGCACTGGAAAAGATATTGCTGGCCATCATAGGAAGGGGCATCACTCAGGCTTTGGCCACCAGCTCAGAAACTAACACTCACCTGCCTTTAAGTGGAGGTTGTGCAAGCTTTTTAAAGAAAGTGAAACAGCTTACCATGTGATCGATCATCTCCCAGCTCTCCATCATCGCCAAACCCATTTCCAATCACTGCATTGCCTTCTTTGTGGCATGGTGGCACAGTGGTTAGCACTGTTGCCTCACAGTGCCAGGGGCCCAGATTCAACTCCCGGCTTGTGTCACTGCCTGTGTGGAGTTTGTACGTTCTCCCCGTGTCTGCGTGGGTTTTCTCCGGGTGCTCTGGTTTCTTCCCACAATCTGAAAGGCATGCTGGTTAGGCGCATTGACCTGAACAGGTGCTGCAGTATAGCGACTAGAGGAATTTCACAGTGGCTTCATTGCAGTGTTAATGTAAGCCTTACTTGTGACTAACAAATATACTTTACTTTTACAATTATCACTGCCCAACTCTACCTTCATCCTGTACCCCACAGGGAAAATACATTCCCCCCCCCCCCCCCCCCCCCCTCCCCGCAGCTTGGAAGTTCTCAATTCTCTGCCACCTGGCCCTTTTCTCAAAATCCAACCTGCTTTTCAAATGAGTGTTGGTTCTGTGTAGGTGGTGCAGCAGAGGTGGGGGCGGGCGGGGAAGTGGGGAGGGGAGGGGGAGGGACGCACGATGTGGAACATCGCATGTTACCATCATTAACATGCTGAGGGCGGGTCTGCAGTGAGTGCTGTTGTACGCCAAAATCAATGAAGAAGGAAAACCACAAAGAACTTCAAAACTGGTAGGATGCCTTTGCTGCCCAGTTTTCCTCTATTGGCCACCTCAAATCCAGCACAAAAGCTAGACTGGTTTATCTGGAAAATGGTAATACTGCATTTGTGCATTAAGCAGGTGTACTTTTTCTGAGTTTGGAGCATCACAGTATCTAACTTTGCCAAGCAACCATACCTCCTGAAACTGTTTACAGTGCAAAAAAGACCATTCAGCCTATCGAGTCTGCACCAATTCTCCAAAAGGGCATCTTACCCAGATCTCTCCCCACCCTATCCTGTAAGCCCACACATTTACGATGGCTATTTCCGCACCTAGTGGTGTAGAAGGCAGACTTGCATCTATTTCCATAGTTGTTTTTCCTGGAACAGGTTGCTAGCGACTTATAATTTGAGGGGTGCCACTCCGATCAAACATAGCTGACCAAGAGTTTTACCACTCTAACCGCATGGAGGTTGATTCATCACGTTGTGAATGCATTTTCCTTAGCCATCAAGTCCTGGGGATGAGACTCGAAGCCAGAACTACTGGCTTAGAGGCAGGGACACTACCCACTGTGCTACAAGACCTTCTGGAACTAAGGGCGGCACGGTAGCACAGTGGTTAGCACTGCTGCTTCACAGCTCCAGGGTCCCGGGTTCGATTCCCGGCTCGGGTCACTGTCTGTGTGGAGTTTGCACATTCTCCTCGTGTCTGCGTGGGTTTCCTCCGGGTGCTCCGGTGTCCTCCCACAGTCCAAAGATGTGCGGGTTAGGTTGATTGGCCAGGTTAAAAATTGCCCCTTCGAGTCCTGGGATGTGTAGGTTAGAGGGATTAGCGGGTAAAATATGTGGGGGTAGGGCCTGGGTGGGATTGTGGTTGGTGCAGACTCGATGGGCCAAATGGCCTCCTTCTGCACTGTAGGGTTTCTATGATTCTTTCTATGATTCATAAGTCCAGGGAACTTTAATAGGTGTTGCAATAACTGATCCTAATGGCTGATATGGAAAGAGCTTTACTCTGTATCTAATTGTGCTATACTTAACCTGAGGGTACTTGCTGGAACAGATAAAGAAAAGTTTTAATTTGTCTATCCCTAGATCCAAATAGTAGAACATCTTTGTTGTTCCTACAGCTAAGATCCCTTATTTCGATGTGCATAAAATACAGTCATACAAAACATTTAAAAACACGCCCTCAATTAAAGATTCAATCAAATAATAATTGATCGGAAATAGTCAATGGATTTACAAAAGGCAACAAATTTATGTAATTCCATTTGAGAAACATGTCTGGTCAAATTTTTAACAACATTTTTAATTTCAGCCGAAGGAAACCGTAAACCTCCAAATCGTCATGGCAGCCCACAGTTAATGCAATTTATCTTTCTTTTCCTACCCTGAAGTGTTACCGCGATTAGACAAATTACAATCAACATTTAATATGCAAAGTTACTTACTGCATTTGGTGATTAACTTACTGCCTGCATTTAATAACTGCCTTCATCATTCATTAAATTTTAAAAATATCCATATATTGAATACATTTAGTAAATCAATTAATAATCAAATTTCAGTTTAAATTTATTAACTTATACTTCCAGCTCTGTTGTTATAAGCTCATTCTTTTAGTCCATCAGCAATACCATTGGAGTTCAAATAGTCATTACATTTCTTATTATAGAGCATTAGTTGTTCCATGAATTTAAACTTCAATACAATTTTAATAGGATGCAGGATTATATGATCTTTTACCTGACACAAATTCTGTATTGTTTCATGTCTAACCCGACAGCTGTGCCCCATTGTTTTTGTGCAGGCAGTTCCTGAAATAGATACGCAGATAAGTAAATATCAGCAGTTAAAATGTCCATATCTCTCCAATATGTATGACTAATTTCCCCACAACCTGCCTGGATGTGCAAAATCTCACTAGCTGTCCTGTCTGGAGACAATACACATCTCTTTAACCTGTGCTTAAAGCTCCCTCCACTCACATTGTCTGTACCTTTAAGACTTGATTAGCTGTAAAGACTCACATTCCAATCATTATTCATGTAAATTGAGTTTGTGTCTTTGTGCCCTGTTTGTAATCAGAACTCCCACCCACCTGACGAAGGGACAGCCTGTTCCGAAAGCTAGTGGCTTTTGCTACCAAATAAACCTGTTGGACTTTAACCTGGTGTTGTTAGACTTCTTACTGTGACTAATTTCTAGCCAGTAGTCTGAGGACTGGGAAAGGAGGAAAGATGGTGATATTTGAATCAATGTTCCTCATGAACAGGGCAGCTTCTCTCCTTCAGACTTTCCTTCAGAACATTCCTTCTATTTTCCTCGCTCCTCCCAAACAGCTGGGGATTTATTTCCCACTGCTGCATGTGGGCTATCTGTGCAGTGGATGTCTTGGCTCTTCTCTTTCTCCATTCCTTACTTTGATAATGTGATGCACTTTCATTCAGTGCCTTCACTTACGTTCTGGCTGAAATTGAGAATTTATCATGATGGAAAACCCCACACATTAATCTGTGTCCTACAAGCCCAGTGCTGTTTGGTAACCCAAACCTTTGAAATTAGATTAGCAATCTCCCAAGGTGGCTAGGTGTGTAAATATATGGTGCAGCACCAAATGACTAGAATCATAGAAGCCCTACAGTGCAGATGAAAGCCATTCGGCCCATCGGGTCTGCACCAACTCTCTGGCGGCTTTGACAAAGGGTCATCTGGACTCGAAACGTCAGTCCTTTTCTCTCCTTACAGATACTGCCAGACCTGCTGAGTTTTTCCAGCGTTTTCTCTTTTGGTTTCAGATTCCAGCACCCACAGTAATTTGCTTTTATCTCTGACAGAGTATCTTACCCATCGCCCACCCCCCCATCCCCGTAACCCCACACATTTACCATGGCTCATCCATCTAACCGACACATCTTGATTCACTAAGGGACAATTTAGCACGACCAATCCACCTAACCTGCACATCTTTGGACTGTGGGAGGAAATCGGAGCACCTGGAGAATAACCACGCAGACACGGGGAGAACGTGCAAACTCCACACAGTCACCCAAGGCCAGAATTGAACCCGGTCTCTGGTGAGGCAGCAGTGCTAATCCCTGTGCCTCCATGCCACCACCTGAATTCATTATAGTCTGTGTTGATTTACCTAATCTCATTTGAGGTAAAATACTTATACACAGGACCCAAGAGCTATTATGGGTAAGCCATCATTCTCATCCTGATTGCTGTCAAGTGACCTTTGTCCCAGGAAGTAGACATTGGTTGACACATTGGTTGGCCATTCTTTGTTGAACTACAACCAATATCTTAAAGAGAAGCAGTGAGAAAATGGCACAGGGAATTGGGATTGATTATTATAGCTATTTTATTGGAGCAGAAATACTGGAAATGTTCAACAGTGTATAAATATTGACCCTCATCTAAAGGCTAGTGACAAGAACAGCACTTACCATTATCACTTTGGTAATTTTATCTTCTTGGTCACATTAAGTAAAGGAGAACTAGCACAATAAGTTGGAATGAAAATCTTTGATCTTTTGGTACATCAATATTTTCAAAGGGTCCCGCTGAGGGCATACAGGAGGCAGAGATACTGAAGGGCAGAATCTAATCAAACTAAATAATCTAGAATCATTTCTCTCTCAAGTCTGAACTTTGAGAATAAAGGAAACTGAGTTACTGCAGACGAATGATTTATTCAACGGTGAGAACAAACTTGAATTGAGTCAGAGCAATATTTTCAAAACAGATCTAAGACTGGATTTTCCTTTGGGAATCTGCCCATCTTCAGAGAAGCTGAAGACTTAGCGCCCAATCCTGTCCCCTCAATAAATACGCCTCAACCAATTTCCTTTGCCTCCATGGCTACTGCATGTAAATGACGGTGTCTGGGTTTGACTTAGTGCAGCAACTAATTTTTCCCCTTCGTCTCTCTGTTCCTGTCAAGCACATCACAATGAGGAAGGTATTAAAACATTCCTGCGGCAGGCCAGAGGAGTTGCAGAGCTGAAGACCCACAGGAGACTTGGAGTAAGCTTCAAATAAGCTTTTTCAAAAAAGTTTAATTGTTGAATCCTACAGTGCCGAAGGCAGCCATTCGGCCCATTGAGTCTGCACCAACCACAATCCCACCCAGGCCCTATTCCCGCAACCCCACATATTTACCCTGCTAATCCCGCTATCACGAGGGGCAATTTAAGCATGGCCAATCCACCTAACCCGCACATCTTTGGAATGTGGGAGGAAACCGGAGCACCCGGAGGAAACCCACACAGACACAGGGAGAATGTGCAAACTCCACACAGACAGTGACCCGAGGCTGGAGTTGAACCCGAATCCCTGGAGCTGTGAGGCAGCAATGCTAACCACTGTGCCACCGTGCCACGTTTGTACGTTTCTTTGGCGATACATGAGTGAAAAGTTACCGATGATGTACAGCAAGCGTGTGAGTTTGGATTTTGTGATTAAGTCCATTGTGCTACCGCAGTGGTCTATGTTAGCACATCATAGATTATATACCCAGGTAGGGAGTTATGATAAATCAAGGGAGATTCGTGCTTCAAAGTAACAAAACCTTCATTGTCAATGATTAATAAGTATTTACAAGAAAAGTGTCTGATTGAATAAACTATGCGACTGTACAACGCTCCTCCCTGCCTCCAATCCGGGAAATGTGCCCTTGCACTCAATTGGCTCAGCTTCTGGCCTTGACACTCCATAGAGTCCAGCCCGGTCATTTAGCCCTCAGAGAACATTACCTTAAAGGGGCCACTGTACTACACTCTGCACCCCCCCGCTTCCCCCCCCCCCCTCCACCCCCAACTCCTGAGTTCACTTAGAATCATAGAATCCCTACAGTGCAGAAGAGGCCATTTGTCCCATCGGGTCCACCAACTCTCTGACAGAGCATCTTATCCAGGTCCACCCCCCTGCCCATAGCCCTATGTACAGTGCGGCCCCGTTATAACGCGATGGTTGCGGTCCATAAAATGTTATTGCGAAAAAAGCAGGGTCGCGCTAAATTGGGGTCGCGCTAAATTTGCCAATCATGAGCGGAAAAAAAGGGTCCAATGATTATATCCGAATTCGCGCTAAATCGGGGCGCGTTAAATCGAGGTTCCACTGTATTTGTCCAATTAATCTACTTAACACACACATCTTTTGAATTGTGGAAGGAAACCAGAGCACCCAGAGGAAATCCACGCAGACACGGGGAGAATGTGCAAACTCCACACAGACAGTGGCCCAAGGCCAGAATTGAACCCGGGTCCCTGGAGCTGTGAGGCAGCAGTGCTAACCACCGTGCCACTTTTAAGGGGGAAACAGAAGAACATCATTAACATCGGTCAGAACATTGAATACAGGAGTTGAAATGTCTTGTTGAAGTTGTACAAGTCATTGGTAAGGCCACACTTGGAATACTGTGCAATTCTGGTCACCCTATTATAGAAAGGATATTATTAAACTAGAAAGAGTGCAGAAAAGATTTACTAGGATGCTATCGGGACTTGATGGATTGAGTTATAAGGAGAGGCTGGATAGACTGGGAATTTTTTTTCTGGAGTGTAGGAGGCTGAGAGGTGATCTTATAGAGGTCTATAAAATAATGAGGGGTACAGGTCAGCTAGATAGTCAATATCTTTTCCCAAAGGTAGGGGAGTCTAAAACTAGAGGGCATAGGTTTAAGGTGAGAGGGGAGAGATACAAAAGTGTCCAGAGGGGCAATTTTTTCACACAGAGGGTGGTGAGTGGCTGGAACAAGCTGCCAGAGGTAGTAACAGAGGCGGGTACAATTTTGTCTTTTAAAAAGCATTTAGATAGTTACATGGGTACGATGGGTATAGAGGGATATGGGCCAAATACGGGCAATTGGGATTAGTTTAGGGGTTTAAAAAAAAAGGGTGGCATGGACAAGTTGGGCCGAAGGGCCTGTTTCCATGCTGTAAACCTCGATGACTCTATGACTCTAATATAGACAACAAACCACAACAAAAATCAGGAATACTCCAGGGCGACATTATCATAAGTTTAGTCAATCTGGAGACTTCTGAAATAAAAGCAAAATACTGTGGATGCTGGAATCTGAAACAAAAACAGAAAATGCTGGAAAATCTCAGCAGGTCTGACAGCATCTGTGGAGAGAGAATAGATGCTCTCACCCAGCGTACTGAGTCTGGATGACCCTTCACCATGATTTTGCAAAAATCCCGGCCTCTGTTGTTTTTCCTTGAGTAGTGATTTTCTTTCTGAGAGGCCTACCTAGCCTCCACCCTCCCCGCCAAATCTAGGAATATCATGCAGGGTCATCTGGACTCGAAACATTGGCTCTATTCTCTCTCCACAGATGCTATCAGACTTGCTGAGACTTTCCAGCATTTTCTGTTTTTGTTGGAGACTTCTGAATCCTGGTAGAACATCTCAATTCTGAGCTCGGGTCTTCTGGGAATGAAGAGTGAAATGGGACAGATGTGAATGATAAACTCATCTATCTGGGTTGAGATCCCCACTCTGTAGTTGCTGAATCCTCAGTTTACAGAAACCACTGATTGCTCCGGTTCCATATTTATAACGGGGATCCCTGTAGCTAACCCTGGTGAATTCGAATTTACTGCAGGGGCCGCCTGTCACTCCCTTCTATCAGACACTCTTCTCATCCACAGTTGGTCTACATGTTTCTTGACACAACAACCTTGCATCTCTATAATATGGGAGACCAGTCCTGTTCTTTCTACAATCTTGCCAGCCACCCATGCCGGCCCTGTTGCAAAGTTTCTGACCATGACTAAATCTTCAAATTGGAAAACTCTGGCCAGAATTCTCTCAGTCCTCAAGGAGAGCAGCGGGCCAGGAGACACCAGCCGGGGGGGGTCTTTAGCGGAATTCGTGACTGGCATCCGGCCAATCGAAAGTCTACATGGCCCTTTCTTTCAGCATAATGCATTCCATGCCAGAAATTAGCGTGGAGCTGATTATCATATGAAAGTAGCAATTTCCATATGATTAGCAGGCCTGGGACAGGAGCCTCCGGGCCCATTAGCGCCTCCCCCCGCCAGGAGAGGTTCCTACTAGCAGGGTTTACAACTGCACCCCACTAATGGGGAACAGGCTGGTGCGGACAGAGGCCATTGAGGCCCTCCCGGGAGACCGGGGCAAGGAGGTGCCCCTTGGGCAATGCCAGCCTGTCACTCTGGCACTGCCCAAGGGGTACTTTGGCACTGCCCAACTGGATACTTTGGCATGCCCACCGGGCATTGGGGCTAGCCATCGGACGGAGGAGGGTCTATGGGGAGGAGATTGGGGCTGGTCTGGGGTGGGGGGGGTGGGGGGGTGGGATCCAGTAGGCAGGCGATGGTGGGGTGGTGATGTTGGAAAGCCAGCAATTGGGAGGCTGGCGATGGGGAGGGGGAGGGGGGGAAGCAGTGCGCATGCGTTAATGTCCGCACTGACAGATCGACGCATGCGCAGTGACCCGCTCAGCCCGCTGACCCTGGCCTCTCTAGCAGGATGAGTCCCCCCGCTACCCCACTGACCAGCGCGAATCCCCCTGAGGCAATCTGTGATGCACAGAGTGTCGGAGATTCGTTCAGGTATGTACGCCCAAAATGGGAAATTCTACCCTTTTTCCCCGCCCGTTGGGGACTTCGCTTTTTTTCTGCGAGAATCCCAGCCTCTGTTGTTTTTCCTTGAGTGGTGAATTTCTTTCAGAGAGACTTGCTTAGCCTCCACCCTCCACACCAAATCTAGGAATATCATATCCAACCATGTCGTCAAGTGGTGTCCCATTAGTATCTCGGCCCGGTATGATTCCCGTGGTGGCATTTGGTGCGGTGTTGCAAGACAACAAAAAACTGGCTGAAGGTAGAGGTAGAAGCCGACTGTTTCTTCATTGATGATCTGAACGTTTGTACACTTCGTTCCGCTAACTCATTTGAGGCTGGGGTTGTAAGGTGCTGACCCAGAAACAGGGAAGCAAATGTGGGCTGGGATACAGTGGCCGTGGCAGTCAATACCCACGGCCTGACACTGAAGACTGCCATACAATGCCACAAAAAAAGTGAATGGCCTCATTTGAGCTGCAAGGATGAGTGTCCATCTGCTACATCCTGGCATTAGTCCCGCCTGTCACGCCTGGATTGTCCACATCAATCCACTCCCTGACACCCCCCCCCCCGGTCTTTCAGCACCTGACCCCCCCCCAGCATCTTACTCAAATCCTTCTGGCATTGCTCAACACGATCCCTTTCAGTCAAGACATGGTGCCAACATATACCACCTGTTCCCCTACCCTCCCCGCCACCCCACCCCGGGACCACCAGCCATCAGGCTTTCGATCATCCCCCCTTTGTTCCTGCAGGAGAAGATAGCCCAAAATAAAAGAGAGAGGGAGAAGATTGGCGGGAAATTCCTGAGTTGCATCCCCTCAGCGCCTATGAAGAGAGAGCAATAGAGATCTCAGGGGAGTCACACGGGAGAGCTGTGAGTGCCTGTGAGATCAGCGTGTGCCACGGAAATGAGGATCTACAGAATCTTCATCAATGTGACCTGTCTCAGGTAGGTTCCAAGCTGCCCAGATACTTGTCCCTCCCTTCCACTCAACCATGAGTCTTGTCCTGCAAGAGCAACACCTGATGAGGCCGGGCCCTCAGGAGTCAGCACCCTCCCCTCCGACCCCACCCCTGTGACCCCCACCAGCACCTTGGTGGAAAACACCTCAGAAGAAGGCACCGATCAGGTGTGACAGACATCCCTCACACCATCCACCAACGCAGAGTCACGCCTCAGTGGGTGGAATTAGCAGACAGGATTCAGGGTCACTTTCTGGTGGGCACCACACAGCCACTGATGCACATCAGGTGAAACATAGAAACTAGAAGCAGGAGTAGGCCATTCAGCCCTTCGAGACTGGCATTCATTTTGAAGGCGGGAATGTCTGAGGGATCGGGCTAGAGGAGATCTGTTGGATCCAAGGAAACAGCTGGTCCCTAGTGGAGAGGTTTTCCCCTAGTTTTCATGAGCTTTCATTGACTTCATTTCTATTAAGGCTTCTTGATGCCATTTGCGATCAGATGTAGCCTTGATGTCAAGGGCCATCATCTCATCTCACTTCCAGAATTCAGCTCCCTCAGCCATGTTTGGAGCAAGATTGGGGTGAGGTCTGGAGCATAGTGAACCTGACAGAACCCAAACTGAACATCGGTGAGCAGGTTATTGTTGAGTAAGGACAGCTTGATAGCACTGCCAATGACACCTTCCATCACATGACTGAGAATAGACTGATGGGCAGTAATGGACCAGATTGGATTTGTTTTATTCTTCTGGACAGGACATACGAGCATAAGTCCCCCATTGTTAGGTAGATGGGTGTTTTAGCTCTACTGAGAGATCTTGGTTAGGGGTGCAGGTGGTTCTGCAGCAAGGATCTTCATCACTAACGCTGGGATGTTATTGGGCTGCATAGCCTTTGCTGTATCAGTCTCTTCAACTGCTTCTTAATATCAAAGTGGAGTGAATTAAGCTGGCTGAAGACTGGCACCTACGATGCTGGGGCCAGCAGGAGGAGGCCCAGATGGATCATTCAGTTCACACTTGATTTCAAGTTTGCTGACGACACCACCGTAATGGGTCGGATCTCAAACAATGACGAGACAGAGTACAGGAATGAGATAGAGAAACTGGTGAACTGGTACGACAATAATGATCTCTCCCTCCGTGTCAGCAAAACGAAGGAGATAGTCATCGACTACAGGAAGCATAGTGGAGGGCATGCCCCTGTCCACATCAGCGGGGATGAAGTGAAAATAGTCGAGAGCTTCATGTTTTTAGGAGTCCAGATCACCAACAACCTGTCCTGGTCCCTCAATGCAGACGCTATAGTTAAGAAAGCCCACCAACGCCTCTACTTTCTCAGGAGACTAAGGAAATTTGGCATGTCCGCTACAACTCTCACCAACCTTTACAGATGCACCATAGAAAACATTCTTTCTGGTTGTATCACAGTTTGGTACGGCTCCTGCTCTGTCCATGACTGCAATAAACTGCGAAGGGTCGTGAACAAAGCCCAGTCCATCACACAAACCAGCCTCCCATCCATTGACACTGTCTATACTTCCCGCTGCCTCGGAAAAGCAGCCAGCATAATCAAGGACCCCAAGCACTCCAGATATACTCTCTTCCACCTTCTTCCGTAGGGAAAAATATCCAAAGTCTGAGTCACGTACCAACCGACTCAAGGACAGCTTCTTCTCTGCTGCCATCAGACCTTTGAATGGACCTACCTCATTTTAAGTTGATCTTTCTCTACGCCTTAGCTATGACTGTAACACTACATTCTGCACTCTCTCCTTCCCTTCTCTATATCTGTATAGCACGCAAGAAGCAACACTTTTCACTGTATACAAATGCATGAGACAATAATAAATCAAATCACATCTGAAATTGCGTAGTTACCTTTCAGCCTTGTCTTTTGTGTGGATATTCTGGACTCCGCCACAGTTGAACTTGGGGATGTCCATGGAGCCTCCTCCTCCCATGAGTTGTTATTGTCCACAGCCATTTACAATTGTATGTGACAGGCCTTCAGAACTTTGAGCTGACCCATTGGTTTTGGCATCACTTAGCTCAAGTCCATAGCACCTTCCACTGTTTAGCAAGTCTGCCATCTTGTTTTGCAGCTTCACCAGCTTGGTACCTCATTTTTTAGGTATACCAGATGCTGCTCCAGGCATTCCTCCAAGCCATGTCTTTTTTGTTATTCATTTACAAGATGTGGACATCATTGGCTAGGCCAGCATTTATTGCCCACCCCTAACTGCCCTTGAGAAGATGATGGTGAGCTGCCTTCTTGAACTGCTGCAGTCCCAATGCTGTTAGGGAGGGAGTTCCAGGATTTTGACACTGCGACAGTGAAGGAGCTACAATATATTTGCAAATCAGGGTGGTGAGTGACTTGGAGGAGAACTTTCAGGTGTGGTATTCCCATGTGTCAGCTACTGTTGTCCTTTGAGATGGTAGTGGTCGTGGGTTTGGAAAGTGCTGTCTAAGGACCCTGCAGTGTTTTTCATAGATGGTGCACACTGCTGCTACTGAGCGTCGGTGGTGGAGGGAGTGAATGTTTGTCAAAGGGGTGCCAATCAAACGGGCTGCTTTATGTTGTTAGAGCTGCACTCATCCTGGCATAGGGTGAGTATTCCATCACATTCTCAACCTGTGCCTTGCAGACAGGTGTTGAGGAGTGATTGCAGCTACCAGTTTGCACTTTGCAAAATATCTCTCTTTCTGAGTGACCAGCCTGGCCAGTGTGAAGGTGCTGAGAAGTCCCTGAATAGAAGTTTGGACGGGTTTTTGAGAGATTGCTCACAAAAATGGAACCTTCTGGAATGTAGAAAAAAAAACTGCAGAGTGTGCTGATGGAGAGATGGTGGAGTAATGGTAATGTCACTGGACTTGTAATCCAGAGACCCAGGCTCAGGGGGCGTGGGTTCAAATCCCACCACAGCAGCTGATGGAATATTGAATTCAGTTAATAAGTCTGGAATATAAAACTAATCTCTGTTACAGCGACCATGACAGCTGTCATTGTAAAGACACAAACGGTTCACTAATGTCCTTTAGGGAAGGAAATCTGCCATCCTTACCTGGTCTGGCCTACATGTGACTCCAGAGCCACAGCAATGTGGTTGATTCTTAACTGTCCTGTGAAATGGCCTCGCAAACCACTCGCTTCAAGGGCAACTGGGGATGGGAAACAAATGCACGCCTTGGCAGTGACGCCCACGTCCCATGAATGAATGAAGGAGAAACTAAGATAAGAGTTGCTGCATTGATATTATTGTAGAAACAAAAAATAAATGACATGGAAATTGAGTAGTTTTTGGTAGGAATTTTAATTTGCAACTGTGTGGGGACTATGAGTGAATAGCAATCATGTTTCATGTGAACTCATCAAAGCTGCTGCTGAGGGGTGTTACTGTATTCCACACTCTCTCGTGGTCTATCTACAATGTACTGTGAAAGCTGCAATCCACATTGTAGAGCAAATAACCCACAGCTAGTCAGTCTATACTAGGATTGGCAGGCATGTGCACAGTTTCAGATGTTATCATTAAGCTTTTTACTCTTTATTTTCAAACTTTCTACACGTTCTTGTTTATAACTCTGACAAACAGGTAGCAGACCCCAACAGATTCTCAGAGCTCAATCCTCATTGGAAATTTGGACCACACTCATAGAATCCCTACAGTGCAAAAGGAGGCCATTCAGCCCACCGAGCCTGCACCGACAACAATCCCACCCTGGCCCTATCCCCGTATTTACCCTGCTAATCCCCCTGGCACCAAGGGTCAGTTTAGCATGGCCAATCAACCTAACCCCACACATCTTTGGACTGTGGCAGGAAACCGGAGCACCCAAAGGAAACCCCCGCAGACACGGGGAGAACGTGCAGACCCCACACAGACCCAAACCGGGAATCGAACCCAGGTCCCTGGCACTGTGAGGCAGCAGTGCTAACCACTGTGCTACCGTGCCGCTCAATTCCTAATATGTAACCTGGCAATAACTGGGAACTGTTTCTGATGTAGGATATAAAGACTTTCCATGGTTGCTTCCGAGTGTTGATACAAGAAAGTAATAAAACACACTTGCTAAGAGCTATAGACTAAAAATGATGTCTGAACACTAAGGTGAAGGTTCTGCTGCAAGAAATGGGGTACAGGAAGGTTGGTTGTGCCCTGATGCCCTCCACACAGAAAAGAAGACCACAGTGTTTGAAGAGAAATGATTCTATACATCAATTAATCTCAATGGACCTACCTCAAATTGAGGAAAGATACTGTGATTGCACGAGAGGAGGTACAGGGGAGATTCACCAGGATGTTGCCTGGGATGGAGCATTTGAGCGATAAGGAGAGACTGGATAGACTTGGATTGTTTTCTCTAGAGCAGGGAAGGCTGAAGGAGGACATGATTGAGGTGTATAAGATTATGGAGGATAAGGTCAGGGTGAATAGGAAGCAGCTGTTGCCCTTAGTTGAGGGGTTAATCATGAGAGGGCATAATTTTAGGGTAAGGGGCAGGAATTGCAGAGGGGATTTGAGAAAAGATTTTTTCACTCAGAGGGTGGTGGGAATCTGGAATGCGCTGCCTGGGAAGGTAGTGGAGGCCGGAACTCTTACAACCTTTAAAAAGTATTTGGATGAGTACTTGAAACATGATAACATTCAAGGATATGGGACAAGTGTTGAAAAATGGGATCAGTGCAACTTTAGTGATAGTTATTGTCAGTGCAGACTTGATGGGCCAAAGAGCCTTTACTGCGCTGTATGACTCTGTGACTATAAATATCTGATGAGATAGGCCAATATCTCACGATAAGGGTTTGGGGGGGGGTGGGTAAGATGCTCTGTTGGAGAGCCGGTGTAGACTCAATGGGCCAAATGGCTTTCTTCCCGACTGTAGGAATTCTATGATTCTATGACTGGAGGAAGATGGGGTTCCCCAGGGGCTGACAGGATCCAAACTAATGAACTCGGCTTGCGCGTAGAGAGCATAATTTCATATTTTCAGATGACTCAAAAGGTGGAAGTGTTCGAAGTTATGAGGCAGATAGCAATGGTCTTTAAAGTTTATTTATTAGTCGCAAGTAAGGCTTACATTAACACTGCAATGAAGTTACTGTGAAATTCCCCTAGTTGCCACACTCCAGTGCCCGTTCGGGTAAATGCACCTAACCTGCACATCTTTCAGACTGTGGGAGGAAACAGGAGCACCCGGAGGAAACCCACGCAGACACGGGTAGAGCATGCAAATTCCACATAGACAGTGACTAAGCCAGGAATCGAACCCAGGTCTCTGGTGCTGTGAGGCAGCAGTGCTAACCACTGTGCTACCGTGCCGCCCTTCAAGGCTTAACTACACTCACAGATACCCGGTGGGATTTGTTCCCACACAGAACACTGGGGTGGAGAGTATCGGCACAATTAAGTTTGTTGCTCACAAGGCAACACCGCAGCCCGTTCCCCCATAATCTCCCTTCCCAAGTGCGACAAAAAGTTGACAATATTGTCACTGCCGGCCGCCGTAACACCAGACGTGGAGACGCAATCCGCAAGACCATCTCGTTACTGGGAGTAAGGTCAACCTGGAGCAGAGGGGCTCCCACTGACACTCAGTAACTAACTGCCCGTTTATTCCTGTCGCTGGGGAAGCACTGAGAAGGAGAACAAGATGAAGATGTAAAATTCAAAACACAAACAATCATCAAGGGATTCCCTCGCATTAAAAAAAAAGACGCTAAGCACACAGACACTGATCCCCAGTAAGCCATTAAATTAGTTTTACTTTATTATCATTTCATCCATTAAGTTTCTTTTTGCTAGTACCGTATAAGATGCCAGGAAATGTTTTCTTTTCATCTTGTACCACTTACAGCTCAAAGTCTTGCCCTTGGGCCACATTCCTATTGACTCGCCAACAGCACTGAGCTTGGCTGGAACTTGTAATTACCATGTCCCAGAGTAGGGTGAAATTTGGGATTGTGGGAGCCACTCCACTGATCTGCTCTTCTTTATGTCTCTTCATCTTCTGCTCAACGTTTGAAAAGGCTTCCCCTGTTTCTCCATGATGGCAGAAACCAAAGACCGAGCTGCTTCACTGCGAACATTCATATTTCCCCCACATCTGATATAGGAAGCAAATAAAAATCACCCAAGCAAACCAGCCGAAAACTAAACGAAGGAAAACCTAACCATTAAATATCAGTGTAAACGCAAAATACTGCGGATGCTGGAATCTGAAACAAAAACAGAAAAATGCTGGAAAATCTCAGCAGGTCTGGCAGCATCTATGGAGACGAAGGGTCATCCAGACACGAAACGTTGGTTCTGTTCTCTCTCCACAGATGCTGTCAGACCTGCTGTGATTTTCCAGCATTTTTCTGTTTTTGCATTAAATGTAAGTCTTTACTCACACGGGCAGTAATCTGGTGGAGCGAACCGCTCAGCTATTGGCCAGAATTCCCCGACCTCACCCACGGCTGGGATTCTCCAGTCCCGCTGCCGTTGAATGGAGTTTTGGCTGAGCACCAAATTCTCCGTTCTTGCTGGCAGTGGGGGCATTGTTGAATTCTGGCCCATTATCATTTTCTGAGTTATGGCAATGATGCAGAATCTTACCTCATCACGCTGCTGAAATTCCCCCCAAACTTAACTGAGTGCCACCCCATCTCCGACTGCTGTCCGCCTGTTCTGGATCGGTAGCTGGTTATTGATGTTCTTAGAGGGGGTAAGGGATGGCTGCTGGGGGCATGCGGTGGTGGAAGGCCCCACTGTACTCTTGCCGACATGTTCTAACCATCACCATCCAACTGGGGCCTGGATCCATGGCCCTACTTAGCTTCAAGATGGCTGGTGTAATGGCAATGACCATGACCTGAGCACCCAGAGGTGCCTGACCAGTTGGGTCTGGGGGTTCGTGCACAGGAAGCAGCAACCAAATTTTCAGTCCAGCTCATAAGGAGGAGTCGGAGGATGCAGCAAACAGACCCTGCTTCTTTTGTTATGGGTGCAATGGAGGTTTCATTGAAGTTACCACTGGCTCCATTGATATCTGTGATGAAGAACATTGCTGTTGTTGCCAAGAGTGGTGAGCGTAGACTCCAGAGTCATGACTATCAGTTGTCACCCTTTGAAGACTGACTGCTGAGTCTGTATGTAAGTGTGATGTGCCTTGAACAGTCTTCATTTCAGGTGTTGGAGAATAGGCTGATTCCCTCGGAATAGAAGACAATGTCTTTGTGTCTAATCACAAATGATATACCAGTCACATTGATGCGCTATTCAGACACGAGGCTTGAAGCTCAGTAAATGAAAGGCTTTTATTTACTGTTAACGAAGCTACCAGAACTTATATACACTATCCCAGACTGAAGGGGTCCCGGCCAGAGCAGGGACTCTTATACCTCTCCCAGGAGGCGGAGCCCGACTGGGATGTGCCACAACACTACAGTACAAAGGTGTAACAACCCCACCCTAACCCAACAGCAACAATAGCACAACCCAACAGTAACATATGTACATCCTTGTAGTCCTGGCCAGCCCCTGGCTCAGCACTATCCAGTGGGAACCAACGATGGTTCACCACACACATGACGAAGGGTCATCCAGAATCGAAGTATTGACTCTATTCTCTCCCCACAGATGCTGTCAGATCTGCTGAGATTTTCCAGCATTTTCTGTTTTCGCTTCAGATTCCAGCATCCTCAGTAATTTGCTTTGATATTAAACCGGTCACATGCCTTGTCCCGGTGATAATGGAATTCATTCCATTTGATGGTTCTTCTGAAACTTGGGGTTTGAACTGTGAAACAATGTGAGGGCAGTGTATGGAGGAGTGTGCATGGACTGGGTGTTGAAGGAGCACAGGGGGTATCTCATGAGCTTTATCAGAACCTATTAATAATCCAATTACTCTTCCTAACAGCAGACCCCAATAGTTCAGGTCATATCTATTAATCAACTATGGTCATCACTTCAGGCTATTGAGAAAGTAAATGCTTTAAATTATTGACTTTTTCTCCATGATCATTTACATTGTACGGTTAACTAAGAGTGCAAAAGTGTAAATTGTAGATGGGAACATATAAAACACAGGAAAGTGGCAATCTTGCAGCATTAACAGCATTCACACCCACTGCTCATGACTTTAAAAATAATTTTCTAATTTCTCACACAACTTGCCAAAATTAAGAAAAAAATCTTCAAAATTCAGGATGGGATTTTCCAGCCCTCCAGTCTCCATCCAGTCATAGAGGGCCCAAGGCAGCTCATTCACTCAGGGATTTTTCAACCCTTCCCGCCAGTGGGATCTTCCAGTCCTGCTGAAGATGGCCCTCTGTGGCGTGTTTTCCAGCAATGGATATGGCTCCCATTGGCCTCTGGCAGGATCTTCCAGTCCCGCCACCAGGGAACCCGCCACAGAGCGTCATCTTCGGCAGGACCGGAAGATCCCTCTGGCGGGAAGGGTCAGAAAATCCCTGAGTGAATGATTACATGAGCTGCCTTGGGCCCTCAATGACATTCCTGGCCCTTGGCTGGATGGAGACCGCAAGCCCATCTCTCCAGGTCCGCAGACTCTGTCGGGTTCCTTCCCAGCCAACTGAACTGCCTGCTCCTCAAAGTCTGTCAGGCTCTTGATGTCATATCAGCACCCCTCCTTGCCCCCACTCCCGCCCACCCTCGCTCTTTCTCGTATTGTGCCATAGCTTTTCCCCACACATAGCACAAATAAAGAAGAAGGGGTTGAGAGCTATTGGGTTTCAGGCATCTTTCTCATGTTTCCAGTCTTACAAATAAGCCACTGGATTTTGTGCCATGTGATCGATGCACTCTAGGTTGTCCAGAAGGGTTGTAGTGCAGCATTCTCCAGAGAAGTGGAAACATGCAGAAAGAAGGATAAGGCTCACAGAGGAACGTCATTAGCAGTGCTTACTGGTGCCCCTCCCCCACCCCCCGCCTGCCCACCATTTAGCATGTGAGCTTTCTGTGTGGGAGGATCAGGGACCAACAATGGCCTCCCAACCTGCAGACCAGATGGAATCATAGAATCAAAGAACAAAGAATAGTACAGCACAGGAACAGGCCTTTCGGCCCTCCAAGACTGCACCAATCACGTTGTCCTGTCTAGGCCAACCACTTATATCCCTCTATTCCTTGACTCGTGTATCTATCCAGATAAGTCTTAAATGTCGCTAACGTATCTGCCTCAACCAACTCACCTGGCAGTGCATTCCAGGCCTCCACCACCCTCTGTGTAAAAAACTTACCTCGCACATCTCTACTGCATCTTCCCCCCCTTACCTTGAACATAAGAATCTTACCTTGAATCATAGAATCCTACAGTGCAGAAGGAGACCATTTGGCCCATCGAGTCTGCTCCAACCACAATCCCACCCAGACCCTATCCCCATAACCCCATGCATTTACGCTAGCTAGTTGCCCTCACACTAAGAGGCAATTTAGCATGGCTAATCCACCTAACCTGCACATCTTTGGACTGTGAGAGGAAACCAGAGCACCCAAAGGATATCCACGCAGACACCGGGAGAATATGCAAACTCCACACAGACAGTGACCGAAGCCAAAATTGAACTCGGCTCCCTGGTACTGTGAGGCAGCAGTGCTAACCACTGTGCCGCCGTGACGCCCGGTGGGCCTACAAGGCATCACCTTATAATGTTGAGTAGCTCTTTATACATGGACCACAGGAATGATGCCCTTGCCACTGAAACCCAAGTCCCCTGTACTATTCAGTAAGGGTGAGCTGTTGAAGGTTCTCATACCCTGACGAGGCAGATGAGGCCATTCATCCATTTGCGACATTTCGTAGTTCTCTGGCAGAGGCCCTGGACACTGATCACCTTTGAGACTTCATACCCATGCTGGGTTCATCTGTTGACTCGGCCTCCTCATGGTAGTGGATACCCCTCCTGGCCTGCATTTCATTTAGCAAGACTTCCAGCAAGGCGTCACTGAATCTGGGGCCAGCCGTCACTGGGATAGGCAGGCCATCTCTTCCTTGACCGGTGGGTCGATTGATGTCCGGGCGCCTTTTAAACATTCCCATGACTTCCACAGCAGGAAAGACTCCCTGTTCCCAACCCTGCCACAAGACTTGGTTCTGGAAGGGGAAGGTCCGCTTTAGATTTTGATATCGAGTATTTACTTGTTGCCATAGCCAGCAGCTGGGGTAAGTGGATATCATTTGTTGATGTTAATTCTCATGCATGTTGTCTCAATGTAGGGAGTTGAGGGGCTGCACTTAATTCAGCCGAACAATCATTATAAACCATTTCTTATTGTTGCAATTGCTTTTTCTATCCATCCTCTAATCTCAATCTGTAGATAACACAAGCAAATTACCACCCTGAACAAGTATGAGTTACCATCTGTTTTGATGGATTACAAAACAGATTCTTTATTAAGAAACAAATCGCTGGTAGGTCACCCTGATTAGTTAAGAGTAACAAGGTGACCACTAAACTATGGAAATGGGCTTTTTCCTGCAGTCCAGATGTTGTGGCTGACATGTTCTCAATGCACCCGCTACACGGCACCTTGCAACTCCAAAATATCCTTGGTACAAAAAGCTCATAGAATCATCGAATCCCGACAGTGCAGGAGACCATTCAGCCCATCGAGCCTGCACCAACAACAATCGCACCCAGACTCTATCCCCGTAACCCCACGTATTTACCCTGCTAATCTGCAAAAGTATATACCAGTGATAAGGAAGGACTGTAGAAAAAGAGATAATCCACCATGGATATCTAAGGAAATAAAGGAGGGTATCAAATTGAAAGAAAATGCATACAAAGTGGCAAAGATTAGTGGGAACCTAGAGGATTGGGAAATCTTTAAAGGTCAGCAGAAAGCCACGGAAAAAGCTATAAAGGAAAGTAAGATGGATTATGAGAGTAAACTAGCTCAGAATATAAAAACAGAGCAAAAGTTTCTACAAATACATAAAACGAAAAAGAGTGGCGAAAGTTAACATTGGTCCTTTAGAGGATGAGAAGGGGGATGTAATAACTGGAAATGAGAAAATGGCTGAGGCATTGAACAGGTATTTTGTGTCGGTCTTCACAGTGCCAACATGCCAAAAATTGATGACAGGAAGGCTATGGCAGGTGAGAACCTAGAAACTATCATTATCACGAAAGAGGTAGTGTTGGGCAAGTTAATGGGGCTAAAGGTAGACAAGTCTCTGGTCCTGATGGAATGCATCCCAGGGTACTAAAAGAGATGGCGGGAGAAATAGCAAACGCACTAGTGGTAATTTACCAAAATTCGCTGGACTCTGGAGTGGTTCCCGCAGATTGGAAAACAGCAAATGTGACGCCACTGTTTAAAAAAGGAGGTAGACAAAAGGCAGGTAACTCTAGGCCAGTTAGCTTAACTTCTGTAGCAGGGAAAATGCTTGAATCTATCATCAAGGAAGAAATAGCGAGACATCTGGATATAAATTGTCCCATTGGTAAAATGCAGCATGGGTTCATGAAGGGCAGGTCATGTTTGACTAATTTGGTGGAATTCTTTGAGAACATTACATGTGCAGTGGACAATGGGGAACCTGTGGATGTGTTGTATCTGGATTTCCAGAAGGCATTTGACAAGGTGCCGCACCAAAGACTGCTACATAAGATAAAGGTGCACAGTGTTACGGGTAATGTATTAGCATGGATAGAGGATTGGTTAACTAACAGAAAGCAAAGAGTGGGGGTAAATGGGTGTTTTTCTGGTTGGCGATCAGTGACTAGTTGTGTGCCTCAGGGATCAGTGTTGGGACCGCAATTGTTTATGATTTACATAGATGATTTGGAGTTGGGGACCAAGTGTAGTGTGTCAAAATTCGCAGATGACACTAAGATGGGTGGAAGAGCAAAGTGTGCAGAGGACGCTGAAAGTCTGCAAAGGGATATAGATAGTCTAAGTGAGTGGGCGAGGGTCTGGCAGATGGAGTACAATGTTGGTAAATGTGAGGTCATCTATTTTGGTAGGAATAACAGCAAAATGGACTATTATTTAAATGGTAAAAAATTGCAGCATGCTGCTGTGCAGAGGGACCTGGGTGTCCTTGTGCAGGAATCTCAAGGAGTTGGTTTGCAGGTGCAGCAGGTAATGAAGAAGGCAAATGGAATTTTGTCCTTCATTGCTAGAGGGATGGAGTTCAAAAACAGCGAGATTATGTTGCAGCTGTATAAGGTGCTGGTGAGACCGCACCTGGAGTACTGTGTACAGTTTTGGTCCCCTTACTTGAGAAAGGATATACTGGCAGTTGGGGAGGGGGGTGGGGCAGTGCAGAGGAGATTCACTAGGTTGATTCCAAAGTTCAGAGCGTTGGCTTATGAGGAGAGACTGAGTAGACTGGGACTATACTCATTGGAATTCAGAAGAATGAGGGGAGATCTCATAGAAACATACAAGATTATGAAGGGAATAGATAAGATAGAAGCAGGGAAGTTGTTTCCACTGGCGGGTGAAACTAGAACTAGGGGGCACAGCCTCAAAATAAGGGGGAGCAGATATAAGACTGAGTTGAGGAGGAACTTCTTCACACAAAGGGTTGTGAATCTGTGGAATTCCCTGCCCAGTGAAGCAGTTGAGGCTCCCTCACTGAATGTTTTTAAGGCAAGGATAGATAAATTTTTGAGCAGTAAAGGAATTAAGGGTTATGGTGAGCGGGCGGGTAAGTGGAGCTGAGTTCACGAAAAGATCAGCCATGATCTTATTGAATGGCGGAGCAGGCTCGAGGGGCCAGGTGGCCTACTCCTGCTCCTAGTTCTTATGTTCTTATTAATCCCCCTGACACGTATAGTCCAAGGCTGGAAAATCCCGCCCGAGGTCAATGGACCTTTGCATGGTCCGTATCCCGCCCACTACAATTCCCATGGTGTCAGGGACGGGAAAATTATACCCTGAAGGTCAAGTTCGCATGGCCAATCAACTGAACCCACACATCTTTGGACTGTGAGACGAAACCGGAGCACCCGGAAGAAACCCACACAGACACGGGGAGACCGTGCAAACTCCACACAGACAGTGACCCAAGGCCGGAATTGAACCCAGATCCTTGGCACTGTGAGGCAGTAGTGCTAACCACTGTGCCACTGTGTCACTCTATGGGTGCGAATTGCATGAGAATTGTATTTACAACATTTCTAAGTGCAGAATCGTTACTCCGAAGTACCCATCGGAACAGGAATAGGCTTTCCAGCCCTTCAAATCTGTTTCCACAATTAGATCAGGGTTGATTTATGTAGTCACTTGGCTCCACAAGTTAAGAACAAACTATTGATGTTAATTACCAAACAACAATTATTTACAGGGTTATGCAGATTCAATGCTTCCAGACATGACTCTAGGATTTAACTGCTGGGCCAAGCCCAGACAAGTTGGAGTGAAGTCCAATTCGGCTCCCAGTTGGTCAGCCTGAATCATGTGACCATTTTAAAAGATTGGCCATTAAAGGGGGCAGACACCCCAATTTGTAGCTGAACACCTTCTATTCACCAGAGGAAACATCATCTCTCCTTTTACAGTATCATTATCTCAGCTGATCTTTATAAGTTGGTTACGTTTAACCTGTCTTCTTTAATTCAAGGTAAAATGCAGTCATTTGGATAGGAGAATGGGACCTTCTATGGGATCTATCTGGAGGTAAACCCATGTAACTGGCTTATTAAGGAGACAAAGGGCCTTATTTTGCCATTTTGACTCTAATTGCTGGGCGGATTTGAAACTGTGTTTCAGATCCGACTTTTAGACCCGTTCTGAGGTGCTCCCATACGCACACTGCCTGTAAAAATATCAGAGAGTCCGAATCGCGCTGCAGAAGCCTGTGGGCGGGGCTCAAAGCACCCAAAACCCTGCCGGTCCGATCGGCGCCTCCAACTGCGCATGCGCAGAAAAAAAATGATAGAATGCTGCTCCCCTGACACATCGTTCCCGGTCAGGATAATACCTCCCCCTGGCCCCCACAGGCATTGCCCCACCCCCGCAACATTACTGACCCCCTTATCTCCCCACCTCCCCACCACCCAGATCAATCATAGAGTCATAGAGGTTTACGTCATGGAAACAGGCCCTTCGGCCCAACCTGTCCATGCCGCCTTTTTTTTTAAAACCTCTAAGCTAATTCCAATTGCCCATATTTGGCCCATATCCCTCTATACCCATTGTACCCATGTAACTATCTAAATGCTTTTTAAAAGAAAAAATTGTACCCGCCTCTACTACTACCTCTGGTAGCTTGTTCCAGGCACTCGCCACCCTCTGTATGAAACAATTGCCCCTCTGGACACTTATATATCTCTCCCCTTCAATCACAGGGCCACTCCCCCCTCCACTGATCTCAGGCAGAGTGGCAGCGGACCCCTCTTCCCCCTCACTGATCTCAAGCAGAGAGCCATCGGGAGCTAGGCACCTACCTCCTCACTAACTGGATTTTCGGGTGCAAAAACCTGGTAAAGTCGGGCGTGAGGTGAGTAGCGCGATCCTTGCCCGGTTCCATGCCAGTTGCCCCTTTACCAATGCGCGGAAATGGCCGCGATCGGCCATGCACTTAAATTGACTAAATGGGCTGCATGCCCAATTTTATTGGCACTTCCCCCTTTACCACCGTGTTCGCCCATCCAGAATCGGCACGAAACTAATATACTCCATAGAAGTCTGATTCGGGCGCTCCAGTTAATGAGGAGGTAGTGCCAATCATCCGATGGTTCTCTGCTTGAGATCATTGGAGGGGAAGTGGGGGTCCGCCGCCACTCTGCCTGTGATCAGTTGGGGGGGGAGAGGGGGGTCTGCTGCCACTCTGCTTGAGATCAGTGAGGGGGAAGGGGGTCCGCTGCCACTCTGCCTGTGATCAGTGGGAGGGAAGGGGGTCCGCTGCCACTCTGCCTGAGGTCAGTGGAGGGGAAGGGCCCATGATCAGTCTGGGTGGTGGGGGGATGGGGGAATAAGGGAGTCAGTAATGTTGTGGGGGTGGGGCAATGTCTGGGAAGGCCAGGGGGAGGCATTATCCTGACTGGGAGGGATGTGGCAGGGGAGCAGCATTCTATCATTTTTTTTCTGCACATGTGCAGTTGGAGGCGCTGATCGGAGCTGCCGGGTTTCGGGCACATTAAGCCCCGCCCACAGGCTTGTGCACGTGATTCAGAATCGCCGATATTTTTGCAGGCAGAGTGTGTATGGGGGCACCTCGGAACAGGTCTAAAGGTTGGGTCTGAAACACTCCCAGTTTCAAGTCCGCCCAGCCCTTAGAATCAAAATGGTAAAATAGGGCCCTCAGAGTCAGTCCAGTCAGGGAACTTGGGGGAGAAGACCAAAAGCAAGTGTTGTTGTGCTGGACAGGAGAGAAGGACTGCTTTTTGGGTTAACCATCAAAGGCAGGACTGGCAATGACAGAACCCCTGTTCAAAAAAACAAATATTGTGGAGAGTTAAAAACCAAAGAATCACAGAGGATGCCTTACTACGAGTAGTCCATTCAATTATGCTCAAAAGACTGGGGGTTTTGTTTAAGTGGGCACTAGAAGATTCATCCTGGTGGAGCAGGGTGGAGAGATCCTAGTAAAACCAAGAGGAGCTTTGCACTTTAAAAACAAAACTGCATTTCTGTTCAGAGCGTTGTATAATGTATAAATGTGGCATGGGTTTTCGGTTGTGTTAGGAAGTTAATAGGTATGATTTGGAGATGCCAGCTTTGGACTGGGGTGGGTACATTAAGAAGTCTCACAACACCAGGTTAAAGTCCAACAGGTTTATTTAGAAACACGAGCTTTTGGAGCGCTGCTCCTTCATCAGGTGAGTGAAGACTCACCTGGGGAAGAAGCAGCACTCCGAAAGCTCGTGATTCCAAATAAACCTGTTAGACTTTAACCTGGTGTTGTGAGACTTCTTACTGAAGTTAATAGGGAATACCTTTTCTATAGTTTAGCATATTGCTTGCCTTCTTGGTAACGTTTAGTCTATGTTGATTTTAATGTATTTGTATAATAAAAGTCTTTAAACAAAAATCCTTGTCCAATTCTTTGAGATAGTTGCTGGGAAAGTCAGATCTCTTTTTAAAAGTAATTGGCTCTTTAGGGATCATAACACTATTAAATTATTTTACCATTTTGAACACTTCAATTGGATCATCTTCTACATTCCATACCTTTTGTAATGAAGTCTAACATTTCATTTCTTTAATCATTTATTTTTTGTATCTGTCCACGAGCTTTTTGTGCTTTCACTACTTGAACCGCTCTGCTCATCCACCGCTCCGAGAGGCAGTGCTGGTGAGGAAGGACAGTAAGTGATGGATTAGGAAACTCCTGGTCACAATCAAAGACATTCCATTTCTTTGGCAAATACAGCAACACGGCGAGGTTAGACATTTGTGTCATGCTCCTGTTCCGGGTTAGAAGGAAAGGTGCAGAATCAGCTGTCTATGTTGACCAATGCAGCTATCAGTTATCATTCATCTGTATGAAGCACAGTGACTTTGAGTGCAGAAGATAGAATCATAGAATCCCTATGGTACAGAAGGAGGCCATTCAGCCCAGATGCTTATGTTAGACTGAAAAGTAGTAAACCCAAATAAAGTTGAGTGTTGGTAAATGTTCCTGCCATTGATAGCCCCAACACTATTGAACAGGTTGGCTGCAAGAGTCTCTTGCTGTATCTGACATAATTTAATGATATCCTTCTTAGATGTTCTTACTCAGTGCAGATATTATTAATACTGTGCTGATCTTATAAGCATCCAATGTGGCAGATATTCACAATAGAATTCTTACAGTACAGAAGGTGGCCATTCGGCCGATTGAATCTACACCAACAACAATCCTGCCCAAAACTATAGCCCCGTAATCCCACGTATTTACTGTGCTAGTCCCCCGACACTAACGGGCAATTTATCATAGCCGATACACCTAACCCACAGGAGGAAACCAGAGCACCCGGAGGAAACCGACGCAGACATAAGGAGAATGTGCAAACTCCACACCGACAGTCACCCAAGGCCGGAATTGAACCCGGGCCCCTGGCGCTGTGAAGCAGCAGTGCTAACCACTGTGTCACCATGCCGCCCAGAAATGCATCATCCACTGTATGGGTAGTGGCTTCAGATTTGATGCCCTGCATTCATCCCCTGAATCAGACGTTAAGTCTTTACATTTATAAATAGGGGGCCTGAGCTTGAGACTCCCATCTTGAAATTAGGGGTGTGCTGAATACAGCAGAATCGGCCTCCATTCAGCCTAAAAACTGGATATTAAGGGGGCTGCAAACTCTGCAGTAATTTGCCTCAGGCCCTCACTCCACCCTCAAGACCAGTATCCATTACTAACTCTTGGTTTATACACTCAAAAGTCCCATCACTCTGTTTCAGCAACAAGCTAGTAAAACCATTGGGCCTATAAGTACGTCAAAAGAGTGGAGTTGGAATTTAAGAATGCAACTTGGGCGGCACGGTGGCACAGTGGTTAGCACTGGTGCCTCACCGTGCCAGGGACCCGGATTCAATTCCCAGCTTCGGTCTCTGTCTGTGTGGAGTTTCCTCCGGGTGCTCCGGTTTCCTCCCACAGTCCAAAGATATGTGGGTTAGGTGGATTGGCCATGATAAATTGCCCCTTAGTGTCAGGGGGACTAGCTAGGGTAAATGCATGGGGTTATGGGAATAGGAGCTGGGTGGGACTATGGTCGGTGCAGACTCGATGGGCCAAATGGCCTCCTTCTGCACTGTAGGATTCTATGATTCTATAGCTGCCAAGGACCAACTCAAGGACACCCAGGCTCCCAAGACTTGAATTAAAATAAAGGCCAATATAAAATCAGCTATGATATGGACTAAGGACAGGATTGACTCATTTACTGTGCTATAATCTTTAGACATGACATACTCAAACAACATGGAGTCTACCATTGTCTCAGGTATGATCAGATGGATTAACTGTTCAGAGTGCATTTAACGATGTACAGAAGATGTGAATGTGCAGCCTCAGAGTTAATTGACCTGGACAGTGAAACAGGAGATTTCGCTGTGAGAAATATCTCCTTCCAATCTTCCAGTCGCTCCTTGTGAAAGAAAATAAATGTTGGATGCCGGAATTATATAACTTCCAGTAAATGAGCATAATCTCATTATAAATCCTGTGAGACGACCATTATTTCAGGTGATCCTGATAGGAAGTGCGGATAATGAAATTCCGATATGACCCACAGTATCAGTGTCTGTGTGCGAGAGTACATGAAAGATATACCCTTCCCTTCCCCAATTTACAAATCCAAATGGCTGAAGGGTATAAATTTGCATTTCAAGCACTTCCACCTTTGATAGTCATTGCTTGCTGCTTCTGATGTGCAGATTAGGTTGATTGGCCATGCTAAATTGCCCCTTAGTGTCAGGGGTACTAGCAGGGTAAATATGTGGATTACGGGGATAGGGCCTGGGTGGGATTGTTGGCGGTGCAGACACAATGGGCCAAATGGCCTCTTCCGCACTGTAGGGATTCTATCATTCTATGATCAAAAGGAGACAAAGACTGTATGAACATCAACTGATACTGGTAAAACGGTCATACTATATCTCACAGAGTATTGATCACAAATTTCCAATGTGATAATGCCTTACATTCTTGTATTCGAGAGCATTCAACACACACTCTGTTGCGATGGCTGTGTAAATGCCTTTTAATAATCTTAGGTTTGCAAGCACAACTATAAAAAGCAATAAAGTAAAAACAGAGGCACAGATTTGCAACCTAGCATGGAGCATGTTTTAAATAATGAAACCCGCTAATTCCCAATGACACTGTTGATTGATGTGCAATCTGAAATAGCTGAAAAATGCAAATCACCAAATGTTCCTTTAATGCAAAACATGGGGGCAATCAATAAAAATTAAAGAGTGTTGCCATTAAATTGGTCTCAACCCAGCTCAGCATCCCCCCCCTGCCCCCATAAGTAAAGCCCTTAGCATTAGGCAGAATTTCATCTGTGTCTAACTTGCGCTGAGCTGACAGGGCATCCGTTGCTTTTATGCTTTGTCAAAGGGATGAGACCCATCTGAAATATTGAGAAATCGCAGTAATCCACTTTTTTTTTCCTTTCAGTTAATTCGGGAATGGGGAAAGCTTAAGATGCTGGAGCTGTCTTTGCCAGCACAAACCAATTAGTCACCTAAAACTACGTGTATATGATCTTCCCTGAGTACCTCAGTTGATTACTCTAATTAATTTTGCATTGATTCCCATAGATTGAAGAGAAAGAAACCCCATCACTCTGTGGAGTGAGATAGATGCGCTGCCACTCAAGGAGTACAGCACTGGAGGAGGTGAGCTCCTCAACATATGCCTGACAACCTCCTAATGTAGTCAGAACTTGCGCAGCCTGAGAACACTGCCTATCTGTGAACGTAACCAGTCCATAAATAGTGAAATGCATAAATACATTCATGTTACAGATATCTGCATCTGCTTATATTTATACTACAAATTATATTTTACATATTATATATATGTACACACATACATATGCCCAAGGTGGCATGGTGGCATTTGACCAAGGTGGCATTTGCCCAAGGTGACATGGTGGCATTTATTGTCCATCCCTAATTGCCCTTGAGATGTGGTGGTGAAACGTTGCAGTCTATGTGGTGTAGGTGCACCCTACTCCACACTGGGGAGGGAATTCCAGGATTTGCATCCAGCGACAGTGAAGGAATGGCGATATAGTTGTGTGTGGCCTGGCAGCAACTTGCAGGTGGTGGTGTTCCCATGCATCAGCTGCTCTTGTCCTCCTAGGTGGTAGAGGTTGCATGTGCACTGCTGCCTCACAGAACCAAGGACCCAGGTTTAATTCTGGCCTCGGATGACTGTGTGGAGTTTGCACGTTCTCCCCATGTCTGCGTGGGTTTCCTCCGGGTGCTCCGGTTTCCTCCCACACTCCAAAGATGTGCAGGTTTGGTTGATTGGCTATGCTAAATTGCCCCTTAGTGTCAGGGTAATTAGTAGGGTGGATATGTGGGGATGGGTCCTGGGTGGGATTGTTGTTGTGTGTGGTTTGGCAGCAACTTGCAGGTGCTCTTGTCCTTTTAGGTGGTAGAAGCCATATGTTTTGAAGGTGTTGTTGAAGAAGCCTTGGTGAGTTGTTGCGGTGCATCTTAGAGGTTGTACAAACTGCTGCTACTGTGCGTTGGTGCTGGAGGGAGTGAATGTTTGTGGATGAGGTGTCAATCAACGGGCTGCTTTGTCCTGGATGCTTTAGAGTTAGAGTTTATTTATTATTGTCACAAGTAGGCTTACATTAACACTGCAATGAAGTTACTGTGAAAGTTACCTAGTTGCCACATTCTGGCACCTGTTCGGATACACTGAGGGAGAATTTAGCATGGCCAAAGCACCTAACCAGCACGTCCTTCAGCCTGTGGGAGGAAACCGGAGCACCCAGAGGAAACCCATGCAGACACAGGGAGAATGTGCAAACTCCGCACAGACAGTGACCCAAGCCGGGAATCGAACCCGGGTGCCTGGCGCTGTGAGGCAGCAGTGCTAACCACTGTGCCACCGTGCTAATGGTGTTGAGTGTTGTTGGAGCTGCACTCATCCAGGCAAGGGAAGGGTATTACAGTATTTCACTGATCTCCAACAGCCCTCTCCGCACCAAAGGTCTGGCCTGTCACTGCCTCCAACTGCTGTGAAAATGTGTCAGTGGGGTGTTGCCAGAATGCGACTCCAAACCTAATCTAGAAACACGACCCACCAGGGTGTGTCTCTCCACACTTTTAGAGGGTGCAGGTGAATGCAGTGACAGGTCTGCTCCATATGATACCTCATCATCCTCGTCTGGGATGGCCCAGGGGGTTCAGGCTTATCTTGGCTCTGCTGGTCTGTCTGAACCCAGTAGGAGAGAGAAGATAGATTTAGTTCACAAAGACACTGTAATAACTCCACGGAGGCAAAGGTCCCATCACCAAGTTACTTTATTTACACCATACATCTGTATGGTGTAAACACCATACATCTCATCAGTGACAGACAGCATGGTTTTGTAAGAGGGAGGTTGTGCCTTACAAATTTGGTGGAGTTTTTTGAGGAAGTGACAAAAACGGTTGACGAAGGAAGGGCCGTGGATGTCATCTATATGGATTTCAGTAAGGCATTTGACAAAGTCCCTCATGGCAGGTTGGTTAAGAAGGTTAAGGCTCATGGGATACAAGGAGAGGTGGCTAGATGGGTAGAAAACTGGCTTGGCCACAGGAGACAGAGGGTAGCAGTCGAAGGGTCTTTTTCCGGCTGGAGGTCTGTGACCAATGGTGTTCCACAGGGCTCTGTACTGGGACCTCTGCTATTTGTGATATATATATATAAATGATTTGGAAGAAGCTGTAACTGGTGTTATCAGCAAGTTTGCGGATGACACGAAGATGGCTGGACTTGCGGATAGCGATGAACATTGACAATACAGCAGGATATAGATAGGCTGGAAAATTGGGCAGAGAAATGGCAGATGGAATTTAATCAGGATAAATGTGAAGTGATCCATTTTGGAAGAACTAATGTAGGGGGAGTTATACAATAAATGGCAGAGCCATCAAGAGTATAGAAACACAGAGGGACCTAGGTGTGCAAGTCCACAAATCCTTGAAGGTGGCAGCACAGGTGGAGAAGGTGGTGAAGAAGGCATATGGTATGCTTGCCTTTATAGGACGGGGTATAGAGTATAAAAGCTGGAGTCTGATGTTGCAGCTGTATAGAACGCTGGTTAGACCACATTTGGAGTACTGCGTCCAGTTCTGGTCGCCGCTCTACCAGAAGGACGTGGAGGCTTTAGAGAGAGTGCAGAGAAGATTTACCAGGATGTTGTCTGGTATGGAGGGTCTTAGCTATGCGGAGAGATTGGGTAAACTGGGCTTGTTCTCCCTGGAAAGACAGCGAATGAGGGGAGACCTAATAGAGGTGTACAAAATTATGAAGGGTATAGATAGGGTGAACAGTGGGAAGCTTTTTCCCAGGTCGAAGGTGACGATCACGAGGGGTCACGGGCTCAAGGTGAGAGGGGCGAAGTATAACTCAGATATCAGAGGGACGTTTTTTACACAGAGAGTGGTGGGGGCCTGGAATGTGCTGCCAAGTAGGGTGGTGGAGGCAGACATGCTGGCATCGTTTAAGACTTACCTGGATAGTCACATGAGCAGTCTGGAAATGGAGGGATACAAACGAATGGTCTAGTTGGACCAATGAGCGGCACAAGCTTGGAGGGCCGAAGGGCCTGTTTCCTGTGCTGTACTGTTCTTTGCTCTTTGCTCTTTGTACACAGCCAGCTCTCCAGTTGCTCCCTGCTGAATGCAGGCTGGGAGTCTGACAGACCTGATTTAGCCATCAATTAAGACTCATCAGGTATCTCTTTTCATACCAACCAAATAACCTAACTTAAACTAAATTAAGGACAAATTAAAAGGGGCAGCTCCCCAAAAGGAGGGGGAACAGCCCGAACAAAAAACAATGTCGAAAGGAAACGTAAAACATCAAAGTAAAATGTGATTATCGGGGTCGATAATGCACCCCAGCCCCTGAGGTGTCCAGTGGGCGCGGAAGGCGCGTAGACTCATCAGGTAGATCATACTCTGGGAAGTCAACCTCATTAGCCTGGCTGAAGTCATCACAGTCACAGATGCAACATCGTCTATTACCCACTTGAGGATGTCAGGATACAATGAGCTAATGAAGGGGTCACCCATATTGGCTTGCAGGAAGATTCCAGTCTCGTCTTTCCCACAGGAACGGTCTCTGTTTTCCCCTGCCAACTTGGTGGCATCCTCCATGAATTTGGGGAAGTCAGCCGACCATCTCCATTCTGGGATCTCTCCCTCTTGCTGTGGCCAAGCTTGGCCTGCATGGAGACAAATAGATGGAACATGATGAGAAGGGGTGGAGGAGAGGTTGGGAAGCGAGATGCCCATTGTGTGCTGAGCCCTCCTTAGTAAGGGTCGAGACTGGGGTTTGTGCAGCATGATAGATGAGACGCTGGTGATGTTAAAGTGCCCATGAGACAATCAGTGCTGAAGTGTCCCTCGCTAATATTGTGTAAAATCCCTGAGCAACCCTTTGAGTGCATGATACCATTGGGAGAGTGTGAGACTGGAGTGAGCTGAAGGATGAGATGCCGAGTGGATGAGATCATTCATCCTGCCACCAAACTAAGTGAAGTCCCTCAGCTATTCACACTAACTACAATGAATGGTCCGGGGGATATGGACCTCAGTGGCAATGCCGTACAGCACCGTTGCAGTCCATCCATTCTGCAAGTGGAGAAGTGACTGTGTCTCCTTCACTCTTCCCCACAGAGGGTTCACATGATGTCTGGGAAGAAGAACGAAGGGGTGGGAGGGCGGTGGGGAGCTCTGTTGTTGAGGGCACAAGCAGGCTCCGTAAGTGACATGTCTCTCTGAGCCTTATTCCCATATCTGGTTGGGCTGACCGCTCTGGAGGATGGTTACCTGATCCCATTTGGACAACCTGCGGTGCATCAATCAGATGCTATAATCTCAGACTGGGAGCATGGGAAATAAATGTGAAATAGCTCTGTACAAATGGATGCTCAATACAGTTCCTCTCAGCCACATCTTCTCTGTTCTCTTTGAGCAGGAGGAGTTAAGGCACAACCTGCGAGAGAGGGAGCAAAGACGGGAGGGCGGGGAGGAGGTAGGCCACACTTGATGGAAGTGGGCAGCCCAGCTGGCAGGAGTGGAGGGGGACCGGGCCATCGGAGATGGAGTGATTGGCATGCAACCTTCATCCAGTAAGGATCCTTGCTTGTCAAAGAAACCTCAGAGCCAATGGCACCTCCATGTTGGAGGCAGCTCTTGCATTCACTCGCTCTCTCCAGTCATTTACAGGTGCTACCAGGAAGAGGGCAAAGGCTGAGCCACAAGAAGCTCTGTCCAGAGCCAAATCAAGCCCAAGCCCGGAGAGCCACTCACCATCCCGACTTGGAAATATATTGTCTTTTCTTCACTGGGTCTAAATCCTGGAATTGCCACCCCAACAGCACTGTGTGTATCTACACCTCAGGGACTGCAGTGGTTCAAGAAGGCAGCTTAGAAACTCCTTCTCAAGGCCAACTAGTGATAGGCAATAAATGCTGTCCAAGCCAACGACACTCACACCCAGTAATTCTTTCGAAAACAAGAGGAGCGAGGGCATCAAGAACAGCAAAGTGCAACTGTGCAGGCATCACAACAGACACCTGCACCCTCCATCAGCCCAGAGATATGCACCTTAAAGGGTCTTAGCTCTAGTTAAGCCATAACCAGTGAGAGATTGAGAAGATGGGAGGCAGTTGACCCACACCTGAAGGAAGTGGTCTCACACTCTAGAGGTCACCACAGGGTGATGTGCCCACAGTAGGAGGATGCAGAGTCATCTGATGTCATTAGCACTCGGAATGCTGGGGAAGAGGCATCCGCAACATTCGAGTTCAGTGGCAGGCCATTGGAATCGGCTGTCCAAATGATGCTGGGGAGCATCAAGCAGAGGCTCTCAGCAGGGTGGCACACAAGGTGAAGGAGGCTGTCCACCTGTTGTCTGGTGAAGTGGTGGCAACATGTGCAGCCATGTGTGAGCTTTCGCAGTGTCTGTGCGAGAGAGGGCTGGGGTACTTCAGCGTCCCTCCAGATGCCACTTCCCCTTAAGGAGTTAGGCAGGAGCCTTTGGGCATCCAAAGGGAGGAGGATGGTCATGACATCCACACACAACTCTCAGATGTTGTCCAGTCTTTCCCAATTCCCTTTGCCTGTGCCCCCTCAATCTCAGGGTCCTCCAGGCCTCAGCTCTCCAGGGTACAGTTGTCAAGGTCACCCAAGGCAACAGGGTCAAATGGTGAGCAGGCTGACCGCACCTCTGCTGTGGATGTTGGGGCAGCAATCAGAAGTAGCAAGAAAGGAACATTGAGAAGTGCTAAAATCACAAATAGTTGCACGGTGCCGTATTAAATGTCACAAATATCAAACGTTAGTAAATATATTCACTTCGGTTTAATAATGTCTGATGTGTTGTTTTAGCTGTAGTCCTGCAGGATTAGCACTCTCCCTCACTGCCACTCATCTTCCTGGGGACACCCAGAATGGGGCGAATGCAGGGAGGGAAAACATTTACCAGGTCACTTGCGAACCACGTGTAAGAACTCTCCCACACACACTCAGCCTTTGGCCTTCAAACTCTCACGGGTCCCAGGCCCTAGCGTTGGGAATACTACACGCTGGAGTTCCTCTCCAGTTGAGCTGATCTGCATCTCCTTCCACCCTCAGTGACCCAACTCCCACGCAGCATCTCCAGATCTCCAGCACTGAGGCTCTGCATAGTTGACTTTCCCACCCTCAACCTAACCACCTTGGAATCTGTGTCCATCTCTACATTCCCATCAACAATCCTCAAACCCTTCACACATCGTTGCACTCCCACCCGACTGGCTCCCTCTGCCCCTGTAACCATAACCACATTTATCCTCAGCTGTACCCCAGGGATCCAACACTGACATCACTGACACCGCCTTGTGAACCACATCAGAGCCCAACAAACCCCTCCCCAATACTCCTTCAAACCCGCACAAGCCCCAACCCCACCTGTTATTCATCCTGGCCCTTATCCCCTTCCTACTCCATTCCCGCTGATAGTGAGAGATGCCCTCTGATTGCTTCTCGCACTGCTGACCTTCCCCTCCTGAATGACGCACCTCCCCTTCATTTCTCTCCAAACTTTCTTTCTCCATTACACACAGCCCACCTTCCCCGCAACCCCCAACAGACCCTCACACCCCAACTGTAGCACCTGCAGCATTCCACCAATAGCTGGAGGGTCTGAGGCCTGGACAAAGTCCCCGAATCAGAAGCTGATCCCTGGTCAAAGTCCCCAGTTAGAGACTGATACCTGGGCGTCATCCAGATTTAAACAGTAAGGCGAGATGGGAGTTAGAGTCATAGACGTTTACAGCATGGAAACAGGCCCTTCAGCCCAATTTGTTCAAGCCGCCCTTTTTTTTTTAAACCACTAAGCCAGGCCCAATTGCCTGCGTTTAGCTTATATCCCACTATACCCATCTTACCCATGTGACTGTCTAAATGCTTTTTAAAAGGCAAAATTGTATCTGCCTCTACTACTACCTCTGGCAGCTTGTTCCAGACACTCACCACCCTCTGTGTGAAAATATTGCCCCTCTGGATCCTTTTGTATCTCTCCCCTTAAACCTATGCCCTCTAGTTTTCGACTCCCCTACCTTTTGGAAAAGATGTTGACTAACTAGCTGATCTATGCCCTTCATTATTTTATAGACCTCTATAAGATCACCTTTAAATCTCCTACGCTCCAGGGAAAAAAGTCCCAGTCTACCTTTATAACTCTATCAAGTCCCAGTAGCATCCTAAGAAATCTTTTCTGCACTCTTTCTAGTTTAATAACATTCTTTCTATAATAGGGCGACCAGAACTGTACACGGTTCATATTTAAACAGTGAGGAGAGCCAAGAATTCAGATTTAAACAGTGAGGAGAATCGGGAGTTCAAATTCAAAGAGCGAGGAGAGCCGGGAGTTAAATTTAAACATCGGTGGGAGCTGGGAATTCAGATTCAAACAGTGAGCAGCTCCGGGATTTCAGTTTTAAGCAGTGAGAGCTGAGAATTCAGACTCAAACAGCGAGGACAGCCAGGAGTTCAGATTTAAAAGAACAAGGAGAGTCCGGAATTCAGAATTTAAACAGCCAGGAGATATGGGAGTTCAATTTAAACACCGCGGAGAGCCAGGAATTCAGTTTTAAACAGTGAGGAGAGCCGGGAGTTCAGATGTAAAACAGTGAGGATGGAAGGGTGTTCAGATTTAAACAGCGAGGACACCCGGGATTTGAGATTCAAAAATTGAAGAAAGCCGAGAGTTCTAATTTAAAGCAGTGAAGACAGAGCTGGGAGTTGAGATTTTGGAGGAGGGAATGAATGAGCTGAGTCTTCTGAGACTGTAAAACCTCAACAAAAATACCTTTATTCAGCATGTAGGCAGGAGAGCAGAACTCGTGGCTGTAACTACAGCTTGCTTCTGAGCTACTCTACTGAGTATTGGCTCTTAGATGCTTATGCCCCTTTCTTTAATTACAAAGACTTACACTTACATCAGGTCATCATATTGTTCCAGTTCTGTTTTTGATTACATTATATGGTTCCATTGTCTTGTGTGCTTTAGTTTTTAATCATTTTCTGGACATTTCCTGTCTACCCGTTTACAATATCAAAGCATTGTGTTTGTCAAACTGATTTCGATGGGGTGTTAATTGTCCCATCTCCTGGATACTCAATTAGGTTTTCAGAGATGCAATGGTTCCTTGATAAGTGATATCAATTCTCACAAAGGTTGTTGTAAGCTTGGAGTGATACCATCTGGGGTGTGACTGTTTTAATGCTGTCTGAGATATAATTATTTGTATTTTGTCCTGTCTGCCTGCACTGAGTGTGGATACTACAGTCAGGCTGTCGGTGTAATCCTTTCCATACATTCCCCACCTGCTGCAGCCCAAGCTCCCTGGGTTTTGCCCTACTACAGATTTAAAACAGCGAGGGAAGCCGAGAATTCAGATTTAAACAGTGAGGAGTTGGGATTTGAGATTTAAAGTAAAGTAAAGTAGTGAGCTCTGCCGGGTATTCCTTTCAAATTGTGGGGAGAGCCGGGATTTTGTTTAAACTCCAAGGGGAGCTGAGAGGTCAGGTTTAAAACAATGAGGAGAGTCGGGAGTTAAGATTTAAAGTGAACGTTTCAGATTTAAACACCGAGGAGAGCCAAGAATTCAATTTCAGTGAGGAGAACCGGGTGTTACGATGGGGCGTTGATCTCCGTTACAATTGCAGCTTTCCTATTATCCCTGGTTCAACCCAATTTTAGCCTGTTTGCCAATTCTACAAGTGTCACCTTTTTCTGTTTTTCTAAACTTTCTTGGCAATTTTGGGAAGCATCTTCAACCCTCACAGCCTCTTTAGCAATATTAAAAGCCTTTTCCCCTCTTTTGATTTAACCAGCTTGTTGTCAGTTAACATCTTCCACTTCTCACTTAAGGTTTATTTAAAGACCTAGGACTGTTCAGACAAGCTGCCAATCTGTTACAAAGGCTCTCATTGAGTATTTTATCCGAATCCCCTAACTAGATTCTACACTAGAGGCAATGTATATGGCCTTTTACAAAGGCACCCAATAAAAACACTCCTGCACTTTTAGTTTGGGCAACGTTTTGTTTGCTCTCATTATGTCTTCCGCCGTAGGATCATTCATTTTGGTACTCAACTCTAGGACATCAAAATTAACGTCCAGTTTGGTCTGTCTACCTAGCCAATTCAGTTGCCCAATCAAACTTTGGAGTTCCTCTTTTTCCATCTTAGAAACCACCGTGTCCTTTTGTGAAGTCCTACCACAACTAATTGCTATTGGGTGGATACTCTCCAAATAAGATTAAAGATGTAAAGTGACACCTGACTTAGTCTATCCAATTTCAAGCCCAATATATTTGAAAGCGCCTGAAGCCTGACTTCCAACCCTGACTTCCTTCCTCAGTAAGAAGTTTAACAACACCAGGTTAAAGTCCAACAGATTTATTTGGTAGCAAAAGCCACAAGCTTTTCCTTCCTCAGCCCAGAGATTACAATAGCTTCAAAATCACTACTACCACCCCACAAACAATCATTGAGCATCACAGAGATACCAGAAAGATTTCCTTCATAGTGCCAGTAAAACATCACAGGATCTGCTTCCTCTGGCAACAGCCTAACTTTATCAAAACCGACCTGACTGAAAAATACCAAACTCTAAATGCATTATTTAGCCCATATACACATTTAACTTCCATAGTACCCCTTCTGTGTTAGCTGCCTCTTTAGGAGGGCAGAGAAAAATCTCTCTGAAGCTGATGACCCTGCAAAAAAATAGCTTTAGTATCTATAGACTTGCATTCCCATGCCTTTGTAGCTAACAGAGCCAAGAAAATCTTTAAAATAACCTTTCCTGCCGTAGGCGAATCCACCCTTAAATTCTGGTCTTCTAAATTTTCTTCAAATTCCCTTGCCACAAGCCTGGCCTTTGCCTTGTAAGTTCCATCAGGAAGCATCTTTTCCATGCAAATCCATCTGTGAGATAGTGCTCTTTGTCCCCGATCTGGTACCTGTGTATACCCCAAATTCACTCCAGCAATGCAGTTCGGCATCTTATAACTTTTTCATCTAATTTATTGGAAGCCACTAAAATCTCACTAGCATGTGGGCCTCTACTCCTAATAGCATTCGTAGCCTTACTCATATTCCAAGGCTTGTCAAGCTATGCCCCCTATCCCACCTGATATCTCATTCTATACTACCACTGCTTGATCTTTCCCTCCTGTTGTGGGAATTCTTTCTATAGTGCTCGATCTTCCTGTGAATACATTCGCTATCGGACTTACTGTCTGAACTGACACTCTGCCATCCATTTTTGAACTTCGTGTTCCCAATTCATCCTCCCCTGTATTCTGTACATTCAACCAATATTTATACTTTCCAGTGGCCTTCGCTGCTCTACTAATGATGGTGGCATCCTTCCATTGACTAGACCCTTCAGGCAAGTAAGTCACTTTTGTATCAACCTTTGGAAGTTGTCCTTTAGAAAAATGGCCTGTTCTAGTCTATCAGAAGTATTGTGTTCTTCTCGATACCCTGTCTATTTCAGCTAACTGGTCCTCATAATTCTGTAACACGTGAGCTTCAGATGACCCTGGTTCCTCATCTTGTTCACCTGCTCTTTCTGAATTTGCAAGTTTGTAATCTGTACCCATTATCCTTGATGAATGTACCCTAACAACCTGATTACCATGTTGCAAAACAATTGTTTTGCCATCTATGCCTACAACCTTCACTGGGCCTTTCCATTCATTAAAATTGTCTGTCTTATGGTATACTATGTCTCCTTGCTAAGAAAGTGTTTTTCAGCAAGGAGACATAGTATACTATAAGACAGACAAAAACCACACATTGTGGGCCCGATTTGACCATTTTCATTCCAAGTGCTGAATCTAGGCGTAATGCAGATCCGACTTAGAAATCTGCTTTCAGGCGCCCCCATACGCACTCAGCCATCTCCAGTCCCAAACGTGCTGTGGGCGGGGCTTAGCGCGGCTGAAACGATCGGAGCTCTGAACTGCGCATGCGCAGTTAGAAAAAAATTTGAAAAAGCGCGCACGTGTCAGATCGCTCCCGGGCTGCAGAAAGCGGAGAAAGCGGCCCGGGTGTGAAAATCAGGAGCGAAAATCGGGAGCGAGGGTGCACACACACACATCACTGTCCCCCTTATCCACCCCCACTACCCACACACACATCACTGTCACCCTTATCCATCCCTCCGCTACCCACACACATCACTGTCCACTTTATCCACTCCCCCCACTACCCAGACCGATCACCACCCCTTCCCCCCTCCCCCCCACCGATCGCCCGCAGAGTGGCAGCAGACCCTCAGCCCCCCCACCCCGCACCCCCACCAGAGATCCATCTGCCCCCCCACCAGAGATCCATCTGCCTCCCCCCCCCGTGCCTGAGATACATACTACCCGTTCCCCCCCTCCCCCCCCCCGACAACAATCTGGCCTCACTCATCCCCCCCCTCCAGACAACGATCTGGCCTCACTCAACCCTCCCAGAGAATGGTCTGGCCTCACTCACCACCCCCCCCTCTACCCCCCCAGAGGAACTTCTGACCCGCCTCCTCCTCCCTCCCCACTAGACAACGATCAGCCCTCCCCCTCTTCCTCCCCCCCCCCCCCCCCCCCAACCAGGGATACATCTGACCTGCCTTCTCCTCCCTCCCCATCCCACCAGACAATGATCTGGCCTCACTCCCCTCCACCCCCCCAACCAGAGAATGATCAGGCCCGCCTCCCTCCTTCCCCCCCAGCACTGATCTGAGCCAGGGAGCCGTTGGAAGCTCAGAACGCGCTCTTCAGCAGCTGGAGCGCCCGATTCAGACTTTTATTTAGCAGGTCCGTTATGGCGCGGTTCCAGATTGGCAAACGCGGTGGTAAAGGGGGAAATGCTGATAAAGTTTGGCGGGCAGTTCATTAATTCAATTTAAATGCATGCAGATGCATTTAAATCGCCGTTGCGCCCATTTTGGGCGCGAATCGAATCGCCGCCATTTCCGGGTTTCGGTAAAGTGGCAATCTGCGTCGACGCGGGTGCAGATCACGTTAATGACCTCACACCTGACTTTACCACTTTTTCGCGCCTGAAAACGGGCGTGACGCAATGGTAAAATCGGGCCCTGTGTCTTAATGCTCTGTGAATTCTTTCAGAGACTTCTGCTTCCAAAAATGCTCTTCTACTTAATTACAGTGCATTTAAAACATCAGCAAAGGCAGAGCTAATTGCAGTCCCTTCTCAAGCTGGAGGCTGGTCATTCAAAATGGGCAGAATTTTAGGATTTCTACCAAATACTAATTGATATGGACTATAGCCCCCGACCATTTGCAATGAGTTCTTTGCATGTACCACCCATGCTAAGGCTAAATTTAACTTGCAATTTGGTCTATCTGCCAAAACTTTCCGGAGCATCTCATCTATTACCGCATGGTCTTTCTCACACACCCCATTGGGCTTTCCGCAGCCGTATTCATGATTATGCTATTCATGTTTTCACACATATCCCTAAACTCATCATTAGCAAATTCCCTCCCATTGGTTGTAAGGAACTTTGCCGGTGGCCCCATTCCTGTCCCTATCCATTTTTCCATGATCTGATTGATCCAGGATTACTCTCTTTTTCTTACTACATACAATGGCTGAGTGACTAAATCTGGTCGCTAAATCTACAAAGTGCAAAATGAATATGGTTTGCTTCATCCCAGATGTTAAGGTCCATGGCCACAATGTTGTTAAAATCTCTGGCCAAAGGTAGAGTTACTATCGGTCGTGAAGATGCGCTTCTGTACTTCCTACAAACCTGACGCTGATCACTGACCTGTTCTATAAGCTCAGTATAGTCTTCATCTCTTACCCTTGCCTCCTTTCATAAACTTGCAGTCTGAGGAGATGGATGCACAAATTGCTGATGCAGTTTCAATACAATGAGTTTTATCAGCTAAAGACCCATTTCCAGATGTTAATAAAACTTCCTTAACCTCTTTGCCCGAAAAATTATTTTTCATTAACGGAATACAATAGTGTCCCAACTGTCTAAATTGTAAGTCCACCATTTTTCCAAAAACTGTTGCCTTATCATTTTCCATATCCAGTTTCAAGTGTGCTTTCTTCATCGACAGTCTACTCAGAAGGAAAGTTTTCTCACTTGACACAACATCTGTGCTAATGAAATGATTCACTCCTGAAATATTGCAAGAGATCACCACTCTTTTCAGTGACTTCAGGGTATTAACATCCCCAAACTTGAAACTTGTGGAACTTTCAAATTCTTTAACCTCGTTCCAATTTTAAGCATTTAAAGAGTCCAGGTAACATATTAAGCAGTCAATTCCACACCCAGTAGATGTGCAGCCACTGTCCAATACAACACAATTAAAGGATTCTGCAACCAAAACTCATTACAGGAGTAAAACTTCTCGTTCACTATCTTTCCTCTTCTGATTCTTCCGTGTCATGTGTAGCTTCAAACACTATTAGATTGTTTTGGACAGTTGAAAGCATAATGAAATTTAGAGTCACACCAAAAACACCAATTTATCATACCCGAGGCATTTCTGGGGTTAATTTTCCTGTTACCATTCTCCATGTTCTTCCTCCTGCTATAAGTATTTCATAATTTCTGGGTCCCAATCTTCTGCCATACTGTCATAGCCTGCTTGTGCCTGTGCGATCTCACCATTCTGTGAACAGTGTATCTTCCACATTTTGTTTTATCACTGACTGACCCATTTGTGTCATAAAAGCCACAGGGATAGAATGTTTCCCTAAGAAAAATTTTGAGGCCTCTGACATTTGATCGAATAAGGTATTTTTATCTGTAAAAACTCCTGTCAAAACCCAGGAGCCTATCCATATTGGTAACTTTAGCACAGTCCAGTAACTTAAATGCCAACACAGACTGGGGAAATTCCAGGCAGTGTTTTTACAGCCATTCATATATTCTAAATTCCATCACAAATTCTTCAATAGAAATATCCTCCGATTTCCAAAATCTATCAAATTCAGACCAGGCTTCATACACACTTAATAAGTCATCCTTTTGATAAGTCTTATCCATCAAGTTTACTAAATTGTCCAGACCTTCTTCCGAGTTCAAATGTTCCAACTCTAATTCAGAAAATACTTTCCATCTGATTTTACTTCCATATGGGAGAGAAAGAGCCAAGGCCATACCTTGTTTCATTTTCCCCCAAAGCAGTTACCATAATCCACATGATGACTTCACTTCTCCATTGGCCATAAGGTTCAGTTTCTGAAAATAATGGTGGATAATCATATCCTGACACTTTTACAGTGGGTTCCACCATTTTGATGTCACCTACTCACTTCTTTGTTGATTTAGAATTTGAATGCAGTCTTCCTTTTTTTTCCACCAAAAAAGTCATAGCTTGCAGCCCTTTACTTGGAACCAATAACCATCCTCCACCACCACTGTTTGAGCCTCTAGCCTGCTGTTCAGAAAAGGAGACACAAGTTCTTCTTCTTCATAACTATTACTTTATTTCTCTGATCCAACTCCACATACAATTCTCCACCACACCTAGTGCTGCCTGCGGCCCCTTTATCTCAGTGACTTCTATTGACATCAAATTAGGACTAACAAGGAATTCAGTTTAAACAGTGAGAAGATCTGGGATTTCAGTTTAAACTCCCAGCGGAGCCAGGAGTTCAGGTTTAAACACTGAGGAGAGCCGGGAATTCCATTTAAAACATTGAGTAGAGCCTGGAGTTCAAATTCAAACAGTGAAGAGAGCCAAGAGTTCAGATTTAAACAGTGAGGAGGGACAAGAGTTCAGATTTAAACAGTGAAGAGAGCCAAGAGTTCAGATTTAAACAGCGAGGAGAGCCGAGATTTCTGATTTAAACAGTGAGGAGAGACAAGAGCTCAGATATAAAAAGTGAAGAGAGATGGGATTTCAGATTTAAACAGTGAGGGGAGCCAGAATTTCAGATTTAGCAGTGTGGAGAGGTGAGAGTTCAGCTGAAGAAGAGCAAGATTTAAACAGTGAGGAGAGTCAAGGGTTAAGATGTAAAACAGCAAAGAGAGACAGGAATTCATTTTAAAACAGTGAGGTGTTATACAGCTTTAATTTAAACACTTTCCAAGCATTCCAGTTTAATGAGACAAACAAGGACAGTAATTCAATTATTTAACACTTCTAGTACCAACTCAAACATAAACAGTTGCAACTCTTTACCTAATGTTAGCTCTAACTAAACATTAACATTCAACTCAACTTTAACTCTTAAATTACACTTTAACTTGAACTGAACATCAACTTTAACTATTCAACTGAAAATAGATATTATTGAGTTCAGGAAAACCTTGGCCAAGAAATATCCTCGGTGCAGAATCTATCTTCTTCTTTTCTGAAGCATCCTTCAGGACACAAGTCTTCTTGTGATGGTTGGTCTCTTCGCATTATCGCTGCCAAACAAAGGCTCACATGTCCCTTTATCCACAATTCTCCATTCAATTCCAGAAGATTCTCTGTCATCCAGCCAATGAATTGATGCAAAGCCCCAAGGGCATCGTTCAATTAGGCCAATCAAATGGCCAAATAATGGCATTGGTCACTTCAAGCCTCCTATCTCTAGGCCTCTTAAGTGCATATTGTTTATGTTCCAATGCAAAAATAAGGAACACTGGCTTCAAGAATCATCCCAGCCAAAGACAAGCTGTAACATCTAACACATTCTGTCCTTAGACAAATTCCAAACCACTGGCCACAAGAAATCCCAGCATTGTGAAAAGACAACATGAACCAGAAAATTAGGTTTGCTTGATTAAAGATCATTAAGCATGTTAAAAGTTAAAACTCCATTCAGCCACAGAGGAGAGCCAAGAGTTCGGACTTAAAACAATGAGGCAGCCGGGAGTTCACTTGTAAAACAGTGAGGGGAGCCGGATGTTCAGATTTAAAGAGTGAGGGGAGCCGAGAGTTCAGATTTAAACACTGAGGGGAGCCGAGAGTTCAGATTTAAACAGTGAGGGGAGCCGAGAGTTCAGACTTAAACAGTGAGGGAAGCCGACAGTTCAGATTTAAACAGTGAGCGGAGCCGAGAGTTCAGATTTAAACAGTGAGCTGAGCTGAGAGTCCAGATTTAAACAGGGAGCGGAGCCGGGAGTTCAGTTTTAAACAGAGAGGGGATCCGGGAGTTCAGACTTAAGCAGAGAGGGGAGCCGAGAGTTCAGATTTAAACAATGAGCGGAGCTGAGAGTTCAGATTTAACAGTGAGCGGAGCCGAGAGTTCAGATTTAAACAGTGAGCGGAGCCGAGAGTTCAGATTTAAACAGAGAGGGGAGCCGAGAGTTCAGATTTAAACAGTGAGCAGAGCCGGGAGATCAGGTTTAAACAGAGAGGGGAGCCGAGAGTTCAGATTTAAACAGTGAATGTGGTGAACCACTGTTACTACATGTATGTGCCTGGACACACCCATGCTGCACCTGGCCCGAGACTCCTCCCTTTCCACCTGAGACTCCTCCCTTTCCACCAAGAGTGGGATATAAAGGTGATGGCCCCGCCTCCTCGCCTCAGTCTAGACCAGGTCAGCTACAAGTGTGTGCTCCTGTTCACTGTGAATAAAAGCGGGTTCGTTTCCCTCATTCTCAGGAGTCTTTGTGTCCTAATTGATAGTGCATCAGTGGGGGGAGCCAAGAATTCAGATTTAAACAGAGAGGGGAGCCGAGAGTTCAGATTAAACAGAGAGGAGAGCCAAGAATTCAGATTTAAACAGTGAGTGAAGCCGAGAGTTTAGATTAAACAGTGAGGGGAGCCGAGAGTTCAGATTAAACAGAGAGGGGAACCGAGAGTTCAGATTTAAACAGAGAGGGGAGCCGAGAGCTCAGATTTAAACAGTGAGGGGAGCCGAGAGTTCAGATTTAAACAGTGAGCGGAGCCGGGAGTTCAGATTTAAACAGTGAGGGGAGCCGAGAGTTCAGATTTAAACAGTGAGGGAGCCGAGAGTTCAGATTTAAACAGTGAGGGGAGCCGAGAGTTCAGATTTAAACAGTGAGCGGAGCCGGGAGTTCAGATTTAAACAGTGAGCGAAGCCGGGAGTTCAGATTTAAACAGTGAGCGGAGCCGGGAGTTCAGATTTAAACAGTGAGCGGAGCCGGGAGTTCAGATTTAAACAGAGAGGGGAGCCGAGAGTTCAGATTTAAACAGTGAGCGGAGCCGAGAGTTCAGATTTAAACAGAGAGGGGAGCTGAGAGTTCAGATTTAAACAGAGAGGGGAGCCGAGAGTTCAGATTTAAACAGAGAGGGGAGCCGAGAGTTCAGATTTAAACAGAGAGGGGAGCCGAGAGTTCAGATTTAAACAGAGAGGGGAGCCGAGAGTTCAGATTTAAACAGAGAGGGGAGCCGAGAGTTCAGATTTAAACAGAGAGGGGAGCCGAGAGTTCAGATTTAAACAATGAGGGGAGCCGAGAGTTCAGATTTAAACAGTGAGGGGAGCCGAGAGTTCAGATTTAAACAGTGAGGGGAGCCGAGAGTTCAGATTTAAACAGTGAGGGGAGCCGAGAGTTCAGATTTAAACAGTGAATGTGGTGAACCACTGTTACTACATGTATGTGCCTGGACACACCCATGCTGCACCTGGCCCGAGACTCCTCCCTTTCCACCTGAGACTCCTCCCTTTCCACCCAGTGTGGGGTATAAAGGTGATGGCCCCGCCTCCTCGCCTCAGTCTAGACCAGGTCAGCTACAAGTGTGTGCTCCTGTTCACTGTGAATAAAAGCTGATTCGTTTCCCTCACTCTCAGGAGTCTTTGTGTCCTAATTGACAGTGCATCAGTGAGGGGAGCCGTGAGTTCAGATTTAAACAGAGAGGGGAGCCGGGAGTTCAGGTTTAAACGGTGAGAGAAGCCGAGAGTTCAGATTTAAACAGTGAGCGGAGCCGAGAGTTCAGATTTAAAACAGAGAGGGGAGCCGAGAGTTCAGATTTAAACAGTGAGCGGAGCCGAGAGTTCAGATTTAAACAGAGAGGGGAGCCGAGAGTTCAGATTTAAACAGTGAGCGGAGCCGAGAGTTCAGATTTAAACAGAGAGGGGAGCCGAGAGTTCAGATTTAAACAGAGAGGGGAGCCGAGAGTTCAGATTTAAACAATGAGGGGAGCCGAGAGTTCAAATTTAAACAGAGAGGGGAGCCGAGAGTTCAGATTTAAACAGAGAGGGGAGCCGAGAGTTCAGATTTAAACAGTGAGCGGAGCCGAGAGTTCAGATTAAACAGTGAGTGGAGCCGAGAGTTCAGATTAAACAGTGAGCGGAGTCGAGAGTTCAGATTTAAACAGTGAGGGGAGCCGAGAGTTCAGATTTAAACAGTGAGGGAGCCGAGAGTTCAGATTAAACAGGGAGGGGAGCCGAGAGTTCAGATTAAACAGTGAGGGGAGCCGAGAGTTCAGATTTAAACAGTGAGGGGAGCCGAGAGTTCAGATTTAAACAGTGAGGGGAGCCGAGAGTTCAGATTTAAACAGAGAGGGGAGCCGAGAGTTCAGATTTAAACAGTGAGGGGAGCCGAGAGTTCAGATTTAAACAGAGAGGGGAGCCGAGAGTTCAGATTAAACAGAGAGGGGAGCCGAGAGTTCAGATTTAAACAGTGAGCGGAGCCGGGAGTTCAGATTTAAACAGAGAGGGGAGCCGAGAGTTCAGATTTAAACAGTGAGGGGAGCCGAGAGTTCAGATTTAAACAGAGAGGGGAGCCGAGAGTTCAGATTTAAACAGTGAGCGGAGCCGAGAGTTCAGATTTAAACAATGAGGGGAGCCGAGAGTTCAGATTTAAACAGTGAGGGGAGCCGAGAGTTCAGATTTAAACAGAGAGGGGAGCCGAGAGTTCAGATTTAAACAGTGAGCGGAGCCGAGAGTTCAGATTTAAACAATGAGGGGAGCCGAGAGTTCAGATTTAAACAGAGAGTGGAGCCGAGAGTTCAGATTTAAACAGTGAATGTGGTGAACCACTGTTACTACATGTATGTGCCTGGACACACCCATGCTGCACCTGGCCCGAGACTCCTCCCTTTCCACCTGAGATTCCTCCCTTTCCACCCAGTGTGGGGTATAAAGGTGATGGCCCCGCCTCCTCGCCTCAGTCTAGACCAGGTCAGCTACAAGTGTGTGCTCCTGTTCTCTGTGAATAAAAGCGGGTTCGTTTCCCTCATTCTCAGGAGTCTTTGTGTCCTAATTGATAGTGCATCAGTGAGGGAAGCCAATAATTCAGATTGAAACAGAGAGGGGAGCCGGGAGTTCAGGATTAAACAGTGAGAGAAGCCGAGAGTTCAGATTTAAACAGAGAGGGGAGCCGAGAGTTCGGATTTAAACAGTGAGCGGAGCCGAGAGTTCAGATTTAAACAGTGAGGGGAGCCGAGAGTTCAGACTTAAACAGTGAGGGAAGCCGACAGTTCAGATTTAAACAGTGAGCGGAGCCGAGAGTTCAGATTTAAACAGTGAGCTGAGCTGAGAGTCCAGATTTAAACAGGGAGCGGAGCCGGGAGTTCAGTTTTAAACAGAGAGGGGATCCGGGAGTTCAGACTTAAGCAGAGAGGGGAGCCGAGAGTTCAGATTTAAACAATGAGCGGAGCCGAGAGTTCAGATTTAAACAGTGAGCGGAGCCGAGAGTTCAGATTTAAACAGTGAGCGGAGCCGAGAGTTCAGATTTAAACAGAGAGGGGAGCCGAGAGTTCAGATTTAAACAGTGAGCAGAGCCGGGAGATCAGGTTTAAACAGAGAGGGGAGCCGAGAGTTCAGATTTAAACAGTGAATGTGGTGAACCACTGTTACTACATGTATGTGCCTGGACACACCCATGCTGCACCTGGCCCGAGACTCCTCCCTTTCCACCTGAGACTCCTCCCTTTCCACCCAGTGTGGGGTATAAAGGTGATGGCCCCGCCTCCTCGCCTCAGTCTACACCAGGTCAGCTACAAGTGTGTGCTCCTGTTCTCTGTGAATAAAAGCGGGTTCGTTTCCCTCATTCTCAGGAGTCTTTGTGTCCTAATTGATAGTGCATCAGTGGGGGGAGCCAAGAATTCAGATTTAAACAGAGAGGGGAGCCGAGAGTTCAGATGAAACAGAGAGGAGAGCCAAGAATTCAGATTTAAACAGTGAGTGAAGCCGAGAGTTCAGATTAAACGGTGAGGGGAGCCGAGAGTTCAGATTAAACAGAGAGGGGAGCCGAGAGTTCAGATTTAAACAGTGAGGGAGCCGAGAGTTCAGATTTAAACAGTGAGGGGAGCCGAGAGTTCAGATTTAAACAGAGGGGAGCCGGGAGTTCAGATTTAAACAGTGAGCGGAGCCGGGAGTTCAGATTTAAACAGTGAGCGAAGCCGGGAGTTCAGATTTAAACAGTGAGCGGAGCCGGGAGTTCAGATTTAAACAGTGAGCGGAGCCGGGAGTTCAGATTTAAACAGAGAGGGGAGCCGAGAGTTCAGATTTAAACAGTGAGCGGAGCCGGGAGTTCAGATTTAAACAGAGAGGGGAGCCGAGAGTTCAGATTTAAACAGTGAGGGGAGCCGAGAGTTCAGATTTAAACAGAGAGGGGAGCCGAGAGTTCAGATTTAAACAGTGAGCGGAGCCGAGAGTTCAGATTTAAACAGTGAGGGGAGCCGAGAGTTCAGATTTAAACAGTGAGGGGAGCCGAGAGTTCAGATTTAAACAGAGAGTGGAGCCGAGAGTTCAGATTTAAACAGTGAATGTGGTGAACCACTGTTACTACATGTATGTGCCTGGACACACCCATGCTGCACCTAGCCCGAGACTCCTCCCTTTCCACCTGAGACTCCTCCCTTTCCACCCAGTGTGGGGTATAAAGACGATGGCCCCGCCTCCTCGCCTCAGTCTAGACCAGGTCAGCTACAAGTGTGTGCTCCTGTTCTCTGTGAATAAAAGCTGATTCGTTTCCTTCATTCTCAGGAGTCTTTGTGTCCTAATTGATAGTGCATCAGTGAGGGAAGCCAATAATTCAGATTGAAACAGAGAGGGGAGCCGAGAGTTCAGATTTAAACAGTGAGGGGAGCCGAGAGTTCAGATTTAAACAGTGAGGGGAGCCGAGAGTTCAGATTTAAACAGTGAGGGGAGCCGAGAGTTCAGATTTAAACAGTGAGGGAAGCCGACAGTTCAGATTTAAACAGTGAGCGGAGCCGAGAGTTCAGATTTAAACAGTGAGCTGAGCTGAGAGTCCAGATTTAAACAGGGAGCGGAGCCGGGAGTTCAGTTTTAAACAGAGAGGGGATCCGGGAGTTCAGACTTAAGCAGAGAGGGGAGCCGAGAGTTCAGATTTAAACAATGAGCGGAGCCGAGAGTTCAGATTTAAACAGTGAGCGGAGCCGAGAGTTGTGATTTAAACAGTGAGCGGAGCCGAGAGTTCAGATTTAAACAGTGAGCGGAGCCGAGAGTTCAGATTTAAACAGTGAGCGGAGCCGGGAGTTCAGATTCAAACAGTGAGGGAGCCGAGAGTTCAGATTTAAACAGAGAGGGGAGCCGAGAGTTCAGATTTAAACAGTGAGCGGAGCCGAGAGTTCAGATTTAAACAGTGAGGGGAGCCGAGAGTTCAGATTTAAACAGTGAGGGGAGCCGAGAGTTCAGATTTAAACAGAGAGTGGAGCCGAGAGTTCAGATTTAAACAGTGAATGTGGTGAACCACTGTTACTACATGTATGTGCCTGGACACACCCATGCTGCACCTAGCCCGAGACTCCTCCCTTTCCACCTGAGACTCCTCCCTTTCCACCCAGTGTGGGGTATAAAGACGATGGCCCCGCCTCCTCGCCTCAGTCTAGACCAGGTCAGCTACAAGTGTGTGCTCCTGTTCTCTGTGAATAAAAGCTGATTCGTTTCCTTCATTCTCAGGAGTCTTTGTGTCCTAATTGATAGTGCATCAGTGAGGGAAGCCAATAATTCAGATTGAAACAGAGAGGGGAGCCGAGAGTTCAGATTTAAACAGTGAGGGGAGCCGAGAGTTCAGATTTAAACAGTGAGGGGAGCCGAGAGTTCAGATTTAAACAGTGAGGGGAGCCGAGAGTTCAGATTTAAACAGTGAGGGAAGCCGACAGTTCAGATTTAAACAGTGAGCGGAGCCGAGAGTTCAGATTTAAACAGTGAGCTGAGCTGAGAGTCCAGATTTAAACAGGGAGCGGAGCCGGGAGTTCAGTTTTAAACAGAGAAGGGATCCGGGAGTTCAGACTTAAGCAGAGAGGGGAGCCGAGAGTTCAGATTTAAACAATGAGCGGAGCCGAGAGTTCAGATTTAAACAGTGAGCGGAGCCGAGAGTTGTGATTTAAACAGTGAGCGGAGCCGAGAGTTCAGATTTAAACAGTGAGCGGAGCCGAGAGTTCAGATTTAAACAGTGAGCGGAGCCGGGAGTTCAGATTCAAACAGTGAGGGAGCCGAGAGTTCAGATTTAAACAGTGAGCGGAGCCGAGAGTTCAGATTTAAACAGTGAGCAGAGCCGGGAGATCAGGTTTAAACAGAGAGGGGAGCCGAGAGTTCAGATTTAAACAGAGAGGGGAGCCGAGAGTTCAGATTTAAACAGTGAATGTGGTGAACCACTGTTACTACATGTATGTGCCTGGACACACCCATGCTGCACCTGGCCCGAGACTCCTCCCTTTCCACCTGAGACTCCTCCCTTTCCACCAAGAGTGGGATATAAAGGTGATGGCCCCGCCTCCTCGCCTCAGTCTAGACCAGGTCAGCTACAAGTGTGTGCTCCTGTTCACTGTGAATAAAAGCGGGTTTGTTTCCCTCATTCTCAGGAGTCTTTGTGTCCTAATTGATAGTGCATCAGTGGGGGGAGCCAAGAATTCAGATTTAAACAGAGAGGGGAGCCGAGAGTTCAGATTAAACAGAGAGGAGAGCCAAGAATTCAGATTTAAACAGTGAGTGAAGCCGAGAGTTCAGATGAAACAGAGAGGGGAGCCGGGAGTTCAGGTTTAAATGGTGAGAGAAGCCGAGAGTTCAGATTTAAACAGTGAGCGGAGCCGAGAGTTCAGATTTAAAACAGAGAGGGGAGCCGAGAGTTCAGATTTAAACAGTGAGCGGAGCCAAGAGTTCAGATTTAAACAGAGAGGGGAGCCGAGAGTTCAGATTTAAACAGTGAGCGGAGCCGAGAGTTCAGATTTAAACAGAGAGGGGAGCCGAGAGTTCAGATTTAAACAGTGAGGGGAGCCGAGAGTTCAGATTTAAACAGAGAGGGGAGCCGAGAGTTCAGATTTAAACAGTGAGGGGAGCCGAGAGTTCAGATTTAAACAGAGAGGGGAGCCGAGAGTTCAGATTAAACAGAGAGGGGAGCCGAGAGTTCAGATTTCAACAGTGAGCGGAGCCGGGAGTTCAGATTTAAACAGAGAGGGGAGCCGAGAGTTCAGATTTAAACAGTGAGGGGAGCCGAGAGTTCAGATTTAAACAGAGAGGGGAGCCGAGAGTTCAGATTTAAACAGTGAGCGGAGCCGAGACTTCAGATTTAAACAATGAGGGGAGCCGAGAGTTCAGATTAAACAGTGAGCGGAGCCGAGAGTTCAGATTTAAACAGTGAGGGGAGCCGAGAGTTCAGATTTAAACAGTGAGGGGAGCCGAGAGTTCAGATTTAAACAGTGAGGGGAGCCGAGAGTTCAGATTTAAACAGAGAGGGGAGCCGAGAGTTCAGATTTAAACAGTGAGCGTGGTGAACCACTGTTACTACATGTATGTGCCTGGACACACCCATGCTGCACCTGGCCCGAGACTCCTCCCTTTCCACCTGAGACTCCTCCCTTTCCACCCAGTGTGGGGTATAAAGGTGATGGCCCCGCCTCCTCGCCTCAGTCTAGACCAGGTCAGCTACAAGTGTGTGCTCCTGTTCTCTGTGAATAAAAGCTGATTCGTTTCCCTCATTCTCAAGAGTCTTTGTGTCCTAATTGATAGTGCATCAGTGAGGGAAGCCAATAATTCAGATTGAAACAGAGAGGGGAGCCGGGAGTTCAGGTTTAAACAGTGAGTGGAGCCGAGAGTTCAGATTTAAACAGAGAGGGGAGCCGAGAGTTCGGATTTAAACAGTGAGCGGAGCCGAGAGTTCAGATTTAAACAGTGAGCGGAGCCGAAAGTTCAGATTTAAACAGTGAGGGGAGCCGAGAGTTCAGATTAAACAGTGAGCGGAGCCGAGAGTTCAGATTTAAACAGAGAGGGGAGCCGGGAGTTCAGATTTAAACAGTGAGGGGAGCCGAGAGTTCAGATTTAAACAATGAGGGGAGCCGAGAGTTCAGATTTAAACAGTGAGCGGAGCCGAGAGTTCAGATTTAAACAGTGAGCGGAGCCGAGAGTTCAGATTAAACAGTGAGTGGAGCCGAGAGTTCAGATTAAACAGGGAGGGGAGCCGAGAGTTCAGATTAAACAGTGAGGGGATTCGAGTGTTCAGATTTAAACAGTGAGGGGAGCCGAGAGTTCAGATTTAAACAGAGAGCGGAGCCGAGAGTTCAGATTTAAACAGTGAGGGGAGCGGAGAGTTGACATTTAAACAGTGAGGGGAGCCGAGAGTTCAGATTAAACAGTGAGGGGAGCCGAGAGTTCAGATTTAAACAGTGAGCGGAGCCGAGTGTTCAGATTTAAACAGAGAGGGGAGCCGAGAGTTCAGATTAAACAGTGAGGGCAGCCGAGAGTTCAGATTTAAACAGTGAGCGGAGCCGAGTGTTCGGATTTAAACATTGAGGGGAGTCGAGAGTTCAGATTTAAACAGTGAGGGGAGCTGAGAGTTCAGATTTAAACAGTGAGCGGAGCCGAGAGTTCAGATTTAAACAGTGAGGGGAGCGGAGAATTCAGATTTAAACAGTGAGCGGAGCCGGGAGTTCAGATTTAAACAGAGAGGGGAGCCGAGAGTTCGGATTTAAACAGTGAGCGGAGCCGAGAGTTCAGATTTAAACAGTGAGGGGAGCCGAGAGTTCAGACTTAAACAGTGAGGGAAGCCGACAGTTCAGATTTAAACAGCGAGCGGAGTCGAGAGTTCAGATTTAAACAGTGAGCTGAGCTGAGAGTCCAGATTTAAACAGGGAGCGGAGCCGGGAGTTCAGTTTTAAACAGAGAGGGGATCCGGGAGTTCAGACTGAAGCAGAGAGGGGAGCCGAGAGTTCAGATTTAAACAATGAGCGGAGCCGAGAGTTCAGATTTAAACAGTGAGCGGAGCCGAGAGTTCAGATTTTAACAGAGAGGGGAGCCGAGAGTTCAGATTTAAACAGTGAGCAGAGCCGGGAGTTCAGGTTTAAACAGAGAGGGGAGCCGAGAGTTCAGACTTAAACAGTGAGGGAAGCCGACAGTTCAGATTTAAACAGTGAGCGGAGCCGAGAGTTCAGATTTAAACAGTGAGCTGAGCTGAGAGTCCAGATTTAAACAGGGAGCGGAGCCGGGAGTTCAGTTTTAAACAGAGAGGGGATCCGGGAGTTCAGACTTAAGCAGAGAGGGGAGCCGAGAGTTCAGATTTAAACAATGAGCGGAGCCGAGAGTTCAGATTTAAACAGTGAGCGGAGCCGAGAGTTGTGATTTAAACAGTGAGCGGAGCCGAGAGTTCAGATTTAAACAGTGAGCGGAGCCGAGAGTTCAGATTTAAACAGAGAGGGGAGCCGAGAGTTCAGATTTAAACAGTGAGCAGAGCCGGGAGTTCAGGTTTAAACAGAGAGGGGAGCCGAGAGTTCAGATTTAAACAGTGAATGTGGTGAACCACTGTTACTACATGTATGTGCCTGGACACACCCATGCTGCACCTGGCCCGAGACTCCTCCCTTTCCACCTGAGACTCCTCCCTTTCCACCAAGAGTGGGATATAAAGGTGATGGCCCCGCCTCCTCGCCTCAGTCTAGACCAGGTCAGCTACAAGTGTGTGCTCCTGTTCACTGTGAATAAAAGCGGGTTCGTTTCCCTAATTCTCAGGAGTCTTTGTGTCCTAATTGATAGTGCATCAGTGGGGGGAGCCAAGAATTCAGATTTAAACAGAGAGGGGAGCCGAGAGTTCAGATTTAAACAGTGAGTGAAGCCGAGAGTTCAGATTAAACAGTGAGGGGAGCCGAGAGTTCAGATTAAACAGAGAGGGGAGCCGAGAGTTCAGATTTAAACAGAGAGGGGAGCCGAGAGCTCAGATTTAAACAGTGAGGGGAGCCGAGAGTTCAGATTTAAACAGTGAGCGGAGCCGGGAGTTCAGATTTAAACAGTGAGGGGAGCCGAGAGTTCAGATTTAAACAGTGAGGGAGCCGAGAGTTCAGATTTAAACAGTGAGGGGAGCCGAGAGTTCAGATTTAAACAGAGGGGAGCCGGGAGTTCAGATTTCAACAGTGAGCGGAGCCGGGAGTTCAGATTTATACAGTGAGCGAAGCCGGGAGTTCAGATTTAAACAGTGAGCGGAGCCGAGAGTTCAGATTTAAACAGAGGGGAGCCGGGAGTTCAGATTTAAACAGTGAGGGGAGCCGAGAGTTCAGATTTAAACAGAGGGGAGCCGGGAGTTCAGATTTCAACAGTGAGCGGAGCCGGGAGTTCAGATTTAAACAGTGAGCGGAGCCGGGAGTTCAGATTTAAACAGAGAGGGGAGCCGAGAGTTCAGATTTAAACAGTGAGGGGAGCCGAGAGTTCAGATTTAAACAGAGAGGGGAGCCGAGAGTTCAGATTTAAACAGTGAGCGGAGCCGAGACTTCAGATTTAAACAATGAGGGGAGCCGAGAGTTCAGATTTAAACAGTGAGGGGAGCCGAGAGTTCAGATTTAAACAGTGAGGGGAGCCGAGAGTTCAGATTTAAACAGTGAGGGGAGCCGAGAGTTCAGATTTAAACAGTGAATGTGGTGAACCACTGTTACTACATGTATGTGCCTGGACACACCCATGCTGCACCTGGCCCGAGACTCCTCCCTTTCCACCTGAGATTCCTCCCTTTCCACCCAGTGTGGGGTATAAAGGTGATGGCCCCGCCTCCTCGCCTCAGTCTAGACCAGGTCAGCTACAAGTGTGTGCTCCTGTTCTCTGTGAATAAAAGCTGATTCGTTTCCCTCATTCTCAGGAGTCTTTGTGTCCTAATTGATAGTGCATCAGTGAGGAAAGCCAATAATTCAGATTTAAACAGAGAGGGGAGCCGGGAGTTCAGGTTTAAATGGTGAGAGAAGCCGAGAGTTCAGATTTAAACAGTGAGCGGAGCCGAGAGTTCAGATTTAAAACAGAGAGGGGAGCCGAGAGTTCAGATTTAAACAGTGAGCGGAGCCGAGAGTTCAGATTTAAACAGAGAGGGGAGCCGAGAGTTCAGATTTAAACAGTGAGGGGAGCCGGGAGTTCAGGTTTAAACAGTGAGTGGAGCCGAGAGTTCAGATTTAAACAGAGAGGGGAGCCGAGAGTTCAGATTTAAACAGAGAGGGGAGCCGGGAGTTCAGGTTTAAACAGTGAGTGGAGCCGAGAGTTCAGATTTAAACAGAGAGGGGAGCTGAGAGTTCAGATTTAAACAGAGAGGGGAGCCGGGAGTTCAGGTTTAAACAGTGAGTGGAGCCGAGAGTTCAGATTTAAACAGAGAGGGGAGCCGAGAGTTCAGATTTAAACAGTGAGCGGAGCCGAGAGTTCAGATTTAAACAGTGAGCGGAGCCGAGAGTTCAGATTTAAACAATGAGGGGAGCCGAGAGTTCAGATTTAAACAGAGAGGGGAGCCGAGAGTTCAGATTGAAACAGAGAGGGGAGCCGAGAGTTCAGATTTAAACAGTGAGCGGAGCCGAGAGTTCAGATTAAACAGTGAGTGGAGCCGAGAGTTCAGATTAAACAGTGAGCGGAGTCGAGAGTTCAGATTTAAACAGTGAGGGGAGCCGAGAGTTCAGATTTAAACAGTGAGGGAGCCGAGAGTTCAGATTAAACAGGGAGGGGAGCCGAGAGTTCAGATTAAACAGTGAGGGGAGCCGAGAGTTCAGATTTAAACAGTGAGGGGAGCCGAGAGTTCAGATTTAAACAGTGAGGGGAGCCGAGAGTTCAGATTTAAACAGAGAGGGGAGCCGAGAGTTCAGATTTAAACAGTGAGGGGAGCCGAGAGTTCAGATTTAAACAGAGAGGGGAGCCGAGAGTTCAGATTAAACAGAGAGGGGAGCCGAGAGTTCAGATTTCAACAGTGAGCGGAGCCGGGAGTTCAGATTTAAACAGAGAGGGGAGCCGAGAGTTCAGATTTAAACAGTGAGGGGAGCCGAGAGTTCAGATTTAAACAGAGAGGGGAGCCGAGAGTTCAGATTTAAACAGTGAGCGGAGCCGAGAGTTCAGATTTAAACAATGAGGGGAGCCGAGAGTTCAGATTTAAACAGAGAGTGGAGCCGAGAGTTCAGATTTAAACAGTGAATGTGGTGAACCACTGTTACTACATGTATGTTCCTGGACACACCCATGCTGCACCTGGCCCGAGACTCCTCCCTTTCCACCTGAGACTCCTCCCTTTCCACCCAGTGTGGGGTATAAAGGTGTTGGCCCCGCCTCCTCGCCTCAGTCTAGACCAGGTCAGCTACAAGTGTGTGCTCCTGTTCACTGTGAATAAAAGCTGATTCGTTTCCCTCATTCTCAGGAGTCTTTGTGTCCTAATTGATAGTGCATCAGTGAGGGAAGCCAATAATTCAGATTGAAACAGAGAGGGGAGCCGGGAGTTCAGGTTTAAACAGTGAGTGGAGCTGAGAGTTCAGATTTAAACAGACAGGGGAGCCGAGAGTTCGGATTTAAACAGTGAGCGGAGCCGAGAGTTCAGATTTAAACAGTGAGCGGAGCCGAAAGTTCAGATTTAAACAGTGAGGGGAGCCGAGAGTTCAGATTAAACAGTGAGCGGAGCCGAGAGTTCAGATTTAAACAGAGAGGGGAGCCGGCAGTTCAGATTTAAACAGTGAGGGGAGCCGAGAGTTCAGATTTAAACAATGAGGGGAGCCGAGAGTTCAGATTTAAACAGTGAGCGGAGCCGAAAGTTCAGATTTAAACAGTGAGCGGAGCCGAGAGTTCTGATTAAACAGTGAGTGGAGCCGAGAGTTCAGATTAAACAGTGAGCGGAGTCGAGAGTTCAGATTTAAACAGTGAGGGTAGCCGAGAGTTCAGATTTAAACAGTGAGGGGAGGCGAGACTTCAGATTTAAACAGAGAGGGGAGCCGAGAGTTCAGATTAAACAGTGAGGGGAGCCGAGAGTTCAGATTTAAACAGTGAGCGGAGCCGAGAGTTCAGATTTAAACAGAGAGGGGAGCCGAGAGTTCAGATTTAAACAGAGAGGGGAGCCGAGAGTTCGGATTTAAACAGTGAGGGGAGCTGAGAGTTCGGATGTAAACAGTGCGGGAAGTCGAGAGTTCAGATTTAAACAGTGAGGGGAGCCGTGAGTTCAGATTTAAACAGAGAGGGGAGCCGGGAGTTCAGATTTAAACAGTGAGGGGAGCCGAGAGTTCAGATTGAAAAAGTGAGCGGAGCCAAGAGTTCAGATTTAAACAGAGTGGGGAGCCGAGAGTTCAGATTTAAACAGAGAGGGAAGTCGAGAGTTCAGATTTAAACAGTGAGGGGAGCCGAGAGTTCAGATTTAAACAGTGAGGGGAGCCGAGAGTTCAGATTTAAACAGTGAGGGGAGCCGAGAGTTCAGATTTAAACAGAGAGTGGAGCTGAGAGTTCAGATTTACACAGTGAGGGGAGCCGAGAGTTCGGATTTAAACAGTGAGGGAAGTCGAGAGTTCAGATTTAAACAGTGAGGGGAGCCGAGAGTTCAGATTTAAACAGAAAGGGGAGCCGAGAGTTCAGATTTAAACAGTGAGGGGAGCCGAGAGTTCAGATTTAAACAGTGAGTGGAGCCGAGAGTTCGGATTTAAACAGTGAGGGGAGCCGAGAGTTCGGATTTAAACAGTGAGGGAAGTCGAGAGTTCAGATTTAAACAGTGAGGGGAGCCGAGAGTTCAGATTTAAACAGTGAGGGAAGCCGATAGTTCAGATTTAAACAGTGAGGTGAGCCAAGAGTTCAGATTTAAACAATGAGGGGAGCCGAGAGTTCAGATTTAAACAGAGAGGGGAGACGAGAGTTCAGATTTGAACAGGGAGGGGAGCCGAGAGTTCAGATTTAAACAGTGAGGGGAGCCGAGAGTTCAGATTTAAACAGTGAGTGGAGCCGAGAGTTCGGATTTAAACAGTGAGGGAAGTCGAGAGTTCAGATTGAAACAGTGAGGGGAGCCGATAGTTCAGATTTAAACAGAGAGGGGAGCCGAGAGTTCAGATTTAAACAGTGAGGGGAGCCGAGAGTTCGGATTTAAACAGTGAGGGAAGTCGAGAGTTCAGATTTAAACAGTGAGGGGAGCCGAGAGTTCAGATTTAAACAGTGAGTGAAGCCGATAGTTCAGATTTAAACAGTGAGGGGAGCCGAGAGTTCAGATTTAAACAATGAGGGGAGCCGAGAGTTCAGATTTAAACAGAGAGGGGAGCCGAGAGTTCAGATTTAAACAGTGAGGGGAGCCGAGAGTTCAGATTTAAACAGTGAGCGGAGCCGAGAGTTCAGAGTTAAAGAGTGAGAGAAGCCGAGAGTTCGGATTTAAACAGAGAGGGGAGCCGAGAGTTCGGATTTAAACAGTGAGCGGAGCCGAGAGTACAGATTTAAACAGTGAGAGGAGCCGAGAGTTCGGATTTAAACAGTGAGGGGAGCCGGGAGTTCAGATTAAACAGTGAGGGGAGCCGAGAGTTCTCATTTAAACAGAGAGGGGATCCGAGAGTTCGGATTTAAACAGTGAGGGAAGTCGAGAGTTCGGATTTAAACAGTGAGCGGAGACGAGAGTTCAGATTAAACAGTGAGGGAAGCCGAGAGTTCAGATTAAACAGTGAGGGGAGCCGAGAGTTCGGATTTAAACAGTGAGGGAAGCCGAGAGTTCAGATTTAAACAGAGAGGGGAGCCGAGAGTTCAGATTTAAACAGTGAGGGGAGCCGAGAATTCAGATTTAAACAGTGAGGGAAGCCGAGAGTTCGTATTTAAACAGTGAGGGAAGCCGAGAGTTCAGATTTAAACAGAGAGGGGAGCCGAGAGTTCAGATTTAAACAGTGAGGGGAGCCGGGAGTTCAGATTTAAACAGAGAGGGGTGTCGGAATTTTAGTTTTAAATGGTGGGGCGAGCCAGGAGTTGAGGTGTAAAACAGAGAGTTGAGCAGGGAATTTAGTTGAACAGTGGGAAAAGTCAAGAGTTTTAGAAGTTCAGATTGAAACAGTGAGGAGAGCCACGAGTTATGATTTTTGGCGGCATGGTGGCACAGTGGTTAGCACTGCTGCTTCACACCGCCAGGGACCTGGGTTTGAATCCCAGCTTGGGTCACTGTCTGTGTGGAGTTTGCACATTCTCCCCGTGTCTGCGTGGGTTTCTTCAAGGTGCTCCAGTTTCCTCCCACAATGCAAAGATGTGCGGGTTAGGTTGATCAGCCAAGCTAAATTGACCCTTGTTGTCAGGGAGATTAGCCGGGTAAATAAATGGGGCTACGGGGATCGGGGCAGGATGGGATTGTGATCGCTGCAGACTCGATGGGCCAAGTGGCCTCCTTCTGTACTGTAGGGTTTCTACGATTTTAATCAGTGAGGGCAGCCGGGAGTTCAGATTTAAACAGAGATGGGTGTCGGAATTTTAGTTTTAAACGGTGTGGCGAGCGAGGAGTTAAGGTGTAAAACAGAGAGTTGAGCAGGGAATTTAGTTTAACAGTGAGAAGAGTCAAGAGTTGAGATTCATTCAGTAAGGACGGATAGAAGTTCAGATTTAAACAGTGAGGAGAGCCGAGAGTTCAGATTTAAACAGAGAGGGAGCCGAGAGTTCAGATTTAAACAGAGAGGGGAGCCGAGAGTTCAGATTTAAACAGAGAGCGGAGCCGAGAGTTCAGATTTAAACAGAGAGCGGAGCCGAGAGTTCAGATTTAAACAGAGAGCGGAGCCGAGAGTTCAGATTTAAACAGTGAGGGGAGCCGAGAGTTCAGATTTAAACAGAGAGCGGAGCCGAGAGTTCAGATTTAAACAGTGAGGGGAGCCGAGAGTTCAGATTAAACAGTGAGGGGAGCCGAGAGTTCAGATTTAAACAGTGAGGGGAGCCGAGAGTTCACATTTAAACAGTGAGGGGAGCCGAGAGTTCAGATTTAAACAGTGAGGGGAGCCGAGAGTTCAGATTAAACAGTGAGTGGAGCCGAGAGTTCAGATTTTAACAGAGATTGGAGCCGAGAGTTCAGATTTAAACAGTGAGTGGAGCCGAGAGTTCAGATTTAAACAGTGAGGGGAGCCGAGAGTTCAGATTTAAACAGTGAGCGGAGCCGAGAGTTCAGATTTAAACAGTGAGCGGAGCCGAGAGTTCAGATTTGAACAGGGAGGGGAGCCGAGAGTTCAGATTTAAACAGAGAGGGAAGCCGAGAGTTCTGATTTAAACAGTGAGGGGAGCCGAGAGTTCAGATTTAAACAGTGAGGGGAGCCGAGAGTTCAGATTTAAACAGAGAGGGGACCCGAGAGTTCAGATTAAACAGAGATTGGAGCCGAGAGTTCAGATTTAAACAGTGAGTGGAGCCGAGAGTTCAGATTAAACAGAGATTGGAGCCGTGTGTTCAGATTTAAACAGTGAGCGGAGCCGAGAGTTCAGATTAAACAGTGAGAGAAGCCGAGAGTTCAGATTTAAACAGTGAGGGGAGCCGGGAGTTCAGATTTAAACAGTGAGGGGAGCCGGGAGTTCAGATTTAAACAGTGAGGGGAGCCGATAGTTCAGATTTAAACAGTGAGGGGAGCCGAGAGTTCAGATTTAAACAGTGAGGGAAGCCGTGAGTTCAGATTAAACAGTGAGGGGAGCCGAGAGTTCAGATTTAAACAGAGATTGGAGCCGAGAGTTCAGATTTAAACAGTGAGGGGAGCCGAGAGTTCAGATTTAAACAGTGAGGGGAGCCGAGAGTTCAGATTTAAACAGTGAGTGGAGCCGAGAGTTCAGATTTAAACAGTGAGGGGAGCCGAGAGTTCAGATTTAAACAGTGAGCGGAGCCGAGAGTTCAGATTTAAACAGTGAGCGGAGCCGAGAGTTCAGATTTGAACAGGGAGGGGAGCCGAGAGTTCAGATTTAAACAGAGAGGGAAGCCGAGAGTTCAGATTTAAACAGTGAGGGGAGCCGAGAGTTCAGATTTAAACAGAGAGGGGAGCCAAGAGTTCAGATTAAACAGTGAGGGGAGCCGAGATTTCAGATTAAACAGTGAGGGGAGCCGAGAATTCAGATTTAAACAGTGAGTGGAGCCGAGAGTTCAGATTAAACAGTGAGCGGAGCCGAGAGTTCAGATTTAAACAGTGAGCGGAGCCGAGAGTTCAGATTTGAACAGGGAGGGGAGCCGAGAGTTCAGATTTGAACAGGGAGGGGAGCCGAGTGTTCAGATTTAAACAGTGAGGGGAGACGAGTGTTCAGATTTAAACAGAGATTGGAGCCGAGTGTTCAGATTTAAACAGTGAGTGGAGCCGAGTGTTCAGATTTAAACAGAGATTGGAGCCGAGTGTTCAGATTTAAACATTGAGGGAAGCCGAGAGTTCAGATTAAACAGTGAGCGGAGCCGAGAGTTCAGATTTAAACAGTGAGGGGAGCCGAGAGTTCAGATTTAAACAGTGAGGGGAGCCGAGAGTTCAGATTTAAACAGTGAGGGGAGCCGAGAGTTCAGATTAAACAGTGAGGGGAGCCGAGAGTTCAGATTTAAATAGTGAGCGGAGCCGAGAGTTCAGATTTAAACAGTGAGCGGAGCCGAGAGTTCAGATTTAAACAGTGAGGGGAGCCGAGAGTTCAGATTAAACAGTGAACGGAGCCGAGAGTTCAGATTTAAACAGTGAGCGGAGCCGAGAGTTCAGATTGAAACAGTGAGGGGAGCCGAGAGTTCAGATTTAAACAGTGAGGGGAGCCGAGAGTTCTGATTTAAAAAGTCAGGGGAGCCGAGAGTTCAGATTTAAACAGTCAGGGGAGCCGAGAGTTCAGATTTAAACAGAGAGGGGAGCCGAGAGTTCAGATTAAACAGAGATTGGAGCCGAGAGTTCAGATTTAAACAGTGAGTGGAGCCGAGAGTTCAGATTAAACAGAGATTGGAGCAGAGTGTTCAGATTTAAACAGTGAGGGGAGCCGAGAGTTCAGATTTAAACAGTGAGCGGAGCCGAGAGTTCAGATTAAACAGTGAGAGAAGCCGAGAGTTCAGATTTAAACAGTGAGGGGAGCCGGGAGTTCAGATTTAAACAGTGAGCGGAGCCGAGAGTTCAGATTAAACAGTGAGAGAAGCCGAGAGTTCAGATTTAAACAGTGAGGGGAGCCGGGAGTTCAGATTTAAACAGTGAGGGGAGCCGGGAGTTCAGATTTAAACAGTGAGGGGAGCCGATAGTTCAGATTTAAACAGTGAGGGGAGCCGAGAGTTCAGATTTAAACAGTGAGGGGAGCCGAGAGTTCAGATTAAACAGTGAGGGGAGCCGAGAGTTCAGATTTAAACAGAGATTGGAGCCGAGAGTTCAGATTTAAACAGTGAGTGGAGCCGAGAGTTCAGATTTAAACAGTGAGTGGAGCCGAGAGTTCAGATTTAAACAGTGAGGGGAGCCGAGAGTTCAGATTTAAACAGTGAGTGGAGCCGAGAGTTCAGATTTGAACACTGAGCAGAGCCGAGAGTTCAGATTTAAACAGTGAGCGGAGCCGAGAGTTCAGATTTGAACAGGGAGGGGAGCCGAGAGTTCAGATTTAAACAGAGAGGGAAGCCGAGAGTTCAGATTTAAACAGTGAGGGGAGCCGAGAGTTCAGATTTAAACAGAGAGGGGAGCCGAGAGTTCAGATTAAACAGTGAGGGGAGCTGAGAGTTCAGATTAAACAGTGAGGGGAGCCGAGAATTCAGATTTAAACAGTGAGTGGAGCCGAGAGTTCAGATTAAACAGTGAGGGGAGCCGAGAGTTCAGATTAAACAGTGAGTGGAGCCGAGAGTTCAGATTAAACAGAGATTGGAGCCGAGTGTTCAGATTTAAACAGTGAGGGGAGCCGAGAGTTCTGATTTAAACAGTGAGGGGAGCCGAGAGTTCAGATTTAAACAGTCAGGGGAACCGAGAGTTCAGATTTAAACAGTGAGGGGAGCCGAGAGTTCAGATTTAAACAGAGAGGGGACCCGAGAGTTCAGATTAAACAGAGATTGGAGCCGAGAGTTCAGATTTAAACAGTGAGTGGAGCCGAGAGTTCAGATTAAACAGAGATTGGAGCCGTGTGTTCAGATTTAAACAGTGAGCGGAGCCGAGAGTTCAGATTAAACAGTGAGAGAAGCCGAGAGTTCAGATTTAAACAGTGAGGGGAGCCGGGAGTTCAGATTTAAACAGTGAGGGGAGCCGGGAGTTCAGATTTAAACAGTGAGGGGAGCCGATAGTTCAGATTTAAACAGTGAGGGGAGCCGAGAGTTCAGATTTAAACAGTGAGGGAAGCCGAGAGTTCAGATTAAACAGTGAGGGGAGCCGAGAGTTCAGATTTAAACAGAGATTGGAGCCGAGAGTTCAGATTTAAACAGTGAGGGGAGCCGAGAGTTCAGATTTAAAGAGTGAGGGGAGCCGAGAGTTCAGATTTAAACAGTGAGTGGAGCCGAGAGTTCAGATTTAAACAGTGAGGGGAGCCGAGAGTTCAGATTTAAACAGTGAGCGGAGCCGAGAGTTCAGATTTAAACAGTGAGCGGAGCCGAGAGTTCAGATTTGAACAGGGAGGGGAGCCGAGAGTTCAGATTTAAACAGAGAGGGAAGCCGAGAGTTCTGATTTAAACAGTGAGGGGAGCCGAGAGTTCAGATTTAAACAGTGAGGGGAGCCGAGAGTTCAGATTTAAACAGAGAGGGGACCCGAGAGTTCAGATTAAACAGAGATTGGAGCCGAGAGTTCAGATTTAAACAGAGAGCGGAGCCGAGAGTTCAGATTTAAACAGTGAGGGGAGCCGAGAGTTCAGATTAAACAGTGAGGGGAGCCGAGAGTTCAGATTTAAACAGTGAGGGGAGCCGAGAGTTCACATTTAAACAGTGAGGGGAGCCGAGAGTTCAGATTTAAACAGTGAGGGGAGCCGAGAGTTCAGATTAAACAGTGAGTGGAGCCGAGAGTTCAGATTTTAACAGAGATTGGAGCCGAGAGTTCAGATTTAAACAGTGAGTGGAGCCGAGAGTTCAGTTTTAAACAGTGAGGGGAGCCGAGAGTTCAGATTTAAACAGTGAGCGGAGCCGAGAGTTCAGATTTAAACAGTGAGCGGAGCCGAGAGTTCAGATTTGAACAGGGAGGGGAGCCGAGAGTTCAGATTTAAACAGAGAGGGAAGCCGAGAGTTCTGATTGAAACAGTGAGGGGAGCCGAGAGTTCAGATTTAAACAGTGAGGGGAGCCGAGAGTTCAGATTTAAACAGAGAGGGGACCCGAGAGTTCAGATTAAACAGAGATTGGAGCCGAGAGTTCAGATTTAAACAGTGAGTGGAGCCGAGAGTTCAGATTAAACAGAGATTGGAGCCGTGTGTTCAGATTTAAACAGTGAGCGGAGCCGAGAGTTCAGATTAAACAGTGAGAGAAGCCGAGAGTTCAGATTTAAACAGTGAGGGGAGCCGGGAGTTCAGATTTAAACAGTGAGGGGAGCCGGGAGTTCAGATTTAAACAGTGAGGGGAGCCGATAGTTCAGATTTAAACAGTGAGGGGAGCCGAGAGTTCAGATTTAAACAGTGAGGGAAGCCGAGAGTTCAGATTAAACAGTGAGGGGAGCCGAGAGTTCAGATTTAAACAGAGATTGGAGCCGAGAGTTCAGATTTAAACAGTGAGGGGAGCCGAGAGTTCAGATTTAAACAGTGAGGGGAGCCGAGAGTTCAGATTTAAACAGTGAGTGGAGCCGAGAGTTCAGATTTAAACAGTGAGGGGAGCCGAGAGTTCAGATTTAAACAGTGAGCGGAGCCGAGAGTTCAGATTTAAACAGTGAGCGGAGCCGAGAGTTCAGATTTGAACAGGGAGGGGAGCCGAGAGTTCAGATTTAAACAGAGAGGGAAGCCGAGAGTTCAGATTTAAACAGTGAGGGGAGCCGAGAGTTCAGATTTAAACAGAGAGGGGAGCCAAGAGTTCAGATTAAACAGTGAGGGGAGCCGAGATTTCAGATTAAACAGTGAGGGGAGCCGGGAATTCAGATTTAAACAGTGAGTGGAGCCGAGAGTTCAGATTAAACAGTGAGCGGAGCCGAGAGTTCAGATTTAAACAGTGAGCGGAGCCGAGAGTTCAGATTTGAACAGGGAGGGGAGCCGAGAGTTCAGATTTAAACAGAGATTGGAGCCGAGTGTTCAGATTTAAACATTGAGGGAAGCCGAGAGTTCAGATTAAACAGTGAGCGGAGCCGAGAGTTCAGATTTAAACAGTGAGGGGAGCCGAGAGTTCAGATTTAAACAGTGAGGGGAGCCGAGAGTTCAGATTTAAACAGTGAGGGGAGCCGAGAGTTCAGATTAAACAGTGAGGGGAGCCGAGAGTTCAGATTTAAATAGTGAGCGGAGCCGAGAGTTCAGATTTAAACAGTGAGCGGAGCCGAGAGTTCAGATTTAAACAGTGAGGGGAGCCGAGAGTTCAGATTAAACAGTGAGCGGAGCCGAGAGTTCAGATTTAAACAGTGAGCGGAGCCGAGAGTTCAGATTTAAACAGTGAGGGGAGCCGAGAGTTCAGATTTAAACAGTGAGGGGAGCCGAGAGTTCTGATTTAAAAAGTCAGGGGAGCCGAGAGTTCAGATTTAAACAGTCAGGGGAGCCGAGAGTTCAGATTTAAACAGAGAGGGGAGCCGAGAGTTCAGATTAAACAGAGATTGGAGCCGAGAGTTCAGATTTAAACAGTGAGTGGAGCCGAGAGTTCAGATTAAACAGTGATTGGAGCAGAGTGTTCAGATTTAAACAGTGAGGGGAGCCGAGAGTTCAGATTTAAACAGTGAGCGGAGCCGAGAGTTCAGATTAAACAGTGAGAGAAGCCGAGAGTTCAGATTTAAACAGTGAGGGGAGCCGGGAGTTCAGATTTAAACAGTGAGCGGAGCCGAGAGTTCAGATTAAACAGTGAGAGAAGCCGAGAGTTCAGATTTAAACAGTGAGGGGAGCCGGGAGTTCAGATTTAAACAGTGAGGGGAGCCGGGAGTTCAGATTTAAACAGTGAGGGGAGCCGATAGTTCAGATTTAAACAGTGAGGGGAGCCGAGAGTTCAGATTTAAACAGTGAGGGGAGCCGAGAGTTCAGATTAAACAGTGAGGGGAGCCGAGAGTTCAGATTTAAACAGAGATTGGAGCCGAGAGTTCAGATTTAAACAGTGAGTGGAGCCGAGAGTTCAGATTTAAACAGTGAGTGGAGCCGAGAGTTCAGATTTAAACAGTGAGGGGAGCCGAGAGTTCAGATTTAAACAGTGAGTGGAGCCGAGAGTTCAGATTTGAACACTGAGCGGAGCCGAGAGTTCAGATTTAAACAGTGAGCGGAGCCGAGAGTTCAGATTTGAACAGGGAGGGGAGCCGAGAGTTCAGATTTAAACAGAGAGGGAAGCCGAGAGTTCAGATTTAAACAGTGAGGGGAGCCGAGAGTTCAGATTTAAACAGAGAGGGGAGCCGAGAGTTCAGATTAAACAGTGAGGGGAGCCGAGAGTTCAGATTAAACAGTGAGGGGAGCCGAGAATTCAGATTTAAACAGTGAGTGGAGCCGAGAGTTCAGATTAAACAGTGAGGGGAGCCGAGAGTTCAGATTAAACAGTGAGTGGAGCCGAGAGTTCAGATTAAACAGAGATTGGAGCCGAGTGTTCAGATTTAAACAGTGAGGGGAGCCGAGAGTTCTGATTTAAACAGTGAGGGGAGCCGAGAGTTCAGATTTAAACAGTCAGGGGAACCGAGAGTTCAGATTTAAACAGTGAGGGGAGCCGAGAGTTCAGATTTAAACAGAGAGGGGACCCGAGAGTTCAGATTAAACAGAGATTGGAGCCGAGAGTTCAGATTTAAACAGTGAGTGGAGCCGAGAGTTCAGATTAAACAGAGATTGGAGCCGTGTGTTCAGATTTAAACAGTGAGCGGAGCCGAGAGTTCAGATTAAACAGTGAGAGAAGCCGAGAGTTCAGATTTAAACAGTGAGGGGAGCCGGGAGTTCAGATTTAAACAGTGAGGGGAGCCGGGAGTTCAGATTTAAACAGTGAGGGGAGCCGATAGTTCAGATTTAAACAGTGAGGGGAGCCGAGAGTTCAGATTTAAACAGTGAGGGAAGCCGAGAGTTCAGATTAAACAGTGAGGGGAGCCGAGAGTTCAGATTTAAACAGAGATTGGAGCCGAGAGTTCAGATTTAAACAGTGAGGGGAGCCGATAGTTCAGATTTAAACAGTGAGGGGAGCCGAGAGTTCAGATTTAAACAGTGAGGGGAGCCGAGAGTTCAGATTAAACAGTGAGGGGAGCCGAGAGTTCAGATTTAAACAGAGATTGGAGCCGAGAGTTCAGATTTAAACAGTGAGTGGAGCCGAGAGTTCAGATTTAAACAGTGAGTGGAGCCGAGAGTTCAGATTTAAACAGTGAGGGGAGCCGAGAGTTCAGATTTAAACAGTGAGTGGAGCCGAGAGTTCAGATTTGAACACTGAGCAGAGCCGAGAGTTCAGATTTAAACAGTGAGCGGAGCCGAGAGTTCAGATTTGAACAGGGAGGGGAGCCGAGAGTTCAGATTTAAACAGAGAGGGAAGCCGAGAGTTCAGATTTAAACAGTGAGGGGAGCCGAGAGTTCAGATTTAAACAGAGAGGGGAGCCGAGAGTTCAGATTAAACAGTGAGGGGAGCCGAGAGTTCAGATTAAACAGTGAGGGGAGCCGAGAATTCAGATTTAAACAGTGAGTGGAGCCGAGAGTTCAGATTAAACAGTGAGGGGAGCCGAGAGTTCAGATTAAACAGTGAGTGGAGCCGAGAGTTCAGATTAAACAGAGATTGGAGCCGAGTGTTCAGATTTAAACAGTGAGGGGAGCCGAGAGTTCTGATTTAAACAGTGAGGGGAGCCGAGAGTTCAGATTTAAACAGTCAGGGGAACCGAGAGTTCAGATTTAAACAGTGAGGGGAGCCGAGAGTTCAGATTTAAACAGAGAGGGGACCCGAGAGTTCAGATTAAACAGAGATTGGAGCCGAGAGTTCAGATTTAAACAGTGAGTGGAGCCGAGAGTTCAGATTAAACAGAGATTGGAGCCGTGTGTTCAGATTTAAACAGTGAGCGGAGCCGAGAGTTCAGATTAAACAGTGAGAGAAGCCGAGAGTTCAGATTTAAACAGTGAGGGGAGCCGGGAGTTCAGATTTAAACAGTGAGGGGAGCCGGGAGTTCAGATTTAAACAGTGAGGGGAGCCGATAGTTCAGATTTAAACAGTGAGGGGAGCCGAGAGTTCAGATTTAAACAGTGAGGGAAGCCGAGAGTTCAGATTAAACAGTGAGGGGAGCCGAGAGTTCAGATTTAAACAGAGATTGGAGCCGAGAGTTCAGATTTAAACAGTGAGGGGAGCCGAGAGTTCAGATTTAAAGAGTGAGGGGAGCCGAGAGTTCAGATTTAAACAGTGAGTGGAGCCGAGAGTTCAGATTTAAACAGTGAGGGGAGCCGAGAGTTCAGATTTAAACAGTGAGCGGAGCCGAGAGTTCAGATTTAAACAGTGAGCGGAGCCGAGAGTTCAGATTTGAACAGGGAGGGGAGCCGAGAGTTCAGATTTAAACAGAGAGGGAAGCCGAGAGTTCTGATTTAAACAGTGAGGGGAGCCGAGAGTTCAGATTTAAACAGTGAGGGGAGCCGAGAGTTCAGATTTAAACAGAGAGGGGACCCGAGAGTTCAGATTAAACAGAGATTGGAGCCGAGAGTTCAGATTTAAACAGAGAGCGGAGCCGAGAGTTCAGATTTAAACAGTGAGGGGAGCCGAGAGTTCAGATTAAACAGTGAGGGGAGCCGAGAGTTCAGATTTAAACAGTGAGGGGAGCCGAGAGTTCACATTTAAACAGTGAGGGGAGCCGAGAGTTCAGATTTAAACAGTGAGGGGAGCCGAGAGTTCAGATTAAACAGTGAGTGGAGCCGAGAGTTCAGATTTTAACAGAGATTGGAGCCGAGAGTTCAGATTTAAACAGTGAGTGGAGCCGAGAGTTCAGTTTTAAACAGTGAGGGGAGCCGAGAGTTCAGATTTAAACAGTGAGCGGAGCCGAGAGTTCAGATTTAAACAGTGAGCGGAGCCGAGAGTTCAGATTTGAACAGGGAGGGGAGCCGAGAGTTCAGATTTAAACAGAGAGGGAAGCCGAGAGTTCTGATTGAAACAGTGAGGGGAGCCGAGAGTTCAGATTTAAACAGTGAGGGGAGCCGAGAGTTCAGATTTAAACAGAGAGGGGACCCGAGAGTTCAGATTAAACAGAGATTGGAGCCGAGAGTTCAGATTTAAACAGTGAGTGGAGCCGAGAGTTCAGATTAAACAGAGATTGGAGCCGTGTGTTCAGATTTAAACAGTGAGCGGAGCCGAGAGTTCAGATTAAACAGTGAGAGAAGCCGAGAGTTCAGATTTAAACAGTGAGGGGAGCCGGGAGTTCAGATTTAAACAGTGAGGGGAGCCGGGAGTTCAGATTTAAACAGTGAGGGGAGCCGATAGTTCAGATTTAAACAGTGAGGGGAGCCGAGAGTTCAGATTTAAACAGTGAGGGAAGCCGAGAGTTCAGATTAAACAGTGAGGGGAGCCGAGAGTTCAGATTTAAACAGAGATTGGAGCCGAGAGTTCAGATTTAAACAGTGAGGGGAGCCGAGAGTTCAGATTTAAACAGTGAGGGGAGCCGAGAGTTCAGATTTAAACAGTGAGTGGAGCCGAGAGTTCAGATTTAAACAGTGAGGGGAGCCGAGAGTTCAGATTTAAACAGTGAGCGGAGCCGAGAGTTCAGATTTAAACAGTGAGCGGAGCCGAGAGTTCAGATTTGAACAGGGAGGGGAGCCGAGAGTTCAGATTTAAACAGAGAGGGAAGCCGAGAGTTCAGATTTAAACAGTGAGGGGAGCCGAGAGTTCAGATTTAAACAGAGAGGGGAGCCAAGAGTTCAGATTAAACAGTGAGGGGAGCCGAGATTTCAGATTAAACAGTGAGGGGAGCCGGGAATTCAGATTTAAACAGTGAGTGGAGCCGAGAGTTCAGATTAAACAGTGAGCGGAGCCGAGAGTTCAGATTTAAACAGTGAGCGGAGCCGAGAGTTCAGATTTGAACAGGGAGGGGAGCCGAGAGTTCAGATTTAAACAGAGATTGGAGCCGAGTGTTCAGATTTAAACATTGAGGGAAGCCGAGAGTTCAGATTAAACAGTGAGCGGAGCCGAGAGTTCAGATTTAAACAGTGAGGGGAGCCGAGAGTTCAGATTTAAACAGTGAGGGGAGCCGAGAGTTCAGATTTAAACAGTGAGGGGAGCCGAGAGTTCAGTTTAAACAGTGAGGGGAGCCGAGAGTTCAGATTTAAACAGTCAGGGGAACCGAGAGTTCAGATTTAAACAGTGAGGGGAGCCGAGAGTTCAGATTTAAACAGAGAGGGGACCCGAGAGTTCAGATTAAACAGAGATTGGAGCCGAGAGTTCAGATTTAAACAGTGAGTGGAGCCGAGAGTTCAGATTAAACAGAGATTGGAGCCGTGTGTTCAGATTTAAACAGTGAGCGGAGCCGAGAGTTCAGATTAAACAGTGAGAGAAGCCGAGAGTTCAGATTTAAACAGTGAGGGGAGCCGGGAGTTCAGATTTAAACAGTGAGGGGAGCCGGGAGTTCAGATTTAAACAGTGAGGGGAGCCGATAGTTCAGATTTAAACAGTGAGGGGAGCCGAGAGTTCAGATTTAAACAGTGAGGGAAGCCGAGAGTTCAGATTAAACAGTGAGGGGAGCCGAGAGTTCAGATTTAAACAGAGATTGGAGCCGAGAGTTCAGATTTAAACAGTGAGGGGAGCCGATAGTTCAGATTTAAACAGTGAGGGGAGCCGAGAGTTCAGATTTAAACAGTGAGGGGAGCCGAGAGTTCAGATTAAACAGTGAGGGGAGCCGAGAGTTCAGATTTAAACAGAGATTGGAGCCGAGAGTTCAGATTTAAACAGTGAGTGGAGCCGAGAGTTCAGATTTAAACAGTGAGTGGAGCCGAGAGTTCAGATTTAAACAGTGAGGGGAGCCGAGAGTTCAGATTTAAACAGTGAGTGGAGCCGAGAGTTCAGATTTGAACACTGAGCAGAGCCGAGAGTTCAGATTTAAACAGTGAGCGGAGCCGAGAGTTCAGATTTGAACAGGGAGGGGAGCCGAGAGTTCAGATTTAAACAGAGAGGGAAGCCGAGAGTTCAGATTTAAACAGTGAGGGGAGCCGAGAGTTCAGATTTAAACAGAGAGGGGAGCCGAGAGTTCAGATTAAACAGTGAGGGGAGCCGAGAGTTCAGATTAAACAGTGAGGGGAGCCGAGAATTCAGATTTAAACAGTGAGTGGAGCCGAGAGTTCAGATTAAACAGTGAGGGGAGCCGAGAGTTCAGATTAAACAGTGAGTGGAGCCGAGAGTTCAGATTAAACAGAGATTGGAGCCGAGTGTTCAGATTTAAACAGTGAGGGGAGCCGAGAGTTCTGATTTAAACAGTGAGGGGAGCCGAGAGTTCAGATTTAAACAGTCAGGGGAACCGAGAGTTCAGATTTAAACAGTGAGGGGAGCCGAGAGTTCAGATTTAAACAGAGAGGGGACCCGAGAGTTCAGATTAAACAGAGATTGGAGCCGAGAGTTCAGATTTAAACAGTGAGTGGAGCCGAGAGTTCAGATTAAACAGAGATTGGAGCCGTGTGTTCAGATTTAAACAGTGAGCGGAGCCGAGAGTTCAGATTAAACAGTGAGAGAAGCCGAGAGTTCAGATTTAAACAGTGAGGGGAGCCGGGAGTTCAGATTTAAACAGTGAGGGGAGCCGGGAGTTCAGATTTAAACAGTGAGGGGAGCCGATAGTTCAGATTTAAACAGTGAGGGGAGCCGAGAGTTCAGATTTAAACAGTGAGGGAAGCCGAGAGTTCAGATTAAACAGTGAGGGGAGCCGAGAGTTCAGATTTAAACAGAGATTGGAGCCGAGAGTTCAGATTTAAACAGTGAGGGGAGCCGAGAGTTCAGATTTAAAGAGTGAGGGGAGCCGAGAGTTCAGATTTAAACAGTGAGTGGAGCCGAGAGTTCAGATTTAAACAGTGAGGGGAGCCGAGAGTTCAGATTTAAACAGTGAGCGGAGCCGAGAGTTCAGATTTAAACAGTGAGCGGAGCCGAGAGTTCAGATTTGAACAGGGAGGGGAGCCGAGAGTTCAGATTTAAACAGAGAGGGAAGCCGAGAGTTCTGATTTAAACAGTGAGGGGAGCCGAGAGTTCAGATTTAAACAGTGAGGGGAGCCGAGAGTTCAGATTTAAACAGAGAGGGGACCCGAGAGTTCAGATTAAACAGAGATTGGAGCCGAGAGTTCAGATTTAAACAGAGAGCGGAGCCGAGAGTTCAGATTTAAACAGTGAGGGGAGCCGAGAGTTCAGATTAAACAGTGAGGGGAGCCGAGAGTTCAGATTTAAACAGTGAGGGGAGCCGAGAGTTCACATTTAAACAGTGAGGGGAGCCGAGAGTTCAGATTTAAACAGTGAGGGGAGCCGAGAGTTCAGATTAAACAGTGAGTGGAGCCGAGAGTTCAGATTTTAACAGAGATTGGAGCCGAGAGTTCAGATTTAAACAGTGAGTGGAGCCGAGAGTTCAGTTTTAAACAGTGAGGGGAGCCGAGAGTTCAGATTTAAACAGTGAGCGGAGCCGAGAGTTCAGATTTAAACAGTGAGCGGAGCCGAGAGTTCAGATTTGAACAGGGAGGGGAGCCGAGAGTTCAGATTTAAACAGAGAGGGAAGCCGAGAGTTCTGATTGAAACAGTGAGGGGAGCCGAGAGTTCAGATTTAAACAGTGAGGGGAGCCGAGAGTTCAGATTTAAACAGAGAGGGGACCCGAGAGTTCAGATTAAACAGAGATTGGAGCCGAGAGTTCAGATTTAAACAGTGAGTGGAGCCGAGAGTTCAGATTAAACAGAGATTGGAGCCGTGTGTTCAGATTTAAACAGTGAGCGGAGCCGAGAGTTCAGATTAAACAGTGAGAGAAGCCGAGAGTTCAGATTTAAACAGTGAGGGGAGCCGGGAGTTCAGATTTAAACAGTGAGGGGAGCCGGGAGTTCAGATTTAAACAGTGAGGGGAGCCGATAGTTCAGATTTAAACAGTGAGGGGAGCCGAGAGTTCAGATTTAAACAGTGAGGGAAGCCGAGAGTTCAGATTAAACAGTGAGGGGAGCCGAGAGTTCAGATTTAAACAGAGATTGGAGCCGAGAGTTCAGATTTAAACAGTGAGGGGAGCCGAGAGTTCAGATTTAAACAGTGAGGGGAGCCGAGAGTTCAGATTTAAACAGTGAGTGGAGCCGAGAGTTCAGATTTAAACAGTGAGGGGAGCCGAGAGTTCAGATTTAAACAGTGAGCGGAGCCGAGAGTTCAGATTTAAACAGTGAGCGGAGCCGAGAGTTCAGATTTGAACAGGGAGGGGAGCCGAGAGTTCAGATTTAAACAGAGAGGGAAGCCGAGAGTTCAGATTTAAACAGTGAGGGGAGCCGAGAGTTCAGATTTAAACAGAGAGGGGAGCCAAGAGTTCAGATTAAACAGTGAGGGGAGCCGAGATTTCAGATTAAACAGTGAGGGGAGCCGGGAATTCAGATTTAAACAGTGAGTGGAGCCGAGAGTTCAGATTAAACAGTGAGCGGAGCCGAGAGTTCAGATTTAAACAGTGAGCGGAGCCGAGAGTTCAGATTTGAACAGGGAGGGGAGCCGAGAGTTCAGATTTAAACAGAGATTGGAGCCGAGTGTTCAGATTTAAACATTGAGGGAAGCCGAGAGTTCAGATTAAACAGTGAGCGGAGCCGAGAGTTCAGATTTAAACAGTGAGGGGAGCCGAGAGTTCAGATTTAAACAGTGAGGGGAGCCGAGAGTTCAGATTTAAACAGTGAGGGGAGCCGAGAGTTCAGATTAAACAGTGAGGGGAGCCGAGAGTTCAGATTTAAATAGTGAGCGGAGCCGAGAGTTCAGATTTAAACAGTGAGCGGAGCCGAGAGTTCAGATTTAAACAGTGAGGGGAGCCGAGAGTTCAGATTAAACAGTGAGCGGAGCCGAGAGTTCAGATTTAAACAGTGAGCGGAGCCGAGAGTTCAGATTTAAACAGTGAGGGGAGCCGAGAGTTCAGATTTAAACAGTGAGGGGAGCCGAGAGTTCTGATTTAAAAAGTCAGGGGAGCCGAGAGTTCAGATTTAAACAGTCAGGGGAGCCGAGAGTTCAGATTTAAACAGAGAGGGGAGCCGAGAGTTCAGATTAAACAGAGATTGGAGCCGAGAGTTCAGATTTAAACAGTGAGTGGAGCCGAGAGTTCAGATTAAACAGTGATTGGAGCAGAGTGTTCAGATTTAAACAGTGAGGGGAGCCGAGAGTTCAGATTTAAACAGTGAGCGGAGCCGAGAGTTCAGATTAAACAGTGAGAGAAGCCGAGAGTTCAGATTTAAACAGTGAGGGGAGCCGGGAGTTCAGATTTAAACAGTGAGCGGAGCCGAGAGTTCAGATTAAACAGTGAGAGAAGCCGAGAGTTCAGATTTAAACAGTGAGGGGAGCCGGGAGTTCAGATTTAAACAGTGAGGGGAGCCGGGAGTTCAGATTTAAACAGTGAGGGGAGCCGATAGTTCAGATTTAAACAGTGAGGGGAGCCGAGAGTTCAGATTTAAACAGTGAGGGGAGCCGAGAGTTCAGATTAAACAGTGAGGGGAGCCGAGAGTTCAGATTTAAACAGAGATTGGAGCCGAGAGTTCAGATTTAAACAGTGAGTGGAGCCGAGAGTTCAGATTTAAACAGTGAGTGGAGCCGAGAGTTCAGATTTAAACAGTGAGGGGAGCCGAGAGTTCAGATTTAAACAGTGAGTGGAGCCGAGAGTTCAGATTTGAACACTGAGCGGAGCCGAGAGTTCAGATTTAAACAGTGAGCGGAGCCGAGAGTTCAGATTTGAACAGGGAGGGGAGCCGAGAGTTCAGATTTAAACAGAGAGGGAAGCCGAGAGTTCAGATTTAAACAGTGAGGGGAGCCGAGAGTTCAGATTTAAACAGAGAGGGGAGCCGAGAGTTCAGATTAAACAGTGAGGGGAGCCGAGAGTTCAGATTAAACAGTGAGGGGAGCCGAGAATTCAGATTTAAACAGTGAGTGGAGCCGAGAGTTCAGATTAAACAGTGAGGGGAGCCGAGAGTTCAGATTAAACAGTGAGTGGAGCCGAGAGTTCAGATTAAACAGAGATTGGAGCCGAGTGTTCAGATTTAAACAGTGAGGGGAGCCGAGAGTTCTGATTTAAACAGTGAGGGGAGCCGAGAGTTCAGATTTAAACAGTCAGGGGAACCGAGAGTTCAGATTTAAACAGTGAGGGGAGCCGAGAGTTCAGATTTAAACAGAGAGGGGACCCGAGAGTTCAGATTAAACAGAGATTGGAGCCGAGAGTTCAGATTTAAACAGTGAGTGGAGCCGAGAGTTCAGATTAAACAGAGATTGGAGCCGTGTGTTCAGATTTAAACAGTGAGCGGAGCCGAGAGTTCAGATTAAACAGTGAGAGAAGCCGAGAGTTCAGATTTAAACAGTGAGGGGAGCCGGGAGTTCAGATTTAAACAGTGAGGGGAGCCGGGAGTTCAGATTTAAACAGTGAGGGGAGCCGATAGTTCAGATTTAAACAGTGAGGGGAGCCGAGAGTTCAGATTTAAACAGTGAGGGAAGCCGAGAGTTCAGATTAAACAGTGAGGGGAGCCGAGAGTTCAGATTTAAACAGAGATTGGAGCCGAGAGTTCAGATTTAAACAGTGAGGGGAGCCGATAGTTCAGATTTAAACAGTGAGGGGAGCCGAGAGTTCAGATTTAAACAGTGAGGGGAGCCGAGAGTTCAGATTAAACAGTGAGGGGAGCCGAGAGTTCAGATTTAAACAGAGATTGGAGCCGAGAGTTCAGATTTAAACAGTGAGTGGAGCCGAGAGTTCAGATTTAAACAGTGAGTGGAGCCGAGAGTTCAGATTTAAACAGTGAGGGGAGCCGAGAGTTCAGATTTAAACAGTGAGTGGAGCCGAGAGTTCAGATTTGAACACTGAGCAGAGCCGAGAGTTCAGATTTAAACAGTGAGCGGAGCCGAGAGTTCAGATTTGAACAGGGAGGGGAGCCGAGAGTTCAGATTTAAACAGAGAGGGAAGCCGAGAGTTCAGATTTAAACAGTGAGGGGAGCCGAGAGTTCAGATTTAAACAGAGAGGGGAGCCGAGAGTTCAGATTAAACAGTGAGGGGAGCCGAGAGTTCAGATTAAACAGTGAGGGGAGCCGAGAATTCAGATTTAAACAGTGAGTGGAGCCGAGAGTTCAGATTAAACAGTGAGGGGAGCCGAGAGTTCAGATTAAACAGTGAGTGGAGCCGAGAGTTCAGATTAAACAGAGATTGGAGCCGAGTGTTCAGATTTAAACAGTGAGGGGAGCCGAGAGTTCTGATTTAAACAGTGAGGGGAGCCGAGAGTTCAGATTTAAACAGTCAGGGGAACCGAGAGTTCAGATTTAAACAGTGAGGGGAGCCGAGAGTTCAGATTTAAACAGAGAGGGGACCCGAGAGTTCAGATTAAACAGAGATTGGAGCCGAGAGTTCAGATTTAAACAGTGAGTGGAGCCGAGAGTTCAGATTAAACAGAGATTGGAGCCGTGTGTTCAGATTTAAACAGTGAGCGGAGCCGAGAGTTCAGATTAAACAGTGAGAGAAGCCGAGAGTTCAGATTTAAACAGTGAGGGGAGCCGGGAGTTCAGATTTAAACAGTGAGGGGAGCCGGGAGTTCAGATTTAAACAGTGAGGGGAGCCGATAGTTCAGATTTAAACAGTGAGGGGAGCCGAGAGTTCAGATTTAAACAGTGAGGGAAGCCGAGAGTTCAGATTAAACAGTGAGGGGAGCCGAGAGTTCAGATTTAAACAGAGATTGGAGCCGAGAGTTCAGATTTAAACAGTGAGGGGAGCCGAGAGTTCAGATTTAAAGAGTGAGGGGAGCCGAGAGTTCAGATTTAAACAGTGAGTGGAGCCGAGAGTTCAGATTTAAACAGTGAGGGGAGCCGAGAGTTCAGATTTAAACAGTGAGCGGAGCCGAGAGTTCAGATTTAAACAGTGAGCGGAGCCGAGAGTTCAGATTTGAACAGGGAGGGGAGCCGAGAGTTCAGATTTAAACAGAGAGGGAAGCCGAGAGTTCTGATTTAAACAGTGAGGGGAGCCGAGAGTTCAGATTTAAACAGTGAGGGGAGCCGAGAGTTCAGATTTAAACAGAGAGGGGACCCGAGAGTTCAGATTAAACAGAGATTGGAGCCGAGAGTTCAGATTTAAACAGAGAGCGGAGCCGAGAGTTCAGATTTAAACAGTGAGGGGAGCCGAGAGTTCAGATTAAACAGTGAGGGGAGCCGAGAGTTCAGATTTAAACAGTGAGGGGAGCCGAGAGTTCACATTTAAACAGTGAGGGGAGCCGAGAGTTCAGATTTAAACAGTGAGGGGAGCCGAGAGTTCAGATTAAACAGTGAGTGGAGCCGAGAGTTCAGATTTTAACAGAGATTGGAGCCGAGAGTTCAGATTTAAACAGTGAGTGGAGCCGAGAGTTCAGTTTTAAACAGTGAGGGGAGCCGAGAGTTCAGATTTAAACAGTGAGCGGAGCCGAGAGTTCAGATTTAAACAGTGAGCGGAGCCGAGAGTTCAGATTTGAACAGGGAGGGGAGCCGAGAGTTCAGATTTAAACAGAGAGGGAAGCCGAGAGTTCTGATTGAAACAGTGAGGGGAGCCGAGAGTTCAGATTTAAACAGTGAGGGGAGCCGAGAGTTCAGATTTAAACAGAGAGGGGACCCGAGAGTTCAGATTAAACAGAGATTGGAGCCGAGAGTTCAGATTTAAACAGTGAGTGGAGCCGAGAGTTCAGATTAAACAGAGATTGGAGCCGTGTGTTCAGATTTAAACAGTGAGCGGAGCCGAGAGTTCAGATTAAACAGTGAGAGAAGCCGAGAGTTCAGATTTAAACAGTGAGGGGAGCCGGGAGTTCAGATTTAAACAGTGAGGGGAGCCGGGAGTTCAGATTTAAACAGTGAGGGGAGCCGATAGTTCAGATTTAAACAGTGAGGGGAGCCGAGAGTTCAGATTTAAACAGTGAGGGAAGCCGAGAGTTCAGATTAAACAGTGAGGGGAGCCGAGAGTTCAGATTTAAACAGAGATTGGAGCCGAGAGTTCAGATTTAAACAGTGAGGGGAGCCGAGAGTTCAGATTTAAACAGTGAGGGGAGCCGAGAGTTCAGATTTAAACAGTGAGTGGAGCCGAGAGTTCAGATTTAAACAGTGAGGGGAGCCGAGAGTTCAGATTTAAACAGTGAGCGGAGCCGAGAGTTCAGATTTAAACAGTGAGCGGAGCCGAGAGTTCAGATTTGAACAGGGAGGGGAGCCGAGAGTTCAGATTTAAACAGAGAGGGAAGCCGAGAGTTCAGATTTAAACAGTGAGGGGAGCCGAGAGTTCAGATTTAAACAGAGAGGGGAGCCAAGAGTTCAGATTAAACAGTGAGGGGAGCCGAGATTTCAGATTAAACAGTGAGGGGAGCCGGGAATTCAGATTTAAACAGTGAGTGGAGCCGAGAGTTCAGATTAAACAGTGAGCGGAGCCGAGAGTTCAGATTTAAACAGTGAGCGGAGCCGAGAGTTCAGATTTGAACAGGGAGGGGAGCCGAGAGTTCAGATTTAAACAGAGATTGGAGCCGAGTGTTCAGATTTAAACATTGAGGGAAGCCGAGAGTTCAGATTAAACAGTGAGCGGAGCCGAGAGTTCAGATTTAAACAGTGAGGGGAGCCGAGAGTTCAGATTTAAACAGTGAGGGGAGCCGAGAGTTCAGATTTAAACAGTGAGGGGAGCCGAGAGTTCAGATTAAACAGTGAGGGGAGCCGAGAGTTCAGATTTAAATAGTGAGCGGAGCCGAGAGTTCAGATTTAAACAGTGAGCGGAGCCGAGAGTTCAGATTTAAACAGTGAGGGGAGCCGAGAGTTCAGATTAAACAGTGAGCGGAGCCGAGAGTTCAGATTTAAACAGTGAGCGGAGCCGAGAGTTCAGATTTAAACAGTGAGGGGAGCCGAGAGTTCAGATTTAAACAGTGAGGGGAGCCGAGAGTTCTGATTTAAAAAGTCAGGGGAGCCGAGAGTTCAGATTTAAACAGTCAGGGGAGCCGAGAGTTCAGATTTAAACAGAGAGGGGAGCCGAGAGTTCAGATTAAACAGAGATTGGAGCCGAGAGTTCAGATTTAAACAGTGAGTGGAGCCGAGAGTTCAGATTAAACAGTGATTGGAGCAGAGTGTTCAGATTTAAACAGTGAGGGGAGCCGAGAGTTCAGATTTAAACAGTGAGCGGAGCCGAGAGTTCAGATTAAACAGTGAGAGAAGCCGAGAGTTCAGATTTAAACAGTGAGGGGAGCCGGGAGTTCAGATTTAAACAGTGAGCGGAGCCGAGAGTTCAGATTAAACAGTGAGAGAAGCCGAGAGTTCAGATTTAAACAGTGAGGGGAGCCGGGAGTTCAGATTTAAACAGTGAGGGGAGCCGGGAGTTCAGATTTAAACAGTGAGGGGAGCCGATAGTTCAGATTTAAACAGTGAGGGGAGCCGAGAGTTCAGATTTAAACAGTGAGGGGAGCCGAGAGTTCAGATTAAACAGTGAGGGGAGCCGAGAGTTCAGATTTAAACAGAGATTGGAGCCGAGAGTTCAGATTTAAACAGTGAGTGGAGCCGAGAGTTCAGATTTAAACAGTGAGTGGAGCCGAGAGTTCAGATTTAAACAGTGAGGGGAGCCGAGAGTTCAGATTTAAACAGTGAGTGGAGCCGAGAGTTCAGATTTGAACACTGAGCAGAGCCGAGAGTTCAGATTTAAACAGTGAGCGGAGCCGAGAGTTCAGATTTGAACAGGGAGGGGAGCCGAGAGTTCAGATTTAAACAGAGAGGGAAGCCGAGAGTTCAGATTTAAACAGTGAGGGGAGCCGAGAGTTCAGATTTAAACAGAGAGGGGAGCCGAGAGTTCAGATTAAACAGTGAGGGGAGCCGAGAGTTCAGATTAAACAGTGAGGGGAGCCGAGAATTCAGATTTAAACAGTGAGTGGAGCCGAGAGTTCAGATTAAACAGTGAGGGGAGCCGAGAGTTCAGATTAAACAGTGAGTGGAGCCGAGAGTTCAGATTAAACAGAGATTGGAGCCGAGTGTTCAGATTTAAACAGTGAGGGGAGCCGAGAGTTCTGATTTAAACAGTGAGGGGAGCCGAGAGTTCAGATTTAAACAGTCAGGGGAACCGAGAGTTCAGATTTAAACAGTGAGGGGAGCCGAGAGTTCAGATTTAAACAGAGAGGGGACCCGAGAGTTCAGATTAAACAGAGATTGGAGCCGAGAGTTCAGATTTAAACAGTGAGTGGAGCCGAGAGTTCAGATTAAACAGAGATTGGAGCCGTGTGTTCAGATTTAAACAGTGAGCGGAGCCGAGAGTTCAGATTAAACAGTGAGAGAAGCCGAGAGTTCAGATTTAAACAGTGAGGGGAGCCGGGAGTTCAGATTTAAACAGTGAGGGGAGCCGGGAGTTCAGATTTAAACAGTGAGGGGAGCCGATAGTTCAGATTTAAACAGTGAGGGGAGCCGAGAGTTCAGATTTAAACAGTGAGGGAAGCCGAGAGTTCAGATTAAACAGTGAGGGGAGCCGAGAGTTCAGATTTAAACAGAGATTGGAGCCGAGAGTTCAGATTTAAACAGTGAGGGGAGCCGAGAGTTCAGATTTAAACAGTGAGGGGAGCCGAGAGTTCAGATTTAAACAGTGAGTGGAGCCGAGAGTTCAGATTTAAACAGTGAGGGGAGCCGAGAGTTCAGATTTAAACAGTGAGCGGAGCCGAGAGTTCAGATTTAAACAGTGAGCGGAGCCGAGAGTTCAGATTTGAACAGGGAGGGGAGCCGAGAGTTCAGATTTAAACAGAGAGGGAAGCCGAGAGTTCTGATTTAAACAGTGAGGGGAGCCGAGAGTTCAGATTTAAACAGTGAGGGGAGCCGAGAGTTCAGATTTAAACAGAGAGGGGACCCGAGAGTTCAGATTAAACAGAGATTGGAGCCGAGAGTTCAGATTTAAACAGTGAGTGGAGCCGAGAGTTCAGATTAAACAGAGATTGGAGCCGTGTGTTCAGATTTAAACAGTGAGCGGAGCCGAGAGTTCAGATTAAACAGTGAGAGAAGCCGAGAGTTCAGATTTAAACAGTGAGGGGAGCCGGGAGTTCAGATTTAAACAGTGAGGGGAGCCGGGAGTTCAGATTTAAACAGTGAGGGGAGCCGATAGTTCAGATTTAAACAGTGAGGGGAGCCGAGAGTTCAGATTTAAACAGTGAGGGAAGCCGAGAGTTCAGATTAAACAGTGAGGGGAGCCGAGAGTTCAGATTTAAACAGAGATTGGAGCCGAGAGTTCAGATTTAAACAGTGAGGGGAGCCGAGAGTTCAGATTTAAAGAGTGAGGGGAGCCGAGAGTTCAGATTTAAACAGTGAGTGGAGCCGAGAGTTCAGATTTAAACAGTGAGGGGAGCCGAGAGTTCAGATTTAAACAGTGAGCGGAGCCGAGAGTTCAGATTTAAACAGTGAGCGGAGCCGAGAGTTCAGATTTGAACAGGGAGGGGAGCCGAGAGTTCAGATTTAAACAGAGAGGGAAGCCGAGAGTTCAGATTTAAACAGTGAGGGGAGCCGAGAGTTCAGATTTAAACAGAGAGGGGAGCCGAGAGTTCAGATTAAACAGTGAGGGGAGCCGAGATTTCAGATTAAACAGTGAGGGGAGCCGAGAATTCAGATTTAAACAGTGAGTGGAGCCGAGAGTTCAGATTAAACAGTGAGCGGAGCCGAGAGTTCAGATTTAAACAGTGAGCGGAGCCGAGAGTTCAGATTTGAACAGGGAGGGGAGCCGAGAGTTCAGATTTGAACAGGGAGGGGAGCCGAGTGTTCAGATTTAAACAGTGAGGGGAGACGAGTGTTCAGATTTAAACAGAGATTGGAGCCGAGTGTTCAGATTTAAACAGAGATTGGAGCCGAGTGTTCAGATTTAAACAGAGATTGGAGCCGAGTGTTCAGATTTAAACAGTGAGGGGAGCCGAGAGTTCAGATTTAAACAGTGAGGGAAGCCGAGAGTTCAGATTTAAACAGAGAGAGGAGCCGAGAGTTCAGATTTAAACAGAGATGGGTGTCGGAATTTTAGTTTTAAATGTTGGGCGAGCCAGGAGTTGAGGTGTAAAACAGAGAGTTGAGCATGGAATTTAGTTTAACATTGAGAAGAGTCAAGAGTTGAGATTCATTCAGTAAGGACGGATAGAAGTTCAGATTGAAACAGTGAGGAGAGCCACGAGTTATGATTTTTGGCGGCATGGTGGCACAGTGGTTAGCACTGCTGCTTCACACCGCCAGGGACCTGGGTTTGAATCCCAGCTTGGGTCACTGTCTGTGTGGAGTTTGCACATTCTCCCCGTGTCTGCGTGGGTTTCTTCAAGGTGCTCCAGTTTCCTCCCACAATGCAAAGATGTGCGGGTTAGGTTAATTAGGTTAATGCTAAATTGACCCTTGTTGTCAGGGGGTTTAGCCGGGTAAATAAGTGGGGCTACGGGGATAGGGGCTGGGTGGGATTGTGATCACTGCAGACTCGATGGGCCAAGTGGCCTCCATCTGTACTGTAGGGTTTCTACGATTTTAAACAGAGAGGGGAGCTGAGAGTTCAGATTTAAAGAGTGAGGGGAGCCGAGAGTTCAGATTAAACAGTGAGCGGAGCCGAGAGTTCAGATTTAAACAGTGAGTGGAGCCGAGAGTTCAGATTTAAACAGTGAGTGGAGCCGAGAGTTCAGATTTAAACAGTAAGGGGAGCCGGGAGTTCAGATTTAAACAGTGAGCGGAGCCGAGTGTTCAGATTTAAACATTGAGGGAAGCCGAGAGTTCAGATTTAAACAGTGAGGGGAGCCGAGAGTTCAGATTTAAACAGTGAGGGGAGCCGAGAGTTCAGATTTAAACAGTGAGGGGAGCCGAGAGTTCAGATTAAACAGTGAGGGGAGCCGAGAGTTCAGATTTAAATAGTGAGCGGAGCCGAGAGTTCAGATTTAAACAGTGAGCGGAGCCGAGAGTTCAGATTTAAACAGTGAGGGGAGCCGAGAGTTCAGATTAAACAGTGAGCGGAGCCGAGAGTTCAGATTTAAACAGTGAGCGGAGCCGAGAGTTCAGATTTAAACAGTGAGGGGAGCCGAGAGTTCAGATTTAAACAGTGAGGGGAGCCGAGAGTTCTGATTTAAAAAGTCAGGGGAGCCGAGAGTTCAGATTTAAACAGTGAGGGGAGCCGAGAGTTCAGATTTAAACAGAGAGGGGAGCCGAGAGTTCAGATTAAACAGAGATTGGAGCCGAGAGTTCAGATTTAAACAGTGAGTGGAGCCGAGAGTTCAGATTAAACAGAGATTGGAGCCGAGTGTTCAGATTTAAACAGTGAGGGGAGCCGAGAGTTCAGATTTAAACAGTGAGCGGAGCCGAGAGTTCAGATTAAACAGTGAGAGAAGCCGAGAGTTCAGATTTAAACAGTGAGGGGAGCCGGGAGTTCAGATTTAAACAGTGAGCGGAGCCGAGAGTTCAGATTAAACAGTGAGAGAAGCCGAGAGTTCAGATTTAAACAGTGAGGGGAGCCGGGAGTTCAGATTTAAACAGTGAGGGGAGCCGGGAGTTCAGATTTAAACAGTGAGGGGAGCCGATAGTTCAGATTTAAACAGTGAGGGGAGCCGAGAGTTCAGATTTAAACAGTGAGGGGAGCCGAGAGTTCAGATTAAACAGTGAGGGGAGCCGAGAGTTCAGATTTAAACAGACATTGGAGCCGAAAGTTCAGATTTAAACAGTGAGTGGAGCCGAGAGTTCAGATTTAAACAGTGAGTGGAGCCGAGAGTTCAGATTTAAACAGTGAGGGGAGCCGAGAGTTCATATTTAAACAGTGAGTGGAGCCGAGAGTTCGGATTTAAACACTGAGCGGAGCCGAGAGTTCAGATTTAAACAGTGAGCGGAGCCGAGAGTTCAGATTTGAACAGGGAGGGGAGCCGAGAGTTCAGATTTAAACAGAGAGGGAAGCCGAGAGTTCAGATTTAAACAGTGAGGGGAGCCGAGAGTTCAGATTTAAACAGAGAGGGGAGCCGAGAGTTCAGATTAAACAGTGAGGGGAGCCGAGAGTTCAGATTAAACAGGGAGGGGAGCCGAGAATTCAGATTTAAACAGTGAGTGGAGCCGAGAGTTCAGATTAAACAGTGAGGGGAGCCGAGAGTTCAGATTAAACAGTGAGTGGAGCCGAGAGTTCAGATTTAAACAGAGAGGGGACCCGAGAGTTCAGATTAAACAGAGATTGGAGCCGAGAGTTCAGATTTAAACAGTGAGTGGAGCCGAGAGTTCAGATTAAACAGAGATTGGAGCCGTGTGTTCAGATTTAAACAGTGAGCGGAGCCGAGAGTTCAGATTAAACAGTGAGAGAAGCCGAGAGTTCAGATTTAAACAGTGAGGGGAGCCGGGAGTTCAGATTTAAACAGTGAGGGGAGCCGGGAGTTCAGATTTAAACAGTGAGGGGAGCCGATAGTTCAGATTTAAACAGTGAGGGGAGCCGAGAGTTCAGATTTAAACAGTGAGGGAAGCCGAGAGTTCAGATTAAACAGTGAGGGGAGCCGAGAGTTCAGATTTAAACAGAGATTGGAGCCGAGAGTTCAGATTTAAACAGTGAGGGGAGCCGAGAGTTCAGATTTAAAGAGTGAGGGGAGCCGAGAGTTCAGATTTAAACAGTGAGTGGAGCCGAGAGTTCAGATTTAAACAGTGAGGGGAGCCGAGAGTTCAGATTTAAACAGTGAGGGGAGCCGAGAGTTCAGATTTAAACAGAGAGAGGAGCCGAGAGTTCAGATTTAAACAGAGATGGGTGTCGGAATTTTAGTTTTAAATGTTGGGCGAGCCAGGAGTTGAGGTGTAAAACAGAGAGTTGAGCAGGGAATTTAGTTTAACATTGAGAAGAGTCAAGAGTTGAGGTTCATTCAGTAAGGACGGATAGAAGTTCAGATTGAAACAGTGAGGAGAGCCACGAGTTATGATTTTTGGCGGCATGGTGGCACAGTGGTTAGCACTGCTGCTTCACACCGCCAGGGACCTGGGTTTGAATCCCAGCTTGGGTCACTGTCTGTGTGGAGTTTGCACATTCTCCCCGTGTCTGCGTGGGTTTCTTCAAGGTGCTCCAGTTTCCTCCCACAATGCAAAGATGTGCGGGTTAGGTTGATCAGCCAAGCTAAATTGACCCTTGTTGTCAGGGAGATTAGCCGGGTAAATAAGTGGGGCTACGGGGATAGGGGCTGGGTGGGATTGTGATCGCTGCAGACTCGATGGGCCAAGTGGCCTCCTTCTGCACTGTAGGGTTTCTACGATTTTAATCAGTGAGGGCAGCCGGGAGTTCAGATTTAAACAGGGAGGGGTGTCGGAATTTTAGTTTTAAACGGTGGGGCGAGCCAGGAGTTGAGGTGTAAAACAGTGAGTTGAGCAGGGAATTTAGTTTAACAGTGGGAAGAGTCAAGAGTTGAGATTCATTCAGTAAGGATGGACAGAAGTTCAGATTGAAACAGTGAGGAGAGCCACGAGAAATGATTTTTGGCGGCATGGTGGCACAGTGGTTCGCACTGCTGCTTCACACCGCCAGGGACCTAGGTTTGAATCCCAGCTTGGGTCACTGTCTGTGTGGAGTTTGCACATTCTCCCCGTGTCTGCGTGGGTTTCTTCAAGGTGCTCCAGTTTCCTCCCACAATGCAAAGATGTGCAGGTTAGGTTGATCAGCCAAGCTAAATTGACACTTGTTGTCAGGGAGATTAGCCGGGTAAATAAGTGGGGCTATGGGGATAGGGGCTGGGTGGGATTGTGGTCGCTGCAGACTCGATGGGCCAAGTGGCCTCCTTCTGTACTGTAGGGTTTCTGTGATTTTAACAGTGAGGGGAGCCGAGAGTTCAGATTTAAACAGTGAGGGGAGCCGAGAGTTCAGATTTAAACAGAGATTGGAGCCGAGAGTTCAGATTTAAACAGAGAGTGGAGCCGAGAGTTCAGATTTAAACAGTGAGGGGAGCCGAGAGTTCAGATTTAAAAAGTGAGGGGAGCCGAGAGTTCAGATTTAAACAGAGAGTGGAGCCGAGAGTTCAGATTAAACAGTGAGGGGAGCCGAGAGTTCAGATTTAAACAGTGAGCGGAGCCGAGTGTTCAGATTTAAACATTGAGGGAAGCCGAGAGTTCAGATTAAACAGTGAGGGGAGCCGAGAGTTCAGATTTGAACAGTGAGTGGAGCCGAGAGTTCAGATTTAAACAGTGAGGGAAGCCGAGAGTTCAGATTTAAACATTGAGGGAAGCCGAGAGTTCAGATTAAACAGTGAGGGGAGCCGAGAGTTCAGATTTAAACAGTGAGCGGAGCCGAGTGTTCAGATTTAAACATTGAGGGAAGCCGAGAGTTCAGATTAAACAATGAGTGGAGCCGAGAGTTCAGATTTAAACAGTGAGTGGAGCCGAGAGTTGAGATTTAAACAGTGAGTGGAGCCGAGAGTTCAGATTTGAACATTGAGTGGAGCCGAGAGTTCAGATTTAAACAGTGAGGGAAGCCGAGAGTTCAGATTTAAACATTGAGGGAAGCCGAGAGTTCAGATTTAAACAGTGAGGGGAGCCGAGAGTTCAGATTAAACAGTGAGGGGAGCCGACAGTTCACATTTAAACAGTGAGGGGAGCCGAGAGTTCAGATTTAAACAGTGAGGGGAGCCGGGAGTTCAGATTTAAACAGAGATTGGAGCCGAGAGTTCAGATTTAAACAGAGAGTGGAGCCGAGAGTTCTGATTTAAACAGTGAGGGGAGCCGAGAGTTCAGATTTAAACAGAGAGTGGAGCCGAGAGTTCAGATTTAAACAGTGAGGGGAGCCGAGAGTTCAGATTTAAACAGTGAGGGGAGCCGAGAGTTCAGATTTAAACAGAGAGTGGAGCCGAGAGTTCAGATTAAACAGTGAGGGGAGCCGAGAGTTCAGATTTAAACAGTGAGCGGAGCCGAGTGTTCAGATTTAAACATTGAGGGAAGCCGAGAGTTCAGATTAAACAGTGAGTGGAGCCGAGAGTTCAGATTTAAACAGTGAGGGAAGCCGAGAGTTCAGATTTAAACATTGAGGGAAGCCGAGAGTTCAGATTAAACAGTGAGTGGAGCCGAGAGTTCAGATTTAAACAGTGAGTGGAGCTGAGAGTTCAGATTTAAACAGTAAGGGGAGCCGGGAGTTCAGATTTAAACAGAGAGTGGAGCCGAGAGTTCAGATTTAAACAGTAAGGGGAGCCGGGAGTGCATATTTAAACAGTGAGCGGAGCCGAGTGTTCAGATTTAAACATTGAGGGAAGCCGAGAGTTCAGATTAAACAGTGAGCGGAGCCGAGAGTTCAGATTTAAACAGAGAGGAGAGCCGAGAGTTCAGATTTAAACAGAGAGCGGAGCCGAGAGTTCAGATTTAAACAGTGAGTGGAGCCGAGAGTTCAGATTTAAACAGTGAGGGGAGCCGAGAGTTCAGATTTGAACAGTGAGGGGAGCCGAGTGTTCAGATTTAAACAGAGATTGGAGCCGAGAGTTCACATTTAAACAGAGATTGGAGCCGAGAGTTCACATTTAAACAATGAGGGGAGCCGAGAGATCCGATTTAAACAGTGAGAGGAGCTGAGAGTTCAGATTTAAACCGAGAGGGGAGACTTGTCAAAGCAGCTGCCAGACCTGCTGAGATTTTCCAGCATTTTCTCTTTTGGTTCCATCATAACCTCCCTGCTCTTGTATTCTTTGACTCGCCTAATAAAGGCAAGTATCCTATATGCCGCCTTGCCACCTTATCTACCTGTCCTGCTACCTTCAAGGTTCTTTCGGCATGCACTACAAGGTCTCTCTGGTCCTCTGTACATCGATTTATTTTAATTTCTGGAGTTATCGCACTATCTGTTCCTAACTTCCTCTCTTCAAAATGTTAAATATCTGTCAATATTTATGTCCCCGCCTTGGTCACCCTGCAATCATGTCTCTGTGATGACTATCAGGTCATATCTATTTATTTCAATGTTAACACTTCATCCATTAGCTACAGAGCCTTAAACTTATCCTTTTACCACCCAGCTTGTTTGTCCCTTCCTGCCACACTACTCTGCTCTATTACCTTGTTTCTATTTGATTTGCTACATCTCCTCTCTTATATTCCCTCACCCCCATTTTAGTCTAAAGCCTTCTCTCCCATGCTTGTTATATGGCCAGCCAGAACACTGGTCCCAGCATACGGTCAGGTGAAGACAGTTCTAGGAGTGCAGTTCCCACTTCCCCCAGTACTAGTGCCAGTGCCTCATGAATCGAAGCCCGTTTCTCCCATACCAGTCTTGAGTTATGCATTCATCTCCCTAAGCAGAATATCTTTCCTCGTCCTCACTATGTCATTTCTACAAACGTGGACCATGACAACTGGATCCTTCCGCCTCCGGCAGCAAGTTCCTCTCCCACCATGAGCAGATGTCCTGAATCCTGGCAGGCAACCCAGCCATCTGGACTCGTATTTGGCTGCATGGAACTTACCTGCTCAATCCCCATATCCACTCTACTCTTTCACACACTGAACTTCTCTCCTTCGCTGTTTTCAGAGCAGCCTTGAGAATATTTCAGCTAGTGATGGAAAAAAAGGGCATGGTTTTGGCACAGATCCTCCATGTTGCTCTCTATGGGGTTTGCTGCACTGGGTTGGGTGTAAAGCATCCTCAAAAATCCATGGAAGGTTAATGTCAAGTGTTACAAGTCAAGATGGATACTTCAAGGTGTTCCATGAAGCTCACCTGACCCATAAAATTTAAATTGAATTTGGCTAGGATGAGCATGAGAGGTTTCACATCCTGTGTGATTCAGCTGGTCCACGACGAGCTTTTATCAAAAACAAAGTTTAATTAAGAATATTGTTGAGCATGTTGACAAGCTGAGGGGTTTGGAAGGGGAGCAGCATGGACAGGTTGGGCCGAAGGGCCTGTGTCCATGCTATAAACCTCTATGACTCTATGACAGTTCAGATTTAAACAGAGAGGGGAGCCAGGAGTTCAGATTTAAACAGTGAGTGGAGCCAAAAGTTCAAATTTAAACAGTGAGGGGAGCCGAGAGTTCAGATTTAAACAGAGAGTGGTGTCAGAATTTTAGTTTTAAACGGTGGGGCAAGCCAGGAGTTAAGGTGTAAAACAGTGAGTTGAGCAGGGAATTTAGTTTAACAGTGAGAAGAGTCAAGAGTTGAGATTCATTCAGTAAGGACGGACAGAAGTTCAGATTGAAACAGTGAGGAGAGCCACGAGTAATGATTTTTGGCGGCACGGTGGCACAGTGGTTAGCACTGCTGCTTCACACCGCCAGGGACCTGGGTTTGAATCCCAGCTTGGGTCACTGTGTGTGTGGAGTTTGCACATTCTCCCCGTGTCTGCGTGGGTTTCTTCCGGGTGCTCCAGTTTCCTCCCACAATCCAAAGATGTGCGGGTTAGGTTGATCAGCCATGCTAAATTGACCCTTGTTGTCAGGGAGATTAGCCGGGTAAATAAGTGGGGCTACGGGGATAGGGGCTGGGTGGGATTGTGGTCGCTGCAGACTCGATGGGCCAAGTGGCCTCCTTCTGTACTGTAGGGTTTCTATGATTTTATACAGTGAGGAAAGCCGGGAGTTCAGATTTAAACAGTGGGGAGAGCTGGGGGTTGGTTTCCAATTCAAACAGCGAGGAAAGAGTTAGGTATTCTTTTATGCCTTGTCATCACAGGTGCACATCTGAATACTTCTTACATGTGCTGAGGGGTTTTGCTTGCAGCACTCTTTTAGGCAGTAAATTCCAAATTTGCACCACCTTCTGGGTGAAAAAGATTTTCCTCACATCCTTTCTAAACCTCCTGTCCCTTACCTTAAATCCCTCCACCAAGAGAAAAAGTTTCTTCCTGTCTACCCTACCTATCCCTCTCATAATTTTATACATCTTTATCATGTCCTAAATGGATGTCCTCAAGGGACGATCCTTTAAAACAGAGATGAGGAGGAATTTCTTCAGCCAGAGAGTGGTGAATCTGTGGAACTTCTTGCTGCAGAAAGCTGTGGAGATTAGGTCATTGAGCGTCTTTAAAACAGAGATAGATAGGTTCCTGATTAATAAGGGGATCAGGGGTTATGGGGAAAAGGCAGGAGAATGGGGATGAGAAAAATATCAGCCATGACTGAATGGCAGAGCAGACTCGACGGGCCAAGTGACCCAATTCTGCTCCTATGTCTTATGGTCTTATGTCCCCCCCTCAGTCTTCTCTGCTACAAGGAAAACAACTCCAGTCTATTCAATCTCTCTTCATAACTAAAACTCTCCAGCCTAAGCAACATCCCGGTAAATCTCCTCTGCACCTTTTCCACTGCTATCACATCCCTCCTATAATGTGGATTCCAGAACTGCACACAATACTCTAGCTGTGGCCTAACCTACGTTTTATACAGTTCTAGCATACCCTCCCTACTCTTAAACTTGATGGCTAGAATTTTACCATCCTGCCCGCCAAGGGAATTAGACCGGGCGAGGGGTGGAACATGGAAAGGTCCATTGACCTCGGGCAATATTTTATGGTTTCAGGATGAGCAAGACGGTAAAATCCCACTCTTTGCCTCGACTAATATAGGCATGTCTACCATATGCCTTCTTAACCACTTTATCCACCTGTCCTGCTATCTTAATGGACCGGTGTACATGCACACCAACGTCCCTGTGATCCTCGGCGCTTCTCAGAGTTCTGCCATTCATCATGTATTCCCTTGCCTTGTTTGACTTTGGTTGTCTTCCAGTCTCCTGGCATCCTCTCCTATGGCCAGAAAGGAATTGGTCCACATGTGACATGGACACTTTGCAGCTGATCGCTAAGTGCAGGTATGTCCACTACCACAATGACCTGATCCAATATTAATGGGGGAGGCTGGAGAACAACAGCCAACCGGCACATTGTGAGGCTCCATGTAAATGGGAGGCACGCAGACAGTAAAGGTGGGAGAGATGGAATACCAGAAGACCAGAAGACATAGGAGCAGAATTAGGCCATTTGGCCCATCGAGTCTGCTCCGCCATTCAATCATGGCTGATATGATTCTCATCCCCATTCTCCTGCCTTCGCCCCTTAACCCTTGATCCTCTTATTGATCAAGAACCTATCTATCTCTGTCTTAAAGACACTCAATGACCTGGCCTCCAAAGCCCTCTGTGGCAATGAGTTCCACAGATTCACCACTCTCTGGCTGAGGAAATTCTTCCTCATCTCTGTTTTAAAGGAGCATCCCTTCACTCGAAGGTCGTGTCCTCGAGTTCTAGTCTCCCAACTAGTGGAAACATTCTCTCCACGTCCAGTCTATCCAGGCCTCTCAGTATTCTGCAAGTTTCAATTAGATCTCCCCCCATCCTTCTAAACTCCATCGACCCAGAGTCCTCAGCTGTTCCTCATATGATAAACCCTTCATTCCTGGGATCATTCTTGTGAATTTCCTCTGGACCCGCTTCAAGGCCAGCGCATCCTTCCTTTGGTATGGGGCCCAAAACTGCTCACAATATTCCAAATGGGGTCTGACCAGAGCTTTATACAGCCTCAGCAGTACATCCCTGCTCTTGAATTCCAGCCCTCTAGAAATGAATGCTAACATTGAATTTGACCAACACGTCAACACGCAGGTGTGTCTTCCAGAATGGCATCTGGAAATTGAAAACCCAATTCTGTCTAGAAGGTGTATGATGACGTGTGGGGGGGATCACTAAATTGGGCTCTAGGCCTCCATCTTGGGACAGATACTCACTTGTTGGTGCCACTACAATGGACAGGAGCCAGGTCAATTACATAGGGCACAGGGCAAAGAAAACATTTTGTTCTTTTAAAGCGATAGCCTCATGTCAAAGTTTCAAAAGCTACATAGTTTGTTTTATTCATTTGTGGGACATGGCCAGCATACATCGCCCATCTCTAGTTGCCCTTGGAAGGCAGTTGAGAGTCAACCACATTGCTGTGGCTCTGGAGTCACAGACCAGGTAAGGGTGGCAGATTTCCTTCCCTAGAGAACATTAGTGAACTAGATGGGTTTTTCTGACAATCAACAGTGGTTGCACGGTCATCCGTAGATACATAATTCCAGATTTTAAAAATTGAATTCTAATTCCACCATCTGCCGTGGTGGGATTCGAACCCGGGTCCCCAGAACATTAGCTGAGTTTCTGGTTTAATAGTCCAGCAATAATACCACTAGGCCATCGCCTTCCCTCCTTGTAAAAAACAAGCATAGAGAGTGAGGGAGTCACGGGTTAACAATGCCATTCATCAGTGGCCAAATGGATTCCATTCACTCATCATGAGCAACCAAAAGCACAGAGGTATACCAAATCAAAGAGTGTGGTTCAGAGCTACATTGATTCAATCACATAATTCACAGATTCTCACTCCTCACAGGGCTCCAGATGTCAGATCTGCAGAATAGAATGCTGCTCAACTTTACGTGTGTGTGCTAACGTCCCGGGGCGAGGTAGCAAGAAGGAAGATGGAATCTAAACTGCCAAAACTTAGCTGCCCTACTTCTCCTAGAGGTTTCTCATTCACACATTTATTTTCAGCACCATAGGCTAGGAATACTGCGGCGAGTAACTCACCTCCTATCCACCATCTACAAGGCACAAATAAGGAGTGTGATGGAATATTCCCCACTTGCCTGGATGGGTGCAACTCCAACAACACTCAAGAAGCTTGGTGTCATCCAGGACAAAGCAGCCCGCTTGATTGGCACCACATCTACAAACATCCAGTCCCTCCACCACTGAGTCTCAGTAGCAGTGGTGTGTATGATCTGCAAGATGCACTGCAGAAATTCACCAAAGATCTTTAGACAGCACCTTCCAAGTCCACAACCACTTCCAGCTAGAAGGACAAGGGCAGTAGATACATAGGAACACCACCACCTGCAACTTTTCCTCTAAGCCACTCACCATCTTGACTTGGAAATATATCGCCATTCCTCTGCAGTCGCTGGGTCAAAATCCTGGAATTCTCTCCCTAATGGCATTGTGGGTCAACCCACAGCACATGGACTGCAGCAATTCAAGAAGGCAGCTCACCACCACCTTCTCAAGGGCAACTAGGGATGGGCAATAAATGCTGACCAGCCAGTGACGCCCATGTCCCACAAATGAATTTTAAAAAACATTCCGGTCTTCAATAGATCTTTTCAGAGGGGAAGCAGATGTGAGAATGGACCCAGTGATCTGGGGAGCTTTTCAGAATCCTCGGTCGATGCGAGAAGTGAAGGAGGGAAAGACATCGGCACGCCCGGCTCCAGCAGGAGAAACCATCTCGGGGACATTAGCCAGAGGGAGCCTGAGGAGATGATGAGCAGAGACCCAGAAAGTGGAGATGGCTCACCCACCCTCGGGTCTCCTACTTACACACATGAGTGAGAGGCAGTGCAGGGCAAGGCTGCAATTGTCCAGAGATCTCATCTGTCACATGTTCTGAGAAGAGCTAAAGTCACATGGTTTGGAGGTGTCACCCTGCCAGTGGCCCTGAAGGTGATGGCAGAACTCAATTCCTTTGCCTTTGGGTCTTTCCAGGGATCAGCTAGCAATCTGTGCAGCATTTCTCAGTTGCTGGGTTGAGGTGAGCAATGCCCTTTACAGGAGGGAACTATCATTATGTCAACTCTGCTCTGGGCAAGGATAGCTAGGCTCAGAGATTCATGGGCTTCACAGCTACCTGATAGAGGAGATTAAAATCAGGAGGGGGCTGGACAGAGTAGATAGGGAGATAGAATTCCTGCCCGTAAAAAGACCAAGGACGAAGTGGCACAGATTGAAAGTGAATTGTGAAAAAAAAAACAAATTGTGTTGTGTGACAAAGCTTTTTTAAACAACAAATAGTTCAGGTCTGGAATGCACTGCCTGGAAGTGTAGTGGAGGCAGATTCAATTGAGGACCTCAAGAGAGCGTTAGAAGATTACTTGAATAGAAACAATGTGCAGGGATAAAGCAGGGGATCGTATTAAGTCATGATGCTCGTTTGTAGAGCCAGTGCAGATAAGATGGGCCAAATGGCCTCCTCTGCAGTATAGCAACTAGTGATTCTGATCTGATTTCATTTGATTTATTATTGTCACATGTATTAGTATACAGCGGAAAGTATTGTTTCCTGCATGCTATATAGACAAAGCATACCATACATAGGGAAGGAAAGGAGAGAGTGCAGAATGTAGTGTTACTGTCATAGCTAGGGTGTAGAGAAAGATCAGCTTAATACTGTTTCCTCAGAAGGAACTCTTCAAAATGCAGCAAATGAAACAACAACAAAACTTACTCCAACTTATAAATCAAAGAACGGGTCTCAGCTAGATAGTCAACATCTTTTCCCAAAGGTAGGGGAGTCTAAAACTAGAGGGCATAGGTTTAAGGTGAGAGGGGAGAGATACAAAAGTGTCCAGAGTGGCAATTTTTTCACACAGAGGGTGGTGAGTGTCTGGAACAAGCTGCCAGAGGTAGTAGTACAGGCGGGTACAATTTTATCTTTTAAAAAGCATTTAGACAGTTACATGGGTAAGATGGGTATAGAGGGATATGGGCCAAATGTGGGCAATTGGGACTAGCTTAGGGCTTTAAGAAAAAGGGACGGCATGGACAAGTTGGGCCGAAGGGCCTGTTTCCATGCTGGAAACCTCTATGACATTCTATGATAACTCCAAACTTGGGGCCTCGCCCTGGACCACTCCAAACTTCCCACAATTCTACATAGTTCCTTATTTACAGTAAATCACTTGGTCAGCTGGCTATTACATCACTCTGTGATTGGTTCCATGTTTCACTGGGTCAGCTGACCCTTACATCTTGTTCCCATTGGTCACATTACATTTGACACAAAGATTTCATGGTTACATTCTAACAAATGCAAGGTAGGTCCTTGGCTTCCCAAGAATGCAGGGTGCAATCGACTACTCCCACATGGCTGTACAGGGTCCCTGGCTTGGGTCCTTAATGTTTATCAACTGCAATGGCTTTCATTCCATCAACGTGCAGTTGGTGTGTGCATAGTTTCCTAGGAGTTGTCAGCACTCCCACACCCTTACCTGCCAGATGCCTAGAATCTTCAAAGAAGCAGAACGTCTCCAGGGAGGGTTGTTGGCTGTTGCTGAGTATCCACTTAACACTGGCTCATGACCTCAGACTCCAGCCGAGGAAAGGTACAACGCTGCTCACGCCAACACACTCCCTCACAGAGCAGACCACGCAACGGACTTTTGACATTGCAATTCAGATTTCGTTACTGCTCAGGTGGCTGTCTGCAATATGCACTGGAGAGGAATTGCCTCACGATTGCAGTTTGCTGTACCCTTTACGTTCTGGCTTTGTAGAGAGGCAAGATCCTGCCAGAGTGTGAACTGGAGGAGGAGGAGCCCTCCTTGGCAGATGAAGCCAAGAGAGATGCTGCGGGATGGTGTACCACAGGGATCAGTGCCAGGATCCTTGCTGTTTGTTATATACATTAACAACCTGCATGTGAATGTGGAAGATATAATTAGTAAGTTTACAGATGACACGAACATTGGTGGTGTTGTTGATAGTGAGGAGGACAGTCTTAGGCTACAGACTTAAATTGATCAGCTGATAAACTGGGCAGAGCAACGGCAGATGGAATTTAATCCTGATAAGTGTGAGATGATACATTTCAGGAGGTCTAATAAAGGTAGGATATACACAATGGACGGTAGGTCCGCAGGGGGTATTGAGGAACAAAGGGAACTTGGTGCACAAGTCCATAGATCCCTGAAGGTGGCATCACATGTAGATAGGGTCATGAGAAGGCATATGGAATGCTTGCCTTCATTAGCCAGGGCATAGAATAGGAGCAGGGAGGACGTGATACAATCTTATAAAACATTGGTTAGAGCATTGTGCGCAGTTCTGGTTACACTATCAGAAGGACATGATTGCACTAGAGAGGGTTCACCAGGACATTGCCCAGGATGCAAAGTTGCAGCTATGCGGAGAGACTGGATAAGCTGGGTTTGTTTTCCCTGGAGCAGAGGAGGCTGAAGGGGGATCTGATGGAGAAGCATCTGTTTTGGGGCCACTGCTGTTTGTCATTTTTATAAATGACCTGGGTGAAGGATGGGTTAGTAAATTTGCGGATGACTCTAAAGTCGGTGGAGTTGTGGACAGTGCGGAAGGTTGTTGCAGGTTACAGAGGGACATAGATAAGCTGCAGAGCTGGGCTGAGAGGTGGCAAGTGGAGTTCAATGTGAAAAAGTGTGAGGTGATTCACTTTGGAAGGAGTAACAGGATTACAGAGTACTGGGCTAATGGTAAGATGCTTGGTAGTGTGGACGAACAGAGAGATCTCGGTGTGCATCTGCATAGATCCCTGAAAGTTGGCACCCAGGTTGATAGGGTTGTTAAGAAGGCGTACGGACTGTTAGCTTTTATTGGTAGAGGGATTGAGTTTCGGAGCCAGGAGGTCATGTTGCAGCTGTACAAAACTCTGGTGCGGCCGCACTTGGAGTATTGCGTACAGTTCTGGCCGCCGCATTATAGGAAGGATGGGGAAGCATTGGAAAGGGTGCAGAGGAGATTTACCAGGATGTTGCCTGGTATGGTGGGAAGGTCTTATGAGGAAAGGCTGAGGGACTTGAGATTGTTTTCGTTAGAGAGAAGAAGGTTAAGAGGTGACTTAATAGAAGCATACAAGGTGATCAGAGGATTAGACAGGGTAGATAGTGAGAGCCTTTTTCCTCGGATGGTGATAGCTAGCACGAGGGGACATAGATTTAAATTGAGGGGTGATAGATATAGGACAGATGTCAGAGGTAGGTTCTTCACTCAGAGAGTAGTAAGGGCATGGAATGCCCTGCCTGCAGCAGTAGTGGACTCGCCAACATTAAGGGCATTTAAATGGTCATTGGATAAACATATGGATGATATTGGAATAATGTAGATTAGATGGGCTTTAGATTGGTTTCACTGGTCAGCACAACATCGAGGGCTGAAGGGCCTGTACTGTGCTGAAATGTTCTATGTTCTATATACAAAATGATGAGAGGCATAGATAGGGTAGATCATTAAAACTTCTTCCCCAAGGCAGAGGTCTCCAAGACCAGAGGGCATAGGTTTCAGGTGAGGAGTAAGTAGTTTAGAGGGGATACGAGGAAAACATATTTCACCCAGAGGTGGTGGAAATATGGAATGCGCTGCCTGAGAGGGTGGTGGGGGCAGGTTCTCTGGCAACTTTAAGAAGAACCTGGACAAGCATTTAAATTGTCAAGGCATAGTAGGCTATGGTCCAAATGTTGGTAAATGGGATTAGTATTGATTGGTATTTGATGGTCGGCATAGATATGCTGGGCGGAAGGACCTGTTTCTGTGCTGTATGACTCTATGACTCTATGATTTATGAATGACTCACCCACTTCAACCAAAACTCGACGACTGGTCGTGTTGTGCTGATGCCCTTATGGGAAATGGAAATATTCGGATCTATGTTTGGCAGCTAAAGCATCATTCCCAATTGAGAATTGGCACTCTTATCCTGTGAGCTCCCAAAATCGATTATAACCTGAATGGGATTATCCTTTGAAAATGTATTTCTGTTGTTGGTGATTACTGTGGTGATGGTACGCTGCTCTTATACAGTCAATGAATGTGTAATTATTACCTGAGTTTCAGAGGTTTCCTTTCAGTAACCTTTTGCTCGCTGTGCTGTTATGGGCTAGCTCTATATATATATGCAGGTGAACATGAGTCACTATACTTCATTAGTAATGTACTGACAAACATGGCACAGTGGTTAGCACTGCAGCCTCACAGCACCAGGAACCGGGATTCGATTCCCGGAGTCACTGTCTGTGCAGATTCTGCATGTTCTCTCCGTGTCTGCATGAGTTTCCTCCGGGTGCTCAGGTTTCCTCCCACAGTCCAAAGATGTGCTGGTTAGGTGCATTAGCCATGCTGAACTCTCCCTTAGTGCACCAGAACAGGTGCTGAAGTGTGGCGACTAGGGGATTTCCACAGTAACTTCATTGCAGTGTTAATGTCAGCCTACTTGTGACACTAATCAATAAACTTAAACTTTTGTTTCTCCACTGGCCCCATTCTCAATCCCTTTGGCTTCGTACCACAAACTCTTTTATCATTTATTCTCTCCTGCCTTCCATTTTATCACAGAACTTCCCTTTTGTTTTTTTCTCACACTCCCTACATTTCTCCACTTGTCCCTCCCACCCGCCACAGGAATAGGAGCTGGTGAGGGACGGACCATGGAAAGGTCCATTGATCTTGGGCGGGATTTTCCAATTTCGGAGCGAGCGAGGCAGGAAAATCCCGGCCATTAAATTTCTTTATTAAACCTTTGCTTTGATTTACTTTGTGATGCAAATGGATGTTTCCATTAGTGGGAGAGGCTAGGATTTGAGGGCACAGCCTCAGAGTAAAGGGAATGACCCTTAAGAACTGAGATGAGGAGGAATTTCTTCAGCCAGAGGCTGGTGAATCTATGGAATTCATTGCCACAGAAGACTGTGGAGGCCAGGTCATTGGTTGCATTTAAGACAGAGATGGAATATTCTTGATTGGTGAGGAATTAAAGATTATGGGGAAAAGGTGGGAGAATGGGGTTGAGAAATTTATCAGCTATGATTGAATGGCAGAGCAGACCCAATCGGCCAAATGGCCTAATTCTGCTCCTGTATCTTATGGTCTAAGTTTATTTTTGTTGCTTGCTATTGGAGTATCCTTACTGCCGAATGAAAAATAAGGACAAACCATTCCGATATGACTACTGGTTGCTTGGGAATGACTCTATCTCACCCTGATTTTCTTCTCCCCTTCCTAATTGCCTTGTTCTTGCTAAGTATCTCCACACAGTGGCTGCCCTGAAACTGATGCCTCAAATGAGAGGAATGGGACATTAAATACACGTCCCCTTGACAATGTGGTCTGCCGGGTGCGCATTTTAACGCACAGCATCATTTGGGTTACCTTTAAGCTTTCTGATGTTTCTAACTGTGTTATATCTACAATTAGCTTTACCGTGCAGTTGTAACGAGCATGTGCTGACAGATACCTTTCACCAAATTGACACTCTGGCACATCTAATTCAAGATGCAGGTAAAAATGCAGCAGAAGCATCAATATCTTATTGATCTATGTACTGTTTTTTATACATGACAACTGCTTGATAGTCGTGTGATCTAGCTGCTGCTGGCTTGTGGTAAACACACTTGCACTGTAACCTTCTATTAATTTGTGATGTGTGACCCATTCCATTAACCTGTCAGCCATGGCTCAGTAGGTAAGTGCTCTCACCTGAGTCAGAAGGTTGCGGGTTCAAATCCCGCTCCAGGACTTGAGCACAAAAATCAAAGCCATCACTTCAGTGCAATACCGACAGTTGGACGGTTGAAGGTGTAACTTGTCTGATGAGATGTTAAGCCCTTATCCTTAGAAAGGATGAAATCTTCAAGTGAAAATTAATTAGCGCACTCTCAATTTATCTCTTGCTGAGGACAATTTCACAAACACAGGGTTTTCCAGCCTCCCTGCAGAATGTTTATCAGCAGCAGAGGTGGCTTGTTTTTCTTCTGCTGTCGGCAGAATTTTTTGGTTCTGCCAGGGTCTACATTGTTTTCCACATTTGGAATATTGTGAGTACTTAGGGGCTCCGTATCGAAGGAAGGATGTGCTGGCTTTGGAGAGGGTCCAGAAGAGGTTCGCTAGAATGATCCCAGGAATGAAAAGCTTGACGTATGAGGAGTGTTTGAGGACTCTGGGTCTGTACTCGATGGAATTTAGAAGGGTGAGGAGGGTTTTCATTGAAGCTTACAGAATACTGAAAGGCCTGGATAGAGTGGACGTGGGGAAGATGTTTCCATTAGTAGGAGAGACTAGGGTCCAAAGACATAGCCTCAGAATAAAGGGGCAACCGTTTAGAACTGAAATGAGGAGAAATTTCTTCAGCCAGAGGTTGGTAAAACTATGGAATTCATTGCCCCAGAAAGCTGTGGAGGCCAGGTTATTTCATGTATTTAAGACAGAGATAGATAGGTTCTTGATTGGCAAGGGGATCAAAGGTTACGAAAGGATATATTGGCCTTGGAGGGAGTGCAGAGAAGGTTCACCAGGTTGATACCGGAGATGAGGGGTGTAGCTTATGAGGAGAGATTGAACAGATTGGGTCTGTACTCGTTGGAGTTTAGAAGGCTGAGGGGTGATCTTATAGAGACATATAAGATAATGATGGGGCTGGATAGGGTAGAGGTATAGAGATTCTTTCCACTTAGAAGGGAAACCAGAACTAGAGGGCACAGCCTCAAAATAATTGGGAGCCGGTTCAGAACAGAGTTGAGGGGGAACTTCTTCTCTCAGAGGGTAGTGAATCTCTGGAATTCTCTGCCCATTGAAGTAGTGGAGGCTACCTCGTTGAATATGTTTAAATCACGGGTAGATAGATTTCTGATCGCTAAGGGAACTAAGGGATATGGGGAGCAGGCGGGTAAGTGGAACTGATTCGCTTCAGATCAGCCATGATCTTGTTGAATGGCGGGGCAGGCTCGAGGGGCTAGATGGCCTACTCCTGCTCCTATTTCTTATGTTCTTATGTTCTCATGTTCTTATGTTAAGGGGAAAAAGCGGGAGAATGGAGTTGAGAAACATGTCAGCCATGATTGAATGGTGGAGCAGACTCGATGGGCCGAATGGCCTAATTCTGCTCCCATATCCCTTATGGTCTTATATTTTTATATCGCTTGGCTGCCATGCTGCCGGGGAACCCACCGCAGGGGTTGCCTTTGGCGGGACTGGAAAATCCTACCGTTGGGAAGGGCTGGAAGATCACGCCCCAAGTTTCCCTCTTGGGTGGATATGGAAGATCCCAGGGCATTGTTTTGAAGAACAATACTGGGGTCGTGGCCAATATTTATCCCTTAATCAACATCACACAAACGGAGTATCTGGTCATAATCATGTTGCTGTTAGTGGGAGCTTGCTTTGCTCAAATTGGTTGCCATGTTTCCTAAAATGCAACAAGTGCTTCAAAAGTCCTTCATGGGATGTGGAGTGTGTTGGGACATCCTGTGATCATGAAAGATGTTACATAAATACAAGTCTTTCTCCACAGAAATTTGTTCCGTAGTTTTATTTGGTGTACTTGGCAATGTTTTCAATCGAATGATCATTTAGGATGACGTGACAGGAGCTGGTACTTTCCAATTTAAAACCCAGGTTTAAATTTACCTCAGACAGATTGGGTGAAATCTTTGAATGATAAAAGGAATCCCTCAGCTTCTTGGTGAGGAATGTTGCAAACACAAAATCTCCTTCAACCTGACTGAAATCTCTCAGCAATAAAATTCTTGGTATTGATTCAGGAAGTTGTGGATTCAAAGCTCAAACTTTGTAGGAACTGAGTACATAATCTAAAGCTTCAGCGTAACACTGAGGGCTAGATGTTGCCTTTCAGAATGAAACATCAATTTGAAGGTCTGATCTAGTGGACAAGAAAAATCTCATGGAACTTTTTCAAAGGAGATAAGCAAACTCTTTCAATAGCCTTTCAATAGGCGGCACGGTAGCACAGTGGATAGCACTGCTGCTTCACAGCTCCAGGGACCTGGGTTTGATTCCTGGCTTGGGTCACTGTCTGTGTGGAGTTTGCACATTCTCCCCGTGTCTGCGTGGGTTTCCTCCGGGTGCTCCGGTTTCCTCCCACAGTCCAAAGATGTGTGGGTTAGGTTGATTGGCCATGCTAAAATTGCCCCTTAGTGTCCTGAGATGCGTAGGTTAGAGGGATTAGCGGGTAATATGTGTAGGGATATGGGAGTAGGGCCTGGGTGGGATTGTGGTCGGTGCAGACTTGATGGGCCGAATGGCCTGTTTCTGCATTGTAGGGTTTCTATGATTTCTATGATTTCTATGAGCCTGGCCACTGTTGGCATCACTGATACAGATCAGCTGGTTATTAATAGAATCATAGAATCCTACAGTGCAGAAGGAGGCCATTTGGCCCACCGAGGCTGCACCAACCACAATCCCACCCAGGACCTATCACCATAACCCCATGCATTTAGCCTAGCTAGTTCCCCTGACACTAAGGGGCAATTTAGCATGGCCAATCCACCTAACCTGCACATCTTTGGACTTGTGGGAGGAAATGGAGCACCCGGAGACAACCCATGCAGGCACAGGGGGAAATGTGCAAACTCTGCACAGATGGTGACCCAAGCTGGGAATCGAAACCGGGTCCCTGGCACTGTGAGGCAGCAATGCTAACCACTGTGCCACCATGCCGCCATCTCAGTGCTGTTTGTGGAACTTTGCCTTATCTCTGTCATATTTGTATACAATGCAACAGTCACCATCCTCCAAAAGTAACTCATTGGTTGTGGATTGATTTGGAAACCCCAAGGATTTGAAACAGCCTATTTTTAAAAAATTCTTTCATGGGATGCATTTGTTGACCATTCCTAAAGGCCCTTGAACTGAGTGTTTCACTCAGCCATTTCAGAGGGCAGTTGAGAATCAACCACATTGCTGTGGAGCTATTTGTAGGCCAGACCAGGTAAAGATGGCAGATTTCCAGGCCGAAAGAACATTAGTGAACCAGCTGGCTTTTTTTACAACCAATCAACAATGGTTTCACGGTCATCTTTAGACAATTAATTCCAGATTTTTATTGAATTCAAATTTCACCATCCACTGTGGTGGGATTCGAACCCTAGAAATTATCCTGGCTCTCTGGATTACTAGTCCAGTGACAATACCACTGCATCCCCCTGAGTGCATAGTTTTCCTTATTTCTTCGTCTTCTACTGCTAATGTCCTTAGCCTGAGATTAATTTTTTAAAAGTACTCACATACAACCTGGTAGTGTGAGCACCACTCGCATATTTCCTCTCTGGTTACCCTCGCATACACTTTTTCAGGTAAACACGGCTGTTCCTGCAACCTCTTTGACCATTCTAAGTTAAATAGCACTCACGTCTGTGTATAGCAATGTGAGCTAATTGACAGGAATATTAAAATATGGGATCATGAACAATAATCCAGAATCAGCCCATTAATGGGCTGAATGGCCTAATTCTGCTCCTATATCTTATGGCCTAATGCCTGTCAATCTGTATTCCCCAATCCGATTGCTTCTGATGTTTCTTCAACTCTGATTAACAGTGGCTTGCTCTAGCTCCACACCACTAAAAAGCAATTTTCCATTCTCTAATTCCATCTATAATAATCTGAAGAACCCCATCAATAAAGCAAGCCTTTCTATGCCTTAGTTCCTCCATCAATAATGTAATTTGCACACTTCATGGCTGGGTTGATGCACTAACCTAGATGTTCTGCTTGAATGAAACCCTGAATGGGAATGCGGAATAACTTGATTAATACCCCACCAACAAAGGTGGGCTTTCTTTCTGGATCCAGACTAATGTTAATAGTCCCAGTGAACTCCCAGCTTCTTGGATGACATTGACTGTGTGCTCACCATTAACATGTTGTTGCAAGATTTTAAGGACCTGCAGCAGTTTAAAGAGGCCACCATATTCAAGTCCAGACAGCAGAACTACAAGATGTTTCACTTAAAGAACACTGGTCAGGCCTGTGAGGTATGCAAGAGGGAATAAACCATGTAAGAGCCCTCAGAAGTACATCTAAATGAGCAATGCACCAGGAAGAGAAGCTCATATAGTAGTGACATCATGTGGTCAAGACAGCCAGTGCTGATACAGTGGTACTCGTCCTTCAGGGAACATACCTAAGAGGGCATTGGCAACCATGGACCTTCTTTGGATTAGTCCATCATTGTGCTTGGAAAGTACTGCAATGTACTTACATAGAAACATAGAAACTAGAAACAGGAGCAGGCCATTTGGCCCTTTGAGCCTGCTCCACCATTCACTTTGATCATGGTTGATCATCAAATTCAATATCCTGATCCCTCCTTACCCCCATAATCCCCTGATCCCTTTAGCCCCAACAGCTATATCTAATTTCTTCTCAAAATCAGACAACATTTTGGCCTCAACTGCTTTCTGTGGTAGTGAATTCCACACATTCACCAACCTCTGGGTGAAGAAATTTCTCCTCACCTCAGTTCTAAAAGGTTTACCCCTTATCCTCAAACATTCACCCCTAGTTCTGGACTTCCCAACCATTGGGAACATTCTCTCTGAATCTACTCTGTCTAACCCTGTTAGAATTTTGTAAGTTTTTATAAGATTCCCTCTCGCTCTTCTAAACTCCAATGAATATAACCCTAACCAACTTAATCTCTCCTCATGTAACAGACCTGCCATCCCAGGAATCAGCCTGGTAAACATTTGCTGTACCCCTCTATAGTAAGGACATCCTTCCTAGATAAGGGCACCAAAACTGCACACAATGCCCCAGATGTGGCCTCATCAAGGCCCTATACAATTTCAGTAAAACATCCCTATCCCTATACTCAAATTCTCTCGCTATGAAGGTTACCATTTTTCTTCTTTACTGCCTGCTGTACCTGTGTGCTTACTTTGAATGACTGATGCACGAGGACACCAAGGTCTCACTGAGTATCTACCTCTCTCAATTTACACCCATTCAAGTAATAATCTGTCTTATTATTGCTACCAAAGTGGATAATCTCACATTTATCCACATTATACTGCATATGTCCACTTACTCAGCCTGTCCAAATCACACTGAAGCATCTCTGCATCCTCCTCACAGCTCACCCTCCCACCCAACTTTGTATCATCTGCAAATTTGGAGATATTACCTTTAGTTCCCTCTTCAAATCATTAATATATATCATTACTGTCACCTTCTGACCAGGAAACTTTCTCGCTCTTACCGCCTGCCATCAGACGAATTGGAAGGATTTACAGGTTGATAATTAACCTTTTGCAGCCCTCAGGACACAATGTTGAGCTTGGCAACTTTAGACGTTGACACTTCTCCTCCATCTTTCATCCACTTTATATATCTCATACATGTATTGCCTTAGTGCAACCACCCCCACCACAGCGCCCCGCCCCCCCCACCAACCCACTCAAACCAGGCCATTTATCTTTTGTGTTTAAAGTTGCTACTTTTTATTGCAATCTCACAGCTCTAATACATTCTCCCTCTGCTCAGTTCTGATGAAGAATCAACATTAACTCTGCTTTCTACCCCTCCAGATGCTGCCACACCTGCTGAGTTTTTCCAGCACCCTCTGTTCTTGTTTCAGATTCCAGCGTCTGCAGTATATTGCTTATGATAATGAACCCGTTTGGCTACACTCTGCACGCACTTTCCATAGTCATCGAATCCTAGAGTCAAACCTGAACATGGATCTTCTGGCCCAGAGGTGGGAACACTATCCACTGCACCACAAGACTTCCAACACTCACTGTATTAAGATCACTTAATAAAACAGTAGCCAATTGGATGGTACACTGAAGGACCACTGGCACCTATTCTAGAATGTGTGAGATCAAGATGGGAAGCAAATTGGGAAAAGCCCAGAACTGTAGCATTGTGGGCATATTACCGTTTTAGTCATTCAAAGGCCTGGACTATAGTAACATAAATTCAAATCCTCAACACATCAGCTGGAGAATTTCAATTCAGTTAATTAACTAAATCAGCAACAAAAAGCTGATGTCAGCAATGATCACCATGGAACTAGCTGTTGCCTGTCAGAATCCTATTAGTTCATTGTTGCCCTTTACGGAAAGAAATCCTTACCTCGTCTAGTCTAGATGTGAGTCTACATCCACAATGATATGGTGGACTGTTCTCTGAAATGAATCATTGAACCATAGAATCCCTACAATGCAGGAAGAGACCATCTGGCCCTTTGGGTCTGCACCAACTCTCTGAAAGAGCATCCCACCCAGACCCTCCACTCCACCCTATCCCCGCAACCTCATGCGTTTACCAAGGCTAATCACCTAACCGACACAGCTTTGGACACTAAGGGGCAATCTAGCATGGCCAATCCACATAACCTACACATCTTTGGACTGTGAGAAGAAACCGGAGCACCTGGAGGAAACCCACGCAGACATGGGGAGAATGTGCAAACTCAACACAGACAATCACCCAAGGCTGAAATCAAACCCGGGTCCCTGCCGCTGTGAGGCAGCAGTGCTAACCATTGTGCCATGGGGCCTGCTTTTAGATGACCTAGCAAGCCACTCAGTTGTCAAGATGTCAGCTCCTCGCCACTTTCTCAAGGGCATTATAGAGTAATAGAGTCATAGAGGTTTACAGCATGGAAACAGGCCCTTTGGCCCAACTTGTCCATGCTGCCCTTTTTTTTATAAACCCCTAACCTAATCCCAATTGCCCACATTTGGCCCATATCCCTCTATACCCATCGTACCCATGTAACTATCTAAATGCTTTTTAAAAGATAAAATTGTACCCGCCTCTGCTACTACCTCTGGCAGCTTGTTCCAGACACTCATCACCCTCTGTGTGAAAAAATTGCCCCTCTGGACACTTTTGTATCTCTCCCCTCTCACCTTAAACCTATGCCCTCTAGTTTTAGACTCCTCTACCTTTGGGAAAAGATATTGACTAGCTACCTTGTCTACGCCCTTCATTATTTTATAGACCTCTATAAGGTCACCCCTCAGCCTCCTACGCGCCAGAGAAAAAAGTCCCAGCCTATTCAGCCTCTCCTTATAACTCAATCCATCAAGTCCCGGTAGCATCCTAGTAAATCTTTCCTGCACTCTTTCTAGCTTAATAATATCCCTTCTATAATAGGATGACCAGAATTGCACACCGTTGGCTTTTCCACTGCCACCCGCACCTTGTGAATAAGTACAAATAAAATATTCTGGAGACCAGAGATGGGAGTTCATCCTTAGAAAATATGGCTGACTCCTGTGTTCTGTTCCTAATCTTATACATTATACATTCAAACTACTTGCTGAAATTGTTTGTTTGGTATGGCTTGTACATGAATACTGCATTCATATGTTGGTCTATATTGTATTGGTAGCAAGTCAATTGAAATGTATCGGTGATAAAGGACCAAGTTGTCAACTATGTGACAACCCAAGTACTGTATAAACATATCAAGAAAGAACCAGCATTGATATTGTCCTTTATTATGCCCTCAGGCCATTCTACAGCACTTTACAACCAAAGTTACTTTAGAAAAACACTTTGCTGTGAGCAAATGCAACAGCCAATTTTCAAAGTAGACTTTATTTATTAGTCACAAGTAGGCTTACATTAACACTGCAATGAAGTTACTGTGAAATTCCCCTAGTCGCCACGCTCCGGCGCCTGTTTGGGTCAATGCACCTAACCAGCGCGTCTTTCAGACTGTGGGAGGAAACCAGAGCACCCGGAGGAAACCCACACAGACATGGGGAGAATGTGCAAACTCCACACAGACAGTGACCCAAGTCGGGAATTGAAGCCAGGTCCCTGGCGCTCTGAGGCAGCAGTGCCAACCACTGTACCAGCAGTTTGCAGTGGTGTCAGTTGTCGGATAAATGTTGACCAGTTTGCAAGACAATCTCCCTGTTCTTTTCTGACTGGTACCAGGGAATCTTCTGCATCCACCTGAACTATTGGAGCAGGAGACTCAGTGCAGACTCGATGAGCCGGATGGCCTCTTTCTGCACTGTACGGATGCTATACTTCCATGGTTTGGTGGCACTTGCCTGGAATTTTTCAAGGGGGCTCAACCTAATTGCCCATAATAACTTCAGTAGAATGCCCGGGAACACGACGCAAATGGTCATGGATGTTGTTTCTCCGCCAAATTTCTGATGGAAGATCAAGACATTCCCTGGCGTAAATTCTATCCCAGCAGCTCATCCAAAAGTCAATACTTCCGATGCTGCAACAGTGCCTCAGCAATGACTGGAGCATCTGCTTAGATTGGCTGTGGAGCGGAGCTTGGCTCTGTCTTCACACTCAGAGGTAAGATTACCACCAACTGAGGTATTCTCACACTGAGCACACAGCATGGGCCCTGGTATTGTATCACATGTAATCAATGAGCCAACTGCACAATCGCCACATTGACTATCGTCTATTCAGTTGAATCCATCAGTTTCAAAGATAAACCCGGCCGGTGTAGTGTCGTGTCACATTTTTGTGAGGTAAACTGTTTCTTTTTTTTTAATGTTACTGCTCCATTTTTGTCCCAATTTTTAAAGGTTCTCTTTCTCACGGTGATCGGGGATGAGGTTGTCAAGCTCATGCGAAGTAGTCACCATGGCATCTGAGATGGAGAAGGTCATCGCCAGTGATTGAGACAGGAAGTGGAGAACACAGCGGGGGAGAAACAAAGTCAAGCTAAAAAACAGAAACCAAGTAACAAAGTAGCTATGGAGAAAAGATCGATTACACGAGTGAAGAAGTAAAAAATCAAACATCAAAGGGAGAGAGAGAGAGAACACTGAGCTCAGAGAAGGGAAGGGAAACTTAAAGGTACAGGAATTGATCACAAAATGTCAGGAAGAATAAGATCAGATAGAAATAAAAAAAAGTTGTACCTTTTTCATCCTTTATTCTCTTGTGTTTTATTTTCTATGGTAGAATTTGGTATTTCTGGTAGACTCTGTTAATGTCTGGGGTTAGTTCTCTATGTGGTTTTTTAATGTTTGGGGTCCTGTGTAAAACACACCTCACATTCATACCACAGCAAATCACATCTAGTCCAGTGCCAACAATGTGACAGCTCTCATGACTGAGACAATGCCAAATATTTAGTCGCAGCCAAATGCCATCGTCAACAAACAACAGTGAAAATTTAAGTTTGCCTAAAACTGGTTCCAAACTAGGTTCCTATTGTGTTCCAGACCTGAGACAACACACCCATTGGGCTAGATTTAGTCCGACTATACCAGCACCCCCTGCTGAGCCCCCAAAGTTGTCAAGTTTGTTTTGTGGTGGCCGTCTGAACCTGATCACGTGGCCAGCAGCCAATTCGCACGGGTGGCGTGGGCCTGCTGTCATATGACGGGGTGGTTCGCGGGAATGCCACATCAGCTGATAATCATGCAAGAGCTGGCACCATATAGGCATCATGACCATATAGGCAGCCAGCCCTGTGTCAGAGCAGGAAAACCATCTTGCAGGCTTTTTAAGGAAGCTCTTCAGTTTTAAAACTCCAGCATCTGATTGCTCCAACTCCAAAGTCATTTCGAAACAGGAAAGTATGCTCTGAATTGGAACTCTGGCCAGGATTTTATGACCTCGCTCAGGCGAGGCTCGTAAAATCCCACCCGAGGCCAACGGAGAACTCCATTTTGCAAGCCTCGCCCATCTCAATGCCGGTAAAATTCCGGTCACTGTGTCTCTTCACGCAGATCCAGTTGTAGGAAAATTAATAAAACTTTCTGATGCAAAGGTTTTGTTGTAAGAAATTCTTTGTAGATGTCTGGTGGTGGGTTCCATGGTAAAACTGTGGTACTGACAAGAAGGAACAAGGGAATGGAACCCAGAGGAGTTCCAGTAGATGACACAGCAGGTTCATGAAACTTAAAGCCCAATTCTAACTCTGCCCAGACAATGGAAAAAAAATTAGCAACTAGTTAAGATGGTGCTGGAATATTATTATTGCGGCATTTCAAAACACTCCCACCAGCAGCCATTTTAACCATGAACTTTTCAGAGATGGCCACAGTTTCATGGAATATATTAAAATCGTGATCCTAAGAGTAATAAGGATCCAAACAACAAGTTATCTGAAAACAAGCATCAGTTCAGTAACATAGTAACACGCAGATAGGAGGCTGTAGAGATCCAGAATATGTCCATTGTCTTTAAGAACAAAGAGAACAAAGAACAAAGAAAATTACAGCACAAAAACAGGCCCTTCGGCCCTCCAAGCCTGCACCGACTATGCTGCCCTACTGAACTAAGACCCCCTACCCTTCGGGGGACCATATCCCTCTATTCCCATCCTATTCATGTATTTGTCCAGACGCCCCTTAAAAGCCACTATTGTATCTGCTTCCACTACCTCCCCCGGCAGCGAGTTCCAGGCACCCATCACCCTGTGTGTAAAAAACTTGCCTCGTACATCTCCTTTAAACCTGGCCCTTCGCACCTTAAACTTATGCTTCCTAGTAGTTGACTCTTCCACCCTGGGAAAAAGCTACTGACTATCCACTCTGTCCATGCCCCTCATAATCTTGTAGACTTCCATCATGTTGCCCCTCAACCATTGTCGTTCCAGTGAGAACAAACCAAGTTTCTCCAAACTCTCCTCATAGCTAATGCCCTCCATACCAGGCCACATCCTGGTAAATATTTTCTGCACCCTCTCCAAAGCCTCCACATCCTTCTGGTAGTGCAGCGACCAGAATTGAACACTATATTCCAAGTGCGGCCCAAGTAAGGTTCTATAAAGCTGCAACATGGCTTGCCAATTTTTAAACTCAATGTCCCGGCCGATGAAGGCAAGCATGCCATATGCCTTCTTGACTACCTTCTCCACCTGCATTGCCACTTTCAGTGACCTGTGTACCTGTACACCCAGATCCCTCTGCCTATCAATACTCTTAAGGGTTCTGCCATTCACTTTATATTTCCTATCTGTATTAGACCTTCCAAAATGCATTACCTCACATTTGTCTGGATTAAACTCCATCCGCCATCTCTCGGCCCAAGTCTCCAACCGATCTATATTTTGCTGTATCCTCTGACTCATCACTCTGTATCATCATCACTATCCGCAAATCCACTAACCGTTGTGTTGTCCACAAACTTACTAATCAAACCAGTTACATTTCCCTCCAAATCATTTATATATATTGCAAACAGCAAAGGTCCCAGAACTGATCCCTGAGGAACGCCACTTTGTCACAGCCCTCCATTCAGAAACGCACCCTTTCACTGCTACCCTCTGTCTTCTATGACCGAGCCAGTTCTGTATCCATCTTGCCAGCTCACCTCTGATCCCGTGCGACTTCACCTTCTGCACCAGTCTGCCATGAGGGACCTTGTCAAAGGCCTTACTGAAGTCCATGTAGACGTCCACTGCCCTACCCTCATCAATCATCTTCGTCACTTCCTCGAAAAACTCGATCAAGTTAGTGAGACACAACCTCCCCTTCACAAAATCATGTTGCCTCTCGCTAATACATCCAATTATTTCCAAGTTGGAGTAAATCCAGTCTTAAAGAATCCTCTCCAATAATTTCCCTACCACTGACATAAGGCTCACCAGCCTGTAATTACCTGGATTATGCTTGCTACCCTTCTTAAACAAAGGAACAACATTGGCTATTTTCCAATCCTCTGGGGCCTCCCCAGTGAGGATACAAAGATTTCTCACAAGGCCCCAGCAATTTCCTCCATTGCCTCTCTCAGTATTCTGGGGTATATACCATCAGGCCCTGGGGATTTGTCTGCCTTAATGTTTCTCAAGACCCACAATACCTCCCCCTTTTTGATCTCAACATGACTCAAACTATCTACACACCCTTGCCCAGACTCATCATCCACCAAGTCCTTCTCTTTGGTGAATACTGACGCAAAGTACTCATTTAATACCTCACCCATTTCCTCTGGCTCCACGCATAGATTCCCTCCCCTGTCCTTGAGTGGGCCAACCCTCTCCTTGGCTACCCTCTTGCTCTTTGTATATGCATAAAAAGCCTTGGAATTTTCCTTAATCCTGCTGGCCAATGACTTTTCATAGCCTCTTTTAACCGTCCTTACTCCCTGCTTAAGTTTCTTTCTACTTTCTTTGCATTCCACACTGGTTTCATGTATTCCCAGCCTCCTAGCCTTGACAAATGCTTCCTTTTTCTCTTTGACTAGGCTCACAAAATCTCCTGTTATCCAAGGTTCCTGAAGCTTGCCATATTTATCCTTCATCCTTACAGGAATGTGCGGGTCCTGAATTCCTATCAACTTACACTTGAAAGCCTCCCACATGCCAGATGTTGATTTGCCCTCAAACATCTGCCCCCAATCTACATTCTTCAGTTCCTGCCTAATATTGTTGTAATTAGCCTTCCCCCAATTTAGCACCTTCACTTGAGAACTACACTTATCTTTATCAATCAGTACCCTAAAGCTTACTGAATTGTGGTCACTGTTCCCGAACTGCTCTCCTACTGAAACGTTGATACCTGGTCGGGCTCATTCCCCAATACCAGGTCCGGTATGGCCCCTTCCCTCGTTGGACTATCTACATACTGCTTCAAGAAGCCCTCCTGGATGCTCCTTACAAACTCTGCCCCATCCATGCCCCTAGCACTAAGTGAGTCACAGTCAATATAGGGGAAGTTAAAATCTCTCACCACAACAACCCTGTTACTTTTACACCTTGCCAAAATCTGCCTACATATCTCTTCCTCTATCTCCTGCTGGCTGTTGGGTGGCCTCTAGTAAAGCCCCAACATTGTGATTACACCTATCCTATTCCTGAGCTCTACTCATATTGCATCGCTGTATGAGCCCTCAGGTGTCCTCCCGCAGTATAGCTGTGATATTCTCCTTAACCAGTAGTGCCACTCCCCCCCCCCCCCCCCTTTTTTTACATCTCCCTCTATCCTGCCTGAAACATCTGAATCCTGAAACATTAAACTGTCAATTCGGTCCTTCCCTTAACCAAGTCTTTGTGCTAGCAACAACATCATAATTCCAAGTACTAATCCAAGCTCTAAGTTCATCTGCCTTACCTGTTATGTTTCTTGCATTGAAACAAATGCACTGCAGTCCACCAGACCCTCTTTGATTATCCACCACACCCTGCCTGCTCTTTCTCTGGGTCTTACTGGCCCTACTCTCTAGTTCCCCTTCAGCTAATTCACCTTTGCTTTGGTTCCCACCCCCCTGCCAAACTAGTTTAAATCCTCCCTTGTGACAGAATATTTATGCCCTTCCAGTTTAGATGCAACCCATCCTTCTTGTACAGGTCCCATCTGCCCCGGAGGAGATCCCAATGGTCCAGATATCTGAAATCTGCCCTCCTACACCAGCTGTTTAGCCACGTGTTGAGCTGTACTATATTCCTATTCCTCGCCTCACTGGCACATGGCACAGGGAGCAATCCTGAAATTACAACCCTAGAGGTCCTGCTTTTTAACTTTCTACCTAACTCCTTAAACTGCTCCTGCAATACCTCATCGCTCTTCCCACCTATGTCGTTAGCACCAATATGTACCACGACCACTGGCTGCTCACCCTCTCCCTTCTTTACTTGGCATAAGAGCAAAACCAATGATTCGGACTGGCTGATTAGCGGTCTGTATTCATTCATTGGTTGGTGTCAGTTTCTTCTTAGAAGGTTCACCGCCATGGATCCACATCTCTGTCTGGCTTGTGCTTACATTCCATATAAATAATGTAAGCAATTTTGGACCCCGTATCTCAGGAAGGATAAAGTAAAAGTTAAAAATGTATTTATTAGTCACAAATAAGGCTTATATTAACACTGCAATGAAGTTACTGTGAAATTCCCCGAGTCGCTACAGTCTGGCACCTTTTCGGGTCAATGCACCGAACCAGCACGTCTTTCAGAATGTGGGGGGAAACTGGAGCACCCGGAGGAAACCTATGCAGACACAGGGAGAACGTGCAAACTCTTCACACACGGTGACCCAAGCCAAGAATCGAACCCGGGTCCCTGGCGCTGTGAAGCAGCAATACTAACCACTGTACTACCGTGTCGCCCCATGTGCCGGCCTTAGAGAGGGTCCAGAGGAGGTTCACAAGAATGATCCCAGGAATGAAAGGCTTGATGGATGAGGAGCATTTGATGACTCTGGGTCTGTACTCACTGGAGTTTAGAAGGATGAGGGGGAATCTCATTGAAACTTACAGGATACAGAAAAGCCGGGATAGAGTGGACGCAGGGAATTAGTAGGAGAGTCTAGGATCCGAGGGCACAGCCTCGGGACCAAAAGAATGACCCTTTAGAACCAAGATGAGGAGGAATTTCTTCAGCCAGTTGGTGGTGAATTTGTGGAATTCATTGCCACAGAAAGCTGAGGAGGCCAGGTCATTGAGTGTATAGACGACAGAGATAGATACGTTCTTGATTGGTAAAAGGATCAAAGGTTATAGGGGAAAAGGTGGGAGAATGGGGTTGAGAAACACACCAGCCATGATTGAATGGCAGAGCAGACCTGATGGGCCAAATGGCCTAATTCTGCTTCTATATATTTTATGGTCTTATGGTCTAAATCAATGGTATCCAGTCCATTATATCCGTCATCCATTTTCTCCTCTGATTCCCTCACTTATGTTTCCCTCCAATAACTTTCTCGGCCTAGCATCTGCTCCTATGATGTGACTGAACATTGCATCTTTTTCTCTTTTCTTCAGCCACTTCCAGCCCTTCCACATTAACCTGTTCATCTGTGTAGGTTACGCAGGACATCCACATCTCGAATGCATTGCCAATAATATTTTTGTTTGTTGTTTGTGCCTCGGAGGAATATTAATAATAATTGGTTTAAAAAAATCATTTATAACTAACTGATCACTGCAAATTCTTCTGATTCTTTTGTAATCCTTTCACTCTTGCAAGGTTTAATCTTTGCTGAAAATATTAAAAATATTATATTTTGCCTGTGTGTTTTGCAATAATGTGGAGATGCCGGCGTTGGACTGGGGTAAACACAGTAAGAAGTTTAACAACACCAGGTTAAAGTCCAACATCAACCTGTTGGACTTTAACCTGGTGTTGTTAAACTTCTTACTGTGTTTTGCAATAACCAGGGATCAGGATGTTGAATTTGATGATCAAAATGAATGATGGAGCATGCATGAAGGGCTGAATGGTCTACTCCTGCTTCTATTTTCTATGTTTCTAACCCCAATTTTAATTTGGAGCAGGATTAGGACAGGACACCAGACAGACAGCAAACAACTCTGAACTCAACAGTGTGAGGCCTGGGTATCTTTGAACTCCTGGGCCTCAACTGCTCATGCCACCCCACCCTATCTATCACCTAGTCAGTTTCCCATCCCAACTAGAGGACATAATCCCAGAGTAAGGGATCGTACACTTAAGATACAGACGAGGAGAAATTTCTTCTCTCAGAGGGTAGTGAATCTGTGGAATTCTTTGCCACAGCTGTAGAGGCTGTGTTGTTAAGGATGTTCAGGTCTGAGATAGACAGATTTTTAGGGAATCAAGGGTTCTGGGGCGGGAGCAAGTGGAGGATAATCATATCAGATCAATCGCAATCTCATTGAATGATGGAACAGAGTCGATGGACCGAATGGCCTACTTCTCCTCCTACATCTTATGCTCTGTCCTATATGAGTGTTAAGTGGAGCCAACCCAAGGAATGGTCCCCTGCATTTAGAAAACTCACTGGGTGGGGGTTTCAGGAGGGTCCTGCTGCCAGTGGAAGAGGGGGTGGGGGGGATTCTCAGGACAATGCTATGCTCCTCTGGGCCCCACAGGTAAAATGCAGGCCTCCCCTGCCTGGGCTGTCCTTCTCTTTCAGGAAATGATGAGCTCTCAAGAAGCACCACACTACTCCGCCCACCCACCACCAAAACCCATGCCCATTCCTTGAGCCTTTGAGACAACCTTTTGGTCACCCATCATTCTACTGCTTCTCATCAACCCCTTCTCCATTTTGATGAGAAAGACATAATGTTAATGAAGCCAGCCACTACCACTCCCAGATAGATTGCTCACTTGGCTGCATTCTCGTACAGGAAGTCAAATTTCCACACCCATAAGACTCTTGGCAATTGTCCTCATTCAGAAGTGTTTAACAGCGTTTGCAGTTACTGGCATGTAATGGAACTGTTTTACAGGTTGGTAGTGATGCACTTTGAGACAGATACCTGAGACCAGCTGTAAGCCTGTATGGTGAGCTACCTCAGAGTCTCAGTGATGGTACTGAACCAGACAGACTGTAATGTTCCCAAATAGATTCACAATGTGAAGGATGCATTGGTTTCAGCCAGGGTACTAGGGAAGGTGATTTTGATTTGATTTGATTTATTATTATTACATGTATTAATGTACAATGAAAAATATTGTTTCTTGCATGTTATACAGACAAGGCATACCATTCATAGAGAACGAAAGGAGAGAGTGCAGAATGTGGTGTTACAGTCATAGCTAAGATGTAGAGAAAGATCAACTTAGTGCAAGATAGGTCCATTCAAAGGTCTGATGGCAACAGGGAAGAAATTGTTCTTGAGTCAGTTGGTACATGGCCTCAGACTGAGGGGATTGTGGGGGGGGGGGGGGAGATTGTCAATTGGAGGAACACCACAATTGACCTCAGTATCCTTGGATTAAGAAGAGGATATAATCAGCCCAAGATCTCCCTTCCAAGGGTCTAATCGTAATCTGATTTTCCCTCCACTCACGTGGGCCACGCACGGATGCTGTACGAGGGCAGGAACGGGCTGAACTGCGCTGACCTCCATGGCCAAATAGCTCACCAAGTCATCGTCACCGGAGGAATGGCTGTCTGGATGAGGTGGCAAAGTGACCATGGGCAGCATAAGTCATTGTCCAGAGGAGAGGCAATGACTAGAAAATAAAGTTTCCTGTCATCGACTGTACTATTTTACATTACTGACTGTAAAAATGATGAATCAACAAAACAAAGTGATGACCTTTTCAATACGGAGTACTGTCTGCAGCCTCCTCGAATCAATGACTCACAGTGGAACACGATAGATAAAAGCTATAGTGACTGAATTTTAAACAGGTTGGCGCTCGGCAGAAAAATAGTTATTCTTGGGATTCAACAGAACCCGTCATTATTTTAGCGCCATAGTCCCTCAATATCGTAAACATTGCACTTTGCCGGCATTTATATAATGGGTACTGACTTCAGGCTATTCAGTCCATAATTGCTCATTGGATACAGTGGGAGCATCAACGTAGAATAGTTTTATTAGAATGATTGCTTTTTAAAATAGCCAACACCTATTATGGTAATCCTGACATTGTTTACAATGCTAAATTCAGTAGCAAATTTCATAGATCAGTTACATTCAGGCATCACTAATTCAGTCTGGGATGAGGGTTTTACAGTGATTCTACCACTGACTTGCTCCAAATATTTCCACATCTTTGGATACAGACCTCTTACAATCAAGGGGCAAGAATTATCTGCAACTGAACATAGCAAGCTGCAACAAGGTGAGAGATTTGATAAGTAGAAATATATCTTCTGTGTCCAGATATCAATTGCATCTTGATTGTACATACTTCAGAAATTTGCATGCACAGATAATTGCTCAAATCGGTAACTTATTTTGCTTAAAGCCGGTAATCCTAAAATGATAACTTTTCCTAGCAGCTTTGGTTCAAAAGATTTATAACCCATTTCTCAGGTGAAAGAGCGTAAGGGAGACTTTTGTCATTGGCAGCTGAGAGGGGTCAATCTGAGATCAGAATAGCAGAGAGCGTTCAGGTCACTGAGAAATCAAAGCCATTGATCCGAGAGCAAAGGTCACCACATACCATCTGTGATGTCATCAGGTAGGACCCACCAACAGCCACTAATCATTTAAAACACATTCTAATATCCAACGTATTGCTTCAAACCATAGCAGCAGACACAGTCAAACATTACTGCATTCATCAAATGGTAAGTCTGTCTGTCACTAAAGTAACCCTGTTGTCCTGATTCCTCCCTTTATCAGTGTGAAATTCCTTTGGAACCCAAAATGTGACCTTTAATCTGTTTTTAAAGTTTAAATATACCACTTAACAACATTGAATCAAGATGCCATTCTCGGTAGGATTGCACGCTGAGCTAATATTGAATTTTCTTACATTGTTTCGGAGAGGCTAACATGTTCAGAGCTTTAGGGGTGTTTCTGGAAGATTTTGCATGGCCACAAGGCGGCTTTCTGCTCTCCTGTGATAAATTTGTGTTGTCACAAGATGCCCCGTGACACAGGGGTCAGAGGGCATCACTTCAAAAGATGTGCACCCTCACATCGTACGCATCTTAATATTTCCTTTGTGCCAATTTCACGTCACAACATGCAAAGATGTTAAAGCTGCACAAAAATGTTTTATTTTCCTATTTGACCACCTATGTGCTGTGGATGGGAGTGGACATTTAAAATATTTATGGACAATTCTTGGGGTCAGCAAAGTGCGACTCCAAAATTGTCCCATTGTTCTCCTTCCTCCCTCCCTGGCATTCTTATTACAGCCAGTTCATTAGCATTGCTGATATTACCTGATGTGTATCTATTCTTTCCATGTATCTAGGAAAAATAATGGATTCATTTACCCATTGTCAATCCATGAAGCATTGTAGGATACAGATTGTAGGATACAGCATTTTAACAAAGGACATAGTAATTTGCTTTGTAAACCAATCTCACAAGTGGTTTAAAATTTGATAAATTAGTTAGGATTAAAAAGATGAATTCCTGATGTTTGAGTTCTTTGCCCAAAGGCGGGTCTGACCCATCGCACCGCAATCTCCACCATGGGTACAAAAAGGAGGCAAGTCCCGATACCACCCGAACCAGAATTGGGTCAAACCCCATGCTGTTGGTACCAATCTGGCCCACAGCAGCCATCCAACCAACTCAACCAACCAGCCCTCACCCACAAGGAGGCCAAATCGCTGCGGCAACATACATTTTAGCAATGCACGTTGCAGTCCTGGAGCTATGGGTAGTGATGGTAGAGGCTCCAATTTCCCTTCCATCGCATGAATCACTCTCACTCTTACCTCCTGCCACTGGCATATGCTGGAAGCACTTACTGGTTGATACTCGACCTATCTGACTGTGTTATGAATGCATACTCCTTGGTCATCAAATCCCGAGACATAACTTTACATTGCTCGGGCAGCTATGCATCCTACCCAGAAGCACGAGAAGTTGCAGGAGAAGATGTCTGGCATATGTCCCGATGTCATTGCACACTCGGGCAGTATTTCGTTCAGCGGGCGTGTGTGAACGTCAGAATTGCACCCGCCGGCAATCAAGCAGGACATTCAGCACATTAAGCAGCTAATTGAATGCAATTTTATGCAGCCTATCTGCTTTTACAATTGGCAGGTGGGCTGAAGGGCCAGACAGCCTTTAGCATGTGCTTCCAACCTTTTAGCTGCAAACTCGATCAGGACTGAAATAAAGTTAACAATGTGTCTGAGGACTGAGCTTTGTTTTTGAACGTGCTGCCCAGCCACTTGTGGTATGGTTTTAGCATTGATACTTATTCTTCACAGCTCACCAGCTCCCTGAAACAACTCCACAGAGGCTGCGCCCCCCTCAGAGAGAACATTAGAAACACCCAACACACCCTTCTCGGCAGTGCTTAACCTTTCACATTTCAAATTGGATGGCCATTCAGTGGCCATCCAGCATGCAATTGCGCTCTGGGGCCGACCACGATCGGGAATACGCTTCGTGTCTGTTTCCAGGCCTGCTGAAGCTGCATGACATGCCTCAATTCAGGACCTGGAGTGGGACTTGAATCCAGGGCTTCTGCCTCAGAGGCAAGGCCGCTACCACCTGTGCCACAAGACTGCCTTGCCTAGTTTTCATTAAGACTGTTGCAAGAATAGTGAGTTAGTACTGAGGTGCTTTAACAATTATGATCTTAACACTTTTTAAGTGTATTTTCTCTGTTGCTTCAGTGTGTAAAACTCTCCATGTGTCCCAATCACACTGGGCATTTCCTAATTAAGAACACACATTGTGCTTTGCAAAAAATGAGGTAGGATTTGAATATAATATCACTTCTTTACAATGATGCTGTATTTATCCCTCATAGCTAAAGATGATGATAACATCAACTAGAATTCAATGGGTTACTTTTCAATGTTAAAGTGTTTGAAGATCACTAATCAGTTCAATTTGAACATGAAAGGATATTTTGCAAGTTTCAAACAAATGTATTGGTGCAGAAGAGGCTTCTGTGGTTTTGACACTTGTACAACTGCTGTCTAGGGATCCATGACAGTGTCAGGAGACTGACCAGGGTAGGTGAGACAGACAATATTTCGGGCACCTTTTCTAGTCCCTTCCTCATACCGTGAAGGTGAGTAGTGCGATCCTGAAGAGGCCTGCTCAGTCACACAGGTGCCAAAGTCCATCGTCACCTCAATCCAGTGAAAGATGACCCCGAGCTGAGCCATCTCTGTGTAGAGTTTGTGGCTGCAGCTTCCAGTGTATCTTCACCTGCTGCTTCATCACTCCCTCATTGGTCCAGGACGCGAAAGCTGTTCAAAGGTGAATTGATGGCATGAGTTGCCCGTGGAATGAATGGTGGTGGGGGAGAGTTCCGCAGCATCAGCCTAACTCTCTCTTCCCGGCACATCTGAATCAAATGGTAAGACAAGGTTGTGATGACTGGAGATGACTGTGAATGGAGTGGCTGACCATGGTAAGAGCCTGTCCACACTCTCAATGCTCCGCAATGCTTTGCTTAGTCGCTTTTGAATTCTTCCTGAATCCTTTCGGCACTCCGCCTGCAAGGATACATGCAAGGATAGGCAAATCCGAACAGTCCAATGGGAAGACACGTCAGCTACCTTCACCTGGTTTAGACCACCTGTCAGGATGGTTAGTTGAGGTGTGGCCGCTGTCACATGCAAGCAGCTACTTAGTGCCACAGATGAGAACTGGGTGCCTGTGAGGACAAATAAAAGATGTTCTACTCTGAAAATTATGACAAGGCTCCCCCTTTACCAAGCTAGTAGCCCTCCCAAGCACACTCCATGCACCCCAATCTCCTTATAGTCTATTTCAGAAGCATACATGACAAACAGGTATGTTTCTATTATCTGACGCCCTTATTCTGCAATAACAGTGGAGGCGATTGCCCAGTGGTATTATTGCTGAACTATTAATCCAAAACTCAGCTAATATTCTGGGGACCCGGGTTTGAATCCCACCACAGCAGATGGTGGAATTTGAATTCAGTAAAAAAATCTGGAATTAAGAAGTTACTAATGACCATGAAACCATTGTCGATTGTCAGAAAAACCCATCTGGTTCACGGATGTCCTTTAGGGAAGGAAATCTGCCATCCTTACCTGGTCTGGCCTATATGTGACTCCAGAGCCACAGCAATGTGGTTGACTCTCAACTGCCCTCTGAAACGGCCTAGTAAGCCACTCAGTTGTATCAAGCTGCAATCTGTGGGTGGCATGGTGGCACAGTGGTTAGCACTGCTGCCTCAGAGTGCCAGAGACCCAAGTTCGATTCCGGCCTCAGTTGACTGTCTGTGTGGAGTTTACACATTCTCCCCGTGTCTGTGTGGGTTTCCTCCGGGTGCTCCGATTTCCACCCACAGTCCAAAGATGTGTGAGTTAGGTTGATTGGCCATGCTAAATTGCCCCTTATTGTCAGAGGGACTAGCAAGATAAATACATGGGGATAGGGCCTGGGTCAGATTGTTGTTGGTGCAGACTCGATGGACTGAATGGCCTCCTTCTGCACTGTATGAATTCTATGGAATCGCTAACTGCAATGTTTCAAAAAGGCAACTCACCACCACAGTCTCAAGGGCAACTAGGGATTGGCAGGAAATGATGGCCAGTCAGCGACACCCATGTCCCACAAATGAATAAAAGAAGATCCAGTAGGAACACTGCAGGTAGCATTTTAACCTTAACCTTATCAATGCAATGCTCCCAGTGGGGAGATCAGTGTCTGAATGAGGGCTCAGCCACTGAGATGAGGGGAAACTCCTTCACTCAAAGGTGAATATATGGAATTTTCTACACTGGAAAGCTGTGAATGCTCAATAATTGAACATATTTAAGACAGCTTGATAGATTTTTGGGTACGAAGGAATTAAGGGATATGGGATCATTTCAAGAAGGTAGAATTTAGGGAGAGGCTGAGCAACAACCTTACTGAATGGCGCAACATGTTCGAAAGACCATAAGACCATAAGACCATAAGACATAGGAGCGGAAGTAAGGCCATTCGGCCCATCGAGTTCACTCCACCATTCAATCATGGTTGATTTCAACTCCATTTACCCGCTCTCTCCCCATAGCCCTTAATTCCTCGAGAAATCAAGAATTTATCAATTTCTGTCTTGAAGACGCTCAACGTCTCGGCCTCCACAGCCCTCTGTGGCAATGAATTCCACAGACCCACCACTCTCTGGCTGAAGAAATTTCTCCTCATCTCTGTTCTAAAGTGACTCCCTTTTATTCTAAGGCTGTGCCCCCGCGTCCTAGTCTCCCCTGTTAATGGAAACAACTTCCCTACGTCCATCCTATCTAAGCCGTTCATTATCTTGTAAGTTTCTATCAGATCTCCCCTCAACCTCCTAAACTCCAATGAATATAATCCCACGATCCTCAGACGTTCATCGTATGTCAGGCCTACCATTCCTGGGATCATCCGTGTGAATCTCCGCTGGACCCGCTCCAGTGCCAGTATGTCCTTCCTGAGGTGTGGGGCCCAAAATTGCTCACAGTACTCCAAATGTGACCAATGTGTCCAGCTCCTATTTCTTATGTTCTTAATGTTATGCTTTAATTTAAACAAAATCTTCTTCTGCAAACTTTCATCTAACAATATATTACAAAGCCTGGCAGCACCGCATGAAAGATTAACTCATTTATAATAAATTCCTTTGCCTCTTTATGTTCATAGAAGAGGAAATCATTTAAGTAAAACCTTCAAACAATAGTACTGGACATAACTGGGCTTTACTTTTCCTAAGCAGCACTTCTGTTTTCACACAGCATGCACATTTGCTAGTATAATTTAGGACATTATGTTGTCTGATACAGAAGTAAAGGGTGAATGAAAGCGGAGGAGAAGTTTATTTTAGCCCAACTTTCAGCCTGAAATGGTCAACACCCCCCCCCCCCCCCCCCCCCCCCCGCCACCCCCCCTGAAATTAGAGGCTGAAATTTTGGGCTTAATCTGAATAATTCCAGGGGGGTGCGGGCACATGTCAGATTTCTAGCGATAGCTTGCTGGTTCTCTCTGCAATTTGAGCTGACTCTGACAGACTATTCATCCTCGGGGCTCCATATTAAGTTAGGTTTCTCCATTGTTAGCCTCCTGAGGACCATTCGTTAAATTGCAGAGGACCTGGTAAAATCTGCACATACTGGTGTAGGGCAAGTGCCACAAAATCACCTAACTCCATCTGGCACTGAACATGATTTAGGCACCCCTGCTGCGTGAGACATAGGCTGCAAAGGTGGATCTTGTTGGCCTCTAAGTTCCCCAGAAACTGGTGAAACAGGGTCCAATATTTCAGTCAGTAATTCCAAGAAGGCAGAAGTCCCGAAAGAAGATAAAGAACCTGTTAAAGATAGCTGGAGATACATTACAAAATGGCCACACTATTGTATTAACTGAACATTCCTACCCAACTATTCTAGTTCATGACAATCTCTTCACATCTATCGCTAAATTAAATTGTTATATGAGTTATATGGCTGTTTAGCCGACATGCAAAAATGACTAATATTAAGCACAAGAAGAGTGAAGTTATTAACATGTATTCAGGTCAATTTTGTGAATTATTTAGCTACATTAATCCAAAAGATATTATCATGTTAAACTGACTGGAGGTGTGACATAAAGGGCAGTGAATAGATATCAAACATGGGACAGAATTATCTGCCCGTGGGTAGTTTGGAGGGGGGATGGACACTAGTTTAAAAGAGTGAGGAGTGACTTGATTGAAGTATCGAAGATCCTGAACTGTCTTGACAAGGTGGAATCGGAAACGTTGGCTGTGATTCTCCCGATCAGAAACTAAGTGCTGTTGCCAGTTGGAAAACCAGAGAGTTTCCCATTGGCAGTGCTGTTCAGATGGGATTCAACCACTTTAAACATGCAAACTAGGCCGCAACGTGTATCACATCGGGCCAGACGGAGCAGGCATGTGAGGATCCCAAATTGGCCATCAACTGTTCAGCTGACATTCAAAAACACTTCCTGCTTTTCCTTCTTTAACAATAACAGAAGGAAGAATAACCCATTCTCACCTTAATGCTGCTTAATGCTGGAAGCATATCATCGCATATCTTTTACGAGACCAACATTTTGGAGTTATAACTGTGGAGTTACCTCTAGCAGTCTCTACTGCAACAAGAGGCCAGGAAAAATCACTGATGGCTGTAACTGAACCAAAAATTTACTTCATTATAAGACTAGTTAGATATTTCACGCAATGTCCATATGATATCACTGATTCAAACCTGAACTTTTCCCCATGACAACTGCATCTCAATGGTTCTATCTTTTGCACATACCCATGATAAAAGAAAAAGGTGCAGTTCTGAAATTAGACCTAGTGCAAGGACATCAGGATGGCACAGTACACCAGGGTTTTGACCTTGTATACAATAAAGCAGAGAGAGATACATTTGCACATATGAAGCCTCATGAGTTTCCAATCTCATCTAATTATTGGAAGACAAATGCTCCCCACACAGGAAGGGAGAGTTACCCCAATGCCAGCCTATCTATACCTCCTACTGATTATCTCACTCATAGATGCTGAAAATAATGAGAAGACCATCAGAAGAAGACTTGCGTTTTTGCATAGCAACGTATCTTGTCCTCATAGATAGCTGAAGACACAGCCATTAATGGTGGAACAAATAATAACATATCTTGTCTATTCCCTTTATTTATCAGGAGTATTCACTTGTAGGAGCTCATGGTGAATTGCTTGGTACTGTCTATTGTATAAATATTTACTGGCCAGCTTGATGGCCAGCGCAGACACGATGGGCCAAAGGCTTTCTTTTTGTGCTGTTCATCTCCATGACTCTAATATATGGGATTTTCTAGAGGTTAGAATTGGAGGAGTGCAAATATTGGGGGGCTGGTGGAGATTACATTAATAGGAAAGGGTAAAGCTATGGAGGAATTTGGAAATAAGGATAAAAATTTCAAAATTGCGGTGTTAGGCAACCAGAACCTGGTGTGAGTAAGAACAAAAGCAACAGAGATGAATTTATGGAGGAAGGATTGTAGGAGGTTAGTCAGCAGTGTTGTAATAGTCCAAGTTTAAAGGTAAGTAAGGCATGGATGAGGGCTTTAGCGGATGAGCTAATGTAGGGCACAGTTAGGCAATGCAATGAAGGTGGAAAAGGCAGTCATGGTGCATTGAATGTGAAGAGATGAGGCCCTAAGTTCATCCTAGGATCAAATATGATACCAAGGTTGCAAACAGACTGGTTCAACCGGAGACATTTGCTAGGCAGAGGGATATCGTGCATAGCATGGAAATGGAATTTGTAGAGATGGGGGCGGGGGGTCAAGAGATCTCACACAGGCCAGGCATAAGTCGGCCCTTTTAAGCTATCATGCATTACCATGCAAAAAAATTTAAAGGTTCCCACATTTAAATGAATCATGTAAGCTCTACAAAAATCTGGATCCAGACTCGAAACGTTGGCTCTATTCTCTTTCCACAGATGCTGTCAGACCTGCTGAGATTTTCCAGCATTTTCTGTGCTTGTGACTCTATAAATGCAAGTTAATTCTTTCTGGAAAAGAAGTGGCTTGTCTCCTGGTCATATATGTAGATCAGCCAACATGGCTACCTGAATGTCAGGAAGCAGTTAAAATGAAGTGAATCTGAAGGTCTTTGCCGTTTATTCTGCTTCATTTGCAACGAGTCTAAAATCATGTTGCACTTTCGTTGCACCTCAATGACGCAACTTTATGGTGATCTAATGAAAAGCTGTTTAATAGCCTGAAGTATTATCAGACTATTTCCTCACCTTTGCGGGGCATTTTTAATAGTTGTACTTAGAATTATTATACTGCAAGAGGTAACTTAAACACTTATTTTTACTTTGGCAACCTTGGGACCACTTAGATCACTCTTGGCTTGAGCAATGTAATTACATCAAAAGCATAACGCAGGGAACAAGAGTTTCTTGGTGGAGTAATTACTAGTCGTCTTGTAAGCTCTACCTCCTCTAACCGGGAAGACTAAACTAAAATAAGCAAAATCCTGCGGATGCTGGAATCTGAAACTAGAACAAAGGATGTTGGAAAAACTCAGCAGGTCTGGCAGCGACACACGACAGCGCAGAGTCGCTGAGCAGAAACTGATAGCCAAGTTCCGCACACACGAGGACGGCCTCAACCGGGATGTTGGGTTCATGTCACACTATTTGTAACTCCCACAGTTGCGTGGACCTGCAGAGTTTCACTGGCTGTCTTGTCTGGAGACAATACACATCTTTTTAGCCTGTCTTGATGCTCTCTCCATTCACATTGTTTTGTTTCTTAAAGACTTGATTAGTTGTAAGTATTGGCATTCCAACCATTATTCATGTAAATTGAGTCTGTGTCTTTATAAGCTCTGTTTGTGAACAGAATTCCCACTCACCTGAAGAAGGGGCTTAGAGCTCCGAAAGCTTGTGTGGCTTTTGCTACCAAATAAACCTGTTGGACTTTAACCTGGTGTTGTTAAACTTCTTACTGTACCAGGAAACAGGGGTCCCAAAAAAAACACAGGAATTATCAAGATTGCAAAGATTAGACGATGACTGGCTGTTCATACAATCCCTACAGTGCAGACGGAGGCCATTTGGCCCATTGAATCTACACTGACTCTTCAACAGAGCATCCCACCCAGGCCCTATCCCCGTAATCCCACGTATTTAACCCGCTAATCCCCCTAACCCACACATCGTGGGGCACTAAGGGGCAATTTAGCATGGCCAACCCAACTAATCTGCACATTTCCGGGAGGCAACCGGAGCACCCGGAGGAAACCCGCACAGACACAGAGAGAAACTCCACACAGACGGTCACCCAAGGCTGGAATTGAACCCGGGTCTCTGGCACTGTGAGGCAGCAGTGCTAACCACTGTGGCCAACGTGCTGCCCACAAAACAATGCACCTTGACTGCCAGCACAACTCTGAACAACTTCTGGGTCGTGGAATTGAACCCGAGTCTGCCGCAGGACAAGCAGCAATACTAACCACGAGTCTATTGAATTATCAAGATTGCAAAGATTAGGAGATGATTTCTTATTCTTAAATACAAGATGCTCCAACAACTAACTCCGAATTAAAACTGAACAGTTGTTGCTCTTTTTAAAAATGTGATCTGCCTACATTAAGATGAATCCAAGCAGGTGTCAAACACCTAGCAAACTAACTTAGCCCCAAAATAATTCAATGTCACGTTTTAAGATTTTTGACTAGGTGGAATTTTGGATGAAATTGCATTACGATAACAACTTTAATTACAATTGATTTATTCGGGATTAAGTCCACACTAGACAAGATCCTGGAGATGCAGGTTAGATTGATCGAAGCAGAAACAATGGGTGGTGGTTAATCGAGGCAACGGGGGTTTGACCTGCTGCCTGGAGAGCTCTTGGGGATGGGATGGGATGGTAGGGGATTGGATCTCTTCCCTGGGGTCATGAATCCCAGGGAACGCCTGTTGCTGGTCAATTAAGTGCCTGATGGACACTTCTTCCCAGCAGGGCTTCCCCAATGGAAACGAGGCGGGATCACCAGCCAGTGGGCGGGCGGGCGAGACCCACGTCACCAAAATTAAGTTGCGCCTCATGAACCAACATCTTAAATTGCAGAAACATATTCCGAAATGAACCAAGTTAATCTTTCTACGGACGGAATTCTCCAGGCCCGCACACCCTGTTATCTCTGCCAGCAAGAATGGAGAATTTGGCGCTCAGCTAAATCTCCATTCACTGCAGCGGGACTGGAGAATCCCAGCCACGGGCGAGGTCAGAGAATTCTGGCCTGTATCATTTAAAGTTTATTTATTTATTAGTCACAAGTAAGGCTTACATTAACACTGCAATGAAGTCACAGTGAAATTCCCCTAGTTGCCACACTTGGGCGCCTGTTCGGATCAATGCACCTAACCAGCACGTTTTTCAGATTGTGGGAGGAAACCGGAGCACCCGGAGGAAATCCACGGAGACATGAGGAGAATATGCAAGCTCCACATAGACAGTGACCCAAGCTGGGAATCGAACCCGGGTCCCTAGCCCTGTGAGGCAGCAGTGCTAACCACTGTGCCACCGTGCCACCCCCATTTAGGGATTGTGCAGACTTCTGCTTTTGGAACTTGATACATAGAACTGGGTAGATAATCTTGTAATGGCTGTCTTCCAAATTAATATACGGGTTGCTATAATCAGAAACCTATGTGTTAGATTCTGCTGGGCCTAAGAGGATGGCTTTGAGCCAACATTAGTGAGCCAATGCAGATACAATGGATTCCAGCCTCCTCTGTAGCTGTCATATTCTATGAACTGATACCAAGAATGTGCCAAATCCAGGGTGCAAAGCCAGCAAACGCCAGTGTGGGAGCTTCTCCAGCCAATTGTCCCATCTGAGTCTGCAATTTTAGCATTACGCTCAATTTGACTAAGAAGAAAAATCGAAGAGGATTGAAGATCATGCTAAAAGTAGAATGTAGAAATTAGAAATGTTCAGATCACTGCGGTAATCACCCTCGAGCGCCTCAGTCAAAGTCATTTTGAACAAGATAATTTTTTCACCTGTCTTAAAGTTTTTTTTGACCAAAATATTAGACAAATAATTTGTAAAATTGACAAGGTTGTAATTAATTATTAATCAAATATGGGGGTAAAGATTGTATGCAGAAAACATATTTTTCATACTTGAATCATAATTAATCACTTTTTAGTCACACTTTCACATACCTTTCTGTTTAATAGTTCCCGAGAGACTCTTTGCTCTAAATGAGGTGTAAAAATCCAAGCCACAAAAAATAGCATGCAGCTCCAATCAATACTCCCTCACTGCAGCATCGATTAACAACAATATTGTTCATTTATTAATTATGAAGTCAAATTTCATGCATTCACTTTCTACCTAGTATAAGGTGAAAATGGCTGATTTATCTCCTCTTATGATGTACAGTTCCAATATAACAAAGGATGGCCAACTGGCACCAGCAGAACTAGGCTGTAAATCTAACAGATTTAAGCAATGCGACGGGCATTTGTTTTCTATTGCTTACAACCATCTGTTGGCTTAGCTGAAGTCTCACTTTCATAGACTCTCTTCTGTGATATGTTCAGGCCCACCCCACTGGGCTGTAGAATTTTCATTGTGTATCAATGATGTGACGTGGAGCACATTCAGATTCAGATTCATGATAAAAATTAGACATATTTCAGCATTTCATTAGGAACATGGGAGCTGGAGTAGGCCATTCAGCCCCTCGAGTCTGCTCCACCATTCAAATCGATCACAGAGTCATAGAGGTTTACAGCATGGAAACAGGCCCTTCGGCCCAACTTGTCCACTGCCCTTTTTTTTTAAACCCCGAAGCTAGTCCCAATTGCACGCATTTGGCCCATATCCCTCTATACCCATTTTACCCATGTAACTGTCTAAATGCTTTCTAAAAGACAAAATTGTACCCACCTCTACTACTACCTCTGGCAGCTTGTTCCAGACACTCATCACCCTCTGTGTGAAAAAATTGCCCCTCTGGACCCTTTTGTATCTCTCCCTTTTCACCTTAAATCTATGCCCTCTAGTTTTAGACTCCCCTACCTTTGGGAAAAGGTGTTGACTTTCTAGCTGATCTATGCCCCTCATTATTTTATAGACCTCTATAAGATCACCCTTCTACGCTCCAGAGAAAAAAGTCCCAGACTATCCAGCCTCTCCTTATAACTCAAACCATCAAGTCCCGGTGGCATCCTAGTAAATCTTTTCTGCACTCTTTCTAGTTTAATAATATCCTTTCTATAATAGGGTGACCAGAACTGTACACGATATTCCAAGTGTGGCCTTACCAGTGTCTTGTACAACTTCAACAAGACGTCCCAACTCCTGTATTCAATGTTCTGACCAATGAAACCAAGCATGCCGAATGCCTTCTTCACCACTCTGTCCACCAGTGACTCCACTTTCAAGGAGCTATGAACGTGTACCCCTAGATCTCTTTGTTCTATAACTCTCCCCAATGCCCTACCATTAACTGAGTAAGTCCTGTCCTGGTTCAATCAACCAAAATGCATCATCTCCCATTTATCTAAATTAAACTCTATCTGCCATTCGTCAGCCCACTGGCCCAATTGATCAAGATCCCGTTGCAATGCTAGATAATCTTCTTCACTGTCCACTATGCCACCAATTTTGGCGTCATCTGCAAACTTACTAACCATGCCTCCTATATTCTCATCCAAATCATTAATATAAATAACAGTGGGCCCAGCACCGATCCGAAGCACACCCCTGGTCACAGGCCTCCAGTTTGAAAAACAACCCTCTACAACCATCCTCTGGCTTCTGTCATCAAGCCAATTTTGTACCCATTTAGCTACCTCACCCTGGATCCCATGAGATTTAACCTTATGCAACAACCTACCATGCAGTACCTTGTCAAAGGCCTTGCTAAAGTCCATGTAGACAACATCAACTGCGCTGCCCTCATCTACCTTCTTGGTTACCCCTTCAAAAAACTCAATCAAATTTGTGAGACATGATTTTCCACTCACAAAGCCATGCTGACTGTCCTAATCAGTCCTTGCGTCTCTAAATGCCTGTAGATCCTGTCTCTCAGAATACATTCCACCAACTTACCCACCACGGATGTGAGGCTTGCTGGCCTGTAGTTCCCAGGCTTTTCCCTGCAGCCCTTTTTAAACAAAGGCACAACATTTGCCACCCTCCAATCTTCAGGCACCTCACCTGTGACTATCGATGATTCAAATATCTCTGCTAGCGGACCTGTAATTTCCTCCCTAGCCTCCCACAATGTCCTGGGATACACTTCATCAGGTCCCGCGGATTTATCTACCTTGATGCGCTTTAAGACTTCCAGCACCTCCTTCTCTGTAATATGTACACTCTTCAAGTCATCACTATTTATTTCCCCAAGTTCCCTAACATCCATGCTTTTCTCAACAATAAATACTGATGAGAAATATTCATTTAAGATCTCACCCTTCTCTTGTCAATCCACACATAGATGACCTTGTTGATCCTTAAGAACCCTACTCTCTCCCTTGTCACTCTTTTACCCATTATGTATTTGTAGAAGCTCTTTGGATTCTCCTTTGCCTTATCTGCCAAGATAATCTTGTGTCCCCTTTTTGCCCTCCTGATTTCTCTCTTAATTCTACTCCTACACCCCCTATATTCTTCAAGGGATTCACTTGATCCTAGCTGCCTATGCATGTCATCTGCCTCCTTCTTCTTCTTGACCAGGGCCTCAATATCCTGAGTCATCCAAAGTTCCCTGCTTCTGCCAGCCTTGCCCTTCACTCTAAGAGGAATGTGCTTACCCTGAACCCTGGTTAACACACTTTTGTAAACCTCCCATTTACCAGACATCCCTTTGCCTTCCCACAGACTCCCCCAATTAACTTTTGAAAGTTCCTGCCTGATACCATCAAAATTGGCCTCGCCCCAATTTAGAATTTTAACTTTTGGGACAGACCTATCATTCTCCATAGCTATCTTAAAACTAATAGAATTATGGACACTGGTCCCAAAGTAATCCCTCGCTAACACTTCCATCACCTGCCCTTCCTTATTTCAGTAAGACGTCTCACAACACCAGGTTAAAGTCCAACAGGTTTATTTGGTAGCACAAGCCACAAGCTTTCAGAGCACTGCCCCTTCATCAGGTGAGTGGAAGTTGTGGTTCACCAGGATCTTGGGTTCATGTCACACTATCTGAACCCAAGATCCCGGTGAACCACAGCTCCCACTCACCTGATGAAGGGGCAGTGCTCCGAAAGCTTGTGGCTTGTGCTACCAAAGAAATCTGTTGGACTTTAACCTGGCGTTGTGAGACTTCTTACTGTGCTTACCCCAGTCCAATGTTGGCATCTCCACATCATGGCTTCCTTATTTCCCAAGAGGAGGTCAAGTTTTGCCCCTTCTCTAGTCGGGCCATCCACATACTGAATGAGAAATTCCTCCTGAATACATTCAACAAATTTCTCTCCATCCAACCCTCTAATACTATGGCTGTCCCAGTCAATGTTGGGAAAGTTAAAATCCCCTATTACCACCCTATTTTTCTTGGAGCTATCTGTAATCTCCTTACATATTTGCTCCTCAATTTCCAGCCGACTATTTGGTGCCTATAGTACTACCCTATTAAAGTGATTTCCCCCTGGAAATCACTGGAAATCATGGCTGATTGCCTCCTTTAATGTCATTTTCCTGCAGTTCGTTAGATATGTTCAAGAGGGAACTGGACGTGACTCTTGTGACTCAAGAGATCAAGGGGTATGGAGAGAAAGCAGGAGTTGGATACTGAAGGTGCATGATCAACCATGATCATACTGAATGGTGGTGCAGGTTCGAGGGGCTGAATGGCCTACTCCAGCTCCTATGTTTCTATACCTTTATAGAATGTGGAGCGTTGCTGGTTAGGCCAGAGTTTATTTCTCTTCAGAAGATGTTGGTGAGTTGCCTTCTTGAACAGCTGCACCCACAGTGCTTTTAGGAAGGGAGTTCCAGAATCTTGAGCCAGCAACAGTAAAGGAACAGTGATATATTTCCAAGTGAGGATGCTGAGTGACTTAGAGGGGAACTTCCAGGTGGTGGTGTTTCTATGTGTCCACTGCCCTTCTAGATGGTTGTGGGTTTGGAAGGTGCTGCCTAAAGAGCCTTAGTCAGTTCCTGCTGTGCATCATGCAGATGGACATTACGGCTGCTACCATGTGTCAGTCGTGGAAGGAGCAAATGTTTGTGAAAGGGTTACCAATCAAGTGGGTTGTTTTGTCTTGGATAGTGTTGAGCTCCTTGAGTGCTGTTGGAGCTGCACGCATCCATATAGGTGGGTGTTATTCCATCACTCATGTGACTTGTGCCTTGCAGAAGGTGGACAGGCTTTGGGAGCAAGGAGATAAGGTCAAATCATAGAATGCCTACAGTGCAGGAGGAGTGCAGAAGTTACTCGAAGCAGGATTCCTAGTCTTTAACCTGCTCTTGTAGGCAATAGATGGAGTCATTCAAAGCACAAAGGAAGCTGGTTGAAGACCAATCAGCTCAGCCCCAGGACATTGCAGGAAGAGTTCCCCAAGGTAGCAGTATCCTATCTGTAGCTGCTTCATTAATGACTGTCCCTCCATCAGAAATGGAAATGTTGACTGATGATTGTATAGTGTTCAGCTCCATTCACAACTCCTCTGAAAATGAAAATAGGCCATTCCTACATGCAGCAAGACCTGAACAACATTCAGGCTTGAAGAAACAAGTAGATTCTTGCCACACAAGTTCCAGGAAATGACTATTTCCAACAAGAGGAAGTCCAGCCACATTCTGCTGACATTCAATGGAGTTACCACCGCTTAATTCCCCTGTCAACCTCCTAGGGTTCACCATGGGCAAGAAACTTAGTTGGACCAGATACATAAGTATCATGGTCACAAGAGCAGGTCAGAGGATGGACACTTGACCAAAGTAACTTACTTGACTCCTCACATCTTGCCCATCATCCAAATTTTGGAGTGATAATGGAATATTTTTCACTTGCCTGATTAAGTGCAGCTCAATAAACATTCAGGAAGCCACACCTCCGAGGACAGGGTCTTCTGATTTGGTCAGAGATGGGAGATCGTGGTCGCAAATGCAGCAGTTAAGGGGACTCAGAGGGCTGGAGCTTCAGCCTTTACAATTGTCTACCAAGTGTGAGGTGTTTTTCAGCTTGTTTGGATGAGAGCAGGGCTTGCAGGGTGGATGAACAAGCTGACCATGGTATTGTGGTACAGAAAACCATTCTCTCAACCAAGTCTCTATAATGGACACAACATCATAGTCCCATGTTCTGATCCAGGCTCTAAGCTCATCTGTTTTACCCTTAATACACCTTACATTGAAATAAACACACTTCAGCCCATCAGTCCCATTGTGTTCATTAACCTGTCCCTACCTGTTCTTCCTTTCAGACTTACTGCTCCTAACATCTACCTTCCCCTCAATCCCTCCACCTGCTGACCTGCTGCTCTGGTTCCCTACCCCCTGCCACTCTAGTTTTGTGTCGGAAATGGTAAGACTATAGTTAAAGATTCATATTGAACTTGGGTGTTTGCATAAGTGGGTTTTGATTTCAGTATTTTGATTATGCTGAGAGTGTTTACAGTGTGAAAAGCAAGTAAAAGCTTGGAAAAGAAAATAAATGTTGCTAAACATCCATGGACGTCTTTGGGGGGAAAAGCTTTTTGACTTGAGTTTTTAACTGGAAGCCAGAGGAGTAAAAGCCTCGCAGCAAGAGAGAGAACAGCTCTCTCATCTCCACTAGAAGAAAAGCTATACCATGTAGAAAAGGACAGAGAAGGCAAGTGCCAGAAATAAAGAACAGTTAGTTAAGGAAACCAGAAAAATTAACAGAAGTTTCCAAGAAGTCTGAGGTTAAAGGAACAGAGGAAACTGGAACAAAAACAGTTCATTCAAGCCACAGACAGAGCTGAAAATGAGTTGGCTAATGAGAAGCCAGAAATATCTCTGAAGTGGTTCTAAGGTTTGTGATATCTTACAACCGTTTGTGAGCCATTAGTTGAAATAATTGTGGTGCAATTGGTGACTGGATTTTGGAGTTTGTGTAAAAGAGAAAGGGAATGCTAAAAGGAAAGTTGGAAAACCTGCAGGTGGATCCTTGTAAAAACAGTGGAGAGGAAGCTTTGTTTGAAAGGATAGTTGGAAAACCTGGAGGTGGTTCCTTGATGAAAAGAGCTATGGAAAGCATTGTTTGAAATAAGATTTTAAAGCACGTCTTTTTGAGAGTAGGGTTTGGGAACACTCATGTGACAATCATTTAGGGGGAATTCGAGAAGAAATTCACAAAAGATTGATTAAGTGGCATCTGCCATTTGGTTTCAGAGTGAGGTGTTATCATTGAAACCTGTGTACATTAGTGAAAATAAAGGGAAGTGAAGGAGTTTTGCATTATAACCAAACCTTTCATGTTAAATGTTTTTTCTTGTTATTAAAAACTAATTTGCAGTCCTGTGACTCTGTTCCTTCACATTTTCTAAAACAAAGTAAAACGTTATGGTCTTCTGAGCCAGGGTTCGTAACATGTGCTAGAGGATCAGTTCTGGGGCCTCAACTATTTACAATTTATATAAATTACTTGGTTGAAAGGATTATTTCCAAATTTGCTGATGACACAAAATAGGTAGGAAGATAAGTTGTGAAGAGAATATAAGAAGGCTGCAAAAAGGTACAGATAGGTTAAGTGAGTGGCAAATTCTGGCAAATTGAGTATAATGTCGGAAAATGTGAAACTGTCCATTTTCGCAAGAATAAAAAAAAGGCATATTATCTAAATGGTGAGAGATTGCAGGGCTCTGAGGCACAGAGGGACCCGGGCGTCATAGTGCATGAATCACAGAAAGTTATTATGCAGGAACAGCAAGTACTTAGGAAAACCAATGGAACATTATCATTTATTGCAAGGGAAATTGAATACAAAAGTAGGGAGGTTATGCTTCAGTTGTACAAGGCTCCAGTGAGACCACATTTGAGTACTGTGTACAGTATTGGTCGCCTTATTTAAGGAAACATGTAAATGTGTTGGAAGCAATTCAGAGAAGGTTTACCAGAATAATACCTGGAATGGGCGGGTTGTCTTATGAGTAAAGGTTGCGACAGGCTAGGCTTGTATTTGCTGAAGCTCAAAAGGGTAAAAACAATTTGATTTAAACATATCAGATCTTGAGGGATATTGAGAGGTTGGATGTGGAGAGGATGTTTCCTCTTGTGGGAGAATCTAGAACTAAAAGCCATTGTTTAAAAATAAGTGGTCACTCATTTAAAATGGAGACATTTTCCACTGAGAGGGCCGTGAGACTTTGGAACTCTCTTTTTGAAACGATGGTGGAAGCAGAGACTTTAAATATTTTTAGGGCAGATCTGGATAGATTCTTGGTAAGCAAGGGGGTGATACGTTATCAGGAGTAGACAGGATGCTGATTTGAGGTTATCATCAGATCAGCCATGATCTTATTAAATAATGAAACAGGCTCAAGTGGGCTTCTTGTTCGTATGTTCATATGTTTCATCCAGGGACAAAGCAATCCACCTGATTGACACCCCATCCACCAACTTGAATATCCATTCCTGACACCACTGTCGCAGCAGTGTTTAACACAAACAAGACAAACTGCAGCAACTCATAAAGGTTTCTTCAACAACACCTTTCAAACCCGGAAACTCTTAAGTCTAGAAGGACAAAGGCAGCGGATGTATGGGGACATCACCATCTGTAATTTCTCCTCTGAAGCCCAAATCATTCAAATACATCACCACTCCTACATTATCATTGGCCAAAATCCTGGAACTCCCTAACAACACTGTGGGTGTACCAATATCACAATGCAGCCATTCAAGAAAGCGGTTCACTATTGCATTCTCTAGGGTAGTTAGAGATAGGCAATAAATACTCACCTCGCCAGTGGTCATAGAATCATAAAATAGAATCCCTACAGTGCAGAAGGAGGCCATTTGGCCCATTGATTCTGCACTGGCTCTCCAACAGAGCATCTTATTCAGGTCCGATCCCTGTAACCCCACGTATTTGGCCCGCTAATCCCCCTAACCTACACATCTTGGGACACCAATGGGCAATTTAGCTTGACCAATCCAGCTAACCTGTACATCTTTGGACTGTGGGAGGAAACCAGAGCACCCAGAGGAAACCCACGGAGACATGGGGAGAATGTGCAAACTCCACACAGACAGTGACCCAAGCCAGGAATCAAACCCGGATCCCTGGTGCTGTGAGGCAGCAGTGCTAACCACTGTGCCACATGCCGCCCTGTGATGTCCACATACAATGAACAAATAAAGATAAGTGCTGGAGTTAAAGTGGATGATAGTGATAAAGGTAAACAGGATGATACACAAATCAATAATATCAAATGCACAGGTACAAAACATCATCAAAAGGTCTAATGGACTCACTGGTGGGTTTGATGGTGGGAGGTAATATATAATCCAAAGGGTAGCCCTGTTGCTGCCTACCCACCTACTTGAAATTTTACAATGGTGTAGGTATAGGAAAGGGGAAGAATGGCCCACCCACCCTTCGGCCTATTGAGTCCCTTAAATGGCCAATTAATGGCCACTTTAGTGCCTCATCCTGCCACTGCTGGTATTTTATTCACAGCAGAGAGAGGCCTACGCTATGCAGGAAGCTTTAGCTATGCAGGCTGGTGTCAAACAAGGAGTAGGAACCTAATTTACAGGTCCACTGAGCACAACAAAGGCATCCCCAGGGTTATTTCCCCCCTCTCGCAACAATTTAACCCTGCACCCCCAGACTGCTCATACCCCTCACTGAGACCCCCCAACCATGGACTTGCCTGTGCTCTTTAGCATGGTGAAACTGACTGCACCGTCAGCCATCCAACTCATGGAATCATAGAATCCCTGCAGTGCAGGAGGAGGCCATTCAGCCCATCGAGCCTGCACCGACAACAATCCCACCCAGGCCTTGTCCCCGTAACCCCACTTTTCATCCTGCTAGTCCCCCTGACACTAAGGGGCAATTTAGACTGACCAATGCACTTAATCTGCACATCTTTGGAGTGTGGGAGGAAACCGGAGCACCCGAAGGAAACCCATGCAGTCATGGGGAGAACCTTCAAACTCCATACAGTCACCCAAGGCTGTATCGAACCCGGGTTCCTGGCGCAAATCGCTGTGCCATTGTGCCACCCTAGCCAGCATATCTCTAAAGCAGGGCTTTCACCCAAGAAAGAGCTGGCAATCGCATCCTATAGCAATTGCTGCTGTTCCTGTGGGGCAGTTGGCAGGCTTCCTCTCTCCCCCAACTCTTTAGCTGGGGAGCTTAGACAGTGTGGTAATGCAGAATGGTTAATAGAAGAAAACCCACCAGCACATTCTCAGAGCAGCTAAGTGATAAATGCTGGTTTTCTGAGCAATGTCCTCATCCCAGGAATAGGTCCAAGTAAAACTGTACCAGTAGAAGTGCTTTGATTTAATTTGAATTATTGTCAGATGTATTTGTATATAGTGAAAAGTATTGTCCCTTGCATGCTATGCAAAGCATATCATTCATAGAGAAGGAAAGGAAAGAGTGCAGAATGTAATGTTACAGTTATAGCTAGGGTGTAGAGAAAGATCAACTTAGTGCGATGTAGGTCCACTCAAAAGACTGATGGCAGCAGGGAAGAAGCTGTTCTTGAGTCGGTTGGTACATGACCTCAGACATTTGTATCTTTATCCCGACGGAGGAAGATGGAAGAGAGTACGTCCGGGGTGCGTGGGGTCCTTAATTATGCTGGCTGCTTTTCTGAGGCAGCGGGAAGTAGAGACAGAGTCAATGGATGGGAGGCTGGTGTGCATGATGGATTGGGCTTCATTCATGACCCTTTTGTAGTTTCTTGCGGTCTTGGGCAGAGCAGGAGCCATACCAAGCTGTGATACAACCAGAAAGAATGCTTTCTATGGTGCATCTGTAAATGTTGGTGAGAGTTGTAGCGGACATGCCAAATTTCCTTAGTCTTCTGAGAAAGTAGAGGTTAGAGGTTCATTTCAACATTTTCCAGGCGCCTGGATGATGGATGATTCAACTATAAATAAAGCTGTCAATGCCACAGCCATCCACCTGGCAGAATGGCCAAGAACTGATAGATAATGAAACTCCAAGCCAGAATGTGAGTTTGAATGAGAGTGAACGGTAGAATTCAAGCTCATGATCCTCGAACTGGGAACGCATGTCCTAATTAGTTATACAGCCTTTCCTTTTCAGAATTTGAGTGACAGCCCTGGGACACTTTTCTGTGGAACTGTTTGAGGACTCTGACAATAGTTTGGTGCTACGTCCAAAATGAACACAAACGTTTTGTTCAATGTGTGCTTTACTTTGCTTTCATTGTGCTCTCTAACATGCACAAGAACATTGCAAAGATTCATCTATCAGCATGAGTGACACACACAAACTTTCGCTTCCTTTTATTCACAATCCAGATTTGATCCTTACGCGCCACAGTTTTATTTTGTGCGACCTTTTTAAACTCAAGTCCTGCTTCCTCAGTCTTTAATTGTTTGTATTCCCCACCCCCAGTCCACAAATAAATCAAGACCTTTTCAATGTGCAAACATTATCCAGGTTTTGATTTGATTTATTATTGTCACATGTATTCAGGGTACAGTGATAAGCATTGTTTTTTGCGCAGACAGCAGACAAAACATACCATTCATAGAGTACTTAGGGGAGAAGGAAAGGAGGGAGTTCAGAATACAGTGGGGGGGAATGTTCCCGTCCTGCCCGCCATGGGAATCATAGCGGGTTGGAGGAGGGTGGGAGGCGGACCATGCAATAGTCCATTGACCTCAGGCGGGATTTTCCGGTTTTGGGGAGAGAACAGCCGTAAAATCCCACCCAGTGTTTCAGCTACAGGTAAGGTGAAGAGAAAGATCAGCTTAATATTACTGAACTAAACATACTTTCACAGTGCATATCAAAGCATTTGTCGAAAATGCACTGTCAAAAAAAGGAACTGTGGAGTGAATTGAATTAAAGTAACAAGGGGAATATCAGCAAATGCATACATGGACTTTCTTTCTAGTTAAGAATATGTTTTCATATATTCTACTGATTTTTTAGTCATTTTTTTGCACAATAATTTGAATTAAGCAACATTAATGACACAGCAAAGTGGGATTCAGTGCTAAAATATTGAATTATTGGATAACTTGACTTAAGTGACTTTGAATTGAGGAGTAGGCTTTGAGGAACATTTGACACTGATTAAATCAAAAAACTATGGACTACTTTTAGAAATTGTGTCAAAGCAAAGATTCATGGGGGCATACCTGCATGAGGAATGATATATTAGTCACAGCGACATTGATTGATAAATACATCAGTTTAAATCTATTTTGAACATTGGATACATTGAATCATAGAATCCTTACAGTGCAGGAGACTATTTGGCCCATCAAGTCTGCACCGACCACAATCCCACCCAGGCCCTATCTCTGTAACCACCACATATTTACTCTGCTAATCCCCTGACACTAGGGTCAATTTAGCATGGTCAATCAACCTAACCCGCACATCTTTGGACTGTGGGAGGAAACCGGAGCACCCGGAAGAAACCCACGCAGGCACGGAGAGAACGTGCAAACTCCGCACAGACAGTGACCCCAGGCTGGGAATCGAACCCGGGTCCCTGGCACTGTGAGGCAGCAGCACTAAACACTGTGCTACCGTGCCGCCTCCCATTATAAGGTATCTTTTTGGAACAACCAAATTGTTACCTGAGTTTATTTCAATGGAATTGTTAGCAGTGAAGCAAAAGGGTTTTAAGCAAAAACTAAGCATCTTGTATAATTCTTCCAAGCTGCTAGAAGCAAAGACTTGGATGGGATTTCTGTCCCTTCTCACTGGTAGGATCTTCTGGTCCTGCTGACAGCGAGCAATGACCCACCCCCACCCCCCTAACCCACCTATGCAGGTTGACTGGCAGAGGAGCGGGTGAGCTATACAAACATCATAGATTTCAGCTGGATCAGAAGATCCCATTGGCAGCCAATGGCAAACCGCCTTTGTCACTGGAAAATTGCCATATTGGGCATGGAAAATCCATGCCTTGATTTTAAGCAAACTTGCCCATCGGTGGCACAGTGGTTGTTGCTGCTGCCTCAGTGCCAGGGATGCAGGTTTGATTCTGGCCTTGGTTGACTGTCTGTTTGGAGTCTGCACATTCTCCCCATGTCGGTGTGGGTTTCCTCTGGGTGCTCCAGTTTCCTCCCACAGTCCAAAGATGTGCAGGTTAAAGTGGATTGGTGGTTACAGAGAGTGGTTTAGCCATGCTAAACTGCCCCTTAGTGTCCAAAGATGTGTGGGTTGGGTGATTAGCCTAATGCATGGGGTTATGGGGATAGGGTGGAGTGGAGGGCCTGGGCGGGATGCTCTTTCAGAGAGTCGGTGCAGACCCGATGGGCCAGATGGTCTCTTCCTGCATTGTAGAGATTCTATGGTTAATGATTCATTTCAGAGAGTAGTCCACCATATCACTGTGGATGTAGACTCACATCTAGACTAGATGAGGTAAGGGTTTATTTCCTTAAAGGGCATCAATTAACTAAAATGATTCCTCTGGGTGCTCTGGTTTCCTCCCACTGTTCAAAGATGTGTAGGTTACATAGATTGACCAAGCTAAATTGTCCCTTAGTGTGCAAAGATGTGTAGGTTAGGTGGATTAGCCACAAGAAACACAAAGGGTTATGGGGAGAGGTCAGGGGTGGACATGGGTAAGAGCTCTTTCAGAGAGTCAGTGCAGACTCGATGGGCTGAATAGCCTTCTTCTGCATTGTAGGGATTCTATGGATCAAGTTTGGGTCTGATACTGGTTTTACAAGCTGCTCATTTTTATACTCCATTAATGCTTAATGCATGCATAGTCCAGCTCCTTGTCTGCTACTTGGAGCATTCTGTTAAGGAGACAGCACCGGCATTATTGGTCCATCCTGTCATGCTTGTTTAATAGGTTGCAATCGGATGATTAGTCAATGCCCCACAAAAATTTACCAATTTCCTCTGGGCTATAGAATCCCTACAGTGCAGGAAGAAGCCTTTAGACCCATGCAGCCTGCACTTACGGCAATCCCATCCAGGCCCTAACCCCATATATTTACTCTGCCAATCCACCTTAAACTAAGAAGCAATTTAGCATGGCCAATGCACTTAACCTGCACATCTTTGGACTGTGAGAGGAAACTGGAGCACCCGGAGGAAACTCACGCAGACACTGGGAATACGTGCAAACTCCACACAGACAATGACCCAAGCCGGGAATCAAACCCGGGTCCCTGGCGCTGTGAGGCAGGAGTGCTAACCACTGTGCCACCGTGCCGCCCTTCTCCTCCTCCATGTTCCCTCTGCTTAAGGGGACAATTCTGGATACTCTGACAGCCATACTGCCTCGAAAATCTGTGTTCAAATACAAAATGCTATCTCCGTTTAAGTGAAGGAGTGCTTTAAGATCCCACTCCCTCCTCAGATAACACAACCTTCACCATGTATGGAAACTCAGTGCAAGGAGATTCCACTGACTCAGTGGGACCAACAGACTCAGACAGTCACTCCAATATCACTGGAAGCTCCAGGAACTTGGGCACGTTTTTTGGTCTAACTAGTTAAACGTTTAAAATAAATATCCTTGGACCTAATTTCCCAAGTGGACAAGGTCGACTTTTGTAAATAACTTTTTAAGTGCTAGAAATGTTTACCTTTCTTACAGTAATACAATAGTATTATTGTATGCACTGATGAACAGCGAGATGTCAAATTTGAAATTCTTCAGTCAGTTGGCAGCCTCCTCATCAGCTTATGAGTCAATCCTTTTCAAACATGGCTCCTGTTCTCTTGAGATATTAAACTGATTGCTGTGAAGTTATCCAATTGGCTCCGAGTTGAACAAAAACAGCTCTTTATTATATCCCAATGTATTGTGACTGGGATATTCTAAGATTTGAATATCTGAACTCTCAAATTCTCCTACAATGCAGGGTTACCAGCCTCTGACTGACTGCCAGCTCTCCAGGGTATAGGAAGGCCCATTGATCCTGGGGAAGGCCCATTGCTGTCCACTTAAGTGCCTGATTGGAACTCAATTCAGTTGACATTCCTGAATGGAGGCAAAGCAGTCCTTTCGCTGGCTTTTTAGCCAACAGGCGAGACCCCTGCCACCTGCGTGAAATCCCACCCATTAATTCTAGCAGGATTAGTATATGTTCTCCTTCTAACTAAAGAGGAGCAATCATTCTATGATGTGTTTATGCACATAATCCATTGTTTACTTTGTATAACTTGAAGTTTTATTTATTAGTGTCACACATAGGCTTACATTAAAACCGCAATGATGTTACTGTGAAAATCCCCTAGTCGCCACACTCCGATGCCTGTTCGGGTACACTGTGGGTGAATTTAGCATGGCCAATGCACCTAACCAGCAAATCTTTCAGACTGTGGGAGGAAACTGGAGAACCCAGAATAAACCCACGCAGAGATGTGGAGAATGTACAAACTTCACAGTCAGTGACCCAAGCTGGGAATCGAACCCTGGTCCCCGGCACTGTGAGGCAGCAGTGCTAACCACTGTGCCAGCGTGCTGCCCAAATCATCAGAAGTGTGCAGGCACGTTTGCTTTTTAATTGGACAATCCCCAAGCTTTTTCCACTTTTGAGTGCAAGACGAAGTTAGGACAATCAAACTTATTATACTTCAGAACCCTAACGCACATCTCAATAAAGTGGCAGGCAGATAATGAACCAAGGACTCAGGAAGCCAAAAATATATTTGATACATGTAATGCCATGTGTGTCATATGATAGACCACCCATTTTCCTAACATGATCGGGTGGGCAGTCCCTCATCATATGAAAATGAGGCCCAGGATTTAAAATGCATTCAGGTATTTCCCACTCAATCTGCCCTCGTAAACCTGATTCACATCTCACAATATCTAATATAGGATATGTAATATAAAAAATACATGTTGCACTATAATATGATTAAATAAATTGCCTTTTGGCAATTGATTTTGATTTGATTTGATTTATTATTGTCACATGTATTGGGATACAGTGATTATTTCTTGCGCGCTATACAGCCAAAACATTCCGTTCATAGAGTAAATAGGGGAGAAGGAAAGGAAAGGAAAGGATGCAGGATGTAGTGTTACAGTCATAGCTAGTTAAAATTTACTTGAAGGCTTCTGTGTCCCTCAGATGCCAGCCCTTGACTTGAAATTTTTACTCTGGAGGGTGTCAGTTGGTTGGGGGGTGCTTAGTTCAGTTGTCGAGACAGCTAAGCCGGAATTTTGCAGCACTCCCCGCCATGGCTGGCAAGCCATTGAAATCTCCATTCACATCGAGGATCCCGCCGGCAAGAAGGGCTGGAAAATTCCTAGTTTGTGGATCAGATTAAAGATTGCATCCCAGTTCCGGCTGAGGGCGGCACGGCAGCACAGTGGTTAGCACTGCTGCTTCCACGCTCCGATTCCCGGCTTGGGTCACTGTCTGTGTGGAGTTTGCACATTCTCCTCGTGTCTGCGTGGGTTTCCTCCGGGTGCTCCAGTTTCCTCCCACAGTCCAAAGATCTGCGGGTTAGGTTGATTGGCCATGCTAAAATTGCCCCTTAGTGTCCTGAGATGCGTAGGTTAGAGGGATTAGCGGGTAAATATGTAGGGATATGGGGATAGGGCCTGGGTGGGATTGTGGTCAGTGCAGACTCGATGGGCCCAATGGCCTCTTTCTGCACTGTAGGGTTTCTATGATTCTATGAGTAGGCTTGGGGCTTGCCTGCTTGCCCTGTCCATAGTAAAAATCATGGGAATTTGCTGCGGTTCGATGGTGAATAATCTTCAAAGGTCTGCCTTCGGGCAGAGAACTCAAGAAGAGGCAGAGAAGGAAGGAATGCTGTTCGCTGTTAAAAGCTATTGTTGCACTTTCTCCTTCCCCATTAGCCTCCTCCTCTCTATTACTGGGGGTGCCCAGTCATCAAGCAAACCTAAGGTATCTGATTTTGTTGTGCATTTACCTACATATATATACTATAGAATGCACCCTGTGTGAAACATTGTTCTATCAAACATACATAAAGGTGTGTTACAATCGAAGAACCTCACAAGACCCCAATGGCCTGATGATATTCAATACACAAGTAGATTGGTCTGTTTGCTGCTGGGATCAACTTCCTAATCCCAGCAGCAAATCTAGTCTTTGTTGTGTTTGCAAACTCACTGCTAGTATAAGAGAGTCAGATTCACTATTGTAAAATCTGGGAGCCAACTCAAGGTTATTGGTCTGTAAGAATCCAAGTGAGAACAGCATTAATATAGGCATTGTTTATCAGTGCTAGTGGCAATGCAACTCAATTTTAACCGTGTTTTCTTCATATTCAAATAAGACAAGATTATAATATTCTAATATATTAGAATATATAATTGGGAGGTAGTGGTGTAGTGGTAGGGTCACTGGACCAGTAATCCAGAGACCCAGAGTAATGCTCTGGGGACTTGGGTTCGAATCCCACCATGGAAGATGGTGAAATTTGAATTCAATAAAGATCTGGAATTACAAGTCTAATGGTGGCCATGAAACCATTGTCAATTGTCATAAAAACCCACTTGGTTAACCAATGTCCTTTAGAGAAGGAAATCTGTCGTCCTTAGCTGGTCTGGCCTACTTGTGACTCCGAATCCACAGAAGTCTGGTTCACTCTTAACTGCCCTCTGAAATGACCTCGCAAGCCATTCAGTTCAAGGGCAATTAGGGATGGGCAACAAATGCTGGCTCAGCCAGAGATGCCCACATCCCATGAATGAATTAAAATATAAGAAATTTAAAAAATTATTTGAATATAACATATTTCCAGCATTTACCACCTTTAGCTCAAAATTTCTGCATTCAGTTTTTCCTTTGCTCTCTGATGACATATCAATTAATCTACAGGACCTTAAAAACACAGTTCTACGCAATTTTATAGTACATCCCAAGATAGGTCATCCATGTACAATCTAAGGTACTTCCTAACTGACTCCTCCTCTGCAAGCTACTGTGCCTCCTGCTATATTGGCTTGGAAAGTCCCAACATGTTGTCCTGCATAACATTTTCCCTTGGGAAAGTCATTGTTCCATCCATAAATTTCCCTTGATTTCATGCAGTTTGTTCCCTTATGATAGTAGTCAGTCCATAAGACATTCAATAACTTTTCTTTCAAATCTCTTGCAATCCAAAGCAAGGGCAGATCTTCACATTATGGATAAAACAAACATGTCACAAAGAAAGTCAGGCAAAGTGGTGAATGACTTACGCAGAAGTAGGCATAAGTCATTTCAATTAACACGTAATGCCTCATTGCTTCTGATAAGCATTTTTGGCACTTCAGTCCATCATCAAAGCTGCTCACAATTTTCTATTGCATGCCTCTTTCAGGAATACATTTTTTTCTATTTTTCTCACTTAAAGTGTTCGATTTGCCAAGAAACTAATGATGTCAAATAAGGTCAGCATTAATAGATTATTGACCAATGTAACATTTGGAAAAGAGGGTCACTACAGTCTGCGATGCACATGATTTGGGATTACTAGGCAACCTATTCCAAGATAAACTTGATAAATGACATTTTGGTTAAACACCTTGGCATTTGTGTCAGATTGTAATGTGAATTCCTTTCATTTTCAGAATTCTTTTCATTTGTAATATCAGATATTGTAAGTCCGTTTCCCATTAAGACCCAAGTCTTGGACAGCATCACGTTCAGTTCACACAACTTTGTAAACAGGTTTAACTTTTTTCATCGACTAGGGGGGGAGGGGGGAGTTTTCCCCACCACGGGAATCGTAGCGGGTGGGACAAGGACAATGGAAAGGTCCATTGACCTCAGGCAGGATTTTCCGGCCTTGGGGCGAGCACAGCTGGAAAATCCCACCCTCGATCTCTGTGGGGTGAAATTCCCATTGGACACCAGCACCAGATAATGAATTGATAACTTGTATAACCAGATTTTCTTCTGCAATGAGTTCAGGATGAGTTTCATTTCTAACTTGTTCCTTGGGATTTCCTCTGCAGTAAAGGTGCTGGGCACATAAAAATTAAGCTTTATTTATTAGTGTCACTAGTAGGCTTACATTAACACCACAATGAATTTACTGTGAAAATCCCCTAGTTGCCAAACTCCAGTGCCTGAGGGAGAATTTAGCACGGCCAATGCACCTAACCGGGCACCTAACAGGGCAGCACGGTAGCACTGTGGTTAGCACTGCTGCTTCACAGCTCCAGGGACCTGGGTTCGAATCCCGGCTCAGGTCACTGTCTGTGTGGAGTTTGCACATTCTCCTCGTGTCAGGTTGATTGGCCATTCTAAATTGCCCCTTAGTGTCCCGGGGTGCATAGGTTAGAGGGATTAGCGGGTAAATATATAGGGATAGGGCCTGTGTGGGATTGTGGTTGGTGCAGACTCAATGGGCCGAATGGCCTCTTTCTGCACTGTAGGATTCTATGAACCAGCACGTCTTTCAGACTGTGGGAGGAAACAGGAGCACCCAGAGCAAACCCACGCAGACACGGGGAGAACATGCAGACTTCACACAGACAGTGACCCAAGCCAGGAATCGAACCCAGGTCCCTGGAGCTGTGAGACAGCAGTGTTAAAGTTAAAGTTTATTTATTAGTCACAAGTAGGCTTACATTAACACTGCAATGAAGTTACTGTGAAAATTCCCCTAGTCACCACACTCCAGTGCCTGTTCGGGTACACTGAGGGAGAATTTAGCATGGCCAATGCACTTAACTAGCACGTCTTTCAGACTGTGGGAGGAAACCAGCTAACCCAGAAGAACCCACGCAGACACGGAGAGAATGAGTAGACTCCACACAGACAGTGACCCAAGCCAGGAATCGAACTCAGGTCCCTGGCGCTGTGAGGCAGCAGTGCTAACCATTGTGCCACTGTGCCGCCCTTACCGGTATTACCGTTAACCCAAACAAACATTTAATGTGGTGTTGCAGCCAATTTTGTGCAATTTAATTGGCAATATTAATGTTTCACCTTCAGAATGTCAAATGATGTCTTTTGCTTTTAAGAATATCCATTTCCCCATAAAACAGAGCAACATTCTCATCCTGCAGAATTCTGTTCATTAATACTGTTGAGTGGAACTGGAAAAATGTGTGGAATTACAGGGAGATCCTTATTTTTGCTTTCAATAAATTAACAGCAGAATGAATTCATGCTGTGGCTGTGTAGAAGGGAGGCCAATGTTTTTAAGACAGAGAGTCAGTACATAAGATATTTTGCAGCATCTTAAATGAAACCTGCATTCGGTTTACCTCTGATAGAAGTCAAGACTTCACTGCAGTAATAACTGGAAATTAATACTTAATCCTTATTGCCCAAGAGATGTCAGAAATGAGCAACTCATATTCAGCAGGAACAAAAATCAATTTATAATAAAATTTTATTCCCAGTGGAACTGTGAAGTGCACAGAGCCCAAAGAATCCTGATCTCTGATGATGTTCTAGCCTTTAACTTGCTGCGGGACACATCCAAAACTCACTGAGACTGTTGCTGGTGTTGACCTTGTATATGTTTAATCTCAAAGGCACCATGAAATAATGAGTGCATCAAATTATGCATTTTACATAAAATATTCATAAACCAAGCCTTCCACTGCCACCAACAAGCCTTCAAACCAAAGGAATATTGATATAATTTGTGGCTCCAGACCTATCTAGGAGTGAATTTCTTTAATTACTGCACCATTAACTTTATATAGACCTGGGTTTTCAGCTTCAAGATGGGTAGCAGCAGTTGGGAAAAATCCCCGCTTCATGCATCCACCTCAGGAGGACATGCCTGCAAAGACGGGATCTTTCTTGCCAGGAGGCGGTGTGGGCTGCAGTCATGCCAGCCAACCCACGAAAGAGGTTTCAGGCAGTGACAGAGGCCTCTGGATGCCGAGATGGGTTGTTCAAAATGCCTGGCTCAGTGCTGTGAGACTTCATCCCAATTATAATGAAAAAGATAAGGCCTTCTCGCAACCACCCTTCATACCCCCTCACTCCCATACACACATCATGCTCCATCCATGCCACCTTATAACCCTATACCCAGTTATGCCCACCCACCCATTTCCCCCAGGGCCCCTTTATGCTCCCATACCAAGCTTTAGCAGTTCCATGGCCACTGATCCACTAGACACAATATTGAACCAATGAACCCTGTAGTGGCAATAGTATGCATAAAAAAGCTTTTAGAAAGTAATTCATTCATAACTTTCCACTATGTTAAAAAAAGTCCTCTTATTACAAGGCAAAAAATGTGTCAATCATCTAGATCTTTGAAGGTCTTAAAAGCAGAAACTGCAAGCAATTGAATACTTGTGCAAATAGATGTTATACAATTGACATTAGAGATCAGAAGGCTAGAGCTGTGAATGCAGCAATGCTTTATATGAGGCTCAGCTGTTTTTGTACTCTAATGGATGCCTGGTCTCTCAGTCAAGAATACATAATGAGGCCTGGCTGAGAGCCCAGAAATCGATTAGCATCTTGTGAAGTTATGAATAAATAGTTATTCTTTGTAAAGCTTTCTTTTACACATCCTATTGTCACTATAGTGTTAATTGTTTCCATACAATTTATTGTGTGTCAATGAGCAAAGAAATGCCATAGCCCGGAATGGTAGCATGAGGAATAGATGGGGGACATAGCTTGACATAGGAGCGTGAGAGACCATGGAGGGTGAGTGAGTGAGACATAGCTTTACATGGGGGCATGGCAGGCCATGGGGGTTGGGTTGAGGGAACATAGCCTGGCAAAAGGGGCATGAGACCTATTTTTCCACAGATTCCTTTGTGCAGGCAACAGTTCAGGATACCTCTGATGGGCCGTGAACCGCGGCTCTTTATAAAGAAATCATAGAAACCCTACAGTGCAGAAGGAGGCCATTCGGCCCATCGAGTCTGCACTGACCACAATCCCACCCAGGCCGTACCCCCACATATTTACCCGCTAATCCCACTAACCTATGCATCTCACGACTCTAAGGGGCAATTTTTAACCTGGCCAATCAACCTAACCCGCACATCTTTGGAAGGAAACCGGAGCACCCGGAGGAAACCCACGCAGACACGAGGAGAATGTGCAAACTCCACACAGACAGTGACCCGAGCCGGGAATCGAACCCGGGACCCTGGAGCTGCAAAGCAGCAGTGCTAACCACTGTGCTACCGTGCCGCCCAAAAGCTGGCCTGACTCCATGAAAATTGCAGAGGAGGAGGATATGTAGGCCCCATAATGGAGCCAGCCAGCTCTGCTGTGCTGGGTGTGACCTTATGACCTGAGCCAGCCTTCATCCTTAAAACCTCACCCTGAAAATCAGAAAGACTGGGGATGGGGTCAGGAATCTCAGAATTGGGATCTACCCAACTTTAAATGACTGTCAATTCATCCTGACTTGCTGAAAATCTAGACCATAGTTCCTGCACATCATCTGAGGGGTCAGAAGAAGGTATAATTAACATGCAATGAACACAAGTGCAAACTTCATGGTACACAAATCACCCTACATTTTGTGAATTGGACAAAACCAAAAACCACCTAAGTTCTCCAGTGTGAGGAAAACTGAGGTAGTTTTCAGTGAATATATATTTGTACTGTTAAATATCAGAAATAATGTATCGTTTAATTTAGTATTTCTGTATAAGCAAGGGTAAACCCATAAATAGACAAGCAGTCTGAAGTTGAAGGAACAAACAGCCTTTGAGAACAGGACACTGTTTCTAGAAGTTAAAGTCATATCTAGGAAGTGAAGAGTTGATGAGGTCGGTGACAGACAAGCCACATTATCTGAAAATTTTAAGGTTTGTGAAATTTTACTCCAGCCTGTGGAATGTGACTTAAAATAATTGTGACAAACAGTGGCTGGATCTCAGAGTTTGTGTAAAAGCATTTAAGACAAAGGAAACCTGAAAGGTGAGATGGAAAACCTGGTGTCGGATTCCTTGGTAAAAGTGGAGCGGATGCTTTGTGAGAAAGGATAGTTTGGAAAGTCTGGAGTGATTTTTAATGCAAACAGCTGATGGAAGGCATTGTTTGAAAGTGGGATCGTTATACAAGATGACAATATGTTACATATGGTCAGGCAAGAAGGGTTGAATTGGTTCCCTTCGAATTCACCCTCCTTGGTTCGTTACAACAAAGGTTTAAGTTTCTTCTTTACAAGGATATACCTTATCCAAATCACAACGGTCAGAATTTTCGAGCCTTCCACCCCTTCCACCCCCCCCACACAATCTCATATGGTGGGGTTTCCCTTGGTAGAGGCGGCTTGCCATTGGCTGCCAGCAGCATCTTCCAGCCCTGCCAAGGTCAATGGAAATTTTTGTGACTCACCCATCCTGCAGTCAAGGAACCCATGGTGAGGGCCAACTTCGGCGGGACAGGAAGATCCTGCCAGCAGGAAGGACTGGAAAATCCCACCCAATGTATTTTATTGTTTAAACTGTGAACAATAAGGAGCCAATCAAACAAGGTTCTTTTGAGGCAAAGAAAGAGCAAAAAAAAAACAAACCCAAAAACCAAGTCCAAAGATGTGCGGGTTAGTTTGATTGGCCATGTTAAAATTGCCCCTCAGTGTCCTGAGATGCGTAGGTTAGAGGGATTAGTGGGTAAAATATGTAGGGATATGGGAGTAGGGTCTGGGTGGGATTGTGGTTGGTGCAGACTCGATGGGCTGAATGGCCTCTTTCTGTACTGTAGGGTTTCTATGATTTCTATGAAGTAAAATAATAAAAACGTGACATCAATCATTCAGTCCTCATGCTGTCACTAGGGCCACGGAAACAGGCACAGGCATGTTTCAGATATAAAAGGCATTAGAGTCCAATAAAAGATGTTTTAAAAAACCATACAGTTAAGTGTTCTTTGATTGTCCTTGAGGCGTAGATTTTAAATGTTCAGGCCGATTTAGGTTAGCTGGTTTATTGGGTGTGGTCAGATGTAAAAGATTTTGTAATTATTACGAGATCTTGGTTTGCTGGCAGGTTTCTGGTGGTGTCGGCTTCTCAAACCGGGCAACACACTTATTCCAAAAGTGAGAAAGTGGGGGACAGCGAGCAGCCCTCAGCTTGTATCCACTGCTGAAGACTTTCTGGACCCTACCACCTATGTCACCTGCAATCTCTCTCCAGTGGCTGGCCGCCTTGCCTTGAAATACTTCACCCAGTGTGTATTTCCATGAGATTTTGGATGGGTCTGTCTGTGCCAGCCACTGGCATTTTTAACATCTCTCCCTGAGACAGTTATGAGTTTCGATGAGTACCTGGATGATAGGAAATGTCTCTCTCTTCACATTCCCTTGAGGGTGATATGGAATCATAGAATCATAGATCCCTACAGTGCAGAAGGAGACCATTCGGCCCATCGAGTCTGCACCGCCCACAATCTCACTCAGGCCCATAACCCCATGCATTTCCCCTTGATGCTCACCTTGACACTATGGGGCAATTTAGCATGGCCAATCCACCTAACCTGCACATTTTTGGACTGTGGGAGGAAACCAAACCGGAGCACCCGGAGGAAACCCACGCAGACACGGGGAGAACATGCAGACTCCGCACAGACAGTGACCCAAGCTGGGAATCAAACCCGGGTCCCTGATGCTGTGAGGCAGCAGTGCTAACCACTGCGCCACCATGCTGCCCTGTTGGCCTCTCACCTTCAATTTGGATTGTGGCCTTCTATCTTTAATCAGTTTGTCTGTCTCTTTAAAAATTACAAGAGTTTCAGTGAGTTGAAAGTTGAAAAGTCATATTTTCAAAGATAAAGCCTCGTTACAACCATTAAATGCTCAACTAATTTCCTGCAGAGGAAATTGACTCTGTCAGCTTTTGATCCTCTCAATGTGAGATATTTATCATTGACAAATAACTGCTTGAAATCACTGGAAAAGAGAATTGGGTAGAGTGAACCGAGCTGACAATTTGATAGTGTCAATTTTGCACTTCAATCGGAGATGAATTTCATCCGCTGTTTCCATCTGACCAGATGAGAGGTGTGGAATCTTATTATCACTATACAAATGTGGTTAGAATGCCAAACAGATCTGCCACTCAACTGACAATCCAGAACCACAGAATTTTACAATATTACTGATATTGAATCAGTCAACTACTCTCAAGGTGGGATTTATGAATCAGAGTTTCATAGAACAGAATAGAATCATAGAATCCCTACAGTGCAGAAGGAGGCCATTCAGCCCATCGAGCCTGCACCGGCAACGATCCCACCCAGGCCCTATCCCTCTAACCCCACATATACCCCGCTACTCTCCCTGACACTAAGGGTTAATTTAGCATGGCCAATCCACCTCATCCGCACATCTTTGGAGTGTGGGAGGAAACCGGAGTACCCGGAGGAAACCCACGCAGACACGGGGAGAACACAGGCTCCACACGGTCACCGGAGGCTGGAATTGAACCTGAGACCCTGGCGCTGTGAGGCAGCAGTGCTAACCACTGTGCAACTGTGCCACCCTATACCATTTCCAATAGTATAGCGAAACAACCAAGTTACATATTGAATTACTCTGATTTTTATGAGGGGTCTTTGTTAGAGGTCCTGGCAACATAGTTGGGGAAGCTAAGAAAAGTGAGGTTCTGTCCTTATGTACCAACATTCTTTAATTTGGCAGCAGTGTGATGTTTATGTTACTGAACTGGTAAACACAAGATATGAACTAATAATCCAGAGAACCATGACAGTTGGAGAATTGAAATTCAGTTTAAAAATTCTTGAAATAAAGAGAAACTTAGAAACTAGAAGGAGGAGTAGGCCATTCAGCCCTTCGAATCTGCTCCACTATTCATTATGATCATGGCTGATCATCAAATTCAAATCCTGATCCCCCCATATCCCCTAATCCCTTTAGCCCCAAGAGCTATATCTAATCTTTTCTTGAAGTCACGCAACGTTTTGACCTCAACTATTTTCTGTGGTAGAGAGTTCCACACAGAGATGGTATGCATGACCTGGCAATGCACAACAGGGCATCCACGAGGTACTGTGAGCCATCAGCAGCAGCAGAATTGTATATAGCCATGATCTATAAACTCATGGCCCAGCACATCACCCACTCTATCATTACCATCAACCCAAGAAGTCAATCCTGATTCAATGTAGAGTGGAAAAGCAAATGTCAGGAGCAGCACCAGGCATACCTAAAATGAGGTGTCAACCTGGTGAAGCTACAACACAGGACTATTTGCATAGCAAACAGCAAAAGCAGCATGTGATAAACTGAGCTAAGCCATAAGCAGATGATCAGATCAAAGCACTGCAGTCCTGCCACAACCTGTCATGAATGACATGGACAATTAAGCATCGAACGTGAGGAAGTTGCTTCGTAAATGATGGGGAGCCCAGCACATCATTGCGAAAGATGAGGCTGAAGTATTTTTAACCATCTCCAGCCAAAAGTGCCAAGTGGAAGGTCCACCTCAGTCTCCTCCTGAGATCCCCAGCATCACAGATGCCAGTCTTTAGCCTATTGATTCACTCAACGTGATACCAAAAAATGGTTGAAAGCACTGAATACTACAAAGGTTATGGGCCCTAACAACATTCTGGAAATAGTACCGAAGAGTTGTGCTCCAGCACTGGCCAACCTCTAGCCAAGTTATTCCAGTACATCCACAGCATTGGCATCGACCCGGCAATGTGGAAAGTTGACCAGGTCCGTCCTACCCATAAAAAGCAGAACAAATCCAGCCCAGCCAATTACCGCCCCATCAGTCTACTCTTGATCATCAGTAAAGTGATAGGAGAGGTGTCATCCTGCCTCCATCCCTAATAGCACGGTGGGTGTATCTACTCCATATGAACAACAGTTCTTCAAGAAGGCAGCACACTACTACCTTCTCAAGGGAAATTAGGAATAGGCAACAGATGCTGGCCTAGCCAGCGATGCCAAACCCCATGAATAGAACAGAAAAATGTCTTACTTGGTTTGGTCAAAATGTGACAGCAATGCCATACCAATGTGGTCAATTCTCAATTGCCCTCTGAAATGGCCTGGCAAGCCACTTAGTTGTGCTACCACCTCCTCAAGACAACTAGGGATAGACAAACAAAATGTGGATCTTGACATTGATGTCCAGATATCAAGAATATACACAGTGAGAAAAAAATCTACTATTGCTGATTTGGGTTTGAATGCTCAGGATTTTGAAACTGTTAAATTTGTACTCTGAACAGATGTGAATGCTCACCCCAAATAGCTGAAAATGGTAACACAATGCAGTCTGACACTGCCTTTATGCTGCTCTATTTCTTTCATGATCATTCTGAATCAATAGGGGTTTCAAATGACATGACAGCAGCTCATTCTCAAGCTGACGCTTTCTAGCTTATCTCTCTGTGATGTTGCTCGTGAACAAAAAATAAATAGAATTGAACCAGCCTCAGTCGCCAACCACCTCCGACCGAGTTTGCTTATAAATTGAGTCCTTGAATTGCCTTGGACCGTTTGGCGTGAACGGAACCAGGCCTACATCTTCAAACCTCAAGCGGAACATAAACTTCCAAATGTTTACAGTCGCTTCAACTTTTGCAGTTGAGCTTCTAGTTACAAAATTAACTTGTGCCTTCTCATTACTGCTTTGCTAAAATTGGAAGAGAACATAAAAGTAAGACTTGCATTCATATAGCGCCTTTCATGACCTCAGGCCGCTCCAAAGCACTTCCCAGCCAATGGAATCTTTATGAATACGGTCGCTGTTGTAAAATGGGAAAAGCGGCTGACATTTTGTACATACGAGCTCCCTTGATAAACAATATGATAAGACCAAATCATCTGCATTAATGATGTTGGTTCCGGGATAAATATCGGCCAGGACACAAGGGAGAGCTTCCCTGCTCATTTTCAAAGTTGTGCCGTGGGCGGAATATTTAGTTACTCTACCTACTTTCACTGTCACCTTTTAAGATCAGTGCCTTCGGAAACCATTTTCCCTTTGTTTCCCAACACCATAAAATTATTTCAGTTTGAGGTGCTTTTTCTTTACTTTTCTGCTTTCAAAATGTATCACTTCACATTTATTCACATTGAAGTGCATCTGGAACATATCTGTTCATTTTACTAGTCTATCCTCTTGCAGATTTTCACAGTCATCAAAAGATGCCACTTCACTTTGGTGTCAGCAGTAAAAGGTCTTATTGAACCCACAATCCTTTAGATCCAAGCATTTGCATTCACAGTAAATAATAGTAACTCCCTCACAGAGTCTCGTGGAACAGCATACATCACATTTTTCCAATACAACAAATTTCCTTTAATCCCAACCTTTGGTTTCTTCTCTTCAGCTATAACCCTAAAGAAAGGTAATATTTGCATTTATATAGTGCCTTTCACGATCTTAGGATCCCCAATGGATAAAGTACTTTTGAAGGCAGCCACCATCGTAATATAGGAATTTTTAAAATTCGTTCATGGGATATGGGCATCTCTGGCTAGATCTGAATTTATCGCCCTTCCATAATTGCCTTTGAGAAGTTGGTGGTGAGCCATCTTCCTGAACCGCTGCAGTCCATGTTGTGTATGTGCACTCCATAGGGCTGTTTAGGGAGGGAGTTACAGAATTTTAACAGAGAGTGAACAAGTGGCGATATAGTTCAAAGTCAGGGGCAGGCAATGGCCTAGTGGTATTATTGTTAGACTATTAATCCAGAAACTCAGCTAATGTTCTGGAGACCTAGGTTCGAATCACGGCAGATGGGGGAATTTGAATTCAATAAAAAACGTCTGGAATTAAGAATCTACTGATGACCATGAAATCATTGTCGATTGTTGGAAAAACCCATCTGGTTCACTAATGTCCTTTAGGGAAGGAAAGCTGCCATCCTTACCTGGTCTGGCCTACATGTGACTCCAGAGCCACAGCAATGTGGTTGACTCTCAACTGCTCTTGGGCAACTCGGGATGGGCAATAAATGCTGGCCTGCCAGTGACAACCATGTCCCACAAATGAATAAAAAATAATAGTGTGTAGTTTGAAGGGGAGAACTTGCAGGTGGTGGTGTTCCCATGCATCTGCTGCCCTTGCCATTCTAGATAGTAGAGGTCGTAGGTTTGGAGGAGTCTTAATGAGGTGCCGCAGTGCATGTTGTAGATAATACACACTGTGGGTTGATGGTGGAGCGAGTGAATGTTTCAGGTGATGGATGAGGTACCAATCAAGTGGACCACCTAAATCTGGATGGTGTTGAGCTTCTTGAGTGTTTTTGAAGCTGCACTCATCCAGGCAAGTGGACAGTGTACCATCAGACACTAACGTGTGCCTTCTAGATGGTGGATAGGCTTTGGGGAGTCAAGTGGTCACATGGTTCCTCTGACCAGTTCTTGTAGCCACAGTACATATACAGCTGGTCCAGTTCAGTTTCTGGTCAATGGTAACACCAGGATGTTGATAGTGGGGATTCAGTGATTGTAATGCCATTGAATAACAGGGAGGGATGGTTAGATTCTCTTAATGGAGATAGTCATTGCCAGGCACTGGTATGGTGTGAATGTTATTTACCACATATCAGCTCAAGTCTATTGTCCAGGTCTTGTTGCATATAAACATAGACTGCTTCAGAATCAGGTGAATTGCGAATGGCGCTGAACATTCTGCAATCATCAGCGAACATCCCCGCTTCTGACCGTATGCTAAAGAGAAGGTAATTGATGTAGCAGCTGAAGATCGTTGGGCGTAGGACCCTATCCTGAGGAACTCCTGCGATGATGTCCCGGAACTGAAGTGATTGACTTGCAACCAACACAACCACCTTCCTTTTTGCCAGGAATGACTCAAACCAGTGGAAGTTTTGCCTGATTCCTGTTGTTTTTCTTGGGTTCCTTGAAGCAGCACTCAGTCAAATGGTGCCTTGATGTTAAGGGCAGTTCACTTTCACCTCAAACTGAGTGTCAGTGAGCAGGTTATATTGCTCTCGATTGCACTGTCAATGATACCTTCCATTACTTTGCTAATGTTCTAGAGTAGACTGATGGGGGATGGTAGGGGTGACATTGGCCGGGTTGGTTTTGATTTGTTTTTTTGGATAGGACATACCTGGGCAGTTTTGCACTTTGCTAGGTAGATGTCAGTGCTGTAGCTGTGCTGGAACAGCTCGGCTAAGGGGTGGCTGGTTTTGAAGCACGAGTCTTCAGTACTATTGCTAGAATGTTGTATGGGCCAAGAGCCTTTGCCGCATCCCTTGCCTTCAGCCATTTCTTGATATCACATGGATGGAATCGAACTGGCTGAAGACTGGCATCTGTGATGCTGGGGACCCCTGATGTGGAGATGCCGGCGTTGGACTGGGGTGGGCATAGTAAGAAGTCTCACACCACCAGGTTAAAGTCCAAAAGATTTATTTGGTAGCACAAGCTTTCGGAGCGCTGCCCCTTCATCAGGTGAGTCTGGGGACCTCAGGAGGTGGACCACCTATTCGGCACTGCCGACTGTCAATTGGTGCAACAAATACACAGCAAGGTCACAAAAAAAGCAATGTGATAGTGATAATCTGTCTTGCAGTGTTGGGTGAGCAATGAACATTGAGCAGAACACCAGGTTGCACTCCTTTGTTCTTCTTCAAGATAGTGCGATCCTTTACAATTTTTTACATCCATCTGAAAAGCCATGTTTTTAATGCCTCATTTAGACAATGTTGGACTGGATCCTCCAGTCTCGCCCGCAGCTGGGTTTCTCCAGTCCTGCTGCAGTGAACGGACATTTGGTTGAGAACCAAATTCTTTGTTCTCATTGGCAGTGAAGGTATGGTGTGAACAGCTGGAGAATTCCAGCCATCACATCTAACAGTGCAGTTCTCCCTCAGTACTGCATCGTCAGCTCACATCCTGTGGCTTTGCAGTGGAATTTGAACTCACAATTTACCCATGTGACCACATTCCTTTAAATTCCAGATGGCACCATTGCTATCAATTTTTGATCTAAGTGATTTCCTCACGTAAGTTTAAGTTTATTTATTAGTGTCAGAAGTAGGCTTACATTAATATTGCAATCAAGTTACTGTGAAAATCCCCTAGTCGCCACACTCCAGCGCCTGTTCGGGTACGCTGAGGGAGAATTTAGCATGGTCAATGCATCTAACCAGCACATCTTTCAGACTGTGGGAGGAAACAGGAGCACCTGGAGAAAATCCACACAGCCACAGGGAGAACGTGTAGGCTCCACACAGACAGTGACCTAAGCTGGGAATCAAACCCGGGTCACTGACGCTGTGAGGCAGCAGTGCTAACCATTGTGCCACCCCGCCGCCATATAACATGACAAAGAAAAGACTTCCTACATTCCCTGAGAACACACAACTTTTCCATCAGAGAACTGTTTAACAGTCAATGACTGGTCTTTGCAAATCAGAAATCCTTTCTTTTACATTAAAATTACGCACTTTGATATAACCAGAAGATTCATTGAAGATTTTGACAGATGTCAACTTTTCTGCAGTTATATGGTTTTTCACCTGTATAACATAATCAGCTTATAGGGCAGCACGGTGGCACAGTGGTTAGCACTGCTGCCTCACAGCGCCAGGGACCCGGGTTCAATTCCGGCCTCGGGTGACCGTCTGTGTGGAGTTTGAGCATTCTTCCTGTGTCTGTGTGGGTTTCCTCTGGTGCTCTGGTTTCCTCCCACACTCTAAAGATGTGTGGGTTAGTTGGACTGGCCATGCTAAATTGCCCCTTAGTGTCAGTGGGATTAGCAGGGTAAATACTCGGGGTTACAGGATAAGGCCTGGGTGGGACTGTAATCGGTGCAGGCTTGATGGAATGAATGGCCTCTTTCTGCACTGGAGACATTCCATCATTGTGTGTGGAGAAATACCAGTTAAAACAAAATACAAATCTTTCAACCTCAATACCCTGTGACAAAATATCTCCAAGCAGCGTTATCAGATTTTCTCATGCTAAACAATCCAATATAAATGTTCATGAAACATGTGTCCCCCTCCCCCAGTTAAATTTTGTGCATCGCTTTTTAGATAGATCATACCTAACATTGAGTTATGATAATTATTACTACCCAGAGTTATCCAGTCAGCATCATCTGTTCATATCACAGGCAGGACATAACCTTCTGCATTCCTATGTCTCTTGTCTATTTTTACTGTTCTGAAATATCATTTTTATTGCTTACAATCATCAATACCCATAAAACGAAGGTGTTAGCCACAGTGGCCCGCCTTCCAGTAAGAACGACAGGTAGGATAAATGCTGTTCTGTGCACATGAAAGGGTTAAACTCCAACAAAAGGTAAAAAAAAATTGTGCAAAGCCATATGGAGCCCACACCCCCCAAGAGTGCAGCGAGAAGGCAATAGGAGAAAATGGTGCTTTTATTGACAAATAGCCAATGCCTGTGGTGTGTAAGCAATCAGGTTTCTCGTTAGGGTGGGGCTGGTCATCCAATCACGTTTACAATTGCTAAATGTATCAATAAATGCGAGAGTTCTTTTTCACAAAGAGAAAAGCTCGGCTGCAGTTTGGCAGGGACGCACCAGTTTGATGTTTGACTGTTTGGCTAATAGTAAAACCTTGGTTCTGTTTACTTGAAGCTTATTAGACCTCATCGAACGCCTATAAAAGCACTTGATCAATACCACTGGGAGTAATGGAGATTTGGCTGGTCAGTTTCACCCATGTAGCAGAATTGATCAGAGGCAACTGCAATCTAAAAATCATCTCTGCAGCCTGCTGGTTGCCTGGCAACCATGGCTCTTTGGGCAGTGATAGTTTCTGTATAGAGTTCCCTCTGCGCCTCTGTGGTCAGTTGGTCAGTCGACTGTAATCTGTGCATGCGCAGAACCACTGATCCCTCCCTCCGCCAAGCAAAATCAATTCAGCAATCTATTGTATTTCTTAAACTTCAGTACTTTGTCACAGTTTGCAACTGGGCCAAGTGAAATTGTGAATTCAGATGCAGGTAGTTTTTTTTTAAAGACTGACAACATTCGGGCGATAAAGGGCGATCGAGGAATGTTTCGACACTTTAATTCTCCACGGGTTCTAATTTCCTCCCCTTCCCAGTTTTCTGCCATTTATGCAGCTGCTGTACATTGAGAGATAGAGCGCTCCTTGTAAGTAGGGTGGCACGATGGCACAGTGGTTAGCACTGCTGCCTCATAGCACCATGGACCTGGGTTCGGTTCCTGGCTTGGGTCACTGTCTGTGTGGAGTCTGTGCATTCTCCCCGTGTCTGCGTGGGTTTCTTCCCACAGTCTGAAAGACGTGCTGGTTAGGTGTATTGACCATGCTCAATTCCCCCTCAGTGTATCCGGACAGGCGCCAGAGTGTGGCGATTAGGGTATTTTCACAATAACTTCATTGCAGTGTTAATGTCAGCCTACGTGTGACACTAATAAATCAATTTAAATACTTTCTATCTCAATTTTATTTTCACGTGGACTCACGAGCTGACTCCTAAATATAATATATCCTGTGTCCACTTTTGTCTCCCCGTCCCTTCTCCATCAGGATGACTGATGCAAGATGTCCCATTGACTGACAAATCCAGTGCCCCAGATTCTGTGGGGAGGGGGAGTCGTGTCACATTTGTCATCATCACCCATCTGAAACCAAATGCAACGTCAGGGACTCCCAGGGTAGAAATGTCAATTACTAGGGGGCATAGATTTAAGGTAAAAGGGGGAACATTTAAAGGAGATGTAAGAGACAAGTTTTTTACACAGAGGGTGGTAAGTGCCTGGAATGTGCTGCCAGAGGAGGTGGCAGAAGAAGATACAATAGCAAAGTTTAAGAGGCAGATACGTGAATAGGCTGGGGAGAGAGGAATATTGTAATGGCTTCAATCAGGCCATTGAGGTTGGCCTATTGGAGTATGAACTCCCTGATTAAGGATCCAATTGATGGGCCAATCAGGGAGTCTTTGCCTTGTACTTAATCGTGAGTGTCAGTTCCTCTGACACCCCCGGAGGTAGACTGCTAACTGCTAGCACTCTGTGTACAGCTGTTAAAGTTATAAATAAAGGAAATCTGGTGAAGGGACTTCCACCTCCGCAGACTTATTACAGATACAGGCCTTGTAGAGGCAAAAGGTCTTTAGTTTAGAAAGATGTCATGTGTCAGTGCAGGTTTGGTGGGCCGAAGGGCTTGTTCCTGGGCCGTACTGTTCCTTGTTTAGCACATGGACAGATTAACACGGAAATCCTGAAGATAAAGTCTGCTGCTCACTGCTCTCTCACAAGCCATACTGTGATCCACAGGCTCAATCCCCTCCCCATAGAAACAACAATCAGTTGATGCGGTGATCCACTCACACATCATACAGGCGGCACGGTAGCACAGTGGTTAGCACTGCTGCTTCAGAGCTCCAGGGTCCCAGGTTCGATTCCCGGCTCGGGTTATTGTCTGTGTGGAGTTTGCACATTCTCCTCGTGTCTGCGTGGGTTTCCTCCGGGTGCTCCGGTTTCCTCCCACAGTCCAAAGATGTGCGGGTTAGGTTGATTGGCCAGGTTAAAAATTGCCCCTTAGAGTCCTGAGATGCGTAGGTTAGAGGGATTAGCGGGTAAATAAGTGGGGGTAGGGCCTGGGTGGGATTGTGGTCGGTGCAGACTCGATGGGCTGAATGGCCTCCTTCTGCACTGTAGGGTTTCTATGATCATTGTTAGAAAAAGCTACACATGGTTCAATCAGGTGTAACAGGGTTTTAATGGTCATCTGTAGAAGAACCATTGCGGAACAGTAAAGCTGACCCTGAGAAAACCATTTTATATGGAGTGCGGCACGGTGGCATTAGGGCGGCACGGTGGCACAGTGATTAGCACTGCTGCCTCACAGCGCCAGGGACCCGGGTTCAATTTTGGCCTCGGGTCACCATCTGTGTGGAATTTGCACATTCTCCCCATGTCTGCGTGGGTTTCTTCCGGGTGCTCCGGTTTCCTCCAACACTCCTAAGATGTGCGGGTTAGGTTGATTTGGCCATGCTAAATTAACCCTAGTGTAAGGGGGATTAGCAGGGTAAATATGTGGGGTTACGGGAATAGGGCCTGGGTGGTATTGTGGTCGGTGGAGACTCGATGGGCCAAATGGCCTCTTTCTGCACTGTAGGGATTCTATGATTGCTAAGTATCTCTGCTAGATTTTTGAACAAATTTTGTTTGAAATCAAATTATTTCAGCTCCAGCCTTCACACTCTGGATATGTTCTGACCTTTATTTCTCTCAATGTAACATTTTTAAAAAGTGATTTGATTTTAGCGTTTTTCATTTTCTGGTTGGCTGCCCGTGTGAATTCTTTTGTTTGATTGGCTACAATAACAGCGTGACCAGTGCAGCTCCATGCTAGGAATTTCCATTAGCGAGGGTTACACAATAAGAGACATGGACACGCAGCAGCCACCCTCTGGTTTGACGCAGGGTGGGGTTTTCTGCATTACCCACTGTGTGTTTCGCAATAGCAGAGGTGGCCCACCATTGGCCGGTAGCAGGATCTTCTGGTCTCGCCATTGTCAACGGGGTTTTCCCATTGAATGCACCCCTCACCGGTGGGAAACCCGTGGCGGGATGCAGCGTCTGCGTGACTGGAAGATCCCGCCGACATGTACAGCCAGAAAATTCAGGCCATGGTGCCCAACAGAGTTGTGGAGCAACAGGCTGGCACAGGATGAATGTATCATGAGTGCTGTCAGGATAGCGGGCATTCACCAGCATGCTGGGCATGGTTGCACACCAACTGCACAATGAGCAAATGGTAACCTTTGCAGCTCTGGGAAGTCTGAACGTAGAGATGTGGCATCCACAGAACCATCTCGATGACATCCTGCCCCATGGGGAAGCCTGCTATCCTGGCAAAGTCACGCTCACACTCTGCCTGGATCTCTCTGTTTCAGACAAACCACAGGAAGGTTCCCTCTTCTGGCATGCAGAGCCTCTGATGCAGCAGTGGACAGCAAGATGGTAGCTATGTCACAAACCTGGAAGGATTCTGGTGGGTAGAGCTTGAGGGCTTTGGTCACCTTCACCATCACTAATCCTGTCATCTTTGCCACACTGTGAAGCTGCAGGGCTGGTTCCAAGCGGCGACAGAATTGAGTGAATGCCACCTTCATGACTCACAGTTCTTGGCTTAAGAAGAAGTAGGAAAAAGGCCTCCTAAAACAACTGTGGTGGCTAAAACCTCCTGCTGCAAATGCTTTTCCCCCATCTCTTCCCTGCAAACAGGTTCTCTTCTTCTTCTTCACTGCCTTTGTGCCATCTTCTTCTTATACAGCAGCCCAAGAAGACCGCTACCATGGCAACCACCATAGGGAGCGAGTGATGTGCCCAGAGCTTTGCCAGTAGCCACCAATCTCTTCACCATGTAACGTACTACTCCCTGCAATATTCACCAACTATAAGTAACTCTTCCAAATGCCCAGTACTTCTACAATGGGGAGTATGTTAAGAGGACATGGTGATGTAGTGGTAATATAACTGGACTAGTAATCCAGAGGCCCAGGCCAATGACCTGGAGACACAGATTCAAATCCCATGGCAGCTGATGGAGTTTAAATTCAATTTTTAAAATCCAGAAAATAAAGCTAGTCTAATGGAACTATCATCAATTGTCATGAAACTCCTTCTGGTTCACTAATGCCCTTAAATCAGCTGCCTGCCCTTTACCTGGTCTGGTCTATATATGACTCCCGATTTATAACAATGTGGTTGAATCTTAACTGCCCTCTGAAGTGGCTTAGCAAGCTATTCAATTCAAGGGCAATGAGCAACAAATGTTGACCTTGCCATCCCATGAAAGAATAAATCTAGAAAGTCAGAGGAAACTAACCTTAAATTTTTCATGATCACTAAAATAGGGCTGGTGCTAAGCACATGTTCAACTTAAGAGAGGGCAGTAATGGTTGTATTGGGTGTCAAATCAGCATTGGGCACTAATATCACAATCTGCCTACTCTGCTTAGTTTCAGTGTACGCATATAACACCCTCGCCAAGACGATGTTTAGTGTGGGCTGTGCTGTAAGTGGGCAAGGCTGCCAGTCTGCTACCAAGCCACCAACAAAGCTACCAATGCTACACAGCTGATTTTTCAGTTCCTGATTCCACATGAGAAAGGTGCTCTGGAAAGAATACACAGAGAAGAAGGGGAGACTGTTGTGATGTGAGGTACATGTGCCTTCAAGCAACACAACTTAAATTGCCATCACTCAATACCATCTTAACAGGATGTCATGTGGTAATCTTATGACCTGTATTCAGTTTACAAGCATCAATAGTAGAAGTCAGTGATCCATTTTGGCAGATCCAATGGGATGAAGCAGCAGTATAATATGAAGGGTACCATTCTTAGCAGTGTAGAGGATCAGAAGGACCTTGGGGTCCGGGTCCATAGGACTCTTAAATCGGCCTCGCAGGTGGAGGATGCGGTCAAGAAGGCGTACGGCGTACTAGCCTTCATTAATCGAGGGATTGAGTTTAGGAGTCGGGAGATAATGCTGCAGCTTTATAGGACCCTGGTTAGACCCCACTTGGAGTACTGCACGCAGTTCTGGTCACCTCATTACAGGAAAGATGTTGAAGCCATTGAAAGGGTGCAGAGGAGATTTACAAGGATGTTGCCTGGATTGGGGGGCATGCCTTATGAGGATAGGTTGAGGGAGCTTGGTCTCTTCTCCCTGGAGAGACGAAGGATGAGAGGTGACCTGATAGAGGTTTACAAGATGTTGAGAGGTCTGGATAGGGTAGACTCTCAGAGGCTATTTCCAAGGGCTGAAATGGTTGCTACGAGAGGACACAGGTTTAAGGTGCTGGGGGGTAGGTACAGAGGAGATGTCAGGGGTAAGTTTTTCACTCAGAGGGTGGTGGGTGAGTGGAATCGGCTGACGTCGGTGGTGGTGGAGGCAAACTCGTTGGGGTCTTTTAAGAGACTTCTGGATGAGTACATGGGATTTAATGGGATTGAGGGCTATAGATAGGCCTAGAGGTAGGGATATGATCAGCGCAACTTGTGGGCCGAAGGGCCTGTTTGTGCTGTGGCTTTCTATGTTCTATGTTCTATAACTTAGCGTCCGAGTCTAAGGTCTTATCTTTAAATAAAGAGCCCACATTATTTTTTCACTGATCCTTGCCAGGTAATGTCAATGTTGAATAGAAGTATGTAACATGGTGGCAGCATGGTTTGTGAAGATGTGACTGAATAGTATACAAGCCTCAACCCTTCTCACGCAGCAGAATAAAATAAAGCAGTGAAACAACTATCAAGCCTCGCTATGTGTGAGTGATTCTGCAGCTCTAAAGAAATCCTAGACGCTATCTTCATTCTGGGATATCACCGTGCCTTGCTGCAGCCAGCTGGTTCTGATTAAATTGTCCAAATTTGGGAGAACTTAATCGCAATGAGTCTACCTGCAGAGAAACCTAAGCAGGAACAGAAATTAAATAGTTGACTCTGGAAAGGCTAAATGGAACTCACAGACAGGAGAGGCTCCATTACTGCTGTCTACTGTCCCTACAGGAGGTCAGGAGCAGTCATTGGGCTAAGAGGAAGAATCCATCCAGCAACAGCCTCCATCAGGTCAAAGAAACCTGTAAAAGTAAAGCTTTTCTTACTGTTTGTTCTTATTCATTCGTGGGACATGGGCATCGCTAGCTGGCCAGCATTTATTGTAAGAGTTTTAACAACACCAGATTAAAGTCCAACAGGTTTATTTGGTAGCAAATGCCATTAGCTTTCGGAGCGCTGCTCCTTCGTCAGATGGAGTGGATATCTGCTCTAAACCTGTTGGATTTTAACCTGGTGTTGTTAAAACTCTTACTGTATTTACCCCAGTCCAACGCCGGCATCTCCACATCAGCATTTATTGCCCATCTCTAGTTGCCGAGAATAGTTGAGAGTCAACCACATTGCTGTAGCTCTGGAGTCACATGTAGGCCAGACCAGGTAAGGACGGCAGATTTCCTTCCCTAAAGGACATTAGTGAACCAGATGGGTTTCTCCGACAATCGACAATGATTTCATGGTCATCAGTAGATTCTTAATTCCAGATTTTTTTATTGAATTCAAATTCCTCCATCTGCTGTGGTGGGATTCGAACCAAGGTCCCCAGAACATTAGCTGAGTTTCTGGATTAATAGTATAGCGATAATACCACTAGGCCATAGCCTCCCCCTTATATTTTACATTTGAAGTCTGCAGTTCCTATTCACACCTAAAATTACTTTGTGGGCAGAACTTCAGAGAACTGGGAAAAATCAGAGAGCTCACAATGTCATTGTAGTTAAGCAGCAACCTATGGCTGACTAAGATCGGGGCCACTAAAGATGCAGGCGGCACAGTGGTTAGCACTGCTGCCTCACAGCACCAAGGACCCAGGTTCAGTTCCTCGCTTGGGTGACTGTCTGTGTGGAGTTTGCACATTCTCCCAGTGGGTTTCCTCCAGGTGCACCAGTTTTCTCCCACAATCCAAAGAGGCACAGGTTAGGTGGATTGGCCATGCTAAATTGCCCCTTAGTATCAAGGGGACTAGCAGGGTAAATACGTGAGATTATGGGGTTGGGCCGGGGTGGGATTGTTGTCGCTGCAGGCTCAATGGGCCAAATGGCCTCCTTTTGCACTGTAAGGATTCTATGACACTGCAACTCTGCAGCTAAATGAATTTAAGAAGAGCTGTCAAATAGCTGTCAATGGTTCCAAACGGCATCAGAAACACAGAAACATAGAAGATAGGTGCAGGAGTAGGCCATTCGGTCCTTTGAGCCTGCACCAGCATTCAATGTGATCATGGCTGATCATGCACTTTCAGTATCCCATTCCTGCTTTCTCTCCATACCTCTTGATCCCTTTAGCCACAAGGTTCACGTCCAGCTCCCTCTTGAACATGTCTAACGAACTAGCCCCAACAACTTCAGCGGTAAAGAATTTCACAGGTTCACAACTCACTGAGTGAAGAAGTTCTTCCTCTTCTCAATCATGAATTGCGTACTCCCAAGTCCAGCAAAAAGCTAAAAGATGACCACAAAATTTCCAACACTCAATTGAAAAACAGCCAACTTCCTATCTGAGTTTACTTTAATAACATGGCTTTCTGAACATTAATATCTCCAAACCAGATAAACAAGCCACTCAAATTAAAATTGCTGTAGGCGATGAAGGCCGCCGTAGACCGAACACATGTGCTTTGTCCTATGGACCATCTTAAAAATCCAAATAAAATATTGTCAACACCCAAAGATCATTATGAGTGACGTTCAATTTCCAAATGCACCAAATGGAATTCAAGTACTTCAAGGCAATAACTGAACAGAGGCAATTGACCAATTCATAAGTGGGTGCAGAGACATGGGGTAGGATTGCAAATTCACAGCAGTAGAGATAGCCAACAGAATAACTGAGTTTGTGATTGTCACATCTCAGATTGAAAGAACAATACTTAAAGTCATAGATTTACCTGAAAGGACAACATCATTTAATCTGCCAAATTGATTAACTCCATAGTATGTACTATCTCACCTTTAATTGCCCAGGTCAAGTGACCCAAATTTAGTACAGAGTGTCTTGTACAATATCGTATCCAAATATCACATAGTATCTAATACTACAAAGTATCTTGTCCGGTGTATCATATATATCTAATACTCATCTCCACACACATAACCAGCTATCATCATGATATCCTTCACTAAAACCAAAAACATGTCTATGATATTTTTGCTTGCTATCTGTAGCTTAATATCCCTTAATGAATATACTGCAATAAATCTTGCAAACAAACTTAGCAAGTCATTATTTCCCTATTCACTGAGTGAATGAATTTCTTCAATGGCGAATGTCAAGTAAGTTCAATGCATCACTGCCCAATATAGTTTCCGTCTTTTGTTCAATATTTCACTTTCAGGAACTATTATTCCTCTTTCACGATTTAATGGAGGCATCCCTTGTGATAATCATCAGTATGTAATTCGATACTCCTCAATAATGCAATCCAATCGCTTTTTCGTGAACTTGGAAACATCACATACAGAAACTTCAAAGCCACAAGAGCAATCAGTGTTTGGTGTACTCACTTTCTTGGCTACCCAACTGGATTAACAGATCATAGATCATAGAATCCCTACAGTGCAGAAGGAGGCCATTCGATCCATCGAGTCTGCACCGGCCACAATCCTACTCAGGCCCTATCCCCATAACCCCATGTGTTTACCCTAGCTGGTCCCCCTGAAGCTAAGGGGGAATTTAGCATGGCCAGTCAACCTAACCCGCACATCTTTGGACTGTGGGAGGAAACCGGAGCACCCGGAGGAAACCCACGCAGACACGAGGAGAATGTGCAGACAGTGACCCAAGCTGGGAATCGAACCTGGGTCCCTGGCACTGTGAGGCAGCAGTGCTAACCATTGTGCCACCACATCGCCCCAGTGGTTGCAGGGGGCACTGCCCGAGCATGATCCTCTCCCCCCTGGGGGCTGTACTCAACTGTGTGCCTCTGACAGGTACTGATTAACCGGTGCACATCTTTGGGGAGCTGTCATGATTGACATTAGCATGCCCTTACACCAACCTGAATGGACAGGTTAATATGGGGGGAATATCGGGCATGAAGTCCTGCTGAATAAAAGTTGCCACAGCCTCAGATGACCATGGGCTGCTCTCCCATTTGAACACATAAATAAAATTCTCCTTCACTGAAAGTTTCTATCTCAAATGGCCACAATTCTCCACTTGTTCCTCACGTTTATGTTTTAAAATGGTTCCTGCTGTCCACTTAGGACTCTATGGAGCAGACTTTCAAAGTCACTCGCCAGCTTCCTTCTGTCATATGTCGGTCAACTTCAGTTTTTGAGTCCCGCCAAATGTGCAAAGTAGTGGAGTGTGTAATTTACAATTTGATTAATAAATCTGAATTACACAACTGAAAATACATTGCGAGGGTTGCTTTATAAATTGGCAGTCACCAGTATAAACAAGGGGCATTGCTTTATTCGTATCATCAGAGAATATCTCCCTTGTACAACGTATTGTGTTCCAAGCGAATATTTAACTGAAGGAAGTGTTTTCCACTCTTCCTATTTTATCAATTTGCTTGAAGCTTGCACTGAAATGACGATTGAGGGAACAATGCTGCTAAAATGAACAGTATCCATAGTAATTGGCAGGATTTGCAATCATTTATGATGCTTTTTTTCTCAGTTTAACACAACGTGGATGATACAGTGTGGTAAAAAAATGTAGCAAAGGCAAATTTTGTCCACATTTTATCTGTTTCACCTTGATGGGGAATTTATGGAGTATGGAACATTCCCCAGCAATGTTTTATAACTCAATAGCACTGCATGGTGTATAGAATTTAGACGTTTAAACGTAAACAATGACATGGGCTGGGATTCTTCTAAAAATACTCTAAGAGTCGAATTTGTGTAAAAACTGGAGTAAATTTCACTGATATTTTCAGCGGGGTTTTCAGAATGAATCTCCCACTCTCTGTGCACTGCTGAGTGCACTAGCGTGAATATCGTTAAAAAGCTGTGGTGGCGCCTATTCCTGCTGGAGAGGCCAGCAGCAAAGCGCTGAGTGGGTCACTGCGCATGCACCATCTGTCAGAGCGGAAATCGGCACTGGTGGAGTGGCCCCGCCCGTGCAGTAGCCCCGCTCTGCCAGCCTTCCAATTGCTGGCCAGCCCCATGACCCCGCAACGCTGGCTTGTGGAGCCACCCACCCCCACCTAACCACTGGCTTTCCAGATGTGTCCGGGCCAGCCCCAAACACCACCCCCCCATCCGCAGCCCGCCTCGATATCCACACCCCCCCACCCCCTGCAGGCCCAACACACCCCCTGCAGGCCCGACACCACTCCCCCTGCAGTCCCAATCACCCCCCACACCCCACCCCCGGCAGGCCGACCCTCCCCCGATGGCCAGCCCTGATTGCTGGCCTCCTTCCCTCTGTCACCGCCGAGTGCAGAGTGGCAGCGGGATCCCCTCACGCCCACCCCTCTCCCCCCCAGAAACCCTGCCCCCCTATAAATCCAGTGACCACTCTGGCCCCACCCACTTGGCACTGCCCGATGCCCAGTGAGCAGTGACAAGGTGCCCCTTAGGCATTGCCACTTTTCCCATTGGGCAGTGCCAAGGGGTCAGGCTGGCACTGCCAAGCTGGCAATGCCTGGGGGCACCCCCTTACCCCGACCTCCTCGAGGGCCTCGATGGTCCCTTTTACTCCAGGGGGGTCCGGCCGCCAGCTTCCCACAAGTGTGGAGTTGTACTAAACCCCGCTAGAGTGAAACGCACCTGGTGGGGATGGAGACTCCAGCGAGCCCAGAGACCTCAGTCCCAGGCCGGCTAATGGGATGCTAATGCTCATCTCCATTAATTACACAGCTCTGTGCCGATTTCTGGCGTGGAGCTGACGTGCCGGAAATCCAGCAGCCAGCGACTTGCGGAAGCCATGGCGTCCAGTGGGGAGCCCGCTAAACAGACTCCACTTGAGTCTCCTGGCCCGCTATGCTGCTAAAGCAACGCAGTGAGCTAGGTGAATCGCCCCCCTGATTTTAGAGAAAGCTTGAATTGCCTGTTTGTTAGACCATAAGACCATAAGATATCTGAGCAGAATTAGGCCATCTGGCCCATCAAGTCTGTTCTGCCATTCAATCATGGCTGATAACTTTCACAACCTCATTCTCCTGCTTTTTCCCCATAACCTTTTATCCCTTTACCAATCAAGAACCTATCTATCTCTGTCTTAAATACACTCAATGACCTATCCTCCACAGCCTTTTGTGGCAATGAATTCCATAGTTTCACCACCCTCTGGCTGAGGAAATTCCTCCTCATCTCAGTTCTAAAGGGTTGTCCCTTTACTCTGAGGCTGTGCCCTCAGATCCTCGTCTCTCCTACTAATGGAAATATCTTCCTCACGTCCACTTTATCCAGGCCATTCAGAATTCTGTAAGTTTCAATGAGATCCCTCCTCATCCTTCCAAACTCCATCGAGTACAGACCCAGAGGGCAGGATTTTACGACCTCGCTCAACCCAAGACCGGAAAATCCCACCCGAGATCAATGGATCTTCCCATTGTCCACCCCTGCTTCGATTCATGTTGTGGAGATGCCGGCGTTAGACTGGGGTAAACACAGTAAGAAGTTTAACAACACCAGGTTAAAGTCCAACAGGTTTATTTGGTAGCAAAAGCCACACAAGCTTTCGAGGCTCTGAGCCCCTTCTTCAGGTGAGTGGGAATTCTGTTCACAAACAGAACTTATAAGACACAGACTCAATTTACATGAATAATGGTTGGAATGCGAATACTTACAACTAATCCAGTCTTTAAGAAACAAAACAATGGGAGTGGAGAGAGCATCAAGACAGGCTAAAAAGATGTGTATTGTCTCCAGACAAGACAGCCAGTGAAACTCTGCAGGTCCACGCAACTGTGGGAGTTACAAATAGTGTGACATAAATTCTGATTCTAGGATCGCATGATAAAGACTCAGGAGGAAAAAAGCAGAAATATTTATGTGAAATAGTGTGACATAAACCCAATATCCCGGTTGAGGCCGTCCTTGTGTGTGCGGAACCTGGCTATCAGTTTCTGCTCCGCGACTCTGCGCTGTCGTGTGTCGCGAAGGCCGCCTTGGAGAACGCTTACCCGAATATCAGAGGCCGAATGCCCGTGACCGCTGAAGTGCTCCCCAACAGGAAGTGCTCCCCAACAGAAGTGCTCCTGTTGGGGAGCACTTCAGCGGTCACGGGCATTCGGCCTCTGATATTCGGGTAAGCGTTCTCCAAGGCGGCCTTCGCGACACACGACAGCGCAGAGTCGCGGAGCAGAAACTGATAGCCAGGTTCCGCACACACAAGGACGGCCTCAACCGGGATATTGGGTTTATGTCACACTATTTCACATAAATATTTCTGCTTTTTTCCTCCTGAGTCTTTATCATGCGATCCTAGAATCAGAATTTATGTCACACTATTTGTAACTCCCACAGTTGCGTGGACCTGCAGAGTTTCACTGGCTGTCTTGTCTGGAGACAATACACATCTTTTTAGCCTGTCTTGATGCTCTCTCCACTCCCATTGTTTTGTTTCTTAAAGACTGGATTAGTTGTAAGTATTCGCATTCCAACCATTATTCATGTAAATTGAGTCTGTGTCTTATAAGTTCTGTTTGTGAACAGAATTCCCACTCACCTGAAGAAGGGGCTCAGAGCCTCGAAAGCTTGTGTGGCTTTTGCTACCAAATAAACCTGTTGGACTTTAACCTGGTGTTGTTAAACTTCTTACTCGATTCATGTGACAGGCGGGGCGGTAGAATTCTGGCGAGAGTCCTCAGGCGCTCCTCATATGTCAAGCTTTTCATTCCCGGGATCATTCTTGTGAACCTCCTCTGGATCCTCTCCAAGGGCAGCACATCCTTCCTTCGATATGGGATCCAAAATTGTTCACAATATTCCAAATGTGGTCTGACCAGAGCCTTATAAAGCCTCAGCAGTACATCCCTGCTGTTGTATTCTAGACACCCCTGCTTTTGGATTGCACTGTTCCTTCGCATCATTCTATTAACAGGAAATAGGTTTGTTTACTTCTCTCAGAAGCAGTGTCCCAGATAAGAATTGTTGGCCTTTAACAATTTGTTCGGGAACAGCAGTCTATTGCAACCTTCAATTTCCTCACCATCCCCTTTCATTACTAATTCTTGTTTCTCCTGCCTCGGGATCTCCCTGTGCCCTGCAACATTTAATCTGCCACTAAAACCTTGTTGGAAACTTCAAATGGCTAAATTAAACTTTCTCTCGCACATCCTAACAAAGGAAAAAGTTGATCTTGACGCAGCCGGCAACCACTCCCCTGCAGACCAGTGTTATTATCTATTGATCCTATCCGGTTTCTGCCTGAAGAGAATCTGAGCTGATCAGAATTGTTTCAGTCCCCACTGTGTGTGAAGTATAGCGCCACGGAGCAAGCTGCTTCAGCTCTTCGTAATTCTCCATCTTTTGTGCAAAAGGATTGAATGGAGCCACATCCAACATCTTTTCTTTCAAAGCAAACACCAGTTATCAAGATCATTAAAGAGCTGCTTAAAGAGGCAGGTGTCGCCGAAGAGGGAAGCTGGTTGGGTGGAATTTTGTCACGGTCCCCTGCAGCTCACAGTTCTCCCTGCTCCATTGGTCCTTCCAGCTGCCCCCTCACCCTGCCTCATCCCCACCTACACCACCCCCCCCTCCCCCACCCAACACACTCTTACTACACAGGTATCAATATCGCAATGCTCAAGGAATAGCATCTCAGCATCCAACATAGTCACTTTGTCACCTTCCAAACTCAATGTCGAGTTCAACTTATTTCAGACCAATCCTCCGCCCCCATTGTTTCCCCTTTCTTTACAGATTCCGGTTTTACTCTCATTTTATTCATTGACTTTGTTTTCGGAAGACAGCTCATAGAAATCATAGAAACCCTACAGTACAGAAAGATGCCATTCGTCCCATCGAGTCTGCACCGACCACAATCCCACCCAGACCCCACCCCCATATCCCTACATATTTTACCCACTAATCCCTCTAGCCTACGCAACGCAGGCCACTGAGGGGCAATTTTAGCATGGCCAATCAACCTAACCCGCACATCTTTGAACTGTGGGAGGAAACTGGAGCACCCGGAAGAAACCCACGCAGACACGAGGAGAATGTGCAAACTCCACACAAACAGAGACCCAAGCCGGGAATCGAACCCAGGTCCCTGGAGCTGTGAAGCAGCAGTGCTAACCACTGTGCTACCGTGCCGCCCATCATCATCCAGCCATTCACATCTTCTCTAGACACAATGACACACTGGTTAGCACTGCTGCCTCGCAGCGCCAGGGATCCGGGTTCGATTCCCGACTTGGGTCACCTTTTGTGTGGAGTCTGCACGTTCTCCTCATGTCTGCCTGGGTTTCCTCCGGGTGCTCCGGTTTCCTCCCACATTCCAAAAGATGTGCTGGTTAGGTGCATTGGCCATGCTAAATTCTCACTCAGTGTACCCGAACAGGTGCCGGACTGTGACGACTGGGGGATTTTCACAGTAACTTCATTGCAGTGTTAATGTAAGCCTACATCACAGAATCTACAGAATCCTTACAGTGCAGAAGGAGGCCATTTGGCCCATCAAGCCTGCCCCGACAATGATCCCACCTAGGCCCTATCCCTGTAAGCCCACATATTTACCCTGCTAATCCCCCCGACACTAAGGGAGAATTTAGCACAGTTAATCCACCTAACTCACACATCTTTGGACTGTGTGAGGAAACCAGGGTACCCGGAGGAAACCGACGCAGACACGCAGAGAATGTTCAAACTCCACACAGATAGTGACCCAAGCTGGGAATTGAACCTGGGTCCCAGGCGCTGCAAGGCAGCAGTGCTAACCACCCTACATGTGACACTAATAAATAAACCTAAACTTAAACTTAAACTTTTGTTTCGCCACTTGTCCCATCCCCAATCCCTGTGACTCTGTACCACCAACTCTTTTGTCATTTCATCTTTCCTGCCTTCCATCTTATCAGAGAGCTTTCCTTTTTGTTCTTTTCTCACACTCCCTACATTCCTCCACTTGCTTTAAAATGCCATTCCATTTCTAACGTTTTTCCAGCTCTGATGAAAGGTCATTGAATGGAAACGTTGACCTGGATTTTCTGGAGCCTGCTGATATGGACAGGTGCAGAAAATTGCAGGAATGCCACGTGGCAGATTCCTGGCTGTGGGAAAACTGTAAGCAATTATGTCAGCTGCAGGAAGATAACGTTTTGGGAGATGTGCCCGTTAGCGGTGGAAAGCTCATTGATATGCTTAATTGCCCATTTACAGTGGAGCCCCGTTGTAGCGCGATGGTTGGGGTCCATAAAATGTTATCGCGAATGTTATCAGGGTCGCGCTAAATCACTAAACCGGAAATAGTTAAAAAAAGGGTCCAATGATTCATCGCGTCATATCCGATTTCGCGCTAAATCGGGGCACGTTACAACGGGGCCCCACTGTACTTATCATTTAAATGCAATTTCACATGATTTACTGCTGCTTATTCAACTCCATAAAGACACACGTGCCTCTTGTGCCTTCAGTGCCTTGCCCTCTGAAAGCCGGTGACTTCTTTGACTCAGTGTGAGAGTCCCGTTGGACTTCCATCAGTCACAGGGCATTGGGTCGATCTTGGAGAGGTTACTTGAAGAAGCTTATGGTGTGTTTTGTTTTTGGAAGATGCTTTCATTGTCTTACCTCTATGTTCCTGCCTACCCCGACAACCTTGTACCCCCTTGCAAATCAAGAATCTATCTGCCTCTCCCTTAAAAATATGCAAAGATTCTGCTCCGCTGTCTTTTTAAAAATTCATTCATGGGACATGGGCGTCACTGGCTGGCCAGCATTTATTGCCCATCCCTAATTGCCCGAGAGCAGTTGAGAATCAACCACATTGCTGTGGCTCTGGAGTCACATGTAGGCCAGACCAGGTAAGGACAGCAGATTTCCTTCCATAAAGGATGTTAGTGAACAGATGGGTCTTTCCGACAATCAACAATGGTTTCATGGTCATCAGTAGATTCTTAATTCCAGATATTTTATAAATTGAATTCAAATTCCGCCATCTGCCGTGGCAGGATTCGAACCCGGGTCCCCCAGAACATTAGCTGAGTTTCTAGCGATAATACCATTAAGCCATCACCTCCCCTTTGAGGAAGAGAGTTCCAAAGACTTATAACCTGGCATGGTGGCACAGTGGTTAGCACTGCTGCCTCACAGTGCCAGGGACCCGGGTTCATTTCCGTCCTTGGGTGACTGTGTGGAGTTTGCACCTTCTCCCCATATCTGCATGGGTTTCCTCCAGGTACTCCAGTTTCCTCCTACAGTCCAAAGATGTGCAAGTTAGGTGGATTGGCCATGCTATATTCCCTTTTAGTGTCCCAAGATGTGTAGGTTAGAAGGATTAGCCATGCTAAACACATGGGGTTACAGAGATAGGGGGTGGGGATGGGAGTGGGCCTAGGTAAGATGGTTTTTCAAAGAGTCTGTGCAGACTGGATGGGCCAAATGGCCTCCTTCTGCACTGTAGGAATTTTATGGTTCTCACTCTGAGGTAAAAAAATTCTCCTCTGTTCTAAATGGATGACCCCTAATTTTTAGACAGTGACCCCTAATTCTAGATGCTTTCACAAGAGGAGACATCCTCCCCACACTTGCTGTACCTGCATTTGTGATTCATGCACTAGGATCCCTAGATCCCTCTTATAGAATCAGAGAATCAGAGAATCATATAGTGCAGAAGAGTCAGTTTTAACCCTGCCCATCTGGCGTACAAACCATGAACAGACGAGTTAAAACTGTGCAAAACCACTGTGTTCAAGCCACCTCCCCTCCACCCCATCACCCCTCCATCCCACCACCCCTGCCAGACATTTGAACTCCCAGGGGTGAATTTTACCGTCCCGCCCACCACAGGAGTCGGAGTAAGTGAGGGGTGGACTATGGAAAGGTCGGTTGACCTCGGGGGGGGACTTTCCGGTTTCGGGGTGAGCAAGGCCAGAAATTCCTACCCCTGATGTTTTGAGAGTGTGGCACCCATTAAGTAGCCATGTAAATATTGAAATGTTGGACCCTATTGAGAATTTAACTCTGATGGACGAATCAGGCAGTCTCCAAGTCACCACTAAAAGCTGTTAGTAAGCAGCATTGGGCCAGCAGAAACCCAGATAAATATTATGTTTTGAAATTCCAGGAAGATTTCTTGTGGCCCAGTCTTCTTCTTACTCTTCCTTTTGTATCCGTCTCTATATATTAACTGGTTTAGGGGAATTGGTAGGTCGGTGAAGTGCCCCTGCAGTGCTGCGCGGCCAGCTGTGTGACCCTCTTTCAAGCTTCAAGCTTATTTCAAGTTTATTTATTAGTGTCACAAGTAGGCTTATATTAACACTGCAGTGAAGTTACTGTGAAAATCCCATAGTCATCACACTCTGGCACCTGTTCGGGTACACTGAGGGAGAATTTAGCATAGCCAATACACCTAACCAGCACGTCTTTTGGACTGTGGGAGGAAACCGGAGCACCCAGAGGAAACGCAGACACGGGGAGAACATGCAAACTCCGCACAGACAGTGACCCAAATTGGGTATCGAACCTGGGTCCCTGGCACTGTGAGGCAGCAGTGCTAACCACTGTGCCACCGCAGTGTCACAAGTAGACTTACATTAACACTGCAATGAAGTTACTGTAAAAATCCCCTAGTCGCCACACTACGGCACCTGTTCGGGTACACTGAAGGAGAATTTAGCATGGCCAATGCACCTAACCAGCACGTCTTTCGGACTGTGGGAGGGAACTGGAGCTAACCACTGTACCTTGTTGACTATAATCTCCAAAAAGTGAAGTCTGCAAAAGAATCCCCATGAAAAACCCATTGTTCCAAATAAAATGGCGGAAATACAGCAACTGGCATCGTCACGTGGCAGTTAATAATAGCAAAAAGAGCAAAAAGAAATCACTAAAATTGATTAAGAAATAAAGATTCTGCCAAACTTCAAAATATAACAGCTGGCCTCTTTAATTTCTCCTCTGCTTTTTCTCAATGTTGCCTATTAACCCTAGTCACCTGTTTTATACAGGTGAATAAATGACGGGATGTAAATGAATTGGAAATGAAATGGAAATGGGACATAAGGTATCAGCCTACCATTACCGCTTCATTCCCATAGAAGTACTCAGAAATAGTCACGGGTTTTTTTTCCCTGAGTGACAGCAATGCTACCAGAAAATGAACTGGTATAAAAGCAGTTGCGGCTCTAATAGGCCTATTTTCTGCGCCCATCGCCTGTTTTGTGTCACCCATGACCAGAGACTGTGGGCAAAAAAAAAGTCTAGACTCCCTAAACTGGAAAAGCCTTCCATCTCCTGACACTGATATCTCTCATCTTGATGAGAACAAACTTACCATTTTGTTTCCTAATCTTTGCAGCTCAGTATTGTCAATGTGAAGACACGCTTTTTTTGCGTTGCTGGCCTGTGATGTAGGTTCGTGAAAAAGATTGTATTTTTTTTTGGCGCATAGCAGATCTGAAGTGGGCAATTGGTTGTATTTCACAAAGGGAACAGTGTAAAGCTTCCCTTATAAGACGCATTAGTTTCAGCGCAATGCTGGAATTGAGCTTTTTGCAGTATCTCTTTTTTATCACAAACAATGATCCTGCAGATTCATTAAGTATATGCGTTAGTACATTTTCCAATTGGCTGGTCACAATTTCCATGGTAACGATCAATAACAGCAGGGCCATGCTGAACTCCATAGTAATGTTGAAATTGTCAATGGCATCAATGAGCGGTAACAGAAGCAAAGGAAGGGAAAATAACCGGGAGGGAAAAGTGGAGGTTTAACCAATGCCTTGTACATGAAATTTCTCTTACAGTGGTTCAGTAACTTTTCCCTGAAGTATGCATTGGTTCACAAGTTTAGCCCCTTGATTTTACATTCTCTGTGAGGGCAAAGATTAATTTCAGTGCAAACTTCATATGGCGAATATTTCTCTTTGTTCCCCTATCTTATTTATTACCACACGACAAAACTTCTACATTCAGAGCAGTGAGTTGAATTTGAGTTAGTCGGTCAAGCGAGAGCCTGCCTTAGTCTCGTCATTCACTCACGCACTCAGCGCTGAAGGATAGAACCTTCTACGACCTCAGGGTATGAACTTTTGGTTCTGTGACCATATTGATTAACTCGTGTGCTTGACACCATTGCCTCATTGGAGAAAAGTTAAGAAAATGTTCTATACTATAAGGTCCACAGGGGTCAGCTATGCAGCCGCTGGCTAATGTCTTGTGGCACTAAATTTCTCCTCTCTCATGAGAAGCTGGAGACCACTTTATTTCAACCTCTGTCCGTACCGAATTCTAAGGCATCGCCCAGAAACTTCCAATGCTGTTTGTTTTGGTTTAAACCATGGAAATGTTTGCTGGAAAATAATGTAAGGTTAGAAGCTTTATGAGCTGAACTGCCACTTCAGCTGAAAAGGAAAGGATTTAATCCATACACACTGGATGTGGGTGGAAAAAACAATTAAGAACATTCAGCAGTGCCAGTGATGTTTGAAATCTTTTATTGCATGTCATTAATTTGAAAAGCTAATGAATGCCAACTGACACCTTGTATTCCATGTAGCTGTACCACATTACAAAATAAAATGGCAACTCCTTGAATAGCCCTCAGGTGAGCAGACAGAGATAAAAATTACCTGTGAACATTTTGATGGAAAATGTAATCTAAGGTTAATATATCATGAACAATTCATATTCAAAGGTATTTTATCTCATGAAGTGATTGGTAAATTCAAACCATGCCCTTCATATACGTTCAAAGTACATGTTCTCACATGCAGTGCTTGGGCTATAAGCTGAAGAAATCTTTGCACAGTATTATTGTCCTACCCAGATGTCGGTAGATCATCTTCAATAACAGCAGAAATCTTTTTCACAGGCAATGATAGATTTTCATTGCCCTTGGTCTGTAAGACTCTGTAGAGCTCAATCCCCTCTGTGTTGTGTAAACTATAAATAACTGCACTAATAAATTTAAAAGGAAAAATCATAACCAGGCGTGTAACTGATAAGAAATATTCCTGGAGGCCCTTAGAGGTCCTCAGTTATCACCATGTTTTAAGTAATCTTTTGATGGATAATTTAGAAATAGGAAATGTTAAAGCAAAAGGGAAAGGAATTTACATTTATATATCATTGGTTCTGACCTCAGGACCTCCCAAAGTTCTTTACAACCACTTAATTACTATTAAAATATAGTCAGCTGTAAGTTGGAAAATGATATTCAATCAAGAATTACAGATTATCCCCAAAAAACAAAGAAAATACAAAGTTACCCTAGCACTGAAGAGATTGGACCTTAAATCAATGTAGGTGTTGATATGATGTATAAGTGTTTTCGCTGCTGCCATCAGACATTTGAATGGTCCTATCACATATTAAGCTGATCTTTCTCTTCACCCTATCTCTAACTACACTATATTCTGCACCCTCTCCTTTCCTTCTTCCTTATGTACTCTATGAATGGTATGTTTTGTCTGTATAGCGCACAAGAAACAATACTTTTCACTGTATACCAGTACATCTGACAATAATAAATCAAGTCAAATCAAATCAAACATGCATGTGGTTAAATGTGGTACAAAAGTATCCTGGGGTAAATTCCAAGAGGCAAGTGGAAACCAAAGGAGGCCTTTGGTTTTAGGTACACCTAGTATCCTCTGGACAATGAGAAGACCAACCTTAAAAGAAAAGCTGCTCATTTTGTTAATCAAATGATGAGATTTCTCCTATTCTTGTGCAATTTAGACTTAATTTATAATTCCCCTCCTCACTAAAGTCACCCTGGGAGAAACGTCCAGGTATACTTTCGAAACAGAATTCCCCAGCCTTGATCTTTAGTTTGCTTTGCTCCAATCTCTGAGATCTTTTCAACTGCATGCCATGCCAGGCCCTGTTTGCCAGCCAAGCACCATTTCAAAGCTTCTGCGTACTGGATCCAGCAATTAGGGACATTCCAGAAGATTCACCCTCCTTGCTGTTGCCCAAGTTGAGATGAGAAACTATAGTGTATGCTGATTTACACGCTGAGCTGACATTTTATTAATCCATAGTACAGCTGTTTGCTTCCATGAACATTAATTTGGAAATATCATTCATCAGAAGAATATAATTTACCTGCCAGATTTTACATTGTAAAGTTTGTTGCTCTGTGGGATTCATTTCAGTGCTACGTTGGGTAAAATGGAATCAAAGCTGAGTAAAGGAAAAAAAAAGCTGTGATATTTTACAGCTTAGCTTGTGTGGCACATAATTCAGCAATAATCATTTGAGTCGACCTGGTAATAAAGATAAGTGTTTAAAGGACAGCACTGTAATTAGAATTGTGGGTAAGATAAAAGGTCAATAACTATTTCAGTCCCTGCATTTTGTTTATGTTCAATGTAGCAAATAAGTTACAGACAACAAAACTGAGATTTGGAAGAAAAGGGTCATATATTCCTGCACTTCAAGACTAGACTCTTCCATTTTATGAGAAAATAAGATGAACTGTAGCGTTTTAATTCCATTTTTATGTCAAGTTGCATTTTTACAATTTATTACATCGAGAAACCAAATGTGATGGCAACAGAATAGTTTACCAGAATACAATTTAAATGGGCTTTGTTGACTATCTTTCTCAAAATGTATTATAACCTCAATACATAAACAACCAAGGCTGTATTTATATATATTAAAAAGACCAAGGTAGGAACTTGCAATCAGCAGAATCTATAAAGCGCACAGATTGTACTTAATGCAGTAAAGACAACGCTCTTCCTTATGCGCCGTATAGATGACTAGCTTCTCTACTATTCTGTGCAGAGACTGTTAAAATATTGATATACACTTGGGTTAGGGTGAAGAGATATTACACTGGCTGCTACCTTTCTCTGCTCTGGGCTTTAATTTGACTGGTATTCAAACCCCCAATGCACTGCAGTTGAATGAGCCTCAATAGGAAAGATGCACACTGAAATTTTCAACAGGAATTCAGATTTATTCAATTATTCAATACCTCAGTGGTAATTAAGCAGCATTAAAGTGTCTGAGGACATGTGAACCAGGAGTTTAACCTTAATGGCACTAATTTAGTACTCTTCAACTCATGCCAAAGCAAATCACAAATGTATTAAATACCGTTTGCTTCCTAATACCTGTGTCACTTGTTTAAATTTCATTACAGTAACAGTTGATAAACTATGCAAATTCAATTTTCAAACTCCAGCAGAGATGGGGAAAGATTAATTGCTTTATTATTATGTTTCTTTTTATTTTGATCAGAAAACAGTCTAATTCAATTTGATACAGTTAGGGATACTGTTGGTGAGCTTATTAAACTCAGCGCAAGCAGCCCATCAAAGCCTGATGTTAACTGTAGATTAAGCTTTAGTGCAAATCCAAGGGATTCTTACATGAAACAGTCACCCCAGAAACATATGATAATAAATTCCAATTATCTTTTGGATGATTTTGGGGAGAATACGGAGCAGTAAAAGTCATATGATTAAATAATACATAATGAAATTCTCTACTACTTGGAGTGACATTGATTCAGCAAAGAGGTACAATACTTATAATATTCTTACTACATTTTTACAAAATTAATATTATTCTGACCCTTGTCCAGGAAAGAAAATATTTTTTTTAGACTTATAATTTGTCCATAGTTTCCCAGAATATTAGCCCCAACTGTCTGTCACTTGTATAATACAATTTATTTTAAAAATGTCAATTTTAGATAACAAAAACCGAAACAGAACTTCGAAGCATGAGAAAGTCACTCAACCCATCGAACGTGTTCCACTATTCAATTAGATGATGGCTAATATGCATCTCAACTCCATTCACCCACCTTTGTTCCACAGCTCTTGACACATTTACTTTTCAATCTCAGCCTCCGATAATTTAAACTGACCCAGCTTCCACAGCCTATTGGAGAGAAGGTTCCCGAATTCCACCACCTTTCCATGAGAAAATACCAACTGATTTGACTTCTAAATGGCCTTGTTCTAATTTTGAAATTATGGGCACACAGCGCATCCATTAACATCCCAAAAGAGAAAAGGCAAGTTAAAGTTCATAGCAATTTGGGACAGAATGTGATTGTGTCCACATCCTCTGTATCTAAGATATTTTTAATGTGCAGATCCCGTCTGAAATATGTGGCCCTAGCCTGATACATTATGAAACAACACCAAAACAATATGTCCCAGAGAAGGCAGACATGACAATCACATCTTTCAAAGCATTAAATTGCTGCACAGAAGAGAAATTGACAGCATGGGAAATGGATGACTGCATTATATGTACATGCATTGAGTCTGTGCAGAGCACCAAACCTGTTTGTCTTTTTAATGTAATTGTTGCACTATCCACTTTAGTTTGAAAAATGTACCGATGATAGCCTTTGATTGGCAGCTAATTTTAGAGTTCTGGGCAAAAATGTTCATCTGGCAAGTTTTTTTTTCTCAAGACATCATCCAGACAAGGAAGGGGCCAATTGGCCCCAATGTCCCTGGCCAGGTCTTTGAAAGAATTATTCCATTGCCCCCAGTCCCCTTTGCTCTTTCCCCATAGCCTTGAATTTTATTTTTCTTTACAAGATATATCCATTGCTCTTTTGAAAGTTATTGAATTTGTTCCCACAATGCCTTCCAGGTCATAACAAGCTCCGTGTATAAAATGGTTCTCCTCATTCCCCCTTTCTTCAAATGACACACCAAGCTGGGGCACTAGGTGGGATTTTCCAGCTCTTCCCGCTGATGATATCTTCCAATCCCACCCACCCCCCCAAACCCATGGTGGCAAATCCCATGACTAGTTTCACTACCAACAGGATGGGCAAGCGACATAAATTGTCATTTGATTTCTGTGGGATTGGAAGATCCCACTGGTAGTCAATGGTGAGCTGCCTTCGCCACCGGGGAACACACCACGGGGAGTATGGAAAATCCTGGCCTCTGACTTCTCTCCAAGGTGGACATAAAGGGGGAATTTTCCTGTGCCACCCACCACAGGAATCATTGCAGGTGTTAGGGGGAGGGGTGGTGGACCATGCAAAGGTCCATTGACATCGGGTGGGATTTTCCTGTTTTGGGGCAAACGCAGCCAGAATCTCCCAACCAAAAGATCCAATGGCATAACTTCATAAAAGAGTAGGGGGAGTCATCTCCAGTGTCCTGGCCAATATTTAATCAACATCACAATTATCTCATTATGATCACAGTGCTGTTTGCAGGAGCTTGCTGTGCACAAATTGACTGCTGCATTTCCTGCATTACAACAGTGATGACACTTCAAAACTTCATTGGCTGCAAACTGTTGAGATATCTGTTGGTTGTGAAAGGTGCTGTATGAATGCAAGTATTTTCCCCATATTATATGGGATTAATAATACTGTGTATTACAGAGAAGGTACTAACAATCTTACAGTAGCAAATCCCATGACTAGTTATAACACATAATCAGTCTTTTATTTCCATATGTAACAAAATAATTCCATTTAACAGCCAGATAATTCTGCTTAAGGTTAAGAAAGTTTTTTCTTATGAATTATTTTTATTCTATTAATTTCAATAGCAATAATTTCTTATTTAGATGGGCTTATTAACAATTCATATTTTCCACTTCTAATTGATCAAATTTAAAGATAGGAAAGTACAAGTCACCAGACTGCCTCAACTAGAATCATAGAATCCCTACAGTGCAGAAGGAGGCCATTCGGCCCATCGAGTCTGCACCGACCACAATCCCACCCAGGCCCTTTTCCCATAACCCCACATATTTACCCTGCTAAAGCCCTGACACTAGGGTCAATTTAGCATGGCCAATCAAAATAACCAGCACATCTCTGGAGCATGGGAGGAAACTGGAGCACCCGGAGGAAACCCACACAGACACGGGGAGAATGTGCAAACTCCACATAGACAATGAACCAGGGCTGGAACTGAACCCGTGTCCCTGGTGCTATGAGGCCGCAGTGCTAATCACTGTGCCAATGTGCCATCCAAATGATTATTTATTACTTCCTCCTCCCCACCAAGTATTCACCCCCTGTTGTTAAAACAACCTTGACCTGTATTATACCAGCAAGAAAGGGAAAAGCACTCATCGAAATATATGTGTGACTATATTCTCATTCCCTCAAACCTTATGTGGGCAGCTTCAGTCATACTTAACAATATCAGAGATTCCCTAGCAGTGGACCCAGAACTTGGAGCTAAAGTATGTGCATAAAGTGAGATAATTGGCTGCAGAAGAGCTGAAGTGACAATTGGTGCTGTTCCAATATTAGAACCTTTTAAAGCGGATCATCTGAGTTCTTTACTTTCTCCAACTTTCTCCCATCCCTATTAATGCTGAATCCTTGCTGACGTAAGGTTCCTTGAGCATCAGATATTCCCACTTGTTTGTCATTGTTTATGCGTAAGTCCTGACAAGTGTTACAAAGGCAATTAAGTTATGGAAATCATCTCAGCCAATTAAATCTTAACATTCATCTCAGATACTCTTCTGGGTATGGCAGAATTGGTCATTCCCATAAGTGGGATAAGTATCCTACCAATGCAGTGCATCTGTAATATCCAGTATTGAATTACATGATAACATAATGTGGGAAGGAACAATATGAATTGTGTGATATAAACTGTGCAATCCAATCAGATCATAGAATCCCTTTGTAGAATAGAATCATAGAATCCCTGTAGTGCAGAAGGAGGTCATTCAACCCATCAAGTCTACACAAACCATAATCCCACCCAGGCCCTTTTCCAGTAACCCCACATATTTACCCTGTGAATCCCTGACACTAGGTTCAATTTAGCATGGCCAATCAAACTAATGATTTGGAGATGTGTGCCCTGTTTGTGAGCATTTCTCCACTCCACCTAACGAAGGGGCAGCGCTCCGAAAGCTAGTGGCATTTGTTACCAAATAAACCTGTTGGACTTTAACCTGGTGTTGTTAAACTTCTTACAATCAAACAAACCCACACATCATTGGAGTGTGGGAGGAAACCGGAGCACCCGGAGGAAACCCACGCAAACACGGGGAGAACATGCAAACTCCACACAGACAGTGACCTGAGGACGGAATTGAACCCAGGTCCCTGGCACTGTGAGGCAGCAGTGGTAACCACTGTGTCACCGTGCCACCACAGATGGATGGAGAAACATTTGTCGAATGGAGGCCTGCTATATCTCATTTAGCGGATTTGTTCTACCTATAGCAAGTGAAGATATATGGAGTAACAATCAAAGCAAATCCTAACAACTCAAACTCATTGCTCCTCTTTGGAAAGTGGCAGAAAATAATAAATGGCATGCCGTTGCCTTTTTTCTTTGCTGACTTAATTGTTTTTGGCTCTATATTCTTTCAAGTCAACATTCAATTGCAAAACTTGACCTATATACTTACTCCATCCAACTACAAGCCAGGAACTGTGTCTGGTTCAAAACTTTGCTTCCCCCAACATGGATTTTCCCTTTTACACTGTTCACTTATTTCTGAGAAGTAGAGGGGCAATGTTTCTCACATCTTCCCATACAGGTTCATCAGCAACAAAACTGATTATCCTTCACCCAAGAAAGATTTCCAGCAGACAGTGCTATGCAAAGAATCTTATTACAATGGCGTGGATATTAATTGGTTGCCTGAGGCAAACTAATGAGCTGTTTTAGGTTCCTAAGATGAGGGGAAAATACTGCAGATGCTGGAATCTGAAACAAAAACAGAAAATGTTTGCTGTTCCTGTTGTCCTACCTAATGCATTCTGCCCCCCACCCCCACCACCCCCTGTATAAATCTGAAATGGACAAGTTACAATATTGCCTGAACTGACTCATCTACCTTTAATACACATTGTTCAATGCCTGCAACTTATAGACTTTCTTTTTTCAACCTATACAAATTTGTTTTATTTGAAAATCTAAACCCTAACCATAATTAATGCAAAAATGCTTTATGTGAAAAACAAACTCTTGAAAAATCGATATATAATGCACCAGCCCATTACCTTACACCCTCAAATTCTCTTCCCACATTGTCTGTGGATAGTAACTGGGGCAGAATTTGTGGTCAATTACTCCATCCTATCCTGGTGAAGTCAAAATCCATTATTTCGCCATGACAACAACCCCAGTTGAGATCAACTAACTCAGCACAGATGAAGGATTAAACCGAGGGTGGTTCTGAGCAATAGGCTTCAGTTGCTCACTGATGAACATCACAGAACAACCAGTCCAGTTTGGATCTTTTAAGAAGTTAGTTTTACTGTTTGGACAGTTGATGTTAGAAGTTGCAGTCACATGGTAAGAGGAAACAGTAATGTAGCAAAATGCATGATACCATATGGGTGTAGGATGATTGTCATTATCATCTTTCATCCTTGTCCGCAAAGCTTTGGTGGTAGCCACTGAGTCAGGAGACTGTGAGTTTACCACCATTCCAGTGATATAGGTAAATAATCCTGAGGGAGCCCTCCACTGATGGAATTGCTGTCTTTCAAATGAGAGTTTAAAATGAATCCACATCCACCTTCTCAGATGAATGTAAAAGAGTCAATCACCCCATTTGTTCAAGTCAATAACAACAGAGTAATACGCTGGTCATGTAACTTGTTGCTGTTTGTGGGGCTTAATGTGCCTACTGCCATTTACTGACTCACCTGATGAAGGAGCAGTGCTCTGAAAGCTCGTGATACCAAATAAACCTGTTGGACTGTAACCTGGTGTTGTGAGACTTCTTACTGTGCCCACCCCAGTCCAACACCACATCGCCACATCATCATTTACTGCATCACAGCACTTGTCTGTAATAGAAAGACTTGCATCTCTCGTGCACCTTTCATGACACCAGCGTGTTCCACATGGCTCTGAGAAATACTTCTGAAGTGAAACCTCTCTGTTAAGGTCGTAAACTCAGCAGTTAATTTGCATGCAGTATGCTCCCAAATACAGCAAGGCGATAATGAGCAAATAATCGGCTTTCATTTTCTTTATTGAGAGTTGAATATTGGTTAGGAGGTTGAATATAATTCCCATTCTCTTTGAAATGGTGTCAGGGACCTTTCCCGCCTACTTCAGAGAGCAGAGGGTCCAGTGATCTAATGTCCTGCATCCTGAAGCCCTTTGGGCGGCGGGGAGGGGGTGGGGGGAGGTGGTAACATCCTGTGGTCCTAAAAGGAGCTTTATAAATGCAATTTATTTTACTTTGTGCCTACGTCGGGTACCGTGCAATCCAACAATATTAAGGGACTCTTGCACAGTCAGTCCAAAAAGAGTAGCTGGAGTTCGGGTCTCAGCGAGATAGAACCAGGTTCTCATTGCTTGTTTCCTCTCTGCCGGGGACTCTGAAGAGGAGAACCGCATGTTCTCACTCAAGGATTATAAATGTAATATTTATAAGGAAGAAGTAAGCTTTCATTTCCCGAAACTGAGGTCAGGTGTAAAATACAAGAGGCCCATTATCTAAACCAGGTTCGATACCAGGCTGGATGTACATCCCCTGTTGTGTCAGTCGATAACCCCATCAGCCGCGGGAGGCTCTCTCTAACATTACATTTTTAATGTACCCCAGACATTCTCTCCCCCAGATATGTATGCAACCAATTCTCCATCCGTTGCAATTGTATTAAAGTGCAACCTTAAACAAAATGACCGCATGAATCCAGAAGCTTAACAAGTGCAGCCAATGTAGTCAGAGCAACTGTACTGACAATGTACATGAGCCTTGCCACTTTCATTATGAAGATGACACGTTTTATCTTGTGTAATATTTGACTGAGGGAAGCCACTTGGAAAACGGGCGGAGTTAAGTTCGACAAAAGCAAATTGCTGGAAGTCTGAAATGGAAACAAAAAAAAACTGCTGGAAATACCCAGCGGGTCTGGCAGCATCTGTGGAGAGAGACACTGAGTGAATATTTCAGCTCAATGACCTTTCAGCTGAGCTCCAGTCCTGGATACAAGTACCCGTTGGTCGCTTTGATGAATGGGAGGATTGAATTTCCAGTATACTTAAGGAACTGGGAGAATGATCCGCCACACTGTCAGGCTACAATATAGCACACGGTCAAATTCCTTTTGGTCCAATTGTCTCACTTGTAGAAAACAATTTCTAAGCCAGCAGAAGCGATGATCCAGTCCGTGTCATTGGCTTTCTGTTTTTGTTTCTGTTGATCCATTAGGTATTGTGTGTTCGTTATGCAGATATCACTGAACAATATTGATATCTGAATGTGTTGCAGTGCTGCATGACCTGAGGTTTCATATGTCGATTCCCCCACCCCCGCATATACATATCCCCCTCACTGCACCCAGTGTAACATAATATCAATTGGCTGACATACATTCTGAAGATGTTAGTTACCTTTATGTGAAACACAATTTGAAATCGTACCATTTGCAAACCTTTTTATGGGGAGTGTCTAATGGGGATAATCAAAGCTGCTTCTTGCATCATTTCAGTGGATAAATCTGTAGAATCTGGTCACACAAGGAGGCCATTCGGCCTGCCCTATCCGTGCCGACCCTCTCCAACCGATGGCTTCCCGACCTTTCTCCGTAGTCCTGCAATATGAATATTTTTTATATGAACAATTGGCTGGTTCCTTGCTGTAAAGGAATCATTCACTAACTACGCCATTCCTAAATCAATTCTGAAAAGCTTTCCTCTGGCTCACTGGATTCGAGTAACTCAAAACAACAACACGATCCTATTGGAGTGAGGGTAATGTAGGGATGTCACTGGTTTTCGAGATAAGACCAGCTATCTAGTTTTAGTTTCTGTGTTGCAAACATTGGCAAAAATCCTCAACCAGATTTTCCTAACAGAAATGCAAGCGATCATTCACTCTGAGCCCGGGTCCAGTTCTGCTCCTCCGAAATCCACTCTGAAAAGTAGTAAAGATTACAGGATTTTTTCACCCGAATAAAGAAGAAACTGCTCATTTATTCTGGTTTAGACGCGTTTGCCAGAACGAATATTATCTTATCAACAAAATTCCTGAATTTTATGATACCACAAATTTTGTTTCTTATTTTTAACAATGTAAGTTTGCAAGGAATTTTTTCCCGGTCTTTTTCTCTTGTTTATTTCCAAATAGCATAGTGGAACATCTTCTCTGTTCTGTTATTTCTTATCTGATCGCAGTTTACAAGTCATTGAGGTGTACCTGTATTTAACTATGTGATGCAACAATAATGAAAAGTTTGATTTCTATTGAAAATGTTGCAATTTATTCCCTCTTGTGTGGCGGGATTACTGCAGATACTAATCTGCGGTTGATGAGTTAAAATATTCCACATTTCTTATTACTACTGTTAGCCGCTTCTCAATGTTGAAATGCCTGGGTTGACTTGTCGGGAAAAGTTAACACGCGTTACGGATCCAGCGTTCATGTTTGAGACATTGAGATGTTAGAATTATGTGTAACAGGTGAATGCATAGGGGCAATATGTTGGCGGCTGGGGATACAAAACTGCGAAGTTAGCAAAATATATCTTTACCGAAAAATTAATGCGCGTTACCAACAACCTTTACTGCAACATTGTGCGCACAATTAGTCCACCAAAGCACACAAGGCTAACTTTGAGCTGTGTTTTATATAATGTTGGATTAAAACAAGCGGTCAGGTTGAGAACGTCCCTGGAATTTAACCGTTTACATGTGACTAACTGTCAGGGAGTGATTGGAACTGAACTTCACTCCAAATATTAAATAAGGTTAAAAATTGCCCATTAGAGTCCTGAGATGCGTAGGTTAGAGGGATTAGCGGGTAAATATGTGGGGGTAGGGCCTGGGTGGGATTGTGGTCGGTGCAGACTCGATGGGCCGAATGGCCTCCTTCTGCACTGTAGGGTTTCTAAAAAAAAAGTCAAAATGAGTTAAATATTTTTTTCCCCTGAAAGCGCCTCATGTTTTCTGAAGAATCGTGCGGTTTACCAGTGGGGGGCGTGGGGGGCGGTGGTTGTATCTGAAAAATAGGCAAATCCAAGAGCATTGAAATTAGAGGCTATTTTTACACGGCTATTTATTAATACCACATGTTTTTTTTTCCTCTTGACATCTATTGATGCGCTCTTAAATACTGGGAGTGAAAGCTTGGAACACTCTCACCTTTCAAAATTGTGTAACAATTTCAAATGACTTCTGCTGCATGTGATAATCCTGCAAAAAAAAAGAGGCTAACCACAGACAGTGACATTTTCACAAAAATACATAAGTAACGAGGAGGAAAAGATGTTTAAAAAACTGCGAGCTAAGAGCACCATTAGCCTTTGGTAGGTTACACTGATTAAATTGCAGACACTACATTGTCAGCAAACTGTGTTTTTTGCATTCATTCGACAGATTTTCTTTTAATCTTACCTGCCAGTGATTTTCTTTTTTGAACGAATATCCTGTTCCAGCTAATAGTCTTTCCCCCATCCCGGACATACAAAGGACGGGTATTCGTTGAGAATGCGGGTGGAACATTATTGGAAGAATATTGCAGCATTTTGATGTTGGAATATCAGTTAAACGCACCCCCGTGGTTCGTTTTATTAATAATGTATTAAAAAGAATTACTAACTAGTCGAGGTCAGATAAAACTTCTGTCTCATTAGTTTTGCCCATCTTTGAAGTTGTCTTCCGAAGGGAGTTGTGTCCTGGTGGGACCACGCCTTCATTTAGGTAATTTTAGAAAATGTAATAATAATGTTGAATTTTTGAACCCAGGTTTGCACTGTCGCTGTGTGAGCAGAAACATAATCCGATAGAAATCTATAATTATTTGACCAACTTTATACTACTCAATCAAAGCCAGTGAACTCTGATATTTTTTGACTGGAGGGAAGGTTTTTTTTAAAGTGGTCCAGAACTGAGTGGGCGATGAATAATTCCCTCAGAAAACAGTACGACGATTTAAAAAACTATTTTAATATAAATTTAACAATTCCCAGGACCTGAGTTCCACTGTGTCCTTTAAAAATTTCCGAAGTTGCTGGATTTTATAAGGTAACCAAGTTGACCAAGCTGTTGGATAAATGTATTCACCGCACATCTGAACATCAGACGGAAAAGAGCTCCCGGAAGGTTAAATAAAAAAGCTGCAACCCTCCCAGGTTACACTTAATCTTAGTTTTCATCTTAGTTTCAGAGCAGAAGCTTAATTGTGTGGCCACTACGCACAAGAGAGGGGTAAAGGATAAGGTTCAGTAACAGCAAGCAAAAGTATGCCCACGAAAATATTCTAATCTGTTCCTCCAATTAAAACAGTTATTGCCACAACATTATTAAAGTCAAGCCCACCAAAATATTCTGATCTGTTCCTTCAATTAAGATAGTTATTGCCACAAAACTATTAAAGTCATGCCTACTAAAATATTCTAACCTGCTCCTGAAGCTAAAGTAGTTATTGCCACAAAACTATTAAGGTCATGCCTACTAAAAAATTCTAATCTGCTCCTTAAATTCAATAAGTCATAGCCACACATCAAACCGAATGCCATTTTGTAATCTAAACTCCACCCTCCCCTTTTACTGGTGTGAAAATGGGAGTCAGGCTGAATTACTATATTTTTTTTAAAAAGTGTTTCCAGACAGACGGTTTTAATGCGGGAGCTTTTCCAGTAAAGCGGTAAATGATAGTGACCCGTTTTCCGTTTAAATTTACCGTCTCTATCCCTATGCAATATAATCAGCCGAATCTCATCGTCCTCATTGCATCTTAGCCAATTAAGACTTTTTTTTTGCAAATCTGGGGAACATGTGATGGTTCCCCAAATTCCGTTTGTGAATCTCCCATTAAACGTGGAGTTTGAGCAATCTTCTGACATTAATTTTAACAGATTGGGCTGGTTGTAATGGCACACTCCCGCAATGGCAACTACAATGTTTTTTTATTAATGGGTTCTATGGACTTAGTGACGGCGAAGTTGTAAAGAACAAATTTTCGGAATTCTTTGCATGGACCAGAAACTTTAACAAGATGATCTTAAATAATTCTCAACGCTTTGGGCCATTGTTACGGGGATACAAAGTCACCTCATTGTATACCAGTTCTGCTTTTTAAAAGATTTATTTGGCATTGCTGAGTTCAAATCAATTAGACATTTAGCCAACCATTTGTTGTAGCAGAGAACTCAAGTCAATGTATTGAGCAATTGTATTTAAATAATCTGAAAAGAGTGCTCCGCTGTTAGTGTAAAAGTTAGAATGTCCAGTTTACCACCTAGGCGCTGGTTTTAACATGCTTGCAGGATATTCCTAACGAACTGCCTGAAAACAGATTAATTTGTGAAGAGGTTTTTTCTCCCAGTGCTGACGATCAAGTCTTTCTAAGGCTCAGCCAATAAACCCTGATTTTCTTTAGCAAAAAAAACAAAGAACAGCGTGAATAAAATGCAGCCGAAAGGTCTGTGTGTCAAATCAATAAATCCTATTTTAGTCGGATACAAAGTCGTTAAATACATTGAGAAAGACGGACGAAGGTGACAATTGGCAATATCCCAGGCTACTATTTAAGTGTTCCTTTTTATTAAATAAACCAGAAACACAAAATACAGGCGCATTATTATGCACACTCGAATTCACTTTGAAAGTGCTTACATCCGTGGCACGTTAAATATCTAACTCAACCCCGCGCTGTAATGTATGCATCTATTTGCTAAATTAGTGCATCCGAGTCGCTGCTACAATAGTTTCTATTGCTAATCACTAAGTTTTGAGAGCGTTCCTCTCGCCGTTAAATCCTTCAGTGGCTTAGCATAAATGGAATTGATCTGTAAGATGCAACTGCGCAATTCTCCCTTTCCACTCAGATGCAGCCGGTTGGAAGAACTCAGCATACAATACTTTCGCAATGTTACGTGCGCAATAAATCCCATTGTGCAACATAACAGCTACCACATTGATTGTATTTCTTCTTAGAGGAGAATGCATGTAAATAAACTGAATCCTGCAGCTGCGGTATTTGTACACCTGGTGCAGAACATCTAAAGCTAAACATTTGGGGTTTTTTGTTAGACATCGCCACTGATTTTAAGGGTTTACCTTGGCACTTTGTTGCTATCAACTCGTTCTTCAATTGAATGGAGCTTGTGATTGCTGTATCGAATATACTAACACGTCAGAGAATCTTTTAACAAGAGTATTTAGTCACCCTGCCGATAGGCGTTGCTTAACTAACATTAAAATATACACCAACGTTATTAACAATGTTTCCTAAAGTCCTGCTCCACTCCTGAAGGTCTTGTTTATAAACAAACAGTGATATTTAATTGCAAGCATCTTGCTTGTCTAGAACGTGTTACACCAGAACAATCGTCCCTCCCCTTTCATGGCCTGACAGATTTTACACAAGTCCCTCTGAAACCTGAACATCTGAACGGCGCTTACCTTAAGCCATGTACTTTAAATATTCCCCAGAAACTCTGCGGCGGACAAACTTGGCTTTATTTCAATCCACCTGAGGAATATTTATTGTAAAGGTTCATGGTATCAAAAGTCGAGGGGGGGGGGGGAGGGGGGGAACAGTTGATGAGTCGAGTCACTGCAACGCCAATAAGTAAAAGTTGTCGATATTAAACTACGCGGTACCATTTCCAGCAGAAATGGGTATTTCATTAAGCAGGGGAGCAGTTTTTCGGCATTGTGTAGCTCTGTAACACCAAGACATGGCAGGTGAAAGAATGTTGTATGTTAAAAAAAAGTTTTGGCAGCGCGACACAACTTGAAACTAGATGTTATTACTGAGCGATCATTTGCAGTAATGTGGGGGATGTCTGCACATTTGGCGTGAAATTCAGACTCTAACCAAACCATATCATACATGGAGTGTTGTATATTTATATGCATGGCCCTCAGGATGCCCTAGCTCCCTGTTTCGTCTCTGTTTGGAAGATTCTCATTGACCGTTGATGTAGTTTGTCTCCCCCTTAGGCATTAAACACGCCCTTACCAATTCTACAAACAGGAAGCACGATTAATTGTTATTTATCTTTATTTACTTTAAACATGCCCCATATTTGCATGTGGCCTGGCACGTGGGTCCTGGTGTTTCCTGATATTTGATAAACTCAGCCGCATGCTGTGTGGCAGAAATTGGCACTTACCCGCTGCCAAGGCGTTATTATTCACACGAGCGTTTTTCCTGACTACTTTTGCATCCCCTTTTTTTATTCAGGAAGAACCCTCCACACGTTGGAAGATGAATAGCTGGGAGGGACGTTTGTAACTTAAATCATCCACCGTTTATTCAGACTTAAAATGCACAATTCAAACTAAATTATTTTTAGCCCAAGCAGTAAACAGCAATTGCTGGGGAAATCTCAGCAGGTCTGACAGCATCTGCGGAGATATGTAAAGGGTATTTTGGGCTGTGACTTTGTAGGAAACTTCTGTTTTCGAAATCCACGCGTTTCTCTGGCTGAACATGTTAGGATGCAATTGTAACCGCTCGTTAAATGAGCAGGAGCCCTCGGGTTTTTCTTTGCCGGAATGGCTTTAAATTGCCCCCAAAACATTGCCAGTGAGGTAAAATGAAGTGAGACGTTGTTGAAAACTGAAATGGTCCTCTCATGTCGACCTACAGATCAATCAACAAAAATCAAAGAACCTCATTGAAACAGGACATGAAATAACATCAGGCTGTTATCTTTTTTAATGAAAGATCCTGTCAGAACTTCTTCGACCATGAATGCTCTAAAACCTGCTGAGGTTTAAAAAAAAATATTTGGTTGTAAAGGCAAGAAAAAACAGGGCCCCATCCCTGGCCCATTTATCCTGTTAAGTAAACACATACAAATGGTGTGTAATCCCTTCACCCGTTTCCTGTCAGACATATTTCCATACTTAACGCTGCCAAGTAATGATAGTCGCCGAATCTTTAGCACCTTCGACACTTGAAGAGCATACACAAGCACCTTTAGTATTTCTCGACTGTACTGCCTCATTATAGTCTCAAAGGTAGCACTGAAACGTATAAATGAATTAAAGCCCATTCATATATTCATGTGAAAGTTCCCTTGCAATGTACAATGTGCAGTGAATCTAACTGGCAAACCTTTCTTCACGCCGTTTCTTTTTAGTGTTAACAGCACATAAACATCCACCGGGGTTAAAGATGTCACTGGGTGCTTTACATCACAGGGCTGTATGCAAACCCCGCTTACTTCCCCCAGCTATTTACATTAAAGCAGCAACAATAATGGGACTTGTAAACTGTGTACAACAGACCAACCATTCAATTACGAATATAACAATGTGCAACAGAACTTTTTAAAATAAAACATACCCAGCTTCAGGGGGAATAACACACAGCAATGCTGATGAGAATTTAATGGCAACTAATTAATCTCTGTAATTGCAATGCTGCATAAAATTGGGAGCAGTTTGTATTGTGGGATGTAAATACAGGAGAACCGGGATCCTATTGCTGCATGAGATGCTTCATTCTGAATGAGTTTAATTTCTGTTTCTTCTTAAGGGTGGTAATTATGGATGGCATAATTTTCAGCGGTATCTATCCTCTCCGTAATATGAACAGTGCGGTGCTTATATCCATAATCCCTCCATTTAAAAAAAAACGCAAGGAGTGTCTCCTACTTGTTTTGGCTGGTTAGGCAAGAGACGGGGTTTTGAGAGCGAAAAAATATTTTGGATGCGGGATGGCCCCTGATCTCCTCCGCATTAGACAACAGCCCAGCGGGAAAGCTTAACAACGCGAAATGGAAGTTACACGAATTTCACCCACACCACCGTGGAAACACCTGTTTACTTACCGGAGGGGGTTGGGGGCGGGGCGGGGGGGGGTGGTGGAGGGGGGAGGTAGGAAGGGAAAGTTCCTGTGCATTTGGTAAGAAATATTGAAACAGACCGTTTATTCTCCCCGCCCCCCCCCCCCCCCCTCCCCGCCGCCCCACCAATCCTACAGATAATTCCGAGATGAATATGCTGGATCTGGAGTAGAGGCGGATAAGAATTAACCCGAGCTAGGGCGAACAGGCAAGAGGGAAGCGATCAATATCTAGCCGGGCCAGAGCAGCTGACAGATGGTTAGGAGAGAGAAACACACACACACTCCCAAACTGTTTCTATCAGAGCCCTTGGCCAATCTATGATCACTTAAATAGGGAGAAACAAGGGAGTCATATTACATGCAAAATTGGAATCAACAATTACAACTCTGCACTCTGGAATAAATGTCACTAACACATCAATGCTGGGATTATTTCCCTTCACAGAAATCATTGAATGTATTTCCTCTAACGACGGGGAATCAGGCCAGGACCCACTGCCTGGTCTTTCGGTTACTAGAGATTATTTTTAAATGTTCGTTTCCCTTTGGAAGCTCCCATTTGTTCAGGGGGGAATCACCAATATTAATGATCGCAGTTTAATTGATGAACTGATAGTCCCTTTCTTTTTTAGGGCTGGAATAGGGATCCAATCTTTTTTGTTCAGAGGGACCTAAGCAAGCTCTCTCACCGGCAATCCCCACCTTAATATCATCTCCCCATGTCAGTCGGTGACACCGAGTGCGAAGCCAGAAGTTGCGCGACCCCACTGGATTTATTTAGTTTTTGTTCAAAACTCACCAATAATGGGGAGTGGCCAGTGGGGCTTTTTTATATCCGTTCTCTCCTGATTTTTAGCACATTTGGTTTTGGCTAATGATAGTTTATCGATTTGGACGGAGCACTGAAGTGTTGTACATCGCCGCGTGAGTGAGGAGCGCATTCGACTTGCTAAATTATATTTTGTTTAATTAGGAAACGAGTGCCAAGAGAAATAAACAGACTCTCTCCTTCGAATCAGGTGATGACTATCTCAGGAGTTAACTGCTCCACACTTGAAACAACGGCGGTAACATTCTTTCCCAGGGATTCAACGTTACTCCCCAGATTTGCATTTCACATTTATTGCCATGATGTAATCATTTGCACTGTTCAAAATTATAGAAGTGAATGGAACAATTAAATACATTTTTCCGAGTTGCTTATAACGTTCGTACTGGGGCGGTACGGTGGCACAGTGGTTAGCATTGCTGCTTCTCAGTGCCAGGGACCCAAGTTCGATTCCGGCCTCGGTCACTGGCTGTGTGGCGTTTGCACTTTCTCCCTGTGTCTGTGTGAGTTTCCTCCGGGTGCTCCGGTTTCCTCCCACAGTCAAAAGATGTGCAGGTTAGATGGGTTGGCCGTGATAAATTGACCCTAGCGTCAGGGGGATTAGCAGGGGAAATATGTGGGATTACGGGAACAGGGCCTGGGTGGGATTGTGGTCAGTGCAGGCTCGATGGGCTGAATGGCCTCCTTCTGTACTGCAGGGATTCTATTATTCTATTCTATGATGTTCCACATTGCTGTGAGATGAATTAACAAATTGTGAATGCAGAAATTGAACCATGGTGTTTTAGAGGCTCCACATCTGATGAAGGCATGCACACACACAGACACACACAGGGTACAGGTGGAGGTCAAAGTTCTGATTCCCCGCATCCCTTTTCATCTCAAAACTTCTGCATCAGGAACATGCAACGTGTCGAGGCCGCAGTTTGCAGCGGTTCCATTTCCAAATAGCCCGCTCACGGCTGATCTTTCAATCACAAACTGCACAGAGCGGGTAAATCATCAGAATGTCTGTGAAGTTTCTATTTGAGAGTCGGGGGAGGCGGGGGGGGGGGGGGGGGCGGGGGGGGGAGGTGGTGGCTGCTGCTGGTGAGTGTATGAGAGACAGGGACCGCGAATGTTGGGGCCCTAAAACGAATCTGGTGAATTGAAGGAACTGCAATTCCAGGTTTCTTTTTTAACAATACCCTGGCACCCAAAGTTGTTCTGGACACCTCCTACATATTGTGACATATCGCCAAGCGGCGATGAAATCAAAACGGTGTGGCCTTTGCATTGGGTACTCCGTATAATAGAAGCTCAGGCTGTATAGCTCTCTCCAAACCTTCGACCCGAGTATATTCAAGATCAAAGCCTTCTCAGCTGGATTTTTGTACTTCTTTATGTTGCAAATCCTCTGCAAGTCCCTTAATGAAACACTTTCATGCTGTTACTACTGGTTACTGCTCTGACTCCCCAAAGACCTTTCTCCCCCACCCACCCACCCTCCCGATCCCACAGGTCAGAATTTGTCCTTCACGCAGCAGCAAGGAGATTTTCATCAACTCATTTTGGCGTTAACAAATAGCACCGAAGGCATCAGACGTCAGCAACTATTCCGCCCAAAGGTTTTAATGGTGAAAATACTGCTGTGGATTGTTTTCCAATGAACAAGAAGGTGGATACCGAGATACAGATGAATACAGCCCCTTCCACCCTCCATCACCACCACCACCCCATTCCAAATTAAGCGCGTTAAATGCTTCCTCACAAGTTCAAATGAAAGTTAGTTTCTCAAGCGCAAAGTGTGACTTTTTGATCAACATGTTAGGGTGGAAAGTGATGGTCTCGGCTGCGACTAAAGCAGCGTCTCACCCCCTCAGTATCAGTGTAGCATGTTTCCCACAACTTGGCCCTTCGAAATGTCTCCAGGTACAGCTAATACTAGATGGTGTTTTAAGAGTTGGTGTGGCATCTGCCTTTCTGTTGCAGCTGTTGAGAGTTCCATGTTATCGATTGAGACAGTGCTCGGTTTTCAGCGAATGGCCCCCCAAGTGTTGACAAATGCTGCATTAACAATCGGGGTGAGCTGAGAGCGGTGATTGGGAACTGCCACACACCCGATAATTGGAGATTGGAGGAAAGTGTACGCGTTGAACTGATGGACACCTCTTCCCATCACTAAGGCAACTTGTACAATCTGTTACATTACTCAAATTTCCAATCAGATCTGATAAGTGTGCCTCACACCCCAGCCCCGACCTACATATCAAAAGATATGGCTCTGAATGTAAAACAAGTGGGAAAATTCAAATTATTGTCACGCAATAAAGAACAGATTCTACCCTGCTGCCATCAGACTTTTGAATGGACCTACCATATATTAATTTGATCTTGGATAAAAGCAAATGACTGCGGATGCTGGAATCTGAAACCAAAAGAGAAAATGCTGGAAAATCTCAGCAGGTCTGGCAGCACCTGTAAGGAGATAAAAGAGCTGACGTTTCGAGTCCAAATAACCCTTTGTCAAAGCTGCAAAGCTGATTAAGTTGATCTTTCTCTACATCTTAGCTATTACATTCTACACCCTCTCCTTTCCTTCTCTATGTACGGTATGTTTGTCTGTATAACGCGCAAGAAACAATACTTTTCACTGTATATTAATACGTATATATTAATACATGTGCCAATAATCAATACATGTGACATTCAAAACCTCCCCTCAGGCTAACTAACGTCCGCAGCTTTTTTATACCCAAGTTTCACATCAGCTACCTCTTCGTTTACTTAAACCTCTCTGTAATTATTCCCCTAAGTGCTCTATGAGCGGTATGTTTTGTCTAGCGCGCAAGAAACAATTTTTTCACGGTGTCCCAAAACGTGTGACAATAATAAATCAAATCATTTTATTCAAAGTGAAAATACTGATTGTGCCCCACGCATCAACCGTAACAATGCTGAGCCTGAGACGCCTAGTCCAGTGATATTATGACCTTTAGATCATCTTAAGAATCTTTACAGTGAAGAGATTAATTGTCCAGTGACCCACCAGTGTGCACTTCTTTCCAAATGCTTAAATCCTCCCACCCCCCCTCAATATCTGGGTAAGACGATATTATCCTTTGGTTCCATTGTTAGCGATTTTTAAAAATTCAAACCCTGGCAGGGGAAAGTGAGAGTCGTCCGCCTGCCATTCGGCAATGATAGACCTTGTCGCTTGTCCAGTTGTCATTTTTGTTGAAGGGTCCAGCAGCCAGGGGTGGGGGGAGGGGAGAGGGGAGGGGGGGGAGCTCTGCCCTGGGGAAAGAAGGGGGGGTGGCAGTAAGATGCGAAGCTGGATTGGGAGGGCAGGCAGGGGGAGGGGGGGAGGGGGAGTGCTGCAGTCGGTGGTGGGATTTGAAGCCAGAGTGTGGAATTGATACATTGTTTGATCTGAAATTTGCCGCTTTGGGGGGGGGGGGGGGGGCGCGGGGAACAGAGGGAGGAAAAAAAAATCTCCGGAAATTTAGTAATGAGATGTGGGTCTGCTGACGTCAAGGTTGGATGTGAGATTGCGCACTGATCCTCTGGCTCCCTCTGTCTCTCCCCAGTCTGCAGCCGTTCAACATCAGCCCGAGAAGCAGCACATCAGTCACACAGGCGATCCGAGCCAAAGCCCTAGCACCGAGGCTACAAGATGCTCGATCGAACGGGTGACTAGGTATTGATGCCTGACCAGTGCAGCCACCATGGAGCTTACAATGGAGAATATTGGGAATATCCACGGAGTGAGCCAATCCAGCGAGCTGATGAACACTTCCCACAGTCGCCAGCCTTCCCACCGTAACCTCAGCTCGCACGGCCGGCCTGCCATGGTGTCCAGCATGGCTTCCATCCTGGAGGGAGGCGATTACCGGCCGGATCACAGTCTGTCCGGCCCCCTGCACCCCGCCATGAGCATGTCCTGCGAGAGCCCTCCTGGCATGAGTCTCAGCAGCACTTACACCACCCTGACCCCCCTCCAGCACCTGCCGCCCATCTCCACCGTGTCTGAGAAATTCCACCACCCTCACCACCATCACCATCATCACCATCACCCCCACCAGAGACTCCCTGGCAATGTCAGCGGCAGCTTCACCCTCATGCGAGACGAGAGGGGCTTGCCCTCCATGGGCAACCTCTACAGCCCTTACCACAAGGACATGGCGAGCATGGGCCAGCCACTGTCGCCTCTCTCCAATGGACTGGGCACTTTGCACAACTCTCAGCAGCCCCTGACTCCTTACGGCGGACACATGGCCAACGAGAAGATGCTCTCCCCCAATGGCTTCGACTCGCACGCTGCCATGCTCTCCAGGGGCGACGAGCACCTCGCCAGGGGGCTGGCGGCCCCGGGAGCCGGGATGATGGCCCATCTCAACGGGATGCACCACCACAGCCACCACCACGGACAGACGAACGGCTCCATGCTGTCCTCCGAGCGCGACCGCCAGGCGTCCGTCTCCGGATCTCAGGGCAGCGGCTCCAACCAGGTGGAGGAGATCAACACCAAGGAGGTGGCCCAGAGGATCACAGCCGAGCTCAAGCGCTACAGCATCCCCCAGGCCATTTTTGCACAGCGAATTCTGTGCAGGTCGCAGGGGACCCTGTCAGACCTGCTGAGGAACCCCAAACCCTGGAGTAAGCTCAAATCCGGCCGGGAGACCTTCAGGAGGATGTGGAAGTGGCTTCAGGAACCTGAATTCCAAAGAATGTCTGCCCTGAGGCTTGCAGGTAGGACGGATAGTACACACAGCTTCAGTTACTCTCTTTATATGCCTGTGTTATAATATACAAACATATACATCTATATACACCATTCCAACTTAAAGACACGGTAACAGAGCAGATATTGAAAACTTTGTGTCGAATGCTGAATGACTTCCCTTCATGTTAAACGAAGGAAATGATTCAATGTGCCACAACCTTTGTACACTAACATATCCCCTTATTTTAGTTGTATTTCTTTGACATTGTCATTTGTCTATTTGGCATTGTATGTGTGTGTGTCGGTGTGACTGCGTTGTTTGTGTGTGTGATTGTCTCTGCGAATGTGTCTGTGTGCCTGTATGTGTCTGTATGTGTGTGAACGTGTATGTGTATGTACCTGTACGTATGTGCCGTGAGAGAGAGATAGAGAGAGAGAGAAAGATAGAGAATGTGTGTTTGTGTTTGTGTGAGAGAGTGTGTCTATATGTGGATGTTTGTGTGTCCATGTAAGTATTTGTGTGTGAGAGAGTGTGTCTGTGTGTGTGCCTATGTGTGTGCATGTCTATGTGAGTATGTGTGAGTGTGTCTGTGTGAGTGTGTGTGTGTGCCTGCGTGTGTGTCTGTGTGAGTGAGTGTGCCTATGTGACAGCGAGTGTGTGTGTGTGTCAGTATGTGCATGTATACCAGTGTGTACCAGTGTGTGTATCAGTATGTGTTTGAGCGCGTGTGAGTGTGTACTAGTGTGTGTGTATCAGTGTGTGTGTGTGTTTGTATCAGTGTGTGTGTATGTATCAGTGCGCGTGTGTGTGTATCAGTGAGAGAGAGAGTGTGTGTATCAGTGTGTGTGTATCAGTGTGGGTATGTATCTGTGTATGTGTGTGTATCAGTGTATGTGTGTGTATCAGTGTATGTGTGTGCATGTGTGTGTGAGAGAGTGTGTGAACTGCATACACTCACACAGACATTTACTGTTTTCAATTCCTCTCACACTCCTTATTTTCTGACAGGATCCCCAGGGTTTTCCCATTATTGTCCTTTCCTCCTCCCTTCCCCCATGGTTAGTTTATGTAAATACGGCAATAATTATTTGATACAGAAATAGATTCACCTAATGGAGGTAGATGGTTCAAACATTGCCGCTGTCGCGCAAGAAAAACACAATTTGTATAGAATCTCTATTCTCTTCCATGTCCCTAAATTGAGGGACTTGGTCTGTCCATTAGATGATTTGTATTGATGAGCAAATAGCAAATTTGTTTCCAGCAGATTAGGTTATTCATAATGAAAGGGATTGTGTCCATTCCCCCAGCTGTGTTTTCCTTTTAGAAGTAGTGGTGACATTTTATCTTGATCATTGGACAGAAAATAGTATGACAAATTTTGAACTGGACTAATATTGCTGATGGACAATTGTTCCAGATGCCTGATATGAAACACCCCATTTCTATTCGATAGCGTTTGTGCTGTATACGATTCACTACCAGAATTGAATAGAGTGCATGTTTTAATAGTCTTTTAAAATGAGTTGTGGGCCATCTAGCGTGGTCATTGTGACAATGTACTGGTGCACCCACCGTCTATTGGACCCTCTCCGACACATTTCAGCCGCCTCCTCTCCTCCTTGGACAGAAGCACGGCCATATTCGGGTGCAGAAGTGTCCTCAGGTGTATAATCCATGTGGCAGCACGTGCCCCACAATTTACCTGCCCCTTAATTAGGTGCGAATCGAGGCATCTTTTAGTTACAGTCAATGCGCTATTGAAAAGCAGTTAATGTAATGCAGATTGCATTGGTTTTACAAGACTCTGATAAATAAAGATTTAAACTATCCTGAATTGGCTTTTTAAGTGTCTCTGTTGTTAAACTCAATCGAGCGTTTGTGTTTTATTTCTGTTCCAAAATGTAGTATGGGAGAGTCGGGACAAATTAGCACAATAGACCCAACTGCTAGTGGATTCAGCAAGACGTGGAGAGATGAAATGAGAATGTTTTGAATTACATTTCTGACAGGAATACAAAGTCTAGCAACTGAATGGCGATATTTTGCAAATTGCAACATTAAATAAAGCTTTTCAGTTCCAGGTGGTTAGTGCAGAGCTGGTGGAACTTGGCAAGTCTGATACAACATTTTGAGATCTCCTATTAAATGGCAATAAATCTTCCGTGCCATCATTTAGCCTAACCACTGTGCTAAATTTGTGGTGTGCATATAGCTTGCCAAGAATTTTTTTTTTCATTGGCTGGACGATGATGCATTGTCACGATTTGCTTTATGGATATTCCGGCTTCAAGATTCTTTGTTATCTTCACAATCCCTGCAACCCACATTCCAATCAGGCACCAGCCTTTTGCAACTTACAAATATTTATATATTTCTTTTCGACTCATTACTTGGACTGGAATAATTGTTGATTTCCTATTTGGGGAATGTGTTGTTTCACGTGATCACAAAGGGATTTGAGAATTCCGGCACAATTGTGTTAGTGAGATTAAGATATGAATATGGAAAGGAAAGCGAGCCAGGATTTCTTTGCTATAGGAGTAGGGGGGGTGGGGGGGGGAGACAGAATTGTTCGCGTTCGAAACCACAAAATCAATAGCTTCGAATTACAATTCGGAATTCATCACAGTCAAAGGAATCGATTTTTCGGGTTGTTCAAATATTTTGAAGCGGCAGCACACGGCTAGATAATGTTCTAGAGGGCGAAAATTGCAGGGGGAAAAAAGCACAGTCACAAGCGAAGATACCGCGGCCGTCTCTGATATTCTAGATGTAATAGCCATTTGCATGTTTAATGGCAATGATGTGGACATCTCGGGGGGGGGGGGTGGGGGGAGGAGGGTTCGATGCGTTCAGCAACACGACTTTCCATTAGGGTTGTAAAAAGGCAAAAAAGGACGATGTGCGAGAAATCGTCGCCGGAGCAATCGTAGTTATATATCTCAAAACACTGGTTTTAAAAGGCCAGGCATTTTCTCATGACATCTCAGACGCTGGCTTGATGTTGATAGTGGCGTTTGCCAATTGTAGATCTGAATATCCCACATCAATTCTAAAGATTTGCGAAATGCCATTCTTATTCAGGCAATCAGCGTCTCTCCAAAATTCCTTTCTTTTGGGATTTAATGTTCCAGATTCACGAAGGACACAAGGTGTATCCGGGAGAGTCTCATCGCAATTGGCTTGATTAGACTGCTTCTGCTTTAAGCAGCAGTTTTGCTGCACGTTTGGCCAAGATTGCATCTACGCAAATATCTTATCACCATTAGCAACAGATTCAGCCACGCGTCCATTCCGATAGGTAACACACAAGAGGGTTAAAATGATTGTATTTGGGGAGTGGGGGAGGGTCAACTCTCTAAATGGCCCTCCTAAAGAAACATTGAGGAGATGGGGCACATTTTCAGGTACCCCGAATGTGTTGCCAGTACAGGTTTGAGGATCAGGACACTTCACAAAGCAGACGCTGCCATTAAACTCAACCCTCCATTTTTGATGTGCTTGTGTGAATCGGCAAATACCCGATCAATAAACATGCTGCCGGACGCTGAATTGGTATTTGCATACGGATCTCACCCTTTCCACTTCACTTTCTTATGCCCTGTCTGCGGACTGGAGATTAACAATCAATTATTTAAAGGATCCCAACACAGTGTTCGCGTGTGGAACGGTAACGCTCGTATGAATGGCGGGCATGGTATCACTTTGAAACAAAATGAACAGATATCCGTGTCTACAGCAGTATCTGCATCGTTTGTAACCTCCCTTTAACACTGGTTTAAAGATAATACAATATTTTTTCCCTCGTGACTGATGTTGATGAAACACACACCTAAACGTGGAGTGGTATAAAGATGTTTACACTATATATAGTCCCATGTATATAGCAACACAGATTACAGACCAGCCTATTTATACATACTAGTTACCGCCGAATCTTGCCGTGATATTTTAGAAAGTGGCATGCTTAAACAATGTCTCCAGCAAGTCTGCAAATTATCCACCAAAAAGGTGAATCTATTATTTACCATTTACCCACAAACCAAATCAATTATATATGCAGACACCACACAGTTCATACATGTACGGCACGCGAATGATGGGGTATCTGTAAACGTGATATTATTATCGATTAGCACCATGGAATAGAGTTACCGTTCACGAAGGCTCTGCAGCATTAAAGATGCCCTGTTTTTCGGGGTTTTTGTGTCGGGGTAGGATTGGTAAATATCACGTATTTAATGATTGGATTGCTGCAGAAGGGGAGAAGGGGATGAGAGAGAGAGAGAGAGAGAAGGTGGCCAGAGATGGTTTTGTGCAGTTTGAACTGAGTCCATATTGATTACACACCAGCTCTGTCTTTGCAACTGGGAGACACGCAGCTCGCAAATGTGATCAAAGAGCTGTAATCCCAAATCACCTTGGCTGAGCTTTCTACAGAAGGAGCGGTGCCCACTGCAGTCAATTCTCCTCTCCCACCACATCTCTATTGTTCCAATGAAACGAATTCAAGCCTGCTGCTAAACTGCAGCTCCTAACTTTTTCCCTCCCTGACCAAATCTTCACAAGGGGCTTTTCCAGAGATCCTGGTTTCTCCTAATGAGGAAATTGGACTTGCAGCTGATGTATCACACCTCCAGCCCAACTCAGAAAGATCATTAAACACCACCGTATCCTCTACCAAAAAGAAAATCTGTCCCTGACGCCTTTACACAGAGTGTGCCAATGGATAGTTCTGTAAAGGGCCAAAAGCATCCAGCCTGAGTAACGGTTATCACAACAACCCAGGGAAAAAATCAGCCACCCCCCCCCCCCACACACACTTCCCCTCACCCCCACAGCAACCACCTCACACAAAAAAACTGGAGCCTTTTGGTTTTTCGATTACACGCCTGCGATTGATGAAGTTTCAGCAGTAGTTAAAAAGAGACTCAATCAATAACTATTTTTGACAACCTATCAACCATTTGTTGCGAGATGTTATAGCAAGATGAGGGTTATTGCGGGGAGCTAAAATTGCTACGATAAAAAATAAACCCCGGTGTAAATCGAGGGATGGCGATTGGGGTAAATGTCGAGAAAAGCCACATCTAACCAAAAAATAAACGCATTTAAATAAACAAGTCGATCTGACCTTTTAAGCTTTATATTTACAGATATATATAGGAATAAATATATGCATGTATCCAAGTAACGCCCACTTTGCATATCGATCTCCCATACAATGTGAATCGCTTTCTATCTATCCTTCATGTTTGGGCTGCCTGAATAATGCTTTTTTAAAAACAAAACATTTAAGACGCTGCTTATATTTCCTGGGATTCTTTGTCTATTAGTTGTCCGGATTTCTGAGGTTCCTACCGTTGGGATAATACAGTTCATAAACTCGCTAGAATGATCCAATGACATTGACACGCGCCGTATACTGGTAAAATAGTTTAAAAAGCCCACATCCGCTGGATGTGGCTCTGTTATTATTATTTAAGTGGAACTGAAGTGAAAAGGACGCACATTGAAATTCTCAATTCATTAATGGGGTTTGCCCGACTCTTATCAAGGCACGGCTGCTGGGGGAGCTTTGGAATTTGATACAAAGGTCGCTTTGGAGAGCTCTCGTTATCTCGTTTTAAATTGTTGGATTCGGAGCCGTCTGGTGTAAGTCGGGCTGGACCGTAACGAAAGTTAAATAGTAACACGCAAGGAACAGATAAAAAAAAACATGACCGTTTCAGCTGAGTTTCTCTGCGTTGGAGAGAGGAAGAAAAAAGCACTCACATACACATAGACATTGCTTCCTACTGTCTGAATACGGTAGCCATCCGTTCAAATCTCCTCGCCACCTCCCCGCCTGCACGGGCAGTGGTTGTTTGGCTTGCAATAAATTGGGAAAGTGTAAGTCGCAAGGGCCAGTTTGACACTCAGAGAGCCCGCTTGAAGAAAATAAATCGCGTTAATTATTTGTAAAGCTACGGTGACTAGGGATATTAGTGCGCGATTAGATTGTTGGGGAGGTGGTGAGCTTGTAATGTCGTTGCTGATAATACTCGAAGAATTAATAATTGACAGGGCAAAGTGTGCGATTTAACAATTTAACTGCTTAAGATTAGACTCGCCCATTCTTAAATATCCGACTATGTATTTCTTCACCTCGCGGAGTTTCCGTGCAGTTTGCAGGGGATTTCTCGCTGAACACTTCATGTAGCTTCAAAGATTGAAATATATTTGGGTTGCAATTCAAGTATTGTAATTTGAAAGATAATGATATCTGTGTACTATACGCCTTAACCTGGCGCTGATAACGGTTAGGAACCCCATCGTAAACAGCTACATCTAAATGTGGATGGTTTTATATTGCCATTTCGACAATAATAACAGAATGTTGTCATACGATCGCATTGTTATTAACAACTGGCATCGGAATGTGGGTGATCTTAGATTCAGGTGGCACTTCTTAAGATTAAAAACGGACGGATTTTTTAAAGTCAATTGCAGGCGGAGGGCATTGCGGTTTGAATTAAATTGTGATCAAATATTAAGCTTCGGTACCCAAACTGATTCTGTTCAGCAGAACGGAAAAGCCGCGTGAAACTCGTTAAAATCCCACCAGGAGGATTTCATATTTGCCTTTTATTGCAGCAGCAAGGTGCAAATGGAAAATCTTTTATTTTTTAAGTATGTGGAACGGGGCGACGCCTGTAAGTGTGGGATGTCAGGGGGAGGGTGGGAGAAAGGGACTGGGGCTAGAATTCCTCCAACCCCGGGGATGCGCATGAGCCGTATTCCCCAGACAAGCCCCTTGCTGTAAAGGCTACAGCACCGATTGGAGGCGGTTTGTGCTGTTGAAGGTGCATTTCAACCGCATTATTAGCATTTAGATTCCAGCCCCGATTATATTCGAGGGGAAAATCCGCAAAGATAAGGGCGTGAAAAACTGTTTATTGAGTACAAATTGCTTCTTGCTGTGGCGAAATAAAACCGAGTGATCAATTGTTCCTAACCTTTATTTTTAGACACAATCCACCTTGCAGTTTGGGATGTGAATACTGCGGACAGTCATTTTCTACCAAGTTAATCAATCTTAACCAACCATCTCGGGGTTGGCCAGTCAATACTGGGTGAAAATAAGAGCAAAATTAATCAAAAACGGGTATTGTGGAAGACTGCGCCCCCCCCCTCCCCCGCCCGCCGCTCCTGCAAAAGGCTATCTCTCTAAAAGAAATGGGAGCCACCTTAGCTTTCCCTCACTCACTCTGCAACTTGTACCTCTCCAATCTACTGGGTGAGCGAGTGTCAAATGAGATTCCTCATTACCGACCATCAAAAGACAAGCCAGGATGGAAGGGAGGGTTAAGATAAACGAGACAACATTTAAACAGTAACAGTAATAGTTATACTAAACAACATTCATAACTGGAATTGGAATTCCGTCAAAGGACACCATGGAAAGCGTATGCCACCACAATACTGTACATCCCAAACTGATGAAAATAGAGGGATTCATGTTTTGACACACCGCAGTTAAACATCATTAATTCATACCTAGTTATTGCTGTGCATAATGCAGGGAGTAATATTTAAACTGGACCAAAACACAACAGAATCCTGATAAAGCTAAAATAACGCTCTCGTTTTTAATGTGCCATTGGTAGCAAAATGGCATTCTAGCAAAGTATTGGCTTTTAGTGTTGTAGCGTTCAACCCCAGCAGTGTATTTCATAATCCTTGCTATTGCTTAAAACAAAATATTAGAAGTAGACCACAGGACATAGGAGTGGAAGAAGGCCATTCGGCCCATTCAGTCTGCTGCGCCATTCAATGAGATCATGACTGATCTGATGTGATCATCCTCAACTCCACTTTCCCCGCCTTATCCTCTTACCCCTCCATTCCCGAGGATAAAAGCAAAATACTGCGGATGCTGGAATCCAGACGAAAAACAGAAAATGCTGGAAAATCTCAGCTGGTCTGACAGCATCTGCGGAGAGAGTGTCTGCCTGGGTGTACTCCCGGTGCTCCGGTTTCCTCCCACAGTCCAAAGATGTGCGGGTTAGGTGGATTGGCCATGCCCCTTAGTATAGGGGGACTAGCTAGGGTAAATGCATGGGGTTGTGGGGATAGGGCCTGGGTGGGATTGTGGTCAGTGCAGACTCGGTAGGCCGAATGGCCTCCTTCTGCATTGTAGGGATTCTATGAATAGAACCAACATTTGGTGCTTGGACGCTCCTTGGTCAGAGTTTGATTCCCTCACTGTATAAAAAATCTGTCTATCTCAGCCTGGAATGACCCAGCCTCTACAGCCCTCTGCGGTTAAAAAAAAACTTCACCATCCTCTTGAGAGAATAAATTCCTGTCTTAAATTTATGAAAAGAACAGAAAATCTGCATTGCCCTAGAATTGTAATCTCAATCCCCTCCATCCGTTGCTACCTGCGCTATTTGCTCAAACCCTCACTTAGACAGACAGAGTTTAACTGGGACATTTATCATATCGTCCGCATTAGGATTAGTCCTGATCTAAACACACTGGAAATCAATTAGTGGCCAAGCCAACGTCTCATCTGAAGGCACTGTCTCCATTATCCGGCGAGGGCTGAGCCTGCCTCTCCCTCCCTTCACTTCATATGCGTCGATTTTTTTTAATTTTCCGAAGCATGTGATGGCCGCCAGTGAGAGACATCTTTCTAAACCAACCTTCAAACCCGTCCTAACTGAAACCAGCGACACCCTGGCAGGGAACGTAGTCGAAATAATTATTACTTATTTGCACATTCTAGGTGTGCAACCCCACCACCCCCCCCCCCCGGAATAATCGTGCAGTTAAAAAAAACAACCCATTCTCTGTTCTACTTTGAGATTAGATAGCTAATATTTCACCAGGCCGCGTTAATAAGGATGAGATATTCCAGAAAGCAGCCACCAATTTCTGTGGTTAGAAAGGGGAACAGTGCATTTTAAATCGATTTGTAATTACAACCCAAAGCTTGGGGCCATTTCCGCGTTGTGTGTTTTTGTTTGTAGACTTGGCTGTGGCCAAACAGTGCAGATAACTTTGCTTTTTAGTTTAATCCCGACTCCAGTCCCGTCGTCTTCAATTGAGACAGAATGGACCGAATTATTTTATTCTAAATCCCCCACAGCGAGTAGGCAGTCCAAAGCTCGTTAGGCTCCAGGTTTTAAAAAAAGTCTATATAACATCATTTCAGGCCCGGGTTCTGTCGGGCGAGACAGCGAGAAATCCTCATCTCCCACTTTGGAATAGTTGATGATGTGTAGAAATTTCATTTACCGTGAAGTGTTCACTGAAGTGTCTTCTTAGAGGAGGCGTGTGGCTCCGAGAATTAAAAAGCAGCGTGTTATTAAGACCAAATTACATGAAATTTAATTTTTTGAAAGCATTTTCAGTTGAAGAGAGAATGTAAACCGACCTGATCCCAGCTCCGTTTAAAAACAAAGTGGTAAAATCACCCTTCCGAAAATTTGTACAAAATCTACCTCAGAATAAGGTTTTGCGAAATGTCCCCAAACCGACTCTCTATCTTTATATATCATCCACAGGTATTATAAAATTGCCTCATTATATTTCTAAATGACCACAGCGATTGAAAATGACTACTTGACGTGCACAGAGGTTAAAGTGATATGGGAAAACTAACATTTTAATTCTGTTTAGGCGCCCCTATTAAATAGCCTATCTCTATTGTGTACCGCAACTTCGTATTCAAATTAGCGCATTTCATCCACAACCGTTTAAAAAATAATAATAATTTCGTTTCTTTGAGTTTCAAACAAAGATTGTTCTTTTAAAACGAAACCACAGCGTTTGAGGTTTCATTAATTTTTTTTAAAATATTTTTATTTAATCTGTCGGAATGAAGCATTGTGGATGCAGTCGGCGAATGCATCGTGAAATCCTTACTGGGGAACATCAGGAATTAACCTGGACTGAATTTCAATCCTAAAGTTCAGAATTTCAGTTTTAACATTAGAGGGGTTCGCCACGGAGTTAGGTCTGAACCTAACTCCTAAATTGTTAGTGAAATCGGCGAAAACACCCCGAAATTATTTTGATAACAACATTGATGTTGGATTCGCTATTTCAGTGATTTGAAAATTAGCAGCGCAGAAACTATCCAGCAACAAATAACATTCCTTTTGTTTAATGTTTCGTTTCTGACGGTAATTCTACAGAAATGTGGCGTGATTCACTAGCAGTTTCCAGTTATTTGCATTTCAAATATCTGTATATATTTCTAGATCAGATATTACTGAAAATATTTTTTTAAATCCAGAATTTGCTTCAAATTGTACGATTTAGATAGTAACCTGACTCGGAAAATTGTAAAGGAAGCCACCTATGTTGCAGAGTAAAACAGGATTCCATTGTGATAATGTTGATGATCGTTTAATGATTGATTTCCGTTTTAAATGGGTGTGAGTTTAAGGTAAAGAATGATAGTAGCGGGGCGTGGAATGTTTACTACCCCTTGAAGCGGTATAAAGAAGCATTTTCAGCTGACATCCCCAGTCTTACATTTTGCCTGACCCTTTCAGTCAGCACTCCAGCAGTGTCACAACAGCTCCCCCTGCCGCCCCAGTCGGATGGACACTCCGCCTCAAAGTCTTTTGTGTTGCAACTTGGCCAGGCGACCACATTGGTGCAGTTAGGGTGCATTCCCAAAGATAGTTTGACTCTCCCCATTGGAACTGATCGACCCCATTTCACTTTAGTTCTCCGGCCTTCATCACAGAGCGGCCGCGAAGACATAAAACGCTCTAAAAGCTGGCTTGCACCCGAGCTAAACAATGTTAATATTAAATCGAATAAGTTATCAGAGTGCTCCAACAAACCACCACGTCTCTTTTATTCTATCATTAATATTAGCTACAGACAGGCTTGTGTCAAACAGCAGTCTGTCAAGCACTTAAAGATTGTCACCAACAAACTGTACCTACTGAAGAAAAGGCTCTGAAGAAGAGTTATATGGGCTGGAAAGCTCAACTCTCTTCCTCTCTCTACGGATGCTGCCGGATCTGCTGAGTTTTCACAACATTTTCTGCTTTTATTACTGGACTCGCTTCTTGTGTTATACCAGACGTGTGAATGTAGGTGACAGCAGAATTACAAAAAGAAACTTATAAGTTCATAATATATAGGAACAGAATTAGGCCATTGAGTCTGCTCCGCCATTTGATCATGGCTGATGTGCTCCTCATTCCCATTTTCCTGCCTTCTTCCCATAACCCTTCAACCCATTACCAATCAAAACTCTGTCTAACTCCTCCTTAAATTTACTCACTGTCTCAGCATCCACCGCACTATGGGGGAAACTGAAACATAATTGCTTCAAAATAATAGAAATTAGCATTGCACTTTAAAAAATGCACCTCTTTTGTCAATTGTACCATTTGGTTTGAATTTAATTCACCAATTTAATTGGTCAAAGTTAACTTGGTCCTTGCTCGCTGTCATTTGCAGCTGAGTTGGCCATTGCCTCTCTGTAGCTTTTAATCCTTCCTCAGCTGCAGTTTGAGCTGAGCTGTGTGAAAGAGGGTCTCAGTTTGCTGAATCCCCCCATTGAATAGTTGGCTGGTTCTTTTCTCAAGATCTTCACTGCCTCTATCTAGAATTTCCTTTGTACCTGGAGTTACACACTTTCATTTATTCGATGTTGCTAGCATGATGACATTCGCCAATTTGTTTGTGGGGCTTGGGAAATTCAATCTTCCAGCCAAGATTGGCTGAATCAAGAAACCCATCAAGAAACTGAAGTTTCTTGATCTTGAAACTGAAGTTTCTTGATCTGAAGGCAGAATAATAAATCATTAATAGCTTCACTTGAGGGTGTGGGATGGGAAATGACTTTCTCGACACTAGTCCAGGACTGTGGGACATCTCTGCCTCTAACTTTCACTTGCTTCTTCGTAAGAATGCAAGAGGTTGGTGGAAGCTATTCCAAACCAGGTCTCTTGCAGCAGGGAGGAAGTTTTCCCGTATGAGAAAATGCAATGATGATAGCTACTTGCTTCTCTCAAAAGAAGACTGAATGATTTATCCCTTCAGAGTTATGGAGACGAGTTCACATTGATCTTATTGATCATATTTTAGATCAAAGAGATTACTTAGGGCCAGGGATAAACGCATTAATCTCAGGATCCCAATACAGTTTATTTAACTAAACAACCCTGACCAATAATGATCAGTAATTATGAAACACATGGTCTGATCTGCTCTCAATATTTCTTAGGAGGGGCCAGCACACACTTTACAATTGGCCTCAGTATCCCTGAGAACAATAGGCAGGTGTCATAATTCTGACACCCTCAGAAATGCATGTGGGAAGCTGCCTTAGTAACACAGGATCAAGTAACACATTGGCTGTGGCATCCCGTGTGTGCAGTCAAATAGCCTTGGCATCTAGGTTTACGTATGGACCAGCATTGCAGGAGTAAAGGAGAAAGGTAAACTATCACCTGGTCAAGACAATTGAGGAAATAAATGTGGCCGTACCAGTGTTACCCCCATCCTGAGAGAAAATGGACAGAACTGCAGTGAGGAATTAACATCATCATCAAGGGTTGGGGTGGGGAGGTTGATTTTTTTTAGGAATCAGAAATGCAAACAATTCATATGGCAATAGAGGATAAGAAAAGGATGCTTACCCTATCCATCCATTAGAGCTTCCGCTAAAACATTTGCCTAACAGTCATACTGAATTGTTTTATGAACACTGGACATTGTTGAAAGCCTGCATGAGGTGTGCAAGGGTAACTGGAATTGACTGTGCCCCAGTGGAACATGCTATACCATATCTGTGCCTATTCTGCTGCCTGTAAGCAATGTTGCTAGCATTGCATCAGATTAACCGAGGTTATAAACATCACCTCACCTTAAAATGTATTTTATTCAGTCACAAGTGTAATAGAAACTGTAGATGTATTTTCCAAGAACCTGTGTGTGTAGTACTGAAAAAATAAGTCTCCTTCATGAAGGTGAAACCTCATAACCCTCATCTGTCATGCAGGTCCCATGTTAATCAGGCAGTTCATTGCTCAGTTAACTGTTCTGTGTATTTATCCTCTATTTTTCAAGTGTCATTGATTTTGATTCAGTAAGAAGTCCAAAACGTAGTGCTTTGTATTAATGGTGTAAAGTATCACTTTCAGAGATTGTGAAAACAGTGCTCTTTTAATATGGTGGATTTGTTTACCAATGAAATTTCAGTGTGTTATTGTATTACCAAATACATGGTCTCTATCCTCTCCTATATATTGGGATGCGGATAATAGTCAGAACATCAATGCTATCATCCTTGGTCCCAACCAATTCATTATTTACATGCTGCTCCATGACAACGTCATTTATTATTCTGCTCCGCATGTCAATATTCAACTCTACCTCCATCCAAACATCATTGTATTCTTAGCCTTCATTTTAAACCACTCGACAATCTTGTTTCCCTTTCCATTCTATCTGAATAAACATTTCTCACCACATAATTCTTGCTCAGTTTCTCCGACTCTGAATGGCCCCTCGTTCTGTATTCCCTCTGCTTCACCATCAGGGAGCGATCTTTCAGTAATTAAAATCCCTGGCCCTGGGATTCTCTCGAAACAAGCTCACCTTGCTCTCAAAAGTCTCTAAAAAATTGATCCCCTTGCCTTGTGTCTTCGATCTTCCTCACTACATCTTAGCTTGCCAGCTCCCTGCTTATAATACACACTGAGCCCTTCTTTAAGGCCAGGAGCAAGTTATTGTGGCTATATTGCTAACAGAAACAGTTCTAACACATTCTTCATTTGTGCCAAAATATTTTTAAAAATTCCTGGGTTGGTTATTATTTTGAATTCTAATGATAATGGACTTTTGGCTCACCATGCAACAGTGAGTCTGAACCAAAATAATGGATCAAAAGTAAAATCACATGGCTTTGTTGCCGCTAAGAAGTACCTGATAGAAAGTTAGACATCAAGATCATTAACTTCCATATCGGGGGGAATAGCACGTGAATAGCATGCTGAAATATTACAGCACTTTTAACAAGGTCATTCCAGCCAGAGGGATGGATTTTGGTGCATTGTACAAGTTTAGAGACTAGTTTGCACATAATATACATTCATACTTTATATCCAGTACATGCACTCTATCCCCAGATCAACATGACCAGTTCAACTGAATTTTGTTTTTGTTTAAAAGGGGGTGAATTTTATGATTTTAACTGATCATATATTTTTGAACAGAAACAAATTAATGGTCGGAATCTACAGTCAAAGGAAGCTTCTCAGCCAATTCTTGCAAATGAAAATAGAAATGCTGCAATAGGAAAAGTATCATTGGAAACATGTTGCTGAATTCTGCACAGCTGAATCTCTTGTTTTGTACACCAATGCAAATAGTCAAATAGCAAGGTCTGGTAAATAACAAATAAGATTGTGATCAGTTCATTTGTATTGGTGGAATTGTTTAAGGGGGGAATGTTGGCCAAACATCCGAATTAGCTGTTCGTCTTCAAGTACGGCCACGGGATCTTTTTACGCTGACCTGAATAGACAGATGGGGTTTCTGTTTTAACATCTCAGTCTAAAAGGCAGGAATAAGGTGCCAACTTAAATTGTTTGCTCAGGTCTAGCAGTGGGGCTTAGGTCCATGGTCTTCTGATTAAGGGACACAAATACTTACCACTGAACCAAACTGACATTGGTGTCTTGCTAAACAACAAAGAAAATGATCAGAAAGGGAAGACATCATTGGTTTTGTGTGTAGCTAAATGAAAGTGGCTAATTTAGGGAAACGTTCCACAATTACCTCAATCATTAACCCATTGAAGATTTATTGTCTGTTTTCTGCTTCTGAATCAGAGAAGAAACTGTGGTGAATTAATTAGTTACTTTCTGCTCTAAAGTTATAAAGTAGAATCAAAGAGACTCAAAAAAAAATTCATCACAAACATCCTTTCTTCATCCATTTTACCTTCAAAACTGAATTGAATCAGTCTTCATTATAGAGGACACAAGTAACATCCCGGGAATAGCTGTAAATCAGGGAAGGAGGAATTCAAGAAAATTACACTCACCGGGGAAGTGGCACTGAGCAAATTGTTGGAGCTGTGGCCTGACAAGTCCCTGGGTCCTGATGGACTTTACAGAATCACAGCATTGCTATGGTGCAGAAAGAGGCCATCAGGCCCATCGTTTCTGCACTGCTCTCCATATCCCTGCCTTTTCCCTGTACCCCTACACATTGTTTCATTCAAATAATCATCTGATGCCCTCCTGAATGCCTGAATTGAACTCATTGAAGCTACCTCCACCACAGATCCAGGCAGTGCATTCCAGATCTGAACCACCCGTTACATGAAAAAGTTTTTTTTCACATATCACATTCGCTCTTTAAATCTGTGCCCTCTCATTATTGATCCTTTCATGAGGGGGAACAGTTTCTCCCTATCTACTCTGTCCAGCTCCCTCATGATTTTGAACATCTCTATCAAATCTCATCTCAGCCTTCTTTTCTCCAAGGAGAAGAGTTGCAACCTCTCCAATCTGTCCACATAAGTGAGTTTCTCATCCTTGGAACCATTCTTATAAACCTCCCCTGCACTCTCTCCAATGTGTTCACATCTTTCCCATCGTATGGCACCCAGAACTGTACACAATACTCCAACTGAGGTCTAACTAGTGTCTTGTATAAGTTCAGCATAACCTTCTTGATCTTGTATTGATAGGTCTTGATAAATTATGCCTAAAATGATTTACGCTTTATTAACTGCCCTCTCACTTGGCCTGCCACCTTTAATAATCTATGCACATATACACCAGGTCCCTCTTCTCCTACATTCCCTTAAAATTTGCCATGCTATCTATCCACTTCACCAACTTATCTATGTGCTTTTGAAAGGAATGGCTCATGAAATGGTTGATGTGTGCTTTTAATTTTCCAAAATTCCTTACATTCAGGAAGGTTCTGTTGGATTGGAAATTGGTGAAGGTAACTCTTTTATTCAAAAAGGGAGGGAGACAGAAAGCAGGGAACTACAGTTAGCTTAACATCTATCACAGGGAACATGTTGGTAACTATTATTAAAGAAGTTAAAGCAGGGCACTCAGATGAGTTCAAGATAATCAGGCAGAGTCAACATGGTTTTGTGAAAGGGAAATTATGTTCAACCGACATTTTAGAAACATAGAAACATGGAAAAATTACAGCACAAAACAGGCCCTTCGGCCCCCCAAGTTGTGCCGAACATATCCCTACCTTTTAGGCCTACCTATAACCCTCCATCCTATTAAGTCCCATGTACTCATCCAGGAGTCTCTTAAAAGACCCTATTGAGTTTGCCTCCACCACCACTGATGGCAGCCGATTCCACTCGCCCACCACCCTCTGTGTGAAAAACTTCCCCCTAACATTTCCCCTGTACCTACCCCCCAGCACCTTAAACCTGTGTCCTCTCGTAGCAGCCATTTCCATCCTGGGAAAAAGCCTCTGAGAGTCCACCCGATCTATGCCTCTCAACGTCTTATATATCTCTATTAGGTCTCCTCTCATCCTACGTCTCTCCAAGGAGAAAAGACCGAGCTCCCTCAGCCTATCCTCATAAGGCGTGCCACTCAATCCAGGCAACATCCTTGTAAATCTCCTCTGCACCCTTTCAATCTTTTCCACATCCTTCCTGTAATGAGGCGATCAGAACTGAGCACAGTGCTCCAAGTGGGGTCTGACGAGGGTCTTATATAGCTGCATCATTATCCCTTGGAGTTCTTTGAAGAACCAACTTGTGCTGTGGATAAAGGGGATGTACTGTACTTAGATTTCTGGAAGGCATTTGATAAGGTGCCCTGTCAAAGATTACTGCAGAAAATAGAAGTTATTAGGGGGTAACATAATAGCATGGATGGCAGATTGGCTAGCTAGCAGAAAACAGAGAGTAGGCATTAAATGGGTTATTTTCTGGTTGGCAAGATGTAACGAGTGATGTTCCACAGGGATCAGTGCTGGGACCTCAACTTTTTACAATTTATATAAATGACTTGGATGAAGGGGTTGAAGGGATGGTTGCCAAATTTGATGATGATACAAAGATAGGAAGGAAATTAAGTTGTGAGGATGACATAAGGAGGCTAAAAGGGAATATAGGTAGGTTAAGTGTGTAGACAAAGATCTGGCAAATGGAATATGATGTGGGAGAATGTGAAATTGTCCATTTTGGCAGGAAGAATAAAAAAGAAGCATATTATATAAATGATGAGAGATTGCAGAGCTCTGAGATGCAGAGTGATCTGTGAGTCTAGTGCATAAATTGAAAAAGGTTAGTATGCAGGTACACAAGTAATTAGGAAAACTAACAGAATGTTATCATTGAGTGCAAGGGGAATCAAATACGAAAGTAACGCTTAAGCTTCAATTACACAAGGCACTGGTCAGACCACATGTGGGGTACAGTATACAATATTGGTCTCCTTATTTAAGGAAAGATGTATATGCATTGAAAGATATTCAGAGGAGTTTATTAGATTAATACCTGGAATGGGAGGGTTAGCTTATGACGAAAGGTTGGAAAGGCTAGGCTTGTATCCGCTGAGGTTTAGAAGAGCAATAGGCAACTTGAATGAAATCCTGAGGGGTCTTGCTTGACAGGGCGGTTGTGGAGAGGACGTTTCCTCTTGTGGGAGAATCTAAAACTAGGGGTCACTGATTAAAAATAAGGGGTCACCCATTTAAGACAGAGATGGGAAGAAATTTTGACTCTCAGAGGGTTCATAGTGACATCGCTTTTGATCCTTCGATGTCGGCTCTTCCTATCATTGCGAAGCAGAATTCACTAAGTATTGGATTGTTCACCCACTAATAGGGAACGTGAGCTGGAGTTTAGACCGTCACGAGACAGGTTAGTTTTATCCTACAGATGATAAAAAGAGGGCTGTGAGTCTTTGGAACTCCCCTCCTGAAAAAGCGGTGGAAACAGAATCTTTGAATATTTTTAAGGCAGATAGATTCTTGATAAGCAAGGGGGTGAAAGGTTATTGGGGGGAGGCAGGAATGTAGAGTTGAGGTTACAATCAGATCAGAAATGACCTTGTTGAATGACCGAGCAGGTTCGAAGGGCTGAGTGGTCTACTCCTGCTCCTAATTCACATGTATGGATGTCTATATGTTCTTAACCAACTGCAAAATGACATTCATTCTATTTGTGTTGTTTTTGATGGAAAAATGTTACTCAGTGGTCATCTGTGCATGGAGCTATGTAAGTTCTTAATCAAAACCTGTTGATCCATCTTTGGGCCTACCACAAGTTATGCTGCTAAAGCAACACTTTCTGATATCTGCTTTAGTTTCTGAAAAAGGAGCTCTCTTTTCAGAGAAGATTTTTTAATTAAACATTTTTAAAAATTTAATTATTTTTAAAATTAATCTTTTTGTACTTATGTTTTATTCTGCCACTTTCTCCTTCCCTCTCCATTTCTCTCAAGGTATTAATTTCTTTTTGGGATCAGCCTAGTGGTCAAAATTTGTGTGTGAATAGGCAGAAACCTTTTTGTAAAACTCTTCGACTAAACAAATACTTTGTTGACTCCAAAATGAAAACAATATAGCACGGATTCTGAAAATCCAAAATAAAAACTGGAAATGATGGAAAAACTCAATAGGTCTGGCAGCATCTGTGGAGAGAGAAACAGAGTTAAATACTACAGATGCATTGTCGAGTCAATGGGCTCCAGTGATAACCAGTTTTACCAAACTTGTTTATGTTTTTTGACATTACTACAAAATAAATGGTAACAATTGGAACTATGAGTTAAATAGAGAATACTTTGAGGTGCAGTAATATGGATTTAAGAATGAACATAGCTGACCAAGTTAGCCATACATAGATTAATAGTGAACTCCTGAGACAAGTCTGCAGATGGTATTGAACTGGGGACATCAATAGTTTTCTTGTTCCAAAGCTGTTTTTCTTGAACATATTGTTTGTAATAAAATGCATTATGTTCAATTCTCCCCTTTTCTCCTTCGGGGCTCCACAGTGCACTAAAATATCCTTCAGTTCTGATGAAGAGTCACCCAAGCTTGAATCCTTAGCTCTGTTCTCTCTCCGCAGATGATGTCAGACCTGCTGAGATCATCCTTTAGTGCAGAAAGAGGCCATTCGGCCCATCAAGTCTGCACTGACTCTCTGACAGAGCATCTTAGGCCCTATCCTCATAACCTCATGTATTTATCCCACTAATCCCCCTAACCCACGCATCTTGGGACACCAAGGTGCAATTGAGCACAGCCAATCAACCTAATCTGCACATTTTTGGACTGTGGGAGGAAACCGGAGCACCCGGAGGAAACCCACGCAGACACGGGGAGAATGTGTAAACGCCGCACAGACATTCACCTAAGGCCAGAATTGAATCCGGGTCCCTGAAGCAACAGTGCTAACTATGGTTTCCAGCATTTCCTGTTTTTATCTCCTTCAGCCTTCCAACATGGTGCTTGTGCAACTGGTTTTTAGGATATGCTGTCAGAATGTGTCTCACCCCCCCCAGCTTTCCTTCCCTGCTCACCTCTAATTAGCTGAGTTCCACTCAGGATCATGATATGCTGAAAGGAAGTAGTAATTCACCATGTGCAGAACATTGATTGTGAGTCTAGCCGACACTCACAGGCTGTTTAATAACGTGCAGTTTCAACTATGAGCCCCTACCTCTGACAGAGGGTAGGCAGTGCCTGGAAAGATTTTGTGAAGCAGATTAAACACTGCTAAGATTCCTTCTGGTATCTTGTGATACTATATTCCCCTCAGTCATAAAGTGTCTTTCATTGGCGAATCCATGGATTACCATGAGGTCTAACAAATGATCTTTCCTTTATAATATTCCACAACGTAACATTCTTACTTTCTGCATCGCCTCATTCCTGAAGCATGGATATACGGGCAGCATGCCTAAATGGTGACCATTCACCTGTGTACTTTCCTCAGCTGTCAGTGGGTTGTTCAATTCTGGAGCGCCATCATCTCTTACTTTCACTTAAAATTCACGGCTGTGTGCTTCCAGAGTGGGTCTCTGGATAGCGAGCATGAATCACAACTTATTTTTCTCTCCCCTTACCCAGAACTTACACAATTCCATGCACAAATATGCACTACGACCACTGAGGAACGATTTTGCATCAAAAACAACACAAATAGAATGAATGGCATTTTGCAGTAGGTTCAGAATACACGACCATCCAAAGACTCACAATCCTTACTCAAGGGCATTGAAGATAAGTCTTGGGCCTGAATTTATAGCCCATCTCAAATTGCCCTTGAACTGAGTGTCTCGCTGAGCCATTTCAGAAGGCATTTTAAGAGTCAGCCTCATCGCTGAGGCTCTGGAGTCACATGTAGGCCAGACCAGGTAAGGATGGCAGATTTCCTTTCTGTAATAAGTCCTCGGAGGCAGAAGTCCCTTCATCAAAATCCCTTTATTTACAAGTCTGACAACTGCATACAGAGTGCTTTCCATTACACTAGGAGTCCCAGAGGAACTGACACTCCTGATTAAATACAGAGCAAGAGGCTCCCTGATTGGCCCATCAATTTGGCCCTTAATCAGGGAGTTCATATTCTAACAGGCCCACCTCAATTGCCTGATTAAAGTTGTTACACTTTTCTAAAGGACATTAGTGAACCAGGTGGGTTTTTACGACAATGGTTTCATGGTCATCATTAGACTTTTAATTCCAGATATTCTGCGGCAGGGTTAGAGCCCAGATCCTCAGAGCATTACCCTAGGTGTCTGGATTATTAGTCCAGTGACAGTATCATTACGCCACTGCACCCCCCTAATGTGGCACACTGCCATCAGCTAAACCCAGTGGGAACTTGCAGCTAGTCACTGGATAGACTTGGCAAATCATTGGGAGAACCATGAGAATGTTCTTCAGCCATTGCATAATGTAAAACATAGGTGTGATTGGAAAGCTGGAAATGACTCAATTTGACTGGCTGAATTTGAGGAATTGAAATAAAAAGGTATCCTCTTAGTAGTTTTGTCAAGAGGAAAAAAGCCCTTTCTATCATGGGACACCAAATAGAGAAATTCAATGAAATGCCAACTAATAACCTTATGTAGCCTCAAGGTGCCTGGAGATTTAAACCTTTCACTATCCAGGATTTTACCAAACTGTATGGATTAGTAAAAACGATGAAGTGTAAAAAGTGTGCTAATGTGATGCAATGTAGCTTGGAACGACATCATTCCTTAAAATGTTCATGAAGCTTAACTAAAAATTTTATTGAAAGTGAACTGTCTGGAGAGTATGCTGGTGATTTATATTGGATCTCCAGCGCACTGTGCTATGGAATAGCTGATATAGGTTTGTGCAGTTGATTCCTGAAATTCTGAGCTTCTAATCTCAGCTATGGTGCAGGAGGAATTGAAAAGTCAATGGCTTCCCCACATGGATAGAGAGAAAATGAGAAGGTTAATGACTCTGGGGCCACTTTTGTCCATGTCCTAACGGTTGGTCCTGCTGTCAGAGGAGGAAGGTGGGAAATGACGCAGTGCAGAAAGAGAAAAGGAACAACATTAAAGGACAATAGAATCGTGCAATTAAAAGTATCTTAAGAATAAACAATCAGGATCAATGATATCTAATGGAAACAGTCATTCAAAATGCTTTCCCACAGATATACATTGCTTAGGTGGTCTTGAGCATGCTTAACCCCAGAAAGTTCTGGATTTCTAAATATATTTTGTGCTTCCTGCCTCATCACTTTTTAAAAGTAAACACTTTTAAAAACTTGACAAATGATAGAATTTTTAGATAAAAATGAGAGGTAATAATAGACGATGTATGGGTTGATCCATATCCAACAAACCAACTAGATAATCGGTTCTCCTGAAGTTATCTGAATCATCACTTTATCCTTCAAAGAAGGATTGTTCCTCCTTTAGTTCCGATCTTTCTTCAACCCTAACATCACCTTACAGTTCGCAGAAGCCATCTGCCCTTCACCCCCATGCCAAGTACAAAGAGATATTTTTTGCCCCAGGACCACCACTGGGCCACATCTTACAGTGCGTACAGTGTACCATTATACAATACGTACTCCCCGGGGTGTATCACTTACTCGAGATGGTTTCATATATTCTGCTTCCGTACATTCGGAGGTCAGTTCATCAACATTAGTCACAAGTTATACTGCTAATGTTGTGATGCTCTGCATATGAAGCTGCTTCACATCAACATGAAACCGGAACTATGGCCATTACGGTCTGGTGAATTGTTTTACCTGAGGGTTAATACATTCCAGAAGGTATAATGTTTAAGTTTTAAAGATTATTTATTAGTGTCATAAGTAGGCCTTCATTAACACTGCAATGAAGTTACTGTGAAAATCTCCTCATCGCCGCACTCCGGCACCTGTTCATGTACACTGAGGGAGAATTTAGCATGGCCAATCCACCTAACCTAATGATGCAACTGTTTACATCAGGACATTTCCCCATCATTGTTTCCATATGCTAATACAATTATTTTAATTTATAAAGAAAAGTTGTTAAAATTACAACAAAATCACACCTTACACTGGAAAGGTTCTGTTGCAGTCGGCGGAGATGTGTGCTTTAATATTCCCTAAACGTGGAAGTCTTCAGTGTCAATTACACAGCAGGCTGTACAAGAAGTCAAATCCTGAGATTTCAGCCTGCTTAAATTCTCTCTGGAAAGGCTGAGATTGATAGAGTTATACCATTTGTCAAGAAACTTCAGTGATAATAAGTGGAATGATCTGTATCCACTAATTCCCTATGTTTGCTTGTTGAGTGCTCTATGTCCAATACAATCTGCATTGGGCAGGCAAAGACAAATATGTAACCAATTCCCAAAATTAAAAAAAATTCACCAATTCTGCAATCCAACTAGAACAAATCAGTGGTTAATGATTTTACATGTATACTTTGTGCGATGCTTTTGTGATGGTACAGACACAAAAAGAAGAAATAGGAGTGGCTTCTACACTTTCTGAAATTGTTCGGCTTTGTTCAGGTAGATACAAGATACATCTCTAAATTGAAAGTGGCAGGAAGTCCAGTAGATGGGCACAGAGCATTACACGGGGTCTGTGAGTCTGATTCCAGCAGCGGGAGAACCGTAAGCAATTAACTCAGTGGCGGGAAGGTAACAAATGGGAAACTCACCCATTGGCAGCGGGAAGTTCAAAATTGCTCACTTGCATATAATTTAAATGCAATTTGAATTGATATAATGCTGCCTCCCTCATTGAATGAAAGTGTCTCTCGTGCCTTCAGCAACTCACCAAGTGAAAGCTAGTGATTTATATGTGCGCCGAAATTCTCCCAATTCGCCTGCCACGGGAATCGTAATGGGAGAGGCACAAAATTCATCCGACCATTCAAAGGTCTTTTGAGCTTGCGCTGGAATTTCCTGTCTTGGGATGCACATGGGTAGAGAATCCTGCCCCAAGGCTTCCTTGACTGAAGGGGCAGAACTTTCCGATTCCTCCCGCTGATAGGATTTTCCAGTCCTGGCGAAGTCAAGGAGCTTTTGAATGGCTCGCTGCATTTTCCAATCCCACCCTCCCAGCACAGCGGGGCCTTAAGCGAGAGTCCCTTTGGACTTCCACCAAGCCGAGTCACAGGGCACTGGATTGATCTTGGAGAGGTTTTCTCTGTGTAAAGCCTCGCTAAGCTGGCACTCTGAGGGAAGGGCCTCAAGCAGGAAATTCAGATCTCAGAAGTAATGGGTCTAAAATTTAAAGGGGCAGTGCACAACTGCAGTCCAGAGGGGCCACCCATTAAAGTGACATGGGGGGGTGGTGGAGGAGGATGACATTTAGGAGGCTGCCTGCAAGGAAAGGGAGAGATAATGGCAGCATGAGAATCATCCACTCTGTCCCTCTCCACCCTCAAGCACTGGAGGGGATGCACCAGTTGGCTTGCAATATCTCGGATCTCAGTTTGAACCCATTGATTCTACCAAGTGATCTTCTGCGATAGTGGAGGAACCTTCCCCTTGGTAAGTCTTTTTGCGCTGGAGCACCAGAAATTCAGATGCCGGAGACTTAAGTTGCAGAACTTTCTTAAATAGCTTGCAAGACAATTTCTAATTCTAACAGGGGGTGTGGCTCCCTTTAAATAGAGTGCCAGCTCCTGCATATCAGGCAAAGAGGTGCCAGATCCATGTAATCTGGTGACAAGCCCAACGTTCCCTCATTCATGAACCATATAATCAGGTTCAGCCAATCACCATGGACCACACCAGATCGCCAATGGCTTCCAGGTTTGCTGGTGATGGCAGGACTAAATCCAGCCCAGTGTTTTTCTCCATCATTGTGACCCACTCACTAAATTTTATTCCCACCAATCACAGATTATAAAGCCACACCTTCCTGCAATTCCAATGATGGCCTTTTCATTATAGAGAAAACTGTATGTTTTGTTTGTGAATTAGAAGAGAAAATTCACTATTTGGAGGGATTTTCTGTTTGGATTGATGCCCATTAGAGCTCCTCACATAAAAGGAATTATTGTCTCTACTAGGGTTTGGATCCACTCTTTGCAGGAAAGGGTCTATTAAATTAATTTTCCTGTTTTAAGTTCCAAGAATGCTGGCCATGCAAAGGGGAAGCAAAAACTTCTGATACAGCAGGGTAATAATAGCTGGGAGTAATTTTGAAATAACGCCTGGAATACATCCCTTCTTCCAGGGAAATTTCCAGCTATTGATAGGGTTAACATTTTAAAATAATCCTTTTGTTCTTACCACCAATGAAGTATGACAGGCTGCTCCACTTTCACTTCCTTTCACTGCACAACCTTTTAAATCAGAGATACTTAGACGTGTGTGGTTACCATAATGGTCAGCCCTCATTAACCTAATATGACTGTAGTTAAATTTAGTTGCGGCCACACATATAGGTGCTTCTTGTAAAACGGTGGATGGAAGCCAAGCCAAGTAATGACATTGAAGATGTGACAATATCAATAACCAACACTTTCAAATTTCTTTCTATAACATTAATAATTGTTCAGTATATCTAAAGCCTTGTTGACGAGTTAGCTTTGATATAACATTTAAATCAACGGCAATTATGTTCCTTCTCATTTAAAATCTAATTTCCTTTTGTTTCCTCTTGATTCAATTTGTTTTCATCAAGGTGCAGAATGTCATTCATGAGTAATGAAGCTCTTCCTATTTCAGGCACCCCCCCCCCCCCCCCCCCCCCACCCCCGCCGCCCCACCCACCACAGTGCCACAGTGGTTAGCCAGGGTCCTGGGTTCGATTCCTGGCTTGGGTCACCGCCCGTGTGGAATCGGTATGTTCTCCCCATGTCTGCGTGGGTTTCCTCCGGGTGCTCGGTTTCCTCCCACAGTCCGAAAGATGTGCTGGTTAGGGTGCATTGGCCATGCTAAATTTTCCCTTAGTGTACCCGAACAGGCGCCGGAATGTGGCAACTAGATTTTCACAGTAACTTCATTGCAGTGTGAATGTAAGTCTACTTGTGACACTAATACTTAAACAATGTCAGTATTAAGTAGTCTTCAACAACTGCAGCACAGCCAGATACATAGCAAATCTTTCTCTGTACTATACTGCAACAATATGCCTCAGTCTCAATCTGAGACAATTATCACCTATTGGACCAGGGTGACATTCTTTCCATGTATTACACTATCCATTGTGTGACATCTCTGTGTATAACTGCCAGTGTTGGATTAGGGATAGTGTTTTACTTTGGTGCACACTCGCTAGAAACTACAGTAAGAATACTCAAACTCTGGGATCTTGCATATATCATTTAACCACCAGAGCAATTTCCATTTTTCTTCATAAAGCAAACTGTCCTTCCTCGAACCTGCTTAAAGTTAATAAATGACCTTAACTCACATTCAAGGATGGATGGACGGCCTGACCCATTGAAGTTGCACAGGAATGTGCTGTAGTAAAATCCTGGCCCTGTTACTTATGAAATCATTTAAATTAGAGACTTTAATTTAGTTTCTAATTTAAGTAAAGTAGGAGTATTTGTTCAATATTATGCAGGATTAATTGCAAATTGTAGATTTGTAACTTTACAGTGGCACCCGGGTTTCATTCCCTGGTCACTGTCTGTGCAGAGTCTGCATGTTCTCCCTGTGCCTGAGTGGGTTTCCTCCGGATGCTCTGGTTTCCTCCCACAGTCCGAAAGACGTGTTGGTTAGGTGCATTGGCCATGCTAAATTCTCCTTCAATGTACCCAAACAGGTGCCAAAGTGTGGCGACCAAGGGATTTCCACAGTAACTTCATTGCAGTATTGATGTAAGCCTACTTGTGTTTATAATAAATAAACTTTAAAACTTTTGGTGAGATCTGAAAGTATCTTAAAACTGGAGTTGTCCAACTTTGTTTCTTTCCAAAATAATTAAGAAGCAAATGAAATGCAGTGCAGTCCACACTAAAGCTCCAACATACTGCGCCATGGATTTATAACCCATTTCTTCTCATAAAGCAAATTGACAAAGTTGGATACACCTAAGATGATGGCACTAAAGTTAGCTTGTGTGGGATCCATTGTGTGATGGTTATCGTTGATCAGTGCCACTGTGTCGAAAATGAATAATTAGGGAGAGGTTTAATGAGAATAGCAAGCCACTGTGCAAATAGCAGTACAGAGTTCAGTTTGCTTAGTACTAACCAACCTATCTCAATCGTAAAACTATTAGCATGCTCTTGCTGTCACGATGAATCATGCTCCAGTGATCAAATTGGGCTGTGCACATCCTTCTATATGCTTGATCGCCGATGCCTTTGTGAAGGATGCAGCTCATATCATTGATAAATCTAGTATATTTTTGAAAGTTCAAATAATGGTCAATTCGTCACAAGGTAGGTTTTTTATTCAACATTTTGTAGATGTGTTGAAATACAATATATATTATTTGTGTGTACCTTGGAGGAAATGAGAATTTGTTTTAGTTGATGAAGATGCTGGACTTGACATTGTGTGACCAGCGTAGCTATAAGTCCTGTTTCAGTATACAAACCCACTCCATCATTTATTCAATCCCAGCGAGTCATATAAATTGGTGAAATGCCAATTTCCAATATAATTTCTCCAGATTAATGAACGCAGCAAAATAACGGAATTGTGGCCACCAAATCACATCAAAATAGCAAAGGTCCAAAATAACTTAAAAAATGCATGTTATGGTTCAATGGCAAGTACAACAATGTCTCTGTCAGGTTGATGGATGCTATATTCTCATATCTTGGAATGTGAATGCAATATATGGGTATAAACCTTCCTCAGAACAAATTACACCACGGTTTGAAACTGAGTAGGTGAGTTCAGACAGTTTATTGCTTGATTTGGATTGTGCTTTCAAATGGTTAATGAGAACAGAATGGCTTCAGAGAGGTAACACTTGCACCGAGAGAGTATTTACTGCACCAGGCCCACAAAGAATTAGACAGTAAATATTGAATTATCAGTTTATTGGTAGCAATTCTCACTAATTAATTTAAATACAATTGGCTGAATGGCAGTTGCCTTGGCGAACAAGCGATACATTACTATGCCAATTAAATTAATGTTTTTGTCAAAATAGCAGTAAATATGGCCTAGTCAGTTTCTGAATAATCAATCATTAATACATAAATGCAGACACAGAAAGCTTTTGTAAATAAGTTCATTGCACAAGCATTTTCTTAAATACACGAGAGGCCAGATTGCTGCCAAGAGCCCCATTTGCTTGTGTTTGCCTTGCAAGCAACATTGCATTATATAATTTTCCATTCATTAATTATGATACAGCTGATAATCATCAGAACTTGTAACATTTAAGTACCTGCTTTATTGATTCGAAGAAAAGACCTCAGCAGATTTGGAGGAATTTTCACACCAAATCAAGTCCCAGCCCACCGAAATGGAGGTATAATGTTGCAACACTGAAGGAAGCTTCTGCTGATAAAACCCTGGAAAATGGATCTTTCAGTGAAGTTATAAAGGATGAACCCCCATAGGAATGTATCCCCTTACCCATAATGTCCAACACAATTTGTATAACACCGCAGGAAATTTAATAACCTGTGTGATAAAACTCCTCTGATCTTTCTTATTTGTTCTCCAGCTGAGTCTTCAGTCCCTTGTAACGGATTCACTAAGCTGTAGAAGGCATCTTTCATGATACTGCTTCTCAAACCAGGCACAGTGCCGTGCTATTGAGTTCAAATCTTCCATTTTAATAACCAAAGGCTTCCTTTGTAACTAGAATTATTTTAGTGAACCTTCACTGTTCTTTCCTCTGCTCTGAATTTTTTTCCCCGATTGGTCTAGTTTGCAAAATCAGGAGTTCCGAAGGAAAATAGGGCATTTTAGCCATAGGTGTAATGATAATAAGTCTGTGCGGAGTCTACACGTTCTGCCCGTGTCTGCATGGGTTTCCTCTGGGTGCTCCGGTTTCTTCCCACAGTCCAAAGATGTGCGGGGGATGGGTCATGCTAAATTGCCCCTTACTGTCAGGGGGACTAGCTAGGGTAAATGCATGGGGTTATGGGGATAGGGCCTGGATGGGATTGTGGTTGATGCAGACTTGGTGGGCCAAATGGCCTCCTTCTGGACTGCAGGATTCTAAGTTGTTTCTTACAATGAATGCATAACACCTCCATGACCTTGTACCATCCCTGTCGCTGAAAATTTCCTCATTCGTGCATCCCAATTAATTCTCCACTCTTTGGACTTGGTCATTCCATGCTTCCCCTCTTCCCTCTGGACCGCAACTTCCAATTCCACTATCCACATTATGGATATTCTCCACCTTGTTGCATCTTTTCTCACTTGCAAATTTTCCTCCATGCCCTGGTCCTGTTTTTAATGTGCCCTGGGATTGTCTTGATGCCACAAACACGGCTCTGGGAATCAAAATTCAAAACTCAAATTCTGTTATTGGGAACTTTCAGTGGCCAAGTGTCGTGTCGAATGTTGTACTGAACCATACTTTGCAGGATAGTGCCAGATTGAATTCCCTATCTGTTATCTGATCCTTGAGGCTGGAGTGATAGGAGCATTACCTGGACTAAGAAGGGGATAATCATTCAGGTTTTTCTGTCAATGATGATACAAAGATAGGTAGGAAAGTAAATTGTGAAGAGGACATACAGAGGCTACAAAAGGATATAGGTAGGTTAAGTGAGTGGGCAACAATCTAGCAAATGGAGTATAATGTGGGTAAGTGTGAGGTTATCCATTTTGGCAGAAAGAATATAAAAGCATATTATCTGCATAAATCACAAAAGGTTAAAGTGCAGTGCCGTAAGTAGTTAGAAAAGCTAATATAATGATATTGTTTATTGCAAGGGGAATTGAATACAAGAGTAGGGAGATTATGCTTTAGTTATACAAGGCCACATCTGGAGTACTGTATACAGTGTTGATCTCCTTATTTAACGAAATATGTAAATACATTGGAAGCAGTTCAGAGAAGGTTTATTAGATTAATATCTGGAATGGGCAGATCATCTTAAGATGGAAAGCTAGACAGGTTAGGCTTATATCTGCTGGAGTTTAGAATCATAGAGTCATAGAATTGACAGTGTACAAGGAGGCCATTTGGCCCATTGAGTTTGCACCGACCACAATCCCACCCAAGCCCTATCCCATAACCCCATGCATTCGTTAGGTGTGTTCAGGAGGGTTTCCTGACACAGCATGTGGACAAGCCTACAAGAGGAGAGGCTGTACTTGATCTGATACTGACCAATGAACCTGGACAGGTGTCAGATCTCTCAGTGGGAGAGCATCTTGGGGATAGCGATCATAACTCTATCTCCTTTAGGCTTGCATTGGAAAAAGAGAGGATCAGGCAAGCTAGGAAAGTGTTTATATGGAGTAAGGGGAAATATGAAGACATTAGACAGCAAATTAGAGGAGTAAATTGGAAGGAGGTATTCTCGGGGAAATGTACTGAAGAGAGGTGGCAGTTTTTCAAGGAATGTCTGTCTAGAATTCTACAGGACAACGTTCCGAGCAGACAGGGAGGTGTTGGTCGGTTAAAGGAACCGTGGTGCACGAAAGCTGTGCGGGACCTAGTCGAGAAGAAAAGGAAAGCGTACAAAAGGCTCAGAGAGCTTGGCGAAGATAGGGATTTAGAAGAGTATACGGCTTGTAGGAAGGGACTAAAGAAGGAAATTAGGAGAGCCAGAAGGGGTCACGAGAAGGCCCTGGCAGGTAGGATTAAGGAGAACACTAAGGCGTTCTATAAATATGTGAAGAGTAAAAGGATGAGACGTGACGGAATAGGGCCTATAAAAGGTGAAGGCGGGAAAGTCTGTACGGAACCAGTAGAAATGGCAGAGGTGCTCAATGAGTATTTTGCCTCGGTTTTCACAGAGGAGAAGGACCTGGGTGGATGTACTGCGGGCGTGCGGTGGACTGAAAGGATTGAGTATGTGGACTTTAAGAAAGAGGTTGTGCTGGAATCTTTGAATGGCATCAAGATAGATAAGTCACCGGGTCCGGATGGGATGTACCCCAGGTTACTGTGGGAGGCGAGGGAAGAGATTGCAGAGCCTCTGGCGATGATCTTTGCGTCGTCGATGGAGACGGGAGAGGTGCCGGAGGATTGGAGGATTGCGGATGTGGTTCCTATTTTCAAGAAGGGGAATAGGGATAGTCCAGGTAGAACATAGAACATAGAACAGTACAGCACAGAACAGGCCCTTCGGCCCACGATGTTGTGCCGAGCTTTATCTGAAACCAAGATCAAGCTATCCCACTCCCTATCATCCTGGTGTGCTCCATGTGCCTATCCAATAACCGCTTAAATGTTTCTAAAGTGTCTGACTCCACTATCACTGCAGGCAGTCCATTCCACACCCCAACCACTCTCTGCGTAAAGAACCTACCTCTGATATCCGTCCTATATCTCCCACCACGAACCCTATAGTTATGCCCCCTTGTAATAGCTCCATCCACCCGAGGAAATAGTCTTTGAACGTTCACTCTATCTATCCCCTTCATCATTTTATACACCTCTATTAAGGTAATTACCGACCGGTGAGTCTAACCTCAGTGGTTGGTAAACTGATGGAGAAGATCCTGAGGGACAGGATATATGAGCATTTAGAGAGGTTTAGTATGCTCAAGAATACTCAGCATGGCTTTGTCAAGGGCAGATCGTGCCTTACGAGCCTGGTGGAGTTCTTCGAAAATGTGACTAAACACATTGACGAAGGGAAGGTGGTAGATGTGGTTTATATGGATATTAGCAAGGCGTTCGATAAGGTCCCCCATGCAAGGCTTCTAGAAAAAGTGAGAGGGCATGGGATCCAAGGGGCTGCTGCCCGGTGGATCCAGAACTGGCTTGCCCAAAGTAGGCAGAGAGTGGGTATAGATGGGTCTTTTTCTAAATGGAGGTCGGTCACCAGTGGTGTGCCCCAGGGATCTGTTCTGGGACCCTTGCTGTTTGTCATTTTCATAAATGACCTGGATGAGGAAGCGGACGGATGGGTTAGTAAGTTTGCCGACGACACGAAGGTTGGTGGGGTTGTGGATAGTCTGCAGGGATGTCAGAAGTTACAGAGGGACATAGATAGGATGCAAGACTGGGCGGACAAGTGGCAGATGGACTTCAACCCAGATAAATGCGTCGTGGTCCATTTTGGTAGGTCAAATGGGATGAAGGAGTACAATATAAAGGGAAAGACTCTTAGTACTGTAGAGGATCAGAAGGACCTTGGGGTCCGGGTCCATAGGACTCTGAAATCAGCCCCGCAGGTGGAGGAGGTGGCTAAGAAGGTGTATGGTGTGCTGGCCTTTATCCATCGAGGGATTGAGTTTAGGAGTCCGGGGATAATGATGCAGCTATATAAGACCCTTGTCAGACCCCACTTGGAATACTGTGCTCAGTTCTGGTCGCCTCACTATAGGAAGGATGTGGAAAAGATTGAAAGGGTGCAGAGGAGATTTACAAGGATGTTGCCTGGATTGAGTGGCATGCCTTATGAGGATAGGCTGAGGGAGCTCGGTCTTTTCTCCTTGGAGAGACGAAGGATGAGAGGAGACCTAATAGAGGTGTATAAGATGTTGAGAGGCATAGATCAGGTGGACTCTCAGAGGCTTTTTCCCAGGGTGGAAATGTCTGCTATGAGAGGACACAGGTTTAGGGTGCTGGGGGGTAGGTACAGGGGAGATGTTAGGGGTAAGTTTTTCACACAGAGGGTGGTGGGCAAGTGGAATCGGCTGCTGTCAGTGGTGGTGGAGGCGAACTCAATAGGGTCTTTTAAGAGACTCCTGGATGAGTACATGAAGCGTAATAGGATGGAGGGTTATAGGTAGGTCTAGAAGGTAGGGATGTGTTCGGCACAACTTGTGGGCCGAAGGGCCTGTTTGTGCTGCAGTGTTTCTATGTTTCTATTTACCTTAGCTAATCCCTCTGACACTAAGGGGCAATTTAACATAGCCAATCCACCTAACCCCGCACATCTTTGGACTGTGGGAGGAAACCGGAGCACCCGGAGGAAACCCATGCAGACACGAGGAGAATGTGCAAACTCTACAGATGGTGACCCAAGCCGGGAATTGAACCCGGGTTCCTGGTGTTGTGAGGCAGCAGTGCTAACCATTGTGCCATCGTGCCGCCCACGGTGAAGAGTAAGAGGTGACTTGATTGAAACATATAAAATCCTAAGGGGACTTGACAGGGTGAGTGTGGAGAGGCTGTTTCCTCTTGAGAGAAAATCTAGAATGAAGGGCCGGCCACTGGTTAGAAATAAGGGCTCTCCATTTAAAATGGAGATGAGGGAAAAAAAATTCTCTCCGATGGTTGTGAACTTTGGAACTCTCTTCCACAAAAGGTGATATCTTTAGGCAGAAATAGATAGATTCTTGACAAGCAAGGGGTGAAGGGTTATCAGGCAGGAATATAAGGTTGAGGTTAAAATTAGATCAGCCATGATCTTATTGAATGGTGGAGCAGACTCAAGGGGCCGAGTGGCCTACTCCTGCTCTTAATTTGTTTGTTCGTATGCTCGTTTGATCATAGAGTCATAGTCATAGAGGTTTACAGCATGGAAACTGTCCCTTCAGCCCAGCTTGTCCATGCCACCCTTTTTGTTTTAAACCCCAAATCTAATCCCAATAGCCTGCATTTGGCCCATATCCCTCTATGCCCCATCGTACCCATGTAACTATCTACATGCTTTTTAAAAGATAAAACTGTACCTGCCTCTACTACTACCTCTGGCAGCTTGTTCCAGACACTCACCACCCTCTGTGTGAAAAAAATTGCCCCTCTGGACACTTTTGTATCTCTCCCCTCTCACCTTAAACGTATGTCCTCTAGTTTTAGATTCCCCTACCTTTGGGAAAAGATATTGACTATCTAGCTGATCTATGCCCCTCATTATTTTATAGACCTCTACAAGATCACCCCTCAGCCTCCTACGCTCCAGAGAAAAAAGTCCCACTCTATCCAGCCTCTCCTTATAACTCAAACCATCAAGTCCCAGTAGCATCCTTGTAAATCTTTGCTGCACTCTTTCTAGTGTAATAATATCGTTTCTATCATAGGGTGACCAGAATTGCACACAGTATTCCAAGTGTGGCCTTACCAATGTCTTGTACAACTTCAACAAGACATTCCAACTCCTGTATTCAATGTTCTGACCGATGAAACCAAGCATGCCGAATGCCTTCTTCACCACTCTGTCCACCTGTGACTCCACTTTCAAGGAGCTATGAACATGTACCCCTAGATCTCTTTGTTCTGTGACTCTCCCCAACGCCCTACCATTAACCCATCATCCAGTTTTTCATAGAATCCCTACAGTGCAGAAAGAGGCCATTGGGCCCATTGCGCCTGCACCGACAACAATCCCACCCAGGTCCTATCCCTGTAACCCCACACATTTACCCTGCTCATCCCCCTGACACTAAGGGGCAATTTAACATGGCCAATCAACCTAAACCGCACATATTTGAACTGTGGGAGAAAACTGGAGCACCCAGGAAAAACCCACAGAGACATGGGGAAAACTTTCAAACTCCCCACAGACAGTTACCCAAGGCCAGATTTGAACCCGAGTCCCTGGTGTTGTGAGGCAACAGTGCTAACCACTGTGCTACTGTGCTTCCCTAATATTTCCTGTTGGAAAGTGAGAACAGACCTGGTTGCGCTGCCTTCTTTGGATGAATAAGCTGCCTATGGCCTGTCAGATGAAAAATAACCACTTGGGTAAGGCACTAAAAGGGCTGCAGAACAGCATCCGGCAAATCACCAGATCTTCAGCAGAGGAGAACGTAAAGGGGAAAAACTGAAAAAGGAGACAATGAGAAAATATGGTGCACTGCAGTTATGGCACCATCTTGAACATTGCTGTTGCTATTGGTAACAGGCTGTGCTGCTGTAAGTTGTTGCTGTAATTGTTCATTTCCTGACCTTGCCCAGTGGGAATGAGAACGCTTTTTAAGACACATTTTTATTGGCCACCTGGTATTTCTGTAACTGATGGACAATAATGAAATGGCCGTTTGCTTGGTATCTCACAGCTGTACAAAAGTGTTCGTTGGCAACCGTTTCAGAGGCAAATAATCTACAAAATGGGCACCATGCAATGACCATTAATCACCAAGTGGCATTGTTTGATGGTTCATGATATTTTGATTTCGTTCCATTCTGCAGATCAATGAGAGCTCGAAGGGTTTATGATTTTTTTTCTTGCATGTACGCAGGACTGTGGACACTATTGATTGATATGTGATCTCCAATCACATGATAGTTTGCCAGTCGATCAATATAACTAAGAGGAGATAGAGTTTAAATCTCTGCCGTTCGGTTTTTTTTCTCTTGAATTCCCCATGGATTTGTGTGTGTGGTGAAGGGCATGACTTACAGTGCAAAACCCTCAAACGACTAATTTGGTTGCTATGAGATTTAAAAACATTCCATCGATCACAATGGGCTGCATAGATTCAGAGTGTAACAAAGACCTCGTTAGGTGCCTCGGCCAGCACTCAGTTTATTCAAATGCAGATTACAATGGCATCACTCCTTATTAGATCAACTTCATCATTTTGCAATCTGATTACCCTGTTGAGGGCCTTATAAGATTTTAAAAATCATTATGTTCTTAAGCTGTGGGAGGATTGTCATATCGCATTAAAAAAAAATCACTTCTTACAATTCTAACCATCGCAGCAGCTGAAATGACCTTGTTTCTTAAGGTTGGGCATGTAAAGATAAAACAGGTTTGAAGGGAAAGCAACTCACCAGATCATTGTACCACTTAGGTCTTTGTCTCACCATTCAAGATAATTTCTTTCCTCTTGCCTCCAATTCTTTGTGATCTGCAATTTCTTTCTTCTTTTGATTTGATTTGATTTATTATTGTCACATTCATTAGTATACAGTGAAAAGTATTGTTTCTTGCGCTATACAGACAAAACATACCACTCATAGAGAAGGAAAGGAGAGACTGCAGGATGTACTGTTACAGTCATAGCTAGGGTGTAGGGAAAGATCAACTTAGTGCGAGGTCGGTCCATTCAAAAGTTTGAATGCAGCAGGGAAGAAGCTGTTCATGAGTCAGTTGTTACGTGACCTCAGACTTTTGTATCCTTTTCCTGACGGAAGAAGGTGGAAGAGAGAATGTCCAGGGTGCGTGGGGTCCTTAATTATGCTGGCTACTTTGCCAAGGCAACGGGAAGTGTAGACAGAGTCAATGGATGGGAGGCTGGTTTGCATGATGGGTTGGACTACATTCACGACCTTTTGTAGTTTCTTGCGGTCTTGGGCAGAGCAGGAGCCATACCCAAGCTGTAATACAGCCAGAAAGAATGCTTTCTATGGTATATCTGTCGAAGTTGGTGAGAGTTCCTTCTCATTCTCCAGAACGAGTAACATCGTAGAATCCCTACAGTGCAGAAGGAGGCTATTCGGTCCATAAAGCCTGCACCGACAACAATCCCACCCAGTCCCTATCCCCATAGCCCTACGTATTTACCCTGCTAATGACAGTAAGGGGCAATTTAGCATGGCCAATCCACCAAACAGTCAGCTATGGCCTGGAACTTCACTGAGTCACTTGTTAGGAATTCTGCTGTGCTGACCTAAGGCTTGTATTCACTGTCAAACATCCAGGCTGTGGCTGCCATGCCTCAGTCAGTGGCACATTGGTCTCTGAATTGGAAGATTGTAGGTTCAAGTCACACTCCAGGAGCTGAGTACTAGAGTCTAGGCTGCCACTCTAGTGCAGTACTAAGAACAAAGAACAGTACAGCACAGGAAACAGGCCCTTCGGCCCTCCAAGCCTGTGCTGCTCCTTGGTCCAACTAGACCAATCGTTTGTATCCCTCCATTCCCAGGCTGCTCATGTGACTATCCAGGTAAGTCTTAAACGATGTCAGCGTGTCTGCCTCCACCACCCTACTTGGCAGCGCATTCCAGGCCCCCACCACCCTCTGTGTAAAAAACATCCCTCTAATATCTGAGTTATACTTCGCCCCTTGTGGGAGTGCTGCACTGATGGAGGTGCTATCTTTTGGATGAGACATCAAAACAAAGCTTGTCTCAGGTGGATGCAAAAGATGCCAAGGCGCTACTTTGAAGAGAAGGAGGGCAGGATTTTACGGCCTTGCTCGGGCGAGACCAGAAATTCCTGCCCGCGGCCAATAGGATTCTATTGCTGGACCCGCGCCCGCACTGATTCTGTGGCGGACAAGGTAGTAGAGTTCAGGCCAGAGAGTTATCAGTGATGCCCTTACAAATGTTTAGCCCTAATCGATGTCACAGAAAGAGAAAAAGAGGACATGTGGGAGCTAGCGGTGTGAAAATTGTCTTCCACATTTCGTACATTACAAGCTTGACTACACTTCAAAAGAACACTTACGCAAAAGCAAAATACTGCAGGTGCTGGAAATCTGGTTTCGAAACCGACTTAATTGGTTGTAAAGACCTTTGTGATGTCAACTGGTTGTAAATGGTGTGATATAAATACAGTTTCTCTTTCACAAGCAAATCACTATGTGCAGCTGCACCTTGAGGTCCTTTTTCTCTCATAGAATCATAGAAACCCTACAGTGCAGAAGGAGGCCATTCGGCCCATCGAGTCTGCACCGACCGCAATCCCACCCAGGCCCTACCCCCACATATTTACCCGCTAATCCCTCTAACCTACGCATTTTAGGATTCTAAGGGGCAATTTTTAACCTGGCCAATCAACCTAACCCGCACATCTTTGGACTGTGGGAAGAAACCGGAGCACCCGGAGGAAACCCTCTCATCCTGACTTGTCATGTCTTAATTCGCTGCCTCTTTAGCCTTGGTTGGTTGACATGCTTTTGAGGTGGCATGGTGGCACAGTGGTTAGCATTGCTGCCTCACAACCCCGGGGACCCGGGTTCAATTCTGGCCTCGGGTCACTGTCTGTGTGGAGTTTGTGCATTCTCCCCGTGTCTGCATGCGTTTCCTCCGGGTGCTCCGGTTTCCTCCCACAGTCCAAAGATGTGCAGGTGAGGTTGATTGGTATATTGACACTTGGTGTCCCAACATGTGTTGGTTAGATGGGTTGCCATGGTGAAGGTGGGGAGTTATGGGGAAAGAGCCTGGATAAGACACTCTGTCAGAGAGTTCTTAGGCCGAATGGCATACTTCGGCACTGTAGTGATTCTATGATTCTTTAAATGTTACTGCCCCTGTACAGGGATTAGCTCTCTACTGCATGAAAGGCAGTTTCCCTACAATAGTTGGCACAGATCCATTTGTGGACCTTGAGCAGGCAGTGGTCTTTCCATGTAGGTCTTCCTGTATGGTTGACAAATATAGCCAAAAAAGCAACACATCTTCTGATTGCTCTAATATCTTTTTTAATAAAGTACCATTGATAAGATACCATTTAACAATTAGCATGGATCAGAACCACCTATCATTATGGTCACTGAACACATCTTGAAGTGACATCTGCTAACTTTGGGAAAATGAACCCCACTTAATGCAACATCTGTTGAAACAAGGTATGTTACGTCTCTGCAGATGTGGAAAAGCAGGAAGGAACCTCTTTGCAACCTCTTTGACAGTCAGACATCTCTTTGCAGATCCTATTTTCTGTCCAAGCATGTCGACACAAGAGGACAATTCTCTGATGATCCCAATCTCACTTTCTCTCATCCTGACCAGCTCTATCTCGCTGCTCCTGACAGGGTGCAATCCCAGCAGCAGCCACCACACTTGGTGGCGCTGCTGAGGTTGAAGAATTGTTGTACCTCTGATTGGCCAGCAGTTCCTAGAGGTGGAATCTTCACCCTTAAAGGGACAGGAGCCCTAATGACGGGCAGTTAATAGTCTAATGAGCACAGAATCCTGCTGGGGCTCCTGGGAATGGGCCTGCCAGGGTTATCGCTACCTTTCTGGCCCATTGCACCAATGAGTGAGAGCGTCATTAAAATGTGCATGTTCCACACAAGCAAAGGCCTAAAGGAAGTCTGCTATGTGGTATCCTTACCCCCAAAAAACAGACCTTAAAGGATAGTTTTATGGATGATTTTGAAGGGATGCAGAAAATTTTGTGGTCTCCTTGCTATTTGCTTTTCTGGAGAAGAACGATCATTTTGGAGAGATTTTCTTGTTGCGTGAATTTGAAAATGTTTTTATTGGTGGAGCGCCAGTTGAATCATTCTCTCTAAAGTTAGCAAATGGTGGCACAGTGGTTAACACTGCTGCCGCACAGCGCCAGGGACCCAGGTTCGATTCCCAGCTTGGGTCACTGTGCGGAATCTGCAGGTTCCCCCTCGTGTCTGCGTGGGTTTCCTCCGGGTGCTCCGGTTTCCTCCCTCAGTCCGAAAGATGTGCTGGTTAGGGTCCATTGGCCAGGCTAAATTCTCCCTCAGTGTTACCCGAACAGGCGCCGGAGTGTGGCGACTAGGGGATTTTCACAGTAACTTCATTGCAGTGTTAATGTAAGCCGACATGTGACACTAATAAATACATTTAAACACTTAGAGCTAACGGTAAGTAAAGAATTTACAAAAGTTCAACAGAATGAGATCCCCAAAAGAGAGGGGATCTGCTAAATGGATTCAGAAATGCAGACCTTTGCTCCAAGTCATGGAGGAACGGGTCACCCAACTGTAAACACCACAGTGCAACGTCCTACAGCACCACTGGCAAATCAAATCACATTTCAAGCTTGAGCAATTGCAGAATGCATGCCAGTGAGGTCAACTGACACCATATCCAGCCTGCCTGCACACTCCATAATGTCTTTAACTGTGTCTTATGACCTCGGCATGAACTGAAAATATAGAATCCCTGCAGTACAAAAGGAGGCCATTTGGCCCATCGAGTCTCTACCGACCACAATCCCACCCAGACACCATTCTTGTAACCCCACACATTTACCTTGCTAAACCCCCTTTCAATAGGGCCAATTTATCATGGCCAATCAACCTAACCCACACATCTTTGGAGTGTGGGACGAAACAGGACCACGCGGAGGAAACCCATGCATACATGGGGAGAAAGTGCCAACTCCACACAGACAGTGACCCGAGGCCAGAATTGAACCTGGGTCCCTGGCGCTATGAGGCAGCAGTGCTAACCACTGTGCCGCTAAACCAAAGGCATCTTCCTCCGGAGAGAACACCATCCACCAGGTACACGGTACATACTCTTGCAACTCGGCCAATGTTGTCTACCTGATACGCTGCAGGAAAGGATGTCCCAAGGCATGGTACATTGGGGAAACTATGCAGACGCTGCGACAACGGATGAATGAACACCGCTCGACAATCACCAGGCAAGACTGTTCTCTTCCTGTTGGGGAGCACTTCAGCGGTCATGGGCATTCGGCCTCTGATATTTGGGTAAGCGTTCTCCAAGGCGGCCTTCACGACACGCGACAGCACAGAGTCGCTGAGCAGAAACTGATAGCCAAGTTCCACACACACGAGGACGGCCTCAACCGGGATATTGGGTTCATGTCACACTATTTGTAACCCCCACAGCTTGCCTGGACCTGCAGAGTTTCACTGGCTGTCTCGTCTGGAGACAATACATATCTTTTTAGCCTGTCTTGATGCTCTCTCCACTCACGTTGTTTGTATCTTAAAGACTTGATTAGCTGTAAGTATTCGCATTCCAACCATTATTCATGTAGATTGAGTCTGTGTCTTTATATGCTCTGTTTGTGAACAGAATTCCCACTCACCTGAAGAAGGGGCTTGGAGCTCCGAAAGCTTGTGTGGCTTTTGCTACCAAATAAACCTGTTGGACTTTAACCTGGTGTTGTTAAAATTCTTACTGTGTTTACCCCAGTCCAACGCCGGCATCTCCACATTCTGGGTGAGCACAGAGGCATTTGCAGAACGATTGTCATCTGCTGCAAGCAGACAACATCCACTGCAAGGATAGCACTCTTAATAATGGTTAATGTGTCCTCCCTTCTTTATCTGGATGCTTCATTGACTTCCAAGGTTATTCTGCACAAGCATCAAATTTTCTGCCAATTGATGTATCAAACATTGTTCAGCAGGGACTATTCTTACATAATAAAATACCGGAGAAGGGCAGCAGGTCTGGCAGCATCTGTAGAGTGAGAAACAGAGTTAATGTTTTGAGTAAATTGAAAGGTATTTTGCATCAGTCTTCACAATACAGGTAACATCCCAAAAGCAGCTGTCAACCAGGAAATGGAAGGGAGGGAAGAACTCAGGAAAATTACAGTCACCAGAGAAGAGGTACTGAGTTGATTGTTGGAGTTGCAGGCCAATAAGAGCCCGGGTCCTGTTGGACCTCATCCTCATCCTCGGGACTTAAAAGAAGCATCTTGTGAGATAGTTGAAACATTGCTTTCAATTTTCCAAAACTCCTTAGATTCAGGGAAAATCCCATTAGATTCGAGGATAGTAAATGTAATTCCATTATTCAAAAAGGGAGAGAGACAGAAACTAGGAATCTACAGGCCTGTTAGCCTAACATCTATCATACAATAAACATTAGAAGCTATTATTAAAGAAGTTATTGCAGGGCATTTGGATAAGCTAAAGGTGATCCCCCCTGATGTATGGTGTCCAGAGCTGCTCACAGTAGTCCACATATTCACCGGCTGAAAAGCTTGGATTGATTTTCAACTTGCCACCTTGGCATATAGTTAGTGTTTTAACAAACTTATTGGATTTTCTTTGAGGAAGTAACCAGTGCTGTGGACAAGGGGGAACCAGTGGATGTACTGGACTTAGATTTCCAAAACACATTTGATAAGGTGCCACGTAAAAAGCCTATTGCAGGAAAGATCATGTTGTAGGGGGTAACATGTTGACATGTGTAGAAGATTGGTTGGCCAACAGGAAACAGAGAGTAGGCATAAATGGGCCTCTTCCAGGTTGACAAGGTGTAATGAGTCGCGTGCCACAGGGATTAGTGCTGGGACCTCAGCTGTTTAAAATTCATATAAATGATTTGGATGAAAGGATTGAAAGGATGATTGTCAAATTTGCTGGTGACACAAAGATATGGAGGAAAGTAAGTTGTGAAGTGGACATAAGGAGGCTACAAAAAGATACAGGTAGATGAAGTGAGTGAGCAAAGATCTGGCAAATGTAGTATAACATGGGTAAATGTGAAAATGTCCATTTTGGCAGGGAGAACCAACAAGAAGCATATTATCTAAATGGTGAGAAAATGCAGAGCTCTGACACACAAAGGGATCTGAGTTCATGAATTGCAAAAGTTAGCATTCAGGCACATCAAGTAAGTAGGAAAGCGAATAGAATGTTATTTTTTATTGCAAGGGGAACTGAATACAAAAGTAAGGGGGCATTGCTTCAGTTGTACAGGGCACTAGTGAGACCACATTTGGAATACTGTTTACAGTATTGATCTCCTTAGTTAAGGAAGGATGTAAATGTGCCAGAAAGAAGGTTTAACCGGAATGGATGGGAGGGTTGTCTTATGGGGAATGGTTGGACAGGCTAGGCTTGTATCTGCTGGAATTTAGAAGAGTAAGAGGCGACTTGATTGAAACATGTAAGATTCAGAGGGGTATTGACAGGGTGGATGTGGAGCGGATATTTCCTCTTGTGGGAGAATCTAAAACTAGGGGTCATTGTATAAAAGTAAGGTGTCGCCCATTTAAAATGGAGATTAGACAAAATCTTTTCTCTCAGAAGGCCGCGAGTCTTTGGAACTCGCTTCATGAAAAGACAGTGGAAGCAGAGTCTTTGAATATTTTTAAGGCACAGGTGGATAGATTCTTGATAAGTGGGGAGGGGGTGCAAGGTTATTGGGGGGAGGCGAGATGTAGATTTGAGGTTACAATCAGATCAGCTAATATCTTATTAAATGGCAGCACAGGCTCAATGGGCTGAATGGCCTACTCCTGCTCCTTGTTCCTAGATTTGTATGTTCGTATATTCATATGTCCATATGACTCTTCTTCATATTTTTGCATAGTTTTCCCACTGAACAGCAAAAGGCAAATTATTTTGCCGGTGAATTCTACTCCGTTTCTGTTCTATTTACAAAGTACAGACAAGTTATTGATGTCACACAAGTGACCATCAGGTTCACCACGATAATCACTGGGGTTTAAGACCACCCAGGAGATAACCAGGAATGTACATGCAAGTCCAGTGCGACACTCTTGTCGTGCCTTTACAAAGCGATGCTCATTTAGGAGGTGAACCTGGGATGGAGGTGCTATGAAATAGTTATTAAAAAATCCACCCAGTTAGGAGCAGCAAGAGGGTGCAGGCCCTGGAATGAAGGCGAGTTGGACTGGGATTGCCAGAGAGTTTGTCCTCTGTGCTGACATGCTTGGATGAAGAGTAGATTTAGATTTATTTTAGTGTCACAAATAGGCTTACATTAACACTGCAACGAAGTTACTGTGAAAATCCCCTAGTCGCCACACTCCGGCGCCTGTTTGGGATCTGCAAAGAAATGTCTGACTGTCAAAGAGGTGCCACATGGCCTCCTGCTCTTCCACATCTGCAGAGAGGTAACATACCATATTTCGACAGATGTTGTGTCAAGTGAGATTCCTCTTCCCAAAGCCGACTTACTAGCCGTCATCACTTCAAGATGTGAATAATGATCAGGCTAATCGATTCTGCTAATCCTAAAATACTATACTATCCTTGATTTATTATGAAAGAAGATTTCTTTCTCCGCAGATGCTGCCAGACTTGCTGAGTATTTCCACCACCCTCTGTTTTTATTACAGAAATAGGTCATGTGAACAATACAGACTCTGCTGGCTTTTGGTTCCACCTGAATCACTGCTGCTTTCTTTCCAAAGTCTTTAATACCCCCACCACTTTTTTTCCCAGCAACTATATAATTACCGTTTAAAATAAATTCAGTTGAGTTTTGTTCTACTTTGGACAGACAAAATGTGATTTTTTAATTTGGATATTGCATAATCCACAAAAGGCGAAACAAATTAATGGTGAAAGCAGAGAGTGCATGACAATAAGTCGTGAGAATGAAAAATGCTGTTGTGAATGAGTGCTTCTATCAAAAGGCATATCTAGATTTGGAAAAATCAAATTGAATTACATACAATTCCCATCTTAGCCTGGCTCTCTCAGGAGCCAGAGTGAAATACTCTATGGGGAGTGAGAGTGAAAACTGGAAAGCCTGAGTCCTACACTTTTCTTACGCAAGAAAAGAAAATCAGGCAGCCTGTTACTCTGAATTTTACCCTCTGGAGCCTGCACATGGCCAACACGTGAGAAGATGTTGAGTAAGCATCCCGACGTCACTGTGGCATCGCGCCCCAACATCATTGTGCCATCGCGCCATATTATAGTCGGCAGGCCCACACGGGAGTCGGGTGCACACCCACCAACAACTAAAAGGACAATTAAAGTCAAGATAATATTTTTATGTGGCCCCTGCGATTTTACGGTCTGTGTACAGGCCACACGGGCAGGAGGCCATCTTATTTTCAATGCAAACTCAGTCCAAGGCAGGATAAAAGTCAACCAGTTAAAAGTGTGGCAACGTGAGTAGATCGGAGTTGAGGTGGGAATTGATTGTAGATGGTTTTCTGACAGTTTCTTGCATTTCCTGTGTTTTCTGGAGGACTCTTTGGCTCACAATCTTTCTTAGAGGCTTTCTGCTGAGTGCACCCTTCAGTGCGCTATCCCATGGCATCTGTATTTCAGTAAATGGGGATTGTTTACTCTGCAGGAGGGAGTTCCCCTGAAGAGGAGGAGAGGGCCAGGGAGAGGAGGGCGAGCATCTGCAGGCAGCATCCCAGAGAGTGAGATATGGGAAAAGGTGGAGCCAGAGGGATGCAGAGCCAGCAGGAAGTGCAAGGCAGAAGGGCCTGCAGCAGACATCATTATCCTATTGCCAAAGTCTACAGGCAACTGTCTAGGTGCTCCACATGTCTAAGGTCCAGTGCCAAAGGAAGCGCTGCCTCCCTAGGAACACCGTGAGCTCCATATTCCAGATGATAGACCCAGAGATTACCTCGAACTGTGTAGGGGGCCATGCTACGCCAGTGACCCTTAAGGTTACAGTGGCCCTGAACTCTTACACTTCCAGTTCTTTCCAAGGGCGAGTGGGAGATCTATGTGGTGTTTCCCTATCTGCTTATCACTGCCGCATCAAGCTGATCACTGACATTCTGTTCAGCTGGGTCATGAACTTCATTAATTTCAGGACCGACGATGCCAGCCAAGCTGAGTTTGCTGCAATTGCTGGGTTCCCCCATGTCCAGGGTACCATAGATTGCATGCAGGTTGCCATAAAGGTGCCAGTGGGTGAACCAAATGCCTTCATCAACAGAAAGGCATTCCACTCGATGAACATCCCAATTGTTTACAATCACAGCCACAGATTTTGGAGGCTTCTCCAGCTATCCAAGACTCGTCACTGCTCCAGCTCGGTTGGGTGGTTGGCCCCTGGTTGACAAAGGTAGTTCATGTCACCACTCAGACACCCAAGGACAGAAGCAGGGGAAGTGATGGCCGAGTAGTATTATCACTAGACTATTAATCCAGAAACTTAGCTAATGTTCTGGGGACCTGGGTTCGAATCCTGCCGTGGCAAATAGTGGAATTTGAATTCAATAAAAAATATCTGGAGTTAAGAATCTGCTGATAACCATGAAATCATTGTTGATTGTTGTAAAAACCCATCTGGTTGTCCTTTAGGGAAGGAAATCTACCATCCTTACCTGGTCTGGCCTACATGTGACTCCAGAGACACAGCAATATGATTGACTATCAACTGCTCTCCAAGGGCAACTAGGGATGGGCAATAAATGATGCCAGCCAGTGACACCCAGGCCCCATGAATAAAACATGGGGAGAGCTACAATCAAAGTCATGCCTCAACAAGGGCATTAATTGAGAGGAGCATTGGGCTGCTCCGGATGAGGTTCTGCTACCTGGACCAATCAGGAGGAGCACTGTAATATGCTCCAATGTGTGTCCCATGTATGGTCATTGTGTATTGCACCCTGCACAATCTGGCTCTGTCAAGGTGGGAGGACCCATTACAGGATGACGGCATGATGGCACAGTGGTTAGCACTGCTGCCTCACAACACCTGGGACCTGGGTTCGTTCCCGGCTTGGGTGACTGGCTGTGTGGAGTTTGCACGTTCTCCCCGTGTGGGCATGGGTTTCCCCCGGGTGCTCCGGTTTCCTCCCACAGTCCAAAGATGTCCGGGTTAGGTGGATTGGCCATGCTAAATTGTCCCTTTGTGTCAGGGGGACTGGGTAGGGTAAATGCATGGGGATATGGTGATATGGGGATAGGATCTGTGTGGGACTATGGTCGGTGCAGACTTGATGGGCCAAATGGCCTCCTGCTGCACTATAGGATTCTATTCTATGAAGACTATGAGGCAGCACCACAGGCTGCAGAGGATGACTCAAGTCGATCTGAAGAGCAGCTGGAGGAGGCCCAGGGTGAGAACGTTGGTGTAGAAGTTTGTTCAGTTGGGCATCCATGGCATGGCTTGCAGGTGAGAGCAAGGATGAAGCCACTTTAATGAACATTTCTAATGAGGCCATCCTGTCCTCTGTATGTCAAGTTGCCATCCCTGAAAAAAGGTCCGCAGCCCTCACCGTCTGTCACAAGCAACTCCCCTCCCAGCACCTGTCAAAAACATGAAGCACATTCAGGACAGAACACATAATGAAATCTTTAAAAGGTGGTTAAGTTGGCACAATTTGAACATAGAACATGTGCCAACTGCCCGTGACAACCTCTCTTGTTTTTATGGTGCCTTAAACTTCCGCTTGGGAGTGCTGCATCTTGGGTGTCAAGTGAGGGCCCTCAAGAGTCCTTCAGGCTTCTTCATGATGGCACATCTGAGGGAGGAAGAGAAGATGTCAGTTGATGACGTCTTTACAAAGTGACTGCGCATGTCACGGTGGATCACTGCCTCACTGAAGCATTGTGATTGGACGAGCAATGGGAACTCTTGATTTGAACTGCTGATTGGAGAGGCTAGGTGGCTACATTTCTTACACGCTTTGCCAGTCTCTCACCTGTCACCTGGATTCTTACCTTCCTTTGAGACGCCGGCCTCGCTGCAACCTTTCTCTACACTCGCTTTCCATCTCCATACTTTGAAAGTATCAACAGCTTGGCCACGCTGCCATCCTATGCATTATGGCTTACTTTCTCCTATATGAACCAGAGTGCATTCATTAGTCCAACTTGTACCCGCAACATCGTACCAACCTCAACCCTCCCCCACCCCAGGAAATCCAGGCTGAGGTGCCCGTCAGATTAGAGCACCTCACCCTTTGATTCAACAAAGACAAGTGGGCACATCTCCCAGCTTTGGTGAGCACATTTTTGTGTCCCATTCGGCCCTCTGCATCTCACACCCTGGGTGCCAGAAAGGATGGCCACACCCTCTGAGATATCCACCCACAGTTCCATGCCAAGTCGGTACTCACCCTTACAGAGTGCAGAAGATCGTTGAAACTTTTGTGGCGCTGGATCCATGGGTGGCACAGTCCATCATTCCCGCTCACCTGGGCTTTCTGCATCTGGTGGGGTGGCCTCCTCTTGTCAACCCGAAGTATGAGGATGTTTCACCAGGCACTCACTGCCTCCATGGGAAGCGGGGGCGGGGGGTGTGGGGGTTGGGGCTGGGCACAGTGCCCCACCAGCATCGTCCTCCCACTTGGCATGCCCAGCGGATACTGAGGCCTTGACTCCTGCATATTGGGAAGTCCACAGCTCTTTTGTGGACAGCCCCCTGAGGCTCCTCACCAACTCCTGGCAGCCTTCAGGGAAATGCCTGTGCTCTTTATAAAGCCCACCCCAGGTCCCTATTGGAACCGGCGCCTGCCACACTCCTGCCCAATGCCGGCAGCACTGCGCTAGTGTCAGGGCATGTTTCATGCTGGCTACTCCTTATTTGGCCAGCCAGTGTCAAATCATGTCTGGGATCCGATCGTGGCCGAGTGTAGATATTACATCTGTTTCTACATCCGCTGATTGTGTCCACACGACATGCACAAAGTTCAGGTCCATAACCTAACAGAACCCCCACTGCTTCGAATCAATGGGCAAAATCTTACCAAAAAATGGCAGTGTTGTAGGAAACTGGCGTGTTTCTCTCCAGACTCAACCACATTCTGCCAAAATATCAGGGGACATGAATCTTGCCATCATGGAGGGGCTTAAACACGCCAACAAAACCCAGCTGTACAGAGGTCAGGGTGCCATCTTTCAAGGGTGCCCTGATCAGAACTGCAAAAAGCCTCCCCCCCACCCCAGCACTGAGGCCTCAGGGGCTCCCCTCCCAATCCCTGATTGGAGCCAGCATTCACTCCAACCCAACCTCCCCTAGTGCAATCGTTGACCCCTTCTCCAGCACCTCCCTGCCCACGATCAGCCCCTTCCCCCCGCCCCAGTGTCAGAGCCCCCGCAACAGCCATCAATAGCGTCCGGCATCCTTTGCTCATCAGATCACTCCTGGCCCACAACTACAGCTGCATTAACCCCCCCCCCCCCCCCCCACTACCCCACCCCCATCCCATGAAGCCCCCAATGGGGCCCGCTCCTTGGCACAAGTTGGCACTGTCAGGCTGGCACTGCCAGGGTGGCACAGTGCCAACCTGTGCCAAGGGCCAGTGTCAGGGGTCATTACGAGGGCCTGGCCATGTCCCTCATCCCCTGGCAGCTATACTTACCTTTGCACCCCTGGGGAGACCCCCAGGCAGGTTCACAGTTGTAAACCATGCCAATGTGACGTCACGTCAGTAGGGTTTGAAGATCTGGCGAGAGGTCAAGATATGGCTGGGGGTGGTGGGGGGATGTGGGTTAACAATATTCAGATGCATGTAAAGCAGGTTCATGCCCGTTATGGGTGTGCAGCTAATGACGTCTTGGACCCCTCCCAGCAACTTTGCAGGTGTCAAATGCGGGCTCAAGATTCCTCCCAATGTATTTGCCATCGCTGTAGTAACCTAACAGGAAGAGGGACTCTGTGGTAAAACTGCAGGAAAATTGCCATTTTTATCCAAACAATTGAATTTGTTTGATTAACAAGATCAGAAAGAACTCTACCTAGACTTTCCTTCTCCTTTGATTCAATCTGACATTATATGATAGAATCAGAACCCGAAGATTAGATTATTCGGTGTAATCACTCCCAGGAAGCCATTATTTTCTATTTTATCACTCATCAGCCACATTAAATGAAATGTAGTTACTCCATCATTTAAATAGTTTTTCTGTAATTAATTGTTGTTCCGATCTAGTTAGAGAATCAAAGTGCTGCTCCATTTTGCTTCCTGTCGGTTGCCTTTCACTCTTTCCTTTTCCATTTATTCATTTCTTCTCTCACTCCCTCTTGGCACGGTGGCACAGTGGTTAGCACTGCTGCCTCACAACGTCAGGGAGCTGGGTTTGATTCCTGGCTTGGGTCACTGTCTGTGTGGAGTCTGCATGTTCTCCCCATGTCTGCGTGGGTTTCCTCCGGATGCTCCGGTTTCCTCCTACAGTCTGAAAGACGTGCTGGTTAGGTGCATTGGCCAGGCTAAATTCTCCCTCCAAGTACCCGAACAGGCACCTGGAGTGTGGCAACTAGGGGATTTCCACAGTAACCTCATTGCAGTGTTAATATAAACCTACTTGTGTCTAACAAATTAACTTTAACTGTTTCCCTACCATAAGTTATGGCATCAATGTTGTCCTGCACCTGGTTAGAGAACTAAACTCCCTTCCTCAAGCTGGTTTGTGCACTGCCGTGTGGTTGGGAAGCATGAAGACAAATGTGTCAATAAGGAAAGCAAACGAATGAAATACACACATGGAGCAGATCAAGTGATGCAGCCAACACGATGATAAAAATGTCAAATTCCTGACACGGTATGGATGGAAAAAGGCATTTTAAAGAACATATACAAACATGGAAAAAGTTTTTTTTTAAATCAGGAACGGGGGGGCCAAACAAGAAAAGAAACATTTGCCTCTGGCACTCACATCTCTGTGCAGTGTGAGACGGAGCTCAACTGGTTTGAGTTGTCCAGACTTGAAACATTAACTCTGTTTCTCTCTGCACAAATCCTGCCAGACCTGTTGAGCTTTTGCAGTGTTTTCTGTTTTCATGGAATCACAGAATCCCTACAGTGCAGAAGGAGGCCATTCGGCCCACCGAGCTGCACTGACAACAATCCCACCCAGGCCCTATCCCCATAGCCCCACGTATTTACCCTGCTCATCCCCCTGACACTAAGGGGCAATTTTATTTCAGGTTTCCAGCATCCACAGTGTCATAGAATCCCTATAATGCAGAAGGAGGCCATTTGGCCCATCAACTCTGCGCCGATTCTCTCTCCCCCAACCCTATCCCCATAACACCACACATACACCATGGTTAATCCACCTAACCTGCACATCTTTGGACTGTGGGAGGAAACTGGCAGAGGAAACCCCCGCAGACACAGGGAGATTGTGCAAACTCCACACAGACAGTGACCCAAGGCCAGAATTGAACCTGGGTCCCTGGTACTGTGAGGCAACAGTGCTAAGCACTGTGCCCCTGTGCTGCCCTTTGGATTTTGGGGTTTTTAATCCAGCATTTTCTCCATCATCCATTCATCCTTTTTGAGCAATTTTCTTCCTTTTCTTTCTCTCAGGGAGAAATCATAGAATCATAGAATCGCTACAGTACAAAAGGAGACCATTCAGCCCATCGAGTCTGCACCAACAACAATCCCACCTATGCCCTATTCCCATAACCCCACATATTTCTGCTAATCCCCAACACTAAGGAGCAATTTAGCAATTTGCCAATTTACCAATCCACTTAACCTGCACATCTTTGGACTGTGGGAGGAAACGCACGCAGAGACGGGGAGAATGTGCAAACTCTACACAGACAGTAGCCCGAAGCCAGAATTGAACGCAGGTCCCTGGCGCTGTGAGGCAGCAGTGCTAACCACAGTGCCACCGTGTCACCGACCAAAGTCGACACCACTAAAGCTGGTCATATTATCATCGCTGCTTGTGGGAGGGAACTTGTGTGCAACTTGGTGGCTGTGTTTCCTATGTTACAACAGTACACTTATGAAATACACTTATGTATTTCATCTGTTGCATAGTATTCTGAGGTTGCTATGTAGAATTGCTTCCATGCGAGACATTTTGAAGTTCAGGTTCCGGTAGCATCTTAAATGAGTTGTAAGCTCTGTTTCTCATTCATATTACCATCGGAAAATAAAATATGAACGTCACAATTTATCTGCTTCTTGGCTGTGTTGAAGTGGCTCTCCTTGAGCAGATTAACATGGAGTGATTGAATCACACTGGGATCGTTTAAGGATTCTGTTGAAATAACAGCCCCATCAATTAACAGTTAATTTACGCATTATTATAAAAAGAAAATACTGCAGATGCTGGAAATCTGAAACAACGAGCAGATACTGGAAAAACCTAACAGGTCTGGCAGCATCTGTATGTGATGACCCACTGTAATTACATGTTGTATGTGCCTGGACACACCCCTGCTGCACCTGGCCCGAGACTCCTCCCTTTCCACCTGAGACTCCTCCCTTTCCACCTGAATGAGGTATAAAGGTGATGGTTCCTCCTCCCTGCCTCAGTCTGGGCCAGGTCAGCTACAAGGATGTGCTCCAGTTCTTTGCGATTATAAGCCTGTTATTTTCACTCACTCGCTGGAGTCCTCGTAGTTGATGGTGCATCACTGGAAGAGAGAAACACTCAGTACAAACCTTTTGAGTCCATATGACACTTCTTCACAACTCTAAGTTTCTCCAGCATTTTCTGTTTTATTTAATTTACACATTAACTTTGAGTTGCTGTAATTTGCTGTTATGGTGTCCCAGTGGGAAGTAATACAGGACACCTGGAAACAAGAGTCTCGCACCACTTGGGGATTTCAAAAGCATTCAGAGGATTCATTAAACATCGAGGATATATTCCAGGGCCTCTCCGTATTAACTTTTAATGTTTAGAGAATGTAGACACTACCTCAGGTACTTGAAAAAGCAGCACATCTTGTGTTCCTGGCAAGAGAATAAGAATTTCAGCCAGGCAATGTTTTTTTTAAAATTCATTTATGAGATGTGGGTGTCTCGGGATAGATCAGCATTTATTGTCCATCCCAAGTTGCCCTTGAGAAGGTGGTGGGTGAGCTGTGTTCTTGAACTGCTGCAGTCCCTGAGGTGTAGGTACACCCACTGTGCCATTAGGGAGGGATTTTGACCCAGACAGTGAAGGAACGGCGATATATTTCCGAGTCAGGGTGATGAGTGACTGGGAGGGGAGCATCCTGGTGGTGGTGTTCCCAGGTATCTGCTGCCCTTGTCCTTCCGATCATAGAATCATCGAATCCCTGCAGTGTAGGAGGAGGCCATTCGACCCATCGAGCCTGCACCGACAACAACGCCACCCAGGCCCTATCTCTGTAAACCCACATATTTACCCTGCGAATCCCCCCGACACCAAGTGGCAATTTAGCTTGGCCAATCAATCTATCCCACACATCTTTGGACGGTAATGGTTGTGCGTTTGAAAGGTGCTGTCTAAAGAACCTTGGTAAGTTCCTGCAGTGTGTGAACAAGGAAATGCACAACTGGAACTCACGCTATAGCTATCATTGGCAGAATAAGCCTACTAATCGCAACTTACTGAACATACCGGAGAAAAGCAAGTAAAGAGGTAAAGGAAAAGGAAAGCTTAAATTGGCAGTTAATTTAGTTAGGCTAAGTCCTATTCACCTGATGTTAGTAGAGCTTTTGAATTGGGTTTTTGAGGCAAGGATATCAAACTGAATCATCTCACCATAAGGAATGACCATTGTCCATCGTAGGAAGTACAGCAAGGTACAGCGCAGCCATCTTTACATCCTCCACATCTTCACCTCTTTAAGTGTTTTCATTAACACTCATTGACATGGTCAATGTAGATTTATAAGCTGCCGACAAAAACTACTCTTCAGTATCCCTGACGCCTGATGAAAATACGAAGAAATTGACACTGATGAGTCAATAAGGAGAACCTAGAGAAGGTTTTGTCAAAAGATACAAATCAACTGAACTACTTAATGTGTGTTTTTAATTTAGAACAGGCTGCGAAACCTCATCACTGAAGCGCTGGTAATTATCATTGAACTGTGCTGCTGAACTGCTGAACGACACCATTTCATAGTTAAAGGTATTTCGAACCCTAATGTTAAGGGTGGCATGGTAGCACAGTGGTTAGCACTGCTGCTTCACAGCTCCAGGGACCTAGGTTCGATTCCCGGCTTGGGTCACTGTCTGTGTGGAGTTTGCACATTCTCCTCGTGTCTGCGTGGGTTTCCTCCGGGTGCTCCGGTTTCCTCCCACAGTCCAAAGATGTGCGGGTTAGGTTGATTGGCCATGCTAAAATTGCCCCTTAGTGTCCTGAGATGCATGGGTTAGTGGGTAAATGTATGGGGGTAGGGCCAGGGTGGGACTGTGGTCGGTGCAGACTCGATGGGCCAAATGGCCTCTTTCTGCACTGTAGGGTTTCTATGATTTCTATGATAAGCTTCTAAACAACGTAATGAGCTCATAAAACGTGTAATCGTCCGGTAAGTTGGCAACACAGTTATGTTCAACAACATTTTGAACTCTCTCATTTGGGCTAATCGTTCAAAGGCGATAGGATTGATATTCGGCCAGAGCTGCTTCCAGGCTGGCGGAGCAGCGAGGCACAGAAACATCTGGGTCTCATTTAAATGCCAGGGCCTGCTTTCAGGAAGAAGGCACAGAGAGGTGGTCAACAGCTGCCTCACAGGGGCCCAGGTTCAATTCCCGGCTATGGGTCACTGTCTGTGCGGAGTCTGCACATTCTCCCCGTGCCTGCATGGGTTTCCTCCGGGTGCTCCGTTTTCCTCCCAGAGTCCAAAAGACGTGCTGATTAGGTGCATTGGCCACTCTAAATTTTCCCTCAGTGTACCCAAACAGGCGCCAGAGCGTGGCAGCTAGGGGATTTTCACAGTAACTTCATTGCAGTGTTGATGTAAGCCTACTTGTGACAGCTGGCCGGGATCTAAGAGATGGGGAAGGGATTTCGGGAGGGTCCCATGGGAAAGAAAGGAGGAAGCCTGAGGTAGGGAAGGGGGGCAAAGCTCTGACTTTCCATTTATTTTCAGGTTCTCGTCCTCCTGGGTCCACAATAGAAATTCTTTGTTTTAAAGTTTATTTATTAGTGTCACAAGTAGACTTACATTAACAATGCAATGAAGTTACTGTGAAAATCCCCTAGTCGCCACACCCTGGCGCCTGTTCGGGTACACTGAGGGAGAATTTAGCATGGCCAATGCACCTAACCAGCATGTCTTTCAGACTGTGGGTGGAAACCGGAGCACCCGGAGGAAACCCACGCAGACACGGGGAGAACGTGCAACTCCACACAGACAGTGACCCAAGCCAGGAATCGAACCTGGGTCCCTGACGCTGTGAATATATCCTAGAACAATGAACTGCTTTGGTAACTTAATGAGTGAGATTATAACAAGATATAAGAAATTAAAAATAGAAGCAAAGAGTTGCCATTGAATCCACTCCTTCATTCATAAAAACATGGCTGACCTCCGACCTCAATTCCAACTTCCCTTCCTAGCTCTTAATCCCCTTACTATTGCATAAATGTTCCTGCAGTGCTCCAGTGGCTGAAGGGAACACTCGGTATATATAAAAGGTGTACAGACTAGAAGGGCTGGCGTTCAATTTTTATTCTGGGCTGTGTTTGTGAAACTCATTAGTTGGCACTGCTACAGTGGGCTAGGAACAGAAAACAGAATGAGCACTTACTGTCCTGAACACTATCCAATATCTCCTGTTACAAAGTATAGGCACCAGGTGAGGACACAATTCAGCTGAAGGTGTGACGTCCACCTTTGTCTGCACTAAAATAATCAAAGTACTGCAAATGTTGAAATCTGAAACAAGAACAGAGGATGCTAGAAAAACTCAGCTGGTCTGGCAGCATCTGTAAGGGGAGAAAGCAGAGTTAATGTTTTGGGTCCTTTGGCTCTTCATCAGAACTGAAGAGAGGGAGAATGTGACAAAGCTGTGAGAGATTGCAATAAACTTTAAAAACAAAGGATAGATGGCCTGGTGTGTGGGGGGGGACGACAGGGGGGCGGTGGGGTGAGTGGGTTTGCATTGAGGCAATATTGTATGGGATTTTTTTTTTTTAATGAGTTTAAGATGGAGGAGAAAGGTCACAATCTAAAGTTGTCAAACTCAAAGTTGAGTCGCAAGGGCTGCAACATGCCCAACTGGATGATGAGATACTTCTCCTCCAGCCTGTGCCAGCCTTCATGGGAGAATTGCACCAGGCCAAAGGAGGACATTTGGACGTGAGAGCAAGGTGTGGAGTTAAAATGACAAGCAACAGGATGGTTGGGTTCACGCTTGAGGAATGAGCGAAGGTGTTCTGCAATGCGGTCACTCACTCGGCCCAAAATGGAGGAGACTGCCTTGGAAGCAGTGAATACAATCGACCAAATCGAAGGAAGTGCAACTGAAATGTTGCACAATCTGAAAGCGGGTGTTTGGGGCTTTGAGTTTATTGTTGCAGCTCAGGAATAATCCATAAGGACCTTGGCCAAGGGATGCCGATCTCTGTGGAATTGTACTCCAGGATGGGTCAACTCATCAGGAGAGAAAGGAAGAAAAGCATTGATGAATGATGCCATTGGAAATGGGCGAAAGTGAAATCCTTCTGAGAAATCAATATATTAAATATTAAGACTAGAGGCTTTTGGCATCAAGGTGGAGGGAGACTGTGTGGGGAGTGGGTGGAGAGTGGGTGGGGAGTGGTTGGAGAGTGGTTGGGGAGTGGGTGGAGAGTGGGTGGGAAGTGAGTGGAGAATGGGTCGAGAGTGGGTGGGGAGTGAGTGGGGAGTGGGTTGGCAGTGGGTGGAGAGTGAGTGGAGAGTGGGTGGAGAGTGGGTGTGGAGTGGGTGGAGAGTGAGTGGAGAGTGGGTGGGGAGTGAGTGGGGAGTGAGTGGGGAGAGGGTGGAGAGTGGGTGGGGAGTGAGTGAAGAGTGGATCGAGAGTGGGTGGGGAGTGGGTGGGGAGTGAGTGGGGAGTGGGTGGGCAGTGGGTGGAGAGTGGGCGGAGAGTGAGTGGAGAGTGGGTGGGGAGTGAGTGGAGAGTGGGTGGGGAGTGAGTGGGGAGTGAGTGGGGAGAGGGTGGGGAGTGGGTGGGGAGTGGGTGGAGAGTGGGTGGGGAGTGGGTGGAGAGTGGGTGGGGAGTGAGTGGGGAGTGAGTGGGGAGAGGGTGGGGAGTGGGTGGGGAGTGGGTGGAGAGTGGGTGGGGAGTGGGTGGAGAGTGTTTGGAGAGTGGGTGGGGAGTGGGTGGGGAGTGAGTGGGGAGTGAGTGGGGAGTGGGTGGGGAGAGGGTGGGGAGAGGGTGGGGAGTTGGTGAGGAGTGGGTGGGGAGTGAGTGGGGAGTGGGTGGGGAGTGGGTGGGGAGTGAGTGGGGAGTGAGTGGGGAGTGGGTGGGGAGAGGGTGGGGAGAGGGTGGGGAGTTGGTGAGGAGTGGGTGGGGAGTGAGTGGGGAGTGGGTGGGGAGTGGGTGGGGAGTGAGTGGGGAGTGAGTGGGGAGTGGGTGGGGAGAAGGTGGGGAGAGGGTGGGGAGTTGGTGAGGAGTGGGTGGGGAGTGAGTGGGGAGTGGGTGGGGAGTGGGTGGGGAGTGAGTGGGGAGAGGGTGAGGAGTGAGTGGGGAGTGAGTGGGGAGTGGGTGGAGAGTGGGTGGGGAGTGAGTGGGGAGTGGGTGGAGAGTGTTTGGAGAGTGGGATAGGGATGAATTTATATATATCCTACATGTACAAACTTTGTCACTGTATTTCCAGACAAGATTGGAAACTTTCTTGACCAGAAACATTTTTATCAGATCAGTAATATTTCTGAGGAAGAAGTCTAAGGGGGAATCTCATAGAAGCCTATAAAATTCTAACAAGACTATTCAGAGTAGACGCAAGCAGGATGTTCCTGATGGTGGGGGTGTCCAGAACCAGGATCGCAGTCTGAAGATTCAGGGCAGATTGTTTGGGACAGAGATGGGGAGAAATTTCTTCACCAGAGAATAGTCAACCTGTGGACTTTGCTGCCACAGGAAGTATTTGAGGCCAAAACATTGAATGTTTTCAAGAAGCAGTTAGATATAGCACTTATAGAGTCATAGAGGTTTACAGCATGGAAACAGGCCCTTCTGGCCAACTTGTCCATGCCACCCTTTTTTTTAAACCCCAAAGCTAGTCTCAATTGTCTGCATTTGGCCCATATCTCTCTATACCCATCTTATCCATGTAACTGTCTAAATGCTTTTTAAAAGACAAAATTGTACCCGCCTCTACTACTACCTCTGACAGCTTGTTCCAGACACTCACCACTCTCTGTGTGAAAGAATTGCACCTCTGGACACTTTTGTATCTCTCCCCTCTCACCTTAAACCTCTGCCCTCTATTTTCAGACTCCCCTACCTTTGGGAAAATATATTGACTATCTCGCTGATCTATGCCCCTCACTATTTAATAGACCTCTATAAGATCACCCCTCAACCTCCTACGCTCCAGAGAAAAAAGTCCCAGTCTATCCAGCCTCTCAAACCATCAAGTCCCAGGCGGACTTGGACGAAGCACTTGGGGCGAAGGGAGTCAAAGGATATGGGGGGGGCGGGGGGGGTCAAAGGATATGGGGGGGGGGGGGGCGGAGGGGGATTGGCAGGATCAAGCTATTGAGTTGGATGATCAGACCTGATCATAATGAATGGCGGAGCAGGTTCAAAGGGCCAAATGGCCTCCTCCTGCTCCTATTTTTTTTATGTTTCTATGTTACATTTGAGCAACTCTAGGCAGTTCTTGTGATTTCTGGTGGTATTCTCTCCCATTCAAGTGAATGAAAGTAACACATTCAGGCAAAGTGAAAGTTGGAAAGCAGACAGGCAACTTTGAGAGTCAGCCTCCTTTGGTAACTCAGGTGACTCAGTATTGCTGAGAAATTATTTTGCAAGGTTACTTGATAAGTGAGTGAGTTATCAATAATGCATTTTAAAAAAAGAAAGTATAACAGAAAATGCTTTAATGAGGATGCATTATGGTGATATTTTATAATTTATTGAAGAAGGAGCCTTAACCAGCAGTTATTATTAGAAAGAGGTAGAGGTGCATTTTCAGAAACCTCGTGTTGCCAGCATGGTCTGATTGCAGATCAGACAATCACAGGTAATTTTTCATTTCCAATTCAGTGAGAAGCTTGCGGACGTGAGCTGAAAGAGCAGAGGAAGAATAACAGCTTAACTGGATTAATACCTGCTGTATCTGTGAACATAGGAAGAGAGTAACTTTCTCATATCAGATCCGTCGTGATCTCATTGAATGTCAGAGCAGACTCAATGGGCCGAATGGCCTACTTCAGTTCCTATGCCTTATGATAAAACAGCAACAATGGTGGTTGAACTGCGGAACTAGCCTTTTGGGAAGCAATGGTTGCGTTACATGACTGAAAACCCAAAAGTCATTTTGTATTTTCCTGTCTGTAAAATTATAAATCCATTGGGTGGAAGTTTACAGCCCCTCCTCTGGTCAGTGGGATTTTCCAGTCCTGTCGAAATCTTTTGAACAGCTCGCCGCATTTTACGGCCCCACCCCAACTGCGACAGGGCTGTAAGATTCCGCCTCATTAATCCTGTTGAACCAATGTGCTTAAAGTACTTACCTGGCAGGGGTGAAACCGTGATCAGGTAGGGGAAGAGGCTAGCCCATTGCAACCTGCCATTATGGTTTGCCTAAGCTAGGGTAGAGTTAAGGATCAGGGGAGCCAATGATATTAAACCTGATGCAATTTTTCAAAGACATCCCGACCTTTTGACTAAGATGAGGCATCAGATCAAACCCGGGAGGGGGTGCAATGTCTCATCCTGTCAGCTTGGATCTTGTTTGATCGAGCCCAAGATGGAGTACAATGTCTCATCTTGTCAGCTTGGATCATGTTTGTCGCTCATGTGGGAACCATGATTAGACTTAATTTGAATTTTGATTAGAATTAAAGTACCAAAAGGTACCAAAAAAAAAGCATTTATGGAATATTCATGTCATGTGTGTTCTGCCTGATGGTGGGTCCTTGGCACATTGCTGGTGTTTTATCCTGAGCTGTTTCCTTGGCAGTTTTTTGGCAGTAGTGATTTGCCATTGCCTTCCACTCTTAGGGTCAGGGTGAGGAGGTGGTCTACCTCAGCTGGAATGGGAATTAAACCTGCACTGTTGGCGTTATTCTAACCCACTCTGAGCTAATCAACCCCTCCCTCCAAACATACGGCAAAATGTAAAAAATGCGGAAGGACTCTCTCCAGAAACGTACAGCAGATTTTGTGACTTCGGATTTATCCTTCATGCTTTCATGTGTCTATGTTCTTGAAAGAATGTTACACATAAGCAAATGTTTGCAACAAAGCGTGGAACACCTTATCATGCCTCACATGCAATTGTCATATTTTCACTGGGAGGTTATTAACTCAAGGAGGCTTAATGTAACGCGCATTGAGGTTCTCGATGATCATGGCTAATTGTTTAATTAAACAGAGTATCTAATTGTTCTATCTGTAATTACCAGGAAGCAATACTTAGGCCTGTATTTAGACAATGAAATGTTGTTTGTAATCAAAAAGAACATAACTGATTAACTTTGTGGATCAAGTCTTACTTGTATGTATCCGTTGGAGGCCATTGCTGACTTTTCAATCCTTATCATTTTTAAAGTGCAGATTTTGGATGTAGATGAGATCGATTCCAGAGAACTAATTCCATCTTGAAATCTCACATCACATGGTGTCAGATGTACATTTTGTAATGGAGTCACAATTTAGCCATTACAGCTAACTTCCTATAGACACATCAGCTAATTATTAATGGGAGTGGATGGGGAGGTTTTCAAACCTGTACTGGGGTGGCCACAGGCCAAAGAATGGCAATTGATTCATAACTTAGTGCTAACTGCCAAGGATGGAGTAGTCCTTGAAAGTTCTGAAACTGCTGAAATAATGATCGCAGTCCCGAATGCTGAAGACAGATCCTGATCTTTGCAGTCAGTGTATTTGGTTCATATGTTGGAAACTGTATCCAGAAAACACCTTGGCGTTAACACTAAATGCTGCTCACTTCATTCCGGAGATGTATTTTCAGTATCAATACTTCTGTTAAGGGACTGAAATGTTTGAACAATGTGCATTGTGTTCATTTATATTCAGTTTTCGGATCACTTCATGCAACTTACCAACCAGGCAATGTCTGTTTTGTTTTTGGCGATCACTTTTTCCAGAGCGGTTTAACTGTGCTTGTTTTCTTGTGTCAAGAGCTGTCCTTGAATTGCCAGCTTCTTGAGCCAATATCAGTTCTGTGGTTTTTTTTTAAATGCTCGCTGTTCATCAATTTTGGCCAGTTTTCTAGGTTGACGTGTAATGATGTCTTTCCCACCAGACACTTACTTGTGCTTTCATAACTGAATGTATCAGCAAGTACGGGATCTGGATGGCAAATTGAACACTGCCCCATTTCTGTTACCTTGCTCCAATCCCCCCTAATAACCCCCACCTCACATCCCTTAAAGTTCACCCTACCTCTTGCTCAACAACCATCAATGCTTATACTGTTTTAGACAGCTCATTTGAAGCACAAAGCATGAAAATGACCATCACGCCAAATTTGGCACATTTGGCTGTAAGCCTTTTGCTGCAAGTAGTGAAAATGCACTGTCAGTAACCATACATTTTAAACATTCTTGTAACATTTTTTCTAAATGTGAACATTTTTTCTAGCCAGCTAATCCCCCTGAAAAAATGTGTATTTGCATAGTCTTGCACTCAGCAAATCTACCTTAATCCTTTTCAAAAATATCGTTATATGTTTACACCCTCTTGTAATTCAGGGAGCCTCGTTACAAAATAGACCCACCATAACTGAAATCTTCTTTGACCTTTTGCAATCACAAATTGAATGAACACCTTTGGAATCCTGTAATCCTCATTATTTGTGGCTAACAGAATGTGGAAATTATCAAGCGTGAAGTTATTTTGTTAGCAGTTTGTTTCCTTGCTCATAACCATAGCTTTCCTGTGTGCAGTTGTGTTGTACAACCATTTAACAACCTTTTCCGTTACTTTACAAAGCAGAAAGCAAGACAGTGAGGGAAAGTTTCCTTTCCATTTGTTAATTCTCGGGAGAGTGTAAACATGTATAAAGTGTATGTGTTCATGATTATACTGCAGTAGCAAATGTAAAACCATCCACTTCCATTGTATTGAGGTGAGTATTCACCTCTCTTGCATGTAATGTTTTTGAGACTAGTATTATACCTGGATTTACACCCACAGCAAAAATAAGTTGGTTAGTTACTTCTTAATAGAAACAGTACTCTAAAGATCATCCATCTTCTTTTGCAAATACAGTACTGTAGTTAAGAACAAAATCAAATTTTATAACCATTTTTATAAAGCTAAACATCCTAAAGTTCTTTACAAGAGGGAAAGGAAAGGGTATAGAGAAGAAGATGGTACAAGTGATTCAAGGTATTGTAGGTGACCATTTTGAGGATACTTGGCACTTGTCAATGCAGAGGGATTCAGAAAGAAGATTATAAGAGTGTGGAGCATGATAACTGTTACTAAATAACATCTGCCATATGTCTATACGTTTGCCAGATTATGATTAGTCATTGCCCTCTTCCCTCTTATTTTTCTATTTAGATTTTTGTGAACTTGTTTACTTTTATGGGCAGAGTGGCATTTGGAAAATACATGTGAATAATCACTGCCTTATGAGAAATAACCTTCATGGAATATTGCACCATGGTTGAGAAGCAATTTACAAACAGCAATGTCGCCATCCCCTGGCAGGGAAATGCTATAAGAAGCCTCACAACACCAGGTTAAAGTCCAACAGGTTTATTTGGAGCAAAAGCCACTAGCTTTCGTAGCGCTGCTCCTTCGTCAGGTGAGTGGGATTTCACTGAAATCCCACTCACCTGAGCTCCGCTCCGAAAGCTAGTGGCTTTTGCTACCAAATAAACCTCTTGGACCTTAACCTGGTGTTGTGAGACTTCTTATTGTGTTTACCCCAGTCCAACGCCGGCATCTCCACATCACGGAAATGCTACCAAGTGGATAGAAATCTTTCAATCCAAACTTAAAAGATCTTCAAAATTGTTCTGATTCAGAATGATAGAGGGTAAAGATAAACTGATTATTGAAAAGGCACTGTAAATAAGAGAAGGAAGGATGTAAAAACAGCCAAAGGCATCTCTAACTTTTGCCAGTGATTGAACAGTTGCACATTTCTGCTATTTCTTGTATAGAACATGGGATTTCTTTTACTTTTGACTCAATATTTATTATTAACCTAAGCTAAGTCTGTTTGCCTCACTTGGCTTATATTAGATTATGGTCAGGACAGAGGAGGGTTGTGAACAACTGAAAGAGCCAAAACAAGTTAATAGTTTGCATAGCATTTAAGATCTTCAATTTACTGAATCAGAGTTGCCCTGTTGGGAGCATTGGAAAATATGTGTGGACATTTATCAAGAAAGAATCTACAGCAAACTGTGAAATGAATAGTAAGTGGGCCCAAATGTATACTTGTTTAACCATCACTACCCGAATAATAGATTTTCCACCCGTTCATAGTTATTGGTTTACCAGAACTCTTGGCTTCGCTTTCTACCAAAACAATTCTTGGTGTATTGCAAGTCACAATAAATGCATGCTTTCTAATTCATCAGTGCTTGAGTAATATATTGTATCTTTTATTTGGAATAGCATTTACCCGCATTGCTGTAAAATACAATGACACAGCAATAATCGACTGTTAGGGCATTAACTTTGGCTCCATCTATCTTTCTTCTGTCACCTGAAATCTGTCCTCCCCATACAGTGTCTACACGGTCTCGCAATGCAAAGAAGTCTTCAGGAGTTGCCACTGGTGTTGTAAAGCACATCCTCAGGTACTGATGAGTCTGAATTTCCCAGACATTGTATAAAACAAAGTCCTTCATTCGCAATTGACACTTTAGAAATGCTCCCCCATGTATTAATATATATATATATAAACATTAAAAACTGTGAAGCACGTTCCCCTTAAGTGTATAGCCGATTTATTTTTTCAAAAACAATCTATATTCTTACCTGGACTACACAAAGTATAGAACTTGTCTTGTTAGGCAGTGTTAAAGCAAGAAAGGAGAGTTGCTGATGATGAATAATTCCAATGTCTTACAAGGAGTTACTGAGCCTAACAATATGAGGGCATAAATACAGTTACCTAGAGGTGATTATCATCATAAACATTAACATCTCAAAGATTATTGAGCGCTAATTTGACGAGTCACCTGGATTACATACTACCCACATTGAGACCTACTTGCCAGTCAGGGCCGGTGGGTTCTGTGGAGTACAACGGTGAAGGTGCGTTGGGTTAATTGGTCCACTGTACTTCAGCCTAAGTAGCATCTTATTCCAACACTAACACGTTTCACTAGCAAGCCATAAGTGTTGTTGTAGAGGCTGCTCACTGTTGATGGAAAGATGAGCTGCTGTTTACTTCATCTGAAACCTACACTTCTTTCAAGAAGGAAATTGAATTCGGTGCATGTTCCATTATCAGTACATTTAACAGCGGAGGATCAGCAAAAGCAAGACAAAGTCATCTATGATGGCAGGTGGTGCACAGGCACATGGAGAAAATCGAATATCTTTATGGCACTGCCAAGAGCTAATAAAACCATGCCTCTCAATTTGTATTAATCCAGCTCCTTCCTGGTTTGTACCGGGGCCTTGTTCAGTATCAACCAGTTCCCTCTACACAGATTCATCAAGAAGATTCAGGTGGTAGGCTTCACGTTATTCAAATTACTCAAAATCCAAGTGAATTTGTCGTCTTCTGTGGGTCCTCTCATGACTGAAGAGACCAATATCAAATTGGCATGAACGCCCATGGAACGATAGTTCATGTTGTCATTGTTGGCGCTTAGGGGAACTTCTGCAGCTGCTCCACCTCTGGCCTTGTTCTGGGCACATTGGATGTTGCAAGTTTGACACTGATGGCCCTTAAAGCATGCTAAGCCAAATTTCACTGCTTGTTTCTGAGAGAGGTGACCCACAATGCAAACGTTTGTAAGGCTTTTTTTTTCCTTGTATCCTTTGTACCGACCACCTTGATGTCCCGAGACAGTTCCCCACTGAAGATCTGCTTTGGGGATTCAGTAGTGATCCATGTAGGAGATGTGGCCCACCTGAATAAGTTAAATGTTCTGGAAAATAGCATAGATACAGATCATCGGGGTCAATGGTTTGGTTCGTTTCACAATGATCAACAGCAGCAACCTGAGAAAACTATCGGATAGAATTTTACAGCCACTCCCTCCAGTGGGATTTTTTCCACCCACTAAAGTGAATGGACTTTTGAACGGCTCCGCACATTTTAGTCCCTGCCCCTACCACGATGAAGTCATAAGATTCTGCCCAAAGATTGTTGGCTTTGTTAGATGTCAAGTTTCATTGAATGACACCACTCAGACCTCTGAGCACAATGGCGGGAAGTGGATTTGATTCTCACCATTCCCAATGGATGTGTGACCACCTGTCATGCCAAGTGAATGCCTGTTTCCTTGGGAGCTCTCATGAGAACTAGGTTAAGGCATCATTTGTGGCATTCTTATTTGAAAGAGAAGGATGACTCCAGGGCTACCCTGTGTGGTAATGGTTCATGCCACCCTTGTGTCAATCATGGCAAAGTTAAGCATAGATATAATGAGGCTCATCATGCAGCCAGGACAACTATCGAACATCGCATTGGAATCATAAGACAATTACTTCTAATGTCTTTGACTCGGGCGAGATCTTCACAAAACAACCATTGCTCTCTCGTTTCCTGAATTATTGTCGCCGAATATATAAGTCTCCCTGCGAAAAAAGTTGCACTTTTCTGCACAGCTTGAACAAGTTGTCAAGGTCACATCAAAACCAGATGTTCAAAAAGCTTTTAAAAGTTAGCAAGCAGATCAGTCACTCAGCACAGAAACAATTCCATCAGGAAACTATTTCAAGATACTTGGCGCAAAAAGGAAGAAAGGTCTACAGCGACACAACTTCCTCAAGCTACAATCTGTATCGGCAAAATGACCGGGTCCAAATTATGTTGTCATCTCCATGTGTAATTGTGCCCGTAGGTGTCAAGAATTGGAAATTGTCCATTCTTCCAAAAGAAGCCAATGAATACGGTGGCACAGTGGTTAGCACTGCTGCCTCACAGCATCAAGGATCCAGATTCGGTTCCCGGCTTGGGTTACTGTCTGTGTGGAGTCTGCACGTTCTCCTTGTGTCTGCATGGGTTTCCTCCGGGTGCTCTGGTTTCCTCCCACAGTCCAAAGATATGCAGATCAGGTTGATTGGCCATGCTAAATTGCCCCTTAGTGTCAGGGGAACCAGCAGGGTAAATATGTGGGGCTGCAAGGAAGGGGGCTGGGTGGAACTGTGGTCAGTGCAGACTCGATGGGCTGAATGGCCTCCTTCTGCACTGTGGGGAATCTAAATGCTTCACATACTGTACTTCCTTTGAATGGGATACCGAACTTTTCTTCTGCATTTGAAATTGGACAGATGGTGAGACCACGCTTGGAGAATTGTGCATAGTTTTGTTCTCTTTATCTGAGAAAGGACACACTTGCCGTACAGGGAGTGCAGCGAGGGTTCACCAGACTGATTCCAGAGATAGCAGGATTGTTGTATGAGGAGAGGTCGGGTTGACTGGGCCTGTGTTCACTGAAAGTTAGAAGAATGAGAGGGGATGCGATTGAAAACATATAAAATTCTGACAGAGCTGGGTAGACTGGATGCAGGAATTTTGTTTCCTCCAGCTGTGGGGGAGGGGATTCTAGAATAAGGCAGTCACACTCTCAGGATATGGGGTTGGCCACTTAGGACTGAGATGAGGAGAAATTTCTTCGCTCAGAGGGTGGTGAACCTATGGAATTCTCTGCCACAGAAAGCTGCGGAAGCCAAATGATTGAACATATCGAAGAAGGAAATAAAGTGATTTCTAGACTCTAATGGTATCAAGGGGTATGGGGAGAGTGCAGGAATATGGGGCGGAATTTTCCAGCCATTCACACAAGCATAATTTCCTGGAGGCACCAGAATGAATGGAGATTTGGCTGAGAACCAAATTCTCCATCCTTGCTTGCAGCGGTGAACGGTTGGAAAATCCCTCTAATGGTGTTGAGCTAGAGGATCAGCCATGATCATATTGGAGCAGGCTCAAAGGGCCGAATGGCCTACTTCTGCTCCTATTTTCTATGCTTCGAATATACTGGCAGAAAATTGAGTGATGAAACCGACCAATGTCTGTTCTCCCTGATCATAACTTCCCCCCAGACACTGCTGCGGCCATTGTCGGCTAACTCTTCCACTACAGGTAAACGTGAAAGGGATGACATGGCTTGAGTTCCTGGCAGATTTTCCTGCCAACCTCCCATGTTCTGCCCACTCTCTGGGTCAGCCATGAGAAGAATGATGGTCGTCTCTGTGATAGCAACGGGAAGTTTGCAAAATGTGAAGGTGGACGAAGAGAACCAAGTTGGGGCATCACCTTCCTCCAGAAATCTGCCTTAAGATCTCAACTAAACCTTGCTGAAACTTCACCCAAAATTCATCTTTAGGGCTCAGAGCCTTTTCAGTGTCCCATTTGCCTCTTTGAATGCTGCACCGTACATCACACTACACCACTATCTGATTTCTCTCTGTTGCAGCCAAAGGTTCCTTCTTCAGGGCTGGAGTCTCACCAGCATCAAGCCCTGCTTTGAAATTGAACTTCTACCCAAGAAGATGTATTGTGTGGGATGAGAGGGGCAGGTGATAATCCCACCCTGTTTTGTGTCTCTGTGCCCTATTTGAGAGCAGATTTCCACTCCATCTGACGAAGGAGCAGCGCTCCGAAAGCTAATGGCATTTGCTACCCAATAAACCTGTTGGACTTTAACCTGGTGTTGTTAAAACTCTTACTGTCCTTCCCACAGAACAGAGAGAAATTCGGCCCTTTTGTATGATATTGTTCAATTTGATTTCCTCGCCTTTCGTTCTTGAGTTGGCACAGTAAGAAGCCTCAGAACACCAGGTTAAAGTCCAACAGGTTTAATTGGAATCACGATTTTTTGGAGCGCTGGAGGTGAGTGACGAAGGAGCAGCGCTCCGAAAGCTCATGATTCCAAATAAACCTGTTGGACTTTAACCTGGTGTTGTGAGACTTCTTACTGTGCCCACCCCAGTCCAATGCCGGCATCTCCACATCAGGGCTACCACATTCTTGAGCCAGATAGTGAGTAATGCAATTCAACCTGCTCGCCTTCAGAAAAAGTGCCCGTAAAGATGGGAATTTTGAGGTGGGGCGGGGTGGGGGGGGTGGGGCAGGATGGATGGAAGGTACGGGCTGCAGTTGGGCCAGCGACCTAGAAAGAAGTTTGGGGTCAGTCACAGGGGCGATTGAGTGCCTAGGAGGGCTGATTAAAAGGCCAGCCTCCTCACTGTGGCACTTCATCCCAGTTAAAATAAAAAGGAAAAGACCTTCAAGCCCTCACAGCCCTTCACCCTCCTGCACACACGCTCTTCATCACCATCCATGCCGCTGCATGCCTCCCATCAATTTCCGTGGCCCCTCATGATCACATGCCAAGATATGCCCCCACAAACAAGCACTCTGGCCCCTCAAGCTGTGGCACTTACATATCCATTGACTCACTATACACTGTATAGACTCTGTAAACCCCACTGTGACAAGAGGATGTGCACAAAAAGCCTTAAAAACAGCCATTCATTCATAGCTTTGTACTAGATTTTTTTAAAATCCTTTCACTGGATGGCAATAAAAATGTCACTCATCCCTTTAAAGTTTCTATAGCTGAAATTGCAAGCCTTCAAAACATAAACCTTGTATAAATAAATATTGTGCAACTGACAGCAGAGATCAGAGAAGCAGATCTGCCAATCAAGCAATATCTTCTCAGTGATTCAAGTATTTTACCAGAATAATGACCTTCAGGCTCCCAGGCAAGCCTCATTTTGTATTCTTGGCTAAAAGCCTAGATACCCATTAGAGTACTTCAAGATCAATGGGCATGGAAGTGCCACAGCTTGGCATAGAGAGCATGAGGGGCGTGAGGACTGGGTGGAGGGGCATGAGGACTGGGTGGAAGGACTAGCTTGGCATGGGGGCATGGGATGCCATTGGGGTTGGTGAAGGGGCATATATAGTTTGGCACAAAGGGAATTAGAGGCCATGGGTGTGAATGGAATGACATACCTTGGCATAGGGAACATGAGGGGCCATGGGCATGGGTGGACAGTCAAACTTTGGCATAGGGGCATGAGGTGCTGTTTGGAGGGGCATAGCTTGGCATGAGGGGCATGGAAAGGACTTTTTGAAGTTAACTTTTAAAAAGTCCCTCGTTCAAACTATGTTTCACCAAGCCTCTGAGGTGCCATGAACTACAACTCAAAAAGTTTATTTATTAGTCACAAATAGGTTTACATTAACACTGCAGTGAAGTTACTGTGAAAATCCCCTACTCACCACACTCCAGTGCCTGTTCGGGTACACTGAGGGAGAATTTAGCATGGTCAATTCATCTACCAGCACGTCTTTGGATTGTGGGAGGAAACCCATGCAGACATGGGGAGAACGTGCAAACACCAAGCCAGGAATTGAACCTGGGTCCCTGGCACTGTGAGGCAGCAGTGCTAACCACTCTGCCACTATGCCACTGTTTAAAAACCTGGTCCGATTCCATGAAAACTTCAGTGGACTAAGGCATGTCTATTCCTTCATTGGAGCTAACTAGGTCGGGAGTGCAGGCTGCAGGCTTTTGACCTGAACCAACCCACACCCTAAAAAGCCAGTCCAAAAACTGGAAATCCCAGGAATCTCAAATCAGTGAAAACAAACCCCAATAAATATGTACCCAGGCAACAGACTTTTAGTAGGATATTATTAATGACATGAAATTTAAGACACCTGCCTCGGGTTGAGGGCTTCAGCAGTCCTCCTTTCCTCTGATGTTTTCGACCAATGTTAGGAACACAGGAACAGAAGTAGTCCATTTAGCCTCTTGAACTTGTCCTGCCATTCCGTGAGATCATGCCTGATCTACAACCTAAACCCCATGTACTCAAAAGTCCTAACAGCTTTGGTTAACAAAATTCTATCCATCTCAGTTTTAAATTCAACAATTAATCTAAGCATCAATTGCCATTTTTAGACCATGCCCCCTAACTCTAGTCTCCCCAGCCAGCAGAAACAGTTTCTCTCATAGCCTTGTGGCTATGACTCATCTTTCATTCCCTCACCCTACAGTATAAATATCTCCCACTTTCTATGCCTTTTAGTTTTGACATAGGGTCATCTGGACTCGAAACGTCAGCTCTTTTCTCTCCTTACAGATGCTGCCAGACCTGCTGAGATTTTCCAGCATTTTCTCTTTTGGTTTCAGATTCCAGCATCCGCAGTAATTTGCTTTCATTCAGTTTTTTTCTCTCTATATGTTCCCACCTAATATCATGAAAATTTCAATCAACTCTCTTTTTAAGCTTCAAAAGTCCAAGGAGCACGATCCCCGCTTGTTTAATCTCTCCCTGCTATTAAATCCTTCAAGACCAGGTTTCATTCAAGCAAACCTGCGTTGCACTCCCTTGAAGGCCAAGATATCCTTCCTAAGGTGTGATGTCCAAGATTCTCAATATTCCAGGTGTGATCTGACAAGGAAGATTTTGTCCTCTTCAAAAGGAATCAGTCTCTTAATTTGCTGTGGACTATCACTAGTGCGAATCTTTGGTTACAGGTCCAGAGAACCTTGTTCTCCAACAGAAAAGCAGTATGAAAAGAGATGAAAGTACATAGAACAGTGCCAATACCTGTAGCTCGAGGGCTATTTCCATCCTATGAATTGTTGATGTACATTCCTTACTTCATATATTCTTCACATGAGGCTTCAACCAATGCCTTCACAGATCGCTGTAAAAGATTTCACAGGTACAATTTTCAAGAACTGAGCATTCTCCGTGACTTTTTTCCTCAACCCAACCACCATTAAATCAGAGTATCTCATCATGATCAGATTATTGTTGTGGGAACTTGCTATGTGCAAATTGGCTGTCACATCTCCTACTTTACAACAGTGACAACATTTTAAAAAAGGCTTCATTGGCTGTAAATCACTTTGAGATATCTTGATGTCATGAAAGGCACGATATAAATGCAAACTTTTTTTGTTTTATCTGGGTTTTTTTGCTGCGTAACCAGCTTATCCTATAATAGTTTGAACAGCAGTTACAACCCGAACGCCCCATTTAAGCAAGGTGTTCCTTGGCTTGCTTTTAGTATAGCAGGCCATTTATTTTTACTCTTAGCACTGTTTACTTCTTTTGTTGTTGGGGAGAACTTTTGTGTTTCGGGCCTTGGAATACAGGAATAGAAGACTTAGGAACTGCAGGAGGCCATTCGGACCTTCGAGTCTGCTCCACCATTTGATAAGATCATGACTGATCTGATTGCAGTGGTGTAAAGTGGCTAACATTTGACGTCGTTTTGTTTTCTGATGTTCAACTCCTACTGTTCTTGGACGCTGCATTTATTATTTTTTTTAACAACACCAGACACTTGCAGCAGGGTGAGGAGGAGGGTTGGTCGGTACGGTGGGTGTAGGATTCACAGTCTCACAACCTTCTGCTCAGAAACCTGGATTTTCTCACTTTGTTTAGCAGATCTGCTTTAATAAGCAATTACCCTGGCTTTAAAAGATGTTTCAGCTGCAGCTTTAACCACATTACAAGCCAGTAGTCTCTGGACAACAGTTATTAACCCAAGCAGCCTCCACCATTGTGTCCTTTTCAGTGTAGCTGAATTCCACTTCCTCATTGACGCAGGCTCAGTAACTCCATAAAACCAGGTCCTTAATAATGTTATTAGAAATTACAGTGTAATTGAGAGATTCAAACAAAGTTCAAACATATTTAAACAAATGTTATGATAGCTAATGGTCTGAATGTCATAAAGGGAATTGGCAACGAGGACTTAGAAATGGCCATGGACTCACGATAGATTTTGGAATCTGTATCGGGACTGAATGCAATAGTCAGAATTTTGGCTGAGTTTAAGCCAATTGCACTCAGTTAAACCAATTCTTTTAAAAATGTTGCTGGCACATGTTCAGATTAGGAGAATTTGCCACGTTAAAATCCATGGTTAAAATTTATGCTGAATATCATTAACAATGCACTAAAATACATAGCTAGCTTTATTTTTCTCTGATACCGCAGTGCAAAAAGACAGGAAACGATAAAAAAAATGGCCTATGTGCATTTATTCCACCTGCCTCAGTCATCAGAATATTGTACATGTTTATTTTGTCGGATTAAAAGTGATAATGTTTCTTGGAGTTTCTGATTCAGAATCCTGTACAAATCTCATTCAAAGCTGTTTCATTTTTTCCAGTTTTAGTTTTGTGATTTTTTTTCAAATATTTTCTCCCTCCAGCACCAAAGGGCAAAATGATCCTCATGTATTTTGCCCCCCCAGTTGATCCAAGTGCATTTTAGTGATGTGTCAAGGAACTCCTAGGTTAGCTATTCAAGCTTTCCCAGGTAGTCTGCGTTAATGCCATTTGACTGTCGAGTTCTATGACGGTGCTGTGGGTAGCTATTGATTTGAAATTGTCGGTTTCTGTCAGACACTTGGGATGGTTGTCCATTCCATGTATCTCCTGAGTGCTGTAGAGGACAGTTGTCCAACCAGTAGTCCATTTTGGTTGTGAACTTGGAAATGGTTGTGGTAGCCTCCCTGCTGATGTTGATAATGGCTGTCCATTCAAAGTTTTAGTCTCCCCAGTATTATTATTCAGCATAGTTGTCCATCAAATATGTTAATATCCCTGGTGGCTTTGAGGATCATTGGCAATCCAATATGTGAACCCCTTTGGTGTTATTGTGCAAAATGGTTGGCCAGCTAATCTGGTAACATTCCTGGTGCCATTGACAATGGCTAGGTACACGACATGTTAGCCTCCTTGGTATTATTAAGGATGTTTAGCCGTTCAATGTGTCAGTTTCACAAGTGGCCTTTGGATAGTTGTCCACACAAGTTGGCTCTTTCTCTTGTGGTTAGTGGAAACTCTGTCATTTGTTACATTTTTGAACTTGGAATGTCTGAAATCTGAGCTCCAAATCTGATTCCAAACTCCAAGTAAGTAAGAATTCACATCTGTACTTCATCTTAACTGATTACCCAAACAGTTAATGGACAACGAGTTGTCAAAATGAATTGCTGCACTGGGAAAAGCAGTGTTGTGCAACTGCAACATTTACATTGGAACAATGACAAAAACTGTACACAGAAATGGCTCCTCAAACCCAGCTATCAGTTGCAGTCATAGAAAGTGTCCAAACCTTCACTAACCTTTATAACCTACATATTCAAGTGGGACATAAACTTAACCATACTCTTAAATGGAGTAGACTGTATACCAGTATCTTTTATTCTGACTTTCACGATATCTGCAAATTGAAACTTTTTCTAAAAACCTTAAAAATACAATTGATTATAAATACTGTGATTAAGTTCACAGGGCAACCAAATATAAATTTTAATTGTAGCTGAGCTGAAAGATCACATCCGTCCTGGAAGGAGCAATTTATTCATTCAATTCAAAGAAGTAATTTCCTTTCTTTGTGGGTTTTATTGTTGACTTGAAACATTGCACGAATTTCATTCAGATTTATTTTATTTTTACAATTTAATTTTTGTAATTTCACCCTTCCAACTTTTCCTCCTTCTCCCAGAGTTCCCCTCACTCCTTGGCCATTCTTCTCAGTCCAAACAGAGCAATGATCCCTATGGGTATCATTCCTCAATACAGCTACCTCAGTGATACAGGATGAAACACACCCCCTATTGCAAACTGACATTTGTCTTGGGTAGCCTTGTTGACAGGATTACAGCAGTGCAGTGAAGGGCAGCACGGTGGCACAGTGGTTAGCACTGCTGCTTCACAGCGCAGGAATCAAGGTTTGATTCCCGGCTTGGGTCACTGTCTGTGCGGAGTCTGCATGTTCTCCCCGTGTCTGTGTTGGTTTCCTCCGGGTGCTCGGGTTTTCTCCCACAGTCCGAAATACATGCTGGTAAGGTACATTGGCCATGCTAAATTCTCCCTCAATGTACCCAAACAGGCGCTGGAGTGTGGCGACTAGGGAATTTTCACAGAGACTTCATTGCAGTGTTAATGTAAGCCTACTTGTGACACTAATAAATAAAATAAAATAGCTATGTAACCTTGTGAAGACAAAGGCCTCTCCACTTTCTTCATGAAGGGTTATGCATGGATCTTTATGCTTGGAAAAATTATTCTTGACAACATCATCTTCTGTTTTATTCTCAAGCCAAGCTATTTTGTTCAGAGTATTTACTTACAAAATACTGTTCTATAACTTAATTGGGGATGGAGTAATATTTTATAACCAAGTGCTTTGAAAACTGTAGCCATTGTAAGCATTTTGTCAGGGAGATGCCTGTCTAATAATTAGTCAATTGGGAAGAGAAATCATGTTCCATTCTATTACCAATTCAATTGCTGTAGAAGTGGTTATTGAGAGATGGACAGTTGCATACCTTTCAAAGGATATTGATGTGGTCAACAAGTTTCAGAGAGCGTCAAGGATGACATTGGTATTTAAATACAACACAGGAATAAACTGATGGAACTGGACTTGGGTCTCATTGAAAAATTGGAAAGAGGGTAGTGCATGTGTCTTCAAAATGTTGCTAGCTGCAGACAATAATACAATTGCAGACAAATTGGAGTAGAACAGTTTAGTTAAAGAATAAGAACTTCCTCCTGTTGTTATGGGACCAATCAGTTTAGGATAAGAGGGTAATTCTTTTAAAGAGAAATACACAGTATTGGGAATGTATTGTACGGTCATAGGATCACATCGGTCACTGTATTTTGTCACCAATGGAAGGTTGTGTCATTAGTTCAGTCAGAAAGAAGTTGAATGGATACCCGGGAGTGAAAGTGATTGAAGACTAGAGATATGCACACCTATGAAACATTATAATTTGCGTTGGGCCATTGTAACCGATATGTAAAATTGCTCGTGATCTCTGTGATGACACTTAATTGGTGCTCTCCAGGTTTTTGCCGAATGGCCTTGGATGGGGGAGCTAATCACTCAGGTGTTTTCTTAGGTTTTACTTACCTCCTTCAAACGATAAGAGCGGTTAGGAGGAGTGCAGTACATTTATATGGTCTGTTGGACCACACGAGCTAGTGTGGTTAGTTCTCCCGCCTTTGTCTAATATATTTTCCACCAATAAAGGGAGATTACTTTTCTCTGCACAATGTGCAACAACATTTTAAATCGTTATAAGAAGCTTTATAATTTTATTGCACGCAATGCATGGAGAAGATCTCCATCACCACCTCCCTCTCCTGCACATCTCCACAGCCACCATTCACAAGTGTTGGTGCATGTTGCTAATGAAGTGCTCTTTCAAATGTGCAGGGACAGCATGCCCATCCTTCAATTTTTCCTCTCTCCTTATGAATTCTCCGAGATGCCTCATCAGAATTTAATCTTTTTGAGAATATGCTGTTTCTGTCCACAAAGGAAATGCCTGTTGCCAAATTCTGTGCAGGCCAATTGCATTTTTCTTCAGCTATCAGCAAAACTGTCCATAACAAAAACAGATCTTTCAGCTCACCTACATTATCATTTAGGTTTAATTGTATCTGCAAATAATTGAAATTCAAGGAGAACGTGATTTCTCTTTCCTTGTACAATAATATGTCATGCACACTGCTGACAGAGTAATATAAGCACTTTAACCCCAAAATAGTTTGATCTTCACTGCCCCTATTTGAAAAGGAGAAGATTTGTGCTTGATTTCTTGGCTTGGAGAATCCTTTAGTTTTGTTTCGTAAGTGGTTTGGGACAGGGAGTGCAGGGAGAGAGAGAACCATCAAGCAGAGCAAAACATTTACCAAGCATTGCAAGAAGAGTTGAAATGTCTCCAGTAGACAAGGAAAAATATAAGGCAACTTAAGTCAAAAGCATTAGCAATACGAGTTACTTCGGTTTTAAGGTAAACTAGTTTCCATATACATTGAGGCACCATGATGGAATCTTGTTTTATTTCCAAATTAACTTTAAATGCCTTAAGCTAGGAAGATTAATTGTTAAGAATTTGAAATGTTGAATTTTCTGTAACTTCCTTGTACCACGTTAATTGAAATTGGGTATAAGGAGTGTGCCCTTGGACCTTCACTTGATCTTTCAATTAAGACAGCTACATTTCATTGAAGGTTGCCTTACAGATTGTGTTTAAAAGTGATCTGAAATGCTGGTTACCAGCAGTGTGCTAGGCAAGTTTTTTTTTTCACTGTGTAAGATAAACGGTTTGGCATTCTTGAAGGAATTAAACGGTTTAAATGGTTGTTTCCTCTAGTGTGTTCTCTGTATGCGAATACGACCTTTTATTTTATGTACAAGCTAAACTTTTCTGTCACTAATTTTTTTTCCCTCTTCTCATCCTTCCTCCTGTACATGACTACTCACACTGTATGCTGATCCTCCAGCCGGAAGAGTGGGCCAACAGGATTTAAAATCCTCCACGGTAGAGATGAAAGGTACGGCAGATGTTCACATTGGTCTGGTTTCATTAAATAACCAGTCCTGTCGGCTCAGTCAGTTATATTGTTGCCCAGACCAGACTGAGATTATAATGATATAATAAGGAATTGCACATGTTTTCTTTTTGTATTTTACCCCGACCAAACAAACCAAAAGGATTCTTCTCGGTTTTTGCAATACACCCGATAGGATTTCAGTCAGGTTTTGAAATTTTTTTTTTTGAAAGGAAAGCTTGATAGGACCTTTGACAGTTCACAATACCGCGGGATGAGAGGGGATCTGATCGAGGGATATAAAATTTTAAAAGGGGTTGATGAAGTAAATTGTAGACCAAATGTTTCCTCTTATGGGGAAATCTCAAACAAGAGGTCACAGATATAGGTTGAGAAGGCGATAGGTTTAAAACTGAGATGAGGAGGAACGACTTCTCGCGGAGGGCGGCGAATTTGTGGAACTCGCTGCCCCGTAGCGGAGTCTGAATCGTCGAATGGTTTCAAGAGGGAGATGGACAAATTCCTAATAAAAAAGAGAAGGAGGGATATGGGGAACAGGTGGGGAGGTGGATTTGAGACCAGGGAGAGATCAGCCATGATCTGATTGAATGGCGCAGCAGGCTCGAAGGGCTGAATTTGCCTCCTTCTGCTCCTAATCCCTATGTTTCTATTTTGCAAAGTTGGTATAGTTTTTCATTATTGAAAAATACTAACGCATTGCCTGCTCATATGATTCATGGATATGACAAAGTAGATTTATATGCTTCCTATATGCTATAATTTCCATTTCTTCTCTGAGATAAATATATTAGTTCATCAGTCTTATTAAAAGTAGATGTTACTTTCCTGACTACCTCCAGGATTTTTCTTGGATCTGGATAGGACTCTGGTATACTTTATCAATAACTGTGAATTTCTAAGTTTCGTGCTGCCTTTTTCCGTAACCCTCTCCAACACAGTGATTGACAAATGATTCACCCTTTATATTACCTGGAAAAGCCCTTTAACAATACGAATAGACCAATCACCAATGCTCTCAAATGTCCAAAGTACTTGGCTTATTAACGTTCACTGACAACAGAAGGGGATGTTGGATGAACGTAATCTTGTCTATTTGTGTTGCTAATAAAAATAAAATTTAATAAACCCGGTCATCTGCATTATTAATATGTGGATGATAGATCAACAGGTGTCTAAATGAAGAATGGAGAGCGGGTGAAAGAGGTTAGGATACCTATAATCTACTAAGGCATAAAATGAGGAGTATCAGGTGGTTTTTTCCCCCAACTATTATAGGTGTTTATCCTGTGGTATTCAGAGTACAGTTACTAGTCAACACATGAGTACATATAGGTAGCACACTTTCTTGAAAATAGAAATTGTCACAAGCACTGGTGAATAAAGCACAATTCACAATCCAGAAGTGGTACTTTAGCAGCTGAACTCTGCTGGTCTGCCACTGGAACAGATGCTGACTTCAGTATAACGATTGAAGCCATCACAATGGACTGGGAAAATCAATACGCATCAGAATGTCATTGAATGCACACGTTGAAGTCATCCTACTTAGTTGCTGGTGCATGTCCTCCTCCTTCCAGTCCATTCCACTAGTAGGTAGACTGAAGGTGCATACAACTGGGTGCGACAAGGCGTGTATCAAGCGTCCTCCTGAGTGTTGGAGGTCCTGCCGATTGTTCATAGGGTCCTGGCAAGATGAGTGATGTGATGTCATTTAATGTGCCTTGTTGTAACGAGGACTTTAACACCCATGTGCTACCCGATGCAATTCAATCTGCTCATTTGCTGTAATAAGAGCCTTCGGTTGACAGGCTGATTGCGTTATGTTGGAAACTACTCTCACCTATTGTTTATGGGGTGGCGGGGGGGAGGGGGTGGGAGTCGGGTCACAGGCAGGGGAAGCTTCCCTGTGAATGGTTCAGCCTGCTGCTTTATCAATGTTAAAAGAGTCTGCATTGCGAGCAAGTGAAATAAATAAGGAAAAAATCAGCTACTCTTTTTATTTCTTATGTATCTATTGAAAATGAATAAAGACTTTCCTGAGTATTGTTTAATTGCAAACAGAAAAATAAATCCTTCTTAGTAGCTATTAGATTGGTTGCTTTCTATTGCAAATATGAATTATTTACTAGCAAGCAAGCCTGATCATTGGAGTACAAGGAAATCTGGAGCATGGAAGACATTGTACATGTCCCAGTGGAGCATTTTTCTCTGTGGGAAACAAAACATTTGCCTCTTGGAATTGTAGTGCAGAAGCTGTCTCTCAAATGCTGACAAAAGGATAGTCTTCGATATTGTTTTTTTTCTAATTATAGCAAACACCACCACACATTTACTTTTACTGACATCTCCAGTCCTGTCACACAAAATGAGAAAAAAATGGGTTGGAAATATTTGCTCTAAAATAGAGCAGCCGTCTTTTAGATATTACTTATCTTTGAGGGATTGAAATATGTTCTGCATAAAGTTAGGAAAAAAATAACAAGATCGCAGGCTTTCAAATATACTGAAAGTAGCAAAGGAATCCCTTTCATTGCTTTTCCTTTGAAAATATCTTGCACGGGGGTGGCACAGTGGTTAGCACTGCTGCCTCACAGCACCAGGGACACAGGTTCGATGCCCGGCAGGGGTCACCGTCTGTGCGGAGTCTGCACTTTCTCCCCGTGTCTGCATGGATTTCCTCCGGGTGCTCCAGTTTCCTCACACAGTCCGAAAGACGTGCTGGTTAGGTGCACTGGTCATGCTAAATTCTCCCTCAGTGTATCCAAACAGGTGCCGGAGTGTGGGATTTTCACAGTAACTTCATTGCAGTGTTAATGTAAGCCTACTTGTGACACTAATAAATAAGCTTTGAAAAGTATATTGTATATGCAAACGATAATACTGTACAGTACACAGCACATAACCAATGATGAGTCACTTCTACCACAATCTTGCACAGTTGACAGTTGCCTCTGTATTATAATGTGTATACCGATCATAACAGAATTGCCAATCGTTGGATTCAAGATAAGCTTTGTTAATAACAGAAGAGACATGATTCACATGTCTAGTGCCTCTGATGAGCAGAGAGAGAAAGGTGGTGTGTCTAATTGGCACTTATAAACTGTATGTCTCCTAGATGAATGAGATACAACCTACATTTGACATGCTGGTGATATGCGTACAAGTGTGATCCTTCTGGAGTCCGTAGATGATATGTTGTGTGAAAGTAGAGTATTTTCCTGAGCTAAAGAATAGAAATACAAAAGCTTTAATCAGCGAAGAGAAGGCTTGTAACAAAGCGATGGAGGCTTACAGAACCTTAACGTGGTAACAAGTCACTCTGCTTGTGATCAGATATCAGATGAAATGCAAGCGTTTTGTGATCTCAGCAGCAGGTTATTTTTTTACAGGAGGCTGATTTTACTCCTCATTTATGCATTCAATCTCCAGCCTTTGGGAAAGAATTAGCAACAAAGCAATTGTTAGAAGCAGTCACTTTAAATCTTTCTTTACAATCTGTAGTTTATAATAGAATCGGTTTGACCTGAAGTAGTCCAATCATTTCTCTCAACTCGTGCAGCTCTGGGAGTGGCCCACAATGGGTTTGTAATGATGCTGGTAGCGCTAAAATGTACACCTGTAAATCTCCACATTGAAGGGTGGGGTTTGCAGCTTTCATTTACTGAATATCAGGGGATCATCTGTACAAGGCAATAATGTAAAACTACATCACTCTCTGTACAGCTGGACATCAGAACTCGAGCTGTCCTTGGGAAAATTGAATGAATTCCCAGTCTCGACTATTGTGGATTGCCCTGTTCTGCATGTGGATGTAGTCATTAGGTGAGAGCATTATGGTTCTCGTTTCTGAGTCCTGAGGCAGTGTCAGAGGAGTCCCGGTGCTGAGGCAGGCTGGTGAGGTGGCCTGCCTCTGTTCTTTGGGCGATTTGTCCAGCTCTCCAACATAGCTTGTCTACCCCCTAACCTTCAACCCACACCTTCAAGTCCCTTCCATGCTCATTGGTATCCCTGATGCCACTCCATACCCCCCAATGTCCCCTCATCCCCCCATGTGAACTCTAGGCACCCTCATATCCCTCATGCCACTTGATATATCCAACGTAGCTACCCACACATATCAAAAATGGGCAAACTCAGGATTTATTTTAAAGGAACTTTTTAAAAAATCTTTTAACAATCTATCTGACATATTCAAAGACACTTGATGCTAAACCTATTCAAAAATGTAATTCCCCAAAGTGGTTATTTTTCGTAAAAACAAATAACTGTGGCCAGAATTTTCTGGTTGTCCATGCCAGTAAACAGCACGCCACCCCCACCGTGAGAAACATGCCGCGGGGAGGCCAGAAAATATCCCCCCCCTCTCACAATTATCCACTTGCAACATCAAAGACCGATAATTCTTTACTCTTTTAAAACAGCCAATCAAAATGTGAACACAGCCCCTTCCCCCTACTCACTGAGATAAGTGCTTCTAGACCTTTTGAAGCTCAGCCAAACATTCATAACAGCTCCAGCAATTAAAACAAACCCTTAGGAATGTCAACAATGCAGTCCATTGAAATTGAAACACTGGATAGCCTTTTCTAAGCTAAGTTGATGTTTAATTTCCATTTCAAAGCAGATTGCCTATCAATAGAGTGTAGCAGGTATTACTTTTAATAGCCTTCAACATTTCTTTTCAAAGTTAGAGATGGTTGGGCATTTAAATCTCAGTCCAAAACATGACAGGAGAATTTCCCAGCACATTTTTCTATAGTTTGTAATGCATTGCATTACTTTATCCATTGGAAAATGTACTGCAGTGCATGTCAACACTTACACAATGTTGGTCAATGTAATGTTCAACTTAACTTTGCAGGAAAGATGCCTATAATCAACCACTGAATTAAAAGCACATCTACATTAAAATACCACACTTAATAGGGAAATTGGAAGGTGTCAAAACATTTGGCACATACTGTAAGAATGTCCTAGACTCCTTAGCAAACCTCCCCCACTGGTCATGAACTCTCAAACCTAGTGAGGTATTTTTAGCGATTCTAAAACCTGCACCAGCACATAAAAATAGCATGGCTCGGAAATTCAAATTTCCTATGGTCCTCACTATGGCGAACCTGACCTCAGAAGAAGTGAGTGCAAAGTTCACAATCAGCCTTCCCGACCTACAACAAGGTCACAAAAAATGCAGAATTGGGAAGGAGCTGCAAATTGGAATTTGCAGTCAAAAGAAATAATAGTTTACTGGCCCGACTCCATTTCCACATCCATTGGGAGGTGGAAATCTAGCCCTCCTCTAATCAACCTCAGAATGTGACTTTTTGGACTAATTCCCCAAAGGAAATGCTTGATAGATGGCAAACATTATAGCACTAATACTGATTTTATATGGAAGATCAGTTAGTTAGTCCAGCTATTTCAATCCACATGATATGGAAAATTATTTCTGCTATTCATTTTTATATGTGTTGCAGATCTAATAACATGGAAACCCCTGTCAACACAATCCAGTGGTGAGAGAGGGAAGAGAGGTAGAAAAGTCAGCAACATTGATGTAAAATTACTAGTGCATGGGGAAGATCACTGTGCATTGCATATTTGATGCATTGTTTACAGTCATATGAAATTTGGCTTTGGAAGTACAGTACATAATGGGGACTGCTAGACTCACTTATTGCTGTTACCACTGGATATAACGGCAGAATCAGTTCTTTGTACCAGTAGGTTGTTCTGGAGACAATACGTAGTAGACATACATTTACTACTGCCTGATGCTGAATTTTTCAGGATGGATGGCAAGATTAGGACTCTCAGCCTGAGAATTCAGAGGGTGCCAATAACCTACTGCCCACTTGGTGTGGATCAGATTGGTGCCAACAGCACAGGGTTCGATCCCACTTCTGACTGGGGTGGAACTAGGAGCTGCCTTCTTGCCCCACCCATGGTGGAGATCGTGGAGTGGAACCTGCCTTTGGGCAGAGAATTGATGAAGAGGAAGACAACATGACATTTGTTATTAGTTCTGTTGCACTGCCGGCGTTCCATAAATATAGAAAGTGATTGCTTGTACTCAAGAGAAAAAGAGAAAGAACTAGCTGGCATTATTATAGTTTCCTGCTCATCCTCATAACATCCACAAGTACTTCAGAAATGAATTACATTTTTGTTGTGTAGTCACCATTGTTTCTTCAAGTAACCAAGGCAATTTGTTCAAAGGAAGGTCTTAAAACCGCAAGGAGTTAAATGATCAATTGATCTGTTTTGCTGGTGTTAGTTAAGAGATGAACGTTAAGTCATGAGAATTCATAGAATCATAGAATCCCTGCATTGCAGAAGTAGGCCATTCGGCCTATCGAGTCTGCACCGACTCTCCGACAGAGCATCCTTGCATTTTTTTGAAAAATTGTCATGGGATTTTTTTCTTTATTTCCTCCTGAACACGCAGTCCCGGCTTTGGCTTAATGTCTTTTCTAAAAGACTGCACCTCCAGCAACATTCACCGTGAGAGTAATCAGTAAAATCGACTTCCTCTCTTCACCCCTTGGCTTAGCGAGTTAAAAGATAATATCACCTACTACAACAAACTGAAAAGAGAGCACAGTGGCTTAGTAAATCTGGGATGTCTCAACTGCTTTCTTTCAGTTTGAAATAATCTACAACTTTCCACAGGCTCATCGAAAATCTCCATCCCCGTTCGTGGCTGGGATTCTCCGGTGCCGCTGAAAGTGAATGGACTTTTGGCTGGAATACCAAATTCTCTGTTCTCACTGGCAGCGGGGCGGGCGCGAACAAGATCGAAGAATCCCGCCCATTGGCACATCTGGGTCTAATATCTGATCTCTGCAGCTGTGGATGATTTTAAACCAGCATAAATTTACCTTGTTTTGTTTTAGAGCAGAACTCTTGAACACAACTCATTCACAATTCCTTTCCACTGTATTAAAGCCAAAAACACTTAACATGATTGATGTGCTTGTTTCAGACATGTGACACCTGATCTTCTACGCGCACCTACCGGCGCCCCCCCCCCCCCCCCACTGACCCTGCTCGTGCCCCCATTTGTTCCCTTAAAGAGGGAATTAGTTTATTGATGGGCAGCAGGGTAACATTGACTGGTGATCTTAAGCCTTCCTGGACTAAAGACTGCCAAATATTGGGCCAGGTACCACTGTCAGAATATAGTGATGTTAATGGCACTCACCACTATTTATGCCTAGACAGGTACAGCTACTTCAGAGGAGCAGGTGTGTGGTTTGATGCAAGTGTCCAGAAGTTGCAGTCTAAGGAGCACCACTCTTAGTTTTTCAAGAGAGGCATTTAGCTGTCTAACTCAGTGACACGCATCCAAAGTTGTAAATCTGCTGTATTGTAGAAGAAACTACCAAGTACAAATTTGAATGACACGCTAACTGTGAATGACAGATAGTCAATCCCTCCCTATGATTTCCTCTTTGAAGTTATTTCCTCCCATCTCCCATGCGGCATTCACCTCTGAAGTGGTTGGGGCGGGGGGGGCATTAGTTAAGTTAAATGTTTTGAGTCTCTGTATCTTTGTGGAAGAGCTTCATTGCAGCTCTTGGCCAAGAATACCAGTTTTCCCTGGTCAGTTATGCCCAAATGTGCAGCAATTTGGTAAATAATCAGCTAGATTTGCTTTCCTTGTGATGTGTCTGGGTGCTTAAACCCTTGTCCCTAATTCTATCTTCTCAGCCTTTTGGCTAAGATCACAGCCGGAATTTTACCGGCCCAATGGCTACGGGAGTCAGAGCAGGCGAGGTGCAGAGCATGGGAACATCAGTTGACCTCAGGTGTGGTTTTACGGTTTTGGGACAAGGAAGGCTGTAAAATCCCGCCCTGAGTGTAGTATCTCTTCTTATCAGCCTTTTGGCTAAGATCAAGCATATGATTAAGCCCAAGATGGGGTGCAATGCCTCTTCTTGTCAGCTTGGATAATGTTTCTCTCTCTCGAGGGGACCTTGAATTGGATTCAATTGGATTTTGAATTTGGTTTTTGGTGCAAGCAAGAAATGGGTTTGGGTTTGCCCAGTCCAGTCTGAGTATTGGCTTTGTAACTTTAAGAATGGAGTAAAAAATTAAAATAACAAACAATTCTATCTCATGGCTGATTGAGAAGATTTAATGCTGCTCCTTCCTCAGTGAAACTGTGTGAGAGAGAAGGCAGATCACAGACTGCAATAGCGGGAGAAAACCAACAGGGGTTAAAAGTTTATTTATTTGTCACAAGTAAGGCTTACATTAACATTGCAATGAAGTTACTGTGAAATACCCCTAGTCGCCACAGTCCAGGGCCTGTTCAGGTCAATGCACCGAACCAGCACGTCTTTCAGACTGTGGGAGGAAACCGGAGCATTCGGAGGAAACCCACGCAGACACGGGGAGAACGTGCAGACTCCATACAGACAGTGACCCAAGCCGGGAATTGAACCTGGGTCTCTGGCGCTGTGAGGCAGCAGTGCTAACCACTGTGCCACCGTGCCGCCCTGTATATTCTTTCTGGACACTTCAGCAAGCCACAGTTTGCCCATGCATAGAACGAATAACAACATCCAGACTAACAATTTAACTGTCTCTCAAATTGACAAGTTAAGTTTTCACTTCCTTATAATAAAATTACAAGAGAGGAACAACGAGAGGCCACCAATAGACTGCAGACGACAGAATTGCAAATAGCATTGTAATTGCTGAAGATCATAAGATAAATATTAATGAAGAAGGCAATTGAGTTCTTCTTAGCTAATCTGTCCAGGAAAAAAAATGGCTTCATAATCCTTTCATCCTGCCATCTAACTGGATTTTAAATGAATCTAAGATTGTTGTCTTTTTGTTTCCCTCGATCGCCATTACAAACAATAAAGAATTTCTTCCAGACATCTGTTCTAAATTGATGCTTTATCAGTTATAGATTACGCTCCCTTGTTCTACTGGTTTGAAGTACTGTCAGAATTATTTTATCTGTACTATTTTATACTTTATATACAAACATAGGAGAGGTACCTTAACAAGACTTCATTGAATCACTGAAAAAACCCTATGTTTCTAGTCTCAAATCTTTGGCAGCAAGGGTCAGCCTCTATTCTTTACAATGCCTTCATGTGAAACTTTCCCATTTCTATTTGGTGAACAAAACTTAATTGCAGTATGGTTCATTTCAATGTTAAAATAATAGAACGTTCAGCACTGATTCTCAGCAATTAACTCAATACTTCCTGCCTATCCCAGCTTTACTCCCCTAACAAGTATCCTTACATTACACTTCCCAAATCTACACTCTCATTCTGTAACCAGTGTGATGTCTGTGGTCCCTAAATTGAGTAGTTAAGACATTTGTTGACATAAGAATGATCCAGGAACATATTGCTATTCTCATCAATATTACAACAAATGACTTAAGGGAGATACATCAACATTTCAGGGCGATTGCCATTGTACAAATTGCACATTCACACAAAAGACCTTGTGCGGAGTTTTCCCATCCCGTCCGCCACAGGAATTATAGCAGGCGGGACACGGATCATGGAAAGGTCCGATGACCTCCGGTGGGATTTTCCAACATTGGGGTGAGCATGGCTAGAAAATGCCACCCCTTGGATCACAAAATCGCAGAAACTTTGCCATGCAGAAAGAGGCCACTTGGCCCATCGAGTCTGCACTCTCTGAAAGAGCATCCTACGCAAACCTACTCTCATAGAATTATAGAAACCCTACAGTGCAGAAAGAAGCCATTTGGCCCATCGAGTCTGCACCAATCACAATCCTACCCAGGCCCTACCCCCAAATCCCTACATATTTACCCGCTAATCCCTCGAACCTACGCATCTCAGGACTCTAAGGGGCAATTTTTAGCATGGCCAATCAACCTAACCCACACCTCTTTGGACTGTGGGAGGAAATCAGAGCACCCGGAGGAAACCCACGCAGACACATGGAGAATGTGCAAACTCCACACAGACAGTGACCCAAGCCGGGAATCGAACCCAGGTCCCTGGAGCTGTGAAGCAGCAGTGCTAACCACTGTGCTACCGTGCCGCCCGTCTCCTGTCTCATCCCCGTAACCTTGCACATTCTTTTCAGCTAGAAATCCAATTCCTTTTTGAATAACTTGATCAAACCTGCCTCCAGCACCCTTGAAGGAAGTTCATTCCAGACTCCAACCCTCTCTCGGTGAAAATGTTTCACCCTTTTTGCCAATTATTTTGAAGTCATAGAGGTTTACAGTATGGAAGCAGGCCCTTCGGCCCAACTTGTCCATGCCGCCTTTTTTTTTAACTACTAAGGTAAGCCCAATAGCCCGTGTTTGGCCCATATCCCTCGATACCCATCTTACCCATGAAACTGTCTAAATGCTTTATAAAAATAGAATGGGAACAGTTCCTCACTATTTACCCTGTCCATAGCCCTCAGGGTCTTCAAAGCCTCTATCAAGTCTCCTCTGGTTCTACTTTTCTCCAACCTCTCTAATCTATTCTCATAGCTACAGTTCTTTATTCCTGGAATGCTTCTTGTGAATCTCCGCAGTGCTCCCCGATGCTATTCAGCCTACTTGCAGAATTGGTGGTTGTTTAACTTAAACAATTTATTAGTGTGCTTAGCTTATATAATTGCTTGCAGTGCAAGTCTTTTTGACTCATATATAGATTCAAGTAAACACATACATATCATCATGCTGTTGAAGATGTGATCATTAACCTGTTGCTTGTTCAGAATCCAACTCCTTTATAAATGCTGCAATGATGGAGCCCTTCCTCTCTCACTCTGAGTTTTTGTTCATTTCGAGGAGTAATAACTGGGTAGTGATAGTCACTCATCATGAAAATAGATTTGAAAATATATGTAGTGGCAAACTCTCCTGGAAAACTGGTACAGTTATGCCTAACTAGACAAGTTAAGATTCTCTCTCTCTCCCAAAGGACAATTCAGAGGCCTAGCTTTATATTCTGAATCTTTCCTCTTATTCTCCCACAGTGTTGCAAGTATAAGGACAACTGTACTCCTTTGGTGTACTCTGCGAGACCGTTACTGAACTGATCTTAAGATGTCTGCCTGCCATGGGAATCGTAGTGGGCTGGGGGAGGGTGGGTGGTGGCTGGACCATGCAAAGGTCCCATTGACCTCGGGTGGGATTTTTCGGCTTTGGAGCGAGCCCGGTCAAAAAATCCCACCCAGAGTCCTCATAGCAGAGTCACATGACTATTACAAACCAGTTAGTTAACACAGCATCGTATTTCCAAGAGCTGAACTTCCTCTTTTTCATATACAAAAAAATGATACAAACATCCCCTTTATTCCCAGAGAACAAAAGACATATTTGCACTATCCTGTGTGAGTTACCCATGTTACCCCACTACCTACCCATTGTTCTCATGTGTTGACAACTATTTGGTCTACTAGTCAGTCTCTGCACATGTACTGCACATGTAGTCCTTAATGCATGCATGTTCCTTGATGGAGCGTGTGCGGGTTGACATTGTTTTTCTGGGTGATGTTCTTTGTCCAGAGAGTGTCATTCCCATGGGCCTTGTTGTCTTTGTAACTGTTGTTCCATTTTGGTTGTTGGAGACTCAAAGACCTCTGGGATTGATGGTAGCTTTGTACTCAGTATAGCTGGTGAGATCCCTTCTCCCCATCTGCCTGATTGCTGTGAAGGAGCAGCTTCACTAGTTGTGCGCATATACCTGTGGTTGCTGTACATCCTGTTGAGTTTTTTCAACTCCAGCCTTGAATTGCCCATCTGTGGAATTGTGGGTAATTCCTTCCGCATGGTACCTTCATGTTGTCCCTGAAAATAGTTAGGTCAGATCTCGCACAGCTGGGTTCATTGTAAACTTCAGTTTACTGTGCATTTTCAAAGGTATGTACTCAGCTGGAATCTTGCCCTTCAAATCTTCCAGTTCAGTTCTAACGTGAACAATTTCCTGTCGAGGATTTAACTTAGTCTTGCTCATTTCATTGCACTGATGTGGTCAGCAATGATTTTGTAGTTTACTTGAATATTGTCGATTGTCTCCCTCTCTCTGGGGTCTTCTGTCTATCCCCCCCCCCCCAAGGAGTCTTTCGCTTCCCTCTCTTAGGAGTCTTTTGTTTCCCTCTCTGGGTGTCTTTTTCTATCCTTTCTCTGGGGCCTTTTGTTGCACTTTTCACTTTGTCACATTTAGGGTTACCAGTCCTAACTTTAGACTTACTCCAGCTGAGCTGAGTTGGGCTCCATATATGATCTAAAACTCCAGGTTTTCCTTCTTTCCATTGAATTGGTCTGTCAGACATGTTGGTCCCCTTGAGTCTTGTGCCATCATAAAACCTCAATCTCACTTTCGAGGGCTTCATTTTCTGGATGGCCATGTTAAGCCACTTCACACAGATCTGTGAAGGTCATTACATTCCATGATGCACCAGTGCCTATCTGACATTTCTTGCATCATGTCTTGTTCTTCATGAGACATGTCTTCTGAAATCTCTCCAGTAACCACAAATTGTGTGTAAAACAGTTTTGCTTCTTGCAGTTAAAACACTGCTTTCCCCATGCTGCACAACCCTTCCTCTGTACATGCTGTACTCCAGAGTATCTGCATCCTGCCCTTTGTCTGTGATTGCGCAGCTCTTTTGGCTTAGACTGTCTCTCAGCATATTTTATCTCCCGGTCTGCTCTGCCATACATATGCTTTAGCTGTTGTTTCGTTTCACAACTCCTGCATTTTGACACACACCTATCACTTTCTTTAGCATCAGTTTCTCATCTTTCAGTACACCTGCTCTCACCGAGGGGTCTCTCACACCAAGGACCAATTTACCTTTAATCAGATCATCTTTCAGCTGTTAAAATTCAAATGATTCTGCGAGCTATATTACTGTTGTGACATACCATTCAATGGTCTTGTATTCACTGTACTCTCATGTTGAATACATATCTTTCATATGTAACGTTCGCTCAGGGTTCAAAAATGTGCATTCAGGGCTTTCAAAATTTATTGTCGTCTTTTTTTCTTTGTTCATCTGTTTAATTTAGGATGGTATAGACTTTGTAGCAGACCCTCCTTAGCAGTGTTGAAAGTGTTGCTACTCTTATGATTTCAGGCTTCTTAATTCAGTCTGTTGCAATCACATAGCCAATTGTAACTGGAAAAACTGTCAATTTTATCATGCATCATTTTTCAACTGGACCGTAGATGGGATTGGAAAAGTTACTGTCGCCATTTTTAATTACTCAGTAGGTAATTGTACTTGTTTCCTTTTTCTCAGTGGCCAGTAATTTCACTTGCAGCCTGTGTGTGCTCTTCTTTAGTCTTTTTCAGCAGCTGTTCTGTTGTCACAGATTTTGAACATTTCTGTGTTCTTAGGTTCTCAGTGTCTTCTCTGCTCCTTTTGCAGGATTCAAAAATCTACTTTTGCCATTTTCTGACACCATGTTGCATGTATAAGGATGGTTGTACTTGCTCAGTGAACTCAGTGAGAGCTTCCTTGAATTGGTCTTAAGATGCCTGCCTCCAGAGGCAGAGTTCTCATGACAAGAACCACATGACTATGGCAAGCCAGTTAGTACAGCATTGCATTTCCAAAGATTTCCCTTTTTCAGCTTTAATTAAAAGGATAAAAACACACAAGTCTGACCTGAGGCCTTGCTTTATTCTGGGGCCCACTTCTCACTCTGTTACAGGCCCAATCTTAGGCCTAGTTTTATTTTGAGTTTCTCCTGCCACTCTCCTGCAGGTCGAATCTCAGACCGATTATTCCGGGTCTCTTCCTCTCACTCTCCCACAAATTCAATCTCAGGCCAAGGTTTATTATCATAGAATCATAGAATCCCTACAGTGCAGAAGGAGGCCATTCGGCCCATCAAATCTGTAGCGACTCTCTGACAGAGTAGGCCCTCCCTCCCGCCCTATCACCGTAATGCCACCCATTTTACCATGTGTAATCCACCCAATCCACACATCTTGGGACACTAAGGAGCAACTTAACGTGGCCAGTCCACAAAACCTGCACATCTTTGGAGTATGGGAGGAAACCGGAGCACCTGGAGGAAACCCACGCAGACAAGAGGAGAATATGCAAACTCCACACAGATAGTCACTCAAAGCCAGAATTTGAACCCGGCTCCCTGGTGCTGTGAGGCAGCAGCGCAGGCCCAATGGGCCAAATCCTTCTGCACTGTAGGGATTCCATGATTCTAACCACTGTGCCACTGTGCTGTCCACGGCCTCTCCTTTTCCTCTCTCACAGATCCGTTCTTGTGCCCAGTTTTATTTGGGGAGGTTCCTCCCACCCTCCTGCTGGTAGGTTCTTGGGCCTGGTATTCTCTCGGATCTATCCTCCTGCTCTCCTGATGATCCCCTCCTCGGGCCTTCTGTGTCTCTCCTCTCGTTCCTTCTTTTTATTCCTCATTTTATTTTTCTTTCCTGATTTGAATTCACATCGAAATCACTTACCCTAAATTCCAATTCACATTTCCTTCTCAATCCTGGCGCTGTTTTATAATCCTTCAATCTAATCGGTTAAGGAAACACAGGATTGGGTCCCAAATTTTTTCACTCGCTGTGATGTTATAACTTTGCCCCTGTACAGGGACAAGTCGAACTTAAGGCAAAGGCAATTAGATGCCCTACCACAGGATAATCTGGACCATTATTACTACTGGGTGTGAGGGACTAAATCTAAACAGTTCTGTACAATTCAAATTACAGTCACGTAAAATTCCGTCGTTTAGAGAAGAGTTGTTTGGAATGATTCTGTGTCACATAGATTTATAAACCACTCTTCTTTAAAACCAATAAGGATAAATTGAGTGAGGCAAACCTCCCAATACTGTGTCTTGTTCACTGAAAGCATATCCGGAATTCTCTGGTTGTTCACGCTGGCAGGATTCTCCAGTCCAGCTGGCAGCGCACCCCTGCCCGTGGGTTTCCCGCCGGCGTGAGGCGACGTCACTGGGAATTTCGATTGACAGTGGCGGGACCACCGCTAACAAACAACGTACCACCTCCCACCAACAAGAAGCACGCGGTTGGGAGGCCGATGGAATAGCAATCACAGAGGTCGGTGCATTGAGGATCAGGCCGACTGCCCTCCAAACCTGATTCTCTGATCCAACCACCCAACAATGTTCCATACTGTAATCTAACTGAATTAGGCTATATTTCTTTATAAGCTGTACTTAATAGGACGCAACTGCGTATTAAAATAGACTTTCTGCCCTGTTGACCCTTTGTTGCCTACTGAAGCTCAGACCTGGAGGGATTCATGGTGAAAGCAGAAATGTATAACATTTAACATGCAAAAAGATCAGAACTATAGATCATGGCGGCACGGTGGCACAGTGGTTAACACTGCTGCCTCACCGTGTCAGGGACCCGGGTTTGATTCCCGGTTTGGATCACGGTCTGTGCAGCGTCTGCATGTTCTCCCCGCATCTGGGTGGGTTTCCTCCGGGTGCTCTGGTTTCCTCACACAGTCCAAAAGACGTGCTGGCTAGGTGCATTGGCCATGCTAAATTCTCCCTCAGTGTACCCAAACAGGCACCAGAGTGTGGCAACAAGGTGATTTTCACAGTAACTTCATTGCGGTGTTAGTGTAAGCCTACTTGTGACACTAATAAATAAACTTCACAAAACATGTTCAAACCTTTGAGCTAAGACCTGCCTATCATTTAGGTACATGTTCAAGTTCATGCCCATGTTCATAAACAGTTTTTATTTTGTTGTAGGGTTTATGTCACTCTGTCATCTGTGGAATCAAGAATCTTTCCATTTTTGTTTTAACTGCTTCAGCTGTGGCTATGGTTTTATTAAGTTACCAGACTAAGATTGATAAGAATGAAATTATATTTATGGTTGGCAGCACCTCACCTATCCTGTCTGTTTGGAATCACCTTGTCAAGGTGAGGGCATTGCCCTGTTTAAGAGTGGTAGCTTTTTGCCTCTTGACAAGGATTTCTTGAGAGTGTGGGTGGGAATGAGGCAAACTGTGATTCACGCCAGTAGGGGGAATGGACAGAGTATATTCTCACGGGAAGCTGGCTGCTGGCTGTGAGTGGCGCTATCACACCTTGATCTCTTAGTGTTCTTTGTACGCAGAACACTGAGAGAAACATCAGCCTTGTAAAGACCTGAAAAGACTCAGCTTAGGTTTATGAAATTCATGGACCACATTAGCTGTCTTGAGCTTGAATTATTTTCTGTGTTTGGTCAAAGGTGAACATAGTTATGACAGCCTGCCTGAGGATTCTGACAACAGATTAAGGGCTATATCCACAGTTATATTGTCACTTTTGTATCACTGCAACGAAGCAGCCAGTTTCTGGTAACACAAAACTTGGGAGTGAAACTGCACGGTGGCATCAATCTAGTCCATGATATTAAAGATTACAAATTGGGTTTAATGCTGGCGGACTTTGCTTTGGAAATATGGCTCTTAACCAAAATAATTAGAAATGAATAGCTGACTTGTTGATAGATCACACTACAGATCACACTATAGAATGTGTGCTCATAAATATGTAGGGGGCGATTTTGCCAAAAGAATTATGGGAAGAGTTCCCCCGTCTGGCCCGCCACAGGAATCATAGCAGGTGCAGAGGCAGACCACGCAGAGGTCCATCGACCTCGGGCAGGATTCTCCGGTTTTGGGGTGAGTAGAGCCGGAGAATCCCACCCTATAATTGTCAAACAAGCATGAAAACGGGAGGAGATTCACACCCGTTGTTGGGAGAGCTCTCAGACACAATCTTATGCCACTTTGAGAAAAAAAGAGGCAAAGTGTGATCCACGCCAGTAGGGGGAGTGGACGGAGTACACTTGTACACAGAACACTAAAAGATCTATCACTTCCCCTATCCCCGACCCTCGGATATCATCCCCCAACCTCCCCCCACAGACATTGCCCCCACCCTCCCCCCCCCCCCCCCAACCCCGATCGCTGGCCTCCCTGGCTGATCGCTGGCACCCGGGCTGATTATCACCCCGATAACCCCCCGGCCAATTGCCGCCCCAATGGCCCCCCCCCATCCCAGTTGATGGCCGCCCCAGCTGATCACTGATTGCAGAGTGCACAGACCACCCCCCCCCCCCCCCCCCCACCGCCACTTTCCTTTTTGCCCCGCACCCTTCAGACCCTGCCTCCTCCCATTAAGCTTCACTGCCTGATGCCCGGAGGGCATTTCCAGGGTCCCAGGCTGACAGCACCAGGCTGGTATTGCCCAAGGGGCACTGCCTCCCTCACCCTGTCTCCAACTAGCTGGTGGGCCTCAAGGGCCTCTGGTCCCACCGATGAGGCCATCATGTCCCTGTTGCTGCGGGACATACATGATACCCGCCAGCGAGGACCTCCACCCATGATTCCGTCCTGGGCTCACTAATAATATTTAAATTGAGATTTAAATATTTTAATCAGCCTCAGCCTCTTCACGGGTGCGAGGCTGGTCATGCCAGCTTCACAGTGCCAGTACTATCGTGAGAAATGAGAACCCGGACGTGAAGTCAGTTTTTCGCCTCTCTTGTGATCTTACCGGCTTGCCATACCGATCGCCGATTCAGCCAAATGCCAGTTTCCCATCGCCAACACCTGTTATTGTGCACCAAAGGAGAAGGCTGCTCCCGTGGCTTACAGTCAGGTAGTCTTCGCCTTGGGACCTACCACACCGGTCCGGGTAAAGTTACAGGCTTAAAACCCCCGCTGGCTGCTTCCAATTAGGCGAGGCTTCGCTCGTTCAATAAGGCAGCTCGTATTCTACGAAGCCCACGAGGAGATCTATCGATGTTTCTCCATGTAGGAAAAGAATCGTGGTTGTTATAGCAATGCTGCTTATAAATTTGCTGCTGTATTTGCCTGCTTGACAACAATGTCTACACTTCAAAAACAATTTATATATTTGACTATCCTGAGATGGGGCAAGTGCTAAATTTTTTTTCATTTGTGGGACATGGGCATCGCTGGCTGGCCAGCATTTATTGCCCATCCCTAGTTGCCCCTGGAGGGCAGTTGAGAGTCAACCACATTGCTGTGGCTCTGGAGTCACATGTAGGCCAAGCCGGGTAAGGACGGCAGATTTCCTTCCCTAAAGGACATTCGTGAACTAGATGGGTTTTTCCGACAATGGTTTCATGGTCAACAGTAGATTCTTACTTCCAGATCCTTTTTTTATAAAATTCAAATTCCACCACCTGCGTGGTGGGATTCATTCATAAATGCATTTCTTTTCTTACAAGCATTGGTGAGAAATAACTTTCTTTCCCTCTTTGTATAATGGAGCATACAGGTAACTTTGTAATGGACAATCTTATCTTTGGCCATATGGCATTATAATGGAATGTTTGGCAAGGGTTTATTTGTTATTTTTGAACAACTATTTTGCAGTGTGATCATAAATGTCCTAAGCAGTTCTATTTGCTCACTTTCTTCCTCAACGCTCCCTAATGTATTTTTAAAAATTCATTCCTAATACATGGGCATCGCTGGCTGGCCAGCATTTATAGCCCATCCCTAGTTGCCCTTGTTCAGAGGGCAGTTGAGAGTCAACCACATTGAAGTCGCATGTAGTCACTCGGGAGTCATATGTAGGCCAGACCAGGTAAGGATGGCAGATTTCCTTCCCTAAAGGTCATTAGTGAACCAGATGGGTTTTTCCGACAATCGACAGTGGTTTCATGGTCATCAAGTAGATTCTTAATTCCAGACATTTTTTATTGAATTCAAATTCCACCATCTGCCGTGGTGGGATTTGAACCCAGGTCCCCAGAACATTAGCTGAGTTTATGGATTAATAGTCTAGTGGTAATACCAGTAGGCCATTGCCTCCCCGGTGCCGTTTTGCATGTAACCGACTTTCCTTCATTCTCACCATTGTTTGGCCTTGATACTTCACTCTATCACTTTACTGCTGCCAATGTTATAAGGCTTCTTGCTTTGACTCATAGCTCCAGTTATCACAGAATAAGCCTTTGGTAGTGTAAATCTTAAATACACTATGGTAAGTATCCCAACTTGTTAACCAACTACATTCACATCACCGCTCCTCCCCCTTCCCTCCCCCCACACCAACCCATTCAACACGGGATATCACTGAAATATTGCGTTTCAAACAAAAATCACGTAACTTTATGAGTAAACTGCAAATATGCACGGGAGTCCTAAAGGAGTATGATAAATAAATAACTTGTGATACACTGGATGTACTGTGTCCACTGCTCATGTTCCACAACTCCTAGGATTTTCAAAGACTTTCTGAAGCAGAGGAGGATGGGGGGGGGGGGGGGCTAGAGCTCTTTAAGATTTTCAAGGATACTGATCATTTCGATCCAGGAAAGTTATTTTGAAGGGCTAGTCGACAAATTAAAATGTCAAAATTAAGTAGGAGATTCAGGCGAGCATTTTTTTAGTTTTAGAATTGTGGAACAGATTACAGCTGGGGTAGCGCAACAGAAAAGCCTGACATGCCATTTTTAAACAGGAAGGACTGCATGTATTTGGACAGAGACAAGGGGCTATTAATTTCAGGGTCACAGTAAGAAACTGGTGACTATTTTTGAAGGGGACACTCAATGAACCAATGGCCTTCTCCTGGCCCAGTAAGAAGTTTAACAACACCAGGTTAAAGTCCAACAGGTTTATTTGGTAGCAAAAGCCACACAAGCTTTCGAAGCTCTAAGCCCCTTCGGGACTTTAACCTGGTGTTGTTAAACTTCTTACTGTGTTTACCCCAGTCCAACGCCGGCATCTCCACATCATGACTACTTCTCCTGGCCAACATATTACAGCATATGAAAATAACTTGGTAACTTGCAACCAACGTGGTGTCAGAAGGGACTAATCATGACTCACAGATCTTTGGAATTGTGGTAAACCACTGTTAGCTTATTGCCTGTGTGTGTGTGACATGCCTGGACATGTCCCTGCCAGCCCGGCCTGGGACTCCTCCCCCCTGGTCCAGGTATAAAGGTGACTGCTCCCCACCCCCTGCCTCAGTCTCTGGACCAGTTCATCGGCATGGGTGTGCTCCAACTCTTTTGCTAATAAAAGCCTATTTGTTCTAGCATACAAACTAGTCTTTGCTTGATTGATAGTGCATCAGGAATGTTTATGAGGAAGCAGCATTTTAAGTGAATTCAGGAATACTCTATGAAAGGGTGGTCTTGAAATTCTACAACGGGTTCTCCCCATGTTCTGCTGGAATGTCAACAGGAATTGGCAGAACCCCCAAATAATTGGAGCCTGTTTCACTGGAGAAGAAAATCTCACCTATTTTGATTGGATTTATTCTTGTCATATGTATTGGGAGACAGTGAAAAGTATTGCTTTTTGTGCACTATACAGACAAAACATAAACATACCATTCATAGAGTACATAGGGGAGAAGGAAAGGAGAGGGTGCAGAGTGTATTGTTGCAGTCACAGATAGGGTGTAGAGAAAGATCAGCTTAATATATGGTAGGTCCATTCAAAAGTCTGATGGTTTGATGAAGAAGCAGCGCTCCGAAAGCTCATGATGCCAAATAAACTTGTTGGACTTTAACCTGGTGTTGTGCGACTTCTTACTGTGCCCACCCCAGTCCAATGCTAGCATCTCCACATCATGGCAGCAGGGAAGAAGCTGTCTTGAGTCGGTTGTTGGACTTTGGTATCTTTTCCCTGACAGAATTTGATGCAAAGCAGAAACTACTTTGCACTGACATTAAATTCATAACATGAATTCATCGTACAAAGCTGTGTCACCCTATTATGTAGTTAGAATAGCAACACCGTAAAAGTGTAATATATAAATACCATGGTTCCATGGAGTGGATCAGCAACACATTTTACAGTCTGTTTAGCAAGAGTGATATAATTGTAAACTCATACCCTCAAAAAATGCCACGGTTGTATTTTAAGTCATTCGCCTCTTCTTCTGAAATGGGTGTGTCTCCAACACATCCATGGGATAATTTGCAAGAAATGGCAAAATGAATGAAATTACAATTCTGTTATAGGGCAGTGCACGGTATTTCAGACCGGCTTATATCTGGCACTGACAGTTCAGGATGAAGCCGGCATAAAAATTGAGACCCCAAGAATTTCTCAATCTGGTGACTGCAATTTTTAAATAAAGAAATGTGAGATGGCTGAATATCCTCAATAATCCCAGTTAAAATTGGGACAGAAGGCAAGTGAGCTGAGGCATGTAGAGTGTACATAGGTAAGAGTGTGCAAATTTATGGAGCACCCCACAGATTTACAGTCTTATCAATTGGAATTCCTGTTGCACAGTTCACCATACATTTAAAATTCTGTAATGGGATTCAACAATGTGACTCAACTCTAAAGGGTCAGGCTGCTTCCTGTACTAGATGAGCAGAAGGTTTCTTCAACTAAATATTCAGAAGACCAAAGCCATTATCATCACTCCCCACCACAAATCCATTCCCAAATCACCAGCTCCATCCCTCTCCATGTGAATTGTCTGAGGATGAACCAGACTGTTTGCAACCTTCCTCTGGATTCATAGTAGAAATTTTCCACCAGTGTCATCAAAATTAAAATTATGCTCTGATCACTCATAGCCTTTCTATTTCTTTTATATTTGGAGTGAAAAACTGCAAAGAAAACTTCCAAAATGGCTCCTAAATATAATACTGTAATTAGGTTTGGAAAATAGAAATTAAAATGTCCAATACACTTGTAACAATTCCTACAGAGATTGATAACTGTTTTTAAAAGTGTGGATTGTCCCAATGGTCAACAGAAATAGCTGAAGGACAAAATTCATGATTAAAGACTTTCACTGTAACAAATAATCTTAAATCAACATAAATCAAGCATCATTTAACAGATAACTAATAAATTCAATGATAGAAAATACATTTTAACATTAACTGACACAATTGAGATGCAACTTAAAATCCATTTTGCTCTGCATTGAACTTCTGGCAGATGCATCCTAGTTTTCTAACAGGCTCATTTCTCACTGTCACATGAGTTTAATCTTCCAGTATCTTTCAGAAATCATTCAACTCCATATTCCACAGTAGTCCAGAACCAATTCCACCAGAGAGGCCCACATCCAAGATTCTATGTTGCATTTGTCCCCTCTTTTCCATCTTCTTCTTTTCAAACAGAGAACCAGCTTTCACCAGCATCTTGCTTAGTTGCTGACACAAAAATAGTCTTTACCTGTTCTTTACAGCAGTAGCTTCATTGTCTATCTCTCTCTCTTATTCTGTCTCTGAGTCTCTGTATCTATCTCAGAAAAGTAGCCTGTCGTTTTCCTGTGTCAGGATGTGAAAACTGTCACCTGATTTTTAATATATTTTGGTTTGGGGTGTTTTCCACATGACAACCAGAAGACATGGGCTCGTCTCTGGGTTGAGGTTAAGTAAGGCTATCTTCCCCAACATCCATTCTGTTTCACCTTAAATTAAATGAGACATTTTAGAACATATTCATCTTGTAAAGCCGCACATTTGTAATACAGTATAGAAATTTAACATTGGCATTCTGGTTTGTAAGTAAAATCTATCCCACAAAGAAGGACCTTGGATGATTAAGCAGCACAGCTGAGAAGCAATGAACCTATAAATGTATTTCTTTTAGAATTTTGCAAATTCAGAAGATTTTTCTGAGAGGGAGGTGAAGGGAGCGACTATAGCATAGCTCAGAGGTCAGATTTTATGGTCAATGTTAAACAAATAGAATCATAGAATCCCTAAAGTGCAGAAGACGGCCATTCGACCCATCAAGTCTGTACTAACTATCCAACCGAGCATTCCACACAAGACCTTTCCCCATAACCCCACATACTTACTTTGCTAATCACCCACACATCCTGGGACACAATGTGGCAATTTAGCATGGCTAATCAACCTAACCCACACATCTTCGGACTGTGGGAGGAAACCAGAGCACCTGGAGGAAACCCACCCAGACACGGGGAGAAATTCCACACAGATAGTCAACCAAGGCCGGAATTGAACCCAGGTCCCTGGACCTGTGAGACACCGTGCCGCCTTTCTAGCTTTGGTCTTTTATCAATTCACATTTTTCCACAGACATATGCACCGTAATTTTACCTGCCCGCCCGCCACGGGAATCAGAGCAGATGAGGGGCAGACTATGAGAAGATCTGTTGACCTCGGGTGGGATTTTATGGTTTCGGGACGAACGTGGCTGTAAAATCCCACCCATGGACTTATATACCTGACATTGAGGGACAGAAATCTAAAATGACATGGTGACCTCTTCAGCAGATTTGGGGACTTTGTGAACAGAGAGAGCAACCGTGTATTTGTCCTGAACCAAGCAGTCTGAAGAACTTTACTGAGCCATGCATAGGATCTGATTTTAGCACACTCAAAATCCATTCACTTCCTGGATCTGGGCTAGGAATTGTGTGTTAGAATAATTCACTCACTGGCAAAAAAACATAATCAAAACAAAGAAATAATAAGAAAGATGGCATTAACTGAGATAAGAGACAGGAAGAAAAAGTTTTTAAAAATACTCGTTTATTGTTTTAAATCTCCAACAATTATTAAAATCTGATGGAATCCAACTCTCCAATTGTAAAAGTTAATTTTCAGAGCTAGAGAGGTTGTTTGTCTGTAGCTCAGGATTAACGCACTGGGCCAGATGTTTGCAGGGGAGGTGAACAAGTCAAGTCAGGAAACTCTTCTTGATAGTTAACTTCCCACCTCCATTTATTGGGGTGTAAGTTGTAAGGATGAATGTCAGATCCTAAAACCTTTACCACCCACCTCACCTGCCTGACATGCCCCATTCTCACTCCCACGCCCCCTCTCATACCCCTCAAACCTCAATGCTACCTCCATACCCTGATGTATCCTCCATAGGTAATCACCAGTATCCACTATGATAAGAGCTCAGGAGCAATGCCTTCGACATGGACATGTAAAAACAATGTTTAACAATCTAATAGCATTCTCACTCAAACACACTTCATATTGAAAAGCATTAATTCAAAGAAGATCTTCAAAGAAATGCATATATCCTCACGTTATCAATCTGTTGTAAAAATAAACATCTATTCGGTAATTGCATCAAAGGCAGATAATTGTTTAATGAACTCTTACAATTGTCACTCAAACTTCCTGCACAGCCCTTTGCTGAGATAAGTGTTTTTGTAGCTTTTAAAACCAAGCCAAGCATTCACAATGACCCCAGCTATCAAAACAAACTCTTTCACATGTTGGGAAAAGGTAGTTTTAAGGGATTTATATTTGTATTGGTAAACATCAGAAATAAGGTATAGTTTTAATTGTATTTAACGTAATATTTCTGTGTCTGTAACAGTAAAGCCTATAGTTAGACTCATGCTGGGAAGGTATTTGTTTGTGTGGGGGTTGATTACGTTCTAACTGTGTTTCTACTGTGCTTAGAGAGGGCTACAGCATGAAGAATAAATAGTAGTAGCATGGGTGTTGCTTGGCAACTGGAAGCCAGAGCAGCTGCAGCCAGGTCACTGAAGAGTGACCAGCTCATAACTCTGCCAAAAGATTCTGGGTCGGACAACAAGGGAGTTACAAAGATACAAGCTTCCTAAAGAGCAAGATAACCAAGGAATTAGGACAGAAAGAGTTTTTAAGATGGATGAAGTTAAGTGAACAGAGACCAAGGTATTGTTCAGAAGAACTCAAGGAAGAGTAAAGAGTTGTGAGTTAAAGAGACATTTGCAGTAACTAAATTTAAAACGGACAACAGACTTCAAAGATAGAAACATAAAACATAGAAACCCTACAGTGCAGAAGGAGGCCATTCGGCCCATCGAGTCTGCACCGACCACAATCCCACCCAGGCCCTACCCCCACATATTTTACCCGCTAATCCCTCTAACCTACACATCCCAGGACTCTAAGGGGCAATTTTTAACCTGGCCAATAAACCTAACCCGCACATCTTTGGACTGTTATAGGTGAAATGTTTGATGTCATCTCATTAAGAGTCTGGTAATTGAGAGTTAAAAGCTGGAATTTTCCATCCATTCACGCCCCGTCACCGCTGACAGCGTGAATGGAGAATTTAGCGCTCAGCCAAATCTCCATTCACTACAGCGGGACCGGAGGATCAGAGCTGCAGACGAGGTTGGAGAATCTGGTCCAAAGTAATTGTGAACCATTTGGACAACAGTCAAGACAAAGAATTTCTAAAAATGGTGGCATAAAATCCTTGGACTGGATTCGGTATTAAAATTGGAGCGGAAACTTTGTTTAAAAGTGTCATTTGGAAAACCTGAACTGGATTTTAGAATGCAAACTGTTGCAAGCATTATTGTGAACAAAAATTTGAAGCGTGCTTTTGGGAATGGAGTTTGGAAACTCTCAAGTGCCAATCATCTAGGGGGGATTCTGAGAATAAATCCACAAGCACTAACTTGGGTTCAGAGCAGAGTGCGTGAATTTGACCACAGTCATCTTGTGTGCTTAAAAGGGACGTTGTGTATTAATGGGACCATTGGAGCTTATGACGTAATGTGTAACCTATGTTAATCTTAAAATCTGTGTGTATTTGGTAAATTAAGGGAGAGTAAATGAATAATGTATTATAATCTTTTTTTATGTTTGACAAAGGTATTTTGTTTGTTAAAACCAATTAGCAGTTCCATGACTCCATTCCTCCAGGTTTTATAAAAAAAAGGTAAAAGTTACGGTCTTCTGAGCCAGGGTTCCATTCTGGGATCTTCCCATCCAATTATAACATCAACTGGGATCGTAACACAAATTGAAACAGCAAAAACAGGGTGGTTGTTTTTTCCTAAGCTACATCAGATGGTCTGTCAATCAATGAAGCCTGGGAATAGGTACCTGATTTTTCTCCCCAACCTAAAGCTGCAGAGCAGTTTTGTTTTCAAGTTTAAAAGCCCTGTGGACATTTAAATCACTTTAGATCATGACAGTAGAATTCCGAAGCATTGTTTTCTTCAGTTTTTGGTGCGTAATAACATTTCGCAATGAGTAAAGTACTCTCATGTATCTCAACACCTACGCAATGCCAATCAATGTAATAGTCAACTTACCTTTGCAGGGCAGAGTCCTATAATCAATCACTGCAGTAAAAGCACATCTAACCTACAATATAGCATCTATTTATTTGATTTTCAAAGTCTGTAAATTCAAGAATTCCAGGAACTGTTGGTGGTTTTTCTTATTGGTTCTCTTCTTGGGACTAGGGTTCCCCCTCTGTGCGTCATGACTCCTTTGAGAAACCATGAACTGCATCTTCTTACAGAAGGTGCCCAAGTCCACAGAAATGATGGGCTTTAAACTGCCTAACCCACAATACAGCCACTAAGGGCAGATGTGCTGCGTGCAAATGGCCTACCTGTGCAGTGAAAATTGCCAGAAATGAGAATGGAAGCAGAAATCCTGAAATCAGGTCCCATCCATTATTTTAAAGGCTCCTAAGTCAACTCAACTCAGCAAAATTCCAGTCTATTGTTAAAAATCGGCTTAGACTAGAAGGAACAAGCCTTAAATGTTATGATTTATTTAGTGTGTATTCTAACTTTACACCTTTCTTACATTTAATTGCTTTGTCTCTCAGCGAGATACCAGTGTAGTCAAGCTTTTGGAAAACCAACTTGGACAGCGCCTTCTTCCTCATTTCCATGTTAGCTATGTGCGGTCACGGGACGTTGCTTTTTGCTTTGCTCCTTCTCAGCAATAAGCACTAATAGCCTCACTGGTATTCTTACTGTAAAAGGTAGATCAGTAACAGTACTGTTAATAAGTTATTGGAGCTAATGTCAGTCACTTCAACACCTCCTGAAGCCCACCTCTTGAAGCCCACCATGGGGACGAAGTAAAAAGGGGCGAGAGCTTCAAGTTTTTAGGTGTCCAGATCACCAACAACCTGTCCTGGTCCCCCCATGCTGACACTAGAGTTAAGAAAGTTCACCAACGCCTCTACTTTCTCAGAAGACTAAGGAAATTTGGCATGTCAGCTATGACTCTCACCAACTTTTACAGATGCACCATAGAAAGCATTCTTTCTGGTTGTATCACAGCTTGGTATGGCTCCTGCTCTGCCCAAGACTGCAAGGAACTACAAAAGGTCATGATTGTAGCCCAATCCATCACGCAAACCAGCCTCCCATCCATTGACTCTGTCTACACTTCCCGCTGCCTCGGCAAAGCAGCCAGCATAATTAAGGACCTCATGCACCTCGGACATTCTCTCTTCCACCTTCTTCCTTCGGGAAAAAGGTACAAAAGTCTGAGGTCACGAACCAACCAACTCAAGAACAGCTTCTTCCCTGATGCTGTCAGACTTTTGAATGGACCTACTTTGCATTAAGCTGATCTTTCCCTACACCCTAGCTATGACTGTAACACAACATTCTGCACTCTCTCGTTTCTTTCTCTATGAATGGTATGTTTTGTCTGTATAGAGCGCAAGAAACAATACTTTCACTGAATGATAATACATGTGACAATAATAAATCAAATCAAATCAAATCAAATCATTATCATCTCCTGAGTGTGCTGATCACATAGGTGAGATCTGACATTCTCTCCCCAAGTAGATGTGCAGACTAGGCCAGATGACAATTTTAAACCTGAGATTAAGATTTTGTTCAGCAAGGGAATTAAGGGTTGTGGAATCAAAGCCAGAACTGGAATTTTCCGGCCACTCATGCCGGCTCATTGTCCCGCCAATGGTGCACCCCAATGGGGCGGCGCGGTGGCACAGTGGGGTGGCACGGTGGCACAGTGGGGTGGCACAGTGGTTAGCACGGCTGCCTCACAGCGCCAGGGACCCGGATTTGATTCCTGGCTTGGGTCACTGTCTGTGTGGAGTCTGCACATTCTTCCCGTGTTTAAGTGTGTTTCCTCCGGGTGCTCCAGTTTCCTCCCACACTCCAAAGATGTGCGGGTTAAGTGGATTGGCCGTACTAAGTTGCCCCTTTTGGTCAGGGGACTAGCTAGAGTAAATGCATGGGGTTATGGGGATTGGGCCTGGGTGGGATTTTGGTCAGTGCAGATTTGATGGGCCAAATGGCTTCCTTCTGCACTGTAGGATTCTATGATTCTATGACTTCTTGAATCTGTGATGTGGAGATGCCGGCATTGGACTGGGGTAAGCACAGTAAGAAGTCTCACAACACCAGGTTAAAGTCCAACAGGTTTATTTGGTAGCACAAGCCACAAGCTTTCAGAGCGCTGCTCCTTCATCAGGTGAGTGGGAGTTCTGTTCACAAACAGGGCATATAAAGACACAAACTCAGAGTTTAACCTGGTGCTGTGAGACTTCTTACTGTTCTTGAATCTGATCAGGAGTGACTTGACAATTCAAAATGTGATATGTTCACCTGTAATATTTTGTCAACCCTCGCGTTAATCTATAGCAACATGAATGTGCATTTTGAGCTGCAGTTGCATTGAGAAGGACATGAAGTTTTTTTCAACAGTTGCTCTGGTCGCGATATGATGCTCACATCATTCAGTTCATAGAAATAAAGTAATTCCCCGAGTGGAAATACTCAACATCCTGTAGAAAACCATGAGTTAACTGATAGAGAAAGAAGAATTTTACTGAAAACCACCTGTAGCAAAATAATTTTTGTTTTAAACTGAACACCTTAGCTCTCACTCAATGGGGGGTGTTTTTGCGCCCTGCCCGCCACGCGAATCGTAGTGGGCGGACAATGCAAAGGTCCATTGGCCTCGGGTGGGATTTTCTGGTTTTTGGACAAGCGCGGTCAGAAAGTAACGCCCAATACCTTACGTTTTCATTTGTGCTACTCCTCTGGCTATTTATCGATGTAACTTCCTTGACAAAACCAGAATGCTTTGAACGTATCGAACATTCTCTACTGATTTTCTCTGGGTGATGCACACTGTGAGCGAGCAGTTAACACTGCTGCCTCACAGCGCCAGGGACCCAAGTTTGATTCCCGCCTTGGGTGACTGTCTGTGTGAAGTTTGTACATTCCCCCCTGTGGGTTTCCTCTGGGTGCTCCGGTTTCCTCCCACAGTCCAAAGATGTGCGGGTTAAGTGGATTGGCCATGCTAAATTTCCTCCTTAATGTCCAAAGATATGGAAGTTAGGTTGACTAGCCATGGTAAATTGCCACCTTATTGTCCAAAGATGTACAGATTAGGTGGATTGGCCATGCTAAATTGTCCCTCAGTGTGTAAAGATGTGTAGGTTAGGTTTCATTAGCCATGGTAAATGTGCAGGATTACGAGGGGAGGGCCTGGGTGGGATGCTCTTTCAGAGAGTCAGTGCAGACTCGATGGCTCAAATGGCCTCATTCTGCACAGTAGAGATTCTATGAGATGGCCTGGGAACAGCTTAGACAGTGGTGGTAAATAGCTTTCCGTCTCATTCAAATTGATTTTTCTCAGAACAGTAATTAGAGTGAGGCAGGAAGATTTGTGGTAAGCTTTATCAGCAAAGTGCTCAGTAAAGTCTCAAAAGCCAGGCTTAGTGCTTTCTTGTTATGAATAAATGAATGGCTTCTGACCTAATGTGTGAAAAAAGACAGATTTGAACCTTAAATTGTTCTTCTCTAGATTATTTTTCATTTGCTTTGTCTGCCTACTTCAGAGAATTTCGCATTATTACTTTTGAATAGAGCCGAAATACATGGAAAAACTAAAGCACAGAGGCAGAGAGACACAACTAAACCTTGCTGGATCAACAAGAACTCTCTCCAATTGGATCAACACTGTCCTGTATTGTTGTAATGTTTAATGTATATTGAAATACATTTATTGTTAATTGGTTTTAAAATATGATCAATTTTGTATCCCAAATGCCGAGTTTAGGAAGCACCATATTATGACACAGAGGATGGGATTTTCCGGTCACACTGACCCCAATGCCGGAATATCCCCCTCGAGGTCAACGGACCTTTGCACGGTCCGTGTCCCACCCGCTACGATTCCCATGGCGCGCGGGATGGGAAAATTCAGCTCAGAATGCTTTTGTTTGTATTACCCAAACACCAAACCTGTATTCACTTTCAAGCGCTCATAATCCAGCTCCAGACGATGGTGGCTTAGTGGTAATGTCACTCCACTAGGAATCCAGAGGCCCAAGCCTGTGCTCTGGGGACATGGATTCATCATCCCACCACAGCCGTTGGTAAAATTTTAATTCAATTAGTAAATCAAGAATTGAAAGCTGGTCATAGAAACCATTGTCCATCGTCATAAAAAACCCATCTGGTTTCACTGATGTGAAGGAAGGAAATCGACCATCCTTACCCAGTCTGGCCTGTGTAAAACTCCAGATCCACAGTAATGTGGTTGACTCTGAACTGCCATCTGAAAGTGGGCTCGTAAGCCACTCAGTTCAAGGGCAATTAGGAATGAGCAATAAATGTGGGCCTCGCAAACGATATCTACATGTCATGAAAGACTAAATAAAACCAGAGCTGTTTTGGTCTCGGGGTGGCACGGTGGCTAGCATTGCTGCCTCACAGCACCAGGGATCCAGGTTCGATTCCTGGCTTGGGTCACTGTCTGTGTGGGGTTTGCACATTCTCCCTGTGTCTGCGTGGGTTTCTTCCGGGTGCTCCGGTTTCCTCCCACAGTCTGAAAGACGGTGCTGGTTAGGTGCATTGAACCGAACAGGCGCCAGCGTGTGACGACTAAGGGAATTTCACAGTAACTTCATTGCAGTGTTAATGTAAGCCTTACTTGTGAGTAATAAATAAACTTTACTTTTACTTTACTTGCACTGTCAGCTGAAAACTACCCACGACTCTCTCATGGGAACAGTCAAAAGAGATTAAAAGACACAAAATGTGTGTCCACCAATCTGCCAAGTTTGTGGCCTGCTTAGTGACACATACATCAGGAGTACCTTACAGGATTGAGCCCAAAATATTGCAATATGTGACCGATTGCAAAATAAGAAATATTGCGGGATGATCATGAATTTGCTGATGTGCACCATTCTTGAAGAGACAACCCTCTTGCCACACAAACCTGTAGACCAGTTTGAGCAGAACACTCTCTGGATATGAATAACCTGAGAATGGAGAGGTAGAAAAAAGTGAGGGTGAGAATGGAGAGGTAGAAAAAAGTGAGGGTGAGAATGGAGAGGTAGAAAAAAGTGAGGGTGAGAATGGAGAGGTAGAAAAGGGTGAGACTGAGGATGAAGAGGTAGAAAAGAGTGAGGCTGAGAACAGAATAGTAGGAAATTCAGTGACTTCACAGCACAAGGAGATGTAACAAATTGCAAGTAAATATTTAATTTAACTCCCCAAACTAGATAAAGCAATTAGTCAGAAAAAAAAAACTAGCTAAGTAGATTGAATGCATAAGCTTTAATTAAATAAATAAATGAAACAAGGTTGGACAGTGATGGCAGTTCAGGAGGAGTGCTACAACTGCACCATGTGGGAGTTTGTGGAGAGCAACACAATCCCAGTCAATCTCATCTGCATAGGTGTTTGCTCCACCTGATTGCTGAGCTGGAAATAGAGGTGTAGACATTGTGGGGCATTATGGGGAAGTAGAGTTTCCTGAACATTTGGATCATACCCATTCATTTAGACAGTGGTGTAGGCTGGTTAGTGGCCAGGGGTGGGAGGATCCCCAGAGGCAGTGCTGGAGGACCCTTAGCCTTTTTTCTGAACCAACATGTTATGAGGTTTTTACCGCCTGTTGTGATGAGGGCAAAGTCTGCAGTATGGATGAGCAAGCATCTCAATGAATCATGTTTCAAGTGAGGGAGACTGGGAAAAACATGTGGGTGGTAGGGGACAGTATACTCAGGGGGATAGATACCATTCTCTAAAGTTTACGACTGGGAGTTCTGAAGAGTGAGTTGCCCTTGATGCCAGGGTGAAGGATAACTCCTCCTGACTGGGGATTAAGTTAGAGTGGAGGGAATTCATCCAGTGTCATAGACCATGTAGGAACCAACCATACAGTCCAAAGATGCATGGGTTAGGTGGATTGGCAGTGCTAAATTGCCCCTTAGTGTCAGGAGGACTAGCTAGGGTAAATACATGGGGTTATGGAGATAGGGCCTGGGTGGGATTGTGGTTGGTGCAGACTCGATGGGCTAAATGGCCTGCTTCTGCACTGTAGGATTCTATGATATTCTGTGATATTTTATGAAGTTGGAACTAAGAGTTCAGCTAGGAATTACTGTGACACTATCATTGCCATGAACTTCATCATTCCTCTTTATAAAGAAGCACTAATCCATTTCAAGTAAATGGTTTAATGCCACTAAATAGCAGGAAAGGGATTTGATCTGAGCCTGTGAAATTTTCAAACAATAGCATCGCTCACAGTAATTTCGGATCTTTCATGGCGTTGCAGTAAAATTCAGTAATAATGATGCCTGGGATGTGTTGGAAACTGCTAAATGGTATGACTGGTACAGCAAATTAACTGATACTCAAGAACAGGCCAATGAATTTTGGTGGTGTAGAAGTTGAAATTAACTTGTCCAACGTGTCAGTTAGCCACAGCGACTGGACGCAGGGACTCATTTGGACTCCTTTCCTGTATAAAACACACCCCAGTCTTCACTTTTATAATACGTGTTGCAGATCACTTGAGGAATGTGTGGCCGAGTGCATACGATTTACAGAATCAAACTGACATTTGTCTTCTGGATCCCTCCATGGAATAGTTACCCTATCTTTGGCAATGCTTTTGCACTGTAGGTTTGCCTCATTGTCTCTGCATCTGAGTTCTTTATTGCAACTGCAATGGGCTGAACATAGAATCCATAGAACATAGAATCCTTACGGTGCAGAAGGAGGCCATTTGGCCCATCGAGTCTGCACCAACCATAATCCCAGACCCTATTCCCGTAACCCCACATATTTACCCTAGCTAATCCCCTGACACGAAGGGTCAATTTAGCATTGCCAATCAACATAACACGCACATCTTTGGACTGTGGGAGGACACCAGAGCACCCGGAGGAAACCCACGCAGACACGGGGATAACATGCAAACTCCACACAGTCACCCAAGGCCGGAATTGAACCCGCGTCCCTGGCACTGTGAGGCAGCAGTGCTAACCACTGTGCCACCATGCCGCCCCAAGGGGAGGGTGGAATGGGGAAGGAAGAGGAAACCTGGGAGTCTTGTCTGATGATTTCTTTGCAATGGCATAACCTGTACCCAGAATGCAGCAAAAGAGTTGAAGTGAGAGATAGTTCTTCTCTTGTCTGAGGTTAAACAGTCTGCGATTCACCAATTCTGCTGATGGAGAGCCCTTGGGACTAAAACATTCACTTTTTCAACGAAGAATCGAATAGCCTTATAATGAGAAGACAATGTGTTGTCAAATGCCTAGTGAAATGGCTTGGCAAGTCATTCAGTTCAAGGGCAATTAGGGATGGGCAAAAAAAATGAAAAAAAGCACATATTTCTCTCTTTCTGGAGACTGACTGATCAATTTCCTGCATCTTTCACCTCAGCAAGATCATTTATTGCATGCTAAAGTCATTAAAAATGTGATGTTAACACAAACAATCTGTTAAATTACACTTGTCACCTCATACATTAAGAAAAGTAATTTGCATAAAACTGGAATGACAGTTCTTCACTCTTATACAAGGGGAGGCACAAGGAGCTAATTTCGATTGCCATTTGCAGCCTACCAACTTTCCCCTCAGAGGGCAGCCGTTTTAGACCAAAGTGTTTTATTTATTCTTTCATGGGATTTGGGAGTCACTGGCAAGCATTTGTTGCCCATCCCTAATTGCCATTTCAGAGGGCAGTTGAGAATGAACCCCATTGCTATTGATTTGGAGTCACATGTAGGCCAGACCGAGTAAGGATGGCAGATTTCCTTCTCTAAAGGACATTAGTGAACCAGATCGTTTTTTTTTACAACAATCATTGATGGTTCATGGTCATCATTACTGAGACTAGCTTTTGGGTGGGATTTTCTAGCTCCACCCACCCACCGCGGTCATCAGATCCCACCAAAAGTCAATGGGCTCTTGGCTGGGCAGCCAAATTTCCTGTGGCGGGCAGATCTCTCCACGATGGGTCTGGAAAATCCCAGCTTTTAATAATGGAATTGTACCATCTCCCATGGTGGGATTTGAATCCGGATACCCTGGGCCTCTGCATTGCGAGTCAAGTGGTATTACCATTCCACCACCATCTCCCATAATGGAAAGGCAAAGAGGAAAAGAAGCTGACAGAATTGGACATCACCCACTGCGGTGCCTTATCCCTGACAAGCTTCAAACTGACTGCAGGAATTTCCCAGCATCCTCCTGTAAATTCAGGACTCCTGAAAAAATGAACAAGCCAAGCGAAACAATGAAAACAGCTGTGGCAGATTGGGAGAACACCTACATAACATCTGGGGTGGCACGGTAGCACAGTGGGTGGCACGGTGGCACAGCGGTTAGCACTGCTGCCTCAAGACGCCAGGGATCCGGGTTCGAATCCCGGCTTGGGCCACTGTCTGTGTGGAGTCTGCACGTTTTCCCCGTGTCTGCGTGGGTTTCCTCTGGGTGCTCCGGTTTCCTCCCACAGTCTGAAAGACATACTGGTTAGGGGCATTGGCCATGCTAAATTCTCCCTCAGTGTACTCGAACAGGCGCCGGAGTGTGGTGACTGGGGATTTTTACACTAACTTCATTGCAGTGTTAATGTAAGCCTACTTGTGACACTAATAAATAAACTTTACTCAGCAAGATTTTACATATACTTAACAAGAAACAGTGAAAACAACACAGTGATTTCCCATCTTTCAAGATCCTGGTATTCTTGGTGTTGCCAGCACAGGCAATGTCTCATCCTCAAGTGATGTTGAACTGTGCCCAGAAGAGTCAAACCCCAGAAGCCATGGTACCATTGCCCCAACAAAGGCACTAATTCTCCAACCTTTAGTCCTCGGTCTCTCATTCTGCCTTCCTTTTTTTGAAGATGATCCAAATTTATCCCTCCTAATGGCTACAGGGTGCAAACCATCTTGTGTTACCTCATCTCTGTAACTAGAGCCATGCAGATTAGAGACAAGTGTTCACCCCTTTTCCCCTGGGCCCCTCGGAGTTCACATTATAAACAAATGCACATTTCTGTCCAGATGCAGAGAAACCATGAATAAAGTCACATTCTCTGGTCAACATATTTCAACCCAAACCCCACTGATATCACAGAATAAAGGTTCGCCACTGATACAGATCAACTAAAGCAATACACGGTTTGTTTAAACATAGTGTTATCTTAAGTTCAGACTATTTTAGCCATTCCTTCAAACTGATTTTTAAAAAAACACTGAATTGTATTGTGGGTCATGAAGATACATACAGCTGCTTCAGCTCAGGACTCCAAAGAACTTTGTCATAAAATAATAAAACTATTTTGTTTCTTCACAAAATACTCATTCCTGTTCTGCAATTAGCTTGACTGTTAATTGTCAGACAGAAATTCGAACAGACCCTTTCGAAGGTAGTTAAGGAATAAATTCCAAATATATTAGATTCTAACAATTAGTAGAATTATCAGAATGTTCACTTTCCACCTCCCTACAATTAAATCTGGGATGAGAAGGTTTGTGGATGGCATTCCCACCCAAAGGCCAGTTGAGGTCCTTATGTAGCCACTTAAGAGACTCATCACTCCTTATTCAACCAGTGGCAGGGTGTGGTTTGCCTGTGGCCTTTTGCAGGGGAGGTCCCTCATTCTCAGGCACTCTGCCAAATCTAGGGATCCAGCATCAAGAAGAGAAGGGGATTCCTGCAGGAAAGAGCACCCTCTACTCTTCCTGTTGATGCCCTTCGCTGATGCTTCTCCCACCCCCTTGCTAGAAAGCTCATCGCGCCCCACTTACCTGACTCCAGAGGATCCATCACTCATCCTCTGTCTAGGTCCCAGTGCAATGTCGACTATGGCCACCACTTCTGGTGTCACTGCCGACACTCAGAGCTTCCAGCCTCAAGTTAGCCAGCTGTTCTCAGGGACTAGATAGGAAGGTCAGCAGTTAAATGTTCCTGATGGAGCCAGCTACCCCAGCAGTGGGTTCCCAATGTCAATTAGGAATTGTATTCTTTCAGGGGTCCCAGTGATCAGCAGGGGTGCTACCAGGTTTTGTTGCACATGTCAGACTCCCCACATTAACTTGTTCCCTTTATCTTTTTCCTATATCATCCTTATCTTTGCTCATATCTGTATTTTTATACATAATGCAACTACTGTTATCCCTTATCTCACTTATTTGTTGAGTTGCTCATGTTAGTTTCCACCTCTTCTAATGCACGTATAACAAATCTAATATATTTGTTTTGTTGTCCCCTTAATTATGGATTTTGCACTTGAAATTCTGTGTCTCTCCCAAGCAGTGGTGGCAATGCAGAAATGTAGCTGTTACAAATGACTGTGGTTAAAAGAGGCCTCTTTTTCAGCCTTCTCATATGTAACTGTACCTGCAATAATCCTCTGCTGATCAAAGTGGTTGACAATGTAGTCAGATTGTGGAACAAACAGCACCCTGAGATCCCAGGTCAAGACATTCTGTTGAACCATTCTAACACTAAGGCGTGCCAGCCTGAATTAATGAGAAGAAGCAGGCTTCTGAATAACATAAATGACATTCTTAAATTGTAAATATTTATTAGTAACATAGCAGTGTCTAATATTAATGATGTGGAGATGCCGGTGTTGGACTGGGGTGGACAAGATGAGAGGTGACACCACACCAGATTATAGTCCAACAGGTTTATTTGAAATCACAAGCTTCCAGAGCGCTGCTCCTTCGTCAGGTGAAGACTTCACCTCAAGCTTCGAAAGCTTGTGATTTCAAATAAATGTTGGACTATAATCTGGTGTGGTGTCTCCTCTCATCTAATATTAATGGAAGTGAATTTTTTACACAAAGTATTTGGCCCAGTTTGTTCTTTTTAAGTTTGGCCTAACTATTGGGTGTACATGATAAGGATGCTTGCTATTGAGTTTCAATGAGATTGAAATGGCTTCAATGACACATAAGGAATGTATTATCTGCAAATTCTGTGGGCACTGCTCTAACACACTTGTTAATCCATTAACAGTTCCACTCTGATCTGATTTGATCTGAAGTCAACATAATTCAAAATACTGGATATTTCAAACTTGAATAGCCCTAAAAACTCCAGAATTGCTGTTTCATCCAGGCTCTTAATTCAAATGTTTAAATAAATTTAAATTTTTAGCACCAAAACAAGACTGAATATTCAGGCTGTCGATTTCATAGGAATGCATGAATATTTTTCCTACAAATTGCCTGACAGTAAGTTCAGCGGCTGTATGTAAAATCCTAATCTTGTTGCAGGGCAAAGTGACTCTTGAAATCAATATAATAAATGATTATGATAGAATTATTCATACATGCACCTCTGCCTTTGAAAGATCTAAAATAGTTCACTTTTAGTCATTTGGTAGTGCAGAATGTGTGTGTTGTTGAGAAAATGGATATGCTCTCAAAACTTTTCATCTTGCACCCAACAGGACAATTCACAAGAACCCCAGTTGTAAAGGGAACAGCAATTTATGCTGCATGAGGAGACAGTGCTGATTGGTTAGCAAGTGGACTCTGATTGGTAAAGGGGTTACCATGAAGAATTGTCCTGATGAGTGCAAGATGAAAAGCTTCGACAGCATGTCTCTTTTTTCAGCAATATTGATAGTTTACTTTCTCATTGAATGGAAAGGGAATTTTTATAAATTGCTGAATCTGGTGCAATGTAGATGGAAAACGGGGTCAGGAGAAGTTTTATAATAAAGCTTCTGTCCGGTAAATGTGTGTTCTCCTTCATTTTAATTTGACTCAGATTTTCTTTATGCCAGGTCTGTTTCATTAAATTCCATTTTCCAACCTGTTGTTAATTTTCCCTGAGTCATAGGCTGGAATTCTCACACCATTCACACCCCGCTACCGATGTCAGCGAGAATGGAGAAACTGGCGCTCAGCCAAATCTCCATTTACTGCGGCAGGACCGGAGAATCCCAGTTACGGGTAACGTCGGAGAATCCGGCCCATAGTTTTCTCCTACTTCTGCCGTTAATTTTGTTTTTGGTTGCAGTTATCTTTCCATTTCACTATTTATAAAAAGTAATTACAGGAGTCAATTGACACAAAAGCAGTTATATAACTTGAGATTAGCTCCAACACTGACCTCTACAAAGCCAAGGAGTGCGAGATCCTTTACAGAAAGCCATCTCCCAACGTTTGGGTTTGGTGTCAGCTGGAATGCAAACCCAGTGTTGAGAGAAACTGGACTTTAGGAAGTGTGCATGCACGTGTTCCAGAAGCACTCTATAAATGGAGTAGTGGGTGTTTTTAATCCACAGAGGATGTTATTACTGCCTCCTTCCTGTCCTAAGGGCGGTATGGTTGCAAAGGGCGCATGGTGGCAAAGGGCAGCATGGTGGCACAGTGGTTAGCAGTGCTGCCCCACAGCTCCAGGGACCTAGGTTCAATTCTGGCCTTGGGAGACTGTCTGTGTAGAGTTTGGACATTCTCCACGTATCTGCGTGGGTTTCCTCCGGGTGATCCGATTTCATCCCACAGCCCAAAGATCTGCACATTAGGTGGATTGGCCATGGCATTGTCCCTTAGTGTCAGGGGGATTTGCAGAGTAAGTACGTGGAGTTACGGGGATAGGACCTGGGTTGAATTATCGTCGGTGCAGGCTTGATGGGTCAAATGGCCTCCTTCTGCACTGTAGGATTCTATGAATATTAATCAGCAGCCATCAAGGAAATGAGTCTTGGGGATAGAAATTTGTGTTGGGCAGTGGCACAAAACAGATGGTATCAGATCGGTTGTCTGTTATACCCATCATCTGATATTTCATTTGATTGACTGCGATGAAGCTGCTATCAGGCACAGTGTATAATGGGCGGCCAAACTGATACCACCAAATTTTGCTGGCACCCAAGATGCCTCTCTATGTATACAGCTAGGCACCCACTCACAGCGCTCTCTCCTGATGGGCTAAATGCAAGTCACAATGCACCTTATAACTTCTGGCTGGCTTCACTGCACTCAGGTTCGATATGTGGCTAAGGACACAACCTCAGGGATGGTTCTGAAAAAGGTTACACATAGAAGCAAGATGTTGTGAAAAGCAGGGACCAGTAACGGTGTTAACTGAGTATGAAAGCATCTTGATGCTGTGAAGATTGACATTGTTGGAGCTCCATGGATTGAATTAATGATGATACTCCAGCAATGTTAAAAAGAAATAATGAACAGTGAATGCTGGAAAAGCTCAGCAGGTCTGACAGCATCTCCAGTCTGAATGACTGAACTAAACATTGAGGTGTCTTCACTGAGGGACATTCAGGAAGTCAGGCAAAAGAAGAAGCTTTTCTCTGAAGAAGAGTCATACGGACTCGAAACGTTAACTCTGTTTCTCTCTCCACAGATGCTGCCAGACCTGCTAGGTTTTTCCAGCATTTTCTGTTTTTATTTCAGATTTCCAGCATCTGCAATATTTTGCTTTCAATGTAAAAAGGAAACTGAGTATCCTGAAGGAGAAATTCATAGGCCACATTTCAAGGTCTGGGAATGATATAAGGAATCCATTATTCAGCCCTGAGCTTATATATAATTTGCAAATAAAACATGGATATTGATACTTTTCACATATTGTTGAGATGAACATTATCGCAAGTTCTGGGGCCATTGTAATGGCCTAAAGAATAAATATGTCTTATATTTTGCTAATGAGTGCCTGAACTGTGTCAAAGTCTTATCAATTGGCTAATGTAATCAGCCAGATTTAGTTCTGTGAACCAATACGGCATTGCTTGTTAGACTTCCGCATGTCCATAGACTTTCTATGGCTGCTTATCAGGAACACAAAGTAGACACAGCACCCTCTACAGAGCATTTGGGACCTGTGTGAAGAGGGAAATTAGCTTAACCAATCCTACTGAAGAATCCTTACAGAGCAATCGAACGTGTAAACCGGGAAGTGTAAACTGGACTATTGAATTCAGTGTCAAGTCAGTTACAGAAAGCAAAATGAAGAGAGGAGATATTTTAGATTGAGTGAGAAAGCACGTAGAGTAAATGCTGGAAAGAAAGACATTTTGTTGAAGCTTTTCATTTTGTCATCAGGACAATCACAAGAATACCAATGTCAGGGGAAACAACAGGACTCTCTTCCCATACAGTGAAAAGTTGTTTCTCCTGACATTGGTATTTTTGTGATTTTCCTGATGAGTGCCAGACAAAAAACTTTGACAAAATGTCTTTTTCATCAAAACCTATGTTCTGTACTACCAAATAACTAAAGTAAAAACGTTCTTTTAAAAATCTCGAACCAAAATTAAAATCTGGAGGAATGAGACACCACACTTGAAAAAATTAATTTTCTATGCTAGAGGTTGCTTGGCAGCAGTTAAGACTTGCTTCAGCATGAACAGAGTTCTACGCTGAATTGGACAAACTCCAAACTTTTTTTGACCTATGTATAGCACCTTAATACATTTTAATGTATTTGAGTGAACTGTTAGATGGTGAGGTGCCTTCTTTGCACAACATTTAGAGGAACGGGGCACCTTGGATGTCTTTGCATAACTGTGCATGTATATACGGTGGGCATTGTTCCTGTAGAGTAGTACCACGTTTGCTTTACACATGAAAGATCCCTGGTTCGAAACCGGGTAGAAACATTATTAACTCTCAGTGTGAGGCAAGCTCTATAGATCACAGTTACTGTTGAGTATTAATTGAATACAGTATCACGCTCAAAATTACTTTTGGGGGTCAGTTAGCTCAGTTGGCTGGACAGCTGGTTTGTGATGCAGAGCAATGCCAACAGCATGGGTTCAATTCCCATACTGGCTGAGGTTATTCATGAAGGCCCCGCCTTCTCAATCTTGCCCCTTGCCTGAGGTGTGGCGATCCTCAGGTTTGATCACCACCAGTCAGCTCTTCCCCCTCAAAGGGGAGAGCAGGTTATGGTCATTTGGGACTATGGGGACTTTACATATTCGGTGGGGGTTGCTACCCATATGTACATAAGTAACATGAGCGACACCTTTATTCTTACTGCAAAAATGTGGTCCGTTAATAACAATTAATTGGCAAACAAGTGACCTTACAAACAAGTGAGGGGACATAGCTTTAAATTGAGGGGTGATAGATATAGGACAGATGTCAGAGGTAGATTCTTTACCCAGAGAGTAGTAAGGGGGTGGAATGCCCTGCCTGCAACAGTAGTGGACTTGCCAACATTAAGGGCATTTAAATGGTCATTGGATAAACATATGGATGATATTGAAATAGTGTAGGTTAGATGGGCTTTAGATTGGTTTCACAGGTCGGCACAACATCGAGAGCCGAAGGGACTGTATTGCACTGCAATGTTCAATGTTCTCTGTTCTATGTTCCTTCTACATGGGTGTAAAAGATCCCTTGTGAGTTAGCTCCAGTCAGAAGGGTGCCATGGTAATTAGCACTGCTGCCTCACAGCGCCAGGGACCCAGGTTTCATTCTGGCCATGGGTTACTGTCTGTTTGGAATTTACACATTCTCCCCATGTCTGTGTGGGTTTCCTCCAGGTGCTCCGGTTTCCTTTCAGTGCTAAGATGTGCAAGTCAGGTGGATTGGCCATGATGAATTGCCCCTTAGTGTCCAATAATGTGTAGGTTAGGTGGACTGGCAGTGCTAAATTTCCCCTTAGTGTCCAAAGGTGTGTCGGTTAGGCCTCTTTTAGGGCAAACCAAATAAACCAACTCAAATTAACTCAGGGATAAAGTAAAAGGGGCAGCACCCCAAAAGGAGGGGGAACAGCCCGAAAGGAACAGAAGTACAAAGGAAACTTAAAACATCAAATCATAATGTGATTATCGGGGTCTGTAATGCACTCCAGCCCCAGCGGTGCCCAACTGGCGCAGAAGGCTTCAACTGCGCCTGTGGACACCGCATGCTCCCTCTCCAGGGAGACCTGGCCGCAAACGTAGCCGCGGTAGAGGGGCAGAGAGTCAGGATGGGTGTGTAGGTTAGGTGGATTGGCCATGCTAAATTGCCCCTTAGTATGTCCAACGATGTGTAGGTTAGGTGGATTAGCCATGGTAAATGCGTTGGGTTATGGGGCTTGGGTGGGATGCTCTTTTGGAGAGTCAGTGCAGAACTGACAGGCCGAATGCCATCCTTCTGCACTGTAGGGTTCCCATCCCAACGTAGAGTTATCCTAGAGTTTCTATCCCAATTTAGAGTTTCTAGTCCAACTGGCCCCCAGTTCCACAGCCTGGATGTATGCCTTTCATTTAAACTCTTTTTTTCTCTCTCCCTCTCCCTCTCTCTCTCTATTTTCTCTCTTTCAGCTTGCAAGCGTAAAGAGCAAGAGCAGAACCGAGACCGAGCCACCACCCCTAAAAAGCAGCGCCTTGTCTTCACCGATCTCCAGCGCCGCACGCTGATTGCCATATTCAAGGAGAACAAACGGCCATCCAAAGAAATGCAGGTCACCATCTCGCAGCAGCTGGGGCTGGAGCTTAACACGGTCAGCAACTTCTTCATGAACGCCCGCCGGCGGAGCATGGACAGATGGGTGGATGAGCCAGCGAGCACCGCCGGGCCACCAGCATCAGCTGCAAGCACTTTTACCAAAGCGTGACAAGAGGGGGAAAGCAGCAGGCCAAAAGGCAGGAGTGCCCTGCTACTTACTACACTCTGGAATTAAGACACACCAAAAAAAAACCAAAACCAAAAAAAAGGCTTTAAACCAAATAAAGACACGATTTTTAAAAATAAATAAATTCCAAAGAAAATCAAATCGGAGACACGTGTACACCTTGCTCCACGGCGTGGTTATAAAGGAGCTGCTCGGGAGATAAGTTGCACTGTGTCGCTGTCTGTTGATGCGGGTCTTGGAAGCACATAAAAAAAGTACATATTCGGGTAATTTTCGTGACAAACTCTCGCACTATTAAAGGTCATTATAGAACAGCCTGTATGAGGAAATGACCTAGTCATAGACTAACTATATTAAAAAGAAAAAAAAAGTTGTTTGTTGATATTTAAGTCTGGATGGAATTTATTTCCTAAACTGTCTCTTAGTCACCAAAGAAGATAACAAAAAGACACACAAACTTGTACACGGATTGGAATCCCAAAAACAACTATTCCCCTCCCCCCACTTACCCCCTCTCCCCAATCCGACCCTACCCCTCTCCTCCCCCCCCCCCCCCCCCTTCCTCCCTCCCCCCAAATAATAAAGATCCAAAATGATTTGTCACCGAATGGCTAGTTTCAGGAACGAAGAGAGAGAGATAGAGAGAGATAGAGAGAGAGAGAGGAAAACTTGTGCCAATAGCAACAGCTGCCTTAATGATAAAACACATAGGATGGTACCACACGACTTGTTGTTGCAATACCTACAAGATGACTTGTGCCATATAACAATACCAAAAAAAAACAGAATTTTTCCAAGAAAAATACCAAACCAAACCTTTTTTTTTTAAATGTCTCGAGCTACTTTGTGAGACATAGGCATCACTGAAAACTGAATTTAAAAAAAAATGCGGGTATAGTACCATCTAATGATAAAGGTTCTTTTTCAATGAACTAATTTGCTTTGCTGTGGAAGTTAGGCACCTTGTTGATGAAGACGAAATTACACACTAGTTATATTGAGAGAGGGAAAAAAAACAACTTACCAGATTCACAAAAGAAAAGAACCAAAAAATAACCAAGCTTTTGTTATGTAAGAGTAATAACATTATGATGAATAGTACATTGTTTAAAAATAATGAATATTAAGGTACTATTGAAGAGGCACAGATGGAATGTCTGATCGGTATTTCGCTAAAACTCCTCTGATGTTGTTTCTGTCTTGTTGTGATGTGGTAAAGCTTGATTCTTTAACCAAATCTAGTAGTATTAAGTAGGAAGCAAAAAAAAAGGCTTCCAAGTTGTGAACTTTGTAGAGACATTTATAGTGAGAACCAAAGAGGCTACCTCACTGAAGTTCAATTGTGATTTTAAAATCACGTCTGATACCAAAGATTTCCTTGCACGATCTGCGTTTTTGTAACTTCTCCCGCACTCAGCCCTTGTCAAATTGCAAACACACTCTGGTAACCGATTCCTTAAACCTTTCACAGTGAATGCAGGAGACCACCAATACAGAGTGACCACAAGACGAGAGTGCCTTGCTTGAGCCAAAGCGATGACTATTTGTAGACCTCTGTGCTTTGAAACTTTGCGTAAACCTCAGTTTTAGAAACAGAGTTTTCTGCTCCGGCCTTTCACCATCGTACCTACATTGTGAAGTAATCGGGGCACGAGTCATTTTACCGAAACGATTGAGGAGAACGGGGCAGCTTTGCTCTTTTGAACTTAAATCTTGACAGGCGGACATATTATCCAAGCCATGTTGCCAAAAATATCTGCCCAAGACAAAAGCCTTGATTGCCTAAATAATAGTTGCAGCCCTGATGATGATGATATTAGTGCACATGTTTTGCTTGTTTTTTTCTAAAAAAACAAAAAACAGAAGCTTCTGACTTTGGAAAGCTTAGTAAATGGCAATCTATCCAGTAATGTAATTGATATTTGCATAATTGCAAAAGGCACAGTGTAAACTTTCTGTTTTTTGTATGTATTTATGTATTTATTTAATTTATGGATTTTACTCATCTGCATTTTTAAACATTATGCTTTAAACTGGACATTCATGGCAGAGGGATAGCCAAGGATATAATTTAAGGAATGACATCAAGGGGAATTCTGGGATTTGGATCATGGAGGGAAGAGGAAGGAACGTTATTAGGAAAAGGGGACATATCCTCTCATTTCCACCTCACGTCTTTGATTGTGACTATGGCTCACGGTGCCTATAAACCAAGAAGGGGGGTATATGGAATCGAAAACTCTTTTGGGAATAGGAACGTTTGGATTACATACTTAACCAAAGATTCACATTAAGTTATAATGCATACATGCCTTTCTGGGATATCTTACTGAAGCCAGGAGGCATATGGGCATTCATAGAGGATCTCAGTGAAGTGAATGTTTCTCCTGGATGAAAGAAAACTGAGAGAAAGAAAACATTCTTTCTCCATCCATTGAACCATTCCTTGTTGCTATTCTCTCCTGTATATTCCTGCAAAACTGAATCCTGTTGCTTAGGTTCTATATTTCAATGTGATTCAAATGGTATGTAGCTACATTTTGTATCATGCTCTGTCCTACCATAGTAGCAACTAGGTCATTTTGAGATTAAACATACTTTCTATATTGCATGTATGAAAATAAAAATAATGAATAAATGAACTTAGTCTCAGCAAGGATTATGTACTGATGAATCATTGCTGAAGAGTTTCTCATCATACTATAGATTCCGATCAGACAATTAGTTGCAGAGGGATGCAGCATCTTAACTGCACGGAGAATCACCCTGTCCAAAATAACTCAAATTCCTTGAAAAATACAAGGAAATCTCCAGCATATTATTTTACAAAGAATATAAGTATAAATACAATGTCTCGATGTGTAACACATCCTAACCCAAAGCAGATTTTAATAATGTGCTCATGTCTTAAGTCAATTCTGGGTTATTAGTTTTTCCTCATTTGTAGGGGAAAAAAACCTCAATTTCTATTGAGTGTCCTCTCTATATTTTATATTTATTTAAGATTACTTTCGATACTGTAATATTAATACTTCAATGACAATCCTCTATTAAATAAACTGAAAGCAAGTACAATCATTTTTAGTCAACACACCATTCAAGAGGGATTGACTGTACTAGCAAAGTGGACCTTCTCATTTACCCGTTATACAAACTCATTGTCACTCATCTTCATTTCAACTCTGACACAGAACCTGTGCACTAACATGTCGGTGGTACGTGATTGGCTTCACAAATACCAAAGTGTTTGAAAAATATACCAAAGTTCCCATTATTGCGGGTGGGCCTGTGACACAGACCGTGCAAGCTTTTGACAATTTCTCAGAAATACCTCAACTATTAATGTATAGTTTATGTGATAAAATACTAGCTAGTTTTGGAAATTGTGACTTGAAGCTTTATACTGTTAAATTATAATTTTGCAGAAGGCGGCATGTATACTTTGATGCGTTCATGGAAGACATATGAATGTTATGGCAATGAATTAGAAAGTTGATGCTGGTTGATAAAGGACCCCGGAGTTTACACTTTTCATACTTTTACAGTCCTTTGAGGTAATTTTATGTTCAGATGTGTTTCTTTCCGAGTCATGTCTTAATACAGTATTTATAAGTGTTATGTGTTCAGCTATAACTAAAAAAAAGATAAACTAAACTTATGATTTATGCATGAATATGTACTCTTTATAGAGCTAATGTATGGTTAGTATTGGAAAATGATTGATTTTAAAACCAAATTTCATTTTGACTAGGAGTTATGCATGGAAACTGTTATTTGTTGCATATTGTGGAAGAATTTTGTATATATTGTGTTGTGATGACACTCTGACATGAATTGAGAAGCTGAGGTGCTGAGTTTGTGCATTAACTGCAGGTGGTATTGGCTGTGTCCATAGTCAATTGTAAAGGGATAACTCAAACCTGGCTTTTGGGGATTATTCTTATAGCTGCACAGGGCCAGCTGTAGAGTGCATAGGAGGATAGCGAGTGAGAAATATGTCCATGATTCTGTGTTAAAATTAAAAAAAGAAAAAAAGAAGCTTGAACAAATAGTGATCTTGACAATACAGTCTAGACAAAACATTAAATAAAAGTCCCTTTTAGTCAATTTTTTCAAAGTAGTTGCTTTTTATCTCATGGAGATATGCATTGAATCAAGTGTCTTTTGTGTTACTAAAGAGACAATCAGCATAGACTTTTTTCAGACTAGCATTTTCTCCATGTCAGTTACAAAAAAAGAAAATCACAATTATAATTAATAACTGGAACCTGGCAATCTGATTTTGTTAAGCTAACAAACAACGATTTTACAACTTTTATGTTACTATGTCCAGGAGACAGATTTTTTCATGTTTAACCTTCAGCATATGTTCCATCATTCAGCAAGTTGAGACAGCTATGAGAAAGAGGAAAACGTAATTGCAATATTTCCTTAGACTCAAGTGTTCTTGATATTCGTTGAGTATTTTGACTCATTAAAGCATATTGCCTCCGTCAAATAGAAAAAAAAGGACACAAATTAAGTGCTACCAGCATAGGAAAATAAGAATAGCAAAGAGTTAAACACTGCAAGTGTGATGCACTTAGTTGAACTGAATATTATTTAAGTCCCTGCTTCTTTTTACTGAAATGGGCCAGCTAGAGTTTGATAGTGGCAGCTGGGTTTTGTTCAGATCATGTTAAGATAAACTGAAAACAAATACATTGATCAGGTGTTTGTTTGATGCCACTGTCTCAAATCCTAATTCCACACTAGCTTCACTCATTGAACAACTGCAATGGCTTACTGCTCGTAGCATCTATGTATATTTGTTTGCTTTCTTGTGTTGGATTGTTTTATTTAAGTTCAATGATTCTAGCTAATGGATTTTGTGTGGAACAATTGTTGGATAAAGGAGAATGAAAATCAAAAAAAAAACCTCATGCTAATGAACATTTACGCTACAGTGAAGGCAGTGAATTGGCCATGGTTACTGTCCACATTTCTTTGCCCATAACACAGTGTGAGGCAATTTTCTGACTCCTAAGACACTTCCATGTGTGCAGTTATAATTACGTTTCATGGGTTTCAATTCGCCTATCCATTGTTACTTTGTCCCCAATATCAAGGATGCAGCGTTGTAATTTCATAAGGATCCTGGTTTAGTGAATATAGGTGCTTGCATGTTGGGTGACGTGAAACTCCCATGTGACGGTCTAATGCATATCTGTAAGAATGCAAATACAGATAGCTGAACCCATTGTGACATTGGTAACTTGACATGCCCAAGCAACTGGGAGCTGAATCTTTCCTGTGCAATTCAGTTATGAAAAGAAACGCTAAAGTATGGCATTAAATGTTAAACGTTAGTCGCTATAGGAAGGTGGAATTGCTTTCCAAATGTTTCAGAAAGCTGTGCATATATGGGGGGTGGGGGGTGCAGGAGGGGTTCGTAGAGAGGCAGGGGGGAAAGGAAAATTGATGTCAAATGATGTCCCACATGAAACAATCCATCATTAAGCAACCCATCATCATTATTATTAGTGATTAAGCTAACAAAGCTCACGTCAGCATATTTTAAGCTGAAAAACAGATTCTAATTCCAACTAGGATAGATCTTAGGACCTGTGATTAGAAGCAGATTTTTTCGGCAGCTGAATGTTGCTGTTAAGAATATATTCAAGGTGTGAATTTGTGTTCTTAGCTTTTTAGGTACATTTGTCAGAATGACCATATTTAACTTGCTGGTTCTAAACCTGTTTTAAATAACCAAACAAAATCAACATTAGTCTTCTTTCTATGCACAGGTCAGATTAAAATTATTATTAATGATTGTGACTGGCTGAGAGCAAGATTTCACATTACAATCACTTCAAGACTTGCAATTGGTTGACAATAAAAAAACTGAATACTTAATCCTGGTACCTGGTTTTCTAATTTGCTGAAACCTTTCAGCCTAGTGGCCAATGATCCTCGATGATGAAGTGCTCTGCGATGAAATGAAACTAAGTCATAATCTAGTGATTTCACCAACAGTTGTAATGCAGTGATATCACAGCATCTACAGCTGACAAACTGAGTGATATATCTCACTGCTTATTGCACTTTGTCCAAATTACTTGCAAATTAATGTTTGACTTTTGACTTCATGGTTTAAGTCGATGTTTTGATCATTTCATTCATGATGTGTTCATTTCATTCATTGCAATTCATTCCTGTAATATTTGGAAATATAAGGGACACATTTTAACAATGCCATCCCATCAGAATGTGGGCAGTTAATATCAGCCAGTTAATTTAACCCACCAAAGTCCCATATCAATCCACCTTCCTTCAATTTAACCTGCCCTCTGAGCAAATAACAAGCCTGAACTAGGGTGGCTCCCCCTTCAAACATGCAGATCGAGATCTGATGATGCTATAGGGCTCCCATCTGCATGTTGAAGTGTCACCTGAATGGGAACACCATCATGCTCTTCCTGTAGGTGGATATAGCAGGAAGAACACCAGAAAAGACCATTTGGGTAGAAACTTTTGGCCTCCCCCTCCTCTGGGCTTCCCCCCATCACCCTCATACCATTACCCTCAGACCCTTCCTCCCCCATTCCCCCACTTCAGATCCTCCTGAAACCTCTTCCCCAGAGGTAGTTACCAGCAATTGTCCCTGTGGTGCCAGCAGGCTCCTGCCAGGCAATTGTCTGCTCCCACCCACTCACGAGCTGCTGCTTCCCATCCATTTCCCATAGGCAGTTGATTGGCACCAAACAGTTGAAACCCAGGGTCTCACAATGCCAAAGTGAAGATGGGAGAGATTTAGAGATAGAGCTGCTTTTCTCATCCCCATTCTCACTTGGGCTAAAGTGATTTGGGTCCCGGGATATTAACTAACACCCACTAAATCTTGTCCCATGTGGAGATTTTGGGCTTAATGATTTAACCATTGAGTCAAAAATATGACACAATGATGTGTTCATAGAAATTACTGCTTCTTAGCGTTTTTAAAGTAAAACAGCTTTCTACCACTCTTGTTGTCTAAACACAATGCACATTAGATTTTTTTGTAGTTATATAAATATGCTGTTTCAGCAAGACAAGTAAGATTATGTATTGCATGCAGTATGATTTCTCTGAAGTTTTGCCATTGGGACCCCATATAAAATTGAATAAAGTCAAAAAAATAACATTGGAAGTACCTTGATGGAAAACAGAGTCTTAAATGTTATAAGAAATAGATGACAACAGTGTGGAAGCAAATCCAGCAAATATGTAACCCTACTGTATCTATGAGAATATCTTAGATGCACAATCAGTACAGAATTCTTGTCACCTACGATAAGAATAAAATGTCAGATAATGCACAATGACCTTCACTTGGGGGGCTTAGTGATGAAATAATATACAATATCATCCCAGGAACACTTGGTGGGGCTAATGTGTGATGTCTGAAAATATCCATTGTTGACTTACAATAATCTTTACCATGAAAACTTATTTAAGATATAAATTCCAGTGCTAGTTATATTTCATTGTGATGAACTGTACAACTTTGCAGCGATTATTGCTCAATACCAAGGTATTCGTTAATGCATTCCAACAAAATAAGTTGCAACATACCATTTTAAATCATTACGAAAATATTAAGTGCAATCGAACCATGGAATAATCATCCTGAATTTAAACATAAATTATGTTTGCTATTGCTGCTACAGATTCTCACTAACCAGGTTCCAGCATTTAGAATTCACTTATATATGTCATGATAGAAACCCTGTATAGTTTGTCTGATATGATACGATTGATGAGCAGAACACTGGACAAATATTTTATTTCATGTGATTGTCCACGTAAAGCAGAATATATAATGCACAATTGTCAACCAATTACAGATCACAGGTTGTTAGAATATTCAAGCATTTAAGTGTTTGAGACATCTTTCTGAATTCTGGGGCTTCAATCAATAGTGATGTCTTCAGGTGTAAATTTATCTATGATTCTGTATGGTCTTCAACTGTTATACTTCAGTGTGTTATCACCTGCCACATCTGTGAATGTAAATGGACAGGCCCATCACCACAACCTCCTCTACATACCGTTTAACCTGAGGACATACAAGTTTCATAAGATTTACACTTTGCCCTAATTGATGTTATAGGACCTTATTTATATTTGTTGTATCTGTCCAGGAGTCCAGTGGATTTTTGAATATAAGGGTATTTTAGTATTGTTATTATTTGCGTAACACAGTACCAATAAACAGCAACTGTTTATTGTGAATGAAACCAAAGATTAACATTTCCACACTGTGGTAATACACATTTTCTATGTATAAAATCTGTAGAGTCTTATGTCGCGACTAAGATACAGATGATATTGTGAGGCTGCCACCGTTGTATAATGCTTTCATGTTGTAATAGCTTGTTCTGGAGAATAATGATCTTCTTCTACAAGGGAAATTAAAGAAATGATGTGGCATCCAGCGTATTGAATTGGTGTGATATTATTTGGTTGAATCTTCTGTCTCTTTTTTAAAACTATTTTTGGGCAAGAAATGTAACAAAGTCATAATTTTCTGGTATGGACTTCACAATGTTAAGCAATTTTTTTTGTGTAGAAATATAAATGCCATCTTAGCGCATGGTTCTAGAAACTTGGCTGCATCTCTTCATTTATAGCTTAGCTTTGCCGCCCGACCTATTTCATAATGTCTTATCTACTGTGAAATGCAACTATTAAATGTAGACACTCTGTTTCAGTCTTGTTAAGCTATTAAAATGGGTAAGTGTTTGGCACTTTATACAGTTACCTAACTCTTGATACATAGTCTGGTGTTTAGGTACTATAATCTTGTCATAAACTCTCCATCAGACACAATTGTGTCTCTCTTTCTGCATCTTGTCAAAAATCACATTTGTCCATGCTTAATTGTCATTACTGTGCTGTAAATTTTGACATTTATGTTCAATAAATTATTTTCTATTCATTCACTAATAATGGAGTCCTACATCTAGCATTATTAATTTGGTTTGTGCTGAGTTCATTGCAAAAGTTTTTCTCTGTTTAAGATTGTCTAGTGAAAAGATGGTAACTCCCTCGTAGTGAGTCTTCATTCCTAGAATTATTAGTTCATAATGAATGCTACTTCATTTGTCTCCTAGATTTTCTGAAACTACATTCCAGTAAACTGCATGTTCTTGTGTGAAATGTGTTAGTTATTTTCTTTCCTCTAACTTTCCACCTCCCACGTCATACTTTTCTTGTGCTAGTGCAGAAATACGGCACACAATTACTTCAAACAGAATTGTCTTACAGGTTTACAGAAAGAAAGGGGCGAATTTTACTGTCCCGTCCGCCACTGGAATCGGAGCGGGTGAGGGGCGGACTGTGGAAAGGTCTGTTGACCTCAGGCATGATTTTCCTGTTTTGGGGGCGAGCGAGGCTGGAAAATTCCACACAAACAGTTTGTAATTATATAGCTGGTTGTCACAAAACCCATCTGGATCACTAACGTCCTTTAGGGGAGGAAACTTACCGTCCTTACCTGGTCTGGCCTACATGTGACTCCATATCCACAGCAATGTGGTTGAGTCTTAAATACCCACAGGGATGGGCAATAAATGCTGGTCCAGCCAGCGAAGCCCATACCCCATGAATGAAAAAAGAAAAACATCCATGAGAAGGTCATTGCAACTCAATGCATCCCAACAAACTCTTCACAACCAATGAATTGCATTTGTAGAGAAACATGGCCCCCATTTAAGCAGAACACAAACCGAGTAACAATGAAATACATGACCAATCGTGTTGGCTGAGGGATAAATTTGGATCAGTGTATTTGCAGAACTGATCTGATCTTTTCTGAATAGTTGCATTGCACCTTGGGCAGACAGGACCTCGATTTAATGTCTTAATGACTATTAATGTCTTAATGATCTTCTGAGGATGTTTTTCTCTTTTCATTCATGGGGTATGGGCATCGCTGGCTGGACCAGCACTTATTGCCCATCCCTGAGGGCATTTAAGACTCAACCACATTGCTGTGAATCTGGAGTCACATGTAGGCCAGACGAGGTAAGGACGGTAAGTGTCCTTCCCTAAAGGACATTAGTGATCCAGATGGGTTTTTTTGACAATCGGCAATGGTTTCATGTTCATCGTTAGACTTTTAATTCCAGATGCTTATTGAGTTCAAATTTCAACATCTGCTCTGGTAGGATTCAAACCCAGAGAATTACTCTGGGTCTCTGGATTACTAGTCCACTATGGTGTCCACTATGCCACTGCCTCCCTGCATTGCTACCACCGTGCCAAGGCTGAGAAAGGCCTGCACACTACTTGTCACACTGATATTTTGTTCATAGAATCCCTACAGTACCATTCAGCCCATTGAGCCTGCACTGAATCTCCGACAGAGCATCTTACCCAGCCCTACCCCGCACCCTATCCCCGTAACCCCAAGCTTTTACCCCACTAATCCTCCTAACCTACACAGCTTTGGACACCAAGCGGATAATTTAGCATGGCCAATCACCTAACCAGCACATCTTTGGACTGTGGGAGGAAACAGGAGCACCCGAAGGAAACCCACGCAGACACAGGGAGAGTGTGCAAACTCCACACAGACAGTCACCCAAGGCTGGAATTGAACCCAGGTCCCTGGTGCTGTGAGGCAGCAGTGCTCACACTCACATTATATTTAAAACCCATTGCACATGTGATTTGCCAATTCAGTATCAAATAGGTAAAAGAATATAGTCTTCTAAAAATAAAACTACTCACAGTGCAAATACCCTCCTTCATTAAAGAACTGTCCATATACATAAAACACATATACACATATATATTATATTCACATAATCAGAGTATTTATACACAAGCACATTTGGTAACCTGAAACAAACATTAGGGTTTAGTAGAATCTCCCAACATGGGAAAAGGAAACTGAGAGAAGAAGTGATAATTCAACTTCCAGCTTTGACTTAATCTAACTTGCTTCCTTTTCCTCATTGAACGTGTTTCACTGGTCCTTCACGTTTCTGCTAAAGCAAAAATGCACATTACCCTCCCCACAAAGGGCAGCAAGAGCTGGAAGAACCAGTCTTCCCTGAGGAGACATGCAGCTCCTGGTCACCGGTCAAGAAGCAATGTGGCAATCAGGGAAGAACCCAACCCTCCGAAGCAAAGCAGAAACTATGGTGAGTAGTAACAGTGGGATTGTGTGGGCAGTGGGAGGGGGGCAGTAAGAAGAACGGGGGGGAAGATATACATCGAAGAAAGACAAGATTACTGGAAGATATTTATTTCCACAACTGACATCATTAGCACTGGGTTCTGTAATCTCACATTTGGATTGCAGAAAATAGCTCCATTCTGATTCCCTCATTCATATATCAGTTTAGCGCAACTGGAAGACAATATTTCCATCTAAGTGGCACGGTGGCACAGTAGTTAGCACTGCTGCCTCACAGCGCCAGGAACCTGGGGTTTGATTCCTGGCTTGGGTCGCTGTCTGTGTGGAGTTTGCACATTCTCCCTGTTACTCCGGGTGCTCCGGTTTCCTCCCATTGTCCAAAGATGTGCCGGTTAGGTGCATTGGTCCATGCTAAATTCTCTCTCAGTGTACCTGAACAGGTGCTAGTGTGTGCTGACTAGGGGATTTTCACAGTAACTTCATTGCAGTGTTAATGTAAACCTACTTGTGACACTAATAAATAAATTTTACTTTATTCAAGGACTTCACGTTCGTCTAACTGCCTGATGCAGTGATGCAAAATTTGAAGGTCTGAGGAGGTCAACCATCCTGCGACTAAAACCCTATGAGCCGTCCTGTGCACTGTGGAATGAGACAAATGAAACTATCACGCACGGTGGCACATGGTTAGCACCGCTGCCTCACAGCACCAGGGACCTGGGTTCGATTCCCGGCTTGGTACACAGTCTGTGTGGAGTTTGCACGTTCTCCCCGTGTCTGCGTGGGTTTCCTCTGGATGCTCTAGTTTCCTCCCATATGCCAATGATGTGTGGGTTAGTCCGATTGGCCATGCTAAATTTCCCTTTAGTGTCGGGGGACTAGCTAAGGTAAATGCATAGGGTTATGGGGATAGGGCCTGGGTGGGATTGTGGTCGGTGCAGACTCGATGGGCCTCCTTCTGCACTGTAGGGATTCTATGATTCTATTACATTCAATTTGAAACCAATCTGGCAAAGGTTATTAAGGTCTAAGCACTGGGTCACATGCAACCTCTTCGTATTTGTAAAGTTCCTGATCCCAGAATGTGCATGTTAGCAATTATTATGAAGTTAAACATTTCTTAATGTTGCCAAATTAACGAGGCATCAGCTGAAGTAACTTTATAATGGGAAGCCCATGGGGGCCATTTTCTGACCTCGCCACACCTGGCATGGATTGCGCCGATCCCGGACGTTAGTGTGCGGGCCTGAAAGTCAGTTTCACGCCCGGCAGGACATTGTTTGCAATCGTCCCACTCACTTTCTACTGCCACAAACTGGATTGTGCCCAGAAAGCGGGCATGTGGATGGCACGGTGGCACAGTTGTTAGCACTCTTGCCTCACAGTGCCAGGGGCCAGGGTTCGATTCCGGCCTCGGGTCACTGTCTGTGTGGAGTTTGCACGTTCTCCCCGTGTCTGCGTGGGTTTCCTCTGGGTGCTCCGATTTCCTCCCACACTTCAAAGAAATGCGGGTTAGGTGGATTGGCCATGCTAAATTGCCCCTTAGTGTCAGGGGGATTAGCAGGGTAAATACATTTGGTTGTAGGGCCTGGGTGGGATTGTGGTCAGAGCAGACTCATTGGGTCGAATGGCCTCCTTCTGCACTGTCGGATTCTATGATTCTAAAGGGCAGGAGACTGATTAGCATGGGATTGAGTGAATTTCAATCTCTTTCATGAGTAAGCATGTGATTCGCACCTTCCCGGCGGGACGTCACATGGACACAAATCACTACTGGCCCCTTGAAGTGTCGTTCAGGTGCCACAGTGGGGTGAGCGAGGTGGTGAGTGCCACTTAACACCAACCTTCAAGTGGGGAAGAGGGCGGGTAAACCGCTGCCATGTGGGGGGGGCCTTCAAGGGTACAAGGGCAAGGGGGGACTCAGGCTAGGATGGAGTTCTTCAGATCAGGGAGTCACTGCTGGGTCGTGGGTCATGTGGCTCCCTACCTCTTGAAAGACCTTCGAGGGGTTTCATATGAGGTTGAGTTCAAATCCCACTCACGTGCGTTGGTGACCCTGCCATCTGTCTGCTGGACAGGCTCTGTGGTTTGCAGACATTCCATCGCAGGCCGCACTAACTGTTACAAGCACCAGATCTGGCGGCTGCTCCCTCAATCAAGGCAGCTTGGCAGGTTTTAGCAAAGTTCTTCACACTGCCAGAACTCTGCAGTGCTCCCTACAATGGGCACCCATCGCACGAAGGCTAGGAGGGTGCTTTTCTACCGACTGTCTGAACTGCACGCCATGTCTGGAAGCCAGTTTGCACCATACGTTCAGATGGGTGCGTGCAGCTTTGTACAGCATGGGTTCCTCAATGAGGATAGGGCCTGGGTGGGATTGTTGTCGGTGTAGGCTTGATGGGCCAAATGGCCTCCTTCTGCACTGTCGGGACTCTATCATTCTAGGACCTTCTCACAGCCACCTTCATGCTCCATGTGAGTGCCAGAGCACTGAGCCCACATGCTGCTACCAATGGCCTGTGGTATCAGGGGTCCATGTCTGGGTGGGGGGGCTGGCATCAGGAGGGGCAGCTTTGCGCCGCACACCAGCGACCATACAACTGCACTGGGGGTGCAGAAGGCATCATGTCGCAGCATGTGAAGGGAGAGTACAGCTGTGTGGGAGGCTATTGGCGACCATGAGGGGGGCATGGGCAGTGGTAATGGTCGGCAGCTAATTGAGATGGTGCATGGCACTGGGGATGGTGTAGGGTTATCAGCTTCTAGAACCATGAGGGCACAGGGTGCTGAGAGGGATTGAGAGGCCCGGGATGGATAACCTTACGGACTGTCTCTCCCTCTCTCCTTCTCCCCTATCCCAGAAGAACCATGATTGTTGGGATTGAGCAGAGTTGGTAGCAATCCTCATTGCTGCCATGGTGGCTGACTGGCGTCACCGCCTGTGGCAAGGCCAACTCAGGCTGGGGGCCACACCAGAACAACGGGGGGGGGTGGCTGGTCGAGGTCAGGGCCCGGCCTCCCATCAGCCCAAGGAGGGGGCCAGAAGATGGCAGAGAAGGAGACCTCGGCAGTACGGAGCTCGCATATCCTACACCAAGCTGCTGGACACCGTGTGCCGCTGAAGACTCTGCCTGAGCAAGGAGACAGTGCAACACATATGCCCTCACAGACCTGGCACTTTGTGGGGGAGGAGAACACCCGCTTCCAGTGGCCATGAAGGTCACAGCAGCCCCGAACATTTTCAACACTAGACCATTCCAGGGCTCAAGCGGGCATTTGTGTGGCATCTCTCAGTCATCAGCGCACAAGTGCATCCGGGTGGTCACGGATTCCCGGGCATCCCACTCCATCCATTTTGACATGGGCCAGGCCCAACAAGATGCCCGGAATGCAGGCTTTGCCACCATCACTGGTATACCTCAGGTGTAGGGGGACTATAAATGCACACATGTCACTCTGCAAGCCCCATGGAATCAGGGAATGACCCGAGTCAACTGCAAGGAGTTCCACTCCCTGAATGTTCAAAACATGTGCGCCCACCATTCGCTACCATGCACATGTATGTACGTTATCTGGGGACCGTGTCCCACATTCTGCGGCATTCGGATATTCCTGGGCTCTTCGAGGACCATCCCAGGCTGCTGGGATGGCTTGTGGGGACTCAGGTCATGGCTGATGATGCCAGTTCAGAGGCCAGAGACCAACGCGGAGACCCACTACAATGAGGCCCACGCCGCCACCTGATCCACCATTGAGAGGTGGCATTGGCAGGCTCAAGATGAGGTTCCGCTGCCTGGACTGCTCTGGCGGTGCTCTGCAGTACACCCCCCAGAGGGTCTTCCACATTGTGGTGGTCTGCTGTGCGCTCCATAATCCAGCTCAGCAGCGGCGTGACATTCTGGAAGAGGAGGACCAGGCAGATTTCTCTGAGGAGGATTGTGGACCAGGAGGGTGTGGAGGATGAGGCTGAAGAAGACCCGGAGGATGGGAGACCTGCGCGGCAAGGATCTGGCATGCCAAGAGACCAGGGGAGGCCCTCATTGCCGCAAAGTTTTCCAATTAGGAAGCGTGGTATCCAGCGGCTCCAATCCACCCCCTAGGACCATGGCTGAGGGCCTCGGGCGCATGCTGGAGACACAGTGGGCAATTGCAGAGGGGCTCCAGAGCTTGGTCCAGACTCAGAGGGCCATCGCTGAGGGCTCACACATCATGGTTCAAACACCATGGCCAAGTTGGGCCTCCAGGGCTGGCAACACCATGTGATGCAGAGGCTTCTGGAGCTCACCCCAGCTGCCCCTCTGTCCCATGGAGTGTCCCAGGGGCCCACAAGCTCTCTGAGGGAGGGGGAAGCTCTGGAGGTCATCCCAGGGCCTCCCACCTAGGGGATTCTGGCCATCTCTAGCCCTTCTGAATCCTCTCTTCTTGATACCAGTGCATCTCATGAGCTGAACAGGGTGGCATGGCTGCATCTTTGACACCAGAATTTCAGCCGGGGCCCCGCAGCTCCCGGCCCTCCAGAAGACGCCTGCCAAGAGCATCAAGGGCCATGGGCATGGAACACAGCAGACCTGTTCCACCTCTGATGTGCATCCTTGGGGGGGGCCACTTTGATGTCGTGCTAGGCCACGCAAGATTAAGAAGATGTAGGAGTGCCAAGAGGGTACAGGTGAAAGCAGACACCGTAGTTAGGGGCAGAGTTATTGGCACTGTAGATAATTTGGAAAGCAGGGGGTTGAAGGCTCTCTGTGGGGGTGACCCGGCCATGACTTGGACCCTGCCACCCATGGCTATCATTCCCTGCCCAGGCTTTCCGCTGCGGTCGCCACCCTTGCAGTGTTGGCCTAGGTGCCACACAATGCTGGCACCATCTCTAGCACCTGAAGGATGTGGGCCACCCCCAAGGAGCCTTGCAGTTGCTGGAATGTTGCTGACACTCCCTCCTACAGTCCCCAGCTTGGCTACTGCATCTCCAGCAGCTTTGGGAGAATTGTTTCCAGCGGCCTGGCATCTGGGATCCAGCGGACCTCCAACTCCCCAATCCCGCGGATGTTCCCGCCACCACCTGATGTGCATCGGTGGCTGTCTGGTGCTCACCATAAAATGACCCCGAAGCCTGTCTGCTAATTCCGCCCACCGACGTGTGTGTCCCTGTGCTGGCAGATGGTGACACTTGGTCGGAGCATTCCTCGGAGCTTTCCTCCAAGGCGCTGGCATGGGTCACGGGGGGTGGGGGGGGGTGCTGACTTCTGAGGGCCCGGCCTCATCAGGGGGTGGATAACAGGTGGTGAATGTTGGCACCGTACCTCAGCAAGCAGGGGTTGTGATGGGGAATGCCAGCGGGATTTGAGGATGATGCTGGGGTGTCAGCTGCTGGAAGGCCGTGGAGTGTCAGGGAGTGGATTGATGTGGACATTCCTATTGTGACAGATGGGAATGATGCCAGGATGTGACAGATGGACACTCACTATCTCCTTACGATAACGGCATGGTGGCACAGTGGTTAGCACTGCTGCCTCACAGCACCAGGGACACAGGTTCAAATCCCGGCTTGGATCACTATCTGTGTGGAGTTGGCATGTTCTCCCCATGTCTGCATGGTTTCTTCCCACAGTCCAAAGATGTGCGGGTTAGGTTGATTGGCCATGCTAAATTAACCCTTAGTGTTCCAAGATTTGTAGGTTGGAGGGATTAGCGAGGTAAATATGTGGGGTCATGGTGATAGAGCCTGGGTGGGAATGTTGTTGGTGCAGACTTGATGGGCCAAATGGCCTCCTTCTGCACTGTAGGGATTCTATGATAACACAGGATAAATTTTAGTCGTGAATCTTGTGTTATCTGTTCCCAACATGTTGGAATAGTTCAGAGAAAATGAAGAATGCACCCTCATTTTGGCATTACAGCTTAAGGAGTACTGAACTGTAAGGGGGCACTCAGCTTGGAGCCTCACTCGTTTGGAGTATAGGCCAAAGACCATAACATAACAGGGTTGACTCAGCAGCCTACAGAAGGCAGCCCTCTGTGACACGGCCTCACAAAATCGCTCTTTTAAAGAATAGATTTAGAATTTAGAACAAGTTTTAATTAAAAATTAATTTGTGTCTATAGAGTAGCAGTCATACCTCACTATAACAGAATGAGAGAAATGGAAATTGAAATCGCCAACAGCACAATGGAATTCTAACACATGTTAAAGTAGAAATGTCCAGGAGTAATGTTATTTCACAAGTGTTTAATTTACTCATATCAAGTTCCTCTCTGCCATTTCAAGTTTTAGGCCACCTGGTTTAAACAGCGGAAAGTAAATAGCTATGAAAGGTGATGACCTAGTGGTATTATTTCTAAATTATTAATCCGGAAACTCAGTTAATGTTCTGGGGACCCAGGTTTGAATCCTACCACGCCAGATGGTGAAGTTTGAATTCAATAAAAAGTATCTGGAATTAAGAATCTGCTGATGACTATGAAATGATTGTTGGAAAAACCCATCTTGGTCACTAATGTCCTTAAAAAGTTAACGTTTTATTTATTAGTGTCACAAGTAAGGCTTACATTAACAGTGCAGTAAAGTTACTGTGAAAATCCCCCAGTTGCCACACTCCAGCGCCAGTTCGGGTCAATGCACCTAACCAGCACGTCTTTCAGGCTGTGGGAGGAAACCGGAGCATCCAGAGGAAACCCACACAGACACGGGGAGAACATGCAAACTCCACACAGACAGTGACCCAAGCTGGGAATCGAACCTGGGACCCTGGCGCGGTGAGGCAGCAGTGCTAACCACTGTGGAAATCTGCCGCCCTTACTTGGTCTGGCCTACACGTGACTCCTGAGTGACTATGTGCAACTTCAATGCGGTTGACTCTCAACTGACCTCCAAGGGCAACTAGGAATGAGCAACAAATGCTGGCCAGCCGGTGACGCCCACGTCCCACGAATGAATAAACAAAAACCAATATAATAAGCATATGCACGATAACATTGTCTTTAAATATTGTTGGTATTATTACAAAATCTTTAACTTAATAATGTGCCCCAATAAATCTTGCTTTAGCAGTTCATTCAATAATTCAAATATATATAAGCTAGAAATCTTTTAGGAAATTGAAGAATCCACATTTTTCCAATTTCACTTCATCGAATATCAAAAGTTATATTTTCAGAGGAGCGTCTCCCAGCTCATAGCCTTGCTAAATGAGATTGCATCAGAGACTTGGGGCCTGATTTTACCATTTTGATTCTAAGTGCTGAATCTGGGAATGATCTAGGTCCGACTTTTGGACCCGTTCTCAGGCGCCCCCTAAAAGCAGCGGTTCTGAATCACGCTGCAGAAGCCTGCGGGCGGGTCTTATCGTGCCCGAAACGTTGCAGCTCCGATTGGAGCCTTCAACTGAGCATGAGCAGGAAACAAATTTGCAAAACGCTCCCCTGCCACAACGCTCCCGGACAGCGGTGGCCCCCCACAGACATTGCCCCATCCCCACAACATAACTGTCCCCCTTAACCACCCACCCCTCCGCTACCCAGACCGATCGCAGATCCCAGCCCCACTTCCCCCCCATCGATCACACGCAGAGTGGCAGCGGAACCCCCTTCATCCCCTCCCCACCAGAGAGCCATCTGACCCATCTTCCTCCTCCCCCACCCACCAGAGAGCGATCAGACCCGCTTCCCTCCTCCTACCCACCCCCCCAACCAGAGCACAATATGGCCCGCCTCCCTCCCCCCCACCCACAAGAGATCCACGTGACCCGCCTCCCTCCTCCTCCCCCACCCACCAGAAAATGATCTGGTCCACCTCCCTTCCCCCTCACCAGAGAACGATCTGACCCGTCTCCCCCCCCCCGCCCCCCCCCCCATCACTGATCTGAGTCAGAGAGCCACTGGAAGCTCTGAACTTACCTCCTCAGAAGTTGGAGCGTCCGAAACAAACCTTTGCGGACCATTTCTGTTTTGTGTCAAATCTGGACGGGTGAATACGGTGGTAAAGGGGGAAATGCAGGTACGTTTGGGCATGCAGTCCATTAAGTCAATGCATGCAACTGCATTTAAATCGACGGCGCGCCCATTTCGGGCACGATGCCGATGGCGGCCATTTTAGTCACTTGGTAAAGGGGGAACGGGCGTGGAGGCAGGCATGGATCACGCTACTCGCCTCACGCCCAACTTTACCAAGTTTTCGCACCCGAAAATGGCCGCAACTTGTTGGCAAAATCGGGCCCTTGGTCTAGCACGTAATGGGAGTCTACTCTGTGACCCCCCTCCCCCCCACCTTGTCATGTTCCACAGTGAGAGTCCTGCTCGCAAAGTGACCCTTGTGGAGTCCAGTGATGACTGTTGGCAATATTAGCACACTCTTAGTGTGTCACATGGTGTTCCTTTATCCGTTATTTTAATGCGGGCATTATCCCATTTCAATGAGGTAATGTCTCCGTTAAGTAGCAGTCAGGGGAATGCCTCACAAATGTTTTAATTGTTTCTCCATTAATATGATCAACAGCCATTAATATGGTCAATAGAATTTTGCAGCATAGTTTACAGTTATTGAATACTTCAAAGAAACTTGTGTTATCTGTTCCCAACATGAAATCTTTCATTGCAATAACTAAAAATTTAATGCAGCATAATTTCCAAACATATATTTCTCCTTTTTAGCTCTCATTCTTCTATCTATTCTTTAGCTGATCTGTAACTGACTGCATGAACATAAGAATATAAGAAAAAGAAGCAGGAGAAAACCATTTGGCCCATCAAACCTGCTCTGCTATTCAATATGATCATGACTGATCTTGGGCTTCAACTCTTCTTTGCCACCCGCTCCCCATATCCCTTGATTCTCTGAGACAACAAAATTCTGTCCATCTCAGCCTTAAATAGATTCAATGATGTTGCATCCAAACAACCCTCCAGGGTAGAGAATTTCAAAGATTCACAACCCTTTGAGTGAAGAAATTTCTCCTCATTTCAGTCTTAAATGATCAACCGTTTATCCTGAAACTGTGTCCCCTTGCTCAAGCTTCTCAAACAGAGGAAGCAACGTCTCAGGGTCGACCCTGAAAGACCCTTCATTATCTTGAATGTTTCAATGAGATCACCTCTCATTTGTCTAAATCCCAGAGAAGATGAACCCAATTTACTCAGCCTCTCATCATCGGGCAATCATCTTATTACAGGGACCAATCTAGTGAACCTTTGCAATATTGCCTCCAGTATAAATGTATGCATGGCGACCATGCAGGCGGCACAGTGGCACAGTGGTTAGCACTGCTGTCCCACAGCATCAGGGATCCGGGTTCAATTCCCGGCTTGGGTCACTGTCTGTGCAGAGTCTGCACGTTGTCTGCAGAGGTTCCCTCCGGGTGCTCTGGTTTCCTCCCACAGTCTGAAAGACGCACTGGTTAGGTGGATTGGCCATGTTAAATTCACCCTCAGGCACCAGAGTGTGGTGACTAGGGGACTTTCACAGTAACTTCATTGCAGTGTTAATGTAAGCCTGCTTGTGACACCAATAAATAAAAATTAAACTTAAAACAATTTCACACAGTGGGCAAGATCTTCCAGCTCTTCATGCCGGCAGGATCTTCTGGTCTCACAAATGGCACCCCTGCACTTTTGACTTCATTTATTATTGTCACATGTGAAAAGAATTGTTTCTTGCACGCTATACAGACAGAACTTACCGTTCATAGAGAAGGAAACGAGAGAGTGCAGAGTGCGCTGCAGTGGGCAGCACGACAGCACAGTGGTTAGCACAGCTGCCTCACAGTTCCACGGACCCGGGTTCGATTCCCGGCTTGGGTCACTGTCTGTGCAGAGTTTGCTGCGTGTCTGCGTGGGTTTCCTCCGGGTGCTCCGGTTTCCTCCCACAATCCAAAAGACAGGCTGGTTAGCTGTGTTGGCCATGCTAAATTCTCCCTCAGTGTACCCGAACAGGCGCCGGAGTGTGGCGACTAGGGGATTTTCACAGTAACTTCATTGCAGTGTTAATGTAAGCCTGCTTGTGACTAATAAATGAACTTTAAAACTTTAGGTTTCCCAAAAGCATGCGCTGAAATCAATGGGAAATCCCATTGATAGCAACCAAGAAATTTGCCTCGCGCAGGCCAAAGAATTCCACCCAGTATCCTAGGCGTGGCCCCATACAACTGTAGCAAGACTTTTTTATTCATGTACTCCATTCCTCTTGAAATAAAAATGCTTCTTAATTACTTGCTAGACCTGCATGTTGACTTTATGCGTTCCTTGTACGAGTACACACAATTTCTGTTCTTATGACCAATAGTGAATAACTGCACACTTCTCATATTATACTCAATCTGCCATCTCAATGCCCACTCACTTGACCTGGCTACTTCTCTTTACGTCTGTGTCCCCCTTGCCGCTTGCTTTCCCACCTAGCCTTGCAGCGTCAGCAGACTTACTCTGTCTCATCATTCATTCATTAATCTGGATTGTAAATAGCTGCAGTCCCTGTGCTGATCTTTGTGACACTCCACCAGTCACAGACAGTAAGCTTCAAAATGTCCCAATTATCTCTGCTTACTGTCCATTAACCAATCAGAGTGGAATTCTCCCCAAAAAAATTCTAAGTGCCGAATTCATGTGAAAACTGGAGTAATTCATGCTGGTTTTTTTCAGTGGGAGTTCAGAGAAGAATCGCCCACATTCTGTGCACTGCAGAGATCACCAGCGTGAGATTTCAGGGGGCAGGGGGCCTATTGCCTCTGGAGAGGCTGAATTCAGCTCGCTGAGTGGGCCATTCCGCATGCGCCGATCTGTCAGTGCCAGGATTGGCGCATAAGCAGCGGCCCCACACTAATGGCCTCCCAGTTGCTGGCCCAGCTCACTCGCTGGCTAGCCCACTGACCCCCGCATCTCCGGCCCTCCATCCGCCCACAGCCCGATCCCTGCCCCCCCCCGACCATTCCTGGGGCCCAGCCCCAACCCCCCCACTCCCTGCACGCCACAAACTCCATGCCCGCTCCTCCCCCCCCCCCCCACCCCCCCCCCCCCACCCACCGATTCCCCCCTTAACAGTAACCCTCCCCCGCAGTCACAACCCCCTGCCCCCGCAGTGCCGACCCTCCTCCCGCCCCCCCCCTCCCCCCCAAGCAGGCTTACCGCCACCCCTAGCTGACCCTCTCCCCACAGCCCGCCCAATTGCTGGCCTCCCTGCTTCCCCCATCGATTCCTATGCAGAGTGGCACCCCCACCGATCACTCCCTAGGTCCTGCCCCCACCAGGCCCTGCCCCCAAATGCCCCACCCAGAATGCACCCCCATCAATCACTCCCTAGGTCCTGCCCCCACCAGGCCCTGCCCCCAAATGCCCCACCCCCCCCTTGGCACTCCCCCATGCCCGATAGGCAGTGCCAAAGGCACTTTGCACCCTTGGGCAATGCCAGGGTTCCTACGCTGGCACTGCCAGTGTGCTAATGCCCAGGGGGCACCCACTGCCGCCCGACCATCTGGGGGACCCTGTTTGCCCCTACTTCACTCCAGCAGGATCGGGCCACTAGCTCCCCAAATGTGAAGAGCTACTGCAATCCCCACTGGAGAGAAACACTCTGGCGGGCCCGCTAATTGTATTTGAAATATTTTACAATGACCATTTATATGGTCTTTGCGCCTCCCCGCTGATTTCCTGCAAGGAACAGCTGCCACCAGAAATCTGGCACTAGGAGGCGCTAGCGGGGCATGAACGCTCATGCGAACCCCACAAATCGGCCAATGTGAGAATCTCCCGGTCTGCTGCACTAAAAAGTTAGTGCAGTGGGATGAGAGAATTGCGGCTGCAGTGTCTATGCTAAGATATCACCCCCATCTCCGTGAACCCTTATCGTGTGCACACAAGGAGGCCATTTGGCCCATCAAGTCTGCACCAACCACAATCCCACCCAGGCCCTATCCCCGTGTGCATTAATCTCTTGTGTGACACCTTATTGAATGGCCTTTAGAAATCCAAGCATCCCACATCTGCTGGTTCACCTTTACCTATCCAAGAGTTACATCCTCAAAAAAAACTCTAATAAGCTTGTCGAACAGGATTCCCCTTTCGTACAATCACAGAAATCACAGAAACCCTACAGTGCAGAAAGAGGCCATTTGGCCCATTGGGTCTGCACCGACCACAATCCCACCCAGGCCCTACCCCCATATCCATACATACTTACCCGCTAATCCCTCTAACCTACACATCTCAGGACACTAAGGGGCAATTTTAGCATGGCCAATCAACTTAACCCGCACATCTTTGGACTGTGGGAGTAAACCGGAGCACCCGGAGGAAACCCACACTGACACGAGGAGAATGTGCAAACTCCACACAGACAGTGACCCAATCCGGGAATCAAACCCAGGTCCCTGGAGCTGTGAAGCAGCAGTGCTGACCACTGTGCTACCATGCTGCCCCTATGTTGACTTGTTCTAATCATATTTTGCTTTTCTAAGACTTCTTCAAGAATAGAAACCAGCACTTTCCATGACTGATGTCAAGCTAATTGACCTGTAGTTCCCTGTTTAGTCTGTCACTCCCATCTTGAATAGTGGTGTTACATTTACTCGCCTCTAATCTGCTGCAACTCTTCCAGATTCGGAGAGATTTCGAAAATTATAGGCAGCGCCTCCACTATCTCTTTTAGAATCCCAGAATGTAAGCCACCAGATCCTGGAGATTGGTCAGATTTTTGTCCCTTGAGTTTCCAATACTTTTTCGATATTAACTACTTTAATTTCCTCTCACGTATTAGCCTCTAGGACGAGGTTACTCGTTATTTCTGGTAGGTAGCTTGTCTTCTACTGTGAAGTAAAATGGTTCAGGCTCACTCTTGTATTACTTTATAATGTATAAATAAATATTTTATAATATATATTTTATAGTATGTTATTACATAAAGACCTACAGCTGTAAGCATACATTTTATCCACTGAATTTTGGACAACCGACAGATCCATTATTTCTATGACCACCTCCTTTAGTACCCCAGAGGATTTCTCAGCTTTCAATCCCATTAATTTCTCCAACACTATCTTTCTGGCGATACTAATTTCCTTCAATTCCTCCTTCTCACTGGACCCTTGCTTTCCTAGCATTTCTGGGAAGTAATTCCTCTGTGAAGACAGGGCTAAAGGAGCTGTTTAATTGCTCTGCCATTTCCTTGTCCTTTCTCTATCATAACTTCTCCCATTTGAGACTCATCATTTTCCTTTTCCATACTTTTGGAGGTTTGTAGAGTTTGTTTTTATTTTACTTGCAAGTTTACTCTCATACCCTATTTTTACCCCGCTTAATCAATTCCTTGGTCCCCCTTTGCTGAATTCTGAACTGTTCCCAATCCTCAGGCTTGCTACTTTTTAAGGAATTTTATATACCTCCTCTTTGGATCTAAAACTATCTTTAATTTACTTTGTTAGCCAAGACTGTGTTGTTTTTCTAGTTGTGTTTTTGCACCAGAAAGGAATGTATAACTGTTGCATTGCATATATTCATTCCTTAAATATTAGCCATTGCCTATCCACTGTCAAGCATTTTAATGATGTTCTCCAATGTATTTTAGCCAACTTATGCCTCATACCTTCATACTATCATAGAATCACAGAATCCCTACAGTGCAGCATGGTGGCACAGTGGCTAGCATTGCTGCCTCACAGAGCCAGGGACCTGGATTCGATTCCCGGCTTGGGTCACTGTCTGTGTGGAATTTGCACCTTCTCCCCGTGTCTGCGTGGGTTTCCTCTGGGTGCTCCGGTTTCCTCCCACAGTCCAAAGGTGTGCGGGTTAGGTGGATTGGCCATGCTAATTTGCCCCTTTGTGTCAGGGGGGACTAGTTAGGGTAAATGGGGATAGGGCCTGGGTGGGATTGTGGTCGGTGCAGACTCGATGGGCCAAATGGCCTCCTTGTGCGCTGTAGGATTCTATGCAGGAGAGGTCATTCAGCCCAATGAGTCTGCACCGCCTCTCTGACAGAGTATCTTACCCAAGCTCTCTCCCTGCCCTATCCCTGTAACCCCACACATTTATCATGGCTAATCCATCTATCTTCGATGTTTGCAGAGCTCTCTTGACTGTTGTTATTGTCACAAGATCAGAGTGGAGTTGTGCTGAAAACTAAGAGATTAAAATAAAAATTCTATACCATTGTACTGGGGAGCTTTATCACTCTTTAAGGTGCAGTGCGACTGCTTATTCTGAAGAGATTTTGTTGACCTTTGATTTGACAGATTTAGTGAAGATAATTGTCACTAATTGAACTTTTGGGAGCCCAAAGCATTCATTAATTATGAAAAGTAGGTATCTGCTGCTAGGGAGATTTCAGAAATCAATAGTGCATGGGCTAATTGGCAACTCTGTCATAATGTTGCTTTGGAACATTCCTATGACTTGGCAAAGTAGATAGCCCTTAATGCAATGCTTATCAGTAGTGGAAAGTCATTCCTTTTGCTTCACAAAATTCCTGGTTTCACATTTTTCTTGGGATAGGTCACTGGAATTACCAAACTGGTCTTGGAGATGTAAGTTCGTTACTTGTTAGCCTTCAGCCTCAGCAAAATGGAGGTCAGTTCACCAACTCTCTAATTTCCTCCTAGCTCTCCCTAGACTATGACCCCACCACCAAACGTCAAGCCATCAATTGCCACTGACCTCATCCCTGGAGATCTTCCAACCTCGTAGTCCCCCAACTCTAAGCAGGCAGATTATACCCCCCTCCCAAGATCCAAAAGTAGGATTGCCCGGTAGGTCCAATGTTTCAGCCTACGTCTGCCTCACTGAACCGATTTCTTCCCACCTTGACTATGGGTGGGATTTTCCGGCCGCGCTCACCCCGAAACTGGAAAATTCTGTCCAAGGTCAACGGATCTTTCCATGGTCGCCCCTCGCCTGCTACGATTTCCGTGGCAGGCAGAATGGGTAAATTTGCTCCTCTATCTTTGTAATCACTCCTGTCTTCCAGTCTGTCACACACTTTCCCTTTTACTTATCTTTCCATCCATCCCTTTTTCACTTACTTATAACCTTCAAACATTTCCAAATTCTAATAAAAGACCATCAATCTGAACCATCAACCTCCCTCCTCTCTTCACAGATGTTGCTTGATCTGTTAAGTATTTCCAGCTGTTTCTGTTTTTATTTCAGATTTCCAGCATCTGTAGTATTCTTTTGGCTTTTTCAGATGATTACAGGCTCATTTAACATTTATGAGAGAAAACTTTTGAATTATTAATTAAAATTATCCAATTGAAGAGAAAGTCATTAGAAGCATCCAATATGGATTTCAAAAAGGCAGGTTGTACTGAACGTGTGAACATGCCTAATAGAATGCTTTGAGGAGGTGATGCCGATATGGTGGATGAGGGAAATACAGCGGATGCAATGTACATGGACTTTCAGAAAGCTTTTGACAAGGTGTCCAATGAAGACTGTTGCGGAAGATTTTCATTCCAATCCTCTTCCCGCACCTAGTGATGCACTAAGGCAGACCTCTGTCTATTTCCACAGAACCATAGAATCCGTACAGTGCCAAAGAGGCCATTGGGCCCATCAAGTCTGCACGAACTCTCCAGCCTATCCCCATAATCCTGCTTGTGGCTAATCCAGCTAACCTACATCTGTGGATACTAGGGGACAATTTAGCATGGCCAATCCACTTTACAAACACATTTTTGGACAATGGGAGCAAACCAGAACACCCGAAAGAAACAAGCAGACACAGGGAGGATGTACAAACTCCACACAGACATTCACCCAAGGCCGGAATCGAACCCGGGTCCCTGGCATTGTGAGGCAGCAGTGCTAATCACTGTGCAATCGTGTCAACCATAGCTAGTAATTCCCAGAACAGGTCTCTAGTCTGTTGCCAGGGGCTTATCACTTGAGGGGACGCCACTCCGCATCAAGCGGCTGTTGTGGGAGTCTCTCCCATTCTTCCCGCCTGCCATTGTTGGAAGGATTTTCAGGTTGATACTCAACCTGTTTGACTGCATTCCATGGCCATCAAGTCTTGGGGTGGGACTCGAACCCGGAGCTTCTGGCTCAGAGGTAGGTACACTACCCACTGTGCGACAAGACCATTGGCGAAGATTGAAGGGTATGAAATTGAGGGATGGATAGGAAATTTGATTAAAAACTAGTTATATGGGAGGAAACAGGCAATATAACAGTTGTGGGAGCAGTTGGAAGTGGATTGTAGTTTCTTGCAGGGTTCTGTTTTGGACTCCATCCAAACATTGTTTATATCAAAGATTTGGACGTAGAGCCAGAAGAAGTAGGGACCAAATTTGTAAAACATACCAAAATAGGAGATATGCCAATAATTCTAAAGGTTAAAGGAAACTGTATGGGGTTATGGATATTGTGGCAGAAAGGCAATGGCAGATGAAATGCAATGTCAGTAAATATGAAGTCAGATTAAAATAGTGATAGCAATTATTTTACGTTGAAGAAGGGAAGTTAGGATAATGTATAAAAGCCAATGGAGTTGGGGTTCTAGTTCACAAGACATTAAAAGCAGCACCTCAAGTGGACAAGTCTATAAAATGTTTATGGAATTTAGAGAGACCACAGGTGAAATATAGTGTGCTGCTTTGGACATGGCGGCAGGTTGGCACAATGGTTATCACTGCTGCCTCACAGAGCCAGGGACCTGGGTTCGATTCCCGGCTAGGGTCACTGTCTGTGCAGAGTCTGCACATTCTCCCCGTGTCTGCGTGGGTTTCCTCCGGGTGCTCCGGTTTCCTCCCAGAGTCCAAAAGACATGCTGGTTAGGTGCATTGGCCATTCTAAATTCTCCCTCAGTGTTTCCCGAACAGGCACCGGAGTGTGGCGACTAGGGGATGTTCACAGTAACTTCATTGCAGTGTTAATGTAAGCTTGTGACACTAATAAATAAACTTTAAAACTTAAACCATGCACAAAGCTATATCAGCCCGAAAGAGTTACAACTGCCTCTACTGCTGTTTACCTGAGTGCATTGCTCTGTGTTTACCTGCAGGCCACATTTTTCTGTTGTTGCTGTGCTTGTTTCTTAGTGATACACTTTCGACATCTACACTGCAACATTGCATCCTCTGCTGTTATAATCTCTCTTAGGACGTATATTGTGAAATATTAATAAAGTGCGAATTCAGAGGCTTCGTATTTCCTATCCCACTCACTCTGGCTGAGCTGGAGGAGGAATTCTAAACATTGTTAACACAACAGTAACCATTCTCCTTCCCAAAGGCCAGTATCTTTTTCTGTGTACATTGTATAATATTCAGATTCCTCTGGACAATGCCAGTACCTCTGTTATTGATCATGGTGTTGCATTATACACCCTCCCAGGTTTCTGTGTCATGAAATTTCTCCTGACCTCTCCCCTCACCTTGTTAGTGGCAATTTTACATTGATGAGCTCACTGCCAATCACTGAACATATTTTGGCCCTATTCATTTCATAGAAATTCTTCAGAATTTTAATAACGTCTAATAAATAGCAATGGAAATAGTCTCAGTATTGCACATGTGTCTGCAAAATGTTGTGTCATTCTGATGAAACATACACTGCTCATAGAAACATAGAAAGTAGAAGAAGGAGGAGGCCATTCAGCCCTTCGAGCCTGCTCCGCCATTTATTTTAATCATGGTTAATCATCAAATTCAATATCCTGATCCTACCTTCCCCCCTTGATCCCTTCAGCCCCAAGAGCTATATCTAATTTCTTCTTTAAATCACACAAAATTTAAAAAATCATCCCCGGGATGTGGGCATCACTGGCTGGGCCCAGAATTCATTGCCCATCACTACCTGCCCCTCATTTCAGAGGGCATTTGAGAGTCAACCACATTGCTGTGGGTCTGGAGTCAGATGTAGGCCAGACCAGGTAAGGACGGCAGATTTCCTTCCCTAAAGGGCATTAGTGAACCAGATGGATTTTTCCGACAATCGACAAAGGTTTCATGGTCATCAGTAGATTCTTAATTCCAGATTTTTTTTATTGAATTCAAATTTCACCATGTGGCGTGGTGGGATTTGAACCCGAGTCCTTGGGGCATTACCCTGGGTCGCTGGATTATAAATCCAGTGACCATACCACTACACCACTGCCTCCTCTCACTACTGTTTACCCTCTGTGGCTTCACTACACTCTCTGTACATACCATTGATGTTGGTGATATATTTTGCTCTTTATTGGCTTCAGTTTTAGACACAAACAGATAGATCATTGTCCGTCATATTGAGCCCTTGTGGTCTCCATGAGAAAGAATATTAAGGAAATTTTGTTTTGGCCAGCAACTGTTGTGAAATACAAGGGGCCCAAACAGGGAACCAGGTTTCCAGTGAGCCCAAAGAATGAGTTCTGTCCTCTGGAGCAGTGGTTCCCAGCCAGTGTGCCACGGCGCACTGGTGTGTCGTGAAGACTCCGCCGCAAGAAAAGATTCAAAATGATCCGGAATTCATGTAATTAAACAAACTAACCTTCGTCTCCAGCTCTGTGGTCAGCATCTCCAAGACCCAACAAACCTCAGGCCTCCCCTGCATGCGCCAGCTGGGAAAGAGCGGCACATGCCCGGTTTATGTTGATTAGGCCCATGCACATGGCCAACGGGACTTGCGGCTGAAGACAAGGACACCATGTGCCAGGCGAGATCTGTGACTTCTGGGCTTTTGCCAAATCCTGAGCCCTTAACGTCATTCCCACAGACGGAGGGAGTAGGTTCAAGATCGCCGCCTCTGTGTTTACATTTATCATCATTTTTCTGTAAAGTCGGGCCAACCAACAGGTTATGTCGCAAAACATTTTAGAGAATTCCTCAAAGGAATCTAAAAAGAAGTGAAGTTTATGAGACAAAATATAGGTGGAACTTTTCAGATGTATTAGAGGCAAACATTGATGTTATAAAAAGCTGAACTTGCAGAAATACGTCTTCCAATTCTTTCCAAAATCAATGTATGTTTTCCTAGTAACCTGAAGCATTATTAAACATTCTGAACAGTTTATTGATTAGGAATTATCTCCATGTATATTCAGAGGTGTAATTATAGGTATTAAACTGTAAGTTAGAAAAAATTTCCATTCCAAATAAACTCTTGAATATAAGATGATGTTCAGCACTATGTAGGTTAAGGAGGCCTTGTAGCATGATGGATAGCAACCCTGCCTCTGAGCCAGAAGCTCTGGGTTTGAGTTCTACCGCAGGACATGATGGCCAAGGAAGGCACGTTCATAATGCGGACAATAAGTTGAGTGCGTCAACCTGCAAATGTGCCAATGCAGAGGGTAAGAGTGGAACAATTTCTGGTCAGCCATGCTTGATGTGGAGTTGTGCCCCTCAAGCTATAAGCTTCTGGCGACAGACAAGTGACCTGATCCAGGAAAAAGCTTGCAATAAGTTTATTTATTCATGTCACAAGTAGGCTTACATTAACACTGCAATGAAGTTACTGTGAAAACCCCCAAGTCGCCACACTCTGGCGCCTGTTAGGGAATTTAGCATGGCCAATGCACCTAACCAGCACACCTTTCGGACTGTGGGAGGAAACCGGAGGAAACCAATGCAGACACGGGGAGCACATGCAAACTCCACACAGACAGTGATCCAAGATGGGAATCGAACTCAGGTCCCTGTCGTTGTGAGACAGCAGTGTTAACCACTGTGTCACTGTGCCACCCACAGAAAGTGCAAACTCCACACAAACAGTGACCCAAGCCAGTAATTGAACCCGGGGCCCTGGCGGTGTGAGGCCAGTAAGAGTTTTAACAACACCAGGTTAAAGTCCAACAGGTTTATTTGGTAGCAAATACCATTAGCTTTCGGAGCGCTGCTCCTTCGTCAGCAACAGTGCTAACCACTGTGTCACTGTGCCACTCATAGAAAGTGCAGACTTCATACAGACATTGACCCAAGCAAGGAGACAGGTGAAAATCAGCCTTGTGCGCCATTAGATATGAGAAGAGAAACAACAAAATATGTTGTCTGCTATACCACAGCTACCGGTTTGACTCTGTTGCTGGCTTAAGAACAATAGGCCAGGAACATCGTGTATTCTGCTCATGACTGTGGCATCCAATGTAAAATAATACAGGCGCAACTTACATTGCTGGCTGCAGCACAGCTTAAGCAAAGATCTTTGCTTTGTGCTTAAACAATTAGGCTCTCCAGATCTGACCACACTCTGCTACAAAAAAACAGGTGGGCGTGTTTCACGCTGTCACTCAGGGGTAACGGAGCCTCAACAAGCTGTTACTCAAGGCACTGACTATATATTTAGTTAAGTGAAGACTCTCTTAGCAGTTAACATTAGCACCTACGAATATCACTACAACAACAGCCTGTACTTATCGAGAATCCAGGATCCTATAATGCAGAAGGAGGCCATTCAGCCCATCAGGTCTGCACCGACCACAATCCCACCCAGGCCCTATCCCCAAACCCCGATGCATTTACCCTAGCTAGCCCCTGTGACACTAAGGGGCAATTCAGCAAGGCCAATCCACCTAACCCGCACATTTTTGGACTGTGGGAGGAAACTCACGCAGACATGGGGAGAACATGCAAACTCCACACAGACAGTGACCCAAGCCAGGAATCAAACTCGGGTCCCCGGCGCTGTGAGGCAGCAGTGCTAACCACTGTGCCACGGTGCCACCCAAATATATCGCCTATATTTACTGAAATTTCCCAAGATGCTTCACAGGAGTGCAAACAGGACAATAATTGACACCGAGCAAAAATATTAGGAGAGGTGACTAAAGACTTAGCCAAAGAGATAGGTTTTGAACATTGTCTTAAAAGGGCACGGAGACGCAGAGATTTGTGGAAAGAATTCCAGATCTTTAAGGATGGCCACCTGTAGCGGAGAATGCATGCATATGCACTAGGGTGGTAGAGCTGGAGAAGGTTACAGAGATAGGTTACAGAGGTAGGGAGGGAGAGAGATCGCATGGAAGCTACAGTTGGTTCTGCAGCCCCAGTGAGAGGGGCTAAGTCTTTAGTCATCTCTCCTAATATTTGTGCTCAGTGTCAATTATTGTCCTGTTTGCACTCCTGTAAAGCATCTTGGGAAATTTCAGTAATTGTAGGCGATATATTTGGGTGGCATGATGGGACATTGTGGGCAAACAACCTGTGATTTTCCGTCTACAAATTTCAAGAGCAAGCAATCACAGACAATAGGTTTGGAGGGAGGGAACATTTAATAAGGAGGGAGAGTGAGGGGTAAGGTCCCTGCCACCTTCCTGTCTCTGGTCTATTTAATTCCCATGTTGGAAGCCACATGAATGGTTTTCCCGCCCCACTGCTAATTGAGGTTTCTAAGTGGAAATTCAGTGCCCACTCACAATGTTCAATTCCTCGCCGCTGGTATTCATCTGGTGTGGCAGGAAGGAAACCCAAAAAGCAAACCATGTCATGGGGGATTAGAAGAGGTGGTTGACAGCGGAAGGGGGGGACTCTCTTGTTGTTCATCATTCAGTGTCAGATTGGGGGACCCTGTCCTTGCCTCTGACCCATCCCCCCATCCCACCACCAGTGACCCCCACCTCTCAATCACATCCTTTCCTCATTCAGTGTGGTCTGGTTCCCTCGTTGATCCTGGGCCTCTGGCATGTGCATTGCTGGCAACAGTCACCATTTCCCTGGTGCCTCTGATAGGTTGGCACGGTAGCACAACGGTTAGCACTGCTGCCTCAAATCTCCAAGGACCCAGGTTCAATTCCCGGCTTGAGTCACCGTTTGTGCGGAGTCTACACGTTCTCCCCGTGTCTGCGTGGGCTTCCTCCGGGTGCTCTGGTTTCCTCCCACAGTCTGAAAGGTGGTTAGGTGCATTGGCCATGCTACATTCTCCCTCAGTGTATCCAAACAGACTCTGGAGTGTGACGACTAGGGGATTTTCACAGTAACTTTATTGCAGTGTGAATGTAAGCCGACTTGTGACTAATAAGTAAAAACTTTAAAAAAGTTGAAACTTTACAGCAATGAGGAGCTGGTTGACTGTCTCCTGGATCTCTGGGAAGGCCCTTCGCTTGCCAGTGTAGGGCTTGATTATGACAGGCATTTCCCAGAGAAGGCAACAGTGGTCTCGCGCCAGCAAGCAAGCAAGACAACCGTCATTGGATTAAATTCTGCCCCATGTGTTGAATTTCCAACCATGCACTGCCCTCAGAATTCTGCTCCCCTCTTCATAGAAATCATAGAAACCCTACAGTACAGAAAGAGGCCATTCGGCCCATCGAGTCTGCACCAACCACAATCCCACCCAGGCCCTACCCCCATATCCCTACATATTTTACCCGCTAATCCCTCTAACCTACGCATCCCAGGACACTAAGGGGCAATTTTACCATGGCCAATCAACCTAACCCGCACATCTTTGGACTGTGGGAGGAAACTGGAGCACCCAGAGGAAACCCACGCAGACACGAGGAGAATGTGCAAACTCCACACAGACAGTGACCCAAGCCGGGAATCGAACCCAGGCCCCTGGAGCTGTGAAGCAGCAGTGCTAACCACTGTGCTACCGTGCCGCCTGGTCTTGAACCAGAGAGTGAAATTAGCTCTGTATCACAGCCTATAGTGAGACTGGTGCCTAAGTGTTACTATAAGACCATAAGACCATAAGACATAGGAGCGGAAGTAAGGCCATTCGGCCCATCGAGTCCACTCCACCATTCAATCATGGTTGATTTCAACTCCATTTACCCGCTCTCTCCCCATAGCCCTTAATTCCTCGAGAAATCAAGAATTTATCAATTTCTGTCTTGAAGACGCTCAACGTCTCGGCCTCCACAGCCCTCTGTGGCAATGAATTCCACAGACCCACCACTCTCTGGCTGAAGAAATTTCTCCTCATCTCTGTTCTAAAGTGACTCCCTTTTATTCTAAGGCTGTGCCCCCGCGTCCTAGTCTCCCCTGTTAATGGAAACAACTTCCCTACGTCCATCCTATCTAAGCCGTTCATTATCTTGTAAGTTTCTATCAGATCTCCCCTCAACCTCCTAAACTCCAATGAATATAATCCCACGATCCTCAGACGTTCATCGTATGTCAGGCCTACCATTCCTGGGATCATCCGTGTGAATCTCCGCTGGACCCGCTCCAGTGCCAGTATGTCCTTCCTGAGGTGTGGGGCCCAAAATTGCTCACAGTACTCCAAATGGGGCCTAACCAGTGCTTTATAAAGCCTCAGAAGTACATCCCTGCTTTTGTATTCCAAGCCTCTTGAGATAAATGACAACATTACATTTGCTTTCTTAATTACGGACTCAACCTGCAAGTTTACCTTTAGAGAATCCTGGACTAGGACTCCCAAGTCCCTCGAAATTGGCCTATAATAAATATCAAAATAACAGAGTGCGCGGTATTTTTAACGAGTAAGTCTTTTAACAATAGTTTCTATCGATTTCTCAGCATTGCCTCTTCAGCTGCGGAATGGCAGTCTGTACTTAGCACAATGACACAAAGCTTATCAAAGTTAGCAAGGAGCAGTCAGCAACGATTACATTGCTGAAAACACTACACATCACATCAGATTGATGATAAATACTCTTCTGAGGCTTCTCGAAATGATGTCTCACTCAAAATCATTTCACCTTTGCAAATCAATTATTTGGATTGGACTGTGAGTTTGATACATGTGGTGGATGAACAATGGTTTAATTGTTGCTGCATCACAGCAAACGTAAGCACGTTGGTCTCAAAATTACATCGTACAATAATTTAAACCGTTTCTCACTGAGTTAAAATAAAGGGGAGAATATAGAACTGCAAACTTACTGAGATACGTCGCAATGTAGCATACTCTCTTAAGCTTTTGACTAAGATCAAGCATCAGATCAAGCCCAAGATCAGATACAATGTCTCATCTTGTCAGCCTGGATCTTAGAATCATAGACTCATAGGATCCCTACAGTGCAGAAGGAGGCCATTTGGCCCATTGAGTCTGCACTGACCACAATCCCACCCAGACCCTATTCCCGTAACCCCGTATATTTACCCTGCTAATCCCCTGATACTTGGGTCAACTTAGCATGGCCAATCAACCTAACCCACACATCTTTTGGACTGTGGGAGGAAACTGGAGCACCCGGAGGAAACCCACTCAGACACGGGAAGAAATGCAAACTCCACACACACACACCCGAGGCCGGAATTGAATCAGGGTCCCTGGCGCTGTGAGGGAGCAGTGCTAACTATTGTGCCACGTGCTGCATGTCTCTCTTGTGGGGACCATGAATTGGATTCAATTTGAATTTGGTTTTTGGAGCAAGCAAGGAGATGGATTTGGGCTTTCCGGGTCCAAACTGAGCTTTGGCTTTGTAACTTTAAGAATGGAGTAAAAGTTTTTTAAAAAACATGTGGATCTGATAATCCAAGTTCATTCTGATGGCGGGGACCTCACATTACATCACTCCAAATCAACAATTATAGTCAGACTATGTCGCTCAACATATAACACAAATTTCAATGTTAAAGTATGTACGACCGTCCAGATTGTACCAAAGCAGTGACTGCACTTCAACAATGTTTCATTGGTTTCAAAGTGCTTTGAGATTTCTGAAGGTCGTGAAATGTATCATAGAAATGTCTTTCTTTCTTTTTGAGATTTACACATTAATGTGAATCTTCATGTCTGATGCTTTAGGCTTGCTGTAGTTTGACACACTACAAAAAGTCATATCACTATATGTCCTGGGCTAGATTTTACTGTGCATTGCACTTAATAGGGTGGCACGGTGGCACAGTGGTTAGTACTGCTGTCTCACATTCCAGGGGCCCGGGTTCGATTCGCGGCTTGGGTCACTGTCTGCGTGGAGTCTGCACGTTCTTTCCGTGTCTGCGTGAGTTTCCTCCGGATGCTCCGGTTCTCCTCCCACAGTCCGAAAGACGTGCTGGTCAGGTGCATTGGCTGTGCTAAATTCTCCCTCAGTGTACCCGAACAGGCGCCAGAGTGTGGTGGTTAGGAGATTTTCACAATAACTTCATTACAGGGTTAACGTAAGCCTACTTGTGACACTAATACTTAAACTTAATAGCACCGACTGTATATGAACACTCGATTTAAAGTTTTTGTGCAGGCAAGTTGCTAAAAATATAGGGTAATAACGACACAGTGAGGAAAACAAAGGGCAGAATTTAATCTAACAGACTGCAGTGGCAAACATGACCGTCAGGCCCACATAGGAGGAGGCAGCGATGCTGTGGTATTGTCACAGGACTGGTAATCCAGACACGCACTCTGGGTTCAAATCCCATCATGGCAGATGATGAAATTATATTTCAATGAAAAAAAGGAATTAAAAGCCTAATCACGACCATGAAAACATTAGTGATCGTCACAAAAACCCAGCTGGTTCACTAGTGTCCTTCCGGGACGGACATCTGCCATCCATACCCAGTGTGCTCTACATATAATTCCAGACCCAATGTAACTGACTCTTAAATGCCCACTGAAATGTCCTAGCAAGCTACTCAGGTCAAGGGCAATTAGGGATGGGAATAAATACTGGCCCAGCCGGCAAAGCCCACGTCCCATGAATGAATAAAAAGAAAACTTGATCAGAGAATCCCTACAGTGCAGATGGAGGCCATTCAGCCCATCGAGAGCCTGGACTGACAACAATCCAACCCTATTCCCATAACCCCACGTATTTACCCTGCTAATCCCCCTAACACTAAGGAACAATTTAGCATGGCCAATCCACCTAATCCCCAGATCTTTGGACTGTGGGAGGAAACTGGAACACCCGGAGGAAACCCACACACAGGGAGAACGTGCAAACTCCACACAGACAGTCACTTGGGGCTAGAATTAAACCCTGGTCCCTGGCATTGTGAGACAGCAGCGATAACCACTATGCCACTGTGCCGCCCGTCAAAGGAGAGGTTGTGCATCAGTCACCTGGTGGTAGGAAAGCCTCTTGCAATTAAGTTGGAGGCAGGAAGAGGCTTTCCCTTTCCACTTTCCTAATGAACAGAAAACACATTTGCATGCACGATGCTGTGTGACTGTGAGTTACCCAAGTTAACCACTACACACCCACTGTTCCCATATGCATTGACAATTGTTTATTTTACTAGTTGATCAGGGCACAGGCAGTGAACATAAATTGTGCCACGCACTTCATGGTACCTGTGTACGTCTGGGTGTTTCTTCTCCAGAGAATGTCTTTCCCATGGTCCTTGTTGCCTTTGTAACTATTGTTGTTTCATTGCGGTTGCTGGGGGCAAGTGGACCTCTGGGATTGCTGGTATATCTTTACTCAGTATGGAGTCTTCCATGGTTGCAACTTCTCCTTGTGCCTTTTCTGCCTGCCATTTTCTCTGTTGTATATTTGGTCGAGTTGTTCTTTTAATTCCTGCTTTGAGTTGCCAGCTGCGGAATTGAAAGTCATTATTCCCTCCAGGTACTTTTGCATCGTCTCTGAAATTTGTTCATTCAGATGTTCACACTGCTCAGTTAATTGAAAACTCCAGTTTATCATGCATGTTCAGAGGTATATACTCAGCTTAAATCTTGTGCTTCAAAACTCCCAGTTCAGCTCTGATGTGAACATTTTTCTGTAAAACTGCTTCATTTATGTTTGGCTGGTGTATTTCATTTCGCTGAACTGATTGGCAACCATCTTGTGATTTACTTGATTATTGGTTCCCTCGCTCTGAAGTCTTTTGTCAGCCTGTCTCTGGCAATTTCTGTCACCTTCTCTCTGGCTCTTTCGCTGTCCTGTCTCTGTTGGCACTTTTAGGGATCCCGGCCCAAATGTTAGACATGTCTCAACTGAGATGAGTGGCTGTTGTATCGCATCTATGATCTGGAACTCTAAATCTTTCTTATTGCCATTGCATTGGATACTCAGACTAACTTAGAATCACTGAATCCCTGCGGTGCAGAAGGAAGCCGTTTGATCCATAAAGCCTGCATCAATAACAATCCCACCAGGCCCTATCCTTGCAAACCCACATATTCACTCTGCTAATATCCCTGACCACTAAAGGGCAATTTAGCATGGCCAATCAACCTGACCCACACATCTTTGGACTGTGGGGGGAAGCTGGAGCACCCGGAGAAAACCGACGCAAGCACAGGGAGAACGTGCAAACTCCACATGGTCAGTTAATCGAGGCTGGAATTGACCCCAGGTCCTTGGCACTGAGAGACAGCAGTGCTAACCACTGTGCCACCGTGTTGCCCCATCCTCTTAGTACGAGCATTGTACCATTTTTTAGCCTCAACCTCACTTTTGGTTAGCCATGTTGAGCCACTTCACACAAGTCTATAAAGGTCATTATGTTGCATGATGCACCAGTGCCTATCTGACATTTCTTGTCCATTTGATATTCTCCTGCTGCGGTCACCATTGCAACAGTCACAGGCCATTTGTTGGCCTATAGACTTGACAGAACCAACCCATTGTAATGTACATTGTTAGAATCATAGAATCCCTACAATGCAGAAAGCGGCCATTTGGCCCATCAAACCTGCACCAATAACAATCCCACTAGGCCCTATCCCTAGTAACCTCACATATATACCCTGCTAATCTCCCTGATACTAAAGGGGCAATTGAGCATGGCAAATCCACCTAACCTGCACATCTTTGGAGTGTGGGAGGAAACCGGACCACCCGGGAGGAAACCCATGCAGACACAGGGAGAATGTGCAAACTCCACACAGATAGTGACCTGAGAACAGAACACTGGTGAGTGTACCACACCATGAAAGCAGATTCCCTGATAGGTATAGCTGTAAGTAGCAGCAGCAACTTGGAACATTGAAAAATTCTAATCTAGATCTGAAGCTCTATTGGAGATCCATGGGCCACCAAGATGGCACAGAACATATGGGCGGCACAGTGGTTAGCACTGCTGCCTCATAGCGCCAAGGGCCCAGGTTCAATTCCCAACTTGGGTCGCCGTCTGTGCGGAGTCTGCATGTTCTCCTCGTGGCTGCATGGGTTTCCTCCGGGTGCTCCGGTTTCTTCCCATAGTCTGAAAGACGTGCTGGTTAGATGCATTGGCTATGCTAAATTCTCCCTCAGTGTACCCAAACAGGCGCTGGAGTGTGTCACAGTAACTTCACTGCAGTGTTATTGTAAGCCTACTTCTGAGACTTAGAAATAAACTTTACTTTAGGTGTTGTTGCCTCACTGAAGAGATAAATCCTAAATCAGATCGTCAAGATCTGCTGGTATCAGTACACTGGGAAAGTAACAAATTAATGGGATCATCCATGTGATCCAAGGCTCTATATTGCTCAATGATCCATGAGGACAAATGGACATCCCTAATATGACAAAAGACTTGCATCCTAAAGAAACACAAAATGCCGGAAAATCTCAACAGGATTGATAGCATCTGTGGAGAGTCGGATTCCAGCATCTGCAGTATTTTGCCTTTCATCCTAAAGAACCAGGCTGGAATGATACGGCTGTTCATGCCAACGGGATTTTCCCATCCCGCTGCAGTGAATGGAGATTTGGCTGGGCGACAAATTCTTCAACCTCGCCGCAGTGGGAGTGTGACGTGAATGGCCGGTAAGATCACACTGCCTGTCTCAAAGAAAGGAAATTGATTGCAAACAGCAGAAAATGATTTGATAATCTCAGTAATTTATTTAACAGAACACGATGTACTCAAGTAGAGGAAGCAACTTTAAAGTGCAATTCCAATTACACTTTTCTTGCACATAGAAATGGGAGTAGATATTAGTACAGACACTATTCTCATACAGATTATTGATCAAATACAGCAGAGATATCAGAGGAAATTGCATTGTGTTTGTATAAAAGCAGCAAGAGTTCAAAATTTCTACCCATCGAACGGTTGCACATTCCTCATTGCCTAGTCACAGTGATAATCTATGTGCTGACAAAATACGCATTTAATTCAAACATATCTCCAAACTGCATCTGATATGGATTTGATGACATTCGCAAAAGGCTATTTATTCATTGAATCTTTACAGTAAAGTCTTTTTATATGAAATGCTTCATTTCAAACACATTTGAATATAAAAGTATCAAAAATACAATATATGCAAATATAGCCTCTGTGTAATGAATTCCAATGGCATTATTTAAAAATAACATGAAGAGTTCAGATTATTGTCCTTTCTTATAATATACCACATAAAGGTCAACAATAAAGTATCTCCCAGTCCATACTCCAATCTGCACATTGTCAATCCTGCAGGCTCAGTATAGATGCTCTGAGCACATTAGGAAAGGAGGCGAGAAGGGGTCAGGGTTAATTTAGTTTCAGAGACAGTTCCAAATGTTACCAGATATGAATTTTGTGAATTCTAAAAAAAATTCAATGATTTGAATGGGATGAGGATGGAATGGTGGGGGGGCTTTTAAGTTGGCCAAATAATTGAGATCTGCAGGGACTGAACCGTGCAGAGGCACTTAGGTTCTGGGACAAAGGGAGCATCACTTCCTAGCTTGAGAACTTGCTCCGCTCAAATGAGAGACATAATTTTGCTTCTCTGGTCCCTAAAGAGGTAGCACCATTGATTAAGGCATATAGAGTCATATACAGCAAGGAAACAGGTCCTTCGGCCCAACCCGTCCATGCCGACCAGGTTTCCTAAACTCAACTAGTCCCATTTGACTGCGTTTGGCCCATATCTCTCTAAATCTTTCCTATCCATGCACCTGGAAGTTCTTTGGAACACATAAGGCCCATTCAGGCTGCAGCACAAGGAAGCTCTGGGAACATTGCAAAATTATCCAGAGTATAGCATGCTTTGGTTTTCTTTTGGGTTCAGTAATAATGAAAAAGTGGATTTGGAATTAACATTTGAGTGAATCCATCACTGAAGCTTCCTAATGTGGTATTCGAGGGATATACATCACCAGAGTGTGTGCTGGGGCTTAGGCTCATCATTTAAGCGGTGATTCCTTCAGTAAAGCTACCTTTTGGAATTTCAAATACATCGATCGCTAGAATTCCACCATCCCGCCCACCGCAGAATCAGAGTGGGCAAGGACGGACAACGGAAATGTCCGTTGACCTCACTGGAGCGAGACCGTAAAACACTGCCCATAATCTTAACCACACAATAACTGGTAAAGTAACCACCATGCTGGCTTCTAACAGTGCTGAGTTGAACGTGAGTTTCAAAGTGACTGCAAATGGTCCTATCTGGGTTACTCAAAATCCTGACGCAGATAGGCATGCATGTGCAAACATCAATACCGACCATCAATTTTTACTGATGCCACAGTGACAAAGATAGAGCTAATTTGAATAAAATACAAATGATCAACAACCAAATAATGGGAGGGTATAAATCTCTGACCCCTGTCAATCTATTGCACATTTACATCCAATTATACTCAAGACCCGATATCTTGATGTTATCAAGATCTCGGTAAGTCCAAAGATGTGCGGGTTAGGTTGATTGGCCATGATAAAATTGCCCCTTAGTTTCCTGAGATGCGTAAGTTAGAGGGATTAGTGGATAAAATATGTAGGGATATGGGGGCAGGGCCTGGGTGGGATTGTGGTCGGTGCAGACTCGATGGGCCGAATGGCCTCTTTCTGCACTGTTCTATGATCTACGATCTAAGACATAGCAGGGACTGAGTGCCTGAAAATGGTACCCGAGGAAAGCACTGATGATGTTGATGACTTAGTCAGTGTTATATTCAACCTTTAGTGTTCTAGTGCAGTGTTGTCTAATACATTTGCCACTAGTTAATTGGGGATGCAGATGGTAAAATAATTTTTAAATTAACAGCAAAAGATGGGTAATAGACAGTATCATCAACCATGTGATCCCAATGTTCATATGCATGCGCATTTGAACATTTTTGCGTGCTTGTAGGTAAAAAGCTATTAAAAGCACAATGTGTGAATGTTTATTGATTGTTGTTTGTGCTTTTGCTTACTGATAATTGGTCACTCGCTAACATGGAGTGCAAGCCCAATGAAAAGGCTGAACTGAAAACGCTGCCATGGAAACAGCAGAAACATCAAACAGAGAGGAGAGTTGATATTGTCATCAGCTCGACCAATCGGGATAACTGCTCCAGGCCAGAAGAAAGCAAGACCAATCAACACCAGCAGTTTTAGTGGGCACCTCATGGCAAAGGGCAAGCAGCGTCCAATCGGCACTCTGGATGGAGCAGGACGGGGCATGTCTGACACATCTCGCTCCGAGGATCAACATTTGCAACAATCTCTCACATGAAGTCTTTTTATTCGTTCGTGGGACATGGGCATCGCTGGCTGGCCAGCATTTATTGCCCATCCCTAGGTGCCCTTGAGAAGGTGGTGGTGAGCTGCCTTCTTGAAACGCTGCTGTCCATGTGCTGTGGGTTGACCCACAATGCCGTTAGGGAGGGAATTCCAGGTTTTTGACCCAGTGACTACGAAGGAACGGTGATATATTTTCAAGTCAGGACGGTGAATGGCTTGGGAGGAAACTTGCAGGTGGTGGTGCCCTTGTCCTTCTAGATGGAAGTGGTCATGGGTTTGAAAGGTGCTATCTAAGAATTTTTGGTGAATTTCTGCAGTGCATCTTGTAGATAGTACACACTGCTGCTACTGAGTGTTGGTGGTAGAGGAAGTGGATATCTCATAGAATCACAGAATCCCTACAGTGCAGAAGGAGGCCATTCAACCCATCAAGACCGCACCAACAACAATCCCACCCAACCCCTATCCCCGTAACCCCATGTATTTACCCCACTAATCGGCCTAACCTACACACCTTGAGACACTAAGGTTCAATTTAGCATGGCCAATCTACCTAACCTGCACATCTTTGGACTGTGGAAGGAAACCAGTGCACCTGGAGGAAACCCACTCAGACATAGGGAGAACATACAATCTCCACACAGGCAGTCACCCAAGGCCGGAATTGAACTCGGATCCCTGGCGCTGTGAGGCAGCAGTGCTAACCATGTGTATTTGTGGATGTGGTGCCAATGAAGCGGGCTGCTTTGCCCTGGATGGTGTCAAGAGTGTTGTTGGAGCTGCACCCATCCAGGCAAGTAGGGAGTATTCCATCACGCACCTGACTTGTGCCTTGTAGATAGCGGACAGGCTTTGGGGAGTCAGGAGGTGAGTTACTCGCCGCAACATTCCTAACCTCTGATCTGCTCTTGTAGCCATTGTGTTTATATGGCGAGTCCAGTTGAGTTTCTGGTCAATGGTAACCCCAAGGTTGTTGACAGTGGGGAGATTCAGTGATGATAGCACTGTCCAAGTGTCATTTGCAGGGGTCAGGAAAAAAAATGAAGAAGCTGCACTGAGATGTGACGGGTTTGGTCAGTTCATGTCAGTGTTCCAAACGGACATGAACGGAAAGGAAAAGACTGCAGAATCCCGCAGTGAATGGCCATAGCCGTTTGTTGAATAAATAAAGATGTGAAGTTCTTGTACTGAATGTAAGGAGCTTATTAGTGCATGTGACCTAATTGTTGCCAACATGACAAGACGTGTGGTTAGTCAGTGATTTCTATTGGACAAGACCCTTCTAGTGAGTAGTAGGTCCGCACATAGCACTGCTGGACAGCTACATGTTATGTATGTTACTGGAATTTAATAGGCGATATGTGTTTTGATGCTCTAGTGAAGGTTAATCCCCAGTGAGGGTTAAATGTGTAGGGAGCAATTTTAACCTCATCCGCCCATCGTGAAATTAGTGGTGATCGGGTTCAATGTTGATTTTCCACCCACCCAATTTCATTCCTATTGAAGTTGGTGAAGTGTAATATTAGGTTGGGTGTAAAAGGCAAGAACTCCACCCAAACTGGTCATTATCCTCCCCGGTGGGTTAGATTAAAATTGCCCTCTTAATCTCTAACAGTTTACATTGAGGTCAGATACCCAAGCTCAAGCATTTAATGAGAGAGGGTGGATATATATGTGCAATCATTACTGGGGCAACAGCAACTTGTGACAGTAGTCATCTCTCTTCCTGGTGGTCTCACATTCTTTCGGAGTGGAAACCTGAACGAGGTTTGGCTTTCGGAAACCAAAAATAAGAAATCCAATCATGGATCCCTTAATTGCACCACAGAACAAACTAAATAATTTTTAAAAAATCAACGAAGAAAATCTCTCAATTCTATTTAAGTAGATTGAAATAACAGAATGTCTAATGCACTGGCCCAAACAAATCAGGAGGAAAGGCACTCTATTCATTCAAATTGCAGGGACAAGACGAACTCTTAACGTGGGCTGCGCACAGTCTTCAGTCAGTCAGAATCCTTCAGAAAGCTGGCGTTTGGGATATTTACCAGAATTGTCCACAAAACAGCATCAGAACATTTCCAGCATCTCGGTAAGTGCACAAAATGAAGAATGCGGCAACTTCAGAATCTTTCCTGCATCACATCTTTTTCCCCTTCAGGCATGCTTTGAGCATTGTTGTTTGTGTTTGCTTCTGAAGCGAGCTTTTGCCTCCGAATGCTTGCTCCGGAGGTGATGAGGTCAGCGTAGCCTTTGTCCTGGGAAAAGGCATAAGCCGAGCGGCGTTGTGAGGAATCCCTGTGGAAATGATTGGCCTTGTTGCTGGAAATTTTCTCACCTTTGTTTCGATTTTCGTAGGTTGCCTGGAAATAATCAAAAAGGCTGTCACTTAGTGAAGGCATTTGCATTCCGTCTTGTGCATCCACTCAGTGCACACTGCATAAATTATAACTCATAAAGGGCCATCCCTCATTCACCACCATAGCTGATCCACCAATGGACTCCTCTATGGAATATTGGCGTCCTTTGTAGGGCTATGGGGAATGTCTTTAAGACACAAGGGGTAATTTTAAACTTCACTGCAGAAGGACGAACCTGGTGAGGTGGAGAATCAGTGTTAGAGTCCTTACAGTGCAGCAAGAGGCCACCTGACCCATCGAGTCTGCACCGATTCTCTGAAAGAGCATCCCACCCAGGCCCTCCCCTCCGCCCTCTCCCCGAAACCCTGCATATTTTCCCATGGCTAATCCACCTAACCTACACATCTTTGGACCCTCGGGGACTATTTAGCATGGCCAATCCACCTACATCTGTAGATGTTTCCTAATTCTGTATTTCTTACAGATCTCCATGTGGCTGGTGGGCTGCTGGTGTTATTTGGCACCAGACTGCAGAGTTTATTGATGCATGAGGTATGGTCAATACACCACCCCCCACCCTCTGAAGCCAGACCCCAAGCCTCCCCCCTCTGAGGCCTCTGACCCCTCCTCCCAACACCAGCCCACCATCCCTAACCCCGCCATCAGGCAATCGAGCCAAGCCCAAGTTTAAGTTTTATTAAGTTTAAGTTTATTTATTTAGTGTCACAAGTAGGCTTACATTAACTCTGCAATGAAGTTACTGTGAAAATCTCCTCGTCGCCACACTCTGGTGTCTGTCCGGGGACTCTGAGCGAGAATTTAGCATGGTCAATGTACCTAACCAGCACGTCTTTCGGACTGTGGGAGGAAACCGGAGCACCTGGAGGAAACCCACGGAGACACGGGGAGAACGTGCAGACTCCACACAGGCAGTGACCCAAGCTGGCAATCGTACCCGGGTCCCTGGTGCTGTGAGGCAACAATGCTAACTACTGTGCCTCCGTGCCGCCTTAGTGTCAGGGGGATTAGCTGGATAAATGCATGGGGTTACGGGGATAGGGCCTGGGTGGGATTGTTGTCGGTGCAGGCTCGATGGGCCGAATGACCTCCTTCTGCACTGTAGGGATTCTATGATTCTAAATACCAGACACACTGAATGATAAGAAACTAATTTAAAGCAGCTCTACTTACTCTTCCTCCCCCTTTGGAGTTGAAGACTCCCCAAATTAATCGAATTGTAATGGAAGGGATAAAATTTACAGCAACCGTCAGTAGGATGATGAGCCAGACATAAGGCTGTTTAAAAATGTTTAATGCCGCTCCTGCAAAATACAATGGAAAAAATATTGAGCGCCCAAACGTCTGACAATAATCATTATTGGGGCAGACATCAACGACCTTAATGCACAAATCTAACAAAGCACACTCCTTCGCCAGTACCTTCCAAACATGTGGACCACTGCCAACCACCAACCCCCCTCCCCCACCCCCGCCTCCGCCCTGGAAGTACAAGGGAAGAATGTACATGGGAGCATCATCACCACCAATTCACATAACATCCTGATTGTTCCTCCATCTTGACTGGGTTAAAATCATGGAAACTCCATGCCCAGAATTACCCGACTGTTCATGCTGGTGGAATCTCTTGTAGACCTAGCTCATTTTCCATTACTTTAATCAGAAAACACCGCGGGTGTCCTTTCTCGGTTATACAAAGCCTCATTAAGTCTTCTGCTAAATAAATACTTGCGTGGCTAAAATGAGTAATTATCCTGCTCTCTCAGCATCTGCTGTATTACCTCTAGGCACTGGAAGATCCCAGCCGCGAATGAGGATGGAAGATTTTGGGCACTGTGACAGCAAATCTTCTTCTAGAATATCCAATTGAACAGAAGACTGGTGGGATTTTCCAGTGCTTTCTTTTGAGGAGGGGTCGTGGGGGTCGGGGATCTTCCAGTCCCGCCAAAGGCAACCGCCCATGGCGGGTTCCCCAGAGGTGGGATGGACAAGTCACACAAAACGCTGTCGACATCAGTGGGACCAAAGGGCTGCCTCCGCCACGAAAACACATGCCACGGGGGTGGGGGGGGGGGGCTGCTGGTGTTATTTTACCCACCCAACATCTGTTAAAGAATCTTGGTTCAACTGCTTCACACTGAGAGATTCACTTGATCCCACCTTTCCAATTATATGAGCATTCATTGTTTGATTAAATGAAAATTCACAAGTCACTTTTTATAACGTTTTGCTGCAGATTGAAAAGGAAAATGTAATAAAATACCAAGAAAGATGCAGGCTGCAATTAGGGCTTAGAACAGAAGTATCCAGCCTCTCATCAATTGACTCTGTCTACGCTTCCCGCTGCCTCGGCAAAGCAGCCAGCATAATTAAGGACCCCATGCACCCGGGACATTCTCTCTTCCACCTTCTTCCATCGGGTAAAAGTTACAAAAGTCTGAGGTCACACACCAAACGACGCAAGAATAGCTTCCCTGCTGCCTTCAGACATTTGAATGGACCTACCCTGCATCAAGTTGATCTTTCTCTACACCCTAGCTATGACTGTAACACTACATTCTGCACTCTCTGCTTTCCTTCTCTATGAACGGTATGCTTTGTCTGTATCGCGCGCAAGAAACAATACTTTTCACTGTGTGCTAATACATGTGACAATAAATCAAATCAGAGTTTCCATAGGGTTCTTGTCCTATACTAGAACATTTCTCAGAGTTAAAATAATATTCACTTCAACACCAGAGAATTTGGTGATAAACTAGCAATAAAGATACACATTTGGATTATATCTGCTGATCTTAAATTTGGTTGCAAATTGGCATTGACCAACTGTTAAAATAATTCAGAAAATGCTGGAAAATCTCAGCAGGTCTGACAGGATCTGTGGAGAGAGAATAGAGCCCAATGGGATTAGTGTGCCTTTAGTGGTTATTTATTGTCGGTGCAGATGCGAGGGGCCAAAGGGCTTTTCCTGCGCTGTTTGACTCTATGGCTGGAATTTTACTGCCCTGTTCACCACAGGAATCGGAGCAGGTAAGGGGTAGACAACAGGAATGTCCGTTGACCTCGGGCGGGATTTTATGGTTTCGGGACGAGCGAGGGTGTAAAATCCCACCCTATGACTCTAACTTTTCAAGTCTGGATGACCTTCCGAAGGATCATCCAGACTCAAAACGTTGGCTCTATTCTCCCTCCACAGACGCTGTCAGACCTGCTGAGATTTTCCATCATTTCCTGGTTCAGATTTTAGCATCCGCAGTAATTTGCTTTTATGCTAAAATAATTCACTTGTCCTCTGTTAAATGTATACATCAAAAGAGATAAATTGCTTTCTTACCTTGGAATTGGAACATATCTGGTTTCAGTTGAGACAAGGAATTGCTTTGGGTTAAAAAGGTGAAGCAAAAGTATAGTCCAAGACTGATGATGATGGACAAAACACTGGGCACTGTCCAGTATGAAATCTCCAACATAACCTGTACAGAAAATAAGTTATTCCCTCGAGTTCTTCCAGACAGGTGCAGATATTTTGTGATTAAGTAGGAACTGGCTCACTCCCACATGAAAGTACTTTTCATTTAGAATCCATAGGATCCTACAGTGCAGAAGAGGCCATTCGGCCCATCGAGTCTGCACCGACTACAATTCCACCCAGGCCCTATCCCCGTAACCCCACATATTTACCCTGCTAATCCCCCTGACACTAGGGGCAATTTAGCATGGCCAATCAACCTAACCCGCACATCTTTGGACTGTTGAAGGAAACCGGAGCACCCGGAGGAAACCCATGCAGACACGGGGAGAATGTGCAAACTCCACACAGACAGTCACCCAAGCCAGGAATCAAACCTAAGTCCCTGGCGCTGTGAGGCAGCACTAACCACTGTGCCACCATGTCGCCCCATTTAGATGAATTAAACTTCTGACAAAATACTACACTCATTGCAGTGACGAACTTCATTGCAGTGTTAATGTAAGCATACTTGTGACTAATAAATACATTTTACTTTACTTTTTTACTCTGTTCTACAGAATTATTTGGCTCCTAAATTCCATCAAGGTTGTAGCAATTGGCTCCCAGAGATGTCCTCCATCCGCAGAATGCAACAAAAAAGCCAGAAAGGGAGTCTTGCCATCACTCAGAACCCCCAGGACTGGAATCAGGCAGAAGTGTTTGATGACCACACTTAAATATAGTCACATCCACTGCTTGAACCAGTGATTCTCAAACACTTTTGGTTGAAGGATCTCTTTGCAAGTGGATTAGTAAACGCAGACCCCCCCACCCCCCCCAAAATCATAACACCATGTAACACTTACAATATAGAAGTGTGGCATGTATAAAAAGTTCCATTATGCTTTTTACTTAGAGATATCAGAGAAATGAGTGTGCCTGCTTCTCATTGTAGAGGCTGCCTATGCTTAGTGTGTTTTTTTTAAAAAGTTTATTACTGTCACAAATAAGCTTACATTAACACTGCAATGAGGTTACTGTGTAAATCCCCTAGTTGCAACACTCGGGCGCCTGTTTGGGTACACTGAGGAAGAATTTAGCATGGCCAATGCACCTAACCAGCGCGTCTTTGGACTGTGGGAGGAAACTGGAGCACCCAGAGGAAACCCACATGGGGAGAATGTGCAAACTCCACACAGCCAGTCACCCAAGGCCGGAATCGAACCCGGGTCCCTGGCGCTGTGAGGCAGCAGTGCTAACCACTATGCCACCATGCCGTCCCAATTACACATTATTTTTCCACCCCAAGGGGTATGTGGACCCACGTACGTCAGCCAACTTGAGCTTCACAGGGATTTACATTTGTTAATTGGATTATTTGTGTTGATAGTCATTAACATAGATTCCAATGAATAGTCCTGTCATGGCCAAAGATTTAATTGTGGACTTACCTCCAAATTAACAGAAAACACCACAGCGGTGCCAATGGTTGTAGATAAGGACTGGTAATCTGAGACTGCTGTGCCATCTCTCCCCCCAGACTCCAAGAATGCTCCATATGGTATAAAAAATAAAACTATTGAACTTAGAAGGCCATGAAATAGAGTAATTAAGAAGATCCTATAATTAAATAGTTCATTCCGCTGTCCAATTTTGTAGAGTTTCGGGTGCTTCATGCTCAGATTGTCACCTACATCCTGTAATTCCAAAAGTACAAACACAGTTAGAAGCATTAAGTGTAATAACCCAAAACTTGATTGAATCCTCAATATTATAAAGGGAAGGACCAGTGCTTCCCTGTTGCCTAGAGTTATTAAGTAATAATAGAGGCTTGGGACGGCACGGTGGCACAATGGTTGTGCTAACTGTGCTAAGCTGCCTCACAGCGCCAGGGATCCGGGTTCAATTCTGACCTTGGGTCACTGTTGTGCGGAGTTTGAGCATTCTCCCCGTGTCTGCGTGGGTTTGCTCTGGTTTCCTCCCACAGTCCAAAGATATGCAGGTTAGGTTGATTGGCCATGCTAAATTGACTTTCGTGTCAGGGGATTAACAGGGTAAATACGTTGGGTTACGGGGATGGGGCCTTGGTGGGATTGTGGTCAGTGCAGACTCGATGGGCAGAATGGCCTCCTTCTGCACTGTCGGGATTCTACGATTCTGTGGGAGTTCCAACATCATAATGGATGGAAAGAGTCTGATGTGGGGCAAACAGCCAAGGCAGCAGATTAAATTGCACACCAATGTTGCACCTTAATATGTCTCAAAGAGCTTTTCATAATGTATCACTTTTAAAGTGTAATAACTATAGTTGTATAGGCAGACAAGGACACTTAAAGGGGAATGTACTTAATTTTCCTGCTGCCATCCATATCATTCTCTACCCAGGAAGAAAGCCAAGACCTGGTTTAAGTTACCCTAGGACACTTACAGTTGATATTATAGCGGAGGCTCATTTGGGCCTAACCTGTTTGACGGGAAGGAGTATCAATGTCAAAAATGCAGGTCCTTTTAAGACTTAACCAGGACGAGCCTCACAGTGAATTGGGAGCAGGTGACGCTCACTGAAACTTGTATTTAAGAGCTGGATTTCCCACCCAACCTCCATCCCCCACCTCCACCCACCCTCCCTCCCGCCTCCACCCACCCTCCCTCCCGCCAGCCCTCCAGCAAGAGAGGTTGTTCTTTTTTGACAAAGGATGCAGAAGGGAAGACTGGAAACCAGTATTTGTGCTGAACCATTGTATCACAATAACACTCTTGTGAATCATCAGAAGTCAAATTGTTGAATTTGATGAGTTTTAAAGTTTATCTATTAGTGTCACAAGTCAGCTTACATTAACACTGCAATGAAGTTACTGTGAAAATCCCCTAGTCACCACACTCTGGCGCCTGTTCGGATACATTGAGGGAGAATTCAGCATGGCCAATGCATCTAACCAGCATGTCTTTCGGACTGTGGGAGGAAACTGGAGCACCCGGCGGAAACCCATGCAGACATGGGAGAACGTGCAGACTCCACACAGACAGTGACCTGAGCCGGGAATTGAACCTGGGTCCCTGGAGCTGTGAGGCAGCAGTGCTAACTGTGTCACCGTGCCGCCCTAATGGATATTCGCCTGTTTTAACATAGAGTTGGGTTCAGGTTGACTGCCTGCTCTATTTCCTACCCATGATGAGGCAATGGCCTAGTGGTATTATCGCAAGACTATTAATCCAGAAACTCAGCTACTGTTCTGGGGACCCGGGTTCAAATCCCGGCACGGCAGATGGTGGAATTAAAAATCTACTGATGACCATGAAACCATTGTCGGGGAAAAAACCATCGAGTTCACTCATGTCCTTTAGGGAAGGAAATCTGCTGCCCTTATCTGGTCTGGCCTACATGTGATTCCAGAGCCACAAGCAATGTGGTTGACTCTCAACTGCCCTGGGGAAATAGGGATGGGCAATAAATGCTGGCCAGCCAGCGACGCCCATGTCCCACGAATAAAAAAAAATTCTCCACTGAAGTCAGTGGGGAGTAAACGTGTTCATGTTGTAAAGTGGTCAGCTGACCAAATCAGAGCAGGTATCTTCCCAGGCAAGGTAAAGATACCCCCACATCATGAATGTTCATCTGTCAGTTGCCAGTGCACACACACTGGTAGAATGAGCTAAACTGGTGATTCTTTGTTCCTGTTTCTGGAGAAACCACAAGTATGCTTGCAAAACATTTTGTACTGAACTATCCAGAACCAAACAGCACCACCTTTTGTCAGGAAAAAATAATGGACTGGATTTTCGCAGAGTCGTGGAGATTTTGTGCCTTATCCAAAATGGTGGACTTGCCTCCATATTAACAATATGACTTGCGATTTTTAAGAGTAGACCTGAACTCTTCTGAAAGGCGGATAAGGTCTGTGGCATGATCAATCTATCAAGTTATTTCAATCCCCTGCACTTCAAGTTTTGAATATAAAGACAGCCTGATGAGTCTCTGAGTTGAAAAAAATTGGTGCTTGCTGTTTCAATAGCTGTTTGTTGACAATGTGAATGGTTTTCATATTATTGCTGTTTGACTGCTTTCACAAACTATCATTATCACAGTAGGGGGACTACAAGTAGTTGAGGGGATTTAAATGTTGAATGGGCTTTTAAGTGAATTCTGTAATAGATACTTAGCACTTTATTTTAGTTAATCCCAGCACACTCCTGAAGTCTGCCCAGGGTGAGTGCTGCTGAGCTGGCATGGAGGGTGCAAGGGCAAAGGGTCAGAGGCCACGTGTTCCTATTAGTTTGCACTAACTAGACGCAGGGGCTAGAAAGGGTCATTGGGATAGGTTGGGGGGGGGGGGGGGCTTGGGTTGGCATAAAAGTTTATTTATTAGTCACAAGTAAGGCTTACATCAACACTGCAATGAAGTTACTGTGAAATTCCCCCAGTCGCCACAGTCCGGCACCTGTTCGGGTCAATGCACCTAACCAGCGCATCTTTCAGACTGTGGGAGGAAACCGGAGCACCCGGAGGAAACCCATGCAGACACGGGGAGAATGTGCAAACTCCACGCAGACAGTGACCCAAACCGGGAATCGAACCCGGGTCCCTGGCGCAGAGAGGCAGCAGTGCTAACCACTGTGCTACCGTGCCACCATGGATGAGAGGCAGGAGGAGTGGGTGGCCATATGTGGGGTGAGAGCTGGAGGGGCTAATATCAAATAAAACAACGGGGACAATGTCCCAGAGAATGCAGGAGGGTCTGTTAACTGGCATGTATCGTCACTCGGCAGCCTCTTTATGTTCTAAGCCCCTCCAAACTGTTTCAGGGAAGCAGTGCACCAAACTCCATCAGCCACCTGCAGCCCCCACCCCTCTTGCCCTCTCACCATCCTCCCATCCCTCTGCCCACCACCCAATAATGAAGATCCTACCTTCTTGAGGCAGGTTCAGGGAGCCAGAATATTTCCCGACTTGGAAACAACAATCTGGGCCGATGAATCAGATCCTTTTGCCTCTTAAAAAGATTCATCTACCCCACCCTCGGAATTATTCCTTCCTAGTTTATGATGCCACATTTGAATATTCAATGTTTTGTCAACAATTGAAACTAGTTAAATGATCATTTTTGGTTGAAGTTCTTATCCGAGCTGGCACTTAATTCCTCTGTCATAAACTTAATCCACATTACAAAGACACAAATGATGGAAAACATGCCATAGAGTCTTTTCGCGCAATTTGTTTGGAAGTGTAACACATCCACCCAACTCTGAATCTGTGTTTTAAATGCCTTATGTTACTTCAAGCAGGAAATGCCCGCAATAGTAGCGAAAATAGGAAGCCAACAGCACCATCCCCATATTAACAATCCCTCTCAACGCAACAGAGTTACATGAGGGAAAACAGCGCACCTTGCATTGAAAAGTAGTAGTTAGCACTGCAGCCTCACAGTGCTCGGGCCCTGGGTTCAATTCCGGCCTGGATCAGCAGGTTTGCTGATGATACAAAGATGGGAGGTGTAGTGGACAGTGAGGAAGGTTTTCAAAGCTTGCAGAGGGATTTGGACCAACTAGAAAAATGGGCTGAAAAATGGCAAATGGAATTTAACGCAGACAAGTGTGAGATATTGCACATTGGAAGGACAAACCAAAGTAGAACGTACAGGGTAAATGGTAGGACTCTGAAGAGTGCAGTTGAACAGAGGGATCTGGGAATACAGGTACAGAATTCCCTAAAAGTGACGTCACAGGTGGATAGGGTCGTAAAGAGTGCCTTTGGTACATTGGCCTTTATAAATCGGAGTATCGAGTGTAAAAGTTGGAGTGTTATGGTAAGGTTATATAAGGCATTGGTGAGGCCGAATTTGGAGTATTGTGTACAGTTTTGGTCACCTAGTTACAGGAAGGATGTAAATAAGGTTGAAAGTGTGCAGAGAAGGTTCACAAGGATGTTGCCAGGACTTGAGAAGCTGAGTTACAGAGAGAGATTGAATAGGTTGGGACTTTATTCCCTGGAGCGTAGAAGATTGAGGGGAGATTTGATAGAGGTGTATAAGATTTTGATGGGTATAGATAGAGTGAATGCAAGCAGGCTTTTCCGCTGAGGCTAGGGGAGAAAAAAAACCAGAGGGCATGGGTTAAGAGTGAAAGGAGAAAAGTTTAAAGGGAATATTAGGGGGGGCTTCTTCACGCAGAGAGTGGTGGGAGTGTGGAATGAGCTGCCGGATAAAGTGGTAAACGTGGGGTCACTTTTAACATTTAAGAAAAACTTGGACGGGTTCATGGATGAGAGGGGTGTGGAGGGATGTGGTCCAAGTGCAGGTCAGTGGGACTAGGCAAAAAATGGTTCAGCACAGACAAGAAGGGCCAAAAGGCCTGTTTCTGAGCTGTAATTTTCTATGGTTCTCAGGTGACTGTCTGCGTGGAGTTTGCATGTTCTCCCCATGTCTGCGTGGGTTTCCTCCGGGTGCTCCAGTTTCCTCCCACAGTCCAAAGATGTGCTGATTAGAATGTTTGGCCGTACTAAATTTCTCCATACTGTCCCAAGATGTGTAAGTTAAGGGAATTAGCGGGGTAAATATGTGGAGTTACAGGGAGAGGACCTGGGTAAGATGCTCTGTCAGTCAGAGAGTCAGTGCAGACTTGATGGGCTGAATGGCCTCCTTCTCCACTGTAGGGATTCTATGTTTCTAAAATGAAAACTCAAATCCCCCCGAGTGGGTCACACACAGAGATTGATGGTCATTCGCTCAATATGGCAGTATCTCGCTGGTAACTGGAATTGACCAAGAAGAACTATTTAAATAGCAATGACATGGGGCAACAAACAAACTAACATAGATTTTATAACAGGGTAAATGCCAGAAATCTGAATTAAAACAGAGTTCTGGAAATGGACAGCGGATTTACCTGCATCAAATGACTAGCCTGTATTTAGCAAGGATTATTCAACTGTGGCAATCTCTTCCAAAGATGTGCGGGTTAGGTTGAGTGGCCATAGTAAATTGCCCCTTAGTATCAGGAGGATTAGCAGGGTAAATAAATGGAGTTATGGGGATAGGGCCTGGGTTGGATTGTTGTTGGTGCAGACTCAATGGGCCAAAGGGCCTCCTTCTGCACTGGAGGGATTCTATGATTCTTAAGGGCATGGATGATGGTCCCACCAAGAACTCATCGTGCCCCTTTTCGAAGTTGATGGGCCGACCTGTGCATTTGCACCCGGCTCTGTTTTTCCTGTTCCCAGCCACCAGGCCTAATAACCATTCTCCAGCTGCAGAATTACTCATTTGACAGGGGAAAATCCTCCGCTATTACGAAAGGTGGATTTCCCACCTCGGACCAAATCCACTGGGTTTCCAGAAAAGTGGAAAAATCATTTGAGTCACCCTACAATTGGAATCCAGTTGGATGTCAATCTTAACAGCTTTGGGTTTGAGGTGTGACTGATTACACAACTCATCATGTCACCTCGATAAGTTACACTCACTCTCATGATTGGAAACAGAATTAATGCAGGCAGACAATGACTAGAGTTTCTTTTCATTTGTGCACATTTTTAAGGCCGGAATAAGCAAGTAAGTAATTTTGGTTACATTATAAGTGACCATAAATATGATATTGTCTCTAATAGTTCAAATAAATAACATTCTTTGAATAGTGATAAGCGTGTGGATCTCACCGTTACGGTGGGTGGTTGAAGCAGAAAGCATTGATGTATTGAAGGGGAGGGATGATGCATACTTATAAAATGGGAACGAAAGAAAGGTGGAGGAGGGGGGTGGGGTGGCAGTATGAGAAGAGCTAATTAGAACAAGAGGAGGCTCCAGTGGAATATAGGCTGGGATTTTCCAACCCCAACACCAGCGGGCATGGCCGAAGGGGGGACTGGAAAACATGGTGCATCATCACAGCTCTCCAAATTTCCCCCGTCCCTCCCACAACGATGCCCACCGGTGTGGGAAATCCCACACCCAGGGCTGAAATTTTCCAGTCCTTCCCGTCGATGGGATCTCCCAGTCCCGCCGATGCCGACCTCCTGCGGTGCATTCGCTGACGGCTAATGGTGCAGGACACACAAAACCCCCAAGGACGGCAGCAGGACTGGAAAATCTTGCTGCTGGCTAATGGTGGGCCAGTGGGGCTGGAAAATCCCACCCGATAGACACTTTGATCAATTGGGTTGAGAGGCCTGCTTCTATGCTGAAGATTCAGTGCAATTCAGTGAGCTATTGCAACTATTTTCACAGTGTCAGGACCGTACAAATATTCTGAGCATATTCAAGGATGACTCATTGATTTCCACTCACAGCTGACACTGGGAATGTACACTGAGGCTAGATGGCATCTTACCTGATCCAACGCCCCCAGGAACAGAATAGGCAGCCAGCTGTACGCCACCTTATAGAAGGAGATGCACCACTTCTCAAAAACAGACTTTGGATAAAACAAAAATTAGGAATGTGAAAATTACTTCATGTTGGTTACAGAGTGAGAAGACACAAAGCGAGTTCAAATACGCCATATTTCAATGCAAGTTTAAATTGATTGTCTAACAGTGGGTTTGATAGCATGTGCAGAGGGCACATTTCACATCTCTTTTTTTTAAATTCTGTCATGGAACCGGAACCTTTGACTATTTTTCTTCCACAATTCATACACTAGGATCACTTACGCTACGAGACAACATAATAACTGAATTTCTTTTTTATTCATTCGTGGGACGTGGGCGTCGCTGGCTGGGCCAGCATTTATTGCCCATCCCTAGGTACCCTCGAGAAGGTGGTGGTGAGCCACCTTCTTGAATCGCTGCAGTCCATTATTTGTGGGTTGACCCACAATGCCGTTAGGGATGGAATTCCAGGATTTTGACCCAGCGACTGTGAAGGAACGGCGATATGTTTCCAAGTCAGGATGGTGAGTGGCTTGGAGGGGAGCTTGCAGGTGGTGGTGTTTCTATGTATCTGCTGCCCTTGTCTTTCTAGATGGAAGTGGTCGTGGATTTGGAAGGTGCTGACTAAGGATCTTTGGTGAATTGCTGCAGTGCATCTTGTAGATAGTACACACTGCTGCTACTGAGCGTCGGTGCTGGAGGAATTGAATGTTTGTAGATGTGGTGCCAATCAAGCGGATTGCTTTGTCCTGGATGGTGTCGAGCTTCTTGAGTGTTGTTGGAGCTGCACTCATTGAATTCCCATTGAAGGCGGTGGGACCAGAGAATCCCATCGCTAGCAAACAACGTGCACCTCCCGCCAGCAGGAAACACTCGGCTGGGAGGCCGGAGAATCTCACCCTTCCCTTTCATGTGGGTTCCCATCTGAAACTCTTCTGCCTTTTAGGTTAAGGAAACAGAACAGAATATTCTAGCTAAAAGGAAGGAGGATTACAAGGGGAAAATCTTCTCAAGATTTATTTCATATTGCCAAATCTGATGTGTTTTATGTCAAACGAATTTGGTGGCTTTTAGGTCTTTGAAGTCAGACATTTCCTGTCCCAGAAATTGAGCCTCTAGGTGCTTCCACTCCTTGAATCCCAAGTTTCCCAATAAATTGGAACTTTAGGTAAACAAAGTAGCAATGTTATATTCTTACTTACCAGACCAGAGAATCCATTAAAGAATGAAAACCAGATTTGGACAAAGGAAAATGCGAATGTCTTGTAGAGGAAATATCTCAGGAACTTGCAGATCCTTAAGTAAGACCATCGACCGTGAACCAGGAGCAGGCGTTCGAGGTAGCGGAACTGGGCGAGTGAGTAATCGCTGGACAAAACAGCTTGCATGCCCTCCTGACCGCTGATTCCAACTCCAATGTGTGCAGCTGGGGAAACACGCAATGCGTTGTAAAGTCAGGTCGCTGTGTACGGGGGAACGGATAGCGTGTTTCAGACCATTCACAGGCTAGTGAGCAATATGGATCTTAGTGACCCTGAATGGATGGTTAGAGCACCAAACCCAACGCCACTCAGGAGGAAGGCCCACCCGCACCTTTATCAAGGCAATGGGCAATAGATTCAACACGAACCCAACGCGGTGAAGGCAAAGCTGATGTGGGACTAGATCTCATGCGGAGCATCATCTGCCAGTTTATTTATTCTGCATTTCCTGTTATGGGTGGCTTGCTCCAGAGGTAGCACGAAGCAAATGTAATTGCCAAATGATAGTTTTAAATTGTGGGTATTGATAGTCGATGATAAAACAAAAGAACTAGACTTACTGGGGCCTTCATGGACTGAGTGATCAGGGACGGCAGGGGACGAGGAGAGGAAAAAGTCAGAAAGTAGAGACAGGGGCCACTTTAACTTGACATAGTGACACAGTGGTTAGCACTGCTGCCTCACAGCACCAGGGACCCGATTCAATTACTGGCTTGGGTCACTATCTGTGCACATTCTCCCTGTGTCTGTGTGGGTTTCCTCCAGGAGTTCCAGTTTCCTCCCACAGTCCAAAAGACGTGCTGGTTAGGGTGCATTGGTAGAAATCATAGAATCATAGAAATCCTACAGTGCAGAAGGAGGCCATTCGGCCCATCGAGTCTGCACCGACCACAATCCCACCCAGGCCCTACCCCCACATATTTACCCGCTAATCCCTCTAACTACGCATCTCAGGGACAATTTGTAACCTGGCCAATCAACCTAACCCGCACATCTTTGGACTGTGGGAGGAAACCGGAGCACCCGGAGGAAACCCACGCAGACACGAGGAGAATGTGCAAACTCCACACAGACAGTGACCCGAGCCGGGAATTGAACCCAGGACCCTGGAGCTGTGAAGCAGCAGTGCTAACCACTGTGCTACCGTGCCGCCCTGTTGTGCTACCGTGCTGCCCTGTTATGCTAAATTCTCCCTCAGTGTACCCGAACAGGCGCCGGAGTGTGGCGGCTGGAGGATTTTCACAGTAACTTCATTGCAGTGTAAATGTAAGCCTACTTGTGACAATAATAAATAAGCTTAAAACAGGAAACTGATGGGAGCAGCTGCCCTGCAATGTTAGACTCCTTCAATTTTACTCTTCAGTGAGGACAAGAGTGTGGGGGAAGTGGGTGCCAATCCCATCAGATTCCAGCCGAGAAAGGGGGCTTTAACCCCCCCCCCCCCCCTCCCCTCTACCCCCCCCAACATCCGGAATTGTTGTTTCAACACTAATCTGCAGAAAATAAAGTGTTAAAACACACACACAGTTTTTTTTAAAATTCCGAATCAGCAAATAATTGAAGACATCAAAACAAGTTTGAAGAACAGAGTTAGTGTGTGTAGAAATTCATAACTGTCCTAAATTAATCAAATCACAAATTTGAATTACCCGCTCGTCATAAGATCGCTGCCCTTACAATTCCTGACATTCCTGAACTCCTTAAAGTCCTGTCGATAAAAAGCTAATTTACTTGATTTCAGTGAACAAAAATAATAACATCTACTAGATTTAAACACCGAGTCAAATCTTCTCACGGCAGCAAGCCTGACGGCATCAGTGGAACGAGAAACAGAGTTAACGATTCAAGTCTGTGTGACTCTCCTTCGCTCTGTTTCCCTCTCCACAGATGCCGACAGACTTGCTGAGTTTTTCGGGCACTTGGGTTTTTGTTTCAGATTTCCAGCAACTGCAGTATTTTGCTTTTGTTTTTCTAACCTCAGCACTCAGTTCACTCACTGAGCTAGCGTACACCTGTTACTTTACAAAGCCCATTCTGCCCACTGCTGGTGGTGCTTGGGTCAAACGCAAAGCCAAGTTGTCAGAAACCACCCTACCCCACCCCCTAGGCTGACCCTTTGACCCCCATGTGGGGGTGAGGACGGAGGCTGACAGGTGTAAATATTCACACCGGGGGCTGGCCTGGCGGTTTACTGCAACCATCCGGGCGGCACGGTGGCACAGTGGTTACCACTGCTGCCTCAAAGCGCCAGAGACCTGGGTTCACTTCCGGCCTCGGGTCACTGTCTGTGTGGAGTTTGCACGTTCTCCCCCCATATCCGTGTGGGTTTCCTCCGGGTGCTCCGGTTTCCTCCCACACTCCAAAGATGTGCGGGTTGGGTTGATTGGCCATGATAAATTGACTCTAGTGTCAGGGGATTAGCAGGGAAATACGTGGGGTTACAGGAATAGGGCCTGGGTGGGATTGTAGTCGGTGCAGACTCGATGGGCCGAATGGCCTCCTTCTGCACTGTAGGGATTATATATATCCCTGCCCAGGGCATTTTCCTGGAGGCAGGATGGAGGTCAGAAGGGCTACCCACCTACAAGTGGCACGTAGCCAACTGAGGTTAAGTTAATGGCCTAATAAGGCCTACAGTCTGTGTGTGCCCAAAGGCTTCTGAGAGTTGGCCCGATGTCTGGAGGACAGACTGGTGACAGACTTGAGGGGTGAGTAGGAGGTTGGGGGGGGGGACGTGGGTGGAGTGTGGTGGGACGGAAACATTCCAGACCAGCTTGGAGGCCTTCCACACCTGCCTGACTATTGTTGCAGCCACAGCCACCCACCGCCACTTCCCCCACCCACCTGTGAAGGTCTTCTTCACAGCCCAGGTTCTGAAGGCATTCTTTAATTTAAAAATGTCTAGGAGTTGGAGAGAGGGCATCTCTAGATGGATGCTCTGTCAATCTCTCCCTTAGCTGAAATGGGAAGCTGAAGCTTCTTCTATGCTGCTGGGGCCTCGTACTGACCCAGCAGGTTCGAGCGCCTGCCTGCTGTATTTCATTGAACCGTCCTCAGGCCACTAATTGAGCAATTTGGGAAAACATCACTGCCTGTAACCTTCCCACATAGCTTAGGGCCGTGACCCCCTTTTGACGCTGGCATCAAAGTCCCAACCCAACTGCTGCAATAATTGGTTAGGTTGATTGGCCATGGTAAATTTCCCCTTAGTGTCAGAGGGAGTAGCGTAAATACATGGGGTTACAGGGATAGGGCCTGGGTGGGATTGTTGTCGGCGCAGGCTCGGTGGGCCGAATGGCCTTCTTCTGCACTGTCGGGATTCTATCATTCTATCAATCGCCATTTGAAAATATGCCAACGTTACAAAGTTTGAAAAGAGTTCCTTTTAAGTTTAGGACAGAGGGCACTGTGAATATACTCAACTACAGCTGCACCTCCCCACAGCCCCTATTGTCATCTTTTACCTCACCAATCAGTTTGGTGCCCCTTTCTCCAACAAATGCTTGAAACTTTGAATGTATCTGGAGCTGGCTTCATTCATAATCACGTCAAAGTTTAGATTAAGGGCATTGGTGAGGCCGCAGCAGGAATACTGTGTGCAGTATTGGTCCCCTTATTTGCGGAAGGATATATTGGCCTTGGAGGGAGTGCAGAGAAGGTTCACCAGGTTGATACCAGAGATGAGGGGTGTTGATTATGAGGAGAGACTGAGCAGATTGGGTTTGTACTCATTGGAATTTAGAAGGCTGAGGGGGGATCTTATAGAGACCTATAAGATAATGAAGGGGCTGGATAGGGTAGAGGTGGAGAGATTCTTTCCACTTAGAAAGGAAGCTAGAACTAGAGGGCACAGCCTCAAAATAAAGGAGGGTCAGTTTAGGACAAAGTTGAGGAGGAACTTCTTCTCTCAGAGGGTGGTGAATCTCTGGAACTCTCTGCCCACTGAAGTGGTGGAGGCTACCTCGCTGAATATGTTTAAATCACGGATAGATGGATTCCTGATCGGTAAGGGAATTAGGGGTTATTGGGATCAGGCGGGTAAGTGGAACTGATCCACTTCAGATCAGCCATGATCTAATTGAATGGCGGGGCAGGCTCGATGGGCTAGATGGCCTACTCCTGCTCCTATTTCTTATGTTCTTATTAATCCCAGAAACTGTTTGGATGATGTAATGACTTCAATCAGGTCACTGAGGTTGGCCAATTGGAGCAAGGCCAATCAGGGCGTCTTCGCCTTGTACTTAACAGGGACACCCCCTGAGGTAGACTGCTGACTGCTAGCACTCTGTGTACTGCTGTTAGAGTTTGTAAATAAAGGGATTTTGGTGAAGGCCTCCATAGACTTATTGCAGATGCGGAGCCCACAAATGCTGTCCCTTTACTGGAAGAGAGTAGACAGTCCAAAATCACCATCAATAAAGCTGTTTGTTATATCTTTGAGAGAGTTATCAGAATGCAGTGGAACTCACTGAAACCTAGTTACTGCTGGGGTAATCAATCCTCAACAGTAACAACACTTTAAACCCTCTTCCTACATCCAGGTGACAGGACAAAATAGAAAAGCCCTACAAAATCTGGCTTTTAAGTGTCTGATTTGCCTGCTTATTAATAAATAGAGGACCTGTTATGATATAGGTTCACAGCATGTTTCAAACACTGCATATGTGTCTGACAATATTACCATTCACTTAAATGACAAAATTCAGGACTAATCTCTCTCCCCATGCCCAGAGCTCTTAAATCATAATTTGATATACTTTGTTTAAAGTTTATTTATTAGTATCACAAGTATTATTAGTGTTACATTAACACTGCAATGAAGTTACTGTGAAAACGCCTAGTCTCCACACTCTGGCACCTGTTCAGGTACACGGAGGGTAAATTTAGCACGGCCAATGAACCTAGCCAGCACATCTTTCGGACTGTGGGAGGAAACTGGAGCATCCGGAGAAAACCCACGCAGACACAGACAGTGACCCATGCCAGGAATTGAACCCGGGTCATAGAAATCATAGAAATCATAGAAACCCTACAGTGCAGAAGGAGGCCATTCGGCCCATCGAGTCTGCACCGACCACAATCCCACCCAGGCCCTACCCCCACATATTTACCCACTAATCCCTCTAACCTACGCATCTCAGGGGCAATTTTAACCTAGCCAATCAACCTAACCCGCACATCTTTGGACTGTGGGAGGAAACCGGAGCACCCGGAGGAAACCCACGCAAACACGAGGAGAATGTGCAAACTCCACACAGACAGTGACCTGAGCCGGGAATCGAACCCGGGACCCTGGAGCTGTGAAGCAGCAGTGCTAACCACTGTGCTACCGTGCCGCCCTTTTTTCTTTTTTAGAAGGAGGCCATTTGGCCCATCGAGTCTGCACCGACCACAATCCCACCCAGGCCCTACCCCCACATATTTTACCCACTAATCCCTCTAACCTACGCATCTCAGGGGCAATTTTAACCTGGCCAATCAACCTAACCCGCACACATCTTTGGGTCCCTGGTGCTGTGAGGCAGTAATGCTAACCACTGTGCCACCCTGCCACTTACTTTCACTGACTTTCTTAAACGGAATGTTTCAATTACCCTGAAAAGAAAAATTGGGAATGGATTGGATATTTTACCCCGATTCACTTAACCAGGATAGATGCAATAAAAGAGACTGCTCCAAGGGATTGAGTGCTGAATGGGTTGCAATTCTGAAGATGATGCAGTAACTACTGAGAGCCACTAGATGGTAGCACCGTTCCTGGAAACAGTGGGAGACACTACACGAGACCAATTCCGACGTCTCCAACGCGGCTCAGGCCAGTGGCAGACTTGCACTTTGTGGGGCCCCGCGCTGACTTCCATTTCTGGGCCCTGCCCCCATGACATCACACCCCCTCCCCTAACGACATCACGTCCCTCCTGACCCCACTCGCCTTCGCCCCACAGAACGCAGCGGCCCAAGCCACAAAAATACACAAAAATTGATCACTGCTTTAGCTCGTCAAAGGACACCTGTATGAATAATTACTGAACTGAAACCCCAAGCTTGCCTCTGGTCAGAATGATGGTAAAGATGGTCAATATTGTGATGCGAGTCTTGAGGCAAACAGACATGGAACTTGCTGATGAGAAGGAAATATCAGCCAATGATATCACTGCAGCCCAGGCCAGAACAGGAGCCGGTCCAGCGCAGGAGCAAATACTCCAATCAACAAGATGCATGCGCTGCCATTCAGTATATTTCAGAATCTCATTCAGGTTCAGAAGTTAACTTCCTCTCACAAAATCAACAAAGTCATTGCCGTAAATTCACGTGAGTGGAGGGTTCAGTGAGTCCAAGTCCAACATCAGTGGCTCTTTCTGCAGATATTCCGTTCTTTGTCCTGGAAGAGACTTTCTGAAGGCCAGTCTTGAGAGCGATGGTGGTTCGAACCAACCGCCTGTGACCAGCTGCAGCCATTATGTCAGACCAGCAATGGTCCATTTGGAAAAAAAAAACAGAATTTAAACAGGAAAATATGGAAGACAGACAGATTTTTAAGGATGTTTTTTTGCCTCATCCCTTGTTGGCATGGTAATTTAGATAACTTTTCTCCTGCACCTTCTCTTCACAAAATCATCAATTACATCATTTTGCGGGTAAAATCTTTTAAAGACGCACTTTCAACCGTTGCTGAATTTGTCAAATGTTCCTGACTCATCGTAATTCGCAAATAATTTTCAACTCTTATGTTCGTCAGAAGCATTTCTGACAGGTATTGTTAAAAATATTTTCGGAATGGTTTCCGCATTTGGAAAGGTTGTCAGCAAACAATCAGATACAAGTCTGTACAAATCAGCTGGTGATTTCAAAGCACAGAGCTCATCATTATCAATGAAATGAAATGAATTGTTTCACTTCATCTTCAAACAGATTTGTGTCCATTTCCTCCCGGTGGAATTCATTTAATTTCTCACTGCCGCGGCTTTTAGCATTCTCATCCACACTTCGGTTGAAAAGCACGCAAAATAAATCAGCAGTTTCTTCAGAGATTCACTTCTACTCTGCAGTTGCACCATTATTGTGTCACAAGCAACACTGGCAGTCTCGATGATGATCTTCTCTTTCTCTTCGAAAGTGATTTCATTGCCTCCAGTTTCATCAAAAAATAACTTCCGGCATTTTGTATGCTTCTCATCATGCAGATTAAATTCAAGGAGCGTCTGGAACTTGGGATGAGTAACGCACAGGGGCTTGCATTCTTCAGTCCTGCTTTTAGACCCGAGTATTTTCCTTCCATCGTTGTGACATTATCAAAGCTCTGCCCATTACAATTTTTGATGTCCAAACCTAAGTTTGCAATGATTTCCAAAACAGTTCCCTCCAGACACTTGGGATTGTAACTGAACAAAACAAGGAATCACTCCACAACTTCGCTGGTCACATATTTTAAAATTAATGTTAATTGGTCCACATGATTTACATCTGGTATTGAATCAACTATTGTGGAGTAATATTTGGCATCTTTTACTTCATTAGTGAATTTGTTCCTGAGATGCTTTGCCATTATTGTGATGGAGTCATTCTAAGTTTGATATATTAAAAAGTTGGTCTTCCCTGAGTCTCAATACTGATGAACTTCTCAAAGAACATTTAAAAAGTTATCAAATTCACTGAGATATTCAAGGCAGACTAAAATATTACCTCTTCGAGTTGACAATGATGACTCATCCAAAGAAGACACCAGTTTGACAGTGCCAACAACACATCTCAGCACTTTTCTCTAATTAGAATATTCCTTTACAAACTGAGCCAATAACATGGAATCAATTCTTCCAGATAAATTACATCTTTGAATGAATGCGCACATAGCTTTAATATGAGCTTTAGAAGTTTCATGATCAACAATATCTCTTCCAACATTTCTCCAGTTAGAGCACCCATCGCCAAATGCTCATTTCCCTTTACTAGGGTCAGGGAATCATTTGCAAACATAACAGTAGACGGCCTTAGAGATGTCCATGAAAATCAACCAATTTCTAATTTCTGTCGTCCCATTTCTGTTCACGGTTAGAAAATGGACTTATGAAAACTTCTAAACTGCTTTCGGTCTCCAACCTCAAGCTCCTTCCTCAAATTTTCCATATTACCCATGTTTTCTGGTTTATTTAGTATGAAATATTCTATCATAGGTTTTGGCCATAAGCCATGTCTTCAGGGTAAGTTTCTTCCCTCACTTCAAGAAAGGAATCAGCAATAGCTTGCAGTTCCATTGTCATTTCAGATTCCACTCCTTGTTCAACTTTGTCAGGCAATGTGGTTTCCCTGGATAGCAGCAAGTCTAAGTCATCAGATAATTCACCCATACCTCAGGTGGATGAGGACGAATGTGCAGTTTGAGCATTGCTCAATACTTCAGACTTTTGAAAGTAACATGAGGAAATGTATTTTTGCCTGGCTTTGTCCTCTTGCCTCGCCTTCAATTTTCTGCGTTTCTTTACTGCCAGATAGATAGTGTCGTTTCATCTTTCTCATGGATATGAACTTTCTGAAAAAGCAGACTGTTGTTGTTCTCCTCAGCCCTTGGGGTGGTGTCGCCGCTGTTCCCCAGGCTGTTCAATAACAGCTGCGCCAGGTCCCGCCAGCTGGCTGGCTCACTCACCACTTCCCTCCTGGCTGTTTTCACCAATTTGCCCAGCCCCAATGGTACCTTGCACCTCACCTCACCGCTGGCTGCGGGCTTGCCCAGCCCTCCTCAGCCCTGGCCTGGGGGCTGACTCACCCCTGTTTCCCTCGACGATGGCTTGCTTCTGAATCCCGACCAGCTAGTTGATTCACTACCCCTCTCCCTCATGGCAAAACGTTAGTTAAGTAAACCCAAGAGATCTTTGCCTTGACCGCTGCCTCTCTCCCTCGTAGTCCCCTCAACTTTCACCTGTATTTTCCCGCTCTAAGGGGACTAATCGGAGCCTGATAGCTCTACGTTGCCTGCTGATTAGGCTCAAATGAGCCTATCAGGCTCTGATTGGTACTCACAGACACCGGCCTGCGTGGGCCCACACCCCTCTCGGCCACCACTGGTGAGGGCCCTGTGTCTAGGCAAGATTTGTTTCATTGTAAGTCCACTTCTGCTTCAGGCCTTGCTCGCAGAGAAATGAACAAATATTTAACCATCATGGAAAAGGCAAAGCCAGAAAATGACGTAAAGTGAAATTGGGAGGATGAAGAAACAAAGGTTCAAACAAATAAAGGGAAAATCTAGGCTCAGGTAGTCCGTCACATGAAGAGTGATCGGTATGTCAAATTAGATTTCAGCAATGGTGGCAAAAAAAAAAATTAGGATCACTTAACTAACTATTGGCTTTGAGTTATGGGCTATTAAGCTACCTGATTCCCTGGCAGGTTTGGGGACCATTAAGTAATCAGATTTTGTGGTGTCTTTACATCCTAGTGTAGGGGGGGCACGGTGGCACAGTGGTTAGCACTGCTGCCTCACAGCGCCAAGGACCCGGGTTCGATTCCCTGCTTGGGTCATTGTCTGTATGGAGTTTGCACGTTCTCCCCGTGTCTGCGTGGCTTTCCTCCGGGTGCTCCAGTTTCCTCCCACAGTCCAAAAGACGCACTGGTTAGGTGCATTGGCCATGCTAAATTCTCCCTCAGTGTACCCGAACAGGCGCCGGAGTGTGGCAACTGGGGGATTTTCACAGTAACTCCATTGCATTGTTAACGTAAGCCTACTTGTGACACTCATAAATGAATGTTAACTTTAGTGCCCGAATACTTTGGAATCCAGTAGCAGAGGTAGCTGTGACACTCTGTCAATATGATTGAAATGCGTCCGTTTGCAAAGCTTTTAAGCGTCAAATTAGCTTTTTTGTTAATGATTCAGAGACAGATAACAACCATGTTAACCTATTGTGAGATAGGCTCATAGAACGTTTCTAATGCTGAGTCTGTGTCCAATAATAGTACAGTTCCCTTAAATGCTCAATACCCCTATAAAATAAAGCTGCCACCAGTTCTGATAGCTCTTGTTATAGAATTATATATTACAGCATAGAAGGAGGCCTTTCATCCCATCAAGCCCATGCTATCATTCTAGGATTCTGTGCTGGTGGCTCTCTCCAAACAAGTATCCCCGTTCAGTCATGCTCCTCTGCTTGCTTTCCATACCTTTCAACATTCTTTTTTCCCCCCCTCACATTCCCTGAAATACCTGCCCAGCCACGTCAGCTATTCCCGCCAGATTAGGCTCCAATCATGTGGACAGGACCCAGCAATTGAGAGATGGTGGGTGTCCAGCTGCGAAGGGCCAGGTAGCTTCCCATCCACCTCAACCCTCAGCTCTCCTCTCCCCAACCCCCATCTTCCTCACTCACAAAAACATCCCATAGTTATTGACTGACAACTGAAGGTGACTAACTGCCCAATGGCTTTGGGCCCTCGGCCTACTTCCTGTCTTTGAACCGCTACTTTCCCAGAAGGCTAAGGAAATTCGTCATGTTCACTGCGACTCTCACCAAATTCTACAGATGCACCATCAAAAGCATTCTTTCCAGATGCATCACAGCTTGGTTTGGCTCCTGCTCCGACCAAGACTGCAAGAAACTACAAAGGGTTGTGAACATAGCCCAGTCCATCACGCAAACCAGCCTCCCATCCATTGACTCCGAATACACTTCCCACTGCCTCGGGAAAGCAGCCAGCAAGATCAAGGGCCCCATGCACCCTGGACATACTCTCTTCCACCTTCTTATGTTGGGAAAAAGCTGTAGAAGTCTGAAAACATGTACCCACCGTCTGAAGAACAGTTTCTTCCCTGCTACTACCAGACCTTTGAATGGTCCTATCACACAATGAGCTGATCTTTCTCTTCACCCTATCTGTCGCTGCAAGACTATAATCTTCACCCTCTCCTTTCCTTCTCCCCTATGTACTCCATGAGCAGAATGTTTTGACTATATAGCGCGCAAGAAACAATACTTTTCACTGTATCCCAGTACATGTGACAATAATAAATCAATCCAATAACTTTGTGAGTCTTTTCTTACTTTTCAGCATGTTAACATCATTAGCTCCGTCCCCAATGGCCAGCGTGATGGCACTTTTGTACTTTTTGACCAGCTGCACCACCATGGCTTTCTGCTTGGGGGTGACACGGCAGCAGATGACCGCCTTGCACTGACAAGCCAGTTCCACAAACGCCCTCTCGTGAGCTTCCTCCTCACAGTCAACTTCCTCTCTTGACTGCGGACAAATGGCGGTTCTCAACTTCCAGCAATGTGGCTTCTTCCTTTTCGATCGCTTCAAGCGTCGGATGAATTTATTCTAAACGTAGATTGGAAAATGAACGTTACAAATTCAGCAAACGCCATTGACAGCAAATTGATATTTGTAATGAGACACTTCACCAGTGGGAGGAGATTTTTTTTTGTGTGTACTTTTTGGGACTTCATTCCCATTCAAAACAGATCCAAGCTGAAAAGACAGGCCATAACTCCCATCTTAGACCCGATCAAACGAGATCCAAACTGACAGGGTGAGGCATTGCACCCCATCCCGGGCTTGATCCCAGCTTCCTCTTAGCCAAAAGTCCCAGATGGCTTTTAAAAAATTGCTTCAGGTGAAGTCTCAGTCTAACCTCATTGACTTAGACCAGATGCAGGATCAAAAACTACACTCGATTTTAGCCAAAAGGCCAAGAAATGAGAGGAGATATTTCATCCAGGCCTCCCTGGAGTTATATTGCAATCTCTCACTGGCAGTCGGTGACCATGTTGGAGTACCTCAGGGATACACATTTGGCATAACTTAGCCAAATTTAAAATTGACCAACCCGTACCAACACATAGTTTGCAAAGTCAAGGGCTTTTTCCAAAGGTGACCCCGCCAGAAAGTAGAGGCTGCGATTCCCGTGACGGGTGGGATGGGAAGATTCCGCCCACTGGGTGCTGAGATATTCTCACAGGGCACACCATTAGAACGTGTGAAATGCTTCCATTTTCCTCTTCATTGTTAAGATCTGCGCCTGACACGTTTGGATAAAATAATCCTGACCAGACCCCAGAGGTGAATATATCAAAGAATCAGGTAACGTACCAGGAAGCTTCCTGTGATAATCAGTGCCTTGTTACTGCAGGATAGCATGTCAGGCTGCTCACTACTGCTTATGGCCCCTGAAATGGTTGCAATGTTGTTATCTTTGTTCGTGTAGTTGTTCATCTGTAACTTCTCCAGGGTTTTGCTGAGGTGGTAATAGGACAGAAATGTGCACAACGTCACAGTTGGCTCATCGATGCACAGCTCACTTTCCACACAAGTCGCCTGGGCTCACACTTCTCCGCGGTTAAGTCACACATTGTGCAAACCTACTGAACATACACGCTCGTCACCGTTAGAGGGTCAAACCTAACAGAGAGTGGGATGCTGAATATTCCTTCTTTTAAAGCAGTGACCAACAAAAATACACCTCACAAGAAGGCGGGGGAGGGAGGGCAGTGGTCTCTAATGGTGCCAAGCTCGTAATTCTGTCGGAGAAATGCTACGAGACATTTTTATTAGGATAATTTCCTACACAAGTGATAAAGTGAAGTGGTTTGACACATTTATGTTACTTGGCATGCTTGGGGACCATCACAATAAAGTTTGCCATTAATTGTTGTAATGACAGAAGCCCCTAACGACCACAGGCCATCCAGTGTGAGTTGGAAAGCCTGGATTTAGGCCGAGCCTCAGAAACAACAGGTTCCAATCTTCACCTTCATCAGCCTCAAAAGTCAGCGAGGGTGAATCATAGAATCCCTACAGTGCAGAAGGAGACCATTCGGCCCATCGAGCCCTGGACCAACCACAATCCCACCCGGGCCCTATCCTCATAACCCCACATATTTATCCTGCTAATTCCCCTGACACTAGGGTCAATTTATCATGGCCAATCAACCTAACCCGCACATCTTTAGGTGCGGCTGGAACAGAGAGGATTCCCAGAGCTTCCTCAGCCCTGGCCTGGTCGGTACGGTTAGGTCCTGAGGCTTCCAGAACAGCGTCATAGCAACAGGCCGCTATTGCATACCTCCCCACCAATGCCAGAGAAATTTAAATTGGAGAATATCTTCCGCGCCCCACATATTCTGGCGGACAACCCAAAACTGAAACAATTCTTTACTCACCTAACATCATGCCCTTCAAAAAGCACCATTCTATCGGAGAGCAATTTACAGGAATACCCAATATTTATCGCCGTTTCTGTTCACAATAGAAAAAGACAAGAAAACATTCAAGGAAGGTAACTCGCATTCATTTAAAGCAGTGAATTACTGCTGTTCCTTATCCAGTAATAATCACGTGATTTTCCAATGATTTATTCACCTATGTTCCAATGGTGGTGGGGTGGGGCGATGTTGGCATTGTAGTGTAGTGGGAGGGTGTACCCCAATGCTTGGGGGTGTCCCGATTTCATAGATGGGGCTTTTTATTTAAGTCAGAGATTCGGACGCCCTTTAGAATAGGGGGCCCCTGATCTCAGGATTCCTGGCCTTGCCAGTAGCTTCAGGTGCCATTCCTCCAGCTGATGGTGTGAATCTCGCTTCCCGTTTTTGAAATACACAGAGTGTTGCTAAATGCGACAGGAAATGTCGACCGTGGAGCCTGCAAGCTCCACACCCATTTTCCCTCTGAGCCAACACTCTGTGCATTTTTGGGAAGATTGCACCCCACGGCTGGGATTTTCTGATCCAGTCGGTGGCGGGCACGGCAGACGGGTCAGGAAAATGTGGAGAGATGTGACTTTGAACGGTTTAAGGTGCGTGGGGACAAGTTTAGAGGAGATGTGTGAGGCAAGTTTTTTTTTTACACAGAGGGTGGTGAATGTCTGGAACACGCTGCCCGGGGAGGTGGTGGGAGTGGGTACGATAGCGGCATTTAAGGGGCAACTAAACAAATACATGAATAGGAATGGAAGGATACAGACTCCGTAAGTGCATACGGTTTTAGTTTATTTAGGGTATCATGATCGGCACAGGCTTGGAGGGCCGAATGGCCTGTTCCTGTGCTGTACTTTTCTTTATTCTTTGTTCTTTAGCTCACCAAAGTTTCCCATCCCACCCATGACGATGCCCGCTGGTGTCCAGGCTGGAAAAGACCGCCCCGCCCATTACCTTCACAGGTTTGTAATGACAGTAACAGGTCTGCCAGCTGTCTTCCTGTGATGTAAATGAGCTTTACCAATATCACATTTTCCCCTCTTTAAAACTTTTGAAAAATCTACTCAGAGACTATTAAACCTCTCCGTGTAAACAGTTAACATTCCTCATTATCCTTACCTGCTGCTCTCCCTCACCTTCATTTTGTTCAGTATATTAAAGGTATTTGTAGAAATGAAAATGTTTACACCCAAAACATTAACTTGTTGTTTCTCATTTCAGATTCGTAGAATACTTACAGTGTAGAAGGAGGCCATTCGGCCCATTGAGTCTGCACCGACTCTCTGTCAGAGTACCTTACCCAGGGCCCTATCCCTGTAACCCCACACATCTACCATGGCCAATCCATCCAACCTACGTGGAATTTTCCCGTTCCTCTCGCCACGGGAATCGTAGTGGGCGGGGGCGGACCATGCAAACGTCCGTTGACCTTGAGTGGGATTTTCTGGTCTTGGGGCGAACGCGGTTGGAAGATTCCGCCGTAAGATGCAATTCAGCATGGCCAAACCACCTCACCTGATTCTGATGTGCCACCTGTAAAATTCCAGGTCTTACTGTTCTTTGGATAAATCCCAGCAGCACCTCAGCCCCAGCAGAACACCCACTATTCGGGCACCCACACACACATTTAATTTCCTTTTGTTATTCTTTCATGAGACGTGGGCAGCACTGGCAAGGACAATATTTATTGCCCATCCTTAATTGCCCTTGAACTGAGTGGCTTGCTAGGCCACTTCAGAGGGCAGTTTGGAATCAACCACATTGCTGTGGCTCTGGAGTCACATGTAGGCCAGACCAGGTAAGGACAGCAGATTCCCTTCCCTAAAAGGACAGATATGTTTTTACAACAATCTGTGATAGCTTCACGGTCACCATTACTGAGCCTAGCTTTCAATTCTAGATTGATTAAATAATTAAGTGAATTTAAATTCCACCAGCTGCTGTGGTGGGTTTTGAACCCATGCCCCCAAAGCCTGGGCTTCTGGATTACGACAGTGACATTACCACTAAACTACTATGCCTTCCATGCTCTACTGGCTGGAGGCAGACCATATTCACAGAGCAATTCAGTCAGTAAATCATAAAATCATAGAATCCTACAGTGCAGAAGGAAGCCATTCGGCCCATCAGTCCTGCATCGACACCAATCCCATCGAGGCTTTATCCCCTTAACCCCACATATTTACCCTGCTAATCCCCCTGACACTAAGGGACAATTTAGCATGGCCAATCGACATGACCCACACATCTTTGGACTGTGGGAGGAAACCGGAGTACCAGGAGGAAACCCATGCAGACATGGGGAAAATGTGCAAACTCCACACAGACAGTGACCCAAGGCCGGAATTGAACCCGGGTCCTTGTGAGGCAGCTGTGCTAACCACTGTGCCGCCCACAAATGAAAATGAAAAGCATGTGGACATGAAAGAAAACAGGGAGAGGTTGATGAGGAATATATATATATCTGATGGTCTCAGCACCTTTCTTGTCTCCAGTCAGTACCCAGATTTTAATATCTGCCTCCTTCAAGTTTTGAATGGTTTCAGGAACTCCGTCTTGCAATTTATCCTCAATCGCAGTGGCTCCAATGAGCTGTAATATAAATGCAAATAAGAACTTCACTTGAGCAAAAGCCTTTTTATAGATTTGCAAATATTATATTCAAAATAAGAGTGTATTATGGAGAACCATGAATAGATAGAGTTTAAAATTCCATTGCTGTTATAATAGAATTTTATAAAAGTCATAGTCATCGGGAAACATTTTCATTCTTTTTGCATTTGATTTAGAATTTGATTTCAGATTCTCCCCTCTTTATTTTCCAGGCTGTGGGAGTTTATCCAGTAAGCAACTTAGATCAAAAAGGTTCTAAGTTTGAACCTTCATAACATTCTACAATGAACAAGGAAGCCATTCGGCCCATCGAGTCTGCACTGACTCTCTGTCAGAGTATCTTACTCAGGCCCTATCCCCATAAACCCGTGAATTTACCCCATTAATCCCATCTTGGGACCCCAAAGGGCAATTTAGCATGGCCAATCCACCTAACCCGCACATCTTTGGACTGTGGGAGGAGAACCGGAGCACCCGGAGAACATATAAACTCCACACAGTCACCCGAGGCTGGAATTAAACCTGGGTCCTCGGCGCTGTGAGGCAGCAGTGCTAACCACTGTGCCGGGTTAGACTGATCCAGGGAAGAGGTCTTGTAATGAACCTTAATATCCAGAGAAGAAGAGCTGGAAGGTTGCCCAGAGCTGCCTTTACCTATCTAACCACCTCTGCTGGAAGTGCATGCCCGAGTACACTGGGTTAAAATAGGATCCAGCTTCCTCTTTGTTCCTCCCTCCCCCACAGTCAAAAAGCTTTCTGACACCTTGGGGGTGGCGGAGGGGGGGGGGAGGGGGGCGTAGTTTTAACTCCAAGGGGAATGGATTTGGACAAGAGGGGAGGTGTTAAAATCTGAACCCGAATTCCAACCTGCCCATTTCCAGTTTTAATGAAGGTTGATTGAAAGGTGGCCAATCAATATGCCTTCAGAATGCCAACTGGCAATTTAAATATTCAAATGAGGCTGGCAGCTTCATTTTCATCCACAATTTACTTTGCCAGCTAAAGGAAAGAGAGGATTCTGGAGGTACCTTTTGTTTTATCTGTTGGATCCAACTTGCCTGCTTCACCAACTCTACAATCACCATGGTTGGACACCCCAATGACTCTTCTGATGCCAACCATCTCATGAGGCTTCTGATCTCCCGTATGAGGCCTGCAGTCCACTCTCCTCAGCACCATCTACCCCCCCCCCCCCCCCCCCCCCCATGCACCCCCTTCAACCTCCAATGCCTCAGGATCTCCAACCCTGGCCTTCAATCCTTTCCTCCCCCCTTCTCCATTTCCCAGCTGTGACCTTATACTAAAACCCTGCTCTCCCCACCCTCAGAGAGCCCCTCAGTCTGGCTGGCACTCACCAAGAATGAGTGTAAAACCATTACTCATGTCCTGCGCTTAAAATCAGCTGGGACTAAGGGAGACCCCATTATTCCCTCGCCTCTGCTTTTCTCCCACCTACAAGTAAAAGTCCAGCTTCCATTGTCAAGGATCACAAGTGAATAACCATCACTTGGGTGACAAACCAGAACTTATAGCTAAGAGTAGGAGAGTGGGGCGGCACAGTAGCACAGTGGTTAGTCTCACAGCGCCAGGGACCCAGGTTCGATTCCCAGCTTGGGTCGTTGTCTGTGATGAGTGTGCATGTTTTTTTTAAATTCATTCATGGGACATGGGCATCAGTGGCTGGGCCAGCATTTGTTGCCCATCCCTATTTGCCCTTGAACCGAATGGTTTGCTCGGCCATTTCAGAGGGCAGTTAACAACTGCTTTGCTGTGGCTCTGGAGTCACATGTAGGCCAGACCAGGCAGATTTCCTTCTCTAAAGGACATTAGTGAACCAGATGGGTTTTTCCGATAATCGACGATGGTTTCATGGTCATCAGTAGATTCTTAATTCCAGATTTTTTTTATTGAATTCAAATTCCACCATCTGCCGTGGCGAGAATCGAACCCGGGTCCCCAGAACATTGGCTGAGTTTCTGGATTAATAGTCTAGCGATAATACCACTAGCCATCGCCTCCCCCCCATGTTCTTCCCGTGTCTGCGTGGGTTTCCTCCGGGTGCTCCAGTTTCCTCCCACAGTCTGAAAGACATGCTGGTTAGGTGCATTGGCCATGCTAAATTCTCCCTCCGTGTACCCGAACAGGCGCCAGACTGTGGCAACTAGTGGATTTTCACAGTAGCTTCATTGCAGTGTTAATGTAAGCCTACTTGTGACTAATAAATAAACTTTAACTTCAGCTTTAGAGCAAGGGAGGAAATTATCAAGATTACACATCGTAAAAAAGTCCCCTTTGTTATTACATTAAATGAAACGTGGAATACGGAAGATACTGGAAATCTCAAATTAAAACTGAAAATGGTGGAAATATTCAGCAATAGATTTAAGAGAGATTTTCCCACCTATCTGCTTTGTTATATAGTAAATGGCAGAACCCTTAAGAGTATTGATAGGCAGAGGGATCTGGGTGTACAGGTACACAGGTCACTGAAAGTGGCAATGCAGGTGGAGAAGGTAGTCAAGAAGGCATACGGCATGCTTGCCTTCATTGGTCAGGACATTGAGTTTAAAAATTGGTAAGTCATGTTGCAGCTTTATAGAACCTTAGTTAGACTGCACTTGGAATATAGTGTTCAATTCTGGTCGCCACACTACCAGAAGGATGTGGAGGCTTTGGAGAGGGTACAGAAAAGATTTACCAGGATGTTACCTGGTGTGGAGGACATTAGCTATGAGGAGAGGTTGGAGAAACTTGGTTTGTTCTCACTGGAACGACAGAGGTTGAGGGGCAACCTGATAGAAGTCTACAAGATTATGAGGGGCAGGGACAGAGTGGATAGTCAGAAGCTTTTTCCTAGAGTTGAAGAGTCAATTACTAGGGGGCATAGGTTTAAGGTGTGAGGAGCAAGATTTAAAGGAGATGTACGAGGCAAGTTTTTTACCCTGAGGGTGGTTGGTGCCTGGAACCCGCTGCCGGGGGAGGTAGTGGAAGCAGATACGATAGTGACTTTTAAGGGGCGTCTTGACAAATACATGATATGGTCCCTGGAAGGGTAGAGGGTTTTAGTTAAGTCGGGCAGCATGGTGGGTGCCTGGAACTCGCTGCCGGGGGAGGTAGTGGAAGCAGATACGATAGTGACGTTTAAGGGGCGTCTTGACAAATACATAGAAAGAAATCATAGAAATCATAGAAACCCTACAGTACAGAAAGAGGCCATTCGGCCTATGGTTCTATGGTTTGGAAATAAATACATGATATGGTCCCTGGAAAGGTAGAGGGTTTTAGTTAAGTCGGGCAGCATGGTTGGTGCAGGCTTGGAGGGCCAAAGGGCCTGTTCCTGTGCTGGAATTTTCTTTGTTCTTTGTTCTTGTTTTAGCGGCTACAATGGGCCTGACAGACTCCACATGACAACACTACAAATTGGATTGTTTAAACCAATTCATCTTTATCAGTTCAATAAATGGTGAGAAATTGATGTTAAATACACTTACACCTACACTACAGTTACTCCCACATATCGCAGTGATTTTCTGAATTCTCCGTGCTGTTTCTCTCGGGGTGGGAGGTAGCGCACCAGTGGCAGGATCTCCTAGTCCCGCCGCTGTCAATGGGATTTCCCATTGATTCCATCCCAGCGGGAAATGGACAAGAAGCCAGAATTGGACAATTTTTCAGAGGGGCATCAGGCTGGTGGAGGTTACAGAGTTATTTTGCCAGTGATTTTGTCAGTGAGAGGGGGTGTAACTCAGAGAACAGCCTGTCACCATTAATATTCAGATGACATACTAGTAGAATCATTATCATCATAGAACATCATAGAATCCCTACAATGCAGAAGGAGCCTGCACCAACTCTCCGACAAAATATCTTACCCAGATCCCTATCCCCATAACCCCACATACTTACTCCGCCAATCCCCCCTAACCTACACATCTTGGGACAGTAAGAGGCAATTTACCATGTCCAACCCACCTAACCTTTGAACTGTGGGAGGAAACTGGAGCACCCAGAGGAAACCCTTGCAGTCACGGGGAGAATGTGCAGACTCCGCACAGACAGTGACCCAAGCCGGGAATGGAACCCAGGTCCCTAGTGCTGTGAGGCAGCTGTGCTAACCACTGTGCCACCGTGCCTCTATACAAGTATGCATCCAATTGGTATGGTTGCACATTCCAACGGGGCCCTGAATTCTCTCTGCATTGCTGAAGGCCTGAATGGTGAGACTATCCTGGTGATGCTTAACTCACGTGAGAGTGTCACATCAGCTGCAGGTAAATAATGGTGCCTAAAGGTGGCAGGTACGCAGTCTAGGGGCAATACTCATTATTACTGGGCAGATAACAGTTTGATTTGGAAACACCGCTTTTAGACACATCTCTATCTAATAAAGGTGAGACCTTACCACCAGATCCGTTTCGATTTCTTCGTACAGCTCTTCGAGCAGCGTCCCGCGATTCTGAAGAACGACGCTAGCCTTGTGGTGCCTTTGGTTCCAGTCTTTGAAGTAGCTCTCGTCCACCTCTTTGTATGCCAGGCACAGCGTCCGCAATGTTTCCGCAGCAAAATACTGCAGGAGGGATAACAAAACACAAGTCCTGGCAAATGAAGCTTACCTTCAAGCAAGCATTGATTTACACCACAATTTATGTGTGAAAAGATTATTGAAGATACACTACTCCCTCTGCTGCCTGCCTCAAACATTTTTCATAAGCAAGAGACGCGCTTTCTAATATGACATTTCTAATATTTGTGATGAGCCATTTTTAATGAGAAACATTTACCGTGCATCAGGGAGAAAGGCAGTTGGAAAGTTAGGTCTTAGTGATCTTCAGAATTAGGGAAAATATCTTTTAAATCTTACTTTAATCGTTTGAAAATAATGAGTTTCGATAATGGAAAGGTTTTAATGCTATTCTGCCTCTTATTTTAAGTACGAGTTTTAACAACACCAGGTTAAAGTCCCACAGGTTTATTTGGTAGCAAATGCCATTAGCTTTCGGAGCACTGCTCCTTCGTCAGATGGAGTGGAAATCTGCTCTCAAACAGGGCACAGAGACACAAAATCAAGTTACAGAATACTGTAGAGAATACTGTAGGCTGTAGAGATTCGCATTCTAATTAGTATTCTGTAACTTGATTTTGTGTCGCTGTGCACTGTTTGAGAGCAGATTTCCACTCCATCTGACGAAGGAGCAGCGCTCCAAAAGCTAATGGCATTTGCTACCAAATAAACCTGTTGGACTTTAACCTGGTGTTGTTAAAACTCTTACTGTGTTTACCCCAGTCCAACGCCGGCATCTCCACATCTTATTTTAAGAGCAGGGCCAGCAGAGGCATGACGGGCTGATTGGCCTCCCTTCTGCGCCAGAAAGTTTTCCTTGTTTCTATGTTTATAAGAGTCTGCTAGCTTGAGTTGTCACACATCCTCCCTCAGTGGGAACAGCAGGGTGGACGGAATCTTAGAATCCTACAGTGCAGAAGGAGCCCATTCAGCCCATCGAATCTACACCGACCACAATCCCACCCAGGCCCTATCCCCATAGCCCCATGCATTTACCCTAGCTAGTCTCCCTGACACTGAGGGGCAATTTAGCATGACCAATCCACCTAATCCACACATCTTTGGACGGAAACCAGTACATCCAGAGGAAACGCACGCAAACACAGGGAGAATGTGCAAACTCCACACAGACAGTGACCTGAGGCTGGAATTGAACCTAGCTCCCTGTCGCTGAGAAGCAACAGTGCTAACCACTGTGCCACCATATCTCAGTCAGTGTTGGCCCAGATCAGCTGACAGCAGGATCCATTGGCGATGTCACTCCTTGCCTTGCTCCCAGTCAGATTACTCTAGAATAACGGAGGGTTTCATCTCTTAGCTCAACCAAGAACTGATAACCTGCTCACTCAGCTGCAGTCTTCCCAGTCATATCAATATTGAAGCTTTGATTTGTTCTCAGGGTTGATGGACGAGGGATGACTCTGACTCGCTGGTGTTATTAAGTCCTTCACTTGAAACCTTTGCACAAACATTACATTTCTTTTCTAAATGGCCAGTGTAAGTTCATCTAAAAAATGGAAGAATGAAGCTTTCAAATCAGCCACAGGTTTAAGTTTTTTAAGCTTAAGTTTATTTATTAGTGTCGCAAGTAAACTTACATTAACACTGCAATGAAGTTACTGTGAAAATCCCCTAGTCGCCACACTCCGGCGCCTGTTCGGGTACACGGAGGGAGAATTTAGCATGGCCAATGCACCTAACCAGCACATCTTTCAGACTGTGGGAGGAAACCCACACAGACACGGGGAGAACGTGCGGACTCTGCACAGACAGTGACCCAAGCCGGGAATTGAACCCGAGTCCCTGGCATTGTGAGGCAGCAGTGCTAACCACTGTCACCCCGCCACATAAAGTCAGGTCAGGTGATTAGATCACTGATCTGTCTGGAACCAATCAATAGTCAGAATGATTTGTTACCCATCAGTGTGACAGCATTACCCCACCTTGATTCAATAACTGGATTACATGATGTTATAATGCGATCAGCGTCAAGATGCATTAATTCAAAATTTGCCCGGGTCCTTTACACTTGACAAGGGTTACAACTTTAATTCATGAAATTCAGCATAAAAGTGGTTGGTGGAATGAAAGGAAGTAGCACACTCCAGAGAGTCCAAGATTTACTCAATGATTTTAATTCTCTCTCCTGAATTGAGGACCTATTTTAAGCTCCGAACGTTTCTGTTGGTACGGCGTTCTGTTTGATAGCCGAGTTTGTGTTAATCATTACTTCCAGCACTTTGATTAAACTGCCGCCTTCAAAGTTAATTTCCACTGGAGCCAATTATTGCCTCATACTGGTGGGACAAATGGACAAATCACTTATTTTGGGGCCTCACTCACATTGCTGATGTTATGCTCCCATTATACACTGCCAAGTGCAAGAAGATCTACAACTCATTACCTTAGCACTGCAACGATATGACCATAAATCACATGATCATACTGCACGTTGGTGATTGGATCAGTGCTGAAAATGGCTACAATCCAATCCCCATTGTGTAACACACGTAACAGGGCAAACACGATGTAGTGCAGCGTATGGTTTAGCTTCCCACATTGGGAAGCTGGATTTTATGGGGAGCAGGAAAGACGGCGGGTCGGCACGGAGAATCATGCGGGAGGAAAGGTCCATTGACCTCAGGCAGGATTTTCCAGTTTTGGGGCGAGCGCAGCCGGAAAATCCCGTCCCATGTGTTAGATTCCCAGCGTTGGGAAAACGGCAAGCGATCAAGTCAGCAGCGGGAAGGTAACAAAGCGGGAAACTAACCCCAAGATCAACAGTGCAAAGCTCATTGCTATGCTCAATATAATGCAAATGTAATTTGAATTGAGTATGTGGACTAACATGAGATTGAGTCACAATGGGGTGGATTGCTTTTGGAGAACTTTTCTTTCGTGTTGGAACTTGGTACCCTTTAACTCTGAAGGGTGGAGGCCGAGGCAGAAAGGGCATGAATCCAAAGTATTGGCTCCAAACATTAAAGGGGCAGTTCATGGCCGAGGGACAGAGGGGGCCACTCATTAGGTGATGGCATAGTGGTATTATCCATAGATTATTAATCCAGAAACTCAGCTAATTTTCTGGGGACCCGGGTTCGAATCCCACCATGGCAGATGGTGGAATTTGAATTCAATAAAAGAAATATATCTGAAATTAAAAATCTACTGATGACCATGAAACCATTGTCGATTGTCAGGAAAAACCCACCTGGTTCACTAATGTCCTTGAGGGAAGGAAACCTGCGTCCTTACCCGGTCTGGCCTACATGTGACTCCAGAGCTACAGCAATGTGTTTGACTCTCAACTGCCCTCCAAGGGCAACTAGGGATGGGCAATAAATGCTGGCCAGCCAGCGATGCCCATGTCTCAGGAATAAATTAAAAAATCTAAACCGAGTCTCCAAGAAGTGGACACTTTGGAAGCTGCCTTTAAAGAAAGGAAGAGGCAGTGGCCCAATGGGAATCATTCACCTTGTGCTCCCTCACCCTCGAGGAGGGGATCAGCACTGCACAGGAATACCATGCTACACTGAAACCGATGTGTGCCAACTTACAGCTGTATCACAGGGCTGTCTGTATGGTGCCATCTCCATTAGACAGTGTGGGCTTCCTGCCCCGTAATCCAGTGGCAAGTCCATCTCACCTATTTTTTGGGAGCTTACTCTCACTTGATTGGATTTGGCAGCCGCATCCCTCTTGCGCCAGATTCCCAAATATTTCTGGGCTCTCTGGCAGAGACAGTGAAGGTCGGACCAAATCCAGCACAGGGTCTCGATCTTACCAAGATGCAAAAACACTGCTGCCTCACAGTGCCAGGGACCTGGGTTTGATTCCCAGCTTGGGTCACTGTCTGTGCAGAGTCTGCACGCTCTCCCCGTGTCTGCGTGGGTTTCTTCCGAGTGCTCCGGTTCCTTCCCACAGTCCAAAAGATGTGCTGGTTAGATGCATTGGCCATGCTAAATTCTCCCTCAGTGGACCCAAACAGGCGCCGGAGTGTGGCGACTAGGGGATTTTCACAGTAACTTCATTGCAGTGTTAATGTCAGCCTACTTATGACACTAATAAATAAACTTTAAAAGCCATTATTTTTAGAGAAAGTACCTTTCCACAATAGCATTGGCGGTGGTATAGAATAATTTTGAAATTCTACATGCAAAAATTCAAGTGTTAATTAGATTAAGTCACTTTCAGATGGAAGGGCTGTTTGCACAAATTTTGTCCCAATGAATATGGACCAAAAATGATCAACTTGCACTTCAATAGCATCTTCAGCAAAGTGAAACATGCCAAAGTGCTTCACTGACGTACTAAATGACTTGATTTGACATTGAGCCACATAAGGAGAAAAAGGAAATTAGAAATAAGACCGTACGACCATAAGACGTAGGAGCACCTCCTCCCCCGAGCAGAAGTAGGCCATTTGGCACATTGAGTCTGCTCCGCCATTCAATAAGATCATGAGGGACCTGATATAATTCTCAACTCCATCTTCCTGCCTTATCCCCACATGAGAATTAGAGACAAATCATGTAGATATTTATCTTAGAGAGTTACTGTACATGAGCATTCTGGTTGTGTTACAACGGTTGATATATGGCTTCTTGGATATTATCAATCTTAAATCCCCAATTTACAAAAGAACAAAGAACAGTACAGCACAGGAACAGGCCCTTCGGCCCACCAAGTCTGTGCTGACACAGATGCCTCTCTAATCTAATATTTTCTTGCCTCGACATGGTCCATATCCCTCTATTCTCTGCCTATTCATGTATCTATCCAGATGCCTCTTGAACGTTGATATAGAATCTGCTTCCACCACCTCCTCTGGCCAGCACATTCCAAGCATTCACCACCCTCTGTGTGAAAAACTTGCCCCTTACACCTCTTTCTCAACTTTCCCCCTCTCACTTTCAGCCTATGTCCCCGAATAATTGACCCTTCGACCCTGGGAAAAAGATTATGACTGTCCGAGACCGTTATAATCTTGTAAACCTTTAATTGAATTGTGATGGACTGCCTGCGTTGTAATAATGGTTCTGATTTTAACTCACCCTGCCTGGCAGAAATCTGGCTGCAGCTGCAGTTAAAATGACGGCAGTCACTCATCCTCCCCGGTCCTGTTGCTTCCTTGCTGTGTCCTGATATGAGAAGGTGAGGAAAACACCAAAGGACAGAAGGGGAGGTTGTGTTTTAAATATACCCCACTCCTCTTGCCATTGAATTCCCACTCTCACCCTCTCACCAGGAAGATGGGTTTGGACCAGCCATAAATGTGGGCTGCCGTGTTGCCGGCCTCCTGGATTCGTTGCCTGTTTCAGGGCTTGTAGGTATCTTGTCCATTGTCCTCCCCCCTCCGCACCATTTAGCACTGGTTAGCACTGCTGCCTCACAGCGCCAGGGACCCGAGTTCAATTCCCGGCTTGGGTCACTGCCAGTGTGGAGTTTGCACATTCTCCCCGTATCTGCGTGGGTTTCCCCTGGGTGCTCCGGTTTCCTCCCACAAACCAAAGATGTGCAGGTTAGGTGGTTTAGCCATGCTAAATTGTCCCTTAGTGTCAGGGGGACTAGCTAGGGTAAATGCATGGGGTTATGAGGATAGGGCCTGGGGGTGGGGGGGGGGGGGGGATTGTAGTCAGTGTAGACTCGATGGGCCGAATGGCCTCCTTCTGCACTGTATGATTCTATGATCTATGATTTCCCCACTTAAAATCAGGACCAAAAATTTCTAGACTGAACTAGTGACTTATCAGTGATGATGTGATCAAAATGCTTCTAGTGGGTACCCAAACATTTATAATTGCCACGTGACAGAGACTCCCAACATCACTAACTATTCACTGAAGACTGCAATACAAGAGGTTACTGTAATGGGGTCACTAAGTTGGCAGCATTGCTGTGATTATCCTTTGTGAATGTTCTGATCACATGCATATTCCTGCTTGGGAAGTCCTGTTACATAGAAACATAGAAACGATGAGTTTCTAGGAGTAGGCCATTCGGCCCTCTGAGCCTGCTCTGCCATTCATTTTGATCATGGCTGATCCCAAATTCCCCCCTATATCCCTTGATCCCTTTAGCCCCAAGAGCTATATCTAATTTCTTCTTGAAATCAGACAACGTTTTGGCCTCAACTGCTTTCTGTGGCAGTGAATTCCACACATTCACCAACCTCTGGGTGAAGAAATTTCTCCTCACCTCAGTCCTAGAGGGTTTACCCCTTATCCTCAAACTATGACCCCTAGTTCTGGACTCCCCCACCATCGGGAACATTCTTTCTGAATTTACTCTGTGTAATGCTGTTAGAATTTTATAAGTTTCTCTGAGATCCCCTCCCACTCTTCTAAACTCCAGTGAATATAATCCGAACCAACTTTGTCTCTCCTCATATGACTGACCTGCCATCCCAGGAATCAGCCTGGTAAACAAATCTAATGACCTCCAGAGTAAAGGGCGCGCCAGAAAAGATCAAATCAATTTATCAGCTCAATGCGACCAGACGGTTCTCAACCTGTGAATCCTCAATTCCCTGTACAACACATGGAAGCTGAATTAGCTATCGTCAACGTAACATTTAGAAGACTGAGGATCGTTGAAATGATAACTTGAGAAACGGAACAATATCAAAAGAAAAGCTTAAAAACAAAAGACCATTTCCACGTCTCCTGATCTCTGAACAATTCTAGAGACTGCTACATTTCTGAATGATGCCAAAGTGCATTCACAATCCTCAAAGATTCGGATAGTCAGAACATGGGGAAAAAATGAGCAGCCTTACATCGAGTGCTGTTTGAGTACACTCCTTGTGGAGACAGCTGGGACAAAGTCTCTCATAGATCACCGCATCAGCTCCTTTGCAGTACAACTTAATCTTCCCTTCCGAATCTTCCACTGCGGAGGAAAAAGTGCTCAGGGTGAACTATTGCACTGAAACCTTTACAATCACAAAGAATCTTTACAATCGCGAAGAATTGGGTGGCATAGTGGTTAGCATTGCTGCCTCACAGCGCCAGGGGCCCGGGTTCAATTCCAGTCTCTGGTGACCATCTGTGGAGTTTGCACATTCTCCAGGTTATTGTGTTTGTGGTCCGGTATTGTGACTAATAATAAACCACGAGGTCAGTGGTAGCAAACTAACTGGAACAGTTTGTTAACACGTCTTTATCCTAGCACAGTCAGCACTAGACTGGCTAGGCAAGCACCTGATGTGGAGATGCCGGCATTGGGCTGGGGTAAGCACAGTAAGAAGTTTAACAACACCAGGTTAAAGTCCAACAGGTTTATTTGATAGCAAATGCCACGAGCTTTCGGAGCACTGCCCCTTCGTCAGTATGCCCTGTTTGTGAGCATTTCTCCACTCCACCTGACGAAGGGGCAAGCTCCACCCAGGGTAGCAAAACCTAGGGTGGAGCTCGAATCCTGGGTCATATGACCCATTCTCCTAAAGGGGCATGCCCCCAACACATGTGTCTGCATGGTTTTCCTCCAGGTGCTCCAGTTTCCTCCCATATTCCAAATATGCGCAGGTTAGGTGGATTGGGCATGCTAAATTGTCCCTTAGTGTCCCAAGGTGCGTGGGTTAGGGGGATTGATGGGGTGAATATGTGGGGATAGGGCCTGGGTGGGATGCTGTTTTGGAGAGTCGGTGCAGACTCGATGGGCCAAATGGCCTCCTTCTGCACTGTAGGGATTCTACGATTCTATAAATTCACAACATTAATCTGAGATTAGGCTCAGCACAGAAAGTAACAGAGGAAATATTGGATTATATCAGGTCTATATCACAAAGTGTGGTACTTTCCAAGCAGACTTTTTCTAAAAAAAAACCAAAATGTCAGAGCTTGATTTTGTATTTAAATTGTTTCTGATTGGCTGGTTCCAGCTAGGTTCCAGGGAACCGGGAGAAGAAAACTAAAAAGCTAGCTTCATCCTTCGTGATGAAGAATGTTTTACTTCTCTGCGGTACAGCTTTGCTTAGAGAAAAACAATCCATATAAACCCAGAGATTTTCAGTCCTGATGCCCTCCCTATATGTGGTAAGTTTGAGGCTGATCGGACAACAGGGCAGATGCAAGGCAGCTGCATTTCAAAGTTATGCTTCCTGCATGTTTATATAAGACTTTGATCTCATAAAACGTCATGGCTCTGATGGGGAAGAGCTCCAGAAACAGGTGTTAGACATCACCTGTGCATTTGTAAAGCATTCAAGTGTTGTCCCTGAACCAATAAGTGTACATCATGGGGAGGCGATAGCCTAGTGGTATTATCGCTAGACTATTAATCTAGAAACTCAGCAAACGTTCTGGGGACACGGATTCGAATCCTGCCACAGCAGATGGTGGAATTTGATTTCAGTAAAAAATTATCTGGAATTAAGAATCTACTGATGACCATGAAACTATTGTCGATTGTCGGAAAAACCCATCTGGATCACTAATGTCCATTACGCAAGGAAATCTGCCGTCCTTACCTGGTCTGGCCTACATGTAACTCCAGAGCCACAATAATGTGATTAACTCTCAACTGCCCTCCAAGGGCAACTAAGGACGGGCAATAAATACTGGCCCAGCCAGCGACACCTATATCCCACCAATGAATTTTAAAAAATCTGACTCAGATATCTGTGCACCACTGTAACGACTTTAATCAGGCAATTGAGGTGGGCCTGTAGAATATGAACTCCCTGATTAAGAACATAGAACATAGAACAGTACAGCACAGAACAGGCCCTTCGGCCCACGATGTTGTGCCGAGCTTTATCTGAAACCAAGATCAAGCTATCCCACTCCCTATCATCCTGGTGTGCTCCATATGCCTATCCAATAACCGCTTAAATGTTCCTAAAGTGTCTGACTCCACTATCACTGCAGGCAGTCCATTCCACACCCCAACCACTCTCTGCGTAAAGAACCTACCTCTGATATCCTTTCTGTATCTCCCACCATGAACCCTATAGTTATGCCCCCTTGTAATAGCTCCATCCACCCGAGGAAATAGTCTTTGAACGTTCACTCTATCTATCCCCTTCATCATTTTATAAACCTCTATTAAGTCTCCCCTCAGCCTCCTCCGCTCCAGAGAGAACAGCCCTAGCTCCCTCAACCTTTCCTCATAAGACCTACCCTCCAAACCAGGCAGCATCCTGGTAAATCTCCTCTGCACTCTTTCCAGCGCTTCCACATCCTTCTTATAGTGAGGTGACCAGAACTGCACACAATATTCCAAATGTGGTCTCACCAAGGTCCTGTACAGTTGCAGCATAACCCCACGGCTCTTAAACTCCAACCCCCTGTTAATAAAAGCTAACACACTATAGGCCTTCTTCACAGCTCTATCCACTTGAGTGGCAACCTTTAGAGATCTGTGGATATGAATCCCAAGATCTCTCTGTTCCTCCACAGTCTTCAGAACCCTACCTTTGACCCTGTAATCCACATTTAAATTAGTCCTACCAAAATGAATCACCTCACATTTATCAGGGTTAAACTCCATTTGCCATTTTTCAGCCCAGCTTTGCATCAGATCTATGTCTCTTTGCAGCCTACAACAGCCCTCCACCTCATCCACTACTCCACCAATCTTGGTGTCATCAGCAAATTTACTGACCCACCCTTCAGCCCCCTCCTCTCAGTCATTAATAAAAATCACAAAGAGCAGAGGACCAAGCACTGATCCCTGCGGCACTCCGCTAGCAACCTGCCTCCAATCCGAAAATTTTCCATCGACCACCACCCTCTGTCTTCGATCAGACAGCCAGTTACCTATCCAATCGGCCAACTTTCCCTCTATCCCACACCTCCTCACTTTCATCATAAGCCGACCATGGGGGACCTTATCAAACGCCTTACTAAAATCCATATATATGACATCAACTGCCCTACCTTCATCAACACACTTAGTTACCTCCTCAAAAAATTCTATCAAATTTGTGAGGCACGACTTGCCCTTCACGAATCCGTGCTGACTATCCTGGATTAATCCGCATTGTAAGCAAGGCAGTTCCACCAATATGGTCTATTCTGTGTGGCTATTTCCTTTCCAAAGGTGAAATTTTCATGTGTTTAATGGTATGGGAATCATTGTATCCCATGGAAAATCCGATCATTTCAGGACTTTCCCAATCTTAGGTTTGCTTCACTGTTTCCCCCACCAGAGTAAGAAGTCTGACAACACCAGGTTAAAGTCCAACAGGTTTATTTGGTAGCAAAAGCCACTAGCTTTCAGAGCGCTGCTCCTTTGTCAGGTAAGTGGGAGTTCTGTTTCCCCACCAGAGGGCAGGCTAAACATCATCATTCTCTTCAGCAATGGTTCCAGCTTCTGAGGCTGTTTTAATTTCATAAAATAGCTCCCTCTCCTGGACATCAATATAATCACCACACATTACTTCATAGAATCCTGACAGTTCAGGAGAAGGCCATTCGGCCCATCGGGTCTGCACCGACAACAATCCCACCCTGGGCCCTGTATCCATAACTCCATGTATTTATTAAGGGCCAAATTGCTTTGTACGTTCCTCTGGCACTCCTAGTGTAGACTGCTAACTGGAAGCACTCTGTATGCTGTTGTCAGACTTGTAAATAAAGGAATTTTGGTGAAGGGACTTCTGCCTCTGAGGTCTTATTACAACCACCCACCACATCGGACATGTAAAATCGTCTGGTAATTTATGGGCTGGTATCAGCAAATGTCAATGAAAGCTGTTGGATTCATAGAATCATAGAAACCCTACAGTGCAGAAGGAGGCCATTCGGCCCATCGAGTCTGCACCGACCACAATCCCACCCAGGCCCTACCTCCACATATTTTACCCGCTAATTCCTCTAACCGACACTTCCCAGGACTCTAAGGGGCAATTTTTTAACCTGGCCAATCAACCTAACCCGCACATCTTTGGACTGTGGGAGGAAACCGGAGCACCCGGAGGAAACCCACGCAGACACGAGGAGAATGTGCAAACTCCACACAGACAGTGACCCGAGCCGAGAATCGAACCCGGGACCCTGGAGCTGTGAAGCAGCAGTGCTAACCACTGTGCTACCGTGCCGCCCATTAAAAAAACAGAACAGAATCACCTGGATTGCTGTGAAAATCCTACAGGTTCATGAATTTAGGATTGCTGTGAGAATCCTACAGGTTCATGAACACACCTTAGAGGAAAGCAACCTGACACACCTGTATCCGATCTGGTCTATCTGTCCTGCAGACCTGCACTGTATGGTTAATTCTCAATGCTCTTGACAAACCACTGGGTTAGAATCATGGAATTGTAGGAATTCACATTGTCAGTCATAAAAGAATTATCCAACCAAATCCAGGATCTGTATTCCTGGAGCTCAGCACATCTAAACCCGTCGAATTTCATTCTTCGCCCGTGCCGCCATTGGGGAATCCATGGCGGGGGTCTGACTTCAGGAGGACTGGAAGATCCCGGTGGCGGGAAGGGCTGGAGAATTCTGCCCTAGGCTTACGTCACACAGTGTAATCAGACGGTGGGATTTGAAAGGGAAGTTCAATGCTGAGATGGGCAATGGGATTGGCAGAGGACCAAGAGGAGGTCTCTACTTTTCCTCTTCGCTGCATCCCTGAGAAATGACAGGATGCAAAAATCAAAAAATTCGGGAAATAACTTTCATTGGAAAAGAAATTTCACCTTACAGAAGAAGACCTTCTATCACGCAGCGAGTGGTAATGACCCATTGTCTATGAGGGTGGCAGAAGGGAAGCCAATCAACAATTTCAAAAGCAAACTAGATCGGGAAATAATTTCACATGATTTCGGGGTAGAATAGGGGAATGGGACTGAATGGATTGTTCCATAGAGAGACAGCATAGACTCCATGGGCTGAATGGCCTCCTCCTGTGCCAGAATGACTCAAAGTGGAAATGTACTTTTTTTTTTAATTAATTGTCTTTAGGTTAGCTACTTACAGATAACAGACATCCTCTTTCGGCAGCTGTTGAAATCCAGTATCGCCAGCATTGTGTACGTCCGCTGCACTCCCAGTTCACTGATGGTGATGGTGTCCTGTGTACGTGACAGAAACACGTAACCAAAATTTCTTGCCGCAGTGACCAGAGCCTCTTCATCCGGGGAAGCAGCTTGGTATGCAAGCTGACCTTGAAGTAAGAAAAATAAGCAAATTTCAATGTCCAAACATGGAATAGAGTCAGGATCTCTGTCAAATCAACTTTCAGTTCCCATTGAACACCGCTGAACTATGTTAGCGACGGCACACCGGAGTGGAACAGACTGTTTGAGCTGTTCGAGGGCGGCACGGTAGCACAGTGGTTAGCACTGCTGCTTCACAGCTCCAGGGACCTGGGTTCGATTCCCGGCTTGGGTCACTGTCTGTGTGGAGTTTGCACATTCTCCTCGTGTCTGCGTGGGTTTCCTCCGGGTGCTCCGGTTTCCTCCCACAGTCCAAAGATGTGCGGGTTAGGTTGATTGGCCAGGCTAAAAATTGCCCCTTAGTGTCCTGAGATGCGTAGGTTAGAGGGATTAGTGGGTAAATACGTAGGGATATGGGGGTAGGGCCTGGGTGGGTTTGTGGTCGGTGCAGACTCGATGGGCCGAATGGCCTCTTTCTGTACTGTAGGGTTTCTATATTGTTAATTGTGTCCAATACTGAATGTTATCTGTAGAATTGAACAGGGAGATCCAAACTGCAATGAAAACCTGAAATGGTCCCAGTTATCCCATTTCACCAAACTCACTGCCCAATTTCTGCTACTATTCTCATCACAGTGGTTAGCACTGCTGCCTCACAGCGCCAGGGACCCGGGTTCACTGCTCCCTCACAGCGCCAGGGACCCGGGTTCACTGCTCCCTCACAGCGCCAGGGGCCCGGGTTCACTGCTGCCTCACAGCGCCAGGGACCCGGGTTCACTGCTCCCTCACAGCGCCAGGGACCCGGGTTCACTGCTGCCTCACAGCGCCAGGGACCCGGGTTCACTGCTCCCTCACAGCGCCAGGGGCCCGGGTTCACTGCTCCCTCACAACGCCAGGGACCCGGGTTCACTGCTCCCTCACAGCGCCAGGGGCCCGGGTTCACTGCTCCCTCACAACGCCAGGGACCCGGGTTCACTGCTCCCTCACAGCGCCAGGGGCCCGGGTTCACTGCTGCCTCACAGCGCCAGGGACCCGGGTTCACTGCTGCCTCACAGCGCCAGGGACCCGGGTTCACTGCTGCCTCACAGCGCCAGGGACCCGGGTTCACTGCTGCCTCACAACGCCAGGGACCCGGGTTCACTGCTCCCTCACAGCGCCAGGGACCCGGGTTCACTGCTCCCTCACAACGCCAGGGGCCCGGGTTCACTGCTGCCTCACAACGCCAGGGACCCGGGTTCACTGCTGCCTCACAACGCCAGGGACCCGGGTTCACTGCTGCCTCACAGCGCCAGGGGCCCGGGTTCACTGCTGCCTCACAGCGCCAGGGACCCGGGTTCACTGCTCCCTCACAGCGCCAGGGGCCCGGGTTCACTGCTGCCTCACAACGCCAGGGGCCCGGGTTCACTGCTCCCTCACAGCGCCAGGGACCCGGGTTCACTGCTGCCTCACAGCGCCAGGGGCCCGGGTTCACTGCTGCCTCACAACGCCAGGGGCCCGGGTTCACTGCTCCCTCACAGCGCCAGGGGCCCGGGTTCACTGCTGCCTCACAGCGCCAGGGACCCGGGTTCACTGCTGCCTCACAACGCCAGGGGCCCGGGTTCACTGCTGCCTCACAACGCCAGGGGCCCGGGTTCACTGCTGCCTCACAACGCCAGGGACCCGGGTTCACTGCTGCCTCACAACGCCAGGGACCCGGGTTCACTGCTGCCTCACAACGCCAGGGGCCCGGGTTCACTGCTGCCTCACAGCGCCAGGGACCCGGGTTCACTGCTGCCTCACAACGCCAGGGGCCCGGGTTCACTGCTGCCTCACAGCGCCAGGGACCCGGGTTCACTGCTCCCTCACAGCGCCAGGGACCCGGGTTCACTGCTCCCTCACAACGCCAGGGACCCGGGTTCGATTTCCGGTTTAGGCCACTGTCAGTGCGGAGTCTGCACCTTCTCCATGGGTTTCCTCCGGGTGCTCTGGTTTCCTCCCACAGTCCAAAGATGTGCAGTTTAGGTTGATTGACCATGCTAAATTGCCCCTTCGTGTCAGGCGGACTAGCAGGGTAAATATGTGGGGTTACAGGGATAGGGCCTGGGTGAGATTGTTGTCGGTGTAGGATCGATGGGCTGAACGGCCTCCTTCCACACTGTAAGGATTCTATGATTCTATGAACCTCTCCATTTATTGATATGATACAAATTAAAGCAATCTCACTGTCCTTGTTGAGGTGTAAAGAGCTAATTTATGCAAGAATAAAGACGGCCTATTTATTGCTGTAGAAATGTTCTGTCTGCATTTCAAGCTGTATTCTGCACGAACCTCAGTAAAATTCAACAGTTGCTGAGCAAAGACAATTCAGACTCACCATTTTTGTCCTCCGCCATTACCGTGTGACAAACAGCCAGGAGCTTAAAGAATTCATGTACTCCAGAGTCTCCGCCTGATCGAATGAGGTCCGGAAGCGAACTGTCGTGAAACGTCAGCTTTCCATCAGCGAATGTGTTCCAGCTAAAGTCAACCACCTGAAAACATCCCAGTAACTTTCTCAATGCGAGCTGAGACGAATCACACAATAATCGACCAGCGCGACATCGAATGCAGATTGAAGCACAGAATTATTGAATACTGGGGCAGATGCTCTGTTGGAGAGTCGGTGCAGGCTCAGGATTCTATGGAAAAACTGAACTATAATGTCTGACAATTGATATTCCACCTCTGTGGGATGGTGGGGGGAATCCCATGGTTGGGCTTGGCAAGGTACTGCAGTGGTTTGTCATTGCTTTCTGCCGGTTCTGGCTGACTCTTACCACCTGCCATAGACATTTTGGAATAATTTGCAGGTTAATAATTATCCTGTTTGGCCGGGTAATAAGTGTGAATTTCATGACCATCAAGTCCCGGGGTGGGACTCTGTGGTGAACCATCGTTGGTTCCCACTGGATAGTGCTGAGCCAGGGGCTGGCCAGGACTACAAGGATGTACATATGTTACTGTTGGATTGTGCTATTGTTGCTGTTGGGTTCGGGTGGGGTTGTTACACCTGTGTATGTTACTGTTGTGGCACATCCCAGTCGGGCTCCGCCTCCTGGGAGAGGTATAAGAGTCCCTGCTCTGGCCGGGACCCCTTCAGTCTGGGATAGTGTATATAAGTTCTGATAGCTTCATTAATAGTAAATAAAAGCCTTCATTTACTGAGCTTCGAGCCTTGTGTCTAAATTGATGTGCATCAGACTCGAACCCGGAGCTTCTGGCTCAGAGTGCGGGAGCTTGCACTGTGCCACAAGCTATCCCATCTTGCATCTAACATGGCTGTACATTCATAACCCTCCAGGTTCCCGATCAAAGCTACTGGCAATGAAAACATACATCCCAAGTTGTCATTTGCTACATTTTGCTATCAGTGCTTCATGAGGCAGTGATACTAAGTTCTGGGCAGCCCAGTTAAAGTTTTATGACAAGGCAATTCCTTGTAGGTCAGTAAACAGCGCTCAGCGAGTGCAAGGTTTTCACTATTGATGCACCATCAACTACGAGGACTGCAGCGAGCGAGTGAAAATAACAGGCTTTTAATCGCCAAGAACTGGAACACACCCTTGTAGCTAACCTGGCCCAGACTGAGGCAGGGAGGAGGAGCCGTCACCTTTATACCTCATTCAGGTGGAAAGGGAGGAGTCTCAGGTGGAAAGGGAGGAGTCTCGGGCCAGGTGCAGCAGGGGTGTGTCCAGGCATACAACATGTAATTACAGTGGGTCACCACACACTGAAACTCAAAATGCAAGGAATGCCAAAATCATTCCTGCCAAATAATTTGGATTAAAAAACACTTACCGTTGCTTTATTGACATCGTCAAATTGATTGCCTGAAAGTCAAAGAATTCAACTTTTAGTGTATAGAATACAGAATATTAACTATTTCTTTTTAAAGTAAAGTTTATTTATTAGTGTCACCAGTAGGCTTACATTAACACCGCAGTGAAGTTACTGTGAAAATCCCCTAGTCGCCACACTCCGGCGCCTGTTCGGGTACACTGAGGGAGAATTTAGCACGGCCAATGCCAGCACATCTTTCGGACTGTGGGAGGAAACCGGAGCACCCGGAGGGAACCCACACAGACACGGGGAGAATGTGCAGACACCACACAGTCACCTGAGGCCAGAATTGAACTCTGGTCCCTGGTGCTGTGAGGCAGCAGTGCTAACCACTGTGCCACCGTGCCGCCCATAGCCTTCGAAATATTTCCACTGAAGAGTTCTGCAAAATGGAATATCAGTTGTTTCTTATGGAGGAATATTAACAGTTACCATATACCCGTCCACCGATGCTGCATTTCTTAAACGTCATGATGTTTTGGGTCAGAGTGCCTGTCTTATCCGAGAAGATGTACTTTATTTGGCCAAGCTCTTCATTCAGGGTGGTGGTTCTTGCTTTGGCAGGACAGTCTCTCTCAGCACAGTACATTTTTATATCCCAGTTAATGAAAAAACTCTGGACTACGTGGAGGAGTTCAAACCTGAAAGATAACATTTCTGCCATTATCTGCTGTACGCTGATAGGTTTGCTTGTAATGTTAACACAGTCAGAATTACAGTAAGTTAAACCTGCTCCATTAATTCTCTGCACCAACTACGTGAACACTAACCATTGAAAAGGAAAGTTGTGATCGCATTTATTTGTAACATCGGGTGATTAAGAATCGTAGGGTGCGCTCTTACTGGCCGTTCACGCCACGTTCCCGCTGCAGCGAGGTCGGAGAATTTGGTGGTTAGCGGGATGGGAAAATCCCACCGGGCCGAACGGTCGTAAGATTCCGGCCAACGCCATGTTTTTCAGTCAAATACAAGATCCGCTAAAATATTTAAAATAAGCGTCTCAGGATATTGTGAGCAAGGCATTTCCACCAATATGGTCCATTCTGTGTGGCTATTTCCTTTCCAGAGGTGAAATTTTCATGTGTTTAATGGTATGGGAATCATTGTATCCCATGGAAAATCCGATCATTTCAGGACTTTCCCAATCTTAGGTTTGCTTCACTGTTTCCCCCACCAGAGTAAGGAGTCTAACAACACCAGGTTAAAGTCCAACAGGTTTATTTGGTAGCAAAAGCCACTAGCTTTCAGAGCGCTGCTCCTTTGTCAGGTAAGTGGGAGTTCTGTTTCCCCACCAGAGGGCAGGCTAAACATCATCATTCTCTTCAGCAATGGTTCCAGCTTCTGAGGCTGTTTTAATTTCATAAAATAGCTCCCTCTCCTGGACATCAATATAATCACCACACAATATTACTTCATAGAATCCCGACAGTGCAGGAGAAGGCCATTTGGCCCATCGGGTCTGCACCAACAACAATCCCACCCTGGGCCGTGTATCCATAACTCCACGTATTTACCCTAGCTAATCCCCTGACACTAAGGGGCAATTTAGCATGGCCAATCAGCCTAACCCGTACATCTTTGGAGTGTGGAAGGAAACCGGAGCACTCGGAGGAAACCCACGCAGACACGGGGAGAACGTGCAAACTCCGCACAGACAGTGACCCGAGGCCGGAATTGAACCCGGGTCCCTGGCGCTGTGAGACAGCAGTGCTAACCTCTGTGCCACCATATGATGCCCCTAGTTTGTTCTACTGTGTAATCGGACTCATTCGAAGTCGGCATTGATCAGTACGTGATACAACTGTTAACCATCGTTGCTGCAACATTCGCTACTCGGAGAACAGCCTTTGCTCAGAGAAAAAATGTGAATGTCTAGTTTGATGACAAGGAGGCTCTAGCTTTGGGTATGGTCAATGTAGGTACACATAATTCAGAGCCTTAACATGCAATAGACATCTTGTCAACTCTTTTCAGAAGGTCAGTCCATATCACAGCCAGTCTTGGGTTATCTTTTAAAATTACAGAATTATATTTTAAAATACAAAATTCCACTAATTATTCATAGAGTCACCTTCTCTTTCAAAGCTTATTGCTTCAAATTGCATTACTATCAAACATTCTAATAAAAGAAATACATCTTTCAATTAGGCCCTCAGGTCTCAACATTGAGTTCAACAACTTTAGACTGTGACCTCTCTCCTCCATCTTAACCCCCTTTTTTTTTAATGCCCCATACACTTTTTGTTTCAATGCAAAAATCCTCCACCCCTCTCCCACTCCTCCCCCGCTGGCCCATCTGTCACTCGTTCTTAATTTTTGCTACATCTTTATTGCAATCTCTCCCAGCTCCCGCTAACCGCAGATCCAGCTGTCTCACCCCCCTCTTATACTATATAATATCCCAACACATCCTCCCTCTCTTCCATTTCCACAGAGCAGCCAAACAGACTGGAAACACTGGCCAGAATTCTCCGGCCCCCTGCACACCGCTGCAGTTGCCAGTGAGAATTTGGCGCTCAGCCAAATCTCCATTCACCGCAGCGGGATCAGGTAATCCCAGCCGCCGGTGAGGCCGGAGAATTCCGGCCTTAACTCTGTTTTCTCTTCCTATGGATGCTAGCAGATCTACTGAGGTTTTCCAGCATCCTCTGTTCTTGTTTTAGATTCCAGCATCCGCAGGATTTTGCTATTATTTTAATACATTGAATACATTGAATCATAGCATTGCTAGAGTGCAAAAGGAGGCCTATCGAATCTGCACTGCAACTCTGACAGATTGTCTCACCTAGGACTACCTCCTGCTCCATCCCCTTAACCGCACGCATTTACCATGGCTAATCCATCTAACTTATACATCCTTGGACACTAAGGCGCAATTTAACATGGCCAATCCACCTACCCTGCACATCTTTGGAGGAAACTGGAGCACCTGGAGGAAACCCACATAGACACGGGGAGAACGTGCAGACTCCGCACAGACAGTGACCCAAGGCTGGAATTGAACCCGGGTCCCTGGCGCTGTGAGACAGCAGTGCTAACCACTGTGCCACCGTGCTGCCCTGAATTGCTTGCGCTCCAACAGTTTTTTTTTTCCTTTGCTTTCTGAATTATGAGGAAATCAGTTGAATTGTTTGAGGTGGCAGCCTTCGCTTTACATCATAAATCTCCAGGAAGAGGGTAAAGGGCAAACCAGTCTAAACAGCTGCACATTTCAAAGTGTTTGTCAGTTTGTCAGTAGCTTTGCAGAGGGATAAAGACGTGCTTACGTAACGTAAAGTGACATTGGCAATATGGAGTTCAATATAATAACATATCCCCAGAAAGACACAAAGCCTTGGTATCCTGGACTGAAACCACCTTCAGACGTAATGTTGAGATATGGAACTTTGTTTCCGAATTTCACACCCCAGACAGCACTTCCAACAGCAAGGCAGAATGATAAACCAGCAAGAATCAACAGGACCTGGAAAAGGATTAAGTACATTCGCAGTGAGTGATTTCAGTTGCGTTTCACCGTACAGGTGTTGTTACAGACATCTTTCATCCCCACAGCCAGTGCTGATACTCTGACACAGTCAACACAGAACTTACACCAATCAAACAGGTGGTGCAAAATATATACTTGCAGACACAGCACCTTTTTAATTATGATCTGGACATTTTGAAGTAATTCCTGGACAATAAAGTACTTTTTGAAAGAAGTATGATCAGCTTTGTTACTTAAGCAAGTCTGGAATGAACACAAGTTGGAATTGCAACAAGTGCAGCACAATGCAGTGAAAAGGTTGATGTGCGTGTTCCTACTTTGTGCTTCATTTACTCCCTTCACCACCTGTCCCCACACACAAACACGCACACACATACATGCACACACATACATGCACCCACACACACACATGCACGCACACACACACATGCACGCACACACACACACGCACCCACACACATACATGCACACACACACATATACACCCACATACAAACACGCAAATACATGCACACATACACATACAAGCACCCACACACATACATGCACACACGCACCCACACACAAACACGCAAATACATGCACACATGCGCACACACATACATACACACAAACACGCAAATACATGCGCATACACACATACATACACCCACGCACAAACATGCAAATACATGCACACACGCGCGTACACATATATACACATACATACGCACGTGCACACACATATGCACACAAGCACGCACACAAAGACACACACTCACCCACACATGTATATACACACACACACAAGCACACACCCACACTACATGCGCGCGCGCGCACACACATGTTTAATTACATGATTGAGTTCTTATGACAGGTCATTAACCTGAAACATTGGTCAGGATTTTCCAGTCCCGTCAGCGGAAAATTTGGAGGCCCGGCTAAAGATCCTTTGGCTTCCAGTGGGACTGGATGATCCTAGAGTGTAAAATCCCACCCATTACCTTCTCTCCCAACAGACACTGCCAGACCGGCTGAGTGTTCCCAACACTTTCCCGCTTTTAGTTCCAGTTCCAGGCTGCTGCCTGATTGACTTTAAAAGCTGAACAAGGATTGCTGATTGGTTGAGAGGTAAAAAACCAGTCGGGATAAAGGGAAGATGCTCTGACTGGCGGGAGGCGATGAGCGGAGTTCCCAGGGGGACTGTACTAAAGCCTCAGCTTCTCCCCACACAATTTTCAATGATGTGATCGGGAGTTGTTGGTGTGCAAGCGACACAAAAATAGGTGGTGGAGAAAGTCACAAATGGGCACATCAGGCAAAGTGTGAGTGGAAAGTGAATGAGCGTACCAGAAGCACCACACGATTCATTAGATGTTCGATTCTGGTTTTCTTCAAGATATATCTCCCACTGTTCTTCATTATCTTTGTATCCACCCCTGAAAATTAAATGGAATAACAAAACAAGTCAAAATGTGCGTGCTCAGAGCTAACATTAGCAGTAGATTTATGGGACAGGGATAGTAATTTTGGCTTTGGAAGATACAGTAAGTCCTCACTTAAAGTTGTGTTTGCGTTCCTGAAAATCATGACTTGAAGTGAAGTGACTTTAAGTGGAACCAACATTAAAGCCAGAGTCAGGGGCAGCACGGTGGCACGTGGTTAGCACTGCTGTCTCACAGCTCAAGGGACCAGGGTTCAATTCCAGCCTCTGGTCACTGTGTGGAGTTTGCACATTCTCCCCATGTCTGCGTGGGTTTCCTCCGCGTGCTCCGGTTTCGTCCCACAGTCTGAAAGATCTGCAGTTTAGGTTGATTGGCCATGCTAAATTGCCCCTTAGTGTCAGGGGAATTAGCAGGGTAAGTGCGTGGGGTTACGGGGGCAGGGGCTGGGTGGGATTGTTGTCGGTGCAGGCTCGATGGGCCGAATGGCCTCCTTCTGCACCGAAGGAATGATTAGCCAGAGTTAGATTCCTTCTGACCATGTCTTGCCCAGAAAAAATAATGCACAAGTTCAAATACTGAACCATTTATGTACCGCACTGTGCATTCCTTCCAAAATAATATATACATCCCTAAATATAAAAGAAATCAATACAGTACGCAATAAAAAAATACATTCGCCATCTAAGTACCTGTTCAGTACTTTTAGAGTAACCAAGTTCCATCTAGTGACAGGAGTTGGTTGATGCCATTATCAGCTGAACTACCTGCACCGACCAACACCTGCCACTAGATGGAGGCAAGGGCTGCATTGGGAGTTCAGTAAGAAGTCTCACAACACCAGGTTAAAGTCCAACAGGTTTATTTGGTAGCACATACCAGCACAGGTGAAGACAGGATTGGAGGGCGGCAGCATCAAAGTGAACAGCCAGGGGATGAATAACAGGGTTCAGGGACTAAGGTGAGAACAGAGGGTGGGAGGCAAGGCCCTGGAGCAAGGGCACTGAGGACAAAAGTGGAAATGCTGGGGTAAAGTTCCTATAAGTGCTGGTAAATGGGATTAGGTGGGAGGTCAGGTGTTTCTCATGTATGGGTGCAGACTCGGTGGGCCAAAGGGCCTCCTCTGCACTGTATAATTCTATGATTCTATAAAAGGCAGACCAGAGAAGAGGAAGTCTGGCAACTGATGTTGAAGTGAAACTGGCAATGTTAGATACCAATACAACTTTATTAATGATGTTAAACGAGGCAGCGTTGAGTGCAGACTTACCCTAGCGTAAAGCCGCCACTTGATTAACATCTCTCCACATTTTCACCCCCATTGATCTTAATGGTAATAGTAACCGGAAGAGACGTTAACATGTGTAGCTGATTTGCTATTGTCCGTTTTGCACTATCTCCGGTCAAACTTAGCCCATTGGGTCGGTCCCATTCCAGCATAGTGCAATGTGTACGTATCCCTGTCCCTGCTCCCACACACACACACACACATACAAATCTCCTGGGAGAAGCAATAACCAGAGACCAATTTCCGAGAAATACCTCTCTGACCACAAGGGAGATCGTAATGACAGGTAATACCGGTCTTAGGTACCGAGAGAAATTTAGCACTTGCAGGAACTTTCTAGTTCCCCTGATGTTCACGCAGCGAATATGCACTCAGAATGTGTCAGTGCTTATTCCAGAGCTTGGTGCATCACTGCTAAAGGAGGCACTTCAAAGCAGGCAACTTCGCTCAGTGCTTTCTTAACTTATACATGCATTCCCGAGTCTATCTAGCTGAAATAGCTTAGCCACGTGAACAGATTCTTAATGCTTTTATTATCACAGTCACATCATCTCAAAGCCTAAGCTTTTCCAATATAAGGCCTCTATAAGTCTGTCCTGGGGACAGTGGTTTTCACTTGGGGTGAGATTCGGGTGAGCAGGGAGGACAGGCTAAAACCTCCCGACCTCAGCAACATTAGGCCGGGGTGATGTGGACTCCTGGAGACACATCCCTGTTGACATTGAAGCATAGAAAATAGGAGTAGGCCATTCGGCCCTTTGAGCCTGTTCCACCATTCATTATGATCATGGGTGATCATCCAACTCAATAGCCTGAACCCACCTTTCCCCACATCCTTTGATCCCCTTTGCCCCAAGAGATATATTTGATTTGATTTATTATTGTCACATGTATTGGGATATAGTGAAAAGTATTGTTTCTTGCGCGCTATGCAGACAAAACATACCGTTCATAGAGTACAAATGGAAGAAAGAAAGAAGAGGATGCAGAATATCGAGCGGGATTCTCCGGCCGCGTTCGCCCCAAAACTGGAGAATCCCGCCTGAGATCAATGGACTTTTGCGTGGTCCGCCCCCCGCCCATGACAATTCCCGTGGCGGACGGGACGGGAGAATTCCCCCCATGGTGTTACAGTCATAGCTAGGATGTAGAGAAAGATCAACTTAATGTAATGCAAGTCCATTCAAAAGTCTGACAGCAGCAGGGAAGAAGCTGTTCTTGAGTCGGTTGATACGTGACCTCAGACTTTTATATCTTTTTCCCCCCAAGAGAAGAAGGTGGAAGAGAGAATATCCGGGGTGCGTGGGGTCCTTAATTATGCTGGCTGCTTTTCCAAGGCAGCGGGAAGTGTGGACAGAGTCAATGGATGGGAGGTTGGTTTATATGATGGACTGGTCTATGTTTACAACACTTTGTAATTTCTTGCGGTCTTGGTCAAAGCAGCAGCCATTCCAAGCTGTGATACATCCGGAAAGGATGTTTTCTATGGTGTATCTGTAAAAATTGATGAGAGTTGTACCAGACATGCCAAATTTCCTTAGTCTCCTGAGAAAGCAGAGACTTTGGTGGGCTTTCTCAACTATAGTGTCAGGACAGGTTGTTGGTGATCTGGACACCTAGAAACATGAAGCTCTATCTAACGCATTCTTGAAAATATACAATGTTTTGACCTTAACTGCTTTCTGGTGATGGTGAATTCCACAGGTTTACCACTCTTGAGGGAGGAAGTTTCTCATCTCACTCCTAAAAGATTTACCTCGTATCCTTAGACTGTGATACCCTGTAAGAGGGAGTTTAGAATAACTTGGGACTAAAAGACTAACAAATCAAAGTGGATTAATTTAGAGTGAAGTCACAAAGTACCTGGAATATATTTTACAAGGTACAGTTTGCATAGAGACACATATAACCACTATTAGAGCATTTAAACATGTATTTTTTTAAAATATATTGTATTCTGTGTTAAAATCTTGGCTAATGGCACAATACTCTAAGGCATGATGGGACTAGTCAAGTAAAAAGAACCACTTTCTTTAGGAACAATATAGCCACAGAGCACAATTCTTATCAGTATGGACTAGAGACCTGCTAGTCCCAGATAATTAATGAATAGGCCATACAGCACACGAGAGAAGGAAAAGTCTAGAGAATGCTAGGAGACTGAGAAAGAACTTTCAAAGTCCATGACCACATGCTGTATTCCCATGCTGTCAGAGAGTAAATGTTATTGGCCAAGGTAAATGACCTATACTAACAATGATTGGCTCTTGCTCGGCTGGGATGAGCCAAGGGGCAGGCAGAATGACTTTTGAAAAATGTATAATTATAATGTTGAGAGTGATGTAACTTCAGAGTAGAATTGGACTGCCCTAAATCTCTTTCCCAGCGTACACTGGTCAATAAAGAAACGTCTTTAACCAGGATACTGCCTCCACGCGTCTTCGTATTAGCTGAAAAGGTCAACATAATACATGGTCTCTGAAAAACGCACCTACACATTCCCACCATCTGGAAAACCCTTCCTACATCCACCCAGTCTAGTCCTGTTAAAATTTTATATGTTTCTATGAGGTGACTCCCGAGTACCTCGCAGCCATTTCTCGCTTGAATGAGCGCCAGTTGGCTGCAGGCAGAACTTCCTAATCTAAGGATTAAAATGGACACTTGCACTCCCTGGCATGCAGCCTGGACAAGCTACCAATACCACCAGCCTGAAATAGGCCCATACTTAACCTACAGCGCACCACAGTGAACAAACATACACTATGGACAGCACAGTGGCACAATGGTTAGCACTGCTGCCTCACAGCGCCAGGGACCCGGGTTCGATTCCCGGCTTGGGTCACTGTGCAGAGTCTGCACATTCTCCCTATGTCTGTGTGGGTTTCCTCGGGGTGCTCCGGTTTCCTCCCAGTGAGAATGTGTATAAGATAGATTGAGAAGAGGAAAGGGTTAAAATTGGGATGCGTAACTAGAAGTCAGTTGAGGAATGAATTGGTTTTGGAAAGGGCCTGAGGCGAGGGTGACAAGCGAAACTAATGATCACGTTAAAGAAACCGCTAATAGGTAATTGTGGTTCTGGCTTCGGAGGGCAGGGCCTTAACAATTGGCTTTTTGTCCTTGAAAGTAATCTAATCAGAAACTTTAATAGCCATGTCTTTATGTGGCTATTGTCTTTTGTCCTTGAATTTCATCTAATCAGAAACTTTAATAGCCATGTCCTTACGTGGCTATCGCTTTTTTGTTCTTGAAAGTAATCTAATCAAAATGTAACAATACAGCTATGCCCTTATTGGCTAACAGAAGTATGTGGATGCATCTCCGTCGGGTATAACTGAAAACTGTTTTGTAAGTCGGACAGAGACTGACGAACCCATGCTGGATATGCATGGTCTTGCGATCTCTCCTCCGATGCAATAAAGGCGGCTTTCGGAGAAACCTGTGTCTCTTCAGTTTTTGATCCGACTTCCGAAAAACAAATTCTACACCAGAGTCCAAAAGACTCTGTTAGGAATGTTAGCTGCATTGGCCATGCTAAATTCTCCCTCAGTGTACCTGAACAGGCGCCAGAGTGTGACGACTAGGGGATTTTCACAGTAACATCATTGCTGTGTTAACGTAAGCCTACTTGTGACAGTAATAAATAAACTTTAACTTTCAACTCGTTCTCAGATCAACAATGATTGGAAACCACCACCCGCCCCCCCCCCCCAACTATAGTGAAGGCTCTGTCCTGCTCCCAGACAATTTAATATAAATGGGGAATCTTCCTTTAGCCATGGGCACATGCAGCAGCTGCTCACTGCCTATGGCCCAACGATGTTAGAACACTGACTGCTTTAAAGCGCTCATTTGTACAAAAACTGCCAACATGCAGTCACAGAGCGACAGTTCATGTGTGCTGCAATTCTGTCAGCTGGAATTGAAAGTGTAGTTTACACCTCAATATTCACAGGCATTTTATGCATTAAAGGAGGTTGAATTATTCACTAACTTGAATCATCAAGTAATTTGGATTAAGCAATGTAATTAACACAATTAAAGGAAGGAATAACACTTAAGGAGTAGACCGTATTTCCCGAGTAACCCAATTACCAAATTCTTTTTTATAAATTTTATTACTTTCTCAGAGTTACAATGCCAGTGCGCAGAGTGGACATGGCAAACCCTTAATCCATCTCCTTGCTTGCTCCAAAAACCAATTCAAATCTGACGAAGAGTCATCCAGACTCAAAACATTGGCTCTCTTCTCTCTCTCCACAGATGCTGTCAAGACCTGCTGAGATTTTCCAGCATTTTCTGTTTTTGTTTCAGATTCTGGCGGTATGGTGGCACAGTGGTTAGCATTGCTGCTTTGACAGCGCCAGGGACCCGGGTTCGATTCAGGCCATGAGCGACTGTCTGTGTGGAGTTTGCATGGTCTCCCTGTGTCTCTGTGGGTTTATTCCGGGTGCTCTGGTTTCCTCCCACATTCCAAAGATGTGCGAGTTAGGTGCATTGGCCATGATAAATTCTCCCTCAGTGTACCCGAACGGACACCAGCGTGTGGCAACCAGGGGATTTTCACAGTAACTTCAATGCAGTGTGAACGTAACCCTACTTGTGACTAATAAATAAACTTTACTTTTAACCCAAGTAAATGATCAATTTTTTTGTTCCCTTGAAAAGAAGTTACTAACAATGTGGAGAAAAGGCTGGACAGGTTTAGGAGGTCTGACAGCATCTATGAAACAGTAATTTATTTATTTTTATTAGTGCCTCAAGTAGGCTTACATGAACATTATAGTGAATTAATATTTTGAGTCCAACGTGACTCGTGGAAGTCACCGAGTCAATTCAACTCCAAACATTAACGGTTTCTCTCTCTATAGATGCTGCCACACTGGCGCAAGAGTGTGGTGACTTGGGGATTTTCACAGTAACTTCATTGCAGTGTGAATGTAAGCCAACTTGTGACATTAATAAATAGAAAAGAAAATCCACAGTAATTTGCTTTTATCCAATTCATAATCCCCACAGCAGAGACGTACAGGATCCAAATTGATAAAAACACCCGATCTTAGCCAAAAGGCCAAGTTGACAGTCATCGCCTAGTATCGAGCAGATAGAACGTTGAACGTGAAGACCCACATTCTGACTACAACCCATCATTATCCACTGTCCGACTTACCTGCAAATAAAACCACCCCGTAGCACTTCTCAGTATTTCGTATTCTACAACCGCGGAGTAATATTTGCTCGTTATCAAGTGAGAATTCTTGATTTTTCCAAAATAACGTGCCGGTAAATGAGTGCAGGTCACAGTTTGGCTTTTCACAGATTATTCTACCTGTGGAGACATTAAGCATTTGCTTAAAGGCTGCTGGCAATTATTTACCCTGTTCAAGAAATTCTGATGTCAGTGAAGGTGCCCTATTGGCCCACTAAGCTTTCCCCAAAGTCTTGAGACTTCACGCGAGATTGAATTTACTAATTGAATTCATCGTTTTAATTTAATAAATGTAATTTAGTGATGTAAATGCACATCTGGCTTCTTTCACTCTCAAAATCATGCATCATAAAATTGGGCAAATGGAAAATCTGACAAACAACTGATTTTCCCAGTTGCCATGCTGCTGACAGGACCCCACACACTGGGCAGCAAAGTGGCACAATGGTTAGCACTGCTGCTTCACAGCGCCAGGGAGGCGGGTTCAATTCCTGGTTTGGGTCACTGTCTGTGTGGAGTTTGCACTTAAAATATAACAAAACATCAGCATAACTTTTACCAATTGAAAATACTTAATTCTTAACTTTCTCTACAGTTCCAATGTAAGCATGGACGGCACGGTGGCACAGTGGCTAGCACTGCTGCCTCACAATGCTAGGGCCCTGGGTTCAATTCCCGGCTTGGGTCACTGTCTGTGTGGAGTCTGCACGTTCGCCCCGTGTCTGCGTGGGTTTCCTCCGGGTGCTCCAGTTTCCTCCCACAGTCCAGAGATGTGCAGGTTAGGTTGATTGGCCATGCTAAATTGACCCTTAGTGTCAGGGGGAATAGTGAGGTTAATATTTGGGGTTACAGGGATAGGGCCGGGGTGGGGTTGTTGTCAGTGCAGGCTCGATGGGCCAAATGGCCTCCTTCTGCACTGTCGGGATTCTATGATTTGGAGAAGATTAATAATGATGTGATTTCAAAACTGATGGACCCTAGTTGCTCGCCTTGGGGCCTAAGATCTGACAACACAGATGTCCATTCAACTTCCAACCATTTATTTAATCCTTTGGATCAGGCTTTAGACATTAAGGAATTTTGAGTTTGCAGATATGATGCACATACCTTCTTCACCCCTCCCAAATCAACATCAGTTTATCATTTGCAACACACGGCAATGCTTCAGATTAGATAAGAGATTGTAAAGAGCGAATTTATGGAACAAGGCAAGATCCTCGAGTCCATCCATCCTGTCCTGTTTGAAAACCATTCCAATCAATGAAACTCGGAAGGTGGTTCTGGAACCATAGTTCACACTTACCGTTAAACTGTGCTAGTTGGTCCATGGTGTTCACCTCACTGTGTGTATCACTCAGTGCTTGTCTGTATTTAAGGTTGGTTTCACTGAAAGGAAAGTAGCTTTCAGTTAGAAGGTTGTTGCATCAATTAGTTTCAATGGCTGGGAGGCGATGACCTTGTGTTATTCCCACTGGACTATTAATCCAGAAACATGTTCTGGGGACCCAGGATCAAATCCCGCCACGGCAGATGGTGGAATTTGAATTTAATAAAAAATATCTGGTATTAAGAATCCACTGATGACCATGAAACCATTGTCGATTGTCAGAAAAACCCATCTGGTTCACTAATGTCCTTTAGGGAAGGAAATCAGCCGTCCTTACTTGGTCTGGCCTACATGTGACTCCAGAGCCACGGCAATGTGGTTGACTCTCAACTGCCCTTGGGCAGCTAGGGATGGGCAATAAATGCTGGCCAGCCAAAGACACCCATGTCCCATGAATGAATAAAAAACATTAATGCTGCCAGGCTACACAATTCACTGAGAATCTGGTAAAGGCCTTGTCACATTGGAGGGATTTGATGATATCAAGAGTTACTTTGATATTTTTGTTCAACTCAACAGGTCTGGCAGCATGTGAGGAGAGAGGAAAAGAGCTAACAGTTTGAGTAGATATGACTTCAGGGCTGAAGAGTGCTAGAAATGTGAGGGATTATATCATTGGGAAGGAGGGGGGAGCAAGTAGAGCAGGATTGAACTCAGGGATAGTTGGGAGCTCTGGAGAGATTTGACAAAGATGTCATGAACACAAGACAAATGGAGTTTTAATGGTAATGATAAAGGTGCTAATATCGGTGTAAAGGTAAGATAGCAGAATGTGATAATTGGAGAATAAAGATCAAATAAAAAAACCTAAGAACAAGTGAGAGATGGCCCTGTGGGGGAGGGGTTGCATTGGGACAAAGAAAGAAAACAAGAAACAAAAAAAGGGATCAAGATGGAGGAGAAAACGTTAAAACAATTTCTGGTGTGGGTGACACCACTAGAGAAGATAGCAAACAAAACATAGTAACTTTCTAATGGAATGGGTGGGTATGGAAAGGCAGTCTGGGAAATACAATATGCAAAAGGCAGGCTAACAGTTATCCCTGGTTGCACAGCCTGGGGAAAAGTTATTATTCATCACTCAAGATCAGGGTCACAATAGTGGGAACTCGTTTGCAGAGTTGTGAGTGTCTGATTTGTAACCGTTATGATTATCTCTCAACTTATGTGGACGGTAAACCCACATGCTGACCTTTGCACCGGAATTCCTTTCATAAGAAGCTCTGCATTCTATTTCCTATGTTTCTATATTAGATATAACTCTAGGGGGTAGAGGGATCAAGGGATATGGTGGGATCAGGATATTGAATTCGATGATCAGCCATGATCAAAATGAATGGCAGAGCAGGCTCCAGGGGCCGAATGGCCTACTCCTGGCTTCTAGTTTCTATATTTCAATGAAACCATGAATTGACAAATTTATCTCTAAATGCAGGAGACAGGGAATTTCTTGTATGTCTTTAAGCTCTTTATCTATATCCCTCAAGACCATCAGTATCATCGCTGAGAAATGGAGCATTCCAACCAAGAGCATTGCTCTCCAAATCATGAAATGAAGAACGTTAAATGAAAATAGGACAATTAGGCAACTGGGATTTTTAAGTAAGAGGGTGATAGAATTGTGGAAGAACATTATGGGTGGCACAGTGATTAGCACTGCTGCCTCACAGCGCCAAGGACCCGGGTTCAATTCTAGCCTTGGGTCACTGTCTGTGTGGAGTTTGCACATTCTCCCCGTGTCTGCATGGGTTTCCTCCGGGTGTCCCGATTTCCTCCCACATTCCAAAGATGTGCAGGTTAGGCGGATTGGCCATGCATTGCCCCCGTGTGTCCAAAGATGTGTCGGTTAGGGAGATTAACGGGGTAAAAGCATGGGGTTACCGGGAAAGGCCTGGGTAAGATGCTCTGGTGTGGAGATGGCTGGCTTTAGGGATTCGCATTCTAATCAGTATTCTGTAACTTGATGTTGTGTCTCTGTGCCCTGTTTGAGAGCACATTTTCACTCCATCTTACGAAGGAGCAGCGCTCCGAAAGCTTATGGTATTTGTTACCAAATAAACCTGTTGGACTTTAACCTGGTGTTGTGAGACTTCTTACTAAGATGCTCTGTCAGAGAGTCAGTACAGACTCGATGGGCCGAATGGCCTCCTTCTGCCCTGTAGGGATTCTATGATTGTCAGTGAGTTTGAACATAATAATGGCGGGCGGGTCAGGAGCAAATGGGATAGTGAACTATTTGTCCCAAAGTACAGTAAGGAAAAGGGTAGCTGGTTAGGAAAGAGCTGGGCTGTCCTATGTGATTGAGGTAAGTAAGCTGTGTCACTGGGCAGAGAGTTTGCTATTCTTACCGAGCAAGCTTCTCAGTAGCTTGAATTGGAGACTGGTAAACAGGGTGATGCACGAGTGTGTCAGACACACCACTGACCAGAGACAAATGTAGTTAAGAAACTGAGACTGACCTAATGTCATTAACAATTTAATAGTAGACTGGTAAATGTTCCCTGTGCCAATACCACTGTCAGGAAAGGAAGCGGAGATCCATCACTTCCAAACACAACAAACACTGGAAAGTTCAACGTGAATGGTGACCAGCAAAGGTAGGAAACTTACCCATCGATTTCAGCTGTTTCAACATAACACAAGCTATTTGGCTCCGAACTGGACAGCAAGAAGAGATCAGCCTGAGGAAACCGCAAACATCAATATTGTTAAGAGATACTGAAGCACTGTCGCTCAGGAGAATAAAAAATGGATAAATTTAAATGATAACTCACCGGGACAAAGTCATTTTTCTTCAGACAAACCACATCACCTACTTGGAGTTCTTTCCATTTTGCAACAGTCAAACTATAAAAGAAACAGGTAAAGCATTTGCATTTATATGGTGCTTTCAATGCCTTTGGGGCTTCCCACAATACTCCCTCGCCAAGGGAATACTTCTGAATTAATTAGTCTCTGTTGTGATACAGTAGATTTGGCAGCCAAACTGCAGGCAGCAAATTCCCCCAAACAGCAGTCAGATAAATTCCCTGATGTGGAGATGCCGGCATTGGACTGGGATGGGCACAACAAGAAGTCTCACATCACCAGGTTAAAGTCCAATAGGTTTATTTGGAATCATGAGCTTTCGGAGCGCTGCTCCTTCATCAGGTGAGTGGAGAGGTAGGTTCACAAGCACGGCATATATAGGCAAAGACACAATAGCAAGATAATTACAGATTGGAGTGTGAAGAATGGTGTTTGTGAATCTACCTCTCCACTCACCTGATGAAGGAGCAGCGCTCTGAAAGCTCGTGATTCCAAATAAACTTGTTGGACTTTAACCTGGTGCTGTGAGACTTCTTACTGGGGTGGCATGGTGGTACAGTGGTTAGCACTGCTGCCTCACAGTGCCAGGAACCCAGGTTCGATTCCCGGCTTGGGTCACTGTGCGGAGTCTGCATGTTCTCCCTGTGTCTGCGTGGGTTTCCTCTGGGTGCTCCGGTTTATAGAACATAGAACAATACAGCACAGAACAGGCCCTTCGGCCCACGATGTTGTGCCGACCTTCATCTGAAACCAAGATCAAGCTATCCCACTCCCTATCATCCTGGTGTGCTCCATGTGCCTATCCAATAACCGCTTAAATGTTTCTAAAGTGTCTGACTCCACTATCACTGCAGGCAGTCCATTCCACACCCCAACCACTCTCTGCGTAAAGAACCTACCTCTGATATCCGTCCTGTATCTCCCACCACGAACCCTATAGTTATGCCCCCTTGTAATAGCTCCATCCACCCGAGGAAATAGTCTTTGAACGTTCACTCTATCTATCCCCTTCATCATTTTATACACCTCTATTAAGTCTCCCCTCAGCCTCCTCCGCTCCAGAGAGAACAGCCCCAGCTCCCTCAACCTTTCCTCATATGACCTACCCTCCAAACCAGGCAGCATCCTGGTAAATCTCCTCCCACAGTCCGAAAGACATGCTGGTTAGGTGCATTGGCCATGCTAAATTCTCCCTCAGTGTACCCGAACAGGCGCCAGAGTGTGGCGACTAGGGGATTTTCACAGTAACGTCATTGCAGTGTTAATGTAAGCCTACTTATGACACCAAATAAACTTTAAACTTTTAAACCTGTTGGACTTTAACCTGGTGTTGTGAGACTTCTTGCAGATAAATTCCCAGACAATCTCTTGATAATGATGCTGCTGGCTGCACAGACCGGAATATGGACCGGGACATGCCGGCTTTCATTCAATGAGTGCCATGGGACCTTTTGCATTCACCCGAGGGGGCAGGCGGGAAATCAGTTGAATAGTTCATCTGATGGTGTGGAGATGCCGGCGTTGGACTAGGGTAAGCACAGTAAGAAGTCTCACAACACCAGGTTAAAGTCCAACAGGTTTATTTGATATCACAAGCTTTCGCAGCGCTGCTCCTTCCTCAGGTGAGTGGAGGATTGTTAACCTGGTGTAGCGAGATTTCTTACTGTAGTTCATCTGAAACAGTGCCACATGCCCTCAGCGCCACAATGAAGTGTCAGATTAGATTGTCTGCTCCATTCTCAGGAGAGGGACTGCCACTTCGAACCTCCTGCCTCAGGGGTGACAGTGCTAACACTTAGCCAACGTGGAATGCAATGCGGTAGGTACTCTTGATACTCGCCATGCTGTGTCGGGCGATGATGGAAGTCGTGCTGTTTGACTGCTTACCTTTCCCCAACAAGAATATCACACGGTCTGTTGTTGATCTCTTTGTCACTCCTGTGACGTGCCTGACAAACACAGGGCCAAAACAGTGAGCAATTATATTATTTCTTGCCAATGACATCTGTCTTTATACAGTCAATCATTACAAATGTAATAAAGTGTCGACAATAAGTTAAAACAACAAAGTTTTATATGTTTGGTGAAGAGAATAAACACACACATACATCTGCCAAGTTACAAATATTTTGTTTGCTTGGCTTAAGTTAATAGAATATCCAGTTTAAATGTATTTCTTGAAGGTCCCAGTGCTTTCCTAGTGTGTTCCAGCAATTGTAGGTCCATCATACAAATGGAATTGTGAGCAATATGCTATCCATGACAAGCTAAAATTCTCCCTCAGTGTACCCGAACAGGGGCCGGAGAGTGACGACAAGGGGATTTTCATCGTAACTTCATTGCAGTATTAATGTAAGCCTACTTGTGACACTAATAAATAAACTTTAAACTTAAGCTGGCGTGCATTACACAAGGCAAGAAGAATCAGCTCACATGTAAAGGAAATATGAAGCCCAAGTTCTACAATATAAAAGGGGAAAACTGAGGAGGGATCTCATTTGTGCTGAATGAAATTCGATGTGGCATAACTAAAGTAAACTCAGAATGCTATTTCAAAATGAATCAAAGCAGGACCAGAGGGGGTCTCCAAATGAATTGGGGTGGAGTGAGTGGGATGGAATTACTGCCAGCCATGAGCTGGAACATGAACTGATCCTGGTAAAGGGAGCCAGCAAAGCCTTCCTGTAACACATTGGTACAATTGGTTTCCTTCACTGCTTTAAATCCTGTGTTCTAAATGGTGAGTGTTCCAAATATATTCTGTCTCCAGCGGGTTGGTTACAAGGATTGTTTTTAAATTCATTCATTGGATGTGGGCATCACTGGCTGGGCCAGCATTTATTGCCCATCCCTAATCATCTTTGGAATGAGTGCTTTGCCAGGCCATGCCAGTTAAGAGCCCTGGGGCAGAGTTTTCCCGTCCCGCCTGCCACGGTAATTGTAGCGGGCGGGACACGGATCATGCAAAGATCCCTTTCCTCGGGCGGACTTTTCCAACCTTGAGGCGAGCGCCGCCAGAAAATCCCACCCCTGGAGTCACATGTAGGCCAGACTGGGTAAGGACGGCAGATTTCATTCCCTAAAGGACATTAGTGAACCAGATGGGTTTTTACAACAATCGACAATTGTTTCATAGTCATCATTTAATTACAGATTTTTATTCGATTTCAAATTTCACCGTCTGCCGTTGACGGGTTTGAACCCAGAACCCCACAACATTACCCTGGATCTGTAGATTACTAATCCAGTGACAATACCACTACCCCACTGCCTCCCCATGTGGCATGCACAAAATAATTCAGCATTATCCTCCTCCTTTGTGAAAACATCACCAAACTGTGGCATAGTGGTATTGTCGCTGGACTAGTAATCCAGAGAACCAGGGTAACGCTCTGGTGACCTGGGTTCAAATCCCACCATGGCAGCTGGGGATTTGCATTCAATAAAGAAGTCTGATTATGACCACGAATCCATTGTGGACTGTCGTAAAAACCCATCTGGTTCACTGATGTCCTTTTAGGGGCGGAAATCTGCCGTCCTTACCCAGTCAGGCCTACATGTGACTCCAGACCCACAGCAATGTGGTTGACTTTCTAATGTTAGAAATGGGCGATAACTGGTTGGCAGCCAGTGATGCCCGCATCCCCTGAGCGAAAAAAATCCCACCATGGCAGCTAATGGAATTGAACTTCCGTTAATAAATTTGGAATATAAAAAGCAGTCTCAGTGATGGTGACCATGAAACTAACATGGGTTGTCATAAAAACCCATCTGGTTCACTACATGCCCCTTTAGAGAAGGAAATCTATTTGGTCAGATCATGTGACTTCAAGTCTATTAACTGAAATGGCCCAGAAAGCAACTTAGTTGAGGGTTGATTAATTCAAGCCTTGCTGGTGATGCTCATGGCAAACTCTGGCCCTAATTCCTATATTCAAAAAATCAATTAAATGCGATGCCTGCTTTCCCAAAATTATGTTTCCCCATGATAGAAAAGTTTTTTTAAATGATACACACTCAGAATGCTAATCACAGGCCATAACCTTGGTGTGGTTAACTGAATGATTAGCTTATGATACGTAAAATGGTATATCCAGCCATCTAATGTCATAAAGGAATAAATATACCTGAACGCCAAGTGTTCAAAAAACAAGGAGACATTTTAACTAAACCTAACCTGCACCAACCCCCTTCATCCCAGGGATTCATCGAGTGAACCTTCCCTGTACTGTCTCCAGTGCAAGGATATCCTTCCTTAAAATACGGAGACCAAAAGTGCACACGGTATTCCAGATGTGGTCTCACCAAAGCCCCATACAATTGAAACAATTGGCCATCAGCGCCAATGGCCGAGCAATGTGCCCACCAGAGGCCTAGGATTAGTGAGGCACCTAGTCTACAAATGAGTGACAGCAAGATGGAAGTCACAGGGTGAAGGCTGTTGGGAGGTTGGAGGGGGAGGACTGACAAGTAAGAATAACCCCCCACTGCACACTCTAGTAATCGTGTAAACCCAAACCCTCAACTGACGAGAGCAAGATTGGAAGGCTCTGCCCACAAGCCTTCCTGCCTCAAAAGTAATCGTGGCAGAGGTGGGGTTTTCCAAAATTATGTTTCCCCATGATAGAAAAGTTTTTAACAAAATGATACACATTCAGGATGCTAATCACAAGCCATAACCTTGGTGTGATTAACTGAAAGATTAGCTAATGATACGTAAAATGGTATATCCAGCCATCTAATGTCATAAAGGAATAAATATACCTGAACTCCAAGTGTTCAAAAAACAAGGAGACATTTTAACTAAACCTAACCTGCACCAACCCCCTTCATCCCAGGGATTCATCGAGTGAACCTTCGTTGTACTGTCTCCAATGCAAGTATATCCTTCCTTAAATTAATTTAATTGATTTTTTGAATATAGGAATTAGGGACAGAGTGCAGTTCCCATCTCACACACTCCCACCCAACTAAATACCCCCAACCCACCTCCAATCACACCTTGGAGAGGGACATTAAATCCCACCCAACCAATCATAGCTGGGGAATGTGGAAGATTCAAGTTTCTGATCAAATCATAGGTTTATAATTTATACATAACACAAACAGAATAATAAATTGCGACTTAATATTTGGGACTCTTTACAGTGCAATAATACCTATAACAGGTGAGTGCCAGCTGGAAAATCCAGTAATTTCAGTTCACCTTCCTGTCCAAGGATAAGTCACCCTTGATCGGGGAAGCTTCCCTCTGAGCTAGGACTGGGATGTGAAAATATTCTCCCAATGAAACCCAGAATACAGTAATCACAGCAAATGACCTTCCTTTTATCTATATAGTTGAGTATTAAATATTGGGGAGGCGATGGCCTAGTGGTATTATCACTAGACTATTAATCCAGAAACTCAGCTAATGTTCTGGAGACTCGGGTTCAAATCCCGCCATGGCAGGTGGTGCAACTTGAGTTCAATAAAAAACATCTGGATTTAAGAATCTACTGATGCCCTTGAAACTATTGTCAATTGTTGGAAAAGAAATCTGGTTCATTAATGTCCTTCAGGGAAGGAAATCTGCCTGCCTTACCTGGTCTGGCCTACATGTGACTCCAGAGCCACAGCAATGTGATTGACTCTCGACTGCCCTTGGGCAACTAGGGATGGGCAATAAATGCTGGCCAGCCAGCGACGCCCATGAGTGAATAAAAAGTTTAAAATCTTCTATTTTGGACAAGCATTTATCACCTGCCCTTATGTTTATTTAGCTCAGTACCCATTATTGTCTGATAACGCTGCTATGAAGGCTATTAAGACATTTTACTACATTGATGATACTACATAGATGCAAATGATGGTTGTTAGCTCATAACGAATGCACAGTGGCATAGTGGTTAGCACTGCTGCCTCACAGTGCCAGGGACCCGGGTTCAATTCCCGGCTTGGGTCATTGTCTGTGAAGAGTCTGCACGTTCCCCCTGTATCTGTGTGGGTTTCCTCCGGGTGCTCCGGTTTCCTCCCACAGTCTGAAAGACGTGCTGGTTAGGTGCATTGGCCATGCTAAATTCTCCCTTGGTGCACCCGAACAGGCACCGGAGTGTGGCGCCTAGGGGATTTTCACAGTAACTTCATTGAAGTGTTGATGTAAGCCTACTTATAACACTAATAAATAAACTTTAAAACAAATTTGGAAGTACTCACAATGTCATCAATGATATCCTTAACTGCTGTTATTCCCAGAACAAAGGTGAGAGGAATCATTGTTGTATACCAAGGTAAAGTCGCAATAGCAGGGATGGCCTAAACAACGGAAAGAACATTCAGGTAAAGAGGAAGGTACTTCCACATCTACCAACAGATCTCAGATAAATTATTTGGTTTTGTGTTCCAGTTCCTCTCATCCAACAGGATTTATACAGAGCGGGCACTGAAACAGGCACCAAAAATTCTCAAGACGAGATTTTCCGGCCATTCCCACCGATGGGAATCCCCCACCACGGGCTTCCAGGAGATGGAGGGTGCGAACAACAGGAAACCCTATTGACAGCGGCAGGACCTGAAGATCCTACTGCCAGCCAATGGCGGGCCACCTCCGGAACAGACATTCCCAGGGCGCAGTGGGGTGGTGGGGGTGGTAAATCCCACCTCAGACTTCAGGGATAACTCTCAGCTTCATGGGCACATATCTGTACACAGCAGGAAAGTACTGGTTTCTGTGTCTATTCCCAAGTGACCATTACAATTTCCCTTTGAGAATCATGTGTTCCAAGATCCGACTTACTTTCTCATCGGGATTAGAGGCTGGGAACTCCACTCGCTGGAACGCATCAGGGGTTTTGCACCTGTACAGACTGGGAGCGGGTGCAATCCAGCGTTTTGTTATTCTTCGGGTCGAGGGTGGACACACAGCGCCCGGGTAAAAAACCCTGATCATGTGGCCTGGGAGCAGAGCGCCATAATCGAAAGGCATCCCAGGGAGTGGACAGGGAGAGGGGGACAAGGAACAGGGAGTAGTCGCAGTTCAAAAAAAAAGGGAGAGGAGAAGAGATGGAAGTTCCAAGCAGAAAAAGAGCTGTGGTTGACAGTGTGGACGGTGAAAGAACGGCTACAACAGTGATTTAACAACAATAATGGCAATAGTGGCTATAAAATGGCTACTCTGGCTGAGAGCTAAGCATGCTGGGAATTTTGGTCAACTTATAGGTTAAAACCAGATGCAGGTCATAAAGAGGCTCTGTCTGAGAGCTGTGATCTGAAGCTTCCCAGATCAGGGAAGTTGTTTACATTAACCGATGACATTATTCGGGCTGTATTTGATTGGCCTAATCGATGGATGCAATTGGGGGTTTCTGATCAATTCATTGGCTGGATGACAGAATCTTCCAGAAGCAAGTGGAGAATTGTGGATAAAGAGACATGCAGTCCTTTGTTTGCCAGCGATAACTTAAAGAGACCAACCATCGCAACAGGACCTGTGCCCTGAAGGATACTTCAGAGAAGGAGACAATAGATTCTACATCGAGCATATTTCTTGGCCAAGGTTTTCCTCAACTCAGTAATATCTATTTTCAGTTAAATAATTGAAGTTGATGTTCAGTTAAAGTTCAAGTGCAGTTTAAGAGTTAAAATTCAGTTGAAAGTTGATGTTCAATTAAAGTTCAGTGAAGAGTTAATGAGTTGCAACTGTTTATGTTTGAGTTGGTACTAGAAGTGTTAAATAAAGAAATAATTGAATTACTGTCCTCGTTTGTCTCATTAAACTGGAATACTTGGAAAGTGTTTAAATTAAAGCTGTATAACAATAGACTATAACTAATGAGTGCTCCAGGGAATCCCTGAAGATCTAAGAAAGCAGAAAATGGTTGGTGACTCCATGTTGTGGGCCACTGGGACACAGGAAGAGCTTTGGAGTAATGCTATCCTGCTTGGTGCGGCCAAAGAGTGGAAGCTGTGTTTGTGAGTTGGTGCTTAGTGCAGACTCGGAAATCCATTGGAACAGTGCCATAGAATTCCTACAGTGATGAAGGAGGCCATTCAGCCCATCAAGCCTGCACCGTCAACAATCCCAGCTGGGCCCGATCCCTGTATCCGCCTGACCCAAGGCTGGAATTGAACGCAGCATCCCTGGTGCTATGAGGCAGCAATGCTAACCACTGTGCCACCGTGCCGTCCATGCCTCGGGAGACAAGATTGAAACCCCATGAGGTGGGCCATCGTTGAGGCCATCCAAGCTGGAGCAACTTTTGGAGATCTTCGCAAGGCGCGATCTTCGAAGGCGAAGACTGGAATCCCTCCTAAGGAAGGCAGAGTTTTAGTGAGATGGGTTCACTCTGAATGTTTACTGAGGTATTGTGTGTTTGGCCACAGTTTGCCTGTTAATTCACAGGCATCTGATCTTTCCTCTTAATGGTCCATTAGTCTGTGGAATCCTCTTCCACCCGGCTGGGAGGCTGGGTTACTAAATTTACTCAGGACAGACTTAGACCGATTGTTGATTTGCAAGTGAGTCAAGTGTTATTGAGTGGGGCAGGGCAGACAGCAAAGTGGAGTTGAGACCACAACCAGATCATCCATGATCTTACCAGATGCTGGAATAGGATCGATGGGCTGAATGGTCTACTCCTGCTCCTATATTCCTATGTTTAACCCTCAATGTTAAAGTATCAGATAAGTCGTTTTATCCTTCTGACCTTGTATACTAAAGTTCATTTTTGTTTGTTGAAAATCCATGGTATTTTCTGGCTTTATTCCCTTAGCAAGTGTGTTGAATCTCAAACTTTGTCTGCTTCAAACAAAATGTTATTGATACGATCTGGTTAGCGACCAAACATTTGGGAGACTGGTCCAGGATTATAACACAAGTCATGAGTACCTTCACAAATTACAATACACTAGTTACTCCACTGAGATCCCCGCACACCCTCCCATCCCCCAACCATTATATATTGTGGTGGGGCTTCCACTACAACTCTCACCAATTTTTACAGATGCACCATAGAAAGCATTCTTTCTGGTTGTATCACAGCTTGGTATGTCTCCTGCTCTGCCCAAGACCGCAAGTAACTATAAAGGGTTGTGGACGTAGCCCAGTCCATCACACAAACCAGTCTCCCATCCATTGACTCCGTCCACACTTCCCGCTGCCTTGGGAAAGCATAATCAAGGACCCCACGTACTCCGGACATACACTCTTCCACCTTCTTCCGTCGGGAAAAGGATGCAGAAGTCCGAGGACACATACTAACTGACTCAAGAGCAGCCTCTTCCCTGCTGCCATCAGACTTTTGAATGGACCTGCTTTATATTAAGTTGATCTTTGTCTACACTCTAACTATGACTGCAACACTACATTCTGCATCCTCTCCTTTCCTTCTCCCCTATGTACTCTATGAACTGTGTTTTGTCTATATATCATGCAAGAAACTTTTCACTGTATCCCAATACATGTAACAATAATAAATCAAACCAAAGCTCTGCCAAGACTCAATCAGTAGAATATCCATTCCATTGCACATAAGCAGTGCATTAGAATTGGCTTTTAGCTCTGCCCCTCATCAGCAATAACCACTAAGCAGCTAAGGATTTACTTCGTGTTCAACTGACCTCCATTCTTAACCTGTGGTTATATTTGGGTTGCAGAACCACATCCAAGAGAACAGACTTCACACCGGGGGCAGCACGGTGGTAAGCACTGCTGCCTCACAATGCCAGGGACTGATTCCCGGCTTGGGTCACTGTCTGTGCGACGTCTGCACGTTCTCGCCATGTCGGCATGGGTTTCCTCCGGGTGCTCCGGTTTCCTCCCACAATCTAAAAGACGTGCTGGTTAGGTGCATTGGCCATGCTAAATTCTCCCTGAGTGTATCCGAACAGGCGCCGGAGTGTGGCGACTAGGGGATTTTCGTAGTAACTTCATTGCAGTGTTAATGTCAGCCTACTTGTGACACTAATAAATAAACTTTAAATACAAGGATTGCAACTTGTTGTTCCAAATAATTTCTTCTTGTAATATGGCCAAAGCACAACATAGAGAGAGAGTCAAGTTAAACAGTTCTTACCTGGAGAATGCAAATAAGCAAGTAGTAGAAATTAGCAACTCGGTGGAATTGTTCAAACAGGTTGCGAGGTAGAAATGTAATAACATTGTATTTCGAAGTCTTAATTTCATTGCCCTGGAATTAAACATATATAATGACAATTGCAAGATGATTGTAACATAAATATGCATTTTCATAATATACACAATGATTGATTTGACCTTTGTTGAAAGTTGGCTGCTATTTTTGGTTTGATTTTGAGGAACTTTGTGTTAGTCAGATAAAGTAACTCTCTCGTAATGATTATACAGCTTTTAAGAAATCTGCCTCTTCCATATTTAACCTTTGATTCTTTTCTATCTTTCAGAATTAGTGAATACAGCTCTTAGCACCCACCGGCCACCACTGTAGAAAACCAAAGAGGAAAAAAATTAACTTTGAGTCGATGATTGATACCTCTCTGGGCAGAATTTAATGCCCTCCCCCATGGCTAGTGTGGCAGGGAGGTGAGGCATTTAATTATGGAATCATAGATTCACTACAGTGCAGAAGGAAGTCATTCGGCCCATCAAGCCTGCACCGACCACAATCCCACCCAGGCCCTATCCCTGTAACCCTATGCATTTACCCTAGCTGGACCCCTGACAGTAAGGGGCAATTTAGCGTGGCCAATCCACCCAACCTGCACATCTTTGGACTGTGGGAGGAAACCGGAGCACCCGGAGGAAACCCACGCAGACACGAGGAGAATGTGCAAACTCCACACAGACAGTGACCCAAGCCGGAAATTAAACCCGGGTCCCTGGCACTGTGAGGCTGCAGCACTAACTACTGTGCACCGTGACACCTGTCTATTCTATTCCATTTAATGTAAAGCCATTGGAGTTATACAACATTTGGACAAGGTTTTGTACAATCTGATGCTATTTAATTCCCTTGCATATTTGATGCTTGCTTTAACAGGTCTGCAGTTCAGGATAAAGAAAAAGGAACACTGATAACACACTCCGTGATTTGAACTACAGAAGCTGCACAACATACAACAGGCGTGTGAAGGCTTTGGTCTACAATTAACCTCATAGCTCACCTAGACATCGCAAGTCCATTAGCAAGTGTCACAGGTCAAACACAAAAAAAACTTCCAGAGTTGCAGCATCTGTCTGCATATCTACACAAATCAAAGAATCACAGAAATTGTTACGCACAGAAGGTGGCCATTCGGCCCATCGTGTCTGTGCCAGCTCTCCAAACCAACATCTTGACTTAGTGCCATTCCCCTGCCTTTTCCCCATACCCCTGCACATTGTTTCTATTCAAGTAATCATCTAATGTCCTCGAATGCCTCGATTGAACCTGCCTCCACCACACTTCCAGGCAGCGCATCCCAGACCCAAACGATTCATCCTATGAAAAAGTTTTTTTCTCACAAACAGTGAGATTCAATTTTAAATACAGGCAGTTTCCTTGGAATTGCCCCCATAATGTTGCTGGGAGCGTATCTGAAACCCCGTTTACACAATTTAACCAGGAGTAACTCAAGAGAAATTTCCTGGCCACAACCTGTGTTTAGATCATGAAATATCGGACATCAGTGAATCAATTTTGACATAAAAGTGAAGAAAGAGACTTACAGCATATTTCCTTTTCTTAAAGCAGAGGAAGGAAGGTTCCTTAATTTGAGTGTGGTACCTCCTGTTGTTAGCTTTGACTTCCCAGGTATGGTCTAGAAAGTAGAAAACCAACATGCGTTCAGTTTGTGCTTTAATCTGCTGATTTCTCCAGCTATCTGCTGTGTTTCCTACATCCTTTCCTCTTTATATTTGATTTATTTTCTTTTTCTGCATTGCAAAAAGACACAGCTTAGTTTCTAGAAATCTTCCATTGGCCAATAAATTCAATCCTCACAAATACTGCTTTATCTCTGCTCATTACAGACTCCCGCTGCTCTCGAGCCCACTCAGTCCTAAGCTCCAACTGCTGTCCCCCTGCTTACACCTAGCCCCCACTGCTGTCCCCCACTCACTCCTAACCTCCAACTCTCACTCCTGACCCCCCCCCACTGTTGTCCCTTGCTCACTCCTGACTCCTGCACACCCCCATTCCTGTCCGCCGCTCACTCTTAACCTCCAACTCACACTCCTGACCCTCCACTGCCGTACCCCACTCACTCCTAACCAACTCTCACTCCTGACCCTCCACTGCCGTACCCCACTCACTCCTAACCAACTCTCACTCCTGACCCTCCCAGCTGCCAGCCCCTGCTCACTCCTGACCCCCCACCCCCCCCCCCCCCCATTCCTGTCTGCCGCTCACTCCCAAGCTCCAACTGCTACCCCTGCTCACTCCTAACCTCCCACTCACACTCCTGACCCTCCACTGCTGTCCCCCACTCACTCCTGAGCCCCCCACTGATCAATACCAGCTCTCATTACTCCCCACCACTCCGCTCTCAATAAGAGTACTTGCTATTCTGTCATTCTGGGTATCAGCGAATAAAATTTACAAATAGACAAAACAAAATAGACTCCTTCACTAAAATGGAAACCAGGGTGACTGTTGGTAACAAGAAATTTATGTTGATTTTTTATGGCAATTGCAATTTTCATTGAAGTACTTTCACTTTTCACACTGTGGCTAGCACCACAGATAATCACTTGGATCACAGAGTGAAAATGGAATCCACACTCTGCCTGTTATGTGAATCCGTAACGGCACAGATACAGCATTGTTCAGAGGCTTGTTCAGGGGTCCCACATTATGTGGAACAAGGTAGCTTGCTTCTGATGACAAGGCTTTTATAAATAGGTTAAAACCAAGATGTCATTGGATATTATCGCTAACCGTCCTGACTGGGAAATATATCGCCGTTCCTTCGCAGTCACTGGGTCAAAATCATGGAATTCCCTCCCTTACAACATTGTGGGTCAACCCACAGCACATGGACTGCAGCGATTCAAGAAGGCAGCTCACCACCACCTTCTCAAGGGCAGCTAGGGATGGGCAATAAATGCTGGCCCAGCCAGTGATGCCCATGTCCCACGAATGAATAAAAAAAATTGAGTTTCAAAGCAAGATTTCTGGCAATAACCACCATCCCCAACCCCCCCATTCCCCCGTCCCCGCGGCAGGTTTCCCAGAGCGAAGGCATCTCGCCATTGGTCGCCGGTGGGATGTCTCAGTCCTGCCAAAGTCAATGGCAATTTTCCTGGCTCACTTCTCGTGCCACTGAGGCCGGGGTCAACTTTGGCAGGACTGGAAGATCCCACCAGCGGGAAGGGCTGGAATATCCCGCACATAAACTATTTTTCTCTCTCCACAGAGGCTGCCAGACCTGCTGAGTTTCTCCAGGACTTCAAGTTTTCATCACTTATTATCTGTAAAATAGTCAGCAACACCCTGCTGGTCTCTGAGGATGCATTTTTAAATTAACAAGCCAGCTATAATTTTTGCTACAAAGTGGTTACAGATGTGCATTCAGACAGCAGCATGGGCAGCATGGTGGCACAGTGGTTAGCACTGCTGCCTCACAGCACCAGGGACCCAGGTTCAATTCTGGCCTTGGGTGAATGTGTGGAGTTTGCATGTTCTTCCCATGTTTGCATAGGTTTGCTCCGGGTGCTCTGGTTTCCTCCCACAATCCAAAAATGCACTGATTAGGTGGATTGGCCATGCTAAATTGCCTCTTGGTGTCCAAAGAGGTATAGGTTAGATGCATTAGCCATGGTAAATGTACAGTGTTATGGGGATTGGGAAGGGGTGGGCCTGGGTAAGATGCTATTTAGAGGGTGGCACAGTGGTTGGCACTGTTTATTTATTTATTAGTCACAAGCAAGGCTTACATTAACACTGCAATGAAGTTACTGTGAAATTCCCCTAGTCACCACACTCCGGCGCCTGTTAGGACCAATGCACCCAACCAGCACGTCTTTCAGAATGTGGGAGAAAACTGGAGCACCCGGAGAAAACACATGCAGACACAGGGAGAACGTGCAAACTCCACACTGACAGTGACCCAAGCCGGGAATCGAACCCGGGTCCATGGCGCTGTGAAGCAGCAGTGCTAACCACTGTGCTATCGTGTGCTGCCTCACAACGCCAGGGACCCCTGTTCAATTCCATCCTTGGGTGATTGTATGGAATTTGCTCGTTCTCCCCGTGTTGGTGTGGGTTTCCTCCGTGTGCTCCGGTTCCCTCCCACAGTCCAAAGATGTGCAGGTTAGGTGGATTGGCCATGGCAAAGTGCCCCTTAGTGTCCCAAGATGCGTTGGGTAAGGGGAATCAATGGGCTAAATACAAGGGGTTTCGGGGATAGGGCCTGGGTGGGACGCTCTGTCGGAGAGTCTGTGCAGATTCAATGGGCCGAATGGCCTCCTTCTGCACTGTAGTTATTCTATGAGCATCAGTGGACCTCTGGATGGAAACCACTGTGACCTGCCAGAGCCAGGCAGGATGGGAACATCAGCACAAGGTGTCACCAGCACAAGGAGCCTGTTTTATTTGGAGTTAATTTGTCAGTGTTGGCAAGGAACTAGCTAACCCACTCATCTCTTACTACACTAAGAATTTAAAACTTCCTCCATTAACTTGGGCAGACAGCAATGTGGAGCCAGCAGTATAACTCTGCAATACCCGCAGCTGGGAATACTCTAAAACTCATACTACACGCACTGCGTTGACGAGCACCACAAATCAGTGAAATACAAACTACCTGTAAAGTATTAAATGGAGGGGCTTTGCATGCTTTCTGTACCATTGTGAGTACTCTAACTAAACACACTGGATTAAATGTCCAGTAAATTAGTGTACTGCTGTGCCAGTGACAGTATTTGATACCAATACACTGGCTGCATGTTGAGAAGTAAAATTAAGCAGGCAGAATAAGAGTCTTGTTCTAAAATGATGCTGTAATTCACACCACTTTCAGACAATGTCAAAAGATGCAAGAGATGAATGGTATGGCCGAGAAACTACACAACAATTTATTCATGTGCGTGTCTAGTGAAAAGAACTAAGAAAGCAGCTCAAAGAACAGTTCAAAAGACTGAAGGAAACCAATCAAAGTTCAACCAAGGGATTAACCCTGAACTTTTATATCCTGAATCAATCCACACAGCACCATGGCAACCTGTATCATGCAGATGACTTTGTAACCCGGCTACGTCCTGTTGTTAAAGTTTAGTTATTTATTATGTCACAAGTAACGTTTACATTAACACTGCAATGAAGTTACTGTGAAATTCCCCGAGTCACCACATTCCATGACTGTTCGGGTCAATGCACCTAACCAGGTTATTAATACTTTCAAAATTGTTGCCGTTCCCCCTCGAGACCAAATATTGCATTAAACCTGTGAGCAAAGTAAGCAGTGATGTAGTGCCTCCACTATGTGACCTGCCTTATAGGCCAGAGTTTTCCGGCCCTGACACTCCTGGAATGATCATGGGAAGGGCAGGAAAATTTGACGTTTAATGGTTCTCCAAATGTTCCCGTCCTGCCCGCAACGATGCCCGCCAGAACCCACAGACTGTTAAAAATAACTCCTCCTTATTTTCCTGTGGGGTTTCTCACACTGTGTAAGCTGCAGTGTATGAAACCCCACAGGAAGTGTCATAATACTTTCCATTATAGACTGCCTGGGATTGCCGCAGCTCCACCCCCAGTGACAAGTTCACCTCCTTTCCCTTATACCTGGGAGGAGGACAGCTAGCCTCTGCTTGGCATTTGGACAGCCTATTATCAGGGATTTGCCAGGGGCGTGGATTGCAAATTTAAACCTGTGCCCAGCACTCTGCATCTACTTTATCAACTAGGGATGGGCAATAAATGCCGGCCAGCCAGCGATGCCCATGTCCCATGAATGAATTTTTTAAAAGTCCAATAGCTGTGCCAAACTTACACTTTTTATAGTGTCACTCAGAGTTTGTAACACCACTGGGGCTTCTTAAAGCTTAAAGTTTATTTATTAGTGTCACAAGTAGGCTTACATTAACATTGCAATGAATTTACTGTGAAAATCCCCTAAATGTGCTGGTTAGGTGCATTGGTCGTGCTAAATTCTCACTCAGTGTACTCGAACAGTCGCTGGAATGTGGCGACTAGGGGATTTTCACAAGTAACTTCATTGCAGTGTGAATGTAAGCCTACTTGTGACTAATAAATAAACTTTACTTTTTCTGCTGCTGTTCCATTTCATACAATAAAATGGGCCAATCCAGCAAGCTACGATTAGCATTTTGAGCCTTATATCACATTACTTTTATATCGGACCACCACTACTGCTAATTAAGCACTTTTCCTTTTGAAGTCTAGTCACTGTTATAAGGCAGCAGTAGTGCAGCAAGCTTGCACACAGCAGGATCCCACAAACATCAATGCGATAATAACCTGATGACGTGTTTTTAGGTGATGATTGAGGGATGACTGTTGGCCAGGGCACTGGGGAGAACTTTCCTGGTCTTCTTCGAAATGATATCAAAGGACAGATAGGGTCTTTAAAACTCAAGTCACAGAATCCAAGAATAGTTGCAGCACAAAAGAGGATCTTTGGCCCATTCTGTTAACACTGACCCTCCTAACGCACAATTCACGTTCCTTTTCAGTGAATAACCTGATACCTTTTGAAAGCCTGGATTGACCCTGTCTCCAACAGACAGAGCATTTCAGACCCTAACCACTCAGTCAGAATTTTCCCCTCACATTGTCATTCTTTCTTTTGCCAATGACCTTAAATCTGTGCACAATGGTTCTCGATTTTTCTCCCAAGGGAAAGTTTCTCCTCATCTACTCTGTCAAGGTCCCTCATGATATTTAATACCTTATCAAATCTTATCTCAGCCTTGTATTCTCCAAGGAGAACAGTTCCGACATCTCCAACTAATGTTCTCAATCCCTGAAAGCATTCCTGATCATCTTTCCACACTCTCTTGTGCCTTCACAACCATTCCTAAAATCATAGAATCCCGACAGTGCAGAAGGAGGCCATTCAACCCATCGAGTCTGCACAAACCACAATCCCACCCAGGCCCTATTCCCGTAACCCCACACATATTTACCCTGCTGATCCCCTGACACTAGGGTGCATTTTGTATGGCCAATCAACCTAACCCACACATCATGGGAGGAAACCGAAGCACCCGGAGGAAACCCACGCAGGCACAGGGAGAACGTGCAAACTCCACACAGACAGTGACCCGGGCTGGAATTGAACCCTGGCACTGTGAGGCAGCAGTGCTAACCACTGTGCCACCATGCTGCCCCCACATTCTCTGCATGAGATTCTTCCAGGTGCTCCGGTTTCCTCCCACAGTCCAAAGACGTGCGGGTTAGGTTGATTGGCCATGCTCCATTGCCCCTTAGTGCCAGGGTAAATGCACGGTATTACGGGAATTCGGGCCGGGGTGGGTTTGTTATCAGTGCAGGATCGATGTGCCAAATGACCTCTTGCTGTATTGTAGGGATTCTATGATCCTTACTGGGAGCTTCATTTTTAACTTCTCCCTGTCCAATTGCCTGTTTCTTTAACCTCTCCCCGTCTCTCCTGCTTCTCCCATGGTTTTTGCACCCTTTGTGAGTTTTCAGATAGGACATTTGTCTTCGGCTCCAGGTCCTGTTGATCATGTACATGGGCCTGACTAATGTAAAAAATCTAAACCGTGCACATTCGTCTTGGAGATGCCAAAGGCGGAGCTGAAGACAAAGGTTAGCTTTCAGTTCAATCACACAAATTTTGAATATTTCTGAATCTTTTTTGGCAGCACACTCGCGGCACACCACTAGTTGGGAATCACCGATCTAGCACGCCCCTTGATTCTAAGGAAGGTTGGAAAATTATGGCCAGTCTCTCCTCAACTTCCACGCTCATTTCTTTCAGTATCCTCATACAGTCCTGATGCCTTATCAGTAAGACAGCCTATTCAATACCAGCTTCTTACCAATTTTACACCCTTCAAGTGGCTGAACTACCTCTTCTTGGGTAGCATCTTAATCTTTGGTAAAGTCAGATGGAAAGTATCGATTCAATGCCTCAATTTACACCTGCCTCCTTACGTAAGTCCCCTTTTTGGTCCCCATTTGGCCCCACTCTACCATCTCTTGTACTATTTATGTACCTGTGTAAACTTTTGGATTCCCCTTTATATTAGCTGCCAGTCTCGTATCATGCTCTCTCTTTGCTTCTCTTATTTATTTTTACAGTTCTCTCTACATTTGGCCTGCTTCATAGAATCACAGAATCCCTACAGTGCAGAAGAAGGCCAGTCAGCCCATCAAGCCTGCACTGACAACAATCCCACCCAGGCGCTATTCCCCATAAACCCATTTTTTTACCCTGCTAATCCCCTGACACTAAGGAACAATTTAACAAGGCCAATCAACCTAACCAGCGCATCTTTGGACTGTGGGAGGAAACCAGAGCACCCGGAGGAAACCCACACAGACATGGGGAGAAGGTGCAAACTCTACACAGTCACCCGAGAGTGGAATTGAACCTGGGTCCCTGGTGCTGTGAGGCAGAAGTGCTAACCACTGTGCCACCCTTCTCAATTGCATTATCCCCCTGACATACATCATAAACACGCTTTTTCTGCTTAATCTTAATCTCTATCTTTATATTACCCAGGAAGCACTAAATGTGTCATTAGTGCAAGCAGTGCCACCCTTTTGACCTCTGCTAAATCTATTCCAGCTAATTACACTCTCTTTTGCGTTCCACATTTGGGAGTGTACTTGTGCCTCCTGAATAAAGTGAGATCAGAGGTGAATTAACATTTATTTATTAACTAGAAATCGAAATTTTGCTCTCATTTGGTGCTTTGTTTAGCTTTTCAAAATAAAGATGCAAAGCAGTGTGGTTTTACTCAGTTTAACATTAATTTATTAGTGTCACAAGTAGGTTTACATTAACACTGCAATGAAGTTACTGTGAAAATCCCCTAGTCGCCACACTCTGGTGCCCGTTCGGGTACACTGAGGGAGAATTTAGCACGGCCAATGTACCTAACCAGCACATCTTTTCAGACTGTGGGAGGAAACCGGAGCACACTGAGGAAACCCACACAGACACAGGGAGAATGTGCAGACTCCGCACAGATAATGACCCAAGCTGGGAATCGAACCCAGGTCCCCGAGACTGTGAGGCAGCAGTGCTAACCACTGTGCCATCGTGCCGCCCTTAGTTTGGTTTCAGTGGTTGCAAACCCACATCGCAGTGCTCTGGACTCCAGTACTAGCTGAAAGTACGCAGGACAATCAATTCTAATGCAGTGCTGAGTATATAACATCAATGGACAAATCTCTTACCCTTTGGTAGTTGAAATGTCTCAAACTGATTTGAATTTGAAGTTTCGGAAGTGTTCATTATGGAAACTGCTGTCAAAAAATAAAATGGCGACTTAATAAACTCCAAACTGGACAGGTGAAGAAAATCACAAATGATGAATAAAAACGATATGAAACAAGACCAAACTGCAGAAAGAGATTCTTCATACCTGCAACCCTCAACAGGGTTAAACTCAGGCTCACCTCAGCCACCTATCCTGCAAAGAGAAGATACAAAATTTAAAACATGGGAAATATTGTTTTGATCATGTTGGCTATGTCCCTGTCTACATCAACAGGGATGAAGTGGAAAAGCTTCAAGTTTCTCGGTGTCCAGATCACCAACAACCTGTATTGGTCCCTCCACACTGATGCTATAGTTAACAAAGCCCACCAGCGCCTCTACTTTCTCAGGAAGCTAAGGAAATTTAGCATGTCCGCTACGACTCTCATCCAACTTTTACAGATGCACCATAGAAAGCATCTTTTGTGGTGCATCACAGCTTGGTATGGCTCCTGCTCTGCCCAAGACCACAAGAAACTACAAAGGGTTGTGAACGAAGCCCAGTCCATCACACAAACCAGCCTCTCATCCATTGACACAAAAACAGAAAATGCTGGAAAATCTCCGCGGGTGTGACAGCATCTGTGGAGAGAGAATAGAGCCAACGTTTTGACCCTTCGCAAGGTCATCCAGACTCGAAACGTTGGCTCCATTCTCTCTCCACAGATGCTGTCAGACCCGTGGAGATTTTCCAGCATTTTCTGTTTTTGTTTCAGATTCCAGCATCCGCAGTGTTTTGCTTTTTTCCAATACATTGACTCTGTCTACACTTTCCGTTGCCTCAGAAGAGCAGCCAGCATAATCAAGCACCCCACGCACCCTGGACATTCTCTCTTCCACCTTCTTTCATCGGGGAAAATGATACAAAAGTCTGAGGTCACGTACCGACCGCCTCAAGAACAGCTTCGTCCCTGCTGCCATCAGACTTTTTAATAGACCTACCCTATATTAAGTTGATCTTTCTCTACACCCTGGCTATGTAACATGACATTCTGCACTCTTTCCTTTCCCTCTCTATGAACGGTATGCTTTGTCTGTATAGCGCGCAAGAAACAATACTTTTCACTGTATACCAATACATGTGACAATAATAAATCAAATCAAATGAATATTCATTTCTGATGTCTCAGTACACTTCCTTCTACCAATAGCCATATGGTTCTGCTCAGGATTTGTGGCAGGTTCATAAGACCATAAGACATAGGAACAAAATTAGGCTACTCGGCCCATCGAGTCTGCTCCTTCATTCAATCATGGCTGATTATTTTCTCATTCCCATTCTGCTGCCTTTTCCCCATAACCCTGATCCCCTTATTAATCAAGAACCTATCTATCTCTGTCTTAAAGACATTCAATGACCTGGCCTCCACAGCCTTTTGCGGCAAAGAGTTATTCATGAGAAATTGGGACCTCAACAAGAATTTCCATTTGGGAACTATCTCCATGGAAGCCTATAACGTAATGTGTTTTTTAAAGAATGGAGGCAGTTAATCGAGGTGGAGAGATTCTTTCCACTTAGAAAGGAAGCTAGAACTAGAGGGCACAGCCTCAAAATAAAGGGGGGTCAGCTTAGGACAGAGTTGAGGAGGAACTTCTTCTCTCAGAGGGTGGTGAATCTCTGGAATTCTCTGCCCACTGAAGTAGTGGAGGCTACCTCGTTGAATATGTTTAAATCACAGATAGATGGATTTCTGATCGGTAAGGGAATTAGGGGTTATGGGGATCAGGCGGGTAAGTGGAACTGATCCCCATAACCCCATGGTCAGATCAGCCATGGTGTTATTGAATGGCGGGGCAGGCTCGAGGGGCTAGATAGCCTACTCCTGCTCCTGTCTCTTATGTTCTTATGTTCTTAAGGCTGTCATTCCACATTGCCACAAACAATTTTAAATTCTTCCAGATATCTTAATTTATTAATAATTAGGCACAAGTGAGAATAGTGAAAGGATATGTAATGATTAAAGAACCTGACCATGCACCAAGTCCTTAGTCCAGTCTTATGCTGCTTAGTAATCACTTCAGCTGCATTTATGGGTCAGCTTCAAAGGTGCATTTAAAAAGCTTCTTATTACTTGTTGCAAACATTTAGAAAGTATACAGCCCTGAATCTACTCTCTGTCATCTCCTCCTGCCCTAAGGCCAAGCTTAGACCTTGGGTGGAATTTTCCGGCCATGCTCACCCCAAGACTCCCGCCCAATGGCAATGGACCTTTGCATGTTCTATGTCCCGCCTGCTACGATTCCCATGGCAGGCAGGATGGGAAAATTCCACCCAACTTGTGACTATAGTTTCTTAACGCTGAAACTTTTCCCCATGACGCAGTCACATGGGAGACGGGGCCCATGACACAGACACACACGGACACACACACACGCGCGCACACACCTGCGCACAGCACCAAAGACAGAAATGCTCTAGAGCTTTTTAAAACTCATTATTAAAAATGACCTCGTGAGGAAGATGTTCAAGGCTCTTGTGCATCTTAGCTTTGGAAGACAATGTGAAACATTCAACCTTTGCACCCACTATTCATGCTGTCATTGAAATGCCTCAAGTGAGATACAGCTTTGCCTCTGCATAACCGTACAAAGTAGCAAGACTATCACAACACTGACTTCAGTGGAGTATGCAGAACAGTCATTCATGCTTTGGAATTATATGACCAAACTTAAATTTTAAATTCATCCCTCCCCTAAGTATTCACCAGTTATGTAGAATTGCATGGAGTGTACGGCACATAAATAGACCATTGGTTCAACAAGCCTAGACTGGCATTTATGCTTCACTCAAGCCTCCCCAGACCTAGCTTGATTGGCATTAACCCCCTCAATTGACTGCTGTCTGATATAAAGCTTCCCCTTCAATAAATTCTCTCTCAATTTTCTGTCTGTTTCCATAGCTAGTAATTCCCGGAACAGATCACTAGTCTGTTCATAGAATCACAGAATTCTTACAGTACAGAAGGAGGCCATTTGGCCCATCGAGTCTGCACCGACCACAATCCCACCCAGGCCCTATCCCCATAATCCTACTTATTTACCCAACGAACCCCCTGACACTAATGGAAAATTTAGCATGGCCAATCAACTTAACCCACACATCTTTGGAGTGTGGGAGGAAACCGGAGCACCCGGAGGAAACCCATGCAGAGACGGGGAGAATGTGCAAACTCCACACAGACAGTGACCCAAGAGCAGAATTGAAGCCAGGTCTCTGGCACTGTGAGGCAGCAGTGCTAACCACTGTGCCACCCTGGTGCCAGGGACTTATAACTTGAGGGCGCCACTCCACATTAAGCGCAGCTGATCAGGAGTCTCTCCCACTCTTACCACCAGCTATTAGCGTGTTTGGAAGGATTGGCAGGTTGACACACCCAACCTGTTTGATCACGTTATGAACGCAGCTTCCTTGGCCATCCAGTCCTGGGATGGGACTTGAACTTAGAGCTTCTCGCTCAGAGGCAGGGAGTGCTACCCACTGCGCCACAAGACCTTCACCATCAAAGAGATGCCTCTGTACTGTTTAAACACAGTGACTGGGTGACCAAATTTGCATTATTAATATATTAAGACCATAAGACATAGGAGCAGAATTAGGCCACCCAGCCTATCGAGTCTGCTCCGCCATTCAATCATGGCTAATATGTTTCTCATTCCCATTCTCCTGCCATTTCCCCATAACCCCTGATCCCCTTATTAATCAAGAACCTATCTATCTCTGTCTTAAAGATACTCAATGACCTGGCCTCCACAGCCTTCTACGGCAAAGAGTTCCACAGATTCACCACTCTCTGGCTGAAGAAATTCCTTCTCATCTCTGTTTTAAAGGATCGTCCCTTTAGTCTGAGGTTGTGCCCTCTGGTTCGGGTTTTTCCTACTAGTGGAAACATTGGCATTTTCAGATCAATAGATTTAAACACTGAGAATGCCACTACTTGATGTTGCAAGAACCATTTCTGTCACCAAGCTGGAAGGGGTAATTTATGTCTAGTGAGGATAAGGCTGAACTGAACCAGCATGAATTAGGCAGCTTCTGGAACCAAATGAAAAGGTTCCTCTTGCTGTAATTCAAGTAGAATCAAAGAATCTTACAGCATTACCGCGTTAGGTCTCGGAAAGATTTCTCCACTGGGTCCATCTCCAATTTCTTTTTAAGTTTCTCCTTTTTAAATTTATCCACTCGCCATTAAAAACTATGATTGAATCTGACTACACATTTGCTTCTCATAGGGCGTACCCTATCCGACAAAAAAATGTCCCCATCAAAATGTTCTCCCAACCTCTCCCTTCACTCTTGTGTTGATGACCATAAGCTGCATACATTTGCAGTGACTAATGTCCCAACCACTCCACCACTACCAACTTACCTGGGGTGGATACAAGCAAGAAACAGGGAAGTGAGGAGGGCAGAAGGAATTTAAAATAAGGGCAGGGCTTTGGATTGATTGGCTAGGTCTTCAGAAGTGAAATGGCTGTTTTGTGTCTTGCTCATTCAAAATGCACCCACTCCCAAGCCACCCTGTAAACACACAGTATCAAAAGAACAGAGAGTAAAATAACTCTGAGAACCTCATCAGTGTCACATTCTTCTGCACATTCCATGAAATCCCAAACTGAAGTGGCTCAACCACAACTTTTGCAAAAACATAAGACAAGCTAAGCAGTAAATAATCGAGAAATACGGGCTAACTGAAATCTCAGGTGTGCTACAACCTTCGGGACACACTACACAATTCCATATTCAATTAAGTAGAATAGTTTGAGTTAAGACATTCATTATTTCATAGAATCATAGAATCTCTACAGTGCAGAAAGAGCCCATTGAATCTGTGCCAGCTCTCTGACAGGGTATCTTATCTAGGACCTCTCCCCTGCACTATCCCTGTAACCCACGCATTTACCATGGCTAATCCATCGAGCCTACGCATCTCGGCACATTAAGAAGAAATTAGATATAGCTCTTGGGGCTAAAGGGACCAAGGGTTATGGGAGGAAGAGGGGACCAGGATATTGAATTCGATGATCAGCCATGATCAAAATGAATGGCGGAGCAGGCTCGAAGGGCCAAATGGACTACTCCTGCTTCTAGTTTTTATGTTTCTAAGGGGCAATTTAGCATGGCCAATCCACCTGACCTGCACATCTTTAGACTGTGGGAGAAAACCGGAGCATCCAGAGGAAACCCGCACAGACACAGGGAGAACGTGCAAACTCCACACAGTCACCCAATTTGCAGGCTCAAAATTTGATTTCTCCAATCTTCATCGCTCAACAAACCCCAACTTGCTGTAGGAAACCCCTCTACAAGGTCATCTTTAGCTGTACCGACACCCAGGCGGGTATTAGAACCTTGGTCTGCCACTGAGAGCCCACCTCTGGTTCGTCACGTCAGGAAACTGAAGGCTGCCTGAAATTTAAGTCGGCCTACTTTCAGTGTGCTCATCCAGGGACTAATTAGCATAATTGGCTAACCGGCACCAGACCCCCTTCATCAAAAATGGCCGACATGGGGAAACAGGTCTGGAAACCGGTACAGCGGCCAGCAGTGGGTATTGACAGGCCCTGCCCACCTCTGTTCCTGCACCTCTGCGGCACCCAAAGATTCTGGCACTAGTACGTGTGCACTAACCAAAGTTTCAGGAAAAGCAGCGAACAAGCGTGCAGCTAAATAGGCATCCGAGTGTCAGGCTTTAGAACATAACTTCATTATTTCACTGCTCACTGCATTCCAAAACTCTTACATGTAAAAGATGAAAAAATGGAGAGAATGGAGGTGGAGAAGATGTTTCCATTAGTGGGAGAGACAAGGATCCGAGGGCACAGCCTCAGAGTAAGGGGGCAAGCCTTTAGGACCGAGGTGAGGAGGAATTTCTTCAGCCAGAGGGTGGTGAATCTATGGAACTCATTGCCACAGAAGGCTGTGGAGGCCAGGTCATTGAGTGTATTTAAGACAGAGATAGACAGGTTCTTGACTGGTAAGGGGATCAAAGGCTACGGGAAAAAGGTGGGAGAATGGGGTTGAGGAACTTATCAGCCATGATTGAATGGCAGAGCAGATTCGATGGGCCGAGTGGCCTAATGCCACTCCTATATCTTATGATCTTATGGAAATACCTTATCCAGCATATTTTTGTCATTTTGAGAGACAAATGTTTTGAAAATGTCTTGGTTCCAAGAAGCACTGAGAGCTTTTCTAGCAGGTGAATTCCTAGAAGGTTACTGATCTGAGATACCAGAGTGTCACTGTGCTAACTAGGCAGGGAAATCACATCTGAAAAGCAACACGATAAACAACAGGACAAAACATGTACTTATTATTGGCGCAAAGTAACTGTAACCATAATGGTGTGCTCTGCAAACGTTACGGGGTAGAAATTGGAATGCATTGTGCTAGTCTTTCAGGTGGAAAATGGGTGCAAAGCCCACAATTTGGCACTGAGATGATGCTCTCCAGAGCTTCCCTGGCCATCACACCGTCAGATTTGTGAGGCATGTTTTCTTTGGCTACCCCAGGTGGTCGCCTAAGACATTGAGGCCCTTGAATATGTGGATTTGCGGCCAAACATCTCTCAAACCTCTTTGCTAAATTGATCCCAGATCTTTTTTTAGCAGTCGTAGCAAATGCCTACAAAAGCTACATTTTAGAACTTCTTTAAGAAAACATTTTCCTACAAAGCCAGAATAAGCAAAACCTGACTCAATGGCCATTCTGCTATGGCCTGCTCCAACCCCTCCCCACTTTCGAATGATAAACTCACAGAATCATAGAATCATTACAGTGCAGAAGAGGCCATTCGGCCCATCATGCCTACACCGACTCTCTGACAGAGTACCCCACCCAGGCTCTCTCCCCCCACCTATCCCCGTAACCCCACACATTTCCCATGGCCAATCCACCTAACCTGGACATCTTTGGACTGAGGGAGGAAACCGGAGCACCCAGAGGAAACCCACGCAGACACAGGGAGAACGTGCAAACTCCACACAGTCACCCGAGGCTGGAATCGAACCCTCGAGTGCTAACCACTGTGCCACCATGCTGCTCCAAAACTGTGGGTGGAAAGCCAGGCAAGAGACTTTTGGAGTGTACTTGTTGTCATAGTACAGGCAAGTGTGGGCAAATCTTGCAGCCAATTTTGCATGTTGTAATGTTCCACAAAGAACAATGAGCTGAGGCCAGATATTTTGTTTCGAAGACATTTATTGAGGGATAACTTCCAGTTAGGACATTGGAGCATTCTCCTGTTCTTCTTTGAATATTGCCATGGGATTTTTTACATCCACCTCATAGGAGGAATAGGGCTTTGGTTTAATACTTCATCTGCCAACCCTCAGAACTTTAGTTGGTTTTATCCCGAGAGAGAGAGCAAATGTGCAATTTACCTGACAAAGAGAAACTCTACCCGAGTAGATCCCCAGCAGCTTGGTTTGGAGACCATGGCACTGGGTCCTTTGCAGTTCAAACAAAAAGACGGGGGCGATTCTCCCAAAACAATTCGAAGAGTCACATTCGCCTAAAAACTGGAGTAAATCCACTAGGTTTTTTTAGCAGGACTTTCAAAATGAATCTCCCACACTCTGTGCACTGCAGAGTGCACTAGTGTGAATCCCGTTGAAAATCAGTGGGTGAAGCCTATTCCCGCTGGAGAGGCCGGCAGCATAGCGCTGAGCGAGCCACTGCGCATGCGCCGATCTGTCAGCGCTGAGATGCGCAGTGGCCCCGCACTACTGGCCTCCCGATCGCTGGCCTGGTCGATCATTGACCAGCCCCGTGACCCCCACATTGCCGGCCGTGCGACCCGCCCACCGCCCGATCGCTGCCTTCCCCCCCGCCCCCTTCCGACCATGTACAGGCCAGTGTCGACCCAACCACCCCCCCCCCCCCACCCCTGCGCCCACCCACCTCAACTCCTGCCCCCCCTCCCTCACAGCCCTGACCTCCCGATAACCCCCTCCCCCCTCAAACCTGACATGTTTGAAACTACAAACAGGCTGAAGGTGTGTTCGGTGTACTTATGGAGAAATTATGAAGCAAGTATCACAACATTAATGATGGAAAGTACTGCAACAGTAAAAAGTTTAAGAGGATTTTCAGAAGTTCAAAGTTGAGTGGTGCAGTGTTTTATCAGTGATCTTCCGCAAACCCATGTATTCTGTTTTAAATGATTTCGCTCATACCTGCCTAGTTGGATAAGCGTACATGTTATTCACAGGGCAATTTGGCAAAAACAAACAAAAATAACAGGCCATCCGCGACTCACTCACAAGGGAGACATTACTAATCGCAGAACACAACAGCAGCAAATGATAAACTTGGCTTTGTCTTTTAGGTGTTCTCTACGGTTGCCGTCTCTCACCATACTACCACAAGGCCTCTCCCTTTGCTTCTGCTTCTCCCCTTGGTTGACATATCCTTGGTTGACCGTGTGGCAGCAGGGGAAGAGAATGTTGCAGCCAGTCTCTCTCTCTGCCGTTGTGGCACACTGTTGTTTAATTGGCCAGCCGAGCACTTGGGAGTAGTTGAGGAAGGAATGGCATGTTTTGCATGGGTGAGGAGCGTCCTGGATGGCATAACTGAAACTGAAAGTGTTTGCTGATGCCTCGACCCGGAAAGCCTTGCTCTTACGGGTAATGGTTGGAAATGATGACAGGATGTACTGTGAGCAAACTCTTACACATTGTGCATCAAAATTCTGCATGCACAGAGTTCCAGAACTGTCAAAATCCATAAATCATCCACACTGGCTGCCGAGAAGGTGCGTGAAAAACAGATGGTAAGTAGAGAGTGATTACAGCCTTGTAGTACATTTAAAATTCTTACAACTGCATTCATGCCCTGGTTACAGAAACTTAGGCCACAATTCTCCCATCGCGACCCGCAACTTTTCTGGGGGGTCGCGGTTGGAGGTGAGTGTCGCCGCCGGCCTTGTTCCGGGATTTGCGCATGTGCCGGGAACGCAGCGCATCTCCCACAGCTGGCGAACAGTCGCCGGTCAGACCACGCTGGAAACCGGCTGGAAGGCAAGTAAGTAATTTGAATCGGTTTTAAATGTATTTTAAATTTGTTTTCAATCTAATTATCAGGAACTTTCCAGTCCCGATTGAATCTCCCACCCCGCCAAGAGTACTTCATTCCGGCGGGGTTTACACTAGCTCCCCACGTTCGGGGAACTATCGGGAGACCCTGCCAGAGTGATGGGGGGGCAATCAGGGCCCCCCAGGGGGTTGGGTGGCAGAGGGGTGATTCTCCCCGGGCATTGGCACTTTGGCAGTGCCAGCCTGTGTCCCCCTGGGGCACCTTGGCACTGATCATCAGGCATCGGGCAGTGCCAAAGGGGTGGGGCCTATTGTGGGCGGGGCATGGAGGCGATCGATGGGGATGGGGGGGTCCCGCTGCCACTCCGCAGACAGGATCAGTCTGGGATGGTGGGAGGGCAGCGATTGGGGCGGGCTGGGGGGAGGGGCCTGCCTCCAGGTGGGGGGGGGTCTGATCCTGGGGGGGAATCAGCTGGGGGGTGGGGGGAGCCACTGCTGGGGGGTGTGGGCTGTGCATCAGGGCGCTCCGGGACAGGAGGGATCAGGGCTGGCCTGGGAATTGCTGTGGAGACCGCGATCGGGCCATGGGGGAGCTGGAGGGGCAGCACTGCAGGGGTCCCGGGCTGGCCAGCGATCGAGCCGTGGGGGGGGGGGGGGGGGGGGTGCTGGAGGGGCAGCACTGCAGGGTCCCGGGCTGGCCAGCAATCGAGCCATGGAGGGGGGTGCTGGAGGGACAGCACTGCGGGGGTCCCGGGCTGGCCAGCAATTGAGCTGGCCAGCAAACGGGGAGACTGATAGATCAGGGCCACTGCACATGCACAGAGTTCCAGAACTGTCAAACTCTGGCGCGAATAGGCCCCGCTCCCGCGGGTTTTTAATGAGATTCACGATTGGGACCTCTGCAGTGCTCAGAGTGCAGAGATTCGGGCGAGAAGCTAAACTGACAAGCTGAACAATCGGGATCTAGAACAGTTTCCCGCCAATTCTGCACTTTTGGGAGAATCACGGCCTTACTTCCTATTGACACAGTGTTACCCTTCTCCAATTATAAATTATCATAGAATCCCTACAGTGCAGGAGGCGGCCATTCAACCCATCGAGTCTGCACCAACCCTCCAACAGAGCATCTTACCCAGGACAATCCCCCCACCCTTCCCCCGTAACTCCACACATTTACCCCATTAAACCCCTAACCTACACATCTTGGGACATAAGGGGCAATTTAGTATGGCACATCTTTGAACTGTGGGAGGAAACCAGAGCACCCGGAGGAAACCCATGCAGACACGGGGAGAACAAAATTCTTATCTCCACCTTCATAGTGGAAAATACCCTTTTTTTTGCTACTTTAAATGTACTATATGTGCTCAGCCTGTACAATAGAGAAATTCCTATGTAGAAATTACTGTACAGAGAAAGGGCATTCAGCCCAGATAGTCTAAGATTAATCTCCAATCTAACAATAGTCATAATCCCACATGCCCACAATGTTTTTAATTCAATTTATTCCCTTTTCTTTCAACAAGTTCATAATTATATCAAGCATGGCCTTTAACATAATAAAATATCAGGCACTTCACACGGGCAATATAAAACAAACTGTGACACCATACCACATGAGGAGTTTATTTTCAAAGTTTTATTTATTAGTGTCACAAGTAAGGCTTACATTAACACTGCAATGAAGTACTGTGAAAATCCCCGAGTCGTCAGACTTGGCCGCCTTTTCGGGTACACTGAGGGGGAATTTAGCATGGCCAATGCACCTAACCAGCACGTCTTTCAGACTGTGGGAGGAAACTGGAGCAGTCGGATGAAACCCATGCAGACGAGGGGAGAATGTGCAAACTCAGCACAGACAGTGGTTAGCACTGCTGCCTCACAGTGCCAGGGACCCGGGATCAATTCCGGCCTCGGGTCACTGTCCGTTGGAGTTTGCACGTTCTCCCCGTGTCTGTGTGGGTTTCCTCCGGGTGCTCCGGTTTCCTCTCACAGTTCAAAGGTGTGCGGGTTAGGTTGGTTGGCCATGCTAAATTATCCCTTAGTGTCAGGGAGATTAGCGGGCTAAATACATTGGGTTATAGGGATAGGGCCAGGGTGGGATTGTGGTTGGTGCAGGCTCGATGGACCAAATAGCCTCCTCCTGAACTATAGGGATCTATGACAGTGACCCAAGCTGGGAATCGAACCCGGGTCCCTTGCGCTGTAAAGCGACAGTGCTAACCACTGCGCCACCAGGCCGCCCACAAAGCTGTATGCATTTCGTCCCTGGGTGGAATCGAACCACCATCCTTTCGGTTAACAGTCAAACACGCTAACCGATTGCACCACAGAGATTACCCAACACTTGTAAAATCAGTGTGGATTTGAGCATCTTAAACCCAGAAATGAGGCAGAGGAGCAGGGAGGAAATTCCAGAGCTTGGGGCCTGGATAACTGAAAGTACGGCCAACAATGGTCAAAAATTAAAAACCCAAAAACTAAAGAGGTCAGAACCAGATGAGCGTCGATGTGTTGGAGGGTGTGGGGATGGAGAGGATTACAGAGATTAGGATTTGGCCATGGAGGGATTTGAAAACAAGGATGAGTATTATTAAATCCTGGATGTTGTTTGACCGAGAGTCAAAATGTAGGTCGGTGAGCACAGAGATGATAGGGAACGAGACTTGGTGCAAGCTAAGGCAGCGAAGGTTTGAATGGCCTCAAGATTACAGAGGGTAAAATGTGAGACCAGCCAGGAGTGCATTGGAATAATCAAGTCCAGAGTTGACAGAAGCATAAGTTAGGATTTCAGCAGCTGACGAGTTGCAATGGGGTGAAGATAGGGAATGTTATGGAAGTGAAACAAAAACAGAAAATGCTGGAAAATCTCAGCAGGTCTGACAGCATCTGTGGAGAGAGAACAGAGCTAACGCTTTAAGTCTGGATGACTCTTTGTCAAAAGTGAAAATAGGCCGTCTTAATGATGGCATGACTGGCACATCTCAGGGTCAAACATGACACCACGATTGAACAAACAGCATTAGTCTATGACTGTCACTTTCAAATATGGATCTAACCTATTCTCAATGTTGGGTGGGATTCTGTGATCTCCCCGTGGTGTGTTTCCTATGAAGGGAGGCAGTGCGCCATTGGCTAGCAGTGAAGATCTTCTGGTCCCACCGCTGTCAGTGGGGTTTCCCATTAACTCCACCCCACACCACCGGAAACCCATCAAAACGTTCCAAACACTATAAAATTGTCTCCAACAGCTGATGAGAGTTCATCAAATTCATTGGGGGCGGCGTTTTCCAGCCCTTCCTGCCAGTGGGATCTTCCAGTCCTGTCGAAGACCATCCGCTGTAGTGAGTTACCCCCGTGGTGGGTCCCCTGGCGGTGGGACGCGCGAGCCACGCAAAATGCTGTAGACATCGGCAGGGCAAGAAGATCCCACTGGTGGCCAATAGCAAGCCGCCTCTGTCACCGGAAAATATGTCACGGAGGGACTGGAAAATCTCGCCCTGTGAGTCACTTTGGGTAACTGTTCATTCGGTAACTTTAGCAATCATCTTTCCTTCTGTGTGTGGTGTGAATGAAGAGTGGGCATTTGTTGCATTTACATTTCAGGTGGTGCAAGGAATAAACCTTTACCCTTTCTTTTGATCTAACCATACAAGAGAGCATGTTCTGGGCCAGATTCTCCCGTTTTGGGACTAAGGCCAGAATTTTACCGCCCCGTCCGCCACAGGAATGGGAGCGAGAGAGGGGCGGACAATGGGAAGGTCCGTTGACCTCGGGCGGGATTTTAGAGTTTTGGGACAAGCAAGGCCATAAAATCCCGCCCTAAGTGCTTCTGCTGGAGGGAAAGTGGGAGTGATTCCCACTTCCGCTGGCAGCAATGTTCACAAAGCCACCCTGCCTATTCAAATGGGCTAACTCATCCCCCACATGAAACATGCGGATTCTCCAATTCCAGCGGCAGCTGATTCGCTGGAGTCGGGAATGTTCTGAATGAACAACAAGTGGGAGCAGCTTAAAAACACCCCGTTGCACAGCCCACACTCATCACCAGGGAAGATAATCGGAAGGAGACCAGCCCCGCGCTTCCTGGATATGGATGTTGTCCGGGAGGTTGGATGCCATCGAGGAGAGGAGGGCTGCCCCGTTCCCCAGGGTAGACAGCAGACTACCTGCTAACGTGGTGGCAGAAGCCTGGGAGGCAGCAGACAGCAGTAGTGGTTTGACCCTGAGGACAGCCGTTCAATGCAGGAAGAAAATTAACGACCTCCCTAGAGCTACAAGAGTGAGTACCTACTTATGACCCTAATGCAGCCATGTTACATTAAGCACTTTCAGCTTCAACCAGCACCTCACTCAATCCCCATTCCCCTTCTCCCGAATGATCCCCATCTGTCTCACCCCCTCCTCCCCCGACACCCATCGTGATCCCTCACAGACTTGCCCCAGATCATACACATGGCACTGATGTTAAACCCCCAAACCTATCCTGCCACCCCCCTCAAAATCTCCCTTTTCTGTCCTCAAAGGATGAGGCTTTACATAACAGGAGGGAGAGAGGGAAGACGGGCAGGGGGGTCCTTACCCACTTCAAAGAAAAGGCCCTGGAAATCACAGGGGAGGGCCAGGAGCGGTCAGTACCCATCTGGGAGGTAAGGACGGCCCAAGCAAGTGAGAGTCCAAAGCAAATTCATCCATATCTCAAGTGAGTTGAACATTCTCCACACCATTGAGGATCCCAGCAGCTAACCCAGGTCCTCTGGCTTCCAGGATTGGCATCCGATGAGACAGGGCCACCTGGTGTCACACCCCCTTGTTGAACCCCTCACTACACCGCTCCAGCGATGACACGGATTTCTCGGCACTACCTTCACCGGCACAATCCACCAGCATAGATCCACTCACCTCGGTGGGGAATGTTAGCCACCAGACGTCTGGGGCACTTTCTACCGAGCATCACTCAGCTGCTGCTGCACATCGGGTGGAGGTGGGAACTTCCAGGTGAGCCAAAGTCGGAGGATTGCTGATTGCTCTGGAGGCAGAGGGTTATCACGGAATAAAAGGAATAGTAGGAATGTGGGTACAAAATTGGCTAAGTAGGGTTCCCCAGAGGTCGGTATTGGGAGACTTGCTTTTCCTGATAAATAAATGATTTAGATCCTGGTGTGCGGGGGACAATTTCAAAGTTTGCGGATGACCCAAAACTTGGAAGTATTGCAAACTGTGAGAAAGACAGTATCGACTTTCAAAAGGACATGGACAAGTTGGTTAAGTGGACAGATAGGTGGCAGATGAAGTTCAACTCGGATAAGTGTGATGTGATGCATTTTGGTAGAAGAACATGGACAGACAATATAAAATATGGGTACAATTCTTAATTGGGTGCAGGAAGAGAGGGATCTGGGTGCATATGTGCATACATTATTGAAGATGGCAAGACAGGTGAAGAGAGCATTTAGTAAAGCATATAATATTCTGGGCTTTATTAATAGGGGTATAGAGCAAGGATGGTGAACTTATAAAAAACACTAGTTAGATCTCAGCTGGAGTATTGTGTATAATTCTGGGCACCGCACTACAGGAAGGATGTGAACGCATTTGAGAGAGTGCAGAAGAGGTTTACAAGAATGGTTCCTGGGATGAGAAAAATTAGATTGAGGATAGACTGGAGAAGTTGGAACTGTTCTCTTTGGAGAGAAGAAAGCGAAGAGGTGTTCAAAATCATGAGGGAGCTGGGCAGAGTTATTTTAGTTCTGTGGGCTTTGCTGGTCAGGCCAGCATTCATTGCCCATCCTTAATTGCCCTTCAGAATGCGATGGTGCGCTGCCTTAGTGTGAACGGCATTCTGGCTCAATCATCCATCTAGCCCTACTTCACCTGAGGACTACACGTGATTTTATCTCCAGGGTAAATATTCACCGTCGCCACACGGACTGGGGATACTCTCTACAATTTCCACTCCATCAACTTCAATGGGATGAAAATCAGGCAGAATGTAGAATGACTGCGAAATTGCCTCTGTTGGTTCACTGACTGCATGGTGAAGATGGAAACATATCCTCTGTGAGCAGTGGAACAGGAAATTAATTGGGTTACTACAGTAACCATAAACAACAAAGGACATGCTTACCATCCTATGTCAAGGTTATGAAAGTGAAACCTTACCTTACTTGGTAAAAGCAATTTAGGCTGGTCTACTTCTCAAGGATGTCAATTATGGAGGTGTTGATTCTATAATGCACCTTTTACCCACCGTAGGAAAGGCACTCTGATCAAATTGCTTCATCCAAGTGTATTCGAAAGTTCATTCAATACAAACAATGCAGTTGTTCATTCGCTGCCTGTTTTTATTATTCAATGTGACTCACCATTATTTTTCTTTGATTTATTTTCCATTGAAGTGTCACACATCCACAAAACATTGTTTAAACATTAAACACATTACTCCATGATGTGTATCTCATGGCAAAATCCATTAACATGCAGAGCTGGCTGATCTGTGACCACTTCAGCAATAGAGATGTCTCGAAGGTTTTTCCATCCACAGGACACGAGTTCATGAGTGAAAGTGTTCCATTTATGTACCAATATAACTAAATTTACTTTCACAATAAAAGAGGGATAATTGGAATGCCATCTGCTCACAATTTGCTCTATAAAGGAGATTGAGCTAAGATTGATTAGTGATTGTAGAATAGGGTGTTAGCGGTCGTGGGTTTGGAAGGTGTTGCCCAAGGAACCTTGGCGAGTTCCTAGTTTAGTTTATATATTATTGTCACAAGTAGGCTTACATTAACACTGCAATGAAGTTACTGTAAAAATCCCCTAGTCGCCACACTCCGGCCCCTGTTCGGGTACACTGAGGGAGAATTTAGCATGACCAATGCACCTAACCAGCACGTCTTTCGGACTGTGGGAGGAAACCGGAGCACCCAGAGGAAACCCACGCAGACAGAGGGAGAATGTGCAGACTCCACGCAGATAGTGACCCAAGCCGGGAATTGAATCCAGGTCCCTGGCACTGTGAGGCAGCAGTGCTAACCACTGTGCCACCACCCCACCCGGGAATCAATCTTGTAGATGGTGCACATGGCTGCCATCGTTCTTCAGTGGTGTTGGGGGAGAATGTTTGTGGTAGGGGTAGCAATCAAACGGGCTGCTTTGTCCTGGATGGTGTCAAACTTCTTCAGTGTTGTTGCAGCTACACTCACCCAGGCAAGTGGAGAATATTCCATTACACCCATGATTTGTGCCTTGCAGATGATGAACAAGCTTTAGGGAGGCATATAATTGACTTCAAAAGCTTACATCTGTCTAGAAAACCATGTTTCCTATTATGTTTTTTCCCACTTTTACAGCTTTTTCCACTTTCATTATACACTAAATTTCCTTTGCATGTCATGCACTCCTTAAAGAGCATCACCTTTCACATTAGCTGCTGTGACCTTTTATCGCTAGATCAACTGCAGATTTCCCCCTACCTATATGTGCCACATTACTCATACCCTCAGTGAAATTCACTTTGTTCTATCTTGGGCAGTACTATGGCAGATCAGCCAATACATTCATCATGATAACAGACTCAACAAATGAGTCACTTTGAAAGTGCACTCACCTGCCATTGGTTACACTGCAGCATCTCAGTTTCACATCTCCCATCCTACACTGCAGAGATTTCTATTGTCTAACCTGTTCCATTTCTGTGCTCTTTGGGACTATAAATCTCAAAGGTGTTTACAATCTCTGTTCAGATAAGTATCTGTGAACTTGATCAAACTCAGGACAAATATATCTCCGTTCGTAGAGCAGACCGAAAAGTATTTCTGTGCCTATTAGAAATACTATTAGATCAACAACCTTTATTTTCAAAGCTTGGTGTAAGAGAAGTTTTCTGAGGTGTCCCACTGGGGTGTCTTGTACTTGGTTGATCTTACACAACCAATACCTAGACTACGAAAGACAGCATGTAGTTAAAAAATGAAAAGGATTTTTATTTGCTAATGCATGCATCAGGTGAGGGTTGACTATCCTCTCTGACATAATAATAACGTGAAATTGATGTACTCTTCTGAACACTTCAATATCCCGCCCAGCTTGCCACCCAAACTGGAGGGTCCAATTATAATAGGACAGTATTACCTTAGCCAATAACGTTCCACCTGTCAACAGGAAAGGAGCTCGTTAGTCCATGGTATCTAAAGGCCCTTCCCTCGTTACTGGGAAACCTAACTACGCAAAACCCAGTAGATTCAAGGATATTGCTAATATCTACACATTTTAATCGGTTAAAGGAGTCAGTTCTTTTGCCTGAATCTGGCCTCTCATCAGCTTGAGAGACTGTACCAGCCTCGCTAGCCAGGAATGAAGATACTCCCATTCATTCCAGACATCTGATTAACTTGCAGCTGCCTAACCCAGGCAGATAAGAACGAACTGCTCACTCTATTTCCTGGTCTCAAAAATGTGGCATGTCTGCTGCTGTCTATTTCCCATCATGCTGAGCAAACAGATTGTTGTTTGGCCAAGGTTCGCAAACACATTGAAAACTACATTTTAGTTACAATACTTGTTTAAAAATTCATTACTATTGATTATATGTGATTAATAGGTAATACCTTTGCATATATTGTATTAGGCACATGGTGAATCTCTATTCTATATATAAGGCACCTTGTAATCTCCTCCTTAACCTAGTCGACTTATTATGGTAAATCCAAAATGACAGCCTTTATGCTAGGAATTCTACACTACTTCCCCATCACTTCGCATAGTAGAAGTTAATGTTATAATTGAAAAGGTTCAGAAATAACTCTTCACTTGTAAGCTCTTACCAGAAGGAGACATTAGGTTATTAAAAGTGATCAGAAGCCCAGTGAAACCAAGGATTTGGAGAATCGCTTTACAAGCTATTCCGGCTCTGGCAGCTCTCCCCCATCTTCATTTCCACAAATTTGGCAACTTTTGTGAATTAAGAACCAATTATGTTGTGCTTAACTGTGCATAAATATCAGTCCAAAGATATGCGGGTTAGGTTGATTGGCCATGCTAAAATTGCCCCTTAGTATTCTGAGATACGTCGGTTAGAGGGATTAGCAGGGTAAATATGTAGGGATATGGGGGTACGGCCTGGGTGGGATTGTTGTCGGTGCAGACTCGATGGGCCGAATGGCCTCTTTCTGCACTGTTGGGTTTCTATGATTCTATGAATTGAGCTACCAACATATCATTTTTGCCTATAGTTTAAAAGCTTTGTGAAATATGTCATTAAACCATTCCTGATAAGCATTTTTTTAAAAATCCAACTCAACTTTGTGTTTGCAACCTCCAGAGATTGCTTTATGGATCTCAGACTTCTGACAAGAGATTATTAAATTATCTCATTTATCTAAGCTGATTAAATTCTTTTTAAAAACAATTGCTTCTGTTTTTTGTGACATATGTTACTCTGTTGTGCACGTGAGTGTGTCGGAATGCTGAATGTGGAATGTGAAAATAGGTGCCGAAACGCCTGTCAGTTATGAGGCATATTTTTTGCCCCGAGTGTAGGATGGTAATGCACGATTACTAATTTTAACAGGGAGTGCCAAATTGATCAGTGAGCAACTATTAAAGTTGCTACTTAGAAATTAGCAACAAGTATATAATTGCTCATGTCAGAGCAGCAGCAGAAATGGTTGAATCAGGAAATGCAACTGACAGCGTTGAGCACTGGGCGTCACGAGTTACTTGAGCAAGTGAAAGTTCAATGCACGAAGTGGCAGGAGGCTATGCAAAAGATGCAAGCACTAGAAACAGCTCAAATGGTCAGTGCTGAGAATGAGCAGAGATAGAAGGACAGAGAGTAAAATAACTAATAGCTCATAAAATATATAATTGGTCAATGGATTCAAATGCTCCAGGTACTGAGCGGGTTTTACATTGTTGAATATGTAGGTATGTTTCACTCCACCTGATCTTTTTTGCTTTAATATGGAGTCGACCTACCCATTGAGCTGTTTAGCTGATAGCTTTGGCTATGTTTTGATCATAACAGCAGAAAGCTCTTCCTATGTGCATTTGAATGTTATTAGCTGTGAGACAGAGGGAGGGAGAAACGGAGGGGGAGAAAGAGAACAGGAGGGTGGGAGAAATGGGGGGTGAGAAAAAGAGAGCAGGAGGGAGAAATGGAGGGAGAGAAAGAGAACAGGAGGGTAGGAGGGAGAAAAGGAGGGGGAGAAAGAACAGGAGGGAGGGAGGGAGGGGGAAATGGAGGAGGAGAAGGAGAACGGGAGGGAAGGAGAAACGGAGTGGGAGAAAGAGAACAGGATGGAGAGAGGGAGGGAGGAAAGGGAGAGAGAGAGGAAAGAAGGACGGAAAGAAGGATTTCATTTATACGGCATATTTTATAGCTTCAGGACACTCCAATGCAAAGAACAAAGAAAGGTATAGCTCAGGAACATGCCCTTCGACTCCCCCCCCCCCCCCCAACCCCACCACCCCACCAAGCCTGTATTGATCATGATGCCCTAACTAAACTAAAAAAAATCTTCTGTCCTTACTCGTACTATATCCCTCTATTCCGTCCCTATTCATGTACCCATCCAGATGCCTCTCAAATATTACTAATGTGCCTGTTTCCACCACCTCCTCTGGCAGCGCGTTCCAGGCACCCACACTCTGTGTGAAAAGCTTCCCCCACACATCTCCCTTAAACTTTCATTCCAGGCCGGTAATAAGGAATGCCTCAATTCTCTGGAACACTTTTGCTGTTATTTTATTCAATATTAGTCCCCCCCCCCGTCCCCCCGTCCTGTCATCTCCCCAACCTAACTAACCTCAAAGTGTCAATCAGCCAGATCATTAAAGTATCAATAGCAGAAACTATAAGCACTTGACACCTCTTTATCTCATGCAAAAATGGACATTGAGTCAGTAACAGAATAGATCTAAGGAAAAAAGCTGTCAATCAAGCCATGTTTTCCCTTGTGTGCAGCAGTGGCAGAGAGCCTCGGCTTTCATTCATTGGTTAGAAATGCAGGGCTTACTTGCCCATATGCCTCTCTTACACAAGTGCAAATTGGAGTATCGGGAAAGGGGAGGGAAGCAGGAATCTCAGAATTGGGTCCCATCAATACAGAAGGAAGCCATTTGGCCCAAAAAGACTGCACAAACAACAATCACACACTACTCCTATATCCCCATAACCCCACACATTTACCCTGCTAATCCTCCTGACTAATCTACTTTAGAGCAGAGAAGGCTGAGGGGAGACCTGATTGAGGTGTACAAAATTATGAAGGACATAGGTAGGGTGGATAGGAAGAAACTTTTTCCCTTAGTAGAAGGGGGGCGATAGGTTTAAGTTAAGGAGCAGGGCAGTTAGAACATAAGAACTAGGAGCAGGAGTAGGTAATCTGGCCCCTTCAGCCTGCTCCACCATTCAATAAGATCATGGCTGATCTTTTCGTGGACTCAGCTCCACTTACCCGCCCGCTCACCATAACCTTAATTCCTTTACTGTTCAAAAATGTATCTATCCTTGCCTTAAAAACATTCAATGAGGTAGCCTCAACTGCTTCACTGGGCAGGGAATTGCACAGATTCACAACCCTTTGGGTGAAGAAGTTCCTCCTCAGCTCAGTCCTAAATCTGCTCCCCCTTATTTTGAGGCCATGCCCCCTAGTTCTAGTTTCACCCGCCAGTGGAAACAACCTTCCTGGTTCTATCTTATCTATTCCCTTCATAATCTGATATGTTTCTATAAGATCACCTTTCATTCTTCTGAATTCCAATGAGTATAGCCCCAGTCTACTCAGTCTCTCCTCATAAGCCAACCCTCTCAACTCCGGAATCAACCTAGTGAATCTCCTTTGCAACCCCTCCAGTGCCAGTATATCCTTCAAAGGGGATTTGAGGAGAATTTTCTTCACCCAGAGGGTGGTGGGAATCTGGAACGCCCTGCCTGAAAGGGTGGTAGAGGCGAGAACCCTTACAACATGTAAGAACCATTTAGGTGAGCACTTGAAACGACATAGCATATAAGGCTACAGATCAGGTGCTGGAAATTGGGATTCAAATAGATAGGTGCAGACACAATGGACTGAAGGGCCCCATTCTGTAAAACTCTCTGGCCATGACTCTAAATTCTGGCTTTCAAACAAGAGGCACCCTGCCACAAAAGGTGGAAGTGATTTCATGCTATCAAAGCCTCATTGATGAGAAATATCACAGGTCAACATGACACGCCTATACGTGGAAGTACCCAGTTTTAGTAATGATTTAGTGATTTCATGCCATCAAAGCCTCATTGATGAGAAATATCACAGGTCAACATGACACGCCTATACGTGGAAGTACCCAGTTTTAGTAATGAAGCTGAAACTATGAGGTAATCCCATCTATTTACGGACACCATTTTGCAAAACAGTTAAGAAATTGACTGTTTAAGGCTCCATGTACAATGAATAAATTTTATTTGAAAATCATAGAATCCCGACAACCATTTGGCCCACTGAGCCTGCACCCTCAACAATGCCACCCACCCCCTTTTCCCGTAACCCCACGTGTTTATCCTGCTAATCCCCCTGACATGAAGGGACAATTTAGCATGACCAATCAACCTAACCTGCACAACTTTGGACTGTGGGAAGAAACCGGAGCACCCGGAGGAAACCCACGCAGTCACGGGGAGAACGTGCTAACTCCATACAGTTATCCCCGAGGCCGGAATGGAACCCGGGTCCCTGGCACTGTGAGACAGCAGGGCTAACCACTGCGCTACTGTCCAGCTGAAAAGCTCACTTGGACTGGGAGAAAAACCAAAAAATATCACCCACATACACTTGTCACTCAGGCGAGACTGCTTGGTAGTTGCTGTGCACCATCATCCTCCTGACCTCTGTCTGTTTTTTGCTTGATGCATTCACGTCAATGCTTAGTAGCAATTTTGTGCAACATGCTTCCATTATTCGGACCTTCTTGTTATAACCCTTTGGCCAACAGTTCAATATCTGGAACATCACTTTAACTACTCAATGGGGGTAGGGCCTGGGTGGGATTGTGGTCGGCGCAGACGTGATGGGCCAAATGGCCTCTTTCTGCACTGTAGGGTTTCTATGATGACTCAAACAGGACACTTTGTCATCAGTGTGACTCATTCATCCTGAGCTTTGATGTCTATGGGTTTTTTGCCGAAATGTCACTAAAGTATGATCACAAGTCATCATCATAGAAATCATCATAGAAACCCTACAGTACAGAAAGAGGCCATTCGGCCCATCGAGTCTGCACCGACCACAATCCCACCCAGGCCCTATCCCCATATCCCTACATATTTTACCCACTAATCCCTCTAATCTACGCATCTCAGGACACTAAGGGACAATTTTAGCATAGCCAATCAACCTAATCCGCACATCTTTGGACTGTGGGAGGAAACCGGAGCACCCGGAGGAAACCCACGCAGACACGAGGAGAATGTGCAAACTCCACACAGACAGTGACCCAAGCCGGGAATCGAACCCAGGTCCCTGGAGCTGTGAAGCAGCAGTGCTAACCACTGTGCTACCGTGCCGCTCATGTCTATGAAGAGCTACCATTCCACCTTCATTCTCCATCAGGAGGCTCAATTACTACAGAATAATAGTGTGACGTGTGTTACTTAGAAGTGTGCCACTGTTTTGCTCAGTTCTTGGGTAAGGTTTACATATTGTAAAAATCAGCTTTCTGCTGCTAAGACTGCTGCTTTCTGCTGCTGCCTCAATGGCACTGAATGCTTCAGTAATTGTAATTGCCAGTGCTTTTTAATATCATAAAATCCCTATGATATGTTCAAGAATGGCTGATACAGCTTTTATACGTGACTTAAAAACGTTGTCTACAATTCACTTCTGGTGATATTATGCAAGTAAATGCAAAAACTGCCCTTCTTTCTATTCTATAAAGTGAGGTCAAGACACAGTTTTGTTTTTGAAATGTCCCTCCTACCAAGCAAACTTTGCACGACTCTTAATAAGAACCTCGGTAAGTCTTTTATAGGGATTAACAGGGTTTATTTACCTTCACCTTGAAGCTCCCCGCTGAAGTGTAGCTAATCTACAGAACTAGTGAGAAGCTGTTCAACCTCTGACACCTCCAGGCCGGAGCTAAGACCACCCCGGCCTCAGTCATCAAGCGGCAGTAGGCAGACGATGCCGATGTGTGTGCACACTCAGAGGCCAAGCTACAGGTCATCGTTGATGCATTCGTTGAGGCGTATAAGAGAATGGGCCTCAGACTAAACATTCAGAAAACAGAGGTTCCCTACCTGCTCTTGCCACACAATGGTACCCAACAACTATCAAGAACCACAGTGAGCCCCCGGACAACGTGGATCATTTCCCATACTTCAGGAGCCTCCTCCTGGCGCAAGCAGTCGTCGATGATTAAATTCAGCATCCATTCCAATGCGCTAGTGCAGTCTTCAGATGCCTGAGGAATAGAGTGCTCAAAGACTGAGACCTCAAATCCAACCCCATGTTCATGGCCTACAGAGCAGCCATGGTCCCCGCCCTCCTGTATGCATCAGAGACATGGACAATGTACAGCAGACACCTCAAATTCCTGGAGAGATATCGCCAACATTGCCTCCGCAAAATTCTGTCAACCCACTGGCAGGATAGGTGTACTAATGTGAGCGTACTCTCCCAGGCCAATATCCCCAGTATTGAGGCACTAGTCACTAGCTGCGATGGGCGGGCTACATTGTCCGCATGCCCGACACAAGACTGCCGAAACAAGTGCTCGACTCTGAGCTCTGCAATGGCAAACGTTCATTAGGAGAGCAGAGGAAACACTACAAGAACACTCTGAAAGCCTCCCTAAATAAATGCAACATCTCCATCAACACTATTATAGAAAGGATATTATTAAACTAGAAAGAGGGCAGAAAAGATTTACTAGGATGCTGCCGGGACTTGATGGATTGAGTTATAAGGAGAGGCTGGATAGACTGGGAGTTTTTTCTCTGGAGCGTAGGAGGCTGAGGGGTGATCTTATAGAGGTCTATAAAATAATGAGGGGCACAGATCAGCGAGATAGTCAATATCTTTTCCCAAAGGTAGGGGAGTCTAAAACTAGAGGGCATAGGTTTAAGGTGAGAGGGGAGAGATACAAAAGTGTCCAGAGGGGCAATTTTTTCACACAGAGGGTGGTGAGTGTCTGCAACAAGCTGCCAGAGGTAGTAGTAGAGGCGGGTACAATTTTGTCTTTTAAAAAGCATTTAGATAGTTACATGGATACGATGGGTATAGAGGGATATGGGCCAAATGCAGGTAATTGGGATTAGTTTAGGGGTTTAAAAAAAAGGGCGGCATGGACAAGTTGGGCCAAAGGGCCCGTTTCCATGCTGTAAACCTCTATGACTCTATGAACACGGGGAAGCACTTGCCTTAGAACAGACAAACTGGAGAAGAAGCGTCCGTGAAGGCACCAACCACCTTGAGCGTCACCGGGTGGAGCACGCAGTGGCCAAGTGTAAACAGCGGAAAGAGAGCGCAGAACCCAGAGCGTGCCACCCACCCGCTTCATCAAACACCACACGCCAAACCTGTGGCAGAGTCTGCGGCTCCAGGATTGGACTGTTCAGCCAGAGCAGAACCCACCTCCCCGGAGTGGCAACAAGTCATCCTCGACCCAAAGAAAGAAAATTCACCTCTTTTCCTGCTCTCTTTACATCCATTTCAGACCACAAACAAAAATGTGAGTGCACCAATAAGGCAGAACACATCTACCATTGTTTTCCCAGCAGTTTGTGCGTATGTTAATTATCACTAATGTCAGAGCAGAACATTTCACCTTCCCTATTCAGTTCAATTTCAGCATTATCACTGCAACACCAACAATAACCATAAAATATCATAATCTCAATGCTCATTGAACAATAGTATCGTAAAACTTATATCATAGAAGAAAGTTATAACCCCATTATGTTAGTTTTGACTTCATGAAAGATCTATCCATTGGGTCTATTTTCTGTGTTTTTTTTCTCCACAGCCATGGTACTCATTTCTTTCTCATGTATATACATCCAATACCCATTCGGAAGTCACTATTGAATCTGCTTCCACTACCCCTTCTGTTAGTGCATTTCAGATGATCGCAACTCACTGCATATAAAGAATTATCCTCATCTCCCCCGCCTCGGTTCTTTTCCAATGATCTGTAAACTGCGTACACCCATTATTATCTCTCCTGCCAGTGGAAGCAGTTTTATTTTTTCTCTTAATCGGCCACATCAAAATCAAAAGGGAACAAAAATTACCAACAAGTTCAGAAGTGGCAAAAGAAGCTGAGAAGAAAACAGAAACAAGGGGAGAAAATATCGATTCAAACGACCTCTTATTTCCTTCTTCCTCTCCTTACCTGTAAACCTCTGCCCTTATCTCTCTTTACAGCCACAGTGAGTCAGTCACCTTAAATACTGGTAATCTTTGGCCTTAAGCCTATTAAGAACAGTGCCATGTGATCAGTCTGTTTAGGAAAAAAATTATTGCCAGCTCATCGAAAACCACAAATAAACAGATCAAAGAAACAATAAATCATCAACAAAAGTTCTTCCAGAAACACAAAAATGGCATACCTTGACCTTCATAGCCAAGATTATACCCCCTGAGATACATACTTACATTTTAATACCACTTTGATTATTTGCACTGCTAAATTCAACATGTAAAGTGTCACAAGTAGGCTTACATTAATACAGCAATAAAATTACTGTGAAAATCTTCTAGTTACCACACTCTGGCACCTGGTTGGGGTGCATTGAAGGAGAATTTCGCACAGCCAATGCACCTAACCAGCACGTCTTTTGAACTGTGGGAGGAAACTGGAGCACCCGGAGAAAACACATGCAGACACGGGGAGATCGTGCAGACTCCACACAGACAGTGATCCAAGCCAGGATTCGAACCCAGGTCCCTGGCACTGTGAGGCAGTAGTGCTAACCACTGTGCCACCGTGCAGCCCTATGTATGCAAGGTTTCAATCTGACAGCATGACTGAACCATAAAAAGGGTTCGAATTCAGTAGCGCATGCAGAATGAAGTGTTGTCAGTGCTGATATTGAAAGGTAATATGGCTCAGCTAGAGATAAACTTAAGTGAAGCAACCTATAACCAACAAAATTGCACATTCAAGTGTCAGCAAAACTCCACTGTGATAACAAAAAATAGGTGCTGCCACTACATCCAACCCTTTCCATGCCAGTCTCAGGCCCTGAGACAGGGGCAGCATGGTAGCATAGTGGTTAGCACTGCTGCCTCACAGCACCAGGGACCCGGGTTCAATTCCCAGCTTGGTCACTGTCTGTGCGGAATCTGCACATTCTCCCCGTGTCTGCGTGGGTTCCCTCCGGGTGCCCCGGTTTCCTCCCACAGTCTGAAAGACGTGCTGGTTAGGTGGATTGACCCAAACAGGCGCCATAGTGTGGCGACTAGGGGTTTTCACAGTTACTTCATTGCAGTGTTAATTTAAGCCTTGCTTGTGACTAAGAAATAAAAAAAAAAGAGAATGTTGAATAACATCAATGCTGTCATGTCAGCCATGCAACCTTGTCTACCCACAAGAAGCACCTGCTTCCTTTGAAAAGCCCTCTACTGTATTGTCTGTTACATGTTTGGACAATGGCCCTCTGTCTTTCAAAGAAAATCCCACCCACGCCCTATTTCTATATGCTAAATGCTGGTATTTATAACCTGCACCTTTTCCTTCTGTCATCAAGTGTTACAGATAGTGTGAGGTTGAAACATTTTGAAACAGAAATGAAAAGTTCAAAATAAAATTATACTGTGCCACATCATAAAACCACCGGGCATCAAAGTAACCTTGTTAGAAAAAAAAGCACATCAGCCTAGTTATGGTAAGATTCTTTCAGTTTTAAACCTAGAACGTGTAGTATGGAGTGAGAGGGGATCTCATAGATAATTCTAACAGGGTTAGACAGGGTAGATTCAGAAAAAATGTTCCCAATGGTGGGGGAGTCCAGAACATAGTTTGAGGATAAGGGAAAAGTCTTTCAGAACTGAGGTTCTTCACCCAGAGGATGGTGAATGTGTGGAATTCACTACCACAGAAAGTAGTTGGGGCCAAAACATTGTCTGATTTCAAGAAGAAATTAGATATAGTTCTCGGGGCTAAAGGGATCAAGGGAGAAGGGGGTGGGAATCAGGATATTGAATTTGATGCTCAGCCATGATCAAAATGAATGGCAGACAGGCTCAAAGGGCCGAATGGCCTACTCCTGCTTCTAGAATCATAGAATCCCTACAGTGAGGCCATTCAGCCCATTAAGTCTGCATAGACCACAATCCCACTCAGGCCCTATTTCTATAACCCCCACATATTTACCCTGCTAATCCCCTGACACGAGGATCAATTCAGCATGGCCAATCCACCTAACCCGCACGTCCTTGGACTGTGCAAGGAAATCGGAGCACCCGAATGAAACCCACGCAGACACGGGGAGAATGTGCAAACTCCATTCAGACAGTGATCCATGGCCAGAATTGAACCCGGGTCCCTGGCGTTGTGAATTGATGTGGAATTGCAGTTTCACTGGCTGTCTTGTCTGGAGACAATACACATCTTTTTAGCCTGTCTTGATGCTCTCTCCACTCACGTTGTTTGTTTCTTAAAGACTTGATTAGCTGTAAGTATTCGCATTCCAACCATTATTCATGTAAATTGAGTTTGTGTCTTTATATGCCCTGTTTGTGAACAGAATTCCCACTCACCTGAAGAAGGGGCTTGGAGCTCCGAAAGCTTGTGTGGCTTTTGCTACCAAATAAACCTGTTGGACCTTAACCTGGTGTTGTTAAACTTCTTACTGTGTTGTAAATTAACAGTGCTAACCACTGTGCCACCGTGCCGTCCCAGTTTCTATGGTCCCGTAGTTTAATTTTTCCAAAGTTCCATTCTATTCCCATGGGGCCGGATCATAAACTGAATTTCTATCTTGTTAAGTCGGAAGAAATGTAATGGAAAAGATGGACTTTGAGCAAAAAAAAAGTCAGAAAATGCAAAGAACTAATTTTATTAAAATATTACTCCCCTGTTCACCTTGCTAATGAATGTGATAGTTGATCCTTAGCCTTGTAGTGCTAACCTTTCTCCGGCCAGAGCACCGCTGTATCCCATTACACATGAACAATGTCTAATTTGTCAAGCACCGACAGAATGGGTCCACTGTTTAAGTTTCAGATCTGAAATGTCAGTCATTCGAAACAAGCCAATTTTCGGTAAGCTCTTTTTTTCGTAACCTGTTGCGCAATTTAAAAAAAAACCCATTAAGCTGCATAATCGTGAGTTGCCAGAATACAAACTGATTTAACCCATTCTGGTCACGATGAACCTTCAAGAGCTGAACATCCCCACAGTTCCTGCTATCAGAGCAACAGAGAGACGCCAGTTAACTCTTAGAAGAGCGGGGATGTTGAAACTTAGCTGCGGTTGAGTTATATTGCGGTGAGTGAAGAGTGTTCGCTGGCATCTTATCAGTGGTATCGACAAAGCCCTGTCTGAGCTCACAAAACATGAAGTTGGAGCCTATCTAATTCACTGTTCACTATATAACATATACATCGAAAAACTTACCGAACAACAGGTTGTGTTCCCAAGCATTTGCTTTGTACCAAGTTCTCCCAATGTAAGTCGCTGTGCAACCATGTGGCTCGGACGATTTTGTCTTGCAGAGTTTTTTGACATAAAGTATCAATGAAACTCCAGCGGAGGGGGTAGATTCTAACAGTTTAACTGGTAACTTCTTCTCTCTCGCCACAGTCCTGAAGCCAGAGAGAGTGAGGATGTAAGTGTTCTATTCAGTACAAGAACACAATTCTGCTCCAGTGAAAGTTCGATGCCGTTTACAAGAGAGGAAATTGCATCACATGACGCTCTCGCATCATCTCATCTGAAAGTTAATGTGGGGATTGGCTGGGATTTGCCCTGGGATGTCCAGAGTTAGGGAAGGGCTGGCTGTTAATGTGAATCCTCCTTAACACACTCTGCCGTGGAGTTCCACAAGTTAAAACGTGGCTTGATTTTCCGTTGGGAACTGGGTGCCCCAGTTCACAACAGAGGGGAGCTTCCCGGATCGAGAAAGGACAGAACAACCTCTCTATTTGAGCCAGAATTACAGAATACCGCAAGCATTTCAATCTGAAAAAGGCTTAAACTGGGCTGTGACTAATAAGGTGTGATATAAATACATGAGTTAATTACAGGCAGATTCCAACAACTCATATAGAATCCCGACACTGCAGAAGGAGGCCATTTGGCCCATTGAGTCTGCACCGACTCTCTGATAGAGCATCTTACCGAGGACCACACCCCGCCCTCTCCCTGTAACCCCATACATTTTCCACGGCTAATCCCCCTAAACTAGACATCCTGGACACAAAGGGGCAATTCAGCATAGCCAATGCACCCAACCCGCACATCTTTGGACTGTGGGTGGAAACCGTCGCACCTGGAGGAAACCCACGCAGACACGGAGAGAATGTGCAAACTCCACACAGTCAACCAAGGCCAGAATTGAACCCAGGTCCCTGGCGCTTTGAGGCAGCAGTGCTAGCTATTGTGCCACCATGCCACCCCAAATATCATTACCAATGTTAGGAGCTGGCTGCATGTATCAATATAGGGGAGATATGGCCAGAATTCATTGCTGATGATATTAATGTCTAATGTTTGATGTGTTCCTCAGACAGTCTCTGTTATTTTGAAGGAGTTAGTTTAAAATGTCACTTGAATGAATTAATCCTCTCGTATCATCGGCACGGTGGCATAGTGGTTAGCACTGCTGCCTCACAGCGACAGAGACCTGGGTTGGATTCCCAGCTTGGGTGACTGTACAGAGTTTGCACATTCTCCCCTTGTCTGCGTGGGTTTCCACTGGGTGCTCCGGTTTCCTCCCACAGTCCAAAAGACGTGCTGGTTAGGTGCATTGGCCATGCTAAACTTTCCCACAATGTACCTGAACAGGTCTTGGAGTGTGGCAACTATGGGATTTTCACAGTAACTTCATTGCAGTGTAAGCCTATGTGTGATGCTAATAAATAAACATTTAATTTTTAACCGTATATTTGTAAAATATCTTAAGATCAGAAGAATCCAAACTTAATCATATGTTAAGAAAGATTGCTGAAGAGTGCTTGGAGGATGTGCAACAATGCTGGCCTTGCCAATGATGCTCACCTCTGATCAAAGAATGGAACATACAGCTAAGTGGCCCAAAGCATTGTATCGCAATATTCACAATGATCCTGGGAGTTGTTGTATGGGATTTGAAGAGGATGAGACCCGGGGGGATTTTCCGACCTCACTGTGCCTGGTGCAGATTACGCCAATCCCAGAAATAATGTGTGGGCCTAAAAATCAGTTTTGCACCCGGCACCAGTTTGCAATTGTTTCTAATGGCACAAACCAGATCACGCTCAGAAAGGGTGCAAGACCGATTCGTATGAGACTGAATGGATTTCAATCTCATTAACGAGTTTGGCACGCGATCATTCCTCCCTGAATATCCCCACTTCTCTGACAAGGGGCCATGCCAGCCTGAATCACTACTGGTACCAGCGGAGACCTGGCACTGAACTTGTCCTCGTCCAATCTGTGTTGAATCTTGTAAAATCACTCAGACTGGGCTAACAAACAAAGCTTTATAAATGCTTACATTCAGATCCAGGAGTTAACACTGCCCAAGATAGGCAGAGTTTCCGAACACACTGTCCTGGAAAATGGCACAGCAAAAGGTTTGATTTTTAAAAAATCCAATTCAATCAAATCAAGTCCAATTCAGAGTCTCAACAAGTGAGACATTCCCGATCCAAGCTGACAAGACAGGGCTCTCACCTCCTGTCTTGGGCTTGATCTACATGATCCAAGCTGATTGGAGTCGGCATTGCACCTCCTCCAAGGCTTGATCTCATTTGCATCTTAGCCAAAAGGCCGAGATGCCGCTTTTAAAAATTGCTTCAAATGAAGTTAAAATGTAATCTAATGACTTCAACCAAGTACAGCATGTCGATACTACACTTGATCTTAGCCAAAAGGCCGAGAAGGTTTGATTATCATAACAATGGGTTCACCACTAACCATCTGCAACACGTGGACCAATGCAGTTGCAGAGACCTGTCTGGGAAGATCACATTTTGCAGAGCCTTTTGCTCATTAATTTGTTATTAATTACTTACTGACAGAAGGAGACTTAATTTATAAGTTATAATTAGTGTCACAAGTAGGCTTACATTAACACTGCAATTAAGTTACTGTGAAATTCCCCTAATCGCCACACTCCGGCACCTGTTCGGGAACACTGAGGGAGAATTTAGCATAGCCGATGCACCTAACCAGCGTGTCTTTTGGACAGTGGGAGGAAACCGGATCACTTGGAGGAAACCCATGCAGACACAGGGAGAACGTGCAAACTCCACAGACAGTGACCCAAACCAGGAATCGAACCCAGGTCCTTGGCGCTGTGAGGCAGCAGTGCTAACCACTGTGCTGCCATAATTTAAAAGAGCCCCGATTTCTTCCCTCACTACCCATCTGTAAACACAAAGGCGTTTTTAAAAATTTTCCCCTTTATTAATGGTGACATATTTTCCCAACCCCTCAGTTTCGAAGTGATCCAATCATCTATTATAACAAAGCAAGCTCAAGATAGGGTAAACTCAGAGTTTATTTTACACACATTCAAAATGTGGGAGAAATTGTTGCCAGAGACAGAGTTACAATTCATGGGGCTCTGCTCATCTTTGCACATATATCTTTACATCTCAGCCATATCCTACACTTCAATCCTAACCATCGTGCTAAATGTTTCAACAGACTTTTGTGGCTTTGCTGGCCACTAACAGAACTTATAAAACGTTACCATGGGAATGTCACCTGATCAGTAATTTTGTTCCAATATATTTTTGGCAATCAGTTTTGGCTTTAGTTAATGCCAGCTGTACCTGATACCTATACATGCAATCTTGCCAATGCTTTACACTATGTGAAATATTTATTTTTGAGGCTACTTTCTGATTATTTAGGTAAATAACTTCATTTTTCTTCTCTATAACATATTTTCCACAATCAGCACACCCCAATCTCCATTTTCTTTATACTTGAAAATCAAATGCATTCTTACTGGAGGTACAAGGTTGTCTGTGCCAATAATTTTCTCAACTAAATGAAATATGATGACACAATGCCGATTAATAGGCACTGAGGGGTTGTTAGGACATGGAATGTTCCCACCTGAAACAATGGCAGGAATACACTCAATCATACATTTCATGTCTGAATTTTCTTTTGAAAACGAGATGTATGGGAAATAGGACAATATGAATAGTTCTTTTTAAGAGCTGTGTAGTAACAATGATGGACCAAGTCACTTCCATCTGTGCTGTGAAATTATATAGTCGCCACATGGAAATTGGATATCATCTCAGGAGTACTGCTATTGATTAAATCCATTACTTCCCAACATGTTGAATAAGGAAGGAAATTCTTGCCTGCATCCTCAAATACCTTTTCCCTGCCATTATACCTGTTGAATAAGGTAACACACCCTAATTTTTGACCAATTATCATTGCTTCATAACATATATAGCTAATTTTAGATATTGTTGTGTCACTAACCATGCTGATGTTCATAGGATAGAATACCTACAGTGCAGAAGGAGGCCATTCGACCCATCGAGCCTGCACTGACAACAATCCCACCCACCCCCTATCCTCATCACCCCCCCGTATTTACTCTGCTAATCCCCCTAGACTACAAACTTGGGACACTAGGGGCAATTTAGCATGGCCAATCAACCTAACCCGCACATCTTTAAATGCAAGCGTATCCAAAAACACAGATTGAAAACTTGGAAGACTGGTTCATAGTGGCATATACTTTTTTGGTATTATATGAGGAACAATGTACAACCCAATGAGGAAACAGTGCAGTTGTTGTGCGAACAATTAATAAAGAATATTTATCAACTTAAAAGAAAAGCAAAAGCACACATGACAGGAAGGATTGAAATATTCCGTGATACGTAAGGATACTGATGGCTATACGCACATAATGTTATATGAAGCCCCTCAAACTACCTGGAGGCAATTTTACCTGCTTATCCCACTATTCAATCAGTGTGGTGAGCGGTAAGATTGGGCGAGAGGTGGAAAATGGAATTCGTGCCCTGTTTTGCCGACGAAATCAGCTTCGTATCCATAAAGTGCACAAAGGCGATTTCTATATTCGGCACAGTGGCACAGCGGTTAGCACTGCTGCCCCACAGCGCCAGGGACCTGGGTTCGATTCCCGGCTTGGGTCACTGTCTGTGTGGAGTTTGCACATTCTCCCCGTGTTTCCGTGGTTTTCCTCCCACAATCTGAAAGACGTGCTGGTTAGGTGCATTGACCCGAACAAGTGCTGGAGTCTGGCGACTAGAGAAATTTCACAGTAACTTCATTGCAGTGTTAATGTAAGCCTTATTTGTGACTAATAAACAAACTTTAAACTCATATTCATAACTCCATTTAAATATAATTAATGAATCCCGGACACTATGGCCGGAGATTTAGCGGCACAGCTGCCCGATTCTGGGGCAGGCGAGGCTTTCAGAACGGCATTCTCTGTTGGCCTCAGATGGGATCTTATGAGGCTCGGGCGGGCGTGCTTGTAAAATGTTGCATTATGTCCTGGCTCACTTGCCCTTTCCGGCTCACCGGCTGAAGTCCTCACCGGCAAGGATGAGTCCCCACCAATGGGAACCTGACGTGATGGCCTCACCGGTGGGATCACAAGCCATTGAAGCACCCCGGATAGTGCGGGGTGGGGCGGGGCAGTGCCCTTGGGCAGTGCCAGCCTGGCATCCTGGCACTGCCAACCTGGCACCCTGGCACTGCCAACCTGGCACCCTGGCACCCCTCCTCTCTGATTGGTTCAGCCCAGTGATTAAATGACGGGATTTCAAAGTAATTCTGTCTTTGACTGGCTGGGAGAGACTCGCTTATTATTTTGAGACCCCCCCTTGTCATTTGGGGGTCCTGTGCCTAGGTACGGGTTAGGAATTTGGGAAGTTAACGAGGTTAACAGTTGAACCTGAGACGAAAACAAACTAACAGATAAGTAATAAGATTAGCAGGCGTCCAGAGAAATTAATGTGTGAATTGCTTTATCAGAAACATTGTTCACAAGAGATCAGTGGGGCTATACAAGTGATAACGTCTAAAGGCAAGGAATTTGAAAGATGTATATATCCGAATCCACAGGGTGGAATATCAAAGAGACTGAACAGTATAACTGCTAGCACCCTCATTGGGGAAGGAGGCTAGTTTTCAATCTAACAGTCAGACAGGCTAATCCTCAGAGACGCCAGTTCCATCTATCATCAGAGCCATGGAGGCCTGTTCCATCTAACAATTAGAGCCGTGACAGATTGCAAATATTCTCCTTTAAAAGATACAGATTTGTGGCTTTGTTCGACCAGGAAAATACATTTTCTTAGACTTGGCCATCGAGGCTGTATTATGTGGTAATTATAGCTGGATTTGACTTACAGAGTTATTAAAGTGGATGACTCTGGGTGGAGTGATGTTGTTGGGCAAAGGGATGTCTCAGTGAGTTCAAGGAATGTGGGTATAGTTTGAGAACAAGAGATAGTTTCAGATAAAATGTTGTGATTAGTTATTCATGTTCTTCAGTGTCATTGTGTACCTTAGTCCTTCTTGTTGTGTGTTTTTCTTTCACTTTAATAAATACTCTTTATTATTTGTTTACACAATGATTGGACTGGTTCCTCACTGGGTCGTACATGGTTCCTCACATTATTCCAAAGAAATTTACACCATTCAGAACCAGTATTTCAAGTTATCCTTTGGGGTTTGGAGACACTCTCATAGGTAATGTCAGGGGAGTTCTTAACAATGGTATGTTTCATTGCAAATTTTCCCCTGGGTGTTGCAACACAGGCAGTGGCACAATGGTTAACACTGTTGCCTCACAGTGGCAGGGACCTGAGTTCAATCCCTTGCTTGGGTCACTGTCTGTGTGGAGTCTGCACCTTCTCCACATGTCTGCGTGGTTTTCCTCGGGGTGCTCCAGTTTCCTCCCATAGTCCGAAAGATGGAGTATAACGTTAACAAATGCGAGGTTATTCACTTTGGAAGAAATAATAGCAAATTGGATTATTATCTAAATGGAAAGAAATTACAACATGCTGCTGTGCAGAGGGACCTGGGGGTCCTTGTGCATGAGTCGCAAAAACCCAGTCTGCAGGTGCAACAGGTGATCAAGAAGGCAAATGGGATGTTGGCCTATATCGCAAGGGGGATAGAATATAAAAGCAGAGATGTCTTGCTGCATCTGTACAGGGCATTGGTGAGGCCGCAGCTGGAATACTGTATGCAGTATTGGTCCCCTTATTTGCGGAAGGATATATTGGCCTTGGAGGGAGTGCAGAGAAGGTTCACCAGGTTGATACCAGAGATGAGGGGTGTTGACTATGAGGAGAGACCGAGCAGATTGAGTTTGTATTCGTTGGAATTTAGAAGGCTGAGGGGGATCTTATAGAGACCTATAAGATAATGAAGGGGCTGGATAGGGTAGAGATGGAGAGATTCTTTCCACTTAGAAAGGAAACTAGAATTAGAGGGCACAGCCTCAAAATAAAGGGGGGTCAGTTTAGGACAGAGTTGAGGAGGAACTTCTTCTCTCAGAGGGTGGTGAATCTCTAGAATTCTCTGCCCACTGAAGTGGTGGAGGCTACCTCGCTGAATATGTTTAAATCACGGATAGATGGATTCCTGATCGGTAAGGGAATTAGGGGTTATTGGGATCAGGCAGGTAAGTGGAAGTGACCCACTTCAGATCAGCCATGATCTTATTGAATGGCGGGGCAGGCTCGAGGGGCTAGATGGCCTACTCCTGCTCCTATTTCTTATGTTCTTATGTTCTTATGTACTGGTTAAATGCACTGGCCATGCTAAATTCTCCCTCAGTGTCCCGAACAGGCACCGGAAATTGGTGACGAGGGGATTTTCACAGTAACTTCATTAACATTCAGTGTTAATGTAAGCCTATTTGTGACACTAATAAATAAATACATTTTAAACTTAAACAGTACATTCACGCAATAAGTAAAGGGTAAAAAGAGGTACAGGGCAACATCTCAATGGTACTTAAAGTCAAAAAAAGGGGGGGGATAAATGTTGTAGTTGAGGTAACATGTTGAAATATTGGGATTGGTTTCGAAATGATTGCTTCCAATGGGCAGGAGGCAAGCAAAGTAATGATACCTTTCAAAATGTGGACATGCAGGCGTTGGACTGGAGTGGACAAGATGAGAATTATTGCTTCAAATGAGTCCACGGTTCAGAATCAAAAGTCTAAAGGTGCATTGCTTCAGAGAGGTTAGCCGGCTGAAGCAGATGTGGAATAATCCACATTTCCAGCAGTTCTGATTTCCACGATGAGAGAAGCATATGGAGCTGAATCGGCCTTGTAGCAAGCACTGGCTCCAGTACAAACAGTGTAGATGAGGCCAGGCAGTTTAAACCAGGATGGAACTCTAGGGGGTGATTCTCCCATCTCGCCACGCTAATTCTTTAGCACGGCAGGCCAGGAGAATCGCGTGTTGGTCGATTTGCAGGATTTGTGCTTACGTTCCCACTGCGCGTCTATCTCCTAACGCCGGAAATCCGGCACCGTCTGATTTGTGCTCGGATCTGGCGGGAACACCAGGTAAGTTATTTTAATCTAATTTTAATGTGATTTAGATGTGATTAGTGGGCCCAGGACTGAATTCTCCAGGCCCGCTGGCATCTCTCGTCCCACCAGGAATGTTTCACTCCAGTGGAGTAGCTCCCCACTTTTGGGGAACTAGCGGAATGATCCCGCTGGAGTGAAGGGGGGCAATCGGGCTAGTGCCCCTGGGCATGGGCACCCTTGCAGTTCCAGCTTGTGCCCCTTGGCACTGCCCGAGGGGCAAAGTGCCCATGTCCAAGGGGCACCTTGGCACTGTCCATCAGGCATGGGGCAGTGCCAAGGGGGCAGGACCTATTGGGGCAGGCCCTGGTGACAGGGCATGGGGGCGATCAGTGGGTGTGGGGGGGGTCCTGCTGCCACTCTGCCACTGCGATCGATGGAGGCTGGAGGGGGGCCAGTGATCGGGACAGGCTGGGTGGAGTGGTGTTGGTCAGCCGGGGGGTCTGTCTCCTTGGCGAGGGGTCTGCCGGGGCTGGGGTGTGCCAGGGGCAGGGGTGGGGGTACTGTTACTGCAGGGGGAAGGGCTGGAGATCGGGCGGTCCGGGACGCGGGGGTGGGGGGCGGTTGCAGCAAATGGAAGGGGGGGGCCGCAATTGGGCTGTGGGGGTTCAGGGGGCAGCACTGCAGGGGTCCCAGGCTGGCCAGCGATTGAGCTGGCCAGCAAACGGGGAGGCTCACAGTTCGGGGCCACTGCGCATGCGCAGAGTTCCTGAACTGTCAGCCTCTCGAGCGGGAATAGGTCTCCCCCTCCCTGAAATCTAATGATATTCATGCTGGTGGCCTCTGCATTGTACACTGTGTGGAAGATTCTAGTGTGAACTCCCACTGAAAAAAACAGCGTGATTTACTCCAATTTTCCCGCAAATTCGACACTGAGAACTTTTTTGGGAGAATCTGCTGCTGTTTTGTGATTGGGGGAAAGCTCTCCACTGGTTGGACTCACCTCACAAGAAATAATATGGTTGTGATTGTTGGAGACCAATCAGGGTGTTTCAATAACAGTTCCTCATGGCAGTGTCCTCAGACCAACAATCATCAACCACAATCATAAGGTTAGAAGTGGGGACGTTGACTGATGGTTTCATAATGTTCAGCTCCATTCACAATAATGAAGTAGACTGTGCCCTTACACTGCAAGTCCTGGACAACATTCAGGCTTGGTCTGATAAGTGGCAGGTAACCACACAGGTGCCAGGCAATGACCATAAAAGAAAGAAAGATTTGCCTTCATATGACGCACCACTTCCCAAAGCACCTTATAGCCAATGAAGTACTTTCAGCTCTGACGCGAGGTCATCCAGGCTCGAATGTTGGCTGTATTCTCTCTCTCTATAGATGCTGCCACAAATGCGGAGTTTCTCCAGCATTTTCTGTTTTTCTTTCAGCTTGGTATGGCCCCCCCTGCTCTGTCCGAGACTGCAAGAAACTACAAAGGGTCGTGAATTAGCCCAGTCCATCATTCAAAACCAGCCTCCCATCCATTGACTCTGTCTACACTTTCTGCTACTTCAGAAAAGCAGCCAGCATAATCAAGGACCTCTCGCACCCCGGACATACTCTCAAGCACCTTCTCCCGTCGGGAAAATGGTACAAAAGTCTGAGGTCACGTACCAACCGACTCAAAAACAGCTTCTTCCCTGCTGCCATCAGATTTTTGAATGGAACTACTTCGCATGAAGTTGATCTTTCACTACACCCTGGCTATGACTATAACACTACATTCTGCACTCTCTCCTTTCCTTTCCTATGTACAGTATGCTTTGTCTGTATAGCGCGCAAGAAGCAATACTTTTCCCTGTGTACTAATACATGTTGTGGAGATGCTGGCGTTGGACTGGGGTAAACACAGTAAGAGTTTTAACAACACCAGGTTAAAGTCCAATAGGGTTATTTGGTAGCAAATGCCATTAGCTAATCCCAGCTAGGGTGTGGAGAAAGATCAACTTCATTAGCTAATGGCATTTGCTACCAAATAAACCTGTTGGACTTTAACTTGGTGTTGTTAAAACTCTTACTACTAATACATGTGACAATAATAAATCAAATCAAAATCCAGCGTCCGCAGTATTTTGCCTTTATTGTGTGTGTATGTGTGTGTATAGTATTTTACAGTTTTTCCATGATCGTTATGCAGGAAACATGGTAGCCAATTTGTTCAGGACAAACTCAAACAAATAGTGATGTGATAATGATGAATCTACTTTTGATTGAGGGATAAGTATTGGCCACAACACTGATATTCTTTGAAGTAGCATCAAGGAATCTTTTACACCCACCTGTGCTGGCAGATGGGGTCTCAGTTTAAAGCTTCATCCAAAAGATGTCACCTCCAACTGTGTAGCTCACTCAGTGCTGCATTGGAGCATCTGTTTTGTGATCAGCAATCTCTATTAAAAGAACCACTTTCCCTTGATATTCGACACCATTAATATTGCCACATTCCCCACATTAACATTGACCAGAAATCTAGCTGGATCAGCCACATAAATACTATGTCTACAAGAGCAGGTCAGGAGCAGGGTATTCTACAGCGAGTGGCTCACCCTGTGACTGCCCAAAGTCTTACCACCATTTGCAAGATATTGGTCAGGAGTTGATGGAATACTGTCTAATTGCTTGGATGAGTGCAGTTCTACCAACAGTCAGGAAGCTCAACACCATCCAGAACACAGCAACCTACTAAATTGGCACCCCATCCAACACCGTAAATATTCACTCCCTCCACTACTGGCATACTATGGCATACTATGTTAGAGGAGACAATGGCCTCATGGTATTATCGCTACCCTATTAACCCAGAAACTCAGCTAATGTTCTGGGGACTTGGGTTCGAATCCCACCGTGACAGATGGTGAAATTTGAATTCAATAAAAGATATGCGGAATTAAGAATCCATTGATGACCATGAAACCATTGTCGATTGTCGGAAAAACCCATCTGGTTCACTAATGTCCTTTAAGGAAGGAAATCTGCCGTTCTTACCTGGTCTGGCCTACATGTGACTCCAGAGCCACAGCAATGTGGTCGACTCTCAACTGTCCTCTGAACATGGGCAAGTAGGGATGGGCAATAAATGCTGGCCAGCCAGCGACGCCCATGTCCCATGTCTGAATAAAAAAAAGTGTACCTTCTACCAAATGCAGTGCAGCCATGTGCCAAGGCTTCAATGCCGGCACCTTCTAAATCCAGGAGCCCGAGCAGCTAGAAGGAGCGGGTAGCAGGCTCATGAATATATCACCATCTTCAAGGCCCCTTGCTAATCACACACCACCCTGACTTAATCCTTTATTGTCACTGGCTCAAAATCCTGGAACTCCCTTACAACCAGCATTTTGGGAGTACCTACATCATATAGGCTGCAGCCATTCAAGAAGGCAGCTCGTCACCACCATCTCAAGGACAATCAGGGATGGGTAATAAATGTAGCTGCTTCCAGCGTTGCTCACATCCCATGAATCCATTCAAAAAATATAAAAACATTCAAAAGGAAAAGAATTAAAAGGGGAATAGAGCGAAAAAAAAAGATATGAGAAGAGAAGCCATTGAATTAGTTGCAGATGCCGACTTGTGAATAACATTTCACACATTCAACATAAGCAGCCTGACCTACATTAGATTTAACCATCACGTATTATCCACACAAAATATTTACAACAAAGTGATGAATAGGCCCAGGCACATTATCAAACCATATTATTTATTCATTAGGCTCTGTTTGTTCTTTCTGAGGTAAAACAACAGGATGTAGCTGGGGCAACGCGAACAGTAAGACTTTGCGATAATTGCCAACAGTTTGCAGTATTTGCCCTGTGTGCCAGAATACAAAGACTCTGAACCATGGCACAGCCAAATTTGTGAGCGAACAACCCTGCTTAAGAAGGTATTTATTTAACCTTGCTTTTAAACAACAGCAAAAAATATCTGGAATTAAGAATCTACTGATGACCATGAAACCATTGTCGATTATCAGAAAAACCCATCTGGTTCACCAATGTCCTTTAGGGAAGGAAATCTGCCATCCTTACCTGGTCTGGCCTACATGTGACTCCAGAGCCACAGCAATGTGGTTGACTCTCAACTACCCTCTGAAATGCCACTCAGTTCAGAGGCAACTAGGTATGGGCAATAAATGCTGGCCAGTCGGTGACGGATGTCCCACAAATGAATTTTTTAAAATGGAGGGAGAGTTTACTATGGTTGCTGTCTGGGAAGGACTACCCCCAACAGGAGAAGACACATGCATGGCTTGATGTTGGCATTCCCCTCAGTCTGTGGTACTAATACAAATGGCAGTTTTGATGTTGCTTCACCGATCATGAAATCTCTTTATCTATGAGTGTTGGTTATAAAATTAGGGTACCATATATTTGCAATGAAAAAAAAATCCATTATTTAGGTCTAATTAAGTCAAAATGTATAGTTGAAACATCGAAGCTACTGGTCACCTTGGACTAATGGAAACAATATGATAAAAGACATGAACAGAGGAAATACGTGGGCCAGGATTCTCTGGCTGTTTACGCTGGCAGAATTCCCATTGATAGTGGTGAGACCAGAGAATCCCACCGCTAGCAAACAATGAGCCACCACTCACCAGCAGGAAACACGCGGCTGGAAGGCCAGAGAATCTCACCCGTGATATCTATTCAAAAAGTTCATTTCCAGATCATTTTTCAATCTGGAGTCACAGCAGAGACAAACAACTCTTCCGTATATCTGGTACCTTGGTGCCAGAAGCTGAATTATCTCAACATTGTTATTGTTCTCCACCATGAAACACACAATTAGATATTTGATTCATTTCTCTTTGCACTAGGTGATGGCCTAGTGGTATTATAGCTAGACTATTAATCCAGAAACTCAACTAGTGTTCTGGGTTCAAATCCCGCCATGGCAGATAGTGGAATTTGAATTCAATAAATAAAATGTGGAATTAAGAATCAACTGATGACCATGAAACCATTGTCGATTGTCAGAAAAACCCATCTGGTTCACTAAGTTCCTTCAGGGAAGGAAATCTGCCGTCCTTACCTGGTCTGGCCTCCATGTGACTCTAGAGCCACAGCAATGTGGTTGACTCTCAACTGCGCTCGGACAACTAGGTATGGGCAATAAATACTGGCCAGCCAGCAACGCCCATGTCCCACAAATTAATTTTTAAAAATTCACATAGCATGGCAAGCTAATACTATGCTATTTCACATTAACTTACCCCTCTTTGTACACATCAACACGCATTGTGGCCTAGATCCAGACATACCAATAGGAGAAGGCCATTTCACCCCTCAAGCCTTTTTACCCCATTTAGTGAGGCTATTGAGGCTATGGCTGGATGGTGACCTAACAATGTAACCACCTTTGCCCTAAAACCCTTAATACTTCGGTTAAGACAAAGCTATCATTCTCAGATTTAAAATTAACCATTGACCCAGCATCAATTTGGCGGCACGGTGGCACAGTGGTTAGCACTGTTGCCTCACAGCCCCAGGGACCCGGGTTCAATTCCCAGCTTGGGTCACCATCTGTGCTGAGTCTGCTCGTTCTCCCCATGTCTGCGTGGGTTTCCTCCTGGTGCTCTGGTTTCCTCCCACAGTCTGAAAGACGTGCTGGTTAGGTGCATTGGCCATGCAAAATTCTCCCTCAGTGTACCCAAACAGGTGCTGGAGTGTGGCGATTAGGGGATTTTCACAGTAACTTCATTGCAGTGTTAATGTAAGCCTATTTGTGACACTAATAAATAAACTTAAACAATTACCATTATGGATGACAGTTTTACACTTCAACCACCCATAAAGAAGTGTTTTTTAGCTTCACTCCTAAAAGCTTTGACCCTTATTTTTAGCCTATGTCCGCTCAATTCTCCATTTAGTGGAAATAGTTTCTCTCCATCTACCATATCAGCGCCCCTTATTATCTTGAACACTTTTATCAAATCACCTCTTAATCTTCCAAGTTGCCAGAAACATAACCCCAGTTTGTTTGATCGCTCCGTGGAATTCAACTGTTGGATTGCAGGTATAATTTTAGGTAATCTATGTTGTACTCACCCAAAGGCCAATATATCGTTCCTAAGACGTAGTGCCCAGAACTTGAACACAATACTAACCAGAGCTGAGTGTAGCTTCAGCACAGCATTTAACTCTTTGTATTCCAGTCCTCCAGATATAAAGGCCTCAGGGTTTGTTTGTTCTTTTAGCCGCAGAACATCAGGATGTAGCTGGGGCAACACTAACAGAAATGATGATTCTCACACGATTGACTTTGTGATAGTTGACGATGGTTTGTAGTACTTGTCCTATGTGCCAGTGTGTAGACTCTGAATCATCTCTGAGCTAGAAGATGCACTAATGTGTAAAAATAGGGGTAAGTTAATGTGGGAAAGCATTTTACCTGCTCTGACCCCGCTTTTAGATTGTCCATGATATTTAATAACACATGTACATGAATGCCCTAACAACCTCTTTAGACTCCCACTATTACTTGGTTTTCACCCTTTTAAGTTCAAAGTGGATGACCTTCCATCTTACACTTTCCTATATTGATATCCAATATTTATAGCTTTAGGCTCATCTCATAATTTTATGCTTTAATCCAAACTGCTGAGATTGCTGCTTATGCGTCATTGGCAAATATGGATATTCCATCATTTAAATTGTAAAGAAATACAGTGAATAATTGAGGCCCCAAATAGATCCCTGTAAGATCCCAGGAATAACATCCTGCCATTTAGTGTATCTGCTTGTTACCCCCACGCTCTGTCTCCTTCCACACAGCCAAACCCCTAACAAGGCCAATAATTTGTCCTCAATTCCATGAGTTTCAACTTTAGCTTGCATTTTTTATATGAAGGGTTTTATCAAATTCCTCTGGACGCTCATACATTATAGAAACACAGACTGATCGTGGGCCCCTCCCCCCTTCCCCCCCACTGATCTTGGGCAGCGTGGCAGTGGGCCCCACTTCCCCCCCCAACTGATCACAGGCAGAATGGGAGCGAACCCCCCTCCCCCCACTCCGATTTCAAGCAGAGAGCCATCGGTCCCCCCCCCCCCGCCACCCCCACTGATCTCGAACAGAGAGCCGTCGGACACTAGGCGTTAACCCCCTCACTAACCCTCACTGATGGAGCGCCCGAATTGGCCTTATATGGAACATGTCTGTTCCCCACCGATTCTGGATGGGCGAACGTGGTAGTAAAGGGGGAAGTGCTGGTAAAGATGGGAGTGCAGCCCATTAAGTCAATTTAAATGCATGCAAATACATTTAAATGGCCGTCGCGCCTGTTTTGGGCGCGGTCCCAATTGCGGCCATTTTCGGGCCTTGTTAAAGGGGGAACTGGCGCAAAGGCGGGCGCGGATTGCACTATTCACCCCATGCCTGACTTTACCAAGTTTTCGCGGCCGAAAACAGGCGCAATGCAATAGTAAAATCAAGCCCAAAGAGTAGGAATAAACGGGTCTTTTTCTGAATGACTCGATTCCGGCTTTGGGTGCCTGTCTGTGTGGAGTTTGCACGTTTTCCCCATATCTGTGTGGGCCACAGCCCAAAGATGTGCAGGTTAGTTTGATTGGCCATACTAAGTTGCCCCTTAGTATCGAAAGATGTGTAGGTTAGATGGATTGGCCATGGTAAATTGCCCCTTAGATTCTCAAGATATGTAGGTTATGTGGATTAGCCATGGGAAATGTGTGGGGTTACAGGGATAGGGTGGGCAGTGGATGGGCCTGGGTAGGGATAGGGTGGGGAGTGAGTGGGCCTGGGTAGGGATAGAGTGGGCAGTGGGTGGGCCTGGGTAGGGATAGGGTGGGCAGTGGGGTGGGTCTGGGTAGGGATAGGGTGGGCAGTGAGTGGGCCTGGGTAGGGATAGAGTGGGCAGTGGGTGGGCCTAGGTAGGGACAGGGTGGGCAGTGGGTGGGCCTGGGTGGGATGCTCTTTTGGAGAATCGGTGCAGACTTAAGTGCCTGACATTCATTTATTTTCTTGGGTCTTTATCTGCACATTTTGTTCTGGATTAATTTTGGCATAAATATTTTTGTCTCTATTAGGCATAGAAAGAATACATGTTTTCCATTTATTTGCTAAAATTCTGATCGTACTAATAGCCCTGTGGTTCTGTTGCTGAATGTAAATTCTTGGGTATTCTTGCCATTATGTGCAAATCACTGACATCCACATTGCACAATTATCAACTTATATAAGACTATGCCACTCACTGGACCTTCTTCATTTACCAACATCAGTGCACCCAAAAGTTGTGTTTAAACAGCAGAAACATCCTTTCATTGTATCTAGTTGGATAGGTGATAGTACTATCACAAATCCAATTCCTGATTCATAGAATCATAGAACCCCTACAATGCAGAAGGAGGCCATTCAGCCCATCAAGTCTGCACCGACCATAATCCCACCTAGCCCCTATCCTCATACCCCCACGTATTTCCCCTGTTAATCCTGCTGACACTAAGTGGCAATTTAGCATTGATTGGTGGCAAAGTATTCAGCAGGGATGACTTTAAACTGGAATTGACTTTGAACTTATTTATAACCCTGCTTGACTTTGAGCCTATTTCGTTCTGTTCCTCCCTTTATTCCAGCCCATTTTTTATTCATCTTCCGTCTTACTCTGCATTTGATATTTTATTTGTTTGCAGCACTCCTGAGATCGCAGAATGGCTGATTGACTTTCTGCAAATGACGGAAACTAAGAAAATGAACTAGAAAAACAGAATTAAATAACGTCTCTTGAGGGTTAAATCCTCAAATCTTTCGGTGGGTAATAATCATGTGAGCAGCAATGGAGATTTACTGACAGAATTGCCCCATTTTCAAAGTAGCAGATATAAGTGTCCTGAATTAGAAATAACTTAAATTTATATAGTCTCATTCACGTTCTAAGGATCTCCCAAAGCATTTCAACATCAGTGAAATACTTTCTGAAATGTAGGGCAGAATTTACTATTGGCAGGGGGACCACCCAGCCGTTGTAGAACTGGTGGAATCCAGGCACTTCCCTGGACAGAATTGGACTCCCAGGCAATCAAGCCATCCGTAGGGCTGAAATCCTGCCAATCAGAGGCCGGCAGTACTGACGGTGCCACTGGGAATGGCAGCCCCTGCCAGAAACAGACCCGAGCCTTCACAAGGGATTGTTGCCAAATCCCTGGAGACAGATAAATACTGTCACACAATGATGGAGGAATAAACACGAAATTACGCGTGGAAATGCTGGACTTTTAAGTTTTTGAAAATGAACATACAAGCCAAAAATGGCTAAAGGTGAAATGTCAGTCATTGGCTGAATTTCTTCAGGTTGACTCTCTCAGAGACAATGGAACCCCTTCATGTTCCCAGACAAGGTACTTCTAAAAGCATCCACAAAACAGTCCAAAGATGTGCGGGTTAGGTTGATTGGCCATGCTAAATTGGCCCTAGTGTCAGAGGGATTGGCAGGATAAATATGTGGGGTTACAGGGATAGGGCCTGGGTGGGATTGTGGTCGGTGCAGACTCGATGGGCTGAATGGCCTCCTTCTGCACTGTAGGGGTTCTATGATTCTAATTGCTATCGCAAATAGAGAAAAAGGAAGATTAGGGCCATCTCATCTCACAGGATCCTGTGAGCAATGCCGAAACAAAATTGTGGATTCACCTTCCCAGATGGAATATACAAAGAATAAGTTAAAAGCAGGCTGAAAAGCTGCCCCAGTGTGTGTTCTGTGAGACCAAGTGCTGGTACTTAAACAGAAGAAAAAGCCAGCAAGCACATGCAGTGCCCCTGTAAAATAGTTACTTTTGCAGGCATTATCTCAAAGCTCTCTCTCGCTGACTGTGGAAGCCAGTCCCCATCAACAAAAGGATCACAGCTGGAAATAGAACTGGGAAGTCTCTCTGCCAAACTACAGAACACTGGGATCACAGAACCAATTATTCACCTGCTGAAGTCAACTCCACTGTAATCATGAATAGGTTCATCATTTACTTTTTTTTATTATTCATTTGTGGGACATGGGCGTCGCTGGCTGGCCAGCATTTATTAAGAAGTTTAGCAACACCAGGTTAAAGTCCAACAGGTTTATTTGGTAGCAAAAGCCACACAAGCTTTCGGAGCTCCAAGCCCCTTCACCTGAAAGCTTGTGTGGCTTTTGCTACCAAATAAACCTGTTGGACTTTAACCTGGTGTTGTTAAATTTCTTACTGTGTTTACCCCAGTCCAACGCCAGCATCTCCACATCACAGCATTTATTGCCCATCCCTAGTTGCCCAAGGGCAGTTGAGAGTCAACAACATTGCTGTGGCTCTGGAGTCACATGTAGGCCAGACCAGGTAAGGAAGGCAGATTTCCTTCCCTAAGGACATTAGTGAGCTGGATGGGTTTTTCTGACAATCAGCAATGGTTTCATGGTCATCAATAGATTCTTAATTCCAGATTTTTAAAAAAATTCAAATTCCACCACTTGCCAGAGCGGGATTCAAACCCAGGTCCTCAGAACATTAGCTGAGTTTCTGGATTAATAGTCTCGTGATAATACCACTTGGCCATCACCTCCCCCCTCACTCCTCACAAGTCAAGCACTGTCCCATATACCTTTTCTAATATTTACTTACTTTGGACTCAATTTCCACTTCCAATCTGCATGAATGTATATGCATATGTTTTACCATTTTTTATTTGTTTTTAGTAGGGAATAAACCCAGTCTATCTTTAATTCAAGAAAGCCTGGTTAAATTGCTTCCTTTTAAAACATAAATATTGGGTCTGGGGGAAAAGTATCTACAAAAAGGGATCATTTTGGAATAAATCTTATTGCGACTAACAGTGGGAGTTGAATAAACAGAGAACAAGTTCATCCTTCCTTACCTGGGGGTGTAACAATTTGGGGGTATCCCAACCAGACAGTTACAAATTGTGGAGTCTCACCTGGATCAACAACTTCGGGGAATCTCATCTTGGGGTGGTCACAACAGTATGGATGGGATGAGGGTGACAGATGGGGGGTTGCTAGCGTGGGGGGAGGGATATCGGATGTGAGGGTAGGAGGGTGGTTTTCAGCAGGTCCATCCATCCCTTCCAAACGCCTGCTCCCTCAGTCAGGCACTGAGTACCTGTGAATGAGGGGACCAGAGCTAGAGCCTCCCCCACCATCCTGACAGGTTTTGCTGGGCAGCTTTCAGATGACACATGCAAGTCCCATCAAATCTCTGAGCCACCATGAAAATCCCAGGAGGACCAGGGATGATTGTTCTAAAGAGGTTCATTAATGAGCCTCACTGGCATCTTACTGCCTGCGGGTGAGATTCCTGCATTGCACCTTCCTGTCTGCCGAGAAATACAGGATTCCAACCCAATGCTCCCAGCCCTCTTGCCATCCTGCCCATCCATAGTCACTATTGCCATATGGAGACAAACGTAGCAGCTAATCTGCTCAGAGCAAAGTCTCACAAGCGGAATCAGAAAATTGACAGAGGACTGGAGAGTGGCAAATGTTGTTCCTCTGTTTAAGAAAGGGAATAGAAATGACCCTGGTAATTATAGACCGGTTAGTCTGACTTCGGTGGTTGGTAAATTGATGGAAAAGGTCCTTAGGGATGGGATTTACGACCATTTAGAAAGATGCGGATTAATCCGGGATAGTCAGCACGGATTTGTGAAGGGCAAATCGTGCCTCACAAATTTGATAGAATTTTTTGAGGAGGTAACTAGGTGTGTTGATGAAGGTAGGGCGGTTGATGTCATATACATGGATTTTAGTAAGGCGTTTGATAAGGTCCCCCATGGTCGGCTTATGATGAAAGTAAGGAGTTGTGGGATAGAGGGAAAGTTGGCCGATTGGATAGGTAACTGGCTGTCTGATCGAAGACAGAGGGTGGTGGTGGATGGAAAATTTTCGGACTGGAGGCAGGTTGCTAGCGGCGTGCCGCAGGGATCGGTGCTTGGTCCTCTGCTCTTTGTGATTTTTATTAATGACTTAGAGGAGGGTGGATCAGTAAATTTGCTGATGACACCAAGATTGGTGGAGTAGTGGATGAGGTGGAGGGGTGTTGTAGGCTGCAAAGAGACATAGATAGGATGCAAAGCTGGGCTGAAAAATGGCAAATGGAGTTTAACCCTGATAAATGTGAGGTGATTCATTTTGGTAGGACTAATTTAAATGTGGATTACAGGGTCAAAGGTAGGGTTCTGAAGACTGTGGAGGAACAGAGAGATCTTGGGGTCCATATCCACAGATCTCTAAAGGTTGCCACTCAAGTGGATAGAGCTGTGAAGAAGGCATATAGTGTGTTAGCTTTTATTAACAGGGGGTTGGAGTTTAAGAGCCGTGGGGTTATGCTGCAACTGTACAGGAGCTTGGTGAGACCGCATTTGGAATATTGCGTGCAATTCTGGTCACCTCACTATAAGAAGGATGTGGAAGCACTGGAAAGAGTGCAGAGGAGATTTACCAGGATGCTGCCTGGTTTGGAGTGTCGGTCTTATGAGGAAAGGTTGAGGGAGCTGGGGCTGTTCTCTCTGGAGCGGAGGAGATTGAGGGGAGACTTAATAGAGGTTTATAAAATGATGAAGGGGATAGATCGAGTGAACGTTCAAAGACTATTTCCTCGGGTGGATGGAGCTATTACGAGGGGGCATAACTATAGGGTTCATGGTGGGAGATATAGGAAGGATATCAGAGGTAGGTTCTTCACGCAGAGAGTGGTTGGGGTGTGGAATGGACTGCCTGCAGTGATAGTGGAGTCAGACACTTTAGGAACATTTAAGCGGTTATTGGATAGGCACATGGAGCACACCAGGATGGTAGGGAGTGGGATAGCTTGATCTTGGTTTCAGATGAAGGTCGGCACAACATCGTGGGCCGAAGGGCCTGTTCTGTGCTGTACTGTTCTATGTTCTATGTTCTATGTAGATATTTGGCCCAGAATTTTCAGGATTTCACTGGCATCGAAATTATGTCAACATTTCTGCCAGTTTATGTGCCAACAATGTTGATGGGAACTTCTGGCCAAACTTCTTTACAAGGTAATTTGCGTCCAATATAGTGTAATAAGTCATTAGAAGTAGAAATCCCTTCACCAAAAACCCTTTATTTACAAACTCTAACAGCTGTACACAGAGTGCTAGCAGTTAGCAGTCTACCTCAGGGGGTGTCAGAGAAACTGAAACTCCCGGTTAAGTACAAGGCAAAGACTCCCTGATTAGCCCATCAATTGGATCCTTAATCAGGGAGTTCATATTCCAATAGGCCAACCTCAATGGCCTGATTGAAATCGTTACATATAGAATTATAGAACAGAATCCCTGCAGTGCAGAAGAAGGCCATTCAGCCCATCGGGTCTGCACTGACTGCCTGACAGAGTATCTTACCCAGGCCCTCTCCCCCACCCTACCCCAATAACCCGACACAGTTATCTGAGCTAATCCCTCTAACCTACACATCCTGGGACACTAAGGAGCAATTTAGCATAGCCAATCCACCTAACCCGCACATCTTTGGACTGTGGGAGGAAACCGGAGCACCCGGAGGAAACCCACGCCGACACAGGGAAAACATACAAACTCCACACAGTCACCCAAGGCCAGAATTGAACCCAGGTCCCGTGAGGCAGCAGTGCTAACCATTGTGCCACCATGATACCTCCATACCAAAAGTTACAAAGTGCTATAAATGCATATTAATATTCAGTGGTATTATGCATTTGAGTTTCTATACTCTTAAAGGCTTCAATTAATGGTTTCTACAGTCATTTTCTAGTAAAGTTGATTAAAACCATGCACCTACATGCGAATATTTTGCTTCATTGCATATATATGGCACAGTGGTTAGCACTGCTGCCTCACAGCGCCAGGGACCCAGGTTCAATTCCCGGCTTGGGTCACTGTCTGTGTGCATTCTGCACATGCTCCTCGTTTCTGCGTGGCTTTCCTCCGGGTGTTCCGGTTTCCTCCCACAGTCTAATGATGTGCGGGTTAGGCGCATTGGCTGTGCTAAATTCTTCCTCAGTGTACCCAAATAGACACCGGAGTGTGGTGACTAGGGGATTTTCACAGTAACTTCATTGCAGTGTTAATGCAAGCCTACCTGTGACTAATAAATAAACTTTACCTTTAACTTTATTTAAATAAAAATGTGCCCGTCACTGGTTGATCAATGCAATGAGTTCAGGAAGACCAATTATGAATTATATTGAATTGAATTAGATTTGAATAACTGCAAAACTAGATTTGAATAACTGCTACAAACAGATCCCACAACCCAGGTTCCATGGTTTCACACAACCACCTTTACACAACGACGTCACCTTTATAATTACATTGCTACGTTGGAGTAATATTTATTTTGAGCAATTTTAACAAAATGGCTCCGACCCAGATCATCAATGTCAATTTCAGCACAGCACATAGTAACTAAGACGCAACGATTGTTAAAGAATTCTGAAGCTGGGTTCTAGATGATAAAACGGAGTTGAATAAAAACGCCACAGCCACACTTCTTTTGAAATTACACATGTCCTCTAATACAGTACTATTTAAGTATTCAGGTTGACTGTTCATTTAAATTAATTGCTGGTGCACTGGATGAGAACATGAAATAGTAATTGAGTCCCTGGGGCAACACTGCAGTTTATATTTAATCATTGGAACTACTTATAAAGATAGAAAGGATTAAAATTGGCATTTTTTGAAGAAAGAAGTACGAATCATTATAAAGGTGCTGCTTCACTAAAATAGATTACAACTTCAGGCCTGAAAAATTCTATTTACACAGAAATAAGCTGCATTTAAAATTTTGTCACAGAATCACCACAATGCAGAAGGAGGCCATCCGGCCCATCGAGCCTGCACTGACAACAATCCCACCCAGGCCCTCTCCTTGTAACCCCATGTATTTACCCTGCTAGTCCCCCTGACACTAAGGATCAATTTAGCATAGCCAACAAACTTAACCCGCACATCTTTGGGCTGTGAGAGGAAACCGGAGCACCCAGAGGAAACCCACGCAGACCCGGACGGATTCCACACAGACAGCCACCCGAAGTCAGAATTGAACCTGGGTCGCTGGAGCTGTGAGGCAGCAGTGCCAATCACTGTGAAACCGTGCCACCCAGTTGGTAAACCTATGACGGTACTTTACTAGTGTAAATGCTGATGGTGCTTTGCAGAAGGTGGGTGTGTAAATAGGTGGCATTGGGTTTCAGTGGGCATATCTATCACAAGAAATTTTGTATGTAGCATGTTTCAGTATAAATAAACTCCATGCAAATTACCCTGGAAACTCGCTCTTATTCAGACGTACATCAAAACATTTCTATGAAATTCAAAACTGTTTTATTGGTGTCATTGGAGGGAAATATGATGGCAAAGATATCAATAGGACTCTCTTGCTTTTTATATCCACTTCAGAGAGTACTCAGAGCCTTGGTTTCACACTCGGATGACAGCACCTTGGCAAGAGCAACACTCCCTCAATATTGCACTGAAATGTTTGATCTATGCGCTCAGATTAAGAGTGGGAATTACTTTTTTGGTATTTACCATCTCACAAAGATCCCCATCTATTTCACAGATGTATGCAAATTTTTTAAATATCCAGGAAACAATTAAATATAAATTTGCTCAGAGAGTTTCTTGATGCACTGAGAATTATAGCTGATCATCTTATTGCTGCAGGTCTTAATCAGCTTCTTAATTGGCTGCAATAAGCTGACAGACTCAGGTCACCATTTACCGGTCTCCTGCTTCACATTTGCATTTCAATTATACTTCAAAAAAATAGCCTTTGGCACCATATGTTGTTGGCTTGGGTTGGATAATGAAGATTCCTTTTCAAAGCTTGAGGAAGTTAGTCGCTGATCAGTCTTTTTTTACAGGGACTCTTCCAACTAAGGTTAGCCTTTTGTTTAAAGGCCATTTCTGTTGATGCTTGATACGTATTTGGAACCTTTGGAAACAGGGGAGAGCAGCCGATGGTCATTTGGGGCTATGGTGACTTTACCTTTTATTTGGAACCATTAATTGGCATAATGGTACACAGTACGATTAATTCAGCAGATCTATTCTTTTAAATTTCATCAATGGGTGGCACAGTGGATCACTGTCTGTGTGGAGTTTGCACATTCTCTCCGTATCTGTGTGTGGTTCCTCTGGGTGCTCCGGTTTCCTCCCACACTCCAAAGACGTGCAGGTTAGGTGGATTGGGCATGCTAAATTTCCCTCAGTGTAGGTAAGGTTACGGAGATCGGGAGGGCGGGCGGGGTCATGGCTGTGGTTAAGGTGCTGAGACAGTGCAGATGGGCTGAATGGCCTCCTCTGCACTGTCGCGATTCTATGGGGGCGATTCTCCCAAAAAAGTTCAAAGTGCTGAATTCGTGGGAAAACTGGTGTCAATCACAATTGTATTTTCGGTAGGAGTTCAGACTCAAATCTCCCACACTTTGTGCAATGCAGAGGTCACAATCGTAAATATCATTAAAAGCTCAGATGGCGGGACCTATTTACCTCCAGAGTCTGACAGTTCCGGAACTCTGCACATGCGTAGTGGCCCCGAACTGTCAGCCTGCAGCTTGCTGGCCAGCTCGATCGCTGGTCAGCCCTGGACCCCCACAGTGCTGTCCCTCCAGCCTGCCCCACGGCCCGATTGTAACCCCCATGACCTTTCCCAGCTAGCCCCGGCCCACCTGTTCCGGAGCACTCCAATCTCCAGCCCCCCACCCCCAGCTGTGACAATTCCCCCCCACCGCCCCTCACCCCGGCACGGGAGGCAGACCCCCCCACCCCGGCAGACCCCCACCCAACGGGAGGCAGACACCCCCAGCAGACCACTCCCCCCCCCCCCCCCCCACCACCACCAGTCCTCCCTGATCGCTGGCCTCCCTCCAGCCCCAACCGGATCCCAATGCAGAGTGGCAGCGGGACGTCCTCACCCCCACTGCCCCAGATGGCCCTGTCCCCTTGGGCCCACCCCCTTAGCATTGCTCGCTGCCTGGCGGGCAGTGCCAAGGTGCCTCCTGGGCATGGACACTTTGCCTCTTGGGCAGTGCCAGGGGGCATAGGCTCGCACTGCCAGGGTGCCCATGCCCAGGGGGTATCACCCCCCCACCGCCCAGACCCCTGGGAGGCCCCGATTCTCTCCTTCACCCCAGCAGGGTCTCCTGCTAGTTCCCCGAAAGTGGGGAGCTACTCTAAACCCCGTCGGGGTGAAATCATATTGGCGGGGTGGGAGATGCTATTGGGCCCGGAGAATTCACAGGTCGGAATGGGAGAATTGCCCCCTATGATTCTATGGGGGGAATTTTCCCGTCTTTCCTGCCACGGGAATTGTAGCAGGTGGGGGTCAGGCCATGCAAAGATCCATTGAACTCCGGCAGGATTTTCTGGTTTTAGGATGAGCCCAGCCGGAAAATCCTGTCCAATGATTCTATGAAGTAAACTTACATTTTCAATCATTTAACTGCCCCAAACAACTTTATGGAAGAATGGGTTGAGAACGGTAGATCCTCACCATGTCAATAAATGCACATAAACGTAAACATACATTCACACAAACATACATGCACATGTACACACACACATCCCTGTACAATTAGAATATCATGTATTCCAAGCACACCTAAATTGGCAGTTTCCAGAAGGAATGGACATGCAGCATATGTATAAAGCACGGTGGCACAATGGTTAGCACTGTTGCCTCACAGCGCCAGGGACCTGGGTTCGATTCATGGCTTGGGTCACTGTCTGTGCGGAGTCTTCCTGTGTCTATGTGGGTTCCCTCCGGGTGCTCCGGTTTCTTCCCGCAGTCCGAAAGACGTGCTGGTTAGGTGCATTGGCCATGCTAAATTCTCCCTCAGTGTACCCGAACAGGCACCGGAGTGTGACGACTAGGGGATTTTCACAGTAACTTCATTGCAGTAAGTATACTTGTGACACTAATAAATAAACTTTAAATCGCTCAAAATAAAAAATAAATTTAGAAATTCTCTAGGTCAAACTACAAACAATTACATCTGAGACACAAAAGCATTATCAGGCTGTTTGGCAAACTGAACTCCAGTTATAATTACTTTAACACTGATCAGAGGGACCAACATTCGCTTTGTGAGCTGCAGTAAGGAGTCCTTTGAAAAGCAGATGAATGCCGTTTTAATTGGTTCTTAAAACTCAACACAATCAAAATCCATCAGAACTGAATAAAATTTGGCAAAATGGTCACACTCCCGAGATGGATATCATTAGAAAATCATTTTAAATGGGCCAACAGACTTTCATTAATTTATAAAGATTTTTATGGTCAGACCAAAACTATTACTAACTGATATATTCTGCATTGCAGCAGATAACCTTATAGTGTCAGATACAATAACCAGATATTTAGTCTCAAATACACCACAGAGAAGCCAGTGCTTTATGGAACACAGGATAAAAGACTTACAATAACATTGATAAGAGGTGACAAAATTATGCAAAAAATGATTTCACTTATGTGTAAAGCTGATTAAATGACAAACCTTTCCTATTTAAAAGCAAGTTGCATTTTGGTTATTTAGCTTTAGAATCTTCATTCTAGTCCTTCCCATAGTTGTTATTAACTGGGTCAATTCTGCCAGTTTTCTTAGAATCTATGGTTTTCCAGTGGTCTGATTGTCAATCCTTTTGGCAAATCAAATAAGCTAAAACAAATTAACTGAGGGACAAAGTAAAGGGGGCAGCCGCTTAAAGGGGGGAAAACTACCCATTACAAAAAACAATGCATGAAGGGAACTTAAGATATCAAACCAAAATGTAAGTAAAGGGGTCAATAATACGCCCCAGTCCCTGCGAGGCCCAATGGGCACGGAAGGTCTAAACAGCACCCATGAACACCACATGCTGCCTCTCAAGGAACTGGTCAGATTTTCTAGATTATAAAAAAAACTCTAATTAATTAATGGTTTGTTTGCAAGATACTTGTTGTTTGGTTGGTTAGCAGAGTCTTATTGGATGTACACTTCTATTTTGTTCCCTGGACAAAATGCCACATGCCACGCATTAGTGGTTAGCTAAGGAGACAGTCGCTGACTTCCTTTTAGACTTCTGCCTGTGCACTGGTAGCACAATGCTCAGAGTGGAGTATTATTTTATGATCTCTATTGTCCAAAGGTAATGTTAATTACCTCAACTTCCTTTCATTTTGTTTCTGATGGTATCCTGAACTATGAACTTTGTTGTCCGCCTAGGTTTCTCATTACAAAATATCCCACTAGGAAACTTACAATAGCAAATTCTGGCATATTTTTAAATTGGCAATTGCAACAAAAGTTATATGAAGTTTATTTAAGTAGGCTTACATTAACACTGCAATGAAGTTACTGTGAACGTCCCCTAGTCGCCACACTCTGGCACCTGTTCGGGTACACTGAGGGAGAATTTAGCATGGCACCTAACCAGCACGTCTTTCGGACTATGGGAGGAAACCAGGGCACCAGGAGGAAACCCTTGCAGACACAGGGAGAACGGACAGTGACCCAAGAGAACGGACAGTGACCCAAGGCAGGAATTGAATCCAGGTCCCTGGCGTTGTGAGGCAGCAGTGCTAACCACTATGCCGCCCCAAATAAAAGTGGAGAATGTGGGCATCAATCCCACTACCTCTCACATGCAAAGTGAGCGCTCTACCATTTGAACTAATTCCCTGTGGGATCATTCCCCGGTAGGAATGATCTGGAAAAAAAACTGTTGAAATGATAAAATATAACAAATAGCCATATCGAAAACATCCAGATGTTTCCTATTTTTTACCTGGCTTCAGTATGTTTCTTCTCAAAGTACAATCTGAATAGCCAAAGAAATAGTATCCTTCAGGAAGCTTCAAAGCACTGACCGTAATTATCATTCAATCTTGGTGCATTTAGAATACTGTGATTGAAGGAAGCTGCAATGTAAACTCTCAGTATCAATGTACATGACACTGTTAGCTTGAAACTTTTTGCCCATTTTAAAATTTGAATTAGTCTCAATTCTTCCCTTGCAGACTCATCTTAGGAAAAAAAATGAAAATTAGATTATTTTTGTTCTATATTGGAAAGTTTTTGAGAGAAAAAGTGGCTTGTCAGCTGGATTGACTGGAAGCCATCAACTTTATTGGTCTTGATTATGATCCAATACACACCAACTTTAATATAAAATTGGAAAATCTTAAGGCGTTTCATGCTTTCAGACTTCAACCACCTCATCTCCAAAGAATATTGATGCTACCATGTTTTTTAGAGATGGAGTACATGTGAAAGGAATGTCTTCACTTTTACATACAACCATAGAAAAGTTACAGCAGAGAAGGAGGCCTTCAGCCCATCTTGTCCATGCCAGCCCAAGGACACTCAAGTGCCCTTTCTAATCCCACCATCCTGCCCCTGGCCCATAGCCCTGTAGCTTACAGCAATTTAGGTGCAGATCCAGGTACTTTTTAAAAGAGTTTAGGGTCTCTGGCTCCACCACCAACTTGGGCAGCGAATTCCAAGACCCACCACCCTCTGCGTAAAAGAGTTCTTCCTCATGTCCCCTCCACACCCACTGTCAATTATCTTCAAAGGATGTTCCCTGGTTCTAGGATTCTCCACCAAGGGAAACAATTTTATCATGTCCACTCTATCCCTTCCCCTCATAATTTTGTACACCTCTATCAAGTCACCTCCTCAGCTATCTTTGTTCCAAGGAAGATAATCCCAACCTAGCCAATCTCTCCTCATAGCTACACTTTTCTAGCCCTGGCAATATTCTTGCAAGTCTCCTCTGCACTCTCTCCAAAGCAATTACATCCTTCCTGTAACATGGTGACCAGAACTGCACACAATACTCCAGTTGCGGCCTCATGAGTGTTTTATACAATTCCAACATTATAGCCTACTTTATTATTCTATACCTCTGCCAATGAAGGCGGGCATTCCATATGCCTTCTTTACAACCTTGTCTACTTGAAATGTTGCCTTTAGGGACCTGTGTACTGCTACACCAAGATCTCTCATATCATCTAACCCTCTTAGTATATTCCCATTTATTGCGCATTCCTACAACTGTTTGATCTTCCTAAATGCATTACCTCACACTTCTCTGTTTTAAAATCCATCTGCCACTTTACTGCCCACTCCATCAATATCATTTTGTAGCTATCCCCTACACTATCCACTACTCAGCCAATCTTTATGTCATCTGCAAATTCTTCAATCGTGCCTGCCATGTTCACATCCAAATCATTAATATATAACACAAACAGCAAAGGTCCCAACACCGGGCCCTGTGGAACACCATTTAAAACAACTACCCATTCGCAACGGCATCCAGCGACCTTTGTTTCCTGTCATCAAGCCAACTTTTGATCTAATTTGCCACATTACCCTGCATCCCACGGGCTTTTACTTTTTTGACTAGTCTGCCATGTGGGACCTTGTCAAACACCTCGCTAAAATCCACGTACACAACATCCACTGCACCATCGTCATCAACCCTTCAACATCGTTGTTGACCTAGTGGTATTATCGCTAGACTATTAATCCAGAAACTCAGCTAATGATCTGGGGACCTGGGTTTGAATCCCACCATGGCAAATGGTGGAATTTGAATTCAATAAAAAAAATCTGGAATTAAGCATCTACTGATGACCCTTGTCGATTGTCTGGAAGAACCCATCTGGTTCACTAATGTCCTTTAGGGAAGGAAATCTGCCGCCCTTACCTGGTCTGGTCTACATGTGACTCCAGAGCCACAGCAATGTGATTGACTCTCCACTGACCTCCAAGGGCAAGTACGGATGGGCAATAAATGCTGGCCAACCAGCAATGCCCATGTCCCACGAATAAATAGAAAAAATCTTTCTGCATCACAATGTATGGTTTTACTTAAATTAGTAAGAAGTCTCACAACACCAGGTTAAAGTCCAACAGGTTTATTTGGTAGCAAAAGCCACACAAGCTTTTGGAAATGTGCTCTCAAACAGTGCATAGAGACACAAAATCAAGTAAATTATTTAAATTCCCACTCTTTCCCATTTGGAGGAGTTTGTCAAGTGTTAACACATTGGCTCAAGCTTTTGACAACTTTAAAACAAAAGCTTTAACATTGCTCACTGACTAATCGTAATCATTAAAGTAATAAGTTGACATGCAATAACTGTTGCTCACTTTTGATAGAATTCATAGAGTTCATAGAATCCCTACAGTGCAGAAGGAGGTCAATCAGCCCATCGAGCCTGCACCGACAACAATCCCACCCAGGCCCTACGGCTGTAACCCCATATATTTACCCTGCTAATCCCCCGACACTAAAGGGCAATTTAGCCACTTTGGATAACATTGACGTTGACTAGTATATGGTCACAGTTTATTTCTTATTGCAGAAGTTCCATGGTGTTCACTCCAAAGTGAATGCAGCACATTACCAAGATGGACAGGGTGGAACAGCACAGGCATTGTCTAAGCAGTATGGTTCCCAGGTTAACTAACAGTCTTCCCAGGCCAGCAGCATACGAGAGGGGATTTAGACTCACTCTGTCTTTAAGTTAATGTATTGGGTCGTAATCAAGATTAATAAAATTGATGGCTTTCACTAATCCAACTAAAAATCTACCTTTTCTCTCAAAAACTATTTTTTAAAATTTAGTGTCACAAGTAAGCGTACACTAACACTGCAAAGAAGTTACTGTGACAATCCCCTAGTCGCCACACTCCAGCGCCTGTTCAGGTACACTGAGGGAGAATTTAGCATGGCCAATGCACCTAACCAGCATTCTTTCAGACTGTGGGAGGAAACCAGAGCACCTGGAGGAAACCCACGCAGACACGGGGAGAATTCTGTACAAACTCCACACAGACAGTGACCCAAGCCGGGAATCGAACTTGGGTGCTTGCCACTATGAAGCAGCAGTGCTAACCACTGTGCCACCCTATCTAATACTCTTGCTCTATCTAAAATTCTCCATCTATCAATCAATGTTGCCTTTCCAGAGAGATATTGCAAGTTTTGTGGGAAGGGGCGGGGAGAGATTTAATGGGTCATACATTTGGAACATCCTGCGCTTTCTCGTCTTCCTTTTGGAATAAGGAGAAAACTCGCAAGCATTTACAATCCCTGTTACAAATGACTTTCCTTGACACCCGTCCTACATTCGTGGTGGGGCTCGCCACCTACCAGATGCTGTTGCCATGGCACCGTGTCTATATTTATAACTTGGCGGGGGTTGAGTTTGAAATCATTTCACAGCAAGTCCATCACTGTGACGTTTTTTGTTAGGTGAAACAGGGGAGGGTGAGAGGGGTTTACCTGCAGCCTTGGGGGGGAAAGTAGCAAAGTCTCACCCTACCCCACCCACTGCCGCCACATGGACTGTATCTAGGCATGTGGCAGCAAGGTGAAATCAACAAGCGATACCGCCCGCTCTGGTCGGTGGATTTGATTAAGAGCCACGAAGCTTTGTTAAACGCAGCCAAGAGAGATGCTGTCATCTTGCTGAAGTCGATCGGAAATGCATCCAAGCAGTGGATTAGCAGACCCTCCAACATCCTGCTGCTATACTACCGTTGGAAATGGGCTGACGCTCTCAACGATATCGTCAACCTGTACAGAAGGTCAGAGCTTTTATTTTTGGAGACGTTTCGCCCTTCGGGGTCTGTTTTTATTTTGTCAGGCGTCTTTCGAGACCGTTGGTTTTTTTTGCAAAATGAATGGCGTGACTCACTTGCGGATGCGATCTAAAATCTAGGTTAGAGAAGAGAAAAATAATCTTAAAATATCTGCCAGCGCACCTAAAAGCAGAATTTGGGAGTTTGACCTTTGGAAATAGTAACAGATTCCCCTCCTTTGTCAATGTGAAGTGGCTCCTTGATATGCAGACGTGTAACCACAATTGGCTGTTGTTAACTCTTCACCAAATACAGTGTCGAAAAGTTTCTAATGCTCCATATTGGTCATTTTGTTTTCAGGGACTGGATGTTTCCTCTCTTTTCTCTTAGGTACAGGCTCCTCCTGATCAGAGGAGACTGATTCCTGTCAAACTACAGGGGGGCACATTGGATAGGTTGGGATTATCTGCCTTAGAACAAAGGAGGCTGAGGAAGTGACTTGATAGAGGTCGACAAAATGATGAAGGGAAGAGATAGATAAGGGGAAGGATAAAAATATTGGAGACTGGTTTCTGTAAAACTGCAGGGGGGCATCCCCCCATAGATCTCCAACCCATGAAGAAAAGTGTGGTCTTGTTATCAATGAAATATCTAATGGGAGGGTGAGGGCTGCCAGCTCCCTAAATTAGCAAACCTTCCGACAGTGAACTCATTCAATGTTCAAAATTGTGCTCATCGGAGACTATCTGGGGTCGTCACCTAAAGTTCAGGGGGGGTCAGACTTGGCTTGTGGTATCGAATGGGGCCAGGAGAGAGGGAGCCTAGTTATTAATAACTAACCTGTCCGCGGCATTTAGTCATTCCCCATCAATGCAGTTCCATTACAATGTCACAGCCTAATCGAATTCATGCTCTGAACTTTCCAATTTTCTCGTGATACCTGATTGGAATACCTGATCCAATGATTACTGATATTGCCTCTTGCTTAATATAGACAGTGGCGATTGTTGTTGTGAAACTGTCACATCTTTTCATGTTTTCTGTTCAGAGGTACTCTTTTCCTAATACCGGATCCATTTACCCCAGAATCCCAACCGGACAGACTCACCAAGTCACTGTATCTGTGGATATTTGTGGATTATTCTTTGGATATCAGATTGAATAGCGCAGGAATATTTCGCAGGTTAAGGTGACCAGTGTATTGTAGCCTTCCTGCGCTGATTTGCTGGGTGTGATTTATTGGACTCCTTCCTGCAGCTTGCGACTTGTACACGTGAGAGATATTTTTGACTTTCTCTGATGTGCCGGATCTGGAAAGCTGCACTTCCCAAAAAAAAATGATTTGTTGCTTTGTGCTTGTTTCATTGAGCTATTCATCATCAACTGCTCTAAATCTGTATCTCAACTCCGGGTGAATATAGAAGAAGCCTGATCATTAATAGTGGGAGTCAAACATTGTTATAGAAATTGCCATTGCATGGCACTTACAAGGAATAGGAGCAGGAGAAGGCCATTCAGCCCCTCGAACCTGCTTCCACATTCAGTTGGATACTGGCTGATCGTAGGAATTTTACAGCACAGAAAGAGGCCAGTTAGCTCTTCAGGTTACAGCACTTGCGGTTGCATACCTCAACTCCAGTGAGTCACAAATGTTGCTTGTCACATGTCAGTCTGAGCCTGGATGCTCCTGGAATCTGCTGTACATTGTTATGGACCAGGATGATAAACTCACATGGAAAAATTAAGAGACAGTCTGTCATGAGGTGGGGGGATGTCCAGAGCTGTGAGTTTAAAGTTTGTTTTAGTCTCACAAGTAGGCTTACATTGCAATGTGAAAATCCCCTAGTCGCCACACTCAGGTGCCTGTTCGATGGCCAAGGCACCTAACCAGCATGTCTTTCGGACTGTGGGAGGAAACCGGAGCACCCGGAGGACATGGGGAGAATGTGCTGACTGCTCACAGACAGTTACCCAAGCCGGGAATCGAACCCGGGTCTCTGGCGCTGTGAGGCAACAGGCAGCAGTGCTAACCACAGTGCCACCAAGAGCCTGGGGGTGGGAGAGGAGTATGGTGCTTGTACAAAATTTAAAGGTCCAAATTACAAGCCAATCACAACTCCTGGCATCATACAGCCCAGGACATGTGACTGTGGCCTCAAATACATGGCAATCTGGTAAAGTAAGGGGCAGTGGTCACCCAAACAGCTTTGTAAACCTAGGAATTGTAAATGCTACAGAATTAAAAACCTATATTTAAAAATGTAAGTCTGGGAATCTGAGTAAATACAGCAAATGTTGGAAACAAAAAGGTGAGTCAGTATCTGTGAGGAGAAATTGTTTCAGATGAATACCTCCTGTTCTAAAGGGGGGGAGGGCGGGGAGGGGGGGGGCGTTAGTGCATAGGCGATGGCCTAGTGGTATTATCACTAGATTATTAATCCAGAAATTCTTTTATTGTTCTGGGGACCCGAATTCAAATCACGGCAGGTGATTGAATTTGAATTTTTTTTTAAAGTCTGAAATTAAGAATCTACTGATGACCATAAAACCATTGTCGATTGTCCGAAAAACCCAGCTGGTTCACGAATTTCCTTTATGGAAGGAAATCTGCCGACCTTACCTGGCCTGGCCTACATGTGACTCCAGAGCCACAGCAATGTGGTTGACTTTCAACTGCCCTCTGAACGAGGGAATCCAGGGATAGGTAATAAATGCTGGCCAGCTAATGGCGCCCATGTCCCACGAATGAATAAAAGAAAAGCCAGCAATGTGATAATGGGCAACTATTCTATTTTTGCGATGTTGATTGAGGGATAACTAGCCAGACCACCAGGGACAACTCCCTTGCTCTTCTTGGAAATATTGCCATGGGATCTTTCATGTCCACCTGAGAGAGCAGACAAGACTCTGAAGGATGGCATCTCCAACGATGTCTCATCTGAAGGATGGCACCTCCAATGATGCAGCACTCCCTCAGTGTTACACTGGAGTGTCAGCCTGGATTTTTGTGCTTGAGTTTCATGGAGTGCACCCTGAGTCCACACCTTCTGTCACTAACTGAGCCACAGCTGAAAGAGGTAAAGAATGGGAAAAGGAGAGCGGAGTAACCAGCTTCAGGAGAGAGGAGGATGAAGATAAAGGACAGATTGAATGGGTGAACAAGAGGAAGAAACAATTGAAAGGGAAAGGCGGGTATTGTCTCTTTGTATGACCGCTTATACTTTTTGTGTTTACATAGCGCTTTCATTATTGGACTAAAATTTGCTGGAAAAAAAACAGTGTGTGAAATTTTACAACCCCTCCGCCCCAGTGGGATCTTCTGGTCCCACCAATGTCAATGAAGTTTTGAGCAGCTCGTCACATTTTAATGGTCCTGCCCCCACCATGACAGGGCGGTACAATTCCACCCTTTATGTGAACAGTGCACGGTTTATTGATATGCTAATTGACCATTTATCTACGGCAAGAAAGAGATACCTAATTGATTGCAAATCACCAAACTTGCTGGCAGACTTGCACTGCTCCATTAGCTTCCCAGAAATGGCATCTCACCTTTTACTTCCTCTTAGAATCATAGGATCATAAAATTCCTACAGTGCAGAAGTTGAGGTTCATGAAGTTTTTTTCACACATTAATTGGCCCTTAAGTTCACCACAGAAGATTGTCTCATAATTTTTTAAAAATCATTCATGGGATGTGGGCGTTGCTGGCTGAGCCAGCATTTGTTGCCCATCCCTAATTGCCCTTGAACTGAGTGGCTTGCTCAGCCATTTCAGAGGGCAGTTAAGAGTCAACCACATTGCTCTGGATCTGGAGTCACATATTGGCCAGACCAAGTAAGGATGGGAGATTTCCTCCCCTAAAAGACATTAGTTAACCAGATGGGTTTTTATCACATTCGACATTTAATTCCAGATTTTATTTAACTCAAATTCCACGATTTGCTGTGGTGGGATTTGAACCTGAACCCCAAGAGCATTACCCTGGGTGTCTGGATTACTAGTCCAGTGTCACTACTACTATAGTACCACTATGCTTCCCCTCAACAGCATAAGCGCTCTTTTAATCACATGATGATTATTCATTGTTAACGAATGTCTGTCAGTGACTCTGGCCAGAAAGTGAATAGTTAAAAATGCACAGTCTCATTCATTCAGGTAGCTGTGGAAGATTTTAAAAGACAAATTTAAATTTTGTTTTCTTACTTTCCTTTCTGTCTCTTTTCTCTATCTTAATTCAGTCTTTCTTTCTGTCTCTTATTTCTCTTTGTGTGCCTGATCTGGCCTTGACGACTCAGTCTTTCCCAGTCCGGCCTTATTTATTTCTCAATGTTTAAATATGATTGGTTAAGGATCTATACTGTTGGTCCCCTCTTTCATTAAAGTCCCAGATGCCCTGTTGCCCTTATACTGCAAACATTCTGCATTTCCAGCTGAAGGGTGCTGGATAGACTAGCTAATGCGACACATTGTGAGAAACCCAACATCAGCAAACTCTGACCCATTTTGGATGGGGCCATTAATTATTGAGTCATTATATACAGCCCAAGTGGTTTTGACATACACTTCACTCATTAGCTCTTTAAAGTTTCTTAGCTCTCCCCTGTCACTGGGAGAACAGTTTGCTGTTATGTTTACAGTCTGCAATCTTGTTTATCTCCAGATTCTACTCTTCCTCCTTTTACCACATTTCCAAAGGTCCCCAGTGCTTCCCACTTACCTTTCTCCATTAGATTTTATAAAGTCCATTTCCTTGCCCATTTCACTTTGGATTACTTGGTTGATCAATTGAGGACATTGCTTGCTCAGTCTGCATTTCCTAATTATAGAATCCTAGAATGGTCCATCACAGCAGGAGGTCATTGGAGCCACCTTGCTTATGATGGCTTGTGATTCTGTTAGTTCCATTCCCTTGTTTTATCCCCAAAGCCATGCATTTTCCCATTGTTATCCAATTCCCTTTTGAAAGTCATTATTGAATCTGCTTCCACCAACTGTTCAGGCAGATCACAAGATGCTGCTATGTAAAAAAAACTCCTCAGGTCGTTCTCTGCTTCTTTTGCCAACCATCTGTGTCCTATGGGGAAAGGTTATTGTCACAGGAACATAAGATGCAAAAAGGTACGTAAAGCTGAAGGAAGTTTTCTGTTATTTGTTCCTTGGATGTGGGTGTCACTGGCAAGGTCAATATTTATTAACCATTCCCAATTGGTGAGGTCACACCTGGAGTACTGTGTACAGTTTTTGGTCTCCTTACTTGAGAAGGATATACTGGCACTGGAGGGGTTGCAGAGGAGATTCACGAGGTTGATTCCGGAGTTGAGAGGATTGGCTTATAAGGAGAGACTGAGACTATATTTATCGGAATTCAGAAGAATGAGGGGAGTAACATATAAGATTATTAAGGGAATAGATAAGATAGAAGCAGGGAGGTTGTTTCCACTGGTGAGGGAAACTAGAACATAGTCTCAAAACAAAGGAGAGCAGATTTAGGACTGAGTTGAAGAAGAACTTCTTCACCCAAAGGGTTGTGAATCTGTGGAATGCCCTGCCCAGTGAAGCAGTTGAGGCTACCTCATTGAATGTTTTTAAGGCAAAGATAGATAGATGTTTGAACAGTAAAGGAATTAAGGGTTATGGTGAGCAGGTGGGTAAGTGGAGCTGAGTCCACGAAAAGATCAGCCATGATCTTATCGAATGGCGGAGCAGGCTGGAGGAGCCAAATGGCCTATTCCTGCTCCTAGTTCTTATATTCTTATGTTCTTATTTTGCCCTTAAGAAGATGCCTTCTTGAACCTCTGCAGGTAGTGTGGTGAAGATATCTCTACAGTGCTGGTATGGAGAGAGTTTGATTATTTTGATCCAGTGACAGTGGAGTAATGGCAATATGTTTCCAACTAAAAATGGTGTGTGACTTAGAGAGGAAGTAGGTAGTGGTATTCTGGTGTTGCAAGAAATATTGAAGTGGCTGCAAAGGCATTTGGAACATAAGGGTGGGGGTTTGACGCTTGGTACTTTGGGAGATCAGGATTAGTTAGTTAGAAAATATAGATTAGTTAGAAAAAGGGAAAAGTTGAAATGATGAATGGAGCGTAGTCTGAAAAGGATTCATATTGAAAAAAGTTGGAATTGTTGAGGGTGCAGGATGTAAAACTGGCAAAGGAGTTATTGAAATAGTCAGTCCAGAAGAGGTGACAAAGAGGATGTAAGTGATGGAGGATCTAAGACAGAGGTGGAAATGAGAGACGTTGCAAGGATGAAAGGAATGGACGGGATGTGAGGTTAAAAATTCAACTCTCAGCCCATAGTACCAGGGTTGTGCATGGTCTGGTTCAGAGGGAGAATGGAGTAACAGGTATGGGAATTTACAATGGGAACAAATGACTTTGGCCCTGATGCAAACCACCATCAGCTGTGAAATGATGCAAAACATTCAGAATTACTCTGGAATAAGATTCCAATCTGACTCTTTAATGCTACAAGGCTGAGACATATGACACCCACTCAGGAAACCTCACTCAGCCCTTACACTTGAAGCTGTAAACAGCGTAACTATGGTGCTGTGTAAAGCTCGATCTTAAACTAGAAAATGCCACCTGCACTTTACATTAAAATTTAATCTCCAAAGGACTAAAGCTCTCCACTTAGAGGGGTGAAATTTGTTGACCCTCTAGCTGTTTGCTAGAGTTGGGTTGGGAAGGAAACCATAAAGTGGTGAAGGAATGGGGGGAGTGCCCATTGCCTTCCTAACACTGTGGGATTCTATCTGCAATGAGACTAAAGGGTCTCTTCCTGCCACCATTGGGCTTTTACCACTGGCTGGTGTATCTCCCATCATGTGAAGGGCTCCCCCTCGGGTGGGTGGGGTTACTTCTGATCAGGCACTCTATGTACCAAGGAGAGGCCCCTGGTGGCAAAGTTTGTCCCCACCAAAAGACCCCTCCCCACACTCTCCGACCGCAGCCCTCTCACTGGGGCCTGCCTAATTGGCCCTGGTGACACATCCGGCTTCACTTACTTCTGGAGAGGTTGGCATCCATTTTTGACAGCTGTAGTCCCAACAGTGGCCTGCACTTGTGGTGGCGCTGCTGAGAACAAAGAGTTGCCAGTCCTCTGATTGAATGGCAGCTTTTGGCGGTTGTATCCTGCCTTTTAAAGGGATGGCAACCCCAGCACCAACTGGTTAATTGCCTGAGAATAAAAAAATGAGGTTGGGGGTCTCCCAAACATCCGAGGCTGGGATGTCTCTGGCGTTACGTCCCAGCATCGGGACTTCCACCACTCCAATGAAATTCAACTCTTAAGAGTGCTAGTCACCATCTGCAATATTGGGGCAAACCTCTGGCCTCGCTGTGCTGTTAGCAGATCGCACTGGTCGCGTGGAATAGCGTGCGAGGCTAAAAATTATTTGTACCTGACGCCAAACAGTTTGCAATTCTCCCAGCCCCTTTCTAATGGCATGAACCAGTTCGCACCCAGAAAGGACGCAAGTCCGATTAGCATATTTAAAGTTGTATAGCCCGTTAAATCCCAGCGCACGAAATTCAGCTGCCTTCATTACTGGTCTTCACCAACGGAGACCTGGTGCAATGGTCATGCCAGGGGCTCAGAGGCCACTGAAACCCCCAGGTGGCTGGGGGTATAGCCAGGCAGTGCCCATCAGACAGTGGCCACCGGACTGCCCGGTGGTGCCAGTTGGGCACCGTAAGTGTGCCGGGGCAGTGCCCGAGGGGTGGGGCCTGTGTTGGGGCCCTGACAGAGAGGGGGGGTGTGCTATGTGGGGGTCCTGATGGTGGGGCATGTTGGGACTCCTGATTGGAGAAAGGAGGGGGACATGTCAGGGGTCAAGCAGGAAGACCCACATTGGGAAGGCTCCGATGCCCCAATGCCGGTGACCCATATTGGGGAGGAGTGGGGGAACATGCCACTAATAGGGATGGGGGGGTGATCCCAATGCCCGCGGACGTGGGGGGAGGGAGGGAGAGTCTCCCATTATATTGTGAAATCAGGGTGCACTTGCGCAATGGCGCCCAGTGCTTTGAAGCCAGGCTCACCAACGTGTTTAGGCCCCACCCACTCGCAGTACCGGTGTGAAGCTCTCAAAGAAGGCTGAGTGTGGGAGGATTGCGGTCCGGAGCGCACTTGAGAGAACGGCGTGGATCACTCCATTATTCTCGCATTTATGGCACTTAGGGCAAAATTCTCTGACCTCGCTCGCAACCGGGATTCTCCCGTCCCACTGCAGTAAAAGGAGATTTGGCTGAATGCCAAACGCTCTGTCCTCGCTGGCAGCAAACTTCAAAGAATTCCGGCCTTTGTTTTTTTTTGGGAGAACTCCGCCCATTATCTCATATACTGGTTCCAGATTGCAATGCAGTATAATGACATTCTATTCCCAGCTTTCTCGATGCACCGTTTACATATGAAAATGGGTCCAAGCTTACAAGGTAAGAGCTGTCTCCCCAATCAACATTCATGGAGAACGCTTGTCAGGAAATCACTTGGTGCATCATCCATTGAAGTTACTCTTTGACAAATTAAAATAGACTTTAATTGGCTACACCACACTGAATAATTTCATCAATCCATATATGCAACATATTAAATATTAAAATAATTCAGAGAGATGGTATTTCCACTGTTAAGTACTTTATGCTTTGAACTAGCATTACTTACTGAAAATGGTAAAAGTCATTCCGATGAATGGTTCTCATGTTAACTCCTTGTTTAACAGAATAAAAACAACACGGGAATTTATTTTGTCAAAAAAATAATCGTTTACCTTTCTAACAGCTGATTAAAAAAAGAAGTGAATACTCTATCGTAAATTATATCTAGAGGGTATTGGAATGAATTCTACCAATTTTAATATTATCAATTAATTTCTTCCACATTAAGATGTGTAGAAACCTTTTTTTGAAAGACTACTTTCCATGGTATTGCAACTTACAACTAGAATGAGCTTCATCATATCGTTTGATCTTTTCTCTTAAGATGACCTATTTTCGTTATTTCTTACTTATTGGCACATCAAAATTGTCATACTCCAGCTTACCTTACAACTAAGTAATTCCAGTTCTTGCTTCGGAATGTATTGAAGACTATTATTCAAGTTTTTCAGTTTCTACCCAGTTTTTCGCTCGATAGCATCTTCTCTCCGAAGCCATTTTTCCATTGACTACAATACAGTTATCTAAAGGATGAATGATTTTAACAAATCAGGTTGAATCTTTTGACATTCATTGGACCTGACAATAACACCCCAATCTCTTTCCTTGCTGATGAGCCCTTTCTCCATTTTATCCAACCACTTGAGTCGACGGGCGCCTTTCTTGCCAGTTCTTACCAGTTCTGAATACAGGCTAGTTCAATGTCCCCAAGGCAATGGCCTAGATACAATTGCTATGTTGTAACATGAGCTTGAGAAGTTGACCATCTGACGTCACCCTATTTGTTATTAACACAGTGAACTGTTGTGGCTATTTTTTTCCATTTTTGATCTGTATCATATTTCAACAAAATACATGTTATTCTTTATACTTCAATGAAATTAAACTGTTTATTTCACTAGAGTTACCATCCACTTGTTTTTTCAAATGTCGCTTAGATCTCTCAAACGCTTTGTGCAGTCACATTTTTATTTACCATTTGATGTGACTTGTTACAACAACAATCAACCTGGCATGATTATAATAATGTGGAGATGCCGGCGTTGGACTGGGGTAAACACAGTAAGAAGTTTAACAACACCAGGTTAAAGTCCAACAGGTTTATTTGGTAGCAAAAGCCACACGAGCTTTCGGAGCTCTAAGCCCCTTCTTCAGGTGAGTGGGAATTCTGTTCACAAACAGAGCTTATAAAGACACAGACTTAATTTACATGAATAATGGTTGGAATGCGAATACTTACAACTAATCAAGTCTTTAAGAAACAAAACAATGGGAGTGGAGAGAGCATCAAGGCAGGCTAAAAAGATGTGTATTGTCTCCAGACAAGACAGCCAGTGAAACTCTGCAGGTCCACGCAACTGTGGGAGTTACAAATAGTGTGACATGAACCCAATATCCCGGTTGAGGCCGTCCTCGTGTGTGCGGAACTTGGCTATCAGTTTCTGCTCAGCGACTCTGCGCTGTGGTGTGTCGCGAAGGCCGCCTTGGAGAACGCTTACCCGAATATCAGAGGCCGAATGCCCGTGACCGCTGAAGTGCTCCCCAACAGGAAGAGAACAGTCTTGTCTGGTGATTGTCGAGCGGTGTTCATTCATCCGTTGTCGCAGCGTCTGCATAGTTTCCCCAATGTACCATGCCTCGGGACATCCTTTCTTGCATCTGCTGTCTTGTCTGGAGACAATACACATCTTTTTAGCCTGTCTTGATGCTCTCTCCATTCACATTGTTTTGTTTCTTAAAGACTTGATTAGTTGTAAGTATTCGCATTCCAACCATTATTCATGTAAATTGAGTCTGTGTCTTTATAAGCTCTGTTTGTGAACAGAATTCCCACTCACCTGAAGAAGGGGCTTAGAGCTCCGAAAGCTTGTGTGGCTTTTGCTACCAAATAAACCTGTTGGACTTTAACCTGGTGTTGTTAAACTTCTTACTATGATTATAATACACACATAGGGCTTTATTTGATTAAATCGCAAAACGAGAATTGGGATGGCGTTATTATAAGATTTTAATCGTGGAGTGAAACAGGGACACTGCATTCTGTAATGTCCAATGAAATCATTAGATCTTTGCACTCTATGTGGACCAAGGTATGTAGGGATTCAGCAGAAAAGTGAACTTGAGGTCAAAGCTGAATGGAGAAGAAGGCTCGAGAGGCCAAATATTATTCCTGTTTCTGTTTCTTATATAAACAAGTAGTTTTGAGAGAACACATCAAAGGCTAATATCATAATAATTTCAGTTGTAAAATGCAATACAATGGAAAGTGGTGTAGGCACATAAGAATATTAAGGGGAGGTGATGGCCTACTGGTATTATCACTGGACTATTAACCCAGCAACTCAGTTAATGTTCTGGGTATCCGGGTTCGAATCCCGCCATGGCAGCTTTGGAATTTGAATTCAATGAAAAATATCTGGAATTAAGAATCTACCGATGACCATGAAACCATTGTCGGAAAAACCCACCTGGTTCACTAATCTTTACCTGATCTGGCGTATATGTGACTCCAGAGTCACAGCAATGTGGTTGACTCTCAACTGCCCTCCAAGAACAGTTAGGGATGGGCAATAAATGCTGATCAGCCTGCGATGCCCATGTCCCACGAATGAATTTTAAAAGATCAAGGTTTCCAAACTTCATCAAACAGGAAAAAAATTGATTTACCCATTGTGCCCACCTTTTTATAATAGTACAACTTTAAATACTTTTGTAAAAAATATACAATTGCTATTTTCACACACTATTCACATACCTCTTCTGAAGTAAGCGTATGATTTACCTTGTTTGGATTTATGCTCTTGCCTCATTCTTTTATTTGTTTTTAGAAATAAGTAATTTAACATTTCTATCACGTCCTTAACCACATCCCAAACTTCTTTGCAGCCAAATTATTAATTATTCTTTCTTGGAATGTGACTGTTGTTGGTTAGTGTAGCATTTCTTGCCCATCCCTAATTGCCCTTGAGGAGGCGGAGATGAGTCCTCATCTTGAACTATTGCTGTCCAATGATGCAGGTACTCCCTCAGTGCTGATAGTAGGGAATTTCCAATACTTCGATCCAAACAATAGTGAACAGACAGCGATATAGTTCCAAGTCCGGATGGTGTGTAACTTGGAGGGGTTTTTGCAGGTGGTGGCGTTCCCATGTATCTGCTGCCCTTGTCCTTGTTGGTGGTAGAGGTTGTGGGTTTGGCAGGTAAGTAATTTTGATTTGCATTACAGTTGTTATGCAGGCAAACATGATGGTTGGTTTTCACACAGCAAGGTCTCACAAATGGCAACGGTATAATTGACCAGTTAATCTGTTTTTCTGATGTTGGTTGGAAAATAAAATGCTCCGTTCTTCTTCCGTTTGTTCCATTGGATTCATTCCATTCAACCGTAAACATCGATTGGCCTTTTTGTAAAAAATGGCACCACCAGCAAGATTCTATCCCTCAATTCTGCACTGAAGTGTTAGTCACAATTATGGAGGAGCCTTATGACTGCCAGGTACCAGTTTCCCAATTGAGGAACAGGCAACCAGCAATTAAAATTCTGGAGGACATGAAGTGAAACAACTTTCAGGCAGGTCTTTGAATGGGCACCCCACATTCTTGCCCAAAAGTAAGGAGGTTTAAAATCCAAGTGAGGCTTCTCCACTGGTTTTAGAATCACAACTGTGCCTGTCCAGAAGAACTGCGTGAAATATGCATAGTGGATCCCAGATTTCTCCAGGCTTTGAGAGGTTCTAACCAGCCATCCTTAACAAAACCATTGAAAACCACTCCCAAGGGAGTTTAAAAAAAACTATTTGTGTGTAAAAGCAAATTACTGCAGATGCTGGAAACTATTTGTCAGTCTTGAATGAGCAGAAATGCTCTTCCAAGCCCCATGCGGATGTTGATGCCTGGTAACAGCCCATCCTCTGGAAACCTGAAACAAAATGAAATTTTAAAATGCTGGAAATGTGCAGAAAGTCAGTCAGGAGCTGTGGAAAGGTCAATTATAGAGTAGAATCATTGAATCCCTACAGCGTAGAAGGAGGCCATTCGGCCCATTGAGTCTGCGTCAAACACAATCCCACCCAGATCCTATTGCCGTAACCCCTCATATTTACCCTGCTAATCCCCCTGACACTAGGGTTAATTAAGCATGGCCAATCAAGCTAACCTGCACATCTTTGGACAATGTTTTATGAAAATCCCTTTCCAGTTCAGCTTATGGAAAGTGGGCCTTAATCCGCTCATCATTTTCATGTGATTGCATGACAGCACTGTAGACTTTAATGTTTGGCCTATATGGCTGGAATTCTCTGACCTCATCCACAGTTGGGATTCTCCGGTCCCGCTGCTGTGAAGGGAGCTGAGCACCAAGTTCTCCATTCGCACTGTCGCTGCCAGTGCGGGACCAGAAGATGAAAACGTTTTTCAATCATTAATTTAAAAGCCGTCATGCAATTAGCACTGAGAGTAAAGGATAAAAGATGTGGCCGACAGAAGCAGAGTTATCACCACATCAGTGAAATAGGGTATAAATGTTCCAAATGAACAGCTGTTAACCTTTCAGAGATTGGAAGCCGTTTTCTGTTGTTGTATATAGATGGAATGGTACAGAGTCTGCGGAAGCTGCCAACAGCATTACCACTCTCCGACGGAACTGGAGCGGAAAGGTATACGAGCTCCATCGAAAAGGTGCAACTGACATTGAACTGAATTCTATGGAGCAGCAACATGTGAAGTTTATTTCAGAATTTATATATTTACAAAAGAAAAATCTACGGCATGCAGCAGTCACCACTGAGGTAAGAAACTATCAAAACTCTTTGTGTTAAATTTGCAATATTAGCATATCATCTTCTATAAGTTCCAATCCTATTCAGCATAAGTGGCAATGGGAGACAGCAGGATTTAATTAATATCTGTTCCTAACATGGAAAATGCAGAAAAGACAACTCATTCTAGAATCATACAATCCCTACAGTGCAGAAGGAGGCCATTTGGCCCATTGAGTCTGCGCCGACCACAATCCCACCCAGGCCCTATCCCCATAATCCCCCCCATATTTACCTTGCTAATCCCCCTGACAGTAAGGGGCAATTTAGCATGACCAATCAACCCAACCCGCACATCTTTGGAGTGTGGGAGGAAACCGGAGCACCCGGAGGAAACCCACACAGAGAACCCACGGGGAGAACGTGCAAACTCCACACAGACAGTCACCCAAGGCCGGAATGGAACCTGGGTTCCTGGCACTGTGAGGCAGCAGTGCTAACCACTGTGCCATCCTGCCGCCCCAGCTTGGAGTTCAAGGCCTTCATCATTAATAATATGGCTGAATTTAGGATTCCAACAAAGGTACACTATACCAAGAACCTCTGAGTAGTTGCTTTCTCCATAGGTATATGTAGCTTGGTCAGATGGTCATCCATTGTCACACAGGTGTGAATTGTGGACTTCTACATAGAAACTGTGTAGACTGCTTATAGTACACTCAAAAATGGCTGCATGAACGACTGATGCTGAGCTAGGAAGTTGCATTTATTGACAAGCTCACCAGATGTAAATCCAAAAGGTTAGGAGTGACTGGAGACCTCAGGTTGTCTGTCTAACCTAGCAGGTTCCTTGAATTCCACCTGTATTTGCTCATCCTGACCTATGCTGTTTACCAAGCCCTGCATAACAGCAATTTGTAGTTAACGTGTGGTGAGATTCACTTTGAAGGATACTGATGTCAGGAGCGTAACATTCGTGGTGAGTTACTGTGTACACACAACATTTCAATTACTCCAGGGAGTGGATAGAGCTGTGTTTAAGCTGGAGGAAGGCACGGTATGGGTGTTGAGTCTTGACTTTGAACTCTGTCATTTTCTCCTGTTGCACATCTGTATATGAGCTGAAGAATTTCTAGAATGTTGGCTGCAATGCCCCTTGGAAAATTGAAACTATAATATTATACTGTGGTGCTATTTGTGAAACGTGACTGTGATTAAGGAAATTAAAAACGGGAAATAAAAAAGGGCGGCACGGTAGCACAGTGGTTAGCACTGCTGCTTCACAGCTCCAGGGACCTGGGTTCGATTCCCGGCTTGGGTCACTGTCTGTGTGGAGTTTGCACATTCTCCTCTGCGTGGGTTTCCTCCGGGTGCTCCGGTTTCCTCCCACAGTCCAAAGATGTGCGGGTTAGGTTGATTGGCCATGCTAAAATTGCCCCTTAGTGTCCTGAGATGTGTAGGTTAGAGGGATTAGCGGGTGAAATATGTAGGGATATGGGGGTAGGGCCTGGGTGGGATTGTGGTCGGTGCAGACTCGATGGGCCGAATGGCCTCTTCCTGCACTGTAGGGTTTCTATGATTCTATGATAAACAAAGGGTGAGACTGATCACAGGCTTGAGAGATTTCTGGCCACATTCCCCTTTATTACATATATACTTAGAATCTCCAGGATCCTCTCTTCATCCGAGTCAAAGTCATATTTAACATAGTTCTGCCTCCAATTTGTTTGCACCCTGCTGCCAGTGTGTACAGCTCTATCCAGGTACACACCATTCCCAGGTAGCCCATCTGCTTCTACTCTTCTACCAATACCACTATGTCCTAAACCATTAAGAGGTACTCCAGAGATACATGATGTTAATTCCTGCCTATTTCCTCTCACTCCTTGAGTCGTCATCCATCACTTGACACTTCTGCTAGGATTGTGAACTTGCCATGATAAAATGGTGTTCAGTTTCAATAGCCCAAAGATAACTGGGGACAAGGTTGGTGACATGAGGCTAAAGCTATCTCAACTTCAAGGTCTATTTAACTAAGTTAGGCCTAATTCCTCTACCAAACCTGGTGTCATTGAGAACCAGACATTTGGGCAGCACGGTGGCACAATGGTTAGCACTGCTGCCTCACAGTGCCAGGGCCCCAGGTTCAATTCCGGCCTCAAGTCACTATATGTGCGGAGTTTGCACATTCTCCCCCTGTCTGTATGGGTTTCCTCCGGGTGCTCCAGTTTCCTTCCAAAATCCAAAGATGTGTGGGTTAGGTTGATTGGTCATGCTAAATTGACCGTAGTGTCAGGGGCATTAGCAGGATAAATATAAGGGATTACAGGAATAGGTCCTGGGTGAGATTGTGGTCGGTGCAGACTTGATGGGCCAAATGGCCTCCTTCTGCACTGTAGGGATTCTATTCTATTCTAAGTGTAGCAGGCAACTAGCTGCTACAGGGTCCGTGAAAACAGTATCCAGGCAACAAATGTATCCTTAGGTGGGAGGTTGAGGAGGAGAGTCTGAAAGTAATCTCTGGGAGAGGGGAGGCCCTATCCTTGAGGAGCCTAGATAAGCGTTTTTTTAATTTAGCTTTTTCAGCCTCCTGCTTCTTGGCAGCTGTAGTTCCTGGTGAGATGAACACCAGTTATTGAATCAATGAAAAGGTGCTAAAATGGCATCAAGATCTGAAGCTATCCTCAGACCCCACCTTTTGCATTATTGGCCTGCAGCTTTCCTGGGATGAGGGCTTGAGACACTGGCCGGAATTCTCCTGCCATTCAGACCCTGCCGCTGCCGCCAGCGAGAACAGAGAATTTCTTGTTCAGCCAGATCTCCGTTCACTGCAGCGGGACCAGAGAATCCCAGCTACAGGCGAGTTGGAGAATCTGGCCCACTGTCTGATTTGCACCAGTAAAAGAGGCATCATGCTGTGAGTTTAACCTCACACTTGGCCCAGTTTCCCCAGGGAAGCTGACATCAGTGTTAATGAACACACAGTCTTCAGTAGCTGGATAACGTTCTCCTTTTAAATGCTCAGACTAAGACTGAATCACTTATCCCATTATATTATAAGGAGGTTCCCGTGCAAAGAGTAAACTAGAGTTCAGCAGAAAGAGAAGAATCCTTTGTGCCACAGACAACTGAAACTGAGAGTTTTATTTTCAGCAATCTGACAAACACAAAAACAGGAGTGCAACAAACAATTTGCATCTTTCCTTCATTATTTACAACAGGAATTGATACACATGCATAACAAAGAAAGCCGGACTGTTGGGAGCTGTATTTCCGAATCCAATGCTGGTACGTTCATCTGCTTTACTTTCCTTGTCTTTTGATTAAATAAGTGAAGAGGTGTTGGGTTTCCCCAAAGGCATTACACAAACGAAAAGCTAACAAAAAGTGCCCCCTGTTTAGAGGGGCCCAACTAATAAAAAAATTAAACAATAATATTAATTACCCTTTCCACCGAACACTTGAGTCTGGTGGCGTGCCTACTGTGTGTACCAGTCAACACACGTACTCTTGCCCCAGGGGTACCCACCCTACCAGACAAATCCTGGTATTCTTCAGGATTTACAAAAGTTCGTAAGTATTCAAGAGGAGGCGATGGCCTTGTGGCATTATCGCTAGACTATTAATCGAGAAACTCAGTAAATGTTCTGGGGATCTGGGTTCGAATCCCACCACAGCAGATGGTGGAATTTGAATTCAATAAAAAAAAAACCTGGAATTAAGAATCTACTGATGACCATGAAACCATTGTCAATTGTCGGAAAAACCCATCTGGTTCACTAATGTCCTTTAGGGAAGGAAATCTGTCGTCCTTACCTGGTCTGGCCTACATATGACTCCAGAGTCACAGCAATATGGTTGACTCTGAACTGCCCCTGGGCAACTAAGGACGGGCAATAAATGCTGGCCAGCCAGCGACGCCCATGTTCCGTGAATGAATTTTTAAAAAATTAAATGCTTCAAATTTGGAAAGGGTATTCATTCACATGAAGAAAGGTTCAAGCAGAGACAAAGCTATAGAAGAGAGTCAGGCAAACCGAATGGGCATCCCCATGGACTGTATGTGATTTCATACCACACTGATCACACTTTGTTTGGGTTGAGTTCAAATCCTTGGAATAGAATCATAGGGTGGGAATTTCCAGTCATGCTTGCCCCAAACCTGGAAAATCCCACCCGAGGTCAATGGACCTTTGCGTGGTCTGCCCTCCCCCACCCACTACGATTCCTGTGGCGGGCGGGAAAGAAATATTCCCCCCATAGAATCCCTACAGTGCAGAAAGAGGCCATTCAGCTCTTTAAACCTGTACTGACAACGATCCCATCCAGGCCCTATCCCCATCATCCCACATATTTACCTTGCTAGTCCTCCTGATACTATTTAGCATGGCCAATCAACCTAACTCACACATCTTTGGCATGTGGGAAGAAACCAGAGCACCCGGAGGAAATCCACACAGACACAGGGACAATGTGCAAACTCTACACAGATAGGCACCCAAGGCTGGAATTGAACCTGGGTCCCTGGTGCTGTGAGGCAGCACTGCTAACCATTGTGCCATTGTGCCACCCTTCCTGTGTCATTTTCTTGACCGCTAGTAGGTCTCTTTGCTTTTAAATTTTCTGCTGATGGTTCTGACATATGTGCTGGAATTTTACCGCCTCTCCCACCCGAGGCTCGTAAGATTCCGCCCGAGGCCAATGGAGAATGCCGTTCTGTGAGCCTCGCCCGCCCTGATTCTGGGGAGGCATGCCAGTAAAATTCCCGCCATGATGTAGTATGAGGCACAGAGCAACCAGCAACCTTTAGATATCCCATGACGTGGACAGCGATTGGGTTTTCCAGCTTGTGAGATAATCAATAAGACTGACTAGAATGTGAACTTTGCTACAGAAATTCATGGAGAGAGAATAGAGTGGGATAGAGTTAGAAGTTGTGGGTTGGAAAAGAAGGAGATGGGGAAATTAGAATAGAGAGAAGGGGGAGGTGGATAGAGGTGGGGGTTTAGAGAACCCAGGTGGAGTGGGAATGGAGAGGTTGGGTTCAATGCATTGCTTATAGGGGGGGTGTGGGGTGGGGGGGGGGTGTGATGGAAAGTCTATAAAATTCTAACAGTACTACCTATAAAATTCTAACAGGACTAGACAGGGTAGATGCAAGATAGTGGGGTATCCAGAACCGGGTGTCACACTCTGAGGGTACAGGGTAGACCATTTAGGACAGAGATGAGGAGAAACATCTTCACCCAGAGAGTGGTCAACTTGTGGAACCACTGAAAGTAGTTGAGGCCAAAACATTGAATGTTTTCATGAGGCAGTTAGATATAGCACTTGATGCAAAGGGGATCAAAGGATATGGGGGGAAGGCAAGATCAGGCGATTGAGTTGGATGATCAGCCACCATCATGATGATTGACACAGCAGGCTCAAAGGGCCGAATGGCCTCCTCCTGCTCCTATTTTCAATGTTCCTTTGAAAAGCTGAGGAAATGAGTGTTTGAATCAGAGCAATGTAGATACTTATAATCGTGTGCATCATTGGGTACAAGGAAGAATCAGCTATCAGGCTGTGGGTATGGAGATGGGGGAGAGCTGTAAGGCAATAAATTTTACAAAAATAAACTACACTTGGCTTTAAACATAACTTATCACCTTCTAGACTTATCTAAGTTCAATGGCTGCTAACTATCACGAGAGAGTTTTGGTTACACAAATAAACAATTGGTAGTCAGAACCTACAGACAAAATCATATTTTTCAACACACTATTAACAGCAATTATTCTAGCGGCCAATGTTTTGTGAGTGAAAAGCTCTCTTATAATATCATTTCCAGGCATAACAGGTTCCTGCAGTTAAATTCCAACACTTTTATAATAGGGTTAGCCAAGAACAAGAGCATTTTCAATATGTGTTGACATGGAATCTCAAACCTGCTCCACAATTTCAACATTTTTTTTTTCCTTTTCAAGAGTCCTTATTCTGCGTATTTCCAGAATCGCTGGTCTGTTTGGAAATGTTCTGCAAAGATGTTTTGGAGCTCTCTGAGGAACTGTACAAGAACTCTGTCTATGTGCTGGAATCAAACGCAACAGTTTTGCCTGACCCTGACCAGAAGTGGTGGAAAATAAATCTTCCAGATTGGATGCAGTATGTTAACAGGGTCTTGCCTGCATTAGAGGACACAATTATTAGCATTCGGAACATAACACATCAGTTTCTAGAATATTTTAAAACGACTTCGATTGCCTGCAGTCTGAAGAGCCATCCAGATGTGGGGTACTACGTCAGCGATTATGGTTTTAAAGAGGCATACATGAAGAAAGTGTGGCGCTTGTAATAGATGTGCAAAAATCTTATATACACAGGAAAAATAATTTGTGCAATATTGTGACGTAAGGTTCAATGTAATTAAAAGACAGGGAAAGGAAAAGAAACAGCCCTAATTTCTGTCATCTAATTCCAAAAAGGGCTGAGGAAAAAGGGTGGAAGAGAATCTATTACCTTGGAAAATAAGCCAACACAATCAGTGGAGATTAACTTGTTTTAGTTGCCCCTCCTAAAATTAAGCTAAAATTTGTCAGGGTCTGTATTTATACAGGGTCTGCATTTTCAAATGATCAAATTTATCAAGTTAATATCCATAACTTGTCTTGACACAGACTTCAGTCTAATTAATCAGTTAGCATTGCCGCCTCACAGCTCCAAGGACCCAGGTTCAATTCTGGCCTTGGATGACTGTGCAAACTCCGCACATTCTCCCCATGTCTGTGTGGGTTTCCCTCGGGTGCTCCGGTTTCCTCCCACACTCCAAAAATGTGCAGGTTAGGTGGATTGGCGATGCCAAATTGCCCCTTAGTGTCCCAAAATGCATAGGTTAGGTGGATTAGCCATGGGAAATGTGTGGAGTTACAGGGATAGGGTGGGGGAGAGGGCCTGGGTAAGATGCCCTGTCAGAGAGTCGGTGTAGACTCAATGCGTTGAATGGCCTCTTCTGCACTGTAGGGATTCTATGAAATAATTTTACTTTATGTGTGCTTGTTAAAAAATTGTAATTCTCCCCTAGAACAATTATTCATTAATACTTCATTCAGATTTCCTTCATTCAAATATTCTTGTGGATTTGGGTATATAGTTACAGCATCTGCAGGACAATTTAAAATCACGATAATTCTCGTTACCTGATTGTAGGGCTAAGAAACAGATCTTATATTCTGGCCAGTGAGTCCAATCATGTCATGATTGTACTATCAATAACATAGCAAAATGTAGTTTAAGGTTGTACAAAATATATGTATCAGAGGATATGTACCTCGTGTCACTCATGTTCATCAAAAATTATCTATAAATGGTTGCATAATACCAATAGTAACTGACAAAGTACATGACTCACCAAATTCATAATGGTTTTACAAAATTGAATGTAGGATGATTGTCCTCCACTGTACCTCTGTAAAATACCATACAGAATAATTGTATACAATTTTTATGTACAACGAAACAGTCAATTGGAGCTACCGTGCATATATTGTCACCTCATGAGATGTTGACTCATTAAAGACTTGTCTGAAAGTACGTTTGAATTGTCTTTTAAATCTTAATTTTGCCATTTCCCTGAAAGGCTTTATTTTAGAATGCGACTCTGAATCAGCTCTGACACCCAGGTCAAATGGTCAATGTGAAGTTTTAATTGCAGCTTCTCAGCAGTTTTAACAGTAACAACAGATTACAAATCATTTCTTTTTGCTTTGATACAATTGATGTTCCAAAAAATGTCTCTGACATGGATTCTTTGTCTTAGGTGAATGCAAGCAGGTTGTATGAAATATTGCATCATGAAATGCATTTAGTTGTTTAATAGCAATAATTATTGCATTTTACTTTTCCGTTGATAAATAGCACTGTAGCATTGGCTCTGTTTTCTTCACATCTTAGAATTCTTGCATAAGATCAGAAGAAATAGGAACAGTCTCAGCCATTCGGCCCCTCGAGCCCATTCTGCCATTCAAGAAGATTATGGTTGATCTGACTGCAGCCGTAAATTCACTTTTGTTCCTGCCCCCCCATAACTTTTTATGGATATGGATAGGTTAAGTGAATGGGGCAAAATGTGGCAGATGGAGTTTAACACGGACAAGTGTGAGGTTATCCATTTTGCTAGGAAAAATGCAAAGGCAAATTATTATCTAGATGGAGAGAAACTTCGTAGTGCTTCAGTGCAGAGGAATCTGGTGTTCTCATGTATTGCAGAAAACTAGTATGCAGGTACAGCAGGTAATAAGGAAGGCAGATGGAATCTTAGCATTTACTGCTGAAGGAATAGAACATAAAAGTTGTGAAGTGTTGGTGCTACTGTACAAAGCATTAGTGAGACCGCGCTTAGAATATTGTGTACAGTTTTGATCCCCTTACTTGAGGAGGGATGTGGTTGCATTGGAGGCAGTTCAGAGGAGGTTCAGTAGATTGATTCCAGAGATGAGGGGTTTGACTCATGAAGAGAGATTGGGCAGTTTAGGCCTATATTCCCTGGAGAAGTATGAGAGGAGATCTAATTGAGATGGACAAGATGATGAGGGGGATTGACAAAGTAGAGGTGGAGAGGATGTTTCCTCTTGTGGGGCAATCTAGAGCAAGAGGTCATAGTTTTATGATAAATGGTAGCAGATATAAAATAGAGATGAGGAGAAATTACTTTTCACAAAGGGTCATGAGTCTGGAGTTCACTACCTCAGGGTATGCGATGTATGCCAGGACATTGAGTAAATTTAAGGAAGAGATGGAGAGATTTTTAATGAGTAATGGGTTTGAAGGGCTATGGTGAATGGACAGGTAGTGGAGTTGAAATTGAGATGAGATCAGCCGTGATCGTATTGTATGGCGGAGCAGACCCAAGAGGCTGAATTGCCGACTCCAGCTCCAAGTTCTTATGATTCACCCCCTTGTGGATCAAAAATCTGTCTAACTTGGCATATATGAAATGACACAGCCTCCACTGTTTTCTGGGGAAGCAAATTCCAGAGACTAACGGCACTCAGAGAACAAGTTCCCCCTTTTAAATAAGAGCCACCTTATCTTTAAACTGTACCCCTAGTTCTAGATCTCCCCCATGAGGGGAAATATCCTTGCAGCACATTAAATCGTGTCAAGCCCCTCAGAATCTTGTGTGCTTCAATAAGATCACCTCTCATTCTTCTAACTCCAATGAGTATGGGCCCACACCACTTAATTTTTCTCCTTAGGACAACCACTTCATCTCAGGAATCAGCTGGGTGAACCATCGTTGAATTGCTTCTAAGGCAAGTATACGCCTCCTTGAGTACGGAGACCAAACTGTACACGGTACTCCAGTGCAGAAGCTTGTTATCCTGAATATTATTTATCCTGACTCTGTGGCCAGAAATTTCCCAGCCCACTCACCGTGGGAATCGTAGCAGGTGGGACAGAAAATTCAGCGGACTATTTAAAAGTCCATTGACCGTGGGCGGGAATGTCCCGGTCTCGGGGTGCGCACAGCCAGAAAATCCCGCTCTCTGTTTCCTGTTAACTAATCCTCTATCCATCTAATGTCTCACACCCCTCTACCCCCTCCCCCACCAACATCATGACTTCTTATCTTATGCAGTAGCCTTTCAAGTAGCACCTTATCGGAAGCCTTTTGGAAATCCTAATGCGCGACACCCACTGGCTGTTATCGAGGTGAACATCCAGTTATCAAATGAGACAGCAAAAGACATTCTAATGGTTCACAGCGCCAGTTTATTGTGATCCTATCGTTCAGCACAAATACAAAACAGGATTCTCTGGCCGTTCATGCCAGCAGGATTCTCTGGTCAGGGATATCACAACTTCTTTCAGATAACCATTAAGTTATTACATGCACTAATAATTCAGCTATAATTCAGCCAGTGGCTTCATCTGGAGAGCGAAAAGGGTGGTTAAAAAAACCCAGCCTATACTGCTTATGATGGGCTACACAGGGCGGCACGGTGGCACAGTGGTTAGCACTGCTGCCTCACAACACCAGGGACACGGGTTCAATTCCAGCCTTGGGTGACTGTGTGGAGTTTGCACATTCTCCCCATGTCTGCGTGGCTTTCCTCCGGGTGCTCCGGTTTCCTCCCACAGTCCAAAGCTGTGCAGGTTAGGTAAATTGGCCATGGTAAAATCGCCCCTCAATGTCCCAAGATGTGCAGGTTAGGGGGATTAGCCATGGTCAATGTAAAGGGGTTATGGGGTGAGAGAGAGGGCCTGGGTAGGATACACCGTCAGAGAGTCCGTGCAGATTCGATGGGCCAAATGGCCTCCTTCTGTATTTATGAAAAGGACAGAAATAAAGTAGCACTCTATGGGTGGGATTTTACTGGCATGTCTGCCCCGGAAGTGGGGCGGATGTGCTGGTAAAATTCCAGCCTATATATCTGCTTGGGTGCACCTGCACTACTAGTCATTCTTAAAAGCCTATTTTGAATACTAAATAATATCTGAAAGAAATAGTTTAGTTTAAATGTCCAAATGCAAGTGTGTAAAGTGTTCAGAAGGCCCAGTGAAGACCATCTGCAAAATACAGCCTAGTACAGGGCTGATGTTGCAGTGCACTTGTGAACTCAAAGTGCGGTAAGTAGGCTTGCTGATAGAGTTCTCACAGACCACACATGATTAAGCACTATTGCATAACTCACAGTGGTGAAAAGCCCTGAGCTCAGGGGACATCACATATTTATAAAATAACGTGGTTGCAAGATTAAAATGTATCGTGGAACAGGATCACAGTCTCAAATCATTGATGCCTGCATCCATGCACAATTTGCTTTACTTTTGACAAAATGATGGCAATATATTTACATCCTTAAAATATTCTCTTGTCACAGTTGTATTCTTACATCAGTTGCAGAACTCCAGCTTTCCCAGATAATAAAAGCATTATATATTGGCCTGGATTTTGAGGTCGGTGGGAAAGAGACAGTTCTTGCTGTTTATCTTGGAGAAAATGGCCCACACAGATCCAGAAATCCCTGGATTTCACCCTTGCCAACATTAATTTCATCCTAGCACCAGCTATACGGGATCTCAAGTTTCCTGCTTCAATTATGTCATCAAACAGGTTAAGAGCCAGTTACTTTCAAGAATCCTCACAGACAGCAAACTAGGAAGTAATAAGGAGATTTTATCATACACTTTTTATTATTTTATACAAAGTAAAATAAAGATTGGGAAATGCACATTGGATTAAGGTAGAAACTGAAATATCACAGATAACCTTGTTATATTATTTTTAAAATCTGTGGAATTTATGTCATGTAATAGAGAAATCTACCAGTTTACAAATATAAAAATTGTTTTGCCGGGCCAGAGAGGCTATTTGGCACTAATTATCACTTAAAACCCAGTTACACGTTATGCAACAAGGCGTTTTCAAGGGTTGTTTTTGGCAAGAATAATAGTATAAAAAGTGGACATTCACATCAATTCAGTGAATCTTAATTGATTTTAATCTGCAAGGAATTCAACACTTCATCCAGTGAAAGAGTGGCGAATCACGGGCAGCAGCGAGGGCTGCACAGTGGCATAGTGGTTAGCACTGTTGCCTCAGAGCACCGGGGACCCAGGTTCAATTCTGGCCTTGGGTGACTGTGTGGATTTTGCACGTTCTCCCTGCGTCTGTGTGGGTTTCCTCTGGGGGCTCAGGTTTCCTCCCACAGTCCAAACATGTACTGGTTAGGTGGATTGGCCATGGTAAAATTGTCCCTTAGTGTCCAAAGATTTTATAGGTCAATGATTAGCCATGGTAAATGTGTGGGGTTATGGGGAGAGGGCCAGGGTAAGGTACTCTGTCAGAGAGTTGGAACAGACTCGATGGGCTGAATGGCCGCCTTCTGCATTGTGGGGAGTCTATGGTTCCAACTTCTAGATTTACATATTTCATTGCACATATGTGGTTGCATGTCAGCAGTTTTGCAGAGTAATGATGACAAAATGCTGGAAGTTTTACAATGACGGCAGCCACAAAATTCAGGCCGTTTTACGAAATATACATTGTTTTTTGAAATGTCTTAATTGAAAGGGAAGTTCAGGCTGCCTGTCAACACATGATAAGGACACTCTTCTGATGCTTCTAATTTAAAATTTAAATTTCTGTTCCATTGCTACAGTAACAATGCAAATCTGCCAGAAACAGCATTTATAAAATCAAAGTCCGCAGGCAGGATTTTCCGGCCGCGCTCATCCCAGGACAAGCGTGTCCCATCCACTGCGATTCCCGGGGCAGGCGGGACGGGAAAATTCCACCCCTCATATTTAGGGTCAGTTAATTCAACACAAGAAAGACTACTGCATTGGATGATTACAATCATTCCATCTGACCCATCAGTCCAGTTTTACTGAAAAATAAATCCCTACCAAAAATCACATTTTCTCCACATCTTTTTAGTACAAATCATTAGTGCGCTTGTTTTTAAGGACATTGAGTATTTAGATAGGACAAAAAATTGTTGTAAAATGATAAAATGAAGATGTCATTTCAGGTAAGGTCTAAGGCCCAAAGTTTATCTGTTAATCTTGGACAATCATTGTATCAAGCAGAGCACACAAGACTAAGCAGTATTACACAGAAATGTCCTGAATTCAGGGATAACAGTATGTTTACTGAATGGTAATGTGGTTGCGGCCTATTATGTTGTTAACAGCATTAATGTGTCTGAAGGAAATGAAGGTATATTTGATGGTGACAGTAATGAACAAATATCTGGAATTAAGAATCTACTGATAACCATGAAACCATTATCGATTGTCGGAAAAACCCATCTGGTTTACTAATGTCCTTTAGGGAAGGAAATCTGCCATCCTTACCCGGTCTGGCCTACATGTGACTCCAGAGCCACAGCAATGTGGTTGACTCTCAACTGCCCTCGGGCAACTAGGGATGGGCAATAAATGCTGGCCAGCCAGCGACATCTATGTCCCATGAATGAATAAAAAAAGGACCTAAACGAAATGTTTTTAAAACAGGTAGCGAAAATAATTAAAGAAAATTTGGGCAACTATTGGACTAACTCATAGATTTTGGAAAAGATAATAGTGGACAACTGTGCTGTTAACGGGTAAGACCTTGTCAGCCATATCAAGTGTAAGACCATGGAAAGATGCTGAAAGAGAGTATGATAAAAAATATTAAAATGCTACTCTGCAACAGTTTTTTCTCTTCAAGGTGATGTTAAAATAATAGTAAGAGTTCTCACAACACCAGGTTAAAGTCCAAGTTTGGAGCACTGCTCCTTCATCAGGTGAGTCACTCGCCTGATGAAGGAGCAGCGCTCCGAAAGCTTGTGATACCAAATAAACCTGTTGGACTTTAACCTGGTGTTGTGAGACTTCTTACTGTGCTTACCCCAGTCCGACGCCGGTATCTCCACTTCATGGCTGAATTAATAGTGTTACATGGTGCTGTTAACAATATAACTGTTAACATTAAGATAGATAAGGTTATCATTTACCTTTTATCATCGACCTTAAAATGGATAAGACTGTCAACCCAGATGATTAAATATCCATTCAAGGATCCTTGAGGAAATGGCACAGGTGCTGTGTGACCCTTTATCTGTATCTTTAGTAGCTTTATAGAGTCAGTGACTGTTCCCTGAGACTACATGGATGCTAATGTAGTTATAAGGCAGAACCATGAGTCTACTGGGACATTAGCTTCACTTTGTCAATCAATGAGGTGCTTGAAAGAACCATTCGGGTTACCTATATAAATGCAGATAGAGAAGGCTTTATTAAAACAGTAAGCTACCAGAAAACAGCATTGCCGGGGTTCTCCCACAAAAATTCTAACTGCCGAATTTACATGACAATTGGAGTAACTCCAGCCATTTTTTTAGCGGGATTTTCAGATTGAATCTCTGACACTCTGTGCTTCACAGAATACCCTAACGGGATTCACTCTGAAAATCAGGAGGCATTCCTGCTGGAGAGGCTAACAGCATAGTGCTGAGTGGGCCACTGCGCACCCACCGATCTGTCAGAGCGGAGATCGGCACATGCACAGTGAACCCACATTGCCGGCCTCCTGGTCACTGGCCAGCCCGATCGCTGGTCAACCCCAAAACCCCACATAGCTGCCCCCCGACCTCCCCCCCCCCCCCCCCCCCCCCCCACAACACCCCCGATCGCTGGCCTCCCAGATGTCCCTGGGCCAGCTCTGATGTCCCCATTCTCCCCCGAACAGCTCCAACCTCTCCAAAGCACAGTGGTTAGCATTGCTGCTTCACAGCTCCAGGGACCTGGATTCGATTCCCGGCTTGGGTCACTGTCTGTGTGGAGTTTGCACATTCTCCTCGTGTCTGCGTGGGTTTCCTCCGGGTGCTCCGGTTTCCTCCCACAGTCCAAAGATGTGCGGGTTAGGTTGATTGGCCATGCTAAAAATTGTCCCTTAGTGTCCTGGAATGCGTAGATTAGAGGGATTAGCGGGTGAAATATGTAGGGATATGGGGGTAGGGCCTGGGTGGGATTGTGGTCGGTGCAGACTCGATGGGCCGAATGGCCTCTTCCTGCACTGTAGGGCTTCTATGATTTCTATGAACCCCACCCCTCAACAGTCCTGACCCCCCGGCAGCCCCAACCATCCGGCAGTCCTGACCACTCCCCTCAAACCACGCGGATGGCCAACCACGATCACCCCCTTCCCTCCCTTTGCCTGTGACCCTCTGGTAGAGTGGTAGTGAGACCCCCCCCACCCTGGCAGCGGGACCCCATCACCCTCACTGATTGGCCTCCAATAGGTCCCTACCCAATATGCCGCTCCCCCTTGGCACTGCCCCATGCCTGGTGGGCAGTGCCATGGTACCCGGTGGGCAGTACCAGTTTGCCCCTTAGGCTAGGGGGCCAGGCTGGCACTGCCCAGGGGACACCCCCACTTATTCGGCCTCCTGGAAGGCCTCCATAAACTCTCTTCCCTCCAGCGGGGTTGGGCCGCCTGTTCTCCGCTCATGCCGAGCTGTTGTAAACCCCGCTGGAGGGAGCCACTCCTCGCAGATGGGGTGAGATGCTAGCGGACTCAGAGACCTCAGTCCCAGGCCCGCTAATGGGATACAAATCCCGATTTAAATATTGAAATCAGCTGATGACTCCAAAAATCTTAACCCCAGAGGCATGCGCAAGCCGTGGCGCCCAGCAGGGAGCCCACTGAATGGCCTCTGCTGATGTCACCTGGCCCATTGCACTGATAAAGCAGCACAGCGGACGAGAAGAAGCGTTCCCCCCAACCCCCATGCCTTTTGAATTTGATTGAATTAATCATCAGGGTAACGGATGAGGGAATCTGGTCTAAATATGTACCTGCTCTTTCACATAGTCTAAGTGCTCGATAAGGTATCTCCCAAAGGCTTCTCTACTCAGTGTGCTAGATTCCTCACTACCTGTGGACTTAGTTCTAGTTTGAGAACTGGCTAAATAGCCAGAAGCAAATGGACTTGGATCTACATGAAGACTTCTTTCCAAAGCTGCTCCATACTGATTGGTATGAGATCATTTGCTATTAGAACATTTGTTATTTTCTATTTTCATTAATGATTTAGTTATAGATTTTGGAGGAATGAACTGCAACATTGAGGATAACATCACGATTTGCATGGAGAGGGTACTCAATTACTGCAGGCAAATCTAGACGTGCTGTGAGAGCCGATCTGTTTAGCAAATTAAGTTTAATTGAGAGGTGTAGCATGGTGCATGTCAGATAATCAAATACTGAATATATTTTCATTCTACGAGGAATAGGAATAAAGCCAGAGGTTAACAGAGATCCCATATTTAATTCTCTCGAGCTTGATAGCTAAATCTGTGAAACTACAACTAAACTAAGGGGCGGCACGGTGGCACAATGTTTAGCACAGCTGCCTCACAACACCAGGGACCTGGGTTCGATTCCCGGCTTGGGTCACTGTCTGGGTGGAGTTTGCATGTTCTCCCCGTGTCTGTGTGGGTTTCCTCCGGGTGCTCCGGTTTTCTCCCACAGTCCAAAAGATGTGCGCATTAGGTGGATTGGCCATGCTAAATTGCCCCTTAGTGTCAGGGGGACTAGCTAGGGTAGGTGCATGGGGTTGTGGGGGTGGGGCCTGGGTGAGATTGTGGGGCCTGATGCAGATTTGGTGGGCTGAATGGCCTCCTTCTGCACTGTAGGATTCTATTCTATGAACAAAGCTGAGTGCTATGTTGTATTTACAGGCTAATTCACTATAAAACAAAACACACCATTCTGTCTTTGTACCTGTGAGAATACTAGTCTCTGCACATATTGGGGCTAAGATTTGGAAAAGGTGTAAAGAATGGCTCAAGGAAGTTAGAATACTGTAATTGCAAAGAAAGGCTCAAAGAACTAATTGGTATTCTTTGGAAAAGTTTAGGTTCCGGACAGACTCCTGAAAAATAATGAAAGAACTGGATTCTGTTTATGTCGGCAGATTAATTTCCCCTGACAGATTCGAAGGATCAGGGTCACATTTACAAGTTATACAAGGGCAGAGCTGTGTTGGATGTTCGGCAGTTGTCCCAGAAAATAGATTGCCAGCACGTAAAGTGAATGCTGATCCATTGTATTTCTTAATGAAAGAGCAGAACCTGATTCTTGCTGTAATGGAGATCAACTTGTTTCGCAGGTAGCTGCCCTGTTATATAAATCTGAGTCTATGTAAACTAGCGTGACAGGGGGGTGGGAACTGGAACAGTAGGCCAGTAAGTGTAGGGACTGGAGAAAAAAAGTGAGACTGAGATAAACATTGCGCAGAGTAAGAATAGGCAGAGGGAAGCCATGGGGCTCAGCGGGATTGGAGGTCTGGAGTGCGTTTGCTTCAATGCAAGATGTATAACAGGTAAACCAGATGAACTGAGAGTCTGGATTACTGCATGGAATGATGATGCTATTGCAATTACGGAGACGTGATTAAAGGAGGGACAGGACTGGCATTCCAGGATATCATTGTTTTAGACGGGACAGAAGGGGAATCAAACAGGGTGGGGGAGTTGCATTGTTGATTAGGGAGCACATCACAGCTATGTTGAGGGAGGAGACAGTGGATGGACCTTGTGGTGAGGCATTATGGGTGGGGCTCAGGAACAGGAAGGTGAAATTACAATGTTGGGAGTGTACTATAGACGTCAGTGGTGGGGAAGCTTTTGGAGAACATACTGAGGGACAGAATATGTGCACATTTGGAAGAAAATGGACTAGTTAGTGACACACAGCATGGTTTTGTACGAGGAAGGACATGTCTCACGAACTTGATTGAGTTTTTTGAAGAGGTGACAAAGATCATTGATGAGGGAAGGGCTGTGGATGTAGTTTATATAGACTTTAGTAAGGTGTAGTAGGTAAAAAATACCTCTTGAGGCTGGTATGAGTCAAAATAGAGTAGGCTTTATTCTCACAAGCTTGCAGGTGAGGTATGGCAACAGTGATTCACCAAAACCTCTCACTGAACACAAGAAAATGGGGACATTTATACAGCATGGCTCCCAGCACCAGTCACGACACAAACACTGGTCTGGTCATGAATTAAAGTCCAATTGACAGTCCTTGATCATGAAGCACGATGCATCTGACCATAAATCAGAGTGTATCTGATTCTCAGGTCACGAAGCACCGGTCTCTGGCAGCTGTAGTCACGATGTAGTCTCTGGTTTCCTGCTCTTCCACGGCTTCCCTTTGAAGTGACTGTGTGCGGTCAGCAGCCCCAGCGGGAGTCCTTCTGTCAAACATCATGGAATTGCTTTCCTTCCGCAAACCACACACAAGCTGGTAGAAAAGGTATTCTCTCAAACACACTCACATTTACATTTGACTATCTATTGTTGTAAGAATAAAAGTTAACTTGTATTAATGTCAGAAGCAGTCTAAACAAGGGGATTAGCCATAATGAAGGGTTATCCTTGTGATACATTCTAAGTACAAAGTTCAACCTTTTAGGTACAAAATACAGTAACCCTTTAGGTACAAAATACATTGAGTACAAAAAACATTAACCCTTTCCCTTCTTCATAAGGCGTTTGACATGGTCCCACATGGCAGACTGGTACAGAAACTAAAATCACATGGGATTCGGGGTGGGCTGGCTAGATGGCCAGATTGCCATTTCTGTATCGCCAAGGTGCCCCTGTAAGTGCAATGTTAATGCCCATCTAATAGTTTTTAAAGATCTATACATTGGCACCATATACTGTATAATAAACCAATGGGCAGGGGTCACTGGGATACAGTAATATTTCTGATTTGACTCTGTCCTATTCCACTTTGAGAAGAAGCAGCAGCTTCCAATGAGGAATTACTCAAAATCTGGATACAGCCTTTCCTGGGAGCACTCCAGCTTTTTTAAAATTCAATCGTGGGACATGAGCGTCACTGGCTGGGCCAGCATTTCTTGCCCATCCCTAGCTGCCCTTGAGAAGGTGGTGATGAGCTGCCTTCTTGAAACACCGCAGTCCATGTGCTGTGGGTTTACCCACAATGCCATTAGGAGTTGAGGGAACATTAACATATGCACTTTATTGAAATAGATATTTCAACAATTTGTTCTTCAGGTTGGGCCATTTTTCCAAACACTGCACATCTAAATGGGTTAAGTTTCCACCCACACCATATCCCCACCCACCCAGTATGCTCTCAGTTTCAAATTAAGTAATTGTACCATATATAAAGCTCCATATTAAGGAATTGAGGAAGTGATCACATAATTCACTGAGCAGGAGTCTTTCTCTTCCTGTTCACATAAAAGTTGTACCTACGGCTAAAGGGAGACACCTAATGTTCCTGCAAATGTAGTCAACTGCAGGCTTTGATTAAAAATGCTTTGTGGAACATGTACAAGAGACACAGGGTCATGAATCCATCATAAACATTCCAAAGTGCTGGCTGTATCCAATAAAAATGTGCTAATTTTATTTGGTAGATTGTAAGAAAAGAAAATCTTCTACCATTATCACTAAATTACTTTTCTTAGTGAAAAAGTGCATATTACATTTAAAGAGGTGGTACCCTATCAAAGGATCTGAGGATTCAGATGCACAATTATATATTTTGACTCAACGGGCTGGATTTTCCTGATTTTGGGCCAACTCTTTTAAAAATGATGGGCAGGACCCAGATGCAGAAGTCCCGGCTCCTTTTCTGACAGGTCCCACTTTTGCCAGTAACAAGGCGACACAAGAGGGAAAACTGAACTGTGCCATTTGAATTTAATGCTGAGATCAAACAGATGATACTTCACTGTTCCAAGGGCTTTAACATAGTATGGGAGTCATGAATTTATTGGATAGATATAAACTCTCTCGAAGGGCAGGTAAGGTCTATGTATGTCATGACCATATGTTTTTGACAGCCCCGACCCTCTATACATGATAAAAAGACTGAAGCTGTCAGGGTTAAAAAAAACAGCATCTGCTGGACTGCTTTGACCTGCCAACCGGTTTAGAAAAAAAGCATTATCTATCATCTGTGTCTGCAGTTTCAATAGACGTCTTTCTCACCATTTTCCATGGGCTGTAACTACAGCTGTCTTTATGAATGTTTGACTGAATTACAAAAACACTTAACTCCACAGGAGAGGGGTGTTAAGTTCACATTTCAACTGACAGGTTAAATAGGCCATGATATGGTTGTAGGCTATAATTTTGTTTTTATAACAGATTACACACTTGAGAGGATTTAAAATATTTGAATGGTTTAATGAATAAAAGTTCTTTACACGCTCAAGTGCATAGGGGTGAGAGCACTATTGGATTGTTGTAGGTTTGTCTCCCTATTTCCATGTGGCTTCTAAGGTCTGCCCAAAGTGGATACTGGACGAAGCATGGGGATATGAGGTTGCATGCGTTGTCATGAGGGGACATGGGAGTAGGTGGATGGATGAGGGATATGAGGGGCAAGGGCCGGAGGGCCTAACAGCTTCTAAAGCTGAGACAAAGCCCAGAGAACATTGAATCCTTGCAGTGAAGCAGGAGGCCATTTGGCCTATCGAGCCCATATTGACAACAATCCCATCCATCCCCATAACCCCATGAATTTACCCTGCAAATCCCCTTGATTGCAAGGGCAATTTAGCATGGCCAATCAACCTACCCCACGCATTTTTGGAGTGTGGGAGGAAACAGAAGCAACCAGAGGAACCCATGCAGACACGGGGAGAAGGTGCAAACTCCACACAGACACTTGGCACTCAACAGCCCTGCGACCACCTACACTCTGCTCCTGGCATTAGCAGACCCAACTCTACTCCCCCTCCCCAGAATGAAAATTGGGTGTAACGGGTATTGTGAGATGGTCTGTCCAAGCTACCTGCCTCGATAGCAGAAATCCAGCCTCTTGCCATTTCTGTATCGCCAAGGTGCCTCTGTAAGTGCAATGTTAATGCCCATCTAATAGTTTTTAAAGATCTATACATTGGCACCATACACTGTATAATAAACCAATGTAAGAAGTTTAACAACACCAGGTTAAAGTCCAACAGGTTTATTTGGTAGCAAAAGCCACACAAGCTTTCGAAGCTCTAAGCCCCTTCTTCAGGTGAGTGGGAATTCTGTTCACAAACAGAGCTTATAAAGACACAGACTCAATTTACATGAATAATGGTTGGAATGCGAATACTTACAACTAATCAAGTCTTTAAGAAACAAAACAATGGGAGTGGAGAGAGCATCAAGGCAGGCTAAAAAGATGTGTATTGTCTCCAGACAAGACAGCCAGTGAAACTCTGCAGGTCTACGCAACTGTGGGAGTTACTCCCACAGTTGCGTGGACCTGCAGAGTTTCACTGGCTGTCTTGTCTGGAGACAATACACATCTTTTTAGCCTGTCTTGATGCTCTCTCCACTCCCATTGTTTTGTTTCTTAAAGACTTGATTAGTTGTAAGTATTCGCATTCCAACCATTATTCATGTAAATTGAGTCTGTGTCTTTATAAGCTCTGTTTGTGAACAGAATTCCCACTCACCTGAAGAAGGGGCTTAGAGCTTCGAAAGCTTGTGTGGCTTTTGCTACCAAATAAACCTGTTGGACTTTAACCTGGTGTTGTTAAACTTCTTACTGTGTTTACCCCAGTCCAACGCCGGCATCTCCACATCATAATAAACCAATGGGCAGGGGTCACTGGGATACAGTAATATTTCTGATTTGACTCTGTCCTATTCCACTTTGAGAATAAGCAGCAGCTTCCAATGAGGAATTACTCAAAATCCGGATCCAGCCTTTCCTGGGAGCACTCCAGCTTTTTTTTATTCAATCGTGGGACATGTGCATCACTGGCTGGGCCAGCATTTCTTGCCCATCCCTAGCTGCCCTTGAGAAGGTGGTGGTGAGCTGCCTTCTTGAAACACCGCAGTCCATGTGCTGTGGTTGACCCACAATGCCGTTAGGGAGGGAATTCCAGGATTTTGACCGAGCAACTGCGAAAGAACAGCCATATATTTCCAAGTCAGGATTGTGAGTGGCTTGGAGAGCAACTTGCAGGTGGTGGTGTTCCCAAGTATCTGCTGCCCTTGTCCTTCTAGATGGAAGTAGTCGTGGGTTTGGAAAGTGTTGTCTAAGGATCTTTGGTAAATTGCTGCAGTTCATCTTGTAGATGGAACACACTGCTGCTGTTTAGCGTCAGTGGTGGAGGGAGTGGATGTTTGTGGACATGGTGCCAATCAAGCGGGCTGCTTTGTCCTGGATGGTGTCAAGCTTCTTTAGTGTTGTTGGAGCTGCACCCATCCAGGCAAGTGGGGAATATTCCATCACACTCCTGACTTAAGTTTAAAGTTCATTTATTAGTGTCACAAGTAGGCTTACATTCACACTGCAATGAAGTCACTGTGAAAATCCCCTAGTCGCCACACTCCGGCGCCTGTTCGGGTACACTGAGGGAGAATTTAGCACGGCCAATGCACCTAACCAGCACATCTTTCAGACTGTGGGAGGAAACCGACGCACCTGGAGGAAACCCACGCAGATATGGGGAGAAGGTGCAGACTGCACAGACAGTGAGCCAAACCGGGAACCAAACCCAGGTCCCCGATGCTGTGAGGTAACAGTTCTACTGCTGTGCCACCCCTTGTGCTTTGTAGAAAGTGGACAAGCTTTGGGGAGTCAGGAGGTGAGTTACTCGCCGCAGGATTGCTAGCTCCATATAGTGTCCCCACTCCAGCCCCACACAGCACTCCCCTGTGTGAATGATTGAACCCTCAGACTGACAGCAGCTCCCTGCCACCTGTGGCGCACTTTCTACGAGACGCTAACCAGTAAAGGACCCCTTATCGTATCATACAAACCGCCTGATCCATCTGTGATTTTTAATGGCGTGGTAATTTGCCATACTTTTTTTTCTTTCGTGGATTTTTTAAAACTATGGCAAAGGGGAGATATTATTATCCGACGTTGGTGATTTTAAGGGAGCCATTAATGAATCAGGCAGGTTGTAGTCAGGCCTGCGCCGCTGGGTGAGGTAGGACCCCCCCCCCCATGGCGGTTGGGTTGACGGTTGGACGGCGATGAGCTCGAGACGGAGCCCGGAGCGGAGAGGCCGCCGGAGGGAGGAGAAGCGGCACCGCAGCCGCTCCACTTCCCGGGATGCGGGATGGAGGAGGCGGCGGAGCGCCGGCAGCAGCAGCCGGGAGCGGAGCCCGGCCGAGCGGCGGCGATATCGACGGACAAGATCGCGCTCGCCTCCCGCCGGCTCCAGGAAGGCGTCCCGCTCCCCCGACCGCCGACCGGGCCGCTCTCGCTCCCCCGACCGCCGACCGGGCCGCTCTCGCTCCCCCGACCGCCGACCGGGCCGCTCTCGCTCCCCCGACCGCCGACCGGGCCGCTCTCGCTCCCCCGACCGCCGACCGGGCCGCTCTCGCTCCCCCGACCGCCGACCGGGCCGCTCTCGCTCCCCCGACCGCCGACCGGGCCGCTCTCGCTCCCCCGACCGCCGACCGGGCCGCTCTCGCTCCCCCGACCGCCGACCGGGCCGCTCTCGCTCCCCCGACCGCCGACCGGGCCGCTCTCGCTCCCCCGACCGCCGACCGGGCCGCTCTCGCTCCCCCGACCGCCGACCGGGCCGCTCTCGCTCCCCCGACCGCCGACCGGGCCGCTCTCGTTCCCCCGACCGCCGACCGGGCCGCTCTCGCTCCCCCGACCGCCGACCGGGCCGCTCTCGCTCCCCCGACCGCCGACCGGGCCGCTCCCGTTCCCCCTCCAGCACCTCCTCCTCCTCCTCCTCTTCCTCCGCCCCCTCGTCCCGCTCCGGCAGCCCGGGCAGCGTCAGCCGCCTGCTGAGCCTGCAGGAGAAGCTGAAGCAGAAAGCCGAGAAGAAGCAGCAGCGGGAACTGGCCAAGGCCATGGAGACCCCCGAGGAGAAGCGGGCCCGCCGCCTGGCCAGGAAAGAGGCCAAGGAGAGGAAGAAGAGGGAGAAGATGGGCTGGAGCGAGGAGTACATGGGTTACACGAACGCCGACAATCCCTTTGGAGACAACAACCTGCTGGGCACCTTCAAATGGCAAAAGGTCACTGTGAATTGCTGCAAAGCCGTTTGCTGTTGAATGTCTTGTTCTCCTGTGGCCCTGTGAAGTCCGTGGACCATGTCTATGTTGTGTGTCTTAGGCTGTACTCCCTTTTTGTTTTCCTAAAGAACCTTTTATTGATGTTCTGTTTGCACTTCAGTCCCACGCTCCTGATCTATGGACATCCGGTGCGGAGAGGGGAGGGTCGGGATGGCGACCTCCTCGTGAACCTGCTCCTGGGCCTGGCGAAACGCGCCATTTACCGGTCCAGGCAGCGGGCGATCGAGGGGGCCGTCCATCCTGACTGTCTGCCCCTCTACCGCGGCTACGTTCGCAGCCAGGTGTCCCTGGAGAGGAAGCATGCGGTGTCCACGGGCGCGGTTGACGCCTTCCGTGCCCGTTGGGCACCGCAGGGGTTGGGGTGCGTTATTGACCATGACAATCACATTTTAATTTGATGTTTTTAAGCTTCCTTTGTACTTTGATTTTTGTTCGGGCTGTTCCCCCCTCCTTTTGGGGAGCTGCCCCTTTTGCTTTGTCCTGACTTAATCTGAGTTTGTTTATTTGGTTTGCCCTAAAAAGAGGTCAGCTGCATTAAGATTCACCCCACTGGGATGAGAGGCTTAGAACTCATAAAACCCCTACAATGTAGAAGAAAGCTATGCTGCCCATCGAGTCTGCACTGCCAACTATCCCTGTAACCCAATGTATTTACCCGGATCATCCTCCGACACTAAGGGGCAATTTAGCATGGCCAATCAACCTAACCTGCACATCTTTGGCGTGTGGGAGGAAGCCAGAGTACCCGGAGAAAACCCACGCAAACATGGGGAGAATGTGCAAACTCCACACAGTCACCCCAGGCTGGAATTGAACCCAGGTCCCTGGCGCTAAGTGACAGTGGTGTTAACCATGGTGCTACTGTGCTGCCCCTACAGAAGAAAAGCTGGGCCAGTATCCATTGGAGGTTAGAAGAATAAGAGGTGATCTTATTGAGACATATTGCTAGTGAGAGTAGGAATAGGAAGATTAGGCAGATGAATATGTGATTTGAGAGTTGGTGCAGGGGGCAGGAATTTAAATTTTTGGATCATTGGGATCTCTTCTGGGGAAGGGCTGACCTGTTCAAGAGGGACGGGTTACACCTGAATTGGAGGGAGACTAACATCCTGGCGGGGAGATTTGCTAGAGCCACTCAGGAGGGTTTAAACTAGTTTGGCAGGGGGGTGGGACCCAAAGCATTAAGGAGACAGAAGAGAAGGTTGAGAACAGCACAGAAGTTAAAGAGAGCACATTAAGTAGTAACGGCAGTACTTGTACTAGAGAGATCAGGCAAAAGCAAGGGAAGTCCAGATTAAACTGCATTTATTTCAATGCAAGAGGCCTGATGGGCAAGGCAGATGAACTCAGGGCATGGATGGGTTCATGGGACTGGGATATTACAGCATTTACTGAAACATGGCTAAGGGAAGGACAGGACTGGCAGCTCAATGTTCCAAGGTACAGATGCTATAGGAAAGATAGAACAGGAGGTAAGAGAGGAGGGGGAGTTGCACTTTTGATTAAGGAAAACACCATGGCAGTTCTGAGAGGGGATATATCCGAGGGTTCGCCCACTGAGTCTATATGGGTTGAACTGAGAAATAAGAAGGGGGAAATCACTTTGATAGGTTGTACTATAGGTCCCCAAATAATCAGTGGGAAATTGAGGAGCAAATATGTAAGGCGATTACAGATAGCTCCAAGAAAAATAGGATGGTAATAGTAGGGGATTTTAACTTTCCCAACATTGACTGGGACAGCCATAGTATTGGAGGCTTGGATGGAGAGAAATTTGTTGAGTGTATTCAGGAGGAATTTCTCATTCAGTATGTGGATGGCCTGACGAGAGAGGGGGCAAAACTTGAGCTCCTCTTGGGAAATAAGGAAGGGCAGGTGACAGAGGTGTTAGAACATAGAACATTACAGCGCAGTACAGGCCCTTGATGTTGCGCCGACCAGTGGAACCAATCTAAAGCCCCTCTAATCTACACTATTCCAATATCATCCATATGTTTATCCAATAACCATTTGAATGCTTTTAATGTTGACGAGTCCACTACTGCTGCAGGCAGGGCATTCCACGCCCTTACTACTCTCTGAGGAAAGAACCTACCTCTAACATCTGTCCTATATCTCTCACCCCTCAATTTAAAGCTATGTCCCCTCGTGCTATAGCCATCACCATCTGAGGAAAAAGGCTCTCACTATCCACCCTATCTAGTCCTCTGATCCTCTTGTATGCCTCTATTAAGTCACCTCTTAACCTTCTTCTCTCTAACGAAAACAACCTCGAGCCCCTCAGCTTTTCCTCATACGATTTTCCCACCATACCAGGCAACATCCTGGTAAATCTCCTCTACACCCTTTCCAACACTTCCACATCTTTCCTATAATGCGACGACCAGAACTGTACGCAATACTCCAAATGCGGCTGCACCAGAGTTTTGTTAGTGAGGGATCACTTTGGGACCAATGACCATAATTCCATTAGTTTTAAGATAGCTATGGAGAATGATAGGTCTGGCCCAAAAGTTAAAATTCTAAATTGGGGCAAGGCTAATTTTGATGGTATTAGGCAGAAACTTTCAACAGTTAATTGGGGGAGTCTGTAGAAAGGCAAAGGGACATCTGGTAAGTGGGAGGCTTTCAAAAGTGTGTTAACCAGGGTTCAGGGTAAGCACATTCCCATTAGAGTGAAGGGAAAGACTGGTAGAAGTAGGGAACCCTGGATGACTCGGGATATTGAGGCCCTGGTCAAGAAGAAGAAGGAGGCACATGACATGCATAGGCAACTGGGAAACAAGTGAATCCCTTGAAGAGTATATCGGATGCAGGAGGAGAGTTAAGAGAGAAATCAGGAGGACAAAAAGATTGCGAGATTGCTTTGGCCGATAAGGCAAAGGGGAATCCAAAGAGTTTCTACAAATACATGAAGGGCAAAAGAGTAACTAGGGAGAGAGTAGGACCTCTTAAGGATTAACAAGGTCATCTTTGTGCGGATCCACAAGAGATGGGTGAGATCCTAAATGAATATTTCTCATCACTGTTCACTATTGAGAAAAGCATGGATGTTAGGGAACTTGGGGAAATAAATAATGATATCTTGAGAAGTGTACATATAACAGACGGAAGTGCTGGAAGTCTTAAAGCGCATCAAGGTAGATAAATCCTCGGGACCTGATGTGAAGTGTATCCCAGGACACTGTGGGAGGCTAGGGAGGAAATTACAAGTCCCCTAGCAGAGATATTTGAATCATCGATAGTCACAGATGAGGTGCCTGAAGATTGGAGGGTGGCAAATGTTGTGCCTTTGTTTAAGAAGGGCTGCAAGGAAAAGCCTGGGAACTACAGCCAGTGAGCCTCACATTTGTAGTGGGTAAGTTGTAAGAAGGTATTTTGAGAGACAGGATCTACAAGCATTTAGAGATGCAAGGACTTATTAGGAACAGTCAGCATGGCTTTGTGAATGGAAAATTATGTTTCACATATTTGAGTTTTTTGAAGGGGTAACCAGAAGGTAGATGAGGGCAGTGCAGTTGATGTTATCTACATGAACTTTAGCAAGGCCTTTGACATGGTACCACAGGTTGTTACAGAAGGTTAAATCTCACGGGATCCAGGATGAGGTAGCCAAATGGATACAAAATTGGCTTGATGACAGAAGCCAAAGGGTAGTTGGAGAGGGTTGTTTTTCAAACTGGAGGCCTGTGACCAGCGGTGTGCCTCGGATCGGTGCTGGGTCCACTTGCTTATATTAAGGATTTGGATGAGAATATAGGAGCCATGGTTAGTAAGTTTGCAGATGACACCAAGATTGGTGGCGCAGTGGACAGTGACGAAGGTTATCTAGCATTGCAACGGGATCTTGATCAATTGGGCCAGTGGGCTGACGAATGGCAGATGGAGTTTAATTTAGATAGATGCGAGGTGATGCATTTTGGTCGATTGAACCAGAGCAGGACTTACTCAGTTAATGGTAGGGCTGTGGGGCGTGTTATAGAACAAAGAAATCTAGGGGTACAGGTTCATAGCTCCTTGAAATTGGAGTCACAGGTGGACGGTGGTGAAGAAGGCATTCGGCATTCTGGTTTCATTGGTCAGAACATTGAATACAGGAGTTGGGATGTCTTGTTGAAGTTGTACAAGACATTGGTAAGGCCACACTTGGAATACGGTGTAAAGTTCTGGTCACCCTATTGTAGAAAGGATATTATTAAACCAGAAAGAGTGCAGAAAAGATTTACTAGGATGCTACTGGACTTGATGGTTTGAGTTATGAGGAGAGGCTGGATAGACTGGGACTTTTTTCTCTGGAGCGAGGGAGGCTTCGGGGTGACCTTATAGAGATCTATAAAATAATGAGGGGCATAGATCAGCTAGATAGTCAATATCTTTTCCCAAAGTTAGGGGGAGTCTAAAACTAGACGGCATAGGTTTAAGGGGAGAGATACAAAACGGTCCAGAGGGGCAATTGCTTTCACACAGAGGGTGGTGAGTGTCTGGAACAAGCTGCCAGAGTTGGTAGTAGAGGCTGGTACAATTTTATCTTTTAAAAAGCATTTAGACAGTTACATGGGTAAGATGGGTACAGAGGGATATGGGCCAAACACGGGCAATTGGGACTAGCTTAAGGGTTAAAAAAAGAGCGGCATGGACAAGTTGGGCTGAAGGGCTTGTTTCCATGCTGTAAACCTCTATGACTCTATAAGATACTGAGGGAACTGGAAAGGGTGGGTTGAGAGGTTTTTTGTCCTTGTGGAAGAGATCAGGACTAGGGGACACCGTTTAAAAGTAAAGTGTCTCCCATGATGAGAGATTTTGGGCGGGAAATTCCTGCCGTGCTCGCCCCAAAGCCAGAAAATCCCACCCGAGGTCAACAGACCTTTACATGATCCGTGTCCTGCCCGCTACGATTCCCGTGGTGGGCGGGATGGGAAAATTCCACCCTTTGTTTCTCTGAAGGTCATGAGTCTGTGGAGTTCTCTTACCTGGAAAGTGGTGGATGCAGGTGCCATTGAATATTTTGAAGGCTGAGTTAGACAGATTCTTGATTGACCAGGGAGTCAAGAATGAAAGGTGATCTGATTGAAAAAGATCCTGAGGGAATTGGACAGGGTGGATGTTGAGACGTTGTTTCCCCTTGTGGGAGAGATCAGAACTAGGGGACACTGTTTCAGAAAAACAGGGTCTCCTATTTTAGACCGTGATGAGGAGATTGTTTCTCTGAAGGTTGTGAGTCTGTGGAGCTCCCCTACCCAGAGAGTGGTGGGGGCAGGGTCATTGAATATTTTTAAGGCTGAGTTAGATTCTTGAATGACCAGGGAGTCCAGGATTATGGGGATAGGAAGGAAAGTGGAGTTGAGGCCACAATCTTATTGAATGGCGGAGCAGGCTCGAGGGGCCAAATGGCCTACTCCCATTCCTAACTCGTATGTTCGTAAGTAATTCCAGTCACCCTTCATTGAGTTGCTACTAACACTAAAGCTGTTTTGTTCTTCATTTTAATAATGTTTAATGTTTTGGGCAGGAATATCCTGCCCAAAATCTCTCCTCATCACAGTCATGAATGGGAGACACTTTACTTTTAAACGGTGTCCCCTATTTCTGATCTCTTCCACAAGGACAAAAAACCTCTCAGTACTCACCCTTTCCAGTTCCCTCAGTATTTTATAAAGAGTCATAGAGGTTTACAGCATGGAAACAGACCCTTTGGCCCAACTTGTCCATGCCACCCTTTTTTAACCCTTTAGGAAAGAAGGATCTTGCATTTATATACTGCTTTGTATGGCTGATGGGTGTTTGAAAGTATCCAGTTAAATACTTTTGTACAGTAGTTCATTATTGCAGTGTCGGAAATACAGCATTTGAGTTGCTGCACAAAGTCCTACAAGCAGCAATGTGACAATGTACAAATCACCTATTGTACTGATGGTTGAAAGAGAAATATTGGGCAGGGCACCAGGAGCATCCCATGTTTTCCCTCAAAGTGCCATGTGTTTTTGTTTACTTCCACCTATGAGACCTCTAATTAAATTTCATCAGGAAGACTATGATAGTTGAGATATTGTTATAGGAAACTGTTGTTTTGGTTGGCTTTTGCCATTGAACTATTTTTTTCCAGATCCTAAACTGCTCTCTGCCAATCTCAGATTTCTTCCTCTGCATATTGTACTTTTATGAAGACAATCATCTATATTTGATATACTCTCTTGTGAATCAGTGGACTCTGTTTCAGTTAATTTTTTTTTGGTTGTGTCGTTTGAGGGATGAAGTTTACCCAGAGTAATTTCTGTTCTGTGGGATCCCTCGCACCCATCTGAAGAGGGAGGTTTAATGTACTTCCAACAATGTAGTAGGCACAGCATTAAAATGATTGTCAGTTAATGCTAGTTAACACAGGAAATCCACTTGTGCCTTTCATTAAAAAAGCTGATAAGTGTAACAGATCCTTTGTAACAGATGCAAAGGAGCTTTAATTGAAAATAATGCTTCCTTTGATTCTTGTAATTGGCTGATAGTGTTATGATTTTACAAATTTTGTTCTGTATCATGAGAATATATTGTGTTAAGGAAATATAACTGCTTTGTTGAAATACATTTTTATTTCTTGCATTATAGGCTCTGGAAAAGAAAGGAATTAGTCACCTTGCTGAAAAGGATTTAAAGGATCGAAACAAGCGAATTCAAGAGGACAACCGCTTGGAATTGCAAAAAGTATGGATTAATATCTCTTAATTTTCCACAAACCTTCCATGGTTACTGTCCCCTGTGTCCTCAAAATGGCTGCAACTATAAGCCGCCATCTGGCCCAAGTTAGTTGCAACTGACTAATGAGTGTTTAAGAGAATTAGAAAGATCAAATAATTGTTCAGTTAAAAAGAGGGGAGTTAGTCCATAGCTGCTTTTTTTTAAACCAAAAACTTGCTTTAGTTCTGTTGCCTGTGAAGGAAACTTCACTTGCTAGAGAGTGACTCACTTCACACTAAGCAATGTTTCCTATTAAATTACAGCTCCAAAGTTTGTTTCTACAGTCTAATATGTTAGAGGTTAACACTTTATTGATTTCTGAGGAAATACTACGTTTAGATTGTGCAGTTTATTGGAGGCAACATTGATGTGGTCTGTGAGAATTAACAATTGGTAAATCTTGGAAACTTGTGTCTATTGTGGCTCAGTTAGTAGAATCCTTGCCTCTGAATTACAAGGTCCTGGGTTCAAGTCCCATTCCGGGGCTTGAGCACATACAAATCAAGGCTGATATCCAGTGCATTACTGATGGAGTGTAATGTCGATCCGATGTCAGAAAAATCCAATTTTTGTCAGTAATATTTCAGGCTTGTTAACAAAGTATTTATTGGCATAAAAAAATTAAGCTTGTTGACAAACAGGTGTCAACTTTGTAGAAACAGTTCCAGTGAAAGATAACAGTAGATGAAAACACAGATAGACTGATGCGTGCAGCAAGTTTACAATGTTGTTGATGAATCTCAAACTGGCAAACCGCTCTCCTGTGAATTAATAATAATTCAATAAATTTTACTTACCCTCATTTGATTGTACAATAGAACTTCCATGTGGCTAGTGAAAATTGTCAGTTTGTTTTTTGGTGAATCTAAGTAAAATTTTCACTCTTGTGGCTCTAGGTAAAACAGCTCCGTCTTGAACGAGAACGAGAAAAGGCCCTGCGGGAACAGGAGTTGGAGATGTTACAGCGGGAGAAAGAAGCAGAACACTTCAAGACCTGGGCAGAACAGGAGGATTATTTCCATTTACAGCAAGCCAAATTGAGGTAAGCATGAACATATTTCTCTGTCTCCTTACACCCTGTAAAATAACTTTTTCCATAGTTAGGAAATAGAGATTAAGTAATTTATATTTGTAATGTGTTTGGAATGAGGCGTAAGTTTAAACTTTAAACTAGGATTTATACTCCAATTAGCTTTATGTTAAACAAAGGTGCCTACATGTCTATAGTTTAGTTTCTCTTTAAACTTTACCCACATTGTGATGGAGGTTTTATGATGTAAAAGCAGATACAGACTATAAAAAGTACTTAGCTGAGGCTTAGCAACCAGAGGCTCACTGAAAAAGCAGAAACATTTGAGTTCAGTTGGAACCAATTAACTGAAACACAAGAAACTTTCCACAGAAGCTGCCAGTACAGGCAGGACAGTACAGGGATGCAGAAAGCAAGTTAAAGCTGAAGTTCCAGAAACCACGGATTGAAAAGACGAGTCCCAGGAAGACACTGAATCAAAGGGCCAAAGAACCTGAATCTGAACAAGATGCAGTTACTGAAGCTAACGAAAGGGGCAGAGAGAGGCTTGCAATTAAAGACAGCTGCCAGGTGCAGATGTGGAAAAGTTGGCAAGTGAATGCCAGACATCTGAATAATCCTAAGGTTGGTGACACCTGTGTTGGAATGGCTCGGTACTTGAGAGATTGTGTGGAAGTCTGAATGCACGTGGTGTTCTAGGGTGGAAGAATACTGATATGAGAGATTGAAATTCTAGTTGTGGATCCTTGGTGAAGATATCAAAGAGAAAGCGTTGCCTTGGAGAAGATTCCAAAGTGTGCCCTTTTAAGAGTGGAGTTTGAAAACCCTTCTTTGAAAGTCAGAGTTCCATTGAAAGCCGTTGGCTCAGTGTGACAAGCATCTGGGGGATTTGATGAGAAATCCACAGAAGTTGTTTTGGGTGGCATCTGTCACTGGTTTCAGAGTGTGGATGTCTGACCACAGTTGGCCTGTTGGTTTGCATGAACTGTGTACTTAGTAGGAAGCCTCACAACACCAGATTAAAGTCCAACACTCACATGATGAAGGAGCAGTGCTCCAAAATCTCGTGATACCAAATAAACCTGTTGGACTTTAACCTGGTGTTGTGAGGCTTCTTACTGTGCTTACCCCAGTCCAACGCCGGCATCTCCACATCATGCATACTTAACTGAAAACATTAGAACATGAAATATATTTTGGAACTTATGTAATCCTGATAAACCTATGTATATCTGTAAAGTAAAGCTGAGCATATTATAGTCAATGTTTTCTTGTTTTATTCTTTTGTTAAAAGTTAATCAGCAGTCCTGTAACTCTGTTCACCCGTGTCTCTAAGCAAAGAATAAAAGTTGTGATCTATTAAGCTGGAGTTCCGCTCTAGGACCTGACTGCCCAGTAGTAACATCAGCTGGGATCGTAACAGCATATTTTCTGGATTGAAAATAATGCAGTTCTGTCTGTATGAGAACATATCTATTCAGCACTGGGTATCACATCCTGTATGTCTGCAGGGGAAAGTGTAACCTGTAATACATATTTTATAACTAGCAGATCTTCAGTGATATTGCCCCATGTGAGTTGGAGGTAATGTTGTTTTATTACAATTGGGTTTTATTAACAAAGTTAGAGGAAGTAAGTTAAAACATTTGCAGATTGTGTGCATGGTTTTAAAACTACCATAATTTAGACAGCTTTGATGTTGAATCATTGCCAACAATGGCCAAGTGGTGTTTCGGTAAAAAATTATAAATATTTGCCTATTGGTAACTGTTTAGCTTGTTTGTTTTAATAATCAGTTCTAATGCTCAGTTGTCACTTTGTCAATTGACCTGCAGCTGAGTCTCACACACATAGAAAATGCAATTTAAAAACAGAAAATGCTGGAAATATATAGCAGGTCAGGCAGCATTTGTGGAGAGGAGCTGTGTTAACATTTCAGGTCATTGATGGGAAGTCATCTTGAAAAGTTAACTCTGTTTTTCTCCCCGCAAATGCTGCTTGACCGGTATATTTCCAGCATTTTCTGCTTTTATTTCTGACTTCCAACATCTGCTGAAGTATTCCGTCCTTATCCAGTGAACTTGGAGAAGTGGTGGGGCACTTTGATTGCCCTTGAGATAAAAAGAAAATGAGCTGAGGTTGTGTTCCCAGTAGCAGTACTGCAATATCTGCTGGAAATCATGTGTGCGCACCAACCCTAAGCCACTTCTTGAGCTCAGATGGGATTTATATTTTTGTCACCATGGGTAATAGTAGGATGTTCAACAAAATTTGTTTAAGCAATTATGCTGTGTCTGATGCAAATGTTACTTTGGTTTGGTCACGTGAAGCACAAGTGAATTTTTCTGAGGCTTAAAGTAGAAATCTGTTTGCATAATGTGTGCTTTGCTTCTACAATCTGTTAGCATATCTCAATGATAATCCTATTCAATTGTACCCAGTATAATATGTAGGTAAAAAAATATTTGAGTAAGACCGTACCTTATGTTGATGTATGATAGTGAGAAGATGGCTTTCTAATCGTTCTTTTTTTGATTTAGATCAAAGATCCGCATCTTGGGAGGCAGAGCCAAGCCAATTGATCTTCTTGCTAAATACATCAGTGCAGAGGATGATGATCTAGCTGTGGAAATGCATGAACCTTACACGTTTCTAAATGGACTGACTGCATCAGACTTAGAAGATCTTCTTGAAGATATCAGAGTATATACAATATTATTCCCTCTTTCTCAGTGATGTCTTGAGATTTGGTTATTGGAGATTCACATTCACCAGGAGGCCTTCACCAATGCCACCATCTCGGGAAACTAGGAATAGGCAATAAATGCCGGCCTTACCTGAGATGCACATATTTCCTGAGAGATTTTTTTTAAAACCTAAGTTTAATGCTATTTCTGTTCTGGCAATATTTGATTTTGACACTGGAGAGTGTTTCAGCATTGGCATGCCTCAGCACCAAAAGCAAAAGAGTTTTCTTACGATTGTTTCAATATAACTGTCATAATGTAGTAATAGTAGTGATTGTAATGAATTATATTCAATAACTGCTTGATAGCTACGCCATAGAGCGTAATCCACTTTCTTTGAAGTTTTATTGCTTGGACAAGATATTTAAATTTTGTGATTTTTCTAAGTAAGCAATTTTAATGAAATATGGGCAGATTTGAATTGACATCGTTCAATATTTTGTAGTTTGAATTAAGATTCGATTAGTAATTGTCTCAGCATTGACAGTCTACTAGCACAGTGTAGAAGTTGGGAGATGGCTTTTATTTGATGTTTAAGCCTCAGACCCAATGAACTTCAACACTGGCAAGCAATCAAGATAAAAAATATTTATTTGTCCTGTCCCGCAACGAGTTTACAGATTTAAGATTTGACTGTGAGGTTATTTCATATTTCTTGTCAATTTCAGATTTTCTTTCTGTTAAGTAATTGATTCTCAGGCCTTTTTTGAAAATGTACTTTCTGAGGTACAGCCACTAGATGTCACAGCTGCACTAACTTTGAATTTTCACAAAATGTTCAGAACACTTTACAAATTGAGGAAAAGATGGGATTAAATTTGTGGGAAGTGAAGAGCTAGAAGGGAAATGAGAAATTATTCCACACGCGATTACATTGGTCTGGAACACACTACCTGAAAGAGTGGTAGAAGCTGATTCCAAGGGAGCTTTCAAAAGGCAATTGAATATGTACTTGAGAAAAATAATTTGCATGGTTAAGAGGAAAAGCTGGGGTGTGCCCTACCATTGATGGCCATGACTTCAGCCATCGAGGAATCCCAAGCTTCTCAACTCCTTTTGAGACCCCCCCCCCCCCCCCAACTTAATATCTACCTCTTTCACCATGTTTTCGATGACGCCACTCCCTTTTCTCAATGTTCATTCATTTCCGATTACACTTTTCAAGTGCCTTGGGATCTTTTTCTATATTAATAGTTATATTAAAGCATGTTGTTAATCTTGATGCTAGAGTTTGTCTGATATTGTGTTCATGCGCAACCTGTACATAAGAGTTTGTCAAATGATAATGACAAAAGCTTTTTTTAAAATGGAGATATGCAGGAAATGATTTATATATACTTCAATCCAGCAATGAATATGAACTATAGTCAGCGCCTCAGCAGAGATTTGAATGATGTCTCGTGCCTTCCTAATGCACCATATATTAGATGTAAATTGGGCTCCTCTAATGGGCTATACATTTAACCATAGAAACCCTACAGTGCAGAAAGAGGCCATTCGGCCCATCGAGTCTTCACCGACCACAATCCCACCCAGGCCCTACCCCCATATCCCTACATATTTACCCACTAATCCCTCTAACCTATGCATCTCAGGACACTAAGGGGCAATTTTAGCATGGCCAATCAACCTAACCCGGTCATCTTTGGACTGTGGGAGGAAACTGGAGCACCCGGAGGAAACCCACGCAGACATTTAACTGATGAATCACCGAGCTCTATAAATTAGGAAAGTCCCAGGATCTGCGCCTGTGTTTTAAGGTTGGAAGAAAGTTTAAGATGAGGAAGGTTGACCAGATTTCAATTTCTGATCATTGACAACGCCTGTTGGACGTGAAAATGTGTGAACTTTAATGAGGCCATATTTCTGCTCCGTTGCGAGGTGTTCAGTAGTTGGCTCCCTTTTAACATTCATCATCAAGGCTCGCACATAAATGATGTCTATACCCCATTGAGGTTTGGTTGCTGCGGAAATACAAATTAGGAATATCCAATATGTGTTAATGCTTTGAGCATTTTGTGTCAATAAATCTCAAGGGGAAAGGCTCCAGTAATTAGACTGTGAGATGATTTAGAAATAGAAATATTAAAATGGTCTAACCATGAATAAGTTGAAGATCCTTGTGGGACTAACTGACTTTTTTCTTTCTCTTAAGGTTTACATGGAGTTGGAGCAGGGGAAAAATGCTGACTTTTGGCGAGATATGACGACCATCACTGAGGATGAAATAAGTAACCTGAAAAAGCTGGAAGCTTCAGGAAAAGGACCAGGTAATGGGAAAGTAATAGAATATATACAGAGGATGGACAACACTGAATTTGTTCAGCAGAAATTTTTATTCACCATTTGTGTTAAAGCACTTGCAACACCAAAACTCTTATAACAAAGCTACCTCGACAAGATTGTTTAGTAAAATAAGATTAAGTAAAATCTTTTTCCTCTTCCTTATCATTCTCTTTAATTATTAAAACTTTGCCGTTAATATCTATCTCAATCTATCTATCTATTTTTAATTTTCCTTAAATGGATCTTTTATTTGCTTGTTTTCCCTCTACTGCAAGTCTCACCACTTAATTTGGAATCCAAGTGGAAAAGAATGCCTCAATTGGTGAAAAATCATTAATTGCATGACGTCCACCTTCAAATGCTGTCTTTAAAGCCAGTTGAACTCTTGTGCAAGTGGCATGTTGGTCGAATAAATTAGGAGCTATCCATGAGACAAGTTATATCATCTGATCCAGTC